>NC_082595.1:109654333-110854333 GCF_030936135.1 Gavia stellata | reverse complement strand
TCAACCAGTCTGTGACTCTACACATACATTACTGTGTGTAAGACTGCCCCGGGTAAGCCTGCTCTCACTACAACAGCAATTCTAAAAATATTCTGGGAACCCACTGCCTCTCAAATCTCCAACCTGGAGACAGGCAGCTGGACTCCCTGCTCAGCAAAACAGCCTGTGCAGAGCGTGCAGAATCTCAGCAACGTCCTCTGGAAGGGGGTTGCTGGCATGACCTTACCTGGGAAAGTAGCACCTAAGAAACCCGAACAGGGACTAGAAGCACAGACAAGGAAAATGAAGGTACGAGGAAATGTTTTATTACAAAGTATACAATATTCTCGGTTCAAAAGGCTAACACCACTTCACAAGAAGCTGCACCAGGATATACATCCCATGATATCAGTGAGCTCTATCAGTTTCACCTTGTGTCACCTTCACAAGTAAAATGCCGCACTGCACAACCATGAGACTGCTTATTGTCATCAGAGATCGGGTCATGGAGGACTATCCTACGCCTACTTCCAAACCTATGTCAAAGTGCTGCAGTAATTATTCGGCATGCAAAAGCGTGCTTACTCTGTATCATTCATACTCCTGTGTTACAGTGTGAACCTGTCGTGGTTCTACTAATCTGGCATAATTCTTGTGTTGGGTATGCTGTAAAGGACTTGCCAGTGCTCTTCCTGCAATTCAATTAAACTCTTAGCAGCAGCAAAGAAAGATATTTTAGTGGTGACAGGAAGAGATAATTACTACGTGTGAAAACTTTGCAGAGAGCAGTTGCACAGGCTGGAGTGAAGCAAGGATGTAAGGTTTTAGCATGAAGTTACTGCATAACTTATTGGCTGTTGTGGGCAGCATAGGTACTAAGTAAGATAGCTTGTAAGTGGTAGAGATGCTTGTAAGTCTCAGCTGGTACGTATGTGGTTTCAGCGGATGAGCAAAGCAACCAGATAATTGCTTCCTCCCAGAACCATCCCTATTTCTCTCTTCTTTGCCACAAAATTTGCATATACTTTGTCTTTTTTTTTTTCCCCTTCACACCTCTGAAGCGTTTATTTTTCTGCTCAGCACATTGTAATTCTCCCTTCCCATAGTAACATGGCTGCGAACACTGCAAATTCATCAGCTCTAGCTACATTTTCAGGAAGAAACTAGAACTATACGGGCTATCAGAGGAAGGCTAGCTGGTGACAAATACCAGTCAAAAAGCTCAGAAGAGTAGAGAGAAGAGCCTTCGTACCAGGAAAAGGCTGGACAGAAGAATAAAACAATTGATAACGTCACTTTTCATCAGAATTACTTATATTAGGTAACATTTTTGTAAGTAATTACATTTGTTACCAAGTATAAATAACATTCAGGTCATAAACATATGCAAATAATGCTTAAAAAATTTCAGGGAGCTTGAACTGCTCATCACTGAAGGGCTATTCAGATAAAAGCTGGGTGGATATTCTGTTTCTTCATTTCATTTATCTGATCAGCACAGTAGAGTTACAACTGCCGAAAAACAGAACAAAATGCTGGCAGAAGTCTACGAACCCTGAGGAGAAAGAAAGAAAATGGTATTGTGCTTTTCAAAAGGGTAAAATTAAAGTAAGTGGTCTAGCCTAAGAACCTCAGACAACACACATTAAGATGTAAGGTTTCTTTACATCACCACCGCAATATAGAGGCCCTGAGTTCTGGTCCCACTGAGCTATGTGACCTAATTAATTATATACCAGTACAGGAAGCTTCTGGCTTAAAAAAAAAAACAACAAACCAACCCAAAAACCCAAACACAAAAAACCCCCAAGACAACAACAACAACAAAACAATGGAACCAAAAACCACCCACCCCAAACAATAAAACCCTTCTTGCACTAGGTATCAACCAAAAAAATGGAAAAAATGCTACATCTATTTTAGAGGCTAGAAATGGAAGAAAAGAATCTGAAGTGACTGTCCTACAGTCAGATAAGAAGCGTATGGTAGAGCTGAGGCAAAACCCAAATCCACTAATGCAGCACTTCTCTTACCAGAAGTCCATCCGTCCTCTCCCCAGACATCTTTAAAGTCCAGCCCTCTTCCATTACAATCATTTAGCAAAAAACATCACTACTTAACCTGATTGCTTCTCTCCTCAAAGGAGCACCCATCGGCCAATTAGGCTTTGCATTTTTGTAAAATGGTATATGCTTATCAAAGCTGCCATGAACTTTAAAGCCCTAATTAAAATGTTGCTATTTTATTTCACGTACTCCCAGAGCACTGAATGCAACACTCATACCACAGCACCACAACAGTGCCCAGAAAGCCAAAGTTGACATGATCAGACCTTGTCCTGCTCCATACCAAAAGAATAGCTAAAGACACAAGTTATTTTAATGCAAACTAGCATCAGAGGAGAATAGTTTCATACCTCTAAAACTGCAACAACAACAGAAAATTTAGTGTGCCTTTTGGGAGGAGGCTGTAAGCAGCCATACCTCCGTTGCTTCTTTCCAGGAAGGACAGACATTCCAACCCAGAGGGAAGGGTGCTGCCCATGCAAGAGCGGCAGATGCTGCATTCCTGCAGACCTAGCTCATGGAAAACAAAAGCCAAAAATACCTACAAGATGCTGATTGTTGATTTCTTCTCAGAGGAGGAGGAGAAAAAACAGGCCTTTTAACTATTTACCAGCTACTGAAATAAAAATAGGTAGAAGAATATCAAATGTTAAAGCAAATCTTGAGGTGCTACAGCCATTGCAGTTTTCCCTTCTTACTGTAAGGGCCTGAAAACAAAGATACACAGAAACAACTTCCTCTGAATTCAGCAGTGTTATTTCCAACTTTACAGAGCTGTAAGATGATGTCAGAACCAGGCTAATCCTCTTAAATGTAATGGAGCATCAAGTGTAACAGTGTCATCTTTTGAACTTCTAATTCTAAAATTACCACCACAACAAAAAAAGGACAAGTTACCTCAAACTGATGCACATAGATAACTCCAAAAACTTGTTCAAAGTTCCTCAGGACAACGAATACAAGACACTAAGAGGTACAAGGTTTCTCCTTTTCTTCACTTTTCACAATAAGCCCACAAATAATTTAGGAAACAAACCCTGCCAGTGTTTATATTCCATTTTGCAAAACCTAAGCAATTCAGAAGACTATATATGATATTATCTACCTATGTATTCTAATTGACCATAAAAGTACATGTGTTACAATCACTGATAATATCATGAGGCATTTGACGACCTTCTCAGGAGAGCATCAGAGCATGTCCTGCCACAGATACTCAACTCTGAACATTCAGATTGCAGAATCACAGAATCACTAAGGTTGGAAAAGACCTGTAAGATCATCAAGTCCAACCATCAACTAACACCCAAATCAGCTCGAGGGATACATCGACACAACCTAAAATGTTGCGGCAAAAAGCGTTAGAGTTGTTCCACATGAATAAAGTTATTCTGGCTATTACTGATCAATCACGTTGGATGGCAAGAAATATCCTCTCTTGCATCTTTTTCTGCTATCTCACAATCATATTAATCTGAGATCAAGATTTTGGAGTTTAATCTCAAATATCCTCAAAACAAAATTGGTGGGCATAAAACCAGTTTAAGGCAGTTAAGATGTTTAACAGACTCATTTTAGATATATATTTTTATATATATATATTTCTGTTCTTGAAATTGATACAAACTTACCTGACAGGCATGAAATCTGACTGAAGGTGCTAGATATTCGCTAACATTCCAAATGCCTTCCAATGCTGAGGTTGTAAAAGCTGTCCTGAACTGCACCTATCACCTTCCGCAGAATCCAGTGGCTCCAGCCACTGAAATAACCCTTCAGCCTGCAGGAGTATTATTCAACATCATTCTGACCACTAAATCCATTTTATAGTCTTACCTCACGAAGAATTATTATTTAAGAGTTGAAAATTAAGATGGACTAATTTCACATAAGTGCTCATAGGTGCAACATTTACTCAGAATACTGAAGGCAGATCTTAAGATCAAGCTTGCTCCCCAACCCTTATTCACTTCTCCCCGCAGTTTATGGCCACTAGGTCAGTCCCCTATCTTTCTTGATTTGATTTAACAGGAAATATACTTTAAAACCTTTAAGTTTTCTCTTAATATATTAGATCTACATAGGAAACGAACATTTCAAACTTAAAGCTCAGTTTTCATTACCTATCCAGCGTTCCAGTCTGTTAACGTTGTCGGAATAGCACAGGGTAATTTGTTAGTGTCATTTCCTTATCTTCATACATTCAAACCGAGTTTTGACTTGATTTCTACCATTTCAAACAATTACTACAATCAAATCAAATGTTATGCCCTTTCAAATTCTTTTCATAAGAGATAAACCTACATTGCAGCAAAGTCAAAAAAGCCATTGAGCTAAACTGGAAAACACCAGGTCAAATCCTAACTCCATTGAAACTGAAGTCCAGAAAAAGACTGACACTGAGCCAAATTCCAACCGACTCTTCTTAAAGCAAATGGATTTGTCTGTTTTAACTTGTGGATTTAACAAGTCAAGAAAACAATTAACACATCACAGTCTCCTTGAAGCTTAAACGGCCTCATACTCTAAGGTTCAGATATAGACTAGCTTTAAAAACAAAACTGTTGACAGTTATCTCAGAACTGCTTTAGAGATTTAAATAGAAGATACATTCCACTCAAATATTTAACATGTTCATTCTTACAGCTTCAATATGCCACAAAGAGGGGGTTTTTGGGTTGTGTTTTTGGTTTTTTTTTAAAAAAAAACTCTGGGAACTGTCCCTTACTGCCAATACTGCTTTGCAATGGGAAGGGACTACAACTTATTTCTTATTTGCAGCAGAAGACCACTCCTTAGATAACTCACAATCAGAAGCCTTCGCTGACTCCAGAAGTTTGCATGAAGGACAGGCTGCTTAGCAACTATCACCACCAACCTCCAAACACTGCCTGCAAGCAGGTCAACGATGTTAAGGGTACGCCAGAACTTGCTGCTAGATTACATGGTCTATTAAAAGCCTTCAATTTAGTGAAGAATCAAGGCTGCAGGTACTTTACAAATGTATTAGGTTTTAAGAAGAAAAAAAAAAAGTATGAGAGGTTAGGAATCCACGAAACACAAGTTGAAGGTTATACTTCAGATGACATGACATGTGAACAGAATTAATTCTTCATCTATGATCTTTACTCTTTCCCTCAAGTACAGTAGGTTACTACCGACTTGGCAAGATCAAAAAAGGCTTCTTTCATGTTCAGCTGAGGAATATAAGGTGGACGAGGATGATTCCTAGTGGTGGCACGGCTGCCCAGTTCTCATTTCAAGAGGATATGGCTCATGTTAAAAGTAGTTTTCACTTACAATATGGGCACAGAGTTTATAAGTAACAGATAATTCTAATTTGCTATGGCAATTTAGCCATAAAAAAAGGTGGAAGTAAATAGGTGTGACCCAACTGGTGGGAGGGTAACTGTCTATAAAAAAACATCGTTAACAGTCTCACTGTTTTATTTTCTTAAGCCAAACAAAATAGGATACAGGTCTTTTTTAAGCACATAGACATACACAAGCGCAGTTCAAAGTTTTTTTAACTTTTTGTGGAATTTCTGGAGGGTTTCTGTCTTGCATTTTCACTTTTAGTCAAGTCAAAGCACGCGAGTTGTAGCAAGCTTCCTCAAAAGCACGACTTGAAGTGCAGCAACCCCCTTCTCTCCTGGCAGAACTCCTACTTCTCAGTTTTGCACAAGAAAAGTATTTTATATGGCAAGTGTTCACCTCCTTGTGCAATATAATCCCTCACTCGTGCAACTAAAGACTCAGGGGGTCCACAGTAACAGCCTTATGTGCTAGCCCTGCTGTCCTCAAGACATTGTCTCCATCCTTTGTCCAGGACAAACAAACAGATCGCCTTCAAGCTTTTAAGAAAGAAAATGATTTCTAGGTACTGCAGCAACTCACCAGAATTATTTAGACATATAATTTTATATCGGAAGACATTTTTCAGTAAAACATAGATGACTGGCAGCCAGATGCAGTCCAGCTTTAATGCACACGAAGGAGTGTGCTCCGTAACCCAGGTTTAATACGACTTCCTACAAAGTAAACTCTTACGAGTTACTCTTATGACTGAAAATGCAACGGGTTTACCATAATTTCATTCAGCCATTTAAATTACTCTGTCCAGTTTAGGGGAGGCTTATTTTTTCCCCTCCTCTTCTAACTTTCTTAGGCTGTTGAGTAACCTGATCAATAAAAAGCAGCAATGCATACTTGAGGGAGCTCATCAGAAGCAATCATCATTTTACAGAACAAGGTCATGCTTGAAGTGAGAGTTGTACACAAAGATGCAACAGAGCTGTACAGGCAAAGTCGGCAATACAGGAAGATCTCATCGCGCTGTTTTTGCAAACATGAATTTCCTGTGAGCTGTTCTGTGCCCGCAAAACACCAGTATGGATGTTGAGAGAGGCAGGCTTCCCTTTCTTCTGCATGTCAGCTATCAGTCTCAGGAATACAAACACACTCCTTCCCTCCCCCCACAACTTCCTGGAACATTTCTGCGTTATGAAACGTTGCATAAATCTGTTCCCTGTAAGACAAAGCTGAACTAACATCTAACCCAGAAATTTCATTCTCAGTTAGAGTTTTATACATCAGTATGAACACTTACCCGCACAGCAAGCCATTCCCCCTCAGTAAGGAGGTTCCACAGCCAGCTATGCAGTTAGTGGTGTTTCCACACACTCACATCCTAGTCTGAATTGTTCCTATCCCAAGCAGTTTAACACAGCAGGAATTAATACAACGCCAGGAAAGATACAGAGAAGCAAAGGCGCATGCAACGCAATTAGTTTTCACCCATCTTCAAAGACAATAATATTTCTTCCTTTAAATTGCTTTGCTGTCAAATAGCAACTGTACGACATCATGCAAATGGTCCACCACGCTCAATTTTCAATTTCTGGCTGTGTCCAACAGATGATACTTCTAAGTAAAATGCATGAACAACTGGGGACATATACATAAAACACTGCCTAAGATGAGGCAGTTTTCCAAGCGGTTCTTACCCAACATCAAGCAGGATCCTGGTGTATTTTCAAGAAACTGCGTGCATTTTTCCATGACTATATACCAGCAATTGCCTCTCACGGTTTTCTTGGGGCAAGGAGTTCTGCAGATTAATTCCATATATAGCATTGCCTTCATAAATTTTCCTCATTTTCTGATTACGCATATTCTTTCCTATGGTAGAAAAAGTAAAGTGTGCACCCCTACACGCTCCTGCTCTGATATAATATTTTTAAAAGTCAAAGTGTTCCTGGTTGCTCCTACCAGTCAGCTTTTCCAGTTCATATTTATACACATGTACAAGAGCACGTATATAATCATGTCAGCATATCCTCTCTAGGCATCTTGACTATCTGCATGCTGTTCTGGAAGATACAAGGCAAATCGATTAATTGTGCAAAAACTGTAAGACACTATAACAGAGATAAACAGGATCATGATATTTTCAACTTTTGCTAAACTGTCCTTTAACTGGGATTTTTGCCTACCATTCCACATCCATCACATTTTCGTGAATTGTACAAGTAATATATATGCTTCTTCACGTCACAAAGAGATGATTTATTTATAAGTGGTTAATGCAAGTTTTTACTGGTTAATGGACATTTTCCCCCCACCAACACACTCCCTATTTATAATTTTTGCAAAAGAAATTGATTGATGTGCAAGTTTTACCACCTCACTATTCAGGCACTTCCCATGTAGTCAGCTACATTAAGATTAGCAGTTTCCATTTTTATCAAGAGAGCACGAGATCTGTAATACTCCACACAGCAAGAGCTGATAAGCCGCGACTTATTTTCAGCTTTTAGCCAGCTTTAAGGAAAGTTCGAGTCACGCTAAAGTCACACACGCATTGCAGCCAGGCGAAAGCCAGCTTCACCTGCGCTCCGTGCGGATCAAATACTGTATAACTGCTAAGGCTGTGCCAAGCAGGAGCTTATCCTGCTTCTCAGCATGCCCACTGGTGCTGCCTCCACACCGGGCAATGCCATCACAAGATTCCTGGCTAACTGAGAGGCAATGCCATCACAAGATTCCTGGCTAATTGAGAGTAGGCAGAGGGAGCTCGTGCGGGCTTGCACAAACGCCATATTCTAGTTTTTAGTAACTGAGCAGAAAATAGGTGAAAACAGAATACGGTAAGATCATATTTAGTTCTAAATACACTTTCTGAGCTTGGGAAAAGCTCTGGGTGCCTTACCTATTATTTAACATAATATCTAGGCATTTTGTAAGCTTTCATGTTAAAGTAGAATACATAGCTTGGCTCAATAGATACCTTTTAATTCCCAGGCCCACACCAGTAGTGTTTGACAACTAGAAAGCCCTTCCAATCCTTCTGTTTTTTAAAAATTCAGAAGTTGCATGTGTTTGTTACCATTCACCCACCCCACACTTAACCCTTCAAAATGAGTGAACTAACACTACTTAGACCTTGAGACTCCGATAATTGTTTTCCGGTGCCATTTTCTCAATAGCTAAATCTGTCTGCCTTGGTCCTAATTTTGATTACTTCTTCAAAAGGATTAAAAGGTTCTTCAGCTTTATAAGAAGAGAAAAACTACCGAAAGTTTTAAAACACTGGGCTGTTTATTTCAACCCAACTGCTGCCTAAAGTCCATCATTCATCTGAAATCAGCGATTTATTACCTGCTTACTGCATAAGTAGGATTTTTTTTTTTTAATTGGTCTTTTTTCACTAAATTCTGTGAGTATTGGTTTTATTCTCTCAACAATCTTTAAATTCATTATGGAAGAAATTTCTCTTTGGGAGTATTATTATTAGTAGCCACAACAAGGTAAGCACAGTATACCTACAGCTCTGAAAGGTGACCCTGTTTTAATTACAAGGAAAGTGGTCCAAAATTATTTCTCCCCACAACCTTTTTCAGGGCCGTCATTTGTCTCAGAAAGAAAATGGGAATTGGAACGGTAGAAGAATCTTATAAAAGTAATTCTGTATAAGTAAAATATACTTGGGCTTCGTCCAGTGCCTCATCAAAGCAGAAATCATCAAGCTCAGATGTTGCAAGGCTACAAAAATCCTCAACTCTAAGATAATAGTACACCCCTTCTTAGTTTCCAAAACTCCTTAGAAAACAATAAAATTGAGCGTAATTATCACATCTTCACGAGGTAAAAACATTGTCTGTGTGAATATACAAAAATAAACTGGTTTAAATCCAGGAATAGATACCTTAAACGCAAACTGCTTTTAAAAAATATTTATAAAGATACTCAATTATTGAAGTATCTATTACAAAGCACTAATTATAAAGTTATTACAATAGCTGAAAAGGAAAAACCCAGCCTGGTTTAACACACTTGTCAGCTTCAGTTAGCTTCACTCATTCCTTGGAATAGTTTTTACCCTGTGCCAGTCTTTGGAATCTATCTGTTCTGCAAAACAAGAGGGAAAGCATCTATAAACCACAAATTGTGACAAAAGTACACACTTGCCAGCACTCCTTTCATTTTTAAGCAGTCTCTTAATAAAAAGGCTCAAAGGTGGTTTGTTGGGCAGATTTAATAAATGCTTTGTTTTACAAGTGTCATGGCTCATTCATAGGCAAGTGCCAGACTAATACACAACTGATGTCTGAGCTTGTATCAGTTACACAACAATTACAGTTATGTCTGCAGTATAGAATAAAACTCCTTTGTCAGACCTGTCAAAATTAATAATTTTTTAAGTCTTTTTAATAGGTCTTGTTTGGGAAATGTAAAATGACAGCACAAGCAAATTGTTAGTTTAAAAAAAAAAAAAAAGGCTATAAAGGAGCCTAGAGTAATTAGAGTCTATTTGGAGGTTTTCCAAAAAATTTATTCCTATAAACATTCCAATTGTTGCCTAGGACTTATCTATTCACTTCAATCAAAATTAGTTCACACCCTCTTTCAAGCCCTAGCCACCAAGTAATAATGCTATGAGTAACCTTTGCAGCACCCAGTAAATCCCGTGTTGACAAAGAAACTTTAGCCTTGCCCTTTGCAACAGAGAGAACAGACAACTACATAAGGCAAACAAAAAAGTTGACAAGTCATGCTAATGATACCGTTCATTTACAGCGAATCCCTGGAGGTTCACATATCCTTGAGAGGGGAGATTTTGACTTAAAGAGGTCATTTTGGGAAATTTGTGACAAAACTCAAGGCTCTGTAACAAATAATTTTGTGAAAGCAACTAAAGAAAAGGTTGACCATTTTCACACAGTTTAATTTTCATTTTAATACGAGAAACCACCACTCAACCAAACCCACCCCCCAATAGCCCAAGGTTAGTAACAAAGCCTACCCAGCCTGGAGGTCATCCAATAGATTTTAAAATTGATCTTTTGTGTGCGATCAGATTACTGAAACCTGCACGGTACTATTAAGGATTGCTCAATAAAATAACCGTTGCATTTCTCTATCTCAGGAAAGGTCATTTCTTGATTAAGGAATAACTAACAAGAAGATGCTAGATTTCTGAATTCATATGAAAAGAGACTTCTTTTTTTGAGAGTGTTTTACATGCATTTATCAATCCTCAAGTCTCTAGAGAAACATGTAAATAATACATTCAGTTTGTACATGCAGGAGAAAGCGAGGTTGATCAGTTATCACCTGGATTTTCAAAACATTCTTTAATTTTTAATGGAAAATTTGAAACACAGCTAGAGACACACTTTTTCACCAGTCAGGTCCCACACACCTCAAGTTGGGTATCTGTCAAAACATGAAATACATAAAAAGGGTGGGCATTTCTGACTTTTTCTGTACACATTCATCCTCAGGTCCCATGGGAAATCAGGAGAGTCAGGTGTATTGCTTAGGAACTCCAAAACCTGCTTCTCCTTTTTAATTCAGAGACAAATGAAAACAACATGTCAGGTATTTGCCATTTTAACTGTTCTGACTGGCAGAGATTTCTTTGCAGATGGACAGGCACATTATGTAGATCTCTGGCCTGCGAGGACCACCTTGGGGCAACAGGAGAAATACGTGTAACTCTGCCACCAGCTAATTCACCCATTAAACTATTTATTTACACCTACCCAACTCCCAGATTTAGTTTCTACCAGAGAGGAAGGAAGTGGGAAAACATGCCTATTTCCAAGTCATCAGTTGTTTTTCCAAATGTCACTCCCTGCACCAGCGTGGCTGAGTCATGACAAGTGGGGACATGAGAGCACAGATTTCTGTTTCTAAAAGTCTTTTCCCAATTCTTAAATTGATCCCGGCATCTTACTGAGAAATGCAGCAAAGCTCTTAAGAATTTCAAACTTATCCTGCTTCGCAATCATCTAAAGAGTGTATTTACAATATTATTTGCTTTTCTCTATTTAAGTAAAAGCACTCTAGGTTTGCCAGAATTCCTTCAGCTCACTTTAGACAAGTCTGAAATCAAAATGAATTATTTTATGGCACAAGGCAAAGTTGTTGACGGTGGATTTGGAAACAGAAGCAGAACCTGAGCATAAATTAACACCAAAACTTATAAAAACAGTAACTAAAACTAACCTTTTCCTTGAGCTGGTATTTAAGATTCCTCTGATGGAGCTGCAGAAGCCAAGACAATTTAGCAGCAGCCTCTCTCAGGGGTATCACATTCTAGATAGGACCCTGTTCCAGATCCTCACTAGTCCAACTATGTTTTGCTGTCTCACCGTTTGCAGGCGAATCTTTAGCGCAGTTAATGGGCCTCCACTTTTCCTTCTTCTATTAAATCGCCCCACATAAATTTACTATGCATCCTGCTTAGATTAGCAATGGGTATTTGTGAAAATGCAAATGAAGTATTCTTCGGCCTGGCATGCTGGGTTCTCACACTGGCCTCACCATCTCATCTGGGACGTCAACACAATTGCCAACCGATTCCTCCCTTGCCAGGGGGCACGATAGGCATTATGTATTCTCTCATGGCCATGGTATGAACATTTTTTAAGCATATATCCGTGAGTATAAACTATGCAGCATTTGATCAGTTGCCATGTTTTAGAGAAACTATGAATAACATTCTTAATACAGCTCTGGCTGACCAGGCTTCTGAGAATCTCAGTTTCCTGCCATTTTTAGCAGTTTTAAAGGCTCAAATCAGCATAGGTATTTGGCAGCTAAACAATACACATGTTTCTGGAGGAGGCAGATATTGATACAAACAAAAACACCCCACCACACACAGCCTGTTTGATTCTAAGTACCTTCTTAAAGCTCTGGTCCCACTGTCTATAGTAAGTCTTTCAGCTGATGACAATAAAACATACATATTAAACCTAATTATCTCTCTGCTTTTCCATTTACTACCACTTGGGTTTGAGAAGTTTAAATTATCAAAGAATACTTCTACTGACCACTGACATACAGTTTAGCTTTACATGAAAAAGCTATGATATGTTGCATTTAAACAAAGCTCTTCTATGTGTTTAACTGAATTTCTCTCATTTCTGTCACCCTTAAGACCACTTTTCTTTTTCCCCCCAGAAAACAAATCATGATTGACTGTACATGTCCAGTAACGGGTTTTGCCTTTTCTTGCACCCTTTATTTTGTTTCATGCATACATTTTCTCATTTCCTCCCCTTGCAAACAAGCAATAAATAGTCACAACCTTAACCCTATCAATTATTACAGGACTTTTCAGTTTCACAGTAGTTTTAACAAATTGATGCCAGTTCCGACATAAATTGGTCCCTACCCTTAGCCACCTTGCCAAGTATTTTTGATGCACGTAAACGCCCCACTGTCAAGACATTCCTCGAGCTATGCCTCTCCAGCATGTTCCCATTCACCTTCTTACACAATGAAGACAAGCCCATTATGAGAAAATAATTGTGAAAATTAATTTCATTCCAAAATGACAAACTGTGCCCCACTCAAATTATTTTGCTGATTTAAATTTCTCCTGTTCCATAATAGCATGTGAGAAGAAATGAAACAGTTCACAGACCCATTAATTGCTAACACATAGTTTAGAGCAGGAAGCAAATACAGTAAGCACTAGGTTTTCAAAGCATCTTCCCAGCATGGTAAAATCAGCTTTATTTTATAGATGATGGCAATTACACTGCAGAAAGAATATATATTATTTTTTAAACTGGAAGCCCTCTATCAAGGCCTACATCTCCTAGTTGTTAGCCTCATATTTAATTTATGAAACCTGACCTTCCTAATTCAAAAATCTTACCTGGCATCTCCTTTTGAAAGGTTGGTGTTTACAGGATGAAGAATAACCTTGTTTGCATCCACATCCACCACACATTTTGTATGCAGATCAAGCTCTATAAAGAAATGAGAAAGTGTCAAGTGCCGCTCCTAAAGCACTAGGATTATATACACCATTACTTCCTCCAGACACCAAATTTATTCATGCATTCTGACAGCCACCCACCAGCTAGAGAATAGAAACAGGACTATTGCCAAATTCCACTTCTAGAGATATTCTGACGGGATGGATCCTGTCCAGCTTTAAAGCATGCACTCTTTTCAAAACAAGAAAGAGCACTTAGGTTTTACTGAAGGACAATCAGCATATGGCAGGATGAAGGCAGGATGAAATTTCTTCTGGGCAAGGAACCATTAGGCATGGAACCACTTTGACAGCTCTTCTTATTGCTCTCTCAGTGCCTCACAGGCTCGGAGGGAAAGCTGCCCCTACCATCTGCAGCACATTTTCCCCAGCCACTGTTGTGATACCGCAGCATGCCACGCCAGCTGTTAGTCCTGGGGCACCTGCTCGCAGAGATTCAAGTCCCATGAAACATAATTTAGGTGCGAGTGTGTAGAAAAGGGCCTATCCTTCCCCACAGGCTCACAGTCAGCTGGAAAGCCCAACGCTTCCAAATGACGCTAAGAAATGGGATATATACGATGAGTAATGAGAATATTTGGAATGTATGTGAATTCTCAGCCGTAGAGGCGGGGAAAACAAAATAAAAGCTTCAGATAACACTGACAACTGTCCAAGGTATCCACCCAATGACAAATGGAATTAGATATCAAAAAAAGCAGCCACTTGCAATCACAGTCACTGCCTACAGACATCGGAGCCTGGACATAAGCAAGACCAGTACTATGTTCTTCCACTCCGATGCCAAACCTGGGAAGTGCACCCAAGTGCCGATACCTATAAACATGACACACTAATCACACCCAGCAGGCACTCTGCAACACCCTCACATGCTGCATGACGAGGGGCTACGCTGCATAACCTCCATACCGGGTTCAACACCTCAGCTGAATCACCGAAATATGCTCATGCCTAATCATGTTAATTATAATCCTCATCCTCCTTCATCTCTGCTCTTTCCTTCTTTGTCACTGTACTTGCTCTTTCACCTTACAGCACCTTATAAACTCAAGACTGAAAATCTCTCAGGCAAAGACCGCAGATCTTAAGTATTGCGCAGCACCTCGCAGACTTCTTGCTACTGTTAAATAAGATAATAAGAGGAAGTTTCTTCCACAGGCATTTTTTGAAAGAAATGTTATAGCGTTTTGCTACTTGAAACACAACAAAGCATGCCAAAGCTCGAGATTACTGATCATAGCAGGCAGTCACATGAAACTGAAATCCTTCTGAACAAAACTACTCCTCTGTTATTAAACTGTGCTTTTATAGAAGGAAGAGACAGACAAGTTTCAGAAGCCAGTGTTTATTTTAATTTCTCTCCACACCCTGAAAGCCAATTTACCTATTATTAGTATGCAATACATGCTTGCTTAGATGAAATTATATTCTTCATACATCGCATATCCGACAAGCCACTTTATCTTGGTCTGGCTGGTTAGTGATTAACATTCTGTATTGCATTGACCTGCTTTTCCCCAGCTACTGAGGAAGGCTTTTACATGCTACCTCCCTTATGCAAAGCATAAGGTATGCGCACTCTGTATATAAGCAGTATGGTCTCTATCACGTTTTTTAATTCATCTCTTGAAAGAGAATGCTGATGGCAGGTTTTGCATCCATGACTGCACAGTGAACTCTAGGTCTTGCTAGTGTTCATTAAACCTCTCTTTGTGAAATACCTTTAAGAAAGCACACAAACAGGATACAAGAGTTCCTTAAAGTCGTATATCCTCCCAGGAAAAGAGAAAGATTGAAAGCCAATTTGTCATGTACAACACACCTTGTCTGATTATTGTCATCAAAAAGGTAACGTTAAAATCCCTCACCTAGGCATCCTGCAGACAGGGGACAGCGCGGTTTCGGAAGACAGGGTGAGCCAACCTCACAGCTATTGCCAAACAGGGAGGTCTCAGCCCTTCCTTCTGCCTACCTGTGCCTGTTGCTCACCTTCCACCACTACCGTGCTCAGCAGACTGCTCTGTAAGTCACTTTAAGTTACTTCAACAGCAGAAAACTACCCAACATGAAAAACAGATGTATTCAGCCACGTAGAAAGTTACACAAGCCCAGTGAAAGGTCTGAAGAACGTCAAAGTCTGCGCAAAGAAGTGGGTAGACCTGTACGGGGGGGAGAGAGGAGGCAGAAGAGTGAGACCTTCCCCCAGCAGAGATGAACAACTGCTACATCAGCTCATGGTGTCTCATGAAATAAACCCCTAAGAAAGAGTTATATTCAGCCTTTAAGCTGGGTTATGTACCTAGACAGCCTTAAGGCTACTTATCCCAGTTACCCTGGCAAAAGACTCACATGGCAGCTCTCCTTTTAGCTGCAGAAATAGTTTAAATTCTGTTTTAATAGCACATCATACACTTTCTACAAATTCTGGCTCCATTACAAAGTATGTTCTTTGACTGATTTCTGATTTCTTTAATGCTTCCGAGAGATAAATCTTGTATTAGCCACTACTGAAAATCGTATCATCATAATTTCCACCTCATTAAGTTTTTAATATTACTAAAGCAGGTTAGCCTTATAGGCAAATTATCTTCTTGCTCTTTTGGATATGATCACACAAGGACTCCACCCCTACTTTTACTAGTTTCAGTATCTCCACGGTAAGCAGTGTACTTGCTGGCCCTGAATAAGCAAAATTAGGATGCATCAAGATAAGATGATAAGCATGCACATCTAAAAACACCAACTAGTTCATCTTGTAGTAAGGACTCATTTGTTGAGGCTTGGTATTATTATTTCTTTCAACTATACAGTTTGGTTTTTTCAGGCATCACAAAATTTAGGAGAAATGAAAAGATGAGAGAAGTGGCTCACTGTCAAACTTTGGAGATTTATCACAAATCTCGTAGCTCAAGGTTTAAAATCTCACCTATTATTATTGCTAACCTGCTTCTATCTTCAGTCATTAACAAGCAAACACAATCAACTACTCATTTGCTTCATCAAATCAAGAAACTAATCAGCTAATTGCCTTTTGAAAAATTGAAACTCTCAACATCTCAGGAAACATTTATTGCAGGGAATGAAAGCCTCTTTCATAGCTTCGGAGTAAGAGAGCTGTGACGTCCATAATAAAAGGGTAACACGTATCTTAGTCACTTTCCCACATCCACATTTCACAGCTGTAGAAGTGTTAAGCAAAGCTGGGCTGACTGCAAGAATAATTGTCAAGTCAAGTGGGTCCAAGCTACTCACAGAGGGTCTCTCACATGACTTATTTCACATGTGAAACTGGAAGGTGGGGCCTGAAGGAGGCCATTCTCCTTTCCACTTCCCTTGATTTTCCAACTCCTCACAAAAGTTTTCTAAGACAATACAAACCGGGATTCAAGCAATGCAGATCTTAGCTGAAACCACACTCATGTAAATCCTAAATGACTATGCCTTTTATAAGCCTTATGAGTGCTGTAAAAAAGAATTCACACTACCCACATACACGTTGGGATTTTTCACTAGCCTACGAAATTCGGTGCGTTTCAAACAGGGTGGAAAGGTCAGTAAGCAAGAGAGAGCAAGAAAAAGCAGGAGCAGTGTACCACCACATGCAACGGTGGATTCCGCAGGCGCTGGTATATTCCCAACAACAGGTAGGAGTTTACATTCCCTCTGTAATAGCAGTCACACCTCTGGTAATCATAAACTCTACACAGCCGATTTTCCACAACGGTGTTGGGAAACATAGCAGAGGTGCAACTTTAAAATGTACTAAACAGGTTTGGGGCAGAGACAAAGAGCGTATGTGACTCCTGGAGGAAGGGGAGAGGAGTATTTTGGAAAAAGCTGGACGTTAACTCTGGGAAACCTCCACCTTCATTTACGGATCAGTTAGGGAACTGTCTTCGAAGATTAGCTGCAACTAATGACAACAGTGCTTGGATAATGATGTACCCAACTCACTCCCTCTAGTAGGGTACGGAATCAAACCCAGCTGCATCAGGTGGCGTAACAGAAACAGCTGAACTGCCACGATGGAGCTTTTTCAGCCACTACCCTAAAAAGTCATCCCACTTAAGGTTACTGGATTTCAGAACCAAACAAAATGATTCTAACAGATAGCTTTTACAGGGCAGTTTGAAATAATCTTAAAATGAAAGATGACACAGTAAATAAGTTTGTCTGCAATTTATTAAACTAGTGGTTGGGACCATGGCATCATAACAGCTTTCAGTACAACTGCCACAGTAGCTGAAAAGTCCGTTACAACTTACTTGACCTTCCATATTTGCCTCTATTTTTTCACACTGTATAAGATGACTTAAGTGAAAGCATTTCCGAATTCATCAAGAGCCTTTATTTCGATGTAGATTTTTCCATCAGATTTCAATTTAAGAAATTAGTTTCTTATGGTCGACAACTTTTCAGCCCTTTCGTATACCATTTGTTCCTAAACCCCACTGAAACAAAGATGTGAACCTGGTGTTATAACACAAGTAGAATAAAATTTGTGAAAGATTTCTCCTGGTCCCACTACCAGGGTTAAGGCAGCTGCACCTGCACCGACACCTAAGGACCCCTTGGAAACAGGACATTAGGCTCGACGGTGTCATGGGGAACCAGCACGGCTGCTCTTGTAGAGTTTCAGAAAAGCTAACTGAAGTATAAAAAATAAAATGTGAAAGGTTTACAGTGCGTGTACTAAGCTCATGAGCCAAAATTGGCCCCAAATACAAAAGCTCAACATAATTTCCTGTAAAGACAGAAATTTTGTATTTTAAATTGCCAGTAGATTTTCAGGAGATTAACATTCCTTTGAAGGTTAAAACTGGAATGGTGCGGCCTGAGCCTTCAAGGTGAATTGAGTAAGAGATTACAGTTGGTTTCTTGTACCTTTCTTGGTCTGAAAAAGCAAATGGCAATAACACTGAGAAATGTTTAAATAGTAACTTAAAAATATATGAGAGTTTATTTATCACACAAATTAAATGAATGTCAACTAAAAAAAACAGAGGCTGTTGGGTTTTTGGTTTGGTTTTTTTTTTTTTTTGAAAAAGAAGTCTGAAAGCAAGTTCAAACACAACAGGTCCTCAAGTTTTCCTGCCAATATTTGTTGCCTTAGAGTGACTTTTCTTTTTACCCTTTGCTATGTAGAAGCCAACACAAATTAAGGAAAACCTAACTGACTATATGAGAGAACGTGAAAATAACTTACATCTAAATGACAATGCTAAAAGCTTAAATGGAAAAAAAATAGCATAATAGTACTTTTAGGGCATTAATTATAGCTATAGTGACTACCATGTTCTGGACAAAAATACAGTAATTTGACTTGTCCCTTAAGTCCACCAACATGAAATCTACGCAGGCATCTTTCAAGCTTCTCTACTATATTTATATATATATAGTTAAAGATCATTAAGTATGTATGAGCGCATCTGGAAGAGCACACAATACTATCTAATCTTGATGATGAGGTATAAGTCAACTCGAACTCATGAGCACACTGCACGCAAGCAAGCTCTCCTCACATGTTAACACTACATTGTCCAAATGGTAAAAAATTTATTCTATCTTCTCCTGCTTCATTTTCTGCGAGAAGAGAGCTTGCCAAATGGCTTCGGTAAAGGCACTCTGTGTATCTGGAGATTAACCGTACTCACAGTCAGTTCTGCTGCTGCATGCGCTTCTCAGCTCACAGAGACTAACTAAATGAGTCTGGTGACTGTCTGATGCAGCAAGGAGCTCTGAGGAAGTTCAACACACAACTCTGTGCTGCCGCTTTGTTCCGGGCTTCAGAGTTAACTGGAATGAAATGTTTGCTCTGCCACCAACCACCCAAAAGCCAAGGCAGAACTATTCACAGGGTGTGTATCTGATCTTCTATTGACTTCATGAAATCAGAGCAGCAGGGTAATCTCATACTGCGCTTTAGGCTAGCTCTAAAGATGTAATTAGCACAAGAATTGTTCGCCTCTGTGGCATTCACGTTGGACTGACTGGTAGTCTGCTGGTTCTTTGGCAGTGGGAAGTAAACTTGTAACACCTCAGGAGTTCTTAAGATACAACTGCCTCACCAAGAAACGCAAGATGAAACACTAAGTCTACATGCTTTACCCATTTGTCACCATACCTCTAGGTCAATCCTGCTCATACCGCAAACGCTGTTTTATAGGTTATCAGCAATCACCAGGAAATACTAAAAACTCTAAGCACTCATCTATGACAAGGATAATGGTGAAGAAAAGTCTTGTGTTTTGCATATTGCCATCGGGATACAACAGGTGCCATTTCATTTACTCTAATATCATAATTAATCTTGTAAGACTGCTTGCACAAACTCCAATTTATAGATAAATTGTTTCTGTTGTAATGTCCAGTGGAAAAAAAAACAAACCACAAACAAACAAAACCACCAGAACAAACCCCACTTCCTCCCCCATAATCAAAAACATTTCAAGTGACTGGAAATGCAACCTCCTCCAAAGAGTACGAGGACAGAAAATTAGCACCTAACACCACAGTCAGAAGCTTGCACAGATACTGAAGCAATTCCTTCCTTACAAGCACTGGAGACAGAATCTTTATCATCAAAGCACAAAAGGATCCCTGTTTTAACACAGAAACTAGTCTGGATGAATATACACATTAACATAATAGATACCTGAATGTATATTTAAATTGGAAGCTATAGGTCTTACACCACAATCCTACAAAGAGTTTAATCTGGCAACGTTGCCGGAATACAGGCTGTTGTCCCATACAGTTTAAACCTGGCACACCCACACCACCACTCCCCACCTGAGCTGTGTGAGGCCCCCACCCACCCTGCCCAGCTTTGCACCAGCACCGGTGCTTCTCTTGCTCCTCAATAAATTCATTCAAAGCGCTAAACACATAATTTTTTGCAGTTAGTTTTCTGCCTTTCTTGTTCAAACAGAAAAGTATTAACCCAAGTAAGATGGAGCAACACAACAGCAGTAGTTTTGACTGGCTAAAGGCATCATCAGCCATACCCTTGAGCGTAAGTCCTATTCTTTTAGTACTGACAAAAGATGTTAGATTTTAATTAACACTACACTGAATGGATTCAAAGGCACAGAGAAACACAAGGACTTAAACGTACTTATGGGATGCCCGTACACCAACATCACCTGAAAACAAAATATTCAGCAAGACAAATATTAATTAAAAAGCCTCCAGTGGTCTTTTGCTTTGCTTCATGGTATGGCTTGAGCTTTGCACAGCGTTTACCTGACATACAATGAATATCTGCTAAGTGAAGACAAACACTGAGAGTATCTGTAAAAGGAAATCCACTGCAACTCTAAAATACACCAGCAGAAGACCTGAGACTGTTATCAAAAACCCATCTGAAAAAGCAGTGCACTAAGAAATACTTTCATGAATGACAAAACCAAGAAAACAGAAGACTAAGAGTCTTACCTAGCAAAACAGTGCTCAATTATTTAATTCATAACAGCATGCTAATCAAGACCCTGGTTTGCGAAGTAGAAAGCATGCAAAAAAAGAAGCGACAATTGCTACCTAGCAGAGCCTACAACTGTGGATGTGACGCTGCAAGCGTGTTGACAAAGTAGTAGTTTTACAAAAGCATGGCTTCCATACATAATTTGTAGGATTGGGGTCTAATTTGAAGCAAGATGCAAAAAAAAAAATAACCTAGATGCAAACAAAAGTAACCTACGTCCAATTACGAGTGCTTCCCCTCACTGCTAAAAGTGAGTATTATAAGCTTAGTTTATAGATTGCCACTTTGCAAGAGAATGAAGCAGGACCCTCAATACAATCACCTTGAACTGCGAGTACTATGAATAACCAAGTGTTTAATACAGAAATCCCTTCAACATGCATGCAAGGAACCTATTACACTTTTATGAGCTGTATAAATTAGTAATAGTTAAACATACCGCTTTTATTAACCTAATAAACCCTCGCCTTAAGAAATTCATAATTCAAACACTACAGACAACCACCACCACCACCACAAGTAAACACTGAGAATATTTCAAAGCTTAAATTTCCACGGTTGTAACCATCTGACAGGTTTGCAGTTTTAAGCCCTTCGGTGCAGAGGGAAGGAAAGAACATTACTCGTGATCCTGAAGAAAACAAATACTTGCTTCAGGTCCAAAACCCCAGAACTTCATACAAATACTACTTAGAACAAAGTGCATATTAGAGAACTTCCAAGAAAGCCACCTCCTGCCTCAAAGCCTATTAAAAAAGCAAAGCCACAGAAGTCTTACAACTGGATGACTCTTCAGAAAATCAGTTAAACAAATTCTTAAATTTAACATTACATAGATTAAGAAAAATACTAGGCTTCATATCACTGTTTGTATAAATTCTAGGAGCATCAGAAATACTGCATGGAGGTACCAGTTGTTTAGAACTGACCAAAACATCCGGACTGTGACAAATAATCCCCTCAGGAAAAAAAAAAAAAAATAAAAAAAATTCCAGGACATTTTGTTTCAGGAAGAAAGACATTGATCTTTTAGGCTAGACTTACACGGATTTAGGTGTCACTCACAAAATAACAGGACGCTTAATACCTGCAAAGTGGTTCTTACAGAGAGGAGGTACAGCCCGACTGCCAAGCTATGTGCCAAGCATGTGGGGTTCAGGTCCCTCTTCTCTCTGATGAACAGCAAGGACTGATACTCAAATGTCCCTCGCTCCTGGATGAGCCTCCAAACAAACAGGCTACAGTCATCCTCTCTAGTCCATTAACATTTTTAAGTTTATACAGAATAAAATAACTCTGATAACAAGATACATTCTCCCAGATTGATGCAGCTCAGTGTTAGGATATTCCCCAGGAAGGCAGAAGCTTCAAATAGATGTACTGCTCTAAATCCATCATCTTCCATCATTTTTTCCCCTTTACTTCCACCACTTCTTCCCCACATCTATTTTCTGCAGAACTCAGTCCCTAGCTGGAGGCAGCCTGAAGACCACTACACGTGCACAAACTCGGGGCTGAACATATGTATAATATACGCCAGGAGGGAGAGGTGCATTATTCATCCTTGGAGATTCAAAACTTGACTGAATGAGGTCCTGTGCAACCTTACGTAATTTGACCTGCTCTGAGCAGCAGGTTGGACTAGAGACCTCCAGAGGTCCCTTCCAACCTGAATTACTGTATAATCCCAGGGGTAGGGAGCACTACACAGTCAGAAGATGTCTGGGTCACAGCCGAGGAAATGACCTACAACAGGAAAGGGACATGAGCAAGAGGAAAGCCCACGTCTATCACTGGACGAAGGCACCACCTTTCAGCTCCTTTCCATCCCAGCTCCCGCCAACTCCTCCCCACTGTCACTCAATCTCCTTCCAGCAATACTCCACAAGGATGGGTCCCTCCTCAGTTTTGAGGACTGCTACCTGAAATTTAACAGAATGCAGGTTTTGGTCAAAATAGCCTCAATTGCCCTAACCCACCCAGCTTGTAAGGACATCAACTCTTCTCTGTTTTGGATGTGGGACTTGTGGGCTCTTCTGAACTCAGGTTGACATTACCCTGCTTTTATTTTAAAAGGTATGGAAATACTGGATTCAATACTTTAATTCCTTTCAATAAATAAGTAAAAAAAAAAAAGTTAAAGAGTTATTTTATTTCAGAGCACATAGAAGATAAAGGGCTTTCCTCACACACCCCCTCCCGCCCCGCTTTTTGCATCAGCTATTAAACTGACTTCACTTGATTCCCTTTCCCCAAAAGGAATTATTCTGTGAGAATGTGGGGGAAAAAAGTCACCCTACACGTTTCTTGGATTTTTGCCTTCTTCACCTTCCCATTCCCTGGCTGAAGTTGCCTTTTCATACTTGCTTCCTCATAATCTAGAGCAAGTTTTTCTAATTAAGACAAGTAATAAGCATTTAAACAGATGCCTAGACCACAGTCTGATTAACATAACCCTCAGGCAAGTTTCGTTGAGGGAAAAAAACCACCAACCCAACAAATAAAAAAATCTTCGCTTGTCAATTCAGGCTTCCTCTTCCATGTTTTCCTGTTTGTTTTTGTTTCTTTTGTCCTTATAGTGCCTCTGTCATCTGGTTAACTCTGTTCCACGCAGTCACCGAGGGGTATGAAGAGGGGTTACAGAGCTGAGGGCTGAATTAGCACGGGAAAAAACAAACAGAGAGGCATTTTTCCCCCAAACCCCCGAAAGCAGGAAGAAGGAAGAGCTCTCCCAGCCGGGACCAGGGCACAGCCCGGCTGCAAAGCAGGTGCAAGAGGTGTGGAGAGGGGTGTGCCCCGAGGGGAGGGGGGCAACAAAAAAAAAGAATAAAGCCATAAAAGCGGGCGAGTTTAGGAAAAAGATGTCAGGAGAGGGGAGGGAAGACAGCCGCTTCCTGAGAGCAGCTCGCCTTCGCCCACCAACCTACCTGCACCTACACATGCGTGCATGATAAATAAAGAAGTATAGACATACGCCTATAAACACGCCCCGGCGCCGGGACGCACACCTATACACCCACAGGCAGGCGCACCTGCCCCTATAGACACCTATGGGGACAGGCACCCCCGGCCTCCCGCCCCGCTCTGCCCCTCGGGCCCGCTCCCCTCACACGTCCCCCCGCGCGCGCCGCGGCGGGAAGAGGCGCGGGGGGGGGGGTCGCTGAGGGAGGAGGGTCTCACCTCGCCGGTTCATGGGGCGGACGCGCACCGCCACCTTCACTTTGGAGTCCCCCATCGCGCCGCTCCGACCTCCCCGGCTCCCTCGTCCCTCCTCGGCTTCCGTCTACGGAGGGACACCCGGCGGCGCGGGGAGGAGCGCGGAGCGGGGCGGGGGGGTGAGACCGGGGGCGGTAGGAGGGAGGCACCGTGCGTGGCCAACGTCCGGCCGGACTACAGCTCCCAGCGTGCAGTGCGGCGGCTCGCCGGGAGCGGGGGGGGGCAGCGTGGCGCGCTGCGCGCTGGGAGCTGTAGTCCTGCCCGCGGCCCCCGCCTGGAGGGGAAGCATTGCATGCTGGGATATGTAGTCCTCCACTATAGAGGCGTTTCGTGAGGGGGGTGAGCCCCAAATGGCGTTTGTGGGTTGTGTTGTACAACGGGGGGGGCCTCAGGGTCACCCCAGGCGCTGCCACTCAACCCCTGGGTGGCTGCGGGTGAGCCCCATCGCACCTCTGTCCCCTGCCAGCGCCTCGGGCCCTTTTTGGGGGAATATCGCGGTATTTCATGCTGGGCAGACAGCAGCGTCGCCGCCGAGACCAAAAACCTCACCTCACCGCAAGATTTACTCCGTGGGTAACAAAGCAAGACGGCATCGCTTTGCTGGTCTGTGGGGTTTCTGTCCGCTAGAAATCACGTCACGCTGAAGATGGTGAACCGTAACCCAACGTGTAGGCCCTGGTTTTAGGTGACGACTGGGTCTGGCTTCAGAGAGCAACCCCTGATGCTCTGTCAACGCACTGTTATTAACGGGCCCGTTGCAATTTGCTTAGCGAAGGCAGCTCACTGAAAGAGCTCCACAGTAATAATCGGAGACGGTTTGAACAATATTACAATTTATCCTCATTAGGCGGCTCGGCTGCTCAACCGCAGCTACTGATTGCAACGACTGAGAACGAAACTATAATGCAAAGATGCAAAAAAAAAACCCACCCAAAACCTCTTTTAAATGGTCACGGTTGAAAACCCTTGTCGCTGCTATTTTTGTTCAAAACAAGGATTCTCTCTGTGTTATTATGAAAGTCCAGATTTCAGCGAGGACAGGAAAAAAAACAAATTCAGAATTGTAATCCTTTGGCCCTTGAACATCGAACGAGTTTTTATGACAGAAATAAATAAATAACACATTCCCAAGGGGTTTTGAGATAAGATTTCAGAAAGTAGCAATATTTGTCCAGAAGAAGGTATCAATATCTATCATTTCGTACCTGCCTAACCTGAAAAATATCTTGGCAAGGCAGAGAGAAAATGAATATTAAGTTGGCATTTAAGTGACGCTGGGATTAAAGTCCACGTTCTTAAGAGGAGCGCCAGAGCATCCTGAATTAGGGAGTTGTCTTGAAGTTAAAAAGAAAATTAAATAACGGCAGGTCAGATCAAGCAGGGTGGCAAAAGCTTGAAACAAAAATTGAGCTTTTGTCCGTAGCAGCAGAAAGCGTCGGCTCCTTGGCATGTCGCGCTCGCGGTTGAGTCCCACCGCCCCGTGCCGCGGAGGGTTTCTTGTTGGGAGAGGGGACGTCCCACTCTCAGCCTGCACAGTTGGTTCTTGCACTTGTGAACTTGAGGATCCAATTACAGGATGAAACCCGGCTTTGAACTTCTTGTGGTATTTTCCAGCTGGGGCCTCAACAAACCGCACCAACGTTTTCTGAAACCGAGTACTTCGCGATGGAGATAAATATAATCCCCGTTTTGCAGCTGGGCACGATAAGCAGCAAGTGGAGGGAGGGGTTTTTTATGTCAGGTTGAGTCACCTGGAATCTGATTTAAATAAATGGGATGAAACCCGCCAGATGTGCATACTGCTGAGGATAGCAGCTGTCACCCAAATCCGGTCCTTCCTCCTCCTTCTTCTCCCCTGGTATTACTTATCATTGGTCTCTCTGTTTTATGTAGAATTAAATAGTAAGTCTTTTGGGGAAAGGACTGCATGCCACCTTTCTATTTGTTAAGAAGAGGTGCCAGCGTGTTTTAAGTGCCGTGTGCATGGACAATAACAAATGCAGGCACACAATTCTTGCAAGCTTTGCTCCAGTTTTCTACTCGGAATGAAGAATTTATTTTAAAATCTGAAACCCCACCCTTTTAGCCATCCTTCAGTTCTAATTGCCAAAGAGAAACCAGATTCGCATAAAATTGCTGCTGCTTTCTGCAAGCTTCTTCAAAGATGGAGACGTCCTTAGAGCCCGAAGAACCGTCCTCAGCTTCGTCGTCAGGTTTTATCGGGGCTCTGGGAAGGCGCACGGGAGCAATAACTTCTCATGGCTCTCCACAGTCCTGCCTCTGGACTTTTCCTTTATGCAAGCCCTTGCCTCCTGCAATGAATTACAGTAATGCAACTTATCTTGCACTGGCACAAGCTACCTCAGTGTAATTACCCCACTGTGAATTCCTCGACAAGCCCTTTCCTTGGCTTGGTGTTTCACAATCTGTGGGAAGCATCTCCCTGGAGGGGCACAGCTCGGAGGGAGGATATTGTTTCCATTCACCGCACTAGAACATGCTAATTATGCTGGGAGGAAAAGGGGGGGGGGGGGGGGGCAGCTTTCATTTGGAAGGGACAGGCTGGGCAAATAGTTTGTGAAATGCCAACTTAACCCCATCTTGTAGGGAATTGTCTCCAACTCTTTTCCCCCTTCCTAGTTACTGTAATGAGGGGCTGACTTCCCAGATTAGCTCTGGCTATTTAAATGCTAATTTAATTAACAAAACATCCTTGGGGGGGAGGCATTACTTGTCTCTCCCATTCATTTATCGAGTTTCTGAATGCAACACTATTTTCATCAGGTTGAGGAGCCACAGTTATTGCTATACCCACCTGGTCGTAACAGGGATTAAAGCAGTGAAGTGGAGGACAGAAAATCAGGTCTTCCGTCTCATTTTTTTATAAGTGACTAAATACGATTTACTGTTTAGAAGTAACCAAGTCAAAAGGATTTCGAGTGTCCCACAACTGCCATGCCTGGGGTGTGCTTATCACCAGGCTGCAATGGAAAAAGTTGGCTTTGTTTTTATCTAGATGAAGGTATGAACGGGTTAGGTCTCACATCATCTAGATAAAACTATATCTCAGGGCAAGGCAGAAAACTTGACAGTCTTTTGGATGTCTTCTGCCAAACCATAACAAGCAACAAATCAAATGTATTTTAAATCCATTTTTTCCTTTGTTAGACTGCCTATCAAAAGAGATGCATCAATTATGAATTTGCTGTAGACCTAGTTTCTGCCCATAAATCATTCAGGCATTGGAAAACTAAAACAGAGGATCTTATCCATGGTTAGTTAGTTGTATGCAAACTCTTAAGTGTCACTGGGGTTCACTTTTGCAAGGAGCTGAGCACCAACTGGGACAGTCCCACTCAGAGACTGGATGGCATTCAGGGCATCCAGCAGCTCTTTAACACCATCAGTGATCAGGTCCTCAGCACAAAAGTACGTGGTGAAACATTTAGAAAATAAAACCTGTTGCTGTTGTTCATTTTTCACAGATTTTGGTTTTGTCCAGTCCCTGGGTATTCTGATATGCGAACTTTGTCTTCAGGTTTATCTTGGTTTTCAGTCTGGAGGTACAAATATGTAAATGTAGTAGAAATTTGTAGGTACTTATACACAAAACCAGAAGACAAGTTTGTTATAGATTTCTTTCAACTCTATTTGAGAAAGAAAGCACAAAGGGAAATCGGTATTAAGAACAGGTTGAGAAATCTGGATGAAACATCAAATCAATTTCTCCAAATCAGTTGTGTAAAAATTCTGCCTGTTATCAAGATAGTTGGGTTGTTTTTGTTAAAGGAATAGCTGAAATTTCTCCTGCAACGTTTTGTACAAAGGTACAGGTTCAGGAGACTCACATTAATTTTAGCAAGGCACTTTCTGTGCTCTGTTATTTGAATAGGAACTTTGTAATATCGGAGGATTGATTGTTTCCAGGGTCATTCATAACTGTGAATTTTACTGATCCTGGGATGGACTTTTAAAGGTATTTGAGTGTGGCCTCCTGCCCTCACTGTGAACAGTATCCCTGGGCAAATAAATGAACTCTTGAAGTCTTCTTGCAATACTAGATTATAACAGAGTAAAGCCTGAAGCAAACTTTTTGTAGACAGCCCCCACTTTTTAAAAGTTATTCCAAAGTTCAAAGTCCTGGTCATAAATTTCCTGGCATTATAAGACATAATACTCTTTCCTCTGTTACCTAGAGGGAATCCCAAATGGATAGCCAGGCTCTGATGACTCTATAAACCTGTTTATGGCAGTGAAATTTCTTATAGCTATGCTTCGGCTGGGGTGCTTCTCCTGTACAGTGGGATTTCAATGAAAATTCATACCTCCAGCAGCAATGCAGGGCCAGGTAATATTAGCAATTTATGTGCTGGTAGGATGAGGCTCCCAATGAGAATTTTCTCATCTTATTGACTAAAAATTTTTATTATTCTTATCAGCTGTTCAGTTTGCTGATGCAGTGTGCTTCAAAGCAACTGGTTTTACCAGGTTTGTTGCATTGTATTTGAACGGTTCTTTCCTCAGATAAAGATTTGACATTGCATTTCACTTGTTGGAAAATAAAATGGTTTTTTCTGTCTTTGGAGAAAATGGAGAATCTCTAGAGAACTTGCAAAAAACAAAATTAGCAGGAGAGTATTTTTAGTGGTTGCAAGACAAGCTTAGTCCTAGCAAAGCAAAAAACCCAGCACAATGGCAATCGCCGATACTCTAAAGAATGCATAGTTAGAGAGTTGTGTAATGTTTGCAGCATTTATCTCCTAGTACTTCTGAGATACATGATCGGTGAGAGCTGAACTGCCTTGACTTCAAAGGCTGGAATATGTTATAGCTTCATCTGCTGAATCATGTTGTTCTTGCTCCATTTCTGCTGAGGAGACACCTGCAAAAGTCACTTTTTTTTTGCTCTTCTGCCCATCCACCGTCTCTCTTCTTCACCTTCCCTCTCTCCAGTAGCTGCACAGCTTCAAGGCATGTCCCAGTGATCCAGACACTGCCAGACACTGACCGAGCTCCTAATCCAAACCCAGATCTAAATTTTCCAGCTGCACTTACACTAATAATAATTAAAAAAGTGTAATGTGTTTTGCCTGTGTTTAGCAAATAGCAACCGCAGGCTAAAATATCAGGTCCAGATACCCCCAGATTTAATGAGCTGGCGATTTGATGTTGAAACCTGGGAAAGTGTGATAAATGGGGATGCTGCTGTCACCGCTGGGAGCTGCAGAATTTATTGATGAAATAGGATTTGAACAGCGACCAAAAATTCCTTTTTGACTCTATAGCCAAGAGTGACACCCGGTGGCTAAGGAGCAAAATAAAATCAGCTCTAATGGTAATGTTCCCCTTTCCTGTCCTTACTTACAGATTTTCTCCCGCTGCTTTTAAAGAAAGAGCTGGGGACAGGGAAGTACTTTTAGCCCCTTGCAGCATGAGCACCTATCGCCTGGTGCCACCGATACCCCTGGACCAGCTCCTTTTGGGTAAAACTGGGAGAGCAAAGGGATGCTGGCAACCCTCCCATGGCTCCCAAAACGCTGCAGCCAAGCACGGAGGCACAGGTGTGGTCCCTGCACCCTGAATTTGCGCAGAGGATTTCCACTGATCCTGCCACAACCCTTCCCAGGGCTTGTCTAGGCTCAGGGCTTGCACTCATCAGGACACGAGATGGGGTTTCTTTTAACCATGTTTCATCTAAAATGGCAACAAATTCATTAGCACAAGTTATCAGAGAGAGGTAAGGACTGGGGAGCTCCTTTTTGCTTTGTGCCCACGAGGTATTGCTTATCATACACTAAAGATTATGTGACAAAAAGAATGAAACAGCATTTTTGACTACTACTGTGGATGCAACCCTAATACCTTCAGCTAAGTGATGATTGATAGATATTATGAATGATTAACTACCTCAAGGAAAGTGTTAAAAAACCCCAAAGTAGTAATCTTTGGTGAAGGGCTAAAAATGTACTTTATTTGGACTTTAATTTGGACTTACTAAAAATGAAAATGGAAATGCCCAGGTAATTACTTCACTCAGTGAGCTGTAGCTTTAATAAAATGTCAAGTGTTGGCAGTGTACTGCTAAAAGCTGGTGTCATGGGTCTCTGCTGGAAATATGCCCATTGAACAAACAAACCAGTTTGGCTCCTAAATCAAAAGTCACCGTGGTATTACTGTGTGGGTGAGCCTTGATATTAGATGTTCCCTAAGGTACCTATCCGTATCTCAATGTGTTATATAGAGGGAGCTCAGGCTGGGGATTGGGTCTAAGCATTTCAGTTCAGCTTACTGGGAAAACGAAGCCCAGCTCTGATACTTGGACCTTGCTGCTGATTCTGCTTCCAGACCTCTGCTTCACTGGTGTGGGTGATACCTGGATCTAGGAGCTCGCTGATGCTGTTTCTAATTGAAAACGGGGAGCAGGGGAGGATTGTTGGAGGGACAGATCGATGTACTCTGGTCCCTCACTCTAGGATGGCTGCAAAACAAAGAAAATGCAAAAATATTTTCTCTTAACATTTGGGAACATCTCTCCTGAATGAGGATAACTGGGATGGGAAGGAACATTGGTTTTGGTGCCAGTAAGTTTTTAGAGTTTTCAAAAAGGCAAGGAACCACGTTATTATGAGCAAAGAGCATGAAGGAGAGGTTGTTGCACAGCACAAGGCCACTGCAACCAGGGAAGCAAGGAGCAGAGTGTAGCTGCCAGAAGGACCAAGCCACCTCTTCCACCATGTCTCAGCTCAAAGGCCAACTCTTGGCAGACACCCCTCTTGCACAGAATTGCTTCACGTAGCGTATGGCCTATTGTTTGCCTGGAGTAGATATTGTCTCTTAAGAGGTTCTTCCGTAGGCAAACAGCTTCACAGCTACAATGTTGCTCCTAATATTCAGCAAATATTGGATCAAAAAAGTACATCTGGAGAAAGTGGCTCCAGAATGAAAACATCCCCCAGGTTCTTCTGTGACAGGCTGCCCTGTGGCTTTTCTTCTCAACCATTCCCTTCTCTGCCTCCATCTCTCTTTTAGCTTCATGAAGTATTGTTACTGGTGAAGATGTAGCAAAATGTGTTTTCAGAATCTTTATCTCAGAAATACAGAGCCCTAAGGTCATGCAGAAATCCTTACAGAACCTCGGTTCCCTGAGTTTTTCTGTTTCTTTCTCTCCCTTGTGAAATTAAAATAATGAAAAACTAAATAAAGGCATCAAAATATAAAGCATCAGGAAGAATCAACCAGTTAACAAGTCCTAAGGCTGATGATACAGATGTTTCACGACAGTTGTGTTCGGGGACTCCCATGGAAATGATGTGCTGAGGGCTTTGCCAGACGCAGCCAGCCTTCACCACCTCAAACGATTTGAGAGATCTCATGTAATGTTAAACATTTCACTGTACATGCTCCAAGTGCTAAGTCACTGCTAGGCTATGGTCAAATAATGAATTGTCAGTACTAAAAAAATGAGGGAAAGCCGTCTTGCTAACCAAGAGGTTAGTGGGAGCTTTTGCCACTGCCTTCCATGGGAGCTCCTGTACTTTCAGCTTTCCACATCCCTTTCTCAACTGGTTTTCAACTGCTCTGCTGTGCGGGAAGTGGCCATCCCTTACTCTCCCTCCCCATAAGTCATCTGAGTTCAAGGGTGATGCTGTACACGTAGGTGAGGGCAGTACTTGCATTGTAACAGACACCTTCAAGTTGAATATTCACATGAATTAGCTTAACAAATTACCCTGCACAAGGAGCACACTTTCATTAATTCGAAGCAGAACCAGAAATACTGGAGTGGTTGCTTCTAGACTTGCCAGGGCACACCTGGATTTATCCCATATCAGAATTTGCCTTTAATGATATATCCTACAGCTGGAAGAGACCACTGAGGTCTCCTACCCTTCTGCCCTACAGAAAACATGAATTTGCACACTGATTATTTCTCTAAATCTTCAATTCTTTCCATAATTAGAGCTGCTGGTGCTTTATCTCTGGTTTGAGTCAGTTTTGTTTTTCTTCCAGTCTTCAGATCATTCTGCCCTCATGATCTAAATTGTATTTTAAACAGATGAGATTGTTTGCTTCCCACTCCATGCTTTTTTCTACAGGGATGCTCTGAAACTTGCTGAAGGCTTGGGTAGGAACTGGAGACCACCTTCCTCACTTACTTCAGCTCCTAAAAATATAGCATCCCGTTGACATTTGTTATCTACCCTGTCTCTGCAGTTGGGAGAGAGAAGGAAGCAAGTACCTGAAAGACAATTTTCCTTTCCTAAAATAGGTGTCAAAGATACATGGGATAAATCACCCTTTCGCTGGTGCTGCTTTCTCTCCAGGGGGGATAGGGAGAGTTGAGCTGCCTAGTGAAGACTTAGAGGACCTAACTTTTAGTTTGGTAAAGGGAAACAAATCCCACTCCAAACAACCTGGTGGCCCTTTTCCATTTGTATAGGTTGCAGATCTGCAATGTTCTCCATTGCCGTCTTTCCAAGCATTGCAGAAATCAGTGGAGCTGCTTTTCCCCTACCTCGCCAGCACCAATATGATTAACAAAGAGGTGTGTGGCTCTGGGAACAGGTTGGTCCTGCTTCCCAGAGACGTTCAATGCATTTCCCGGTGTATTTTACAGGAACTGTCAGTAGTTGGCACTTTAGAAAATCATCCTGGCCCTTCTTCCATTTTTAAAAAGGGAGAAAAGGAAGACACAGGGAACTACAGGCCAGTCAGTCTCACCTCTGTGCCCGGAAAGATCATGGAGCAGATCCTCCTGGAAACTATCTAAGGCACATGGAAAACAAAGAGGTGACTGGTGACAGCCAATATGGCTTCACTAAGGACAAATCATGCCTGACAAATTTGGTGGCCTTCTACAATGGGGTTACAGCGTTGGTGGATAAGGGAAGAGCAACTGATGTCATCCGCCTGGACTTGTGCAAAGCATTTGGCACTGTCCCGCATGACATCCTTGTCTGTAAATTGGAGAGACATGGATTTGACAGATGGACCACTTGGTGGATAAGGAATTGGCTGGATGGTCGCGCTCAAAGAGTTGCGGTCAGCGGCTTGATGTCCAAGTGGCGACCAGTGACAAGCGTCGTTCCTCAGGGATCAGTATTGGGACCGGTGCTGTTTAACATCTTTGTTGGTGAGCTGGACAGTGGGATCGAGTGTGCCGTCAGCAAGTTTGCCAACGACGCCAAGCTGTGTGGAGCGGTCGACATGCTGGAGGGAAGGGATGCCATCCAGAGGGACCTTGACAGGCTCAAGAGGTGGGCCCGTGCGAACTTCGTGAAGTTCAACAAGGCCAAGTGCAAGGTCCTGCATGTGGGTTGAGCAATCCCAAGCACAAATACAGGCTGGGCAGAGAATGGATTGAGAGCAGCCCTGAGGAGAAGGACTTGGGGGTGTTGGTTGACGAGAAGCTCAACATGAGCTGGCAGTGCGCGCTTACAGCCCAGAAAGCCAACCCTATCCTGGGCTGCCTCTAAAGAAGCGTGACCAGCAAGTCGAGGGAGGTGATTCTCCCCCTCTACTCTGCTCTCATGAGACACCACTTGAAGTACTGCATCCAGCTTGGGGCCCTCAACATAAGAAGGACATGGACCTGTTGGATCAAGTCCAGAGGAGGCCACAAAGATGATCAGAGGGCTGGAGGACCTCTCCTATGAAGACAGGCTGAGAGAGTTGGGGTTGTTCAGCCTGGAGAAGAGAAGGCTCCAGGGATACCTCACAGCAGCCTTCCAGTACCTGAAAGAGGACTACAAGAAAGCTGGAGAGGGACTTTTTACAAAGGCATGTAGTGATAGGACAAGGGGGAATGGCTTTAAGCTGAAAGCGGGTAGATTTAGATTAGATATAAGGAAGAAATTCTTCACTGTGGGGGTGGTGAGGCACTGGAACAGGTTGCCCAGGGAAGTTCTGGATGTACCAGCCCTGGAAGTGTTCAAGGCCAGGTTGGATAGAGCTTTGAGCAACCTGGTGTAGTGGAAGGTGTCCCTGCCCATGGCAGGGGGATTGGAACTACATGATCTTTAAGGTCCCTTCCAACCAAAACCATTCTATGATTCTGTGATTCTATGATTCTTTTTCATGCACTGATGTTCTCAGGCAGAAGGGGGAGCCCATCCATTATTTTTTGTGTGCAATCATCTCAAAATAGTGATACAAAGCCATCAAATCAGTAGGTTTTTTTGAACATGAGAGCTTCTGCTTAGTTGATGTTACAGATGCATACGACTAGGGGAAGATGGGCTTGTAGAGCCCAGATTACTGTTATCTATTCCTTTGCAACAATGAGAAATCAAGGAAGATTTGAATTCTAAACAACTTTATCATGTGTCATCACGTTAGTTCAAATGCTAGAAAACAGAATTTAATTAAGAACGCGTTAAACAAACAAAAATACAGAGGGAAAACAGACTCTTTAGAAATAGAATAAGTCACAGCCGCATGACATTTATTTTTGCTAATTAACTTACACACCCGCTGGGAAACCAAGTCAGTCATCTGTACAGTACTGCTATGGTTGTTTGTATAGAACTAATATGTCAGATGTTTCCTAAGGATGCATGTGAACGTTAAACTGTTAAACAAGCTTTGGGCTTTTGCAGGGTACTTCTGTCAGGATGAGCCACTAAGTAAAGGCACTGTGCAGACTTTTCTATCGCTGCCCAAACCCCCTTCAAATCCTTTTCAGCGCAGAAGCTCCTAGGCATGCCACTGTCATGTCCTTCAGCTGCAGCTCCTTCTCCACCCTATAACCAACATTTTGGTCCATGCATGTGCATCCAGGGAAAGCCAAAAGTCCATTTGAGCTCTGAGGACCTCTGCAGTCCATCCATGGGATGGGTTTCTTGTTACTTTTCCTCCAAGAAAGGTTTTGATTGCTCTTTCTGATGAGTTTGAAAGCGAGTAGGTACTTTTGACTCGTGGCTTTAACGCCATCTGTGCTATCCTTTAGCGGCTGCCATTAATACTTTTGCGAATGACACAAGCAAAGATTTTTGGCCCTGAAACTTGTGGCCCTATGAAATTACATTAATAGAAGCTCAGGTTAGATTTAACCCACACCGTACGTACAAGTGGGGTTTTTTTCCACCTGGTTTGCTGTGTTGGATTTTGTATAGACCATGGAGTTTTACTAGCTTAGATGATAAATTTATTAGTCAGAAGTGTGGTTTTATCCCACTCTTCTGGCTGTGTGAATAAAACTGCATAGGTGCATAGACGCAGTTACGCCATTAAAGCAGTCCTTTTGCTCACGTAGCTCCTTGTGTTCAAGGAACTGGCTAATGAACACCTACTATGTGTTAAGCTAACCTGGACTGGAAGCGCTTACACAATCTGTTTGATATTTCTGACTGTCCGTGAGCTCTGAAGGAGATGAACTTCATCACCGGCTGCATCTTGTGCAGGCTTTCAGTTTCAGAATGTGCCCAGCTCTCATCTGCCCTTGCCAAAGGCGACGTCAGGGATCTTTTAAGAGTGATTATGTGGTCCCTGTAAGGAAGGAGCCTGGGTTGTTTTTCCTGCCTGATGTCCTCACAAGGATAGAAGGATGGAGCCAACAGAGAACCACCAGGACCAGGACCATGGGCTGCTCTGAACACAATGTGCAGCTCAGAGTGCCCTGGGTGATTGCTCTGCCCCCTTCAATGGACAAGACAAGCAGGAGTTCACAGCAGCGTGGACGCAGCCAAAATCCCCAGAAGGGGAATGTCCAAGCAAGAATCTTGTCTTTTCCAGAGGGAAAATGGTGCTGCTGAAATGGGTGAGAGCAAGAATGTTGCCACTGAAAAAATAATTCTAAGTCTGAGGAATTAGATGTGTTTCATAGCTTCCATTTAAATGAAGAAGAGCGAGTTGTGCTGCAGAAATGCAACGAGAATGTACCTCTGGTAGGAGTGAAACTCCTAAGAGATATCAACTCTGTGTCGGAAATTTGGTTCACAATAAGGGATATGAGACTGTGAAATTCGTATGCGGGTTTGGAGCGTTAAAGGACTCTGAGGTTGTAGTGGAAGCTGGAGATGGAAATCTCAGCTAAAGGCTGGTAGGAGATCCCTTAAAACTCGAAGTGAGAATTCGGAGAATACAAAATAGGATCAGCCCAAGAATACAAATTGAATTCTTATTACATATGACTTGGATGCTGGGTTATAAATGAACTTTTATTTGAAACTGCCGTGTAAGCTTTGCCGAGAAAAACCTCATCCTGTTGAACAGGGAGAGGTTTCAGACTACATGGTGAAGAATTTCTTCCTAGCATTGGTGTTTCTGCACCCGATGTAAAGATAAACTGCAAATTGTTTCAGGAAATGGTATGTCTGCTCAAAGGCTGAAAATCTGTCAGAGTCTGTTGCGCTGATAGGGAGTGATATATGCAGAGGAACTGGAATTCAGGGAGACAGAAAGCAAAAAAATATAAATAAAAGGCAGCCCTACATGTAAGTATAGAAATAGCAAAGGAAAGGCAAAAGTTTGAAAAGAAAAATGCCACAAATAAAAATTTAGGATTGAAAACTTCAGCGCAGAGGTTCTCCACTGAACAGTGAGACTGTGGTCCTGAAAAGCATGCTGGTTAGTGGTTTGACGGAAAGGAAAACAAATTTTCCCATAAGAATTAATGTAATAGAGCAATTGAAATGTACAGGGACATTATCCTGCAGCTTAAAATAAATCCCATCCAAAACCCATCCCTGAACAAAGGCACAAGATGATAGTGTCGGTGTGATACTTAAATAACACAATATTGAATTACTTAAAATGTTGTACTGCAGACAACTGTATCTTTGTAGGTATTTTAATGCAAACAAATATAATACTAGAAAAAAATCTGTATTCACCTAAATCATTTGGTGGCAGGAGGGTGAAGGACAGAAAAATAGCCTGATGACAGCAGTTAGCAGAGCAGGGTATCAAACGATTGACAGTGGATCTGCAAAACATTGGGTAGGGAGGTGATGGAGAGTATTACTGTGCTTTTAAAGAGCTTCCTCCTTCTTTCAGGAGAAATTTGAAAAACTGTAGCACAGAAAAACAGACAAAAGAGAAGTTTATGTTGTAAATATAAATGTGTTTAAGAAATCTGTAGGCTTTTGGTCTGAAGCGGCATAAGTTTATTTGCTTATGCTGTTAGAAAATGCACGTTAGTTCTGGATTAGAAACACAGATTCACATAAACATTGTGAAAAAAATTAAAAAGTATACTGTGAGAGGACTACATGGTTTAAAGCCTTTGCAGCCTTAGAATAATGGATCTATGATGTTAAAATGTAGGCAAAAAGAGCAGCAGCACCTAGAGAAGTTGCTCCTCACTCCAGCGAGGTACGTACTAGACCAGGGTAGAGCTCTGCCTCCCAAGAAAGACTGTCCTGGAGGAGGCTGGAGGTCTGTCTAGCCCAGGATCCTGTCTCCAAGCATGGTGGTAAGTGGTGTCTGAGGAAGAGTAGAAGTACAGGGTGCGTGTATATAATCCTGCTTTCCCAGTCTCCAGCCAGATGTGATTTCCACGTACAGACTTCAGTGGGTAGGGAAAATGAGAGACGCCTTCTCCATGGGGTGAAAGAAGAGGTGGATTTTCAGTACTCAAGCAAAACTGGAAAAACCCAGGTTGTGGAGGACTTGGAGGAGCAGACAACATTCATGGCTGAGCATTTTCTTGGACAAAGAGACAGTCATGTTTTCAACTGTTCAGGTTTTATTGAAAGTTTTCTCCTGCCTCTGAGCAGGAGCACTTGCAACAGGAGGTTACAACAGCAGCCTGGGTTAGTCTATAGGACTAACTTTAGGAAACTCAGATTTCTGTTGGCAAACTGTAAGCTAGCCCAGCAAAGATTTGCAGACTTGCTTTTAAGAGTGACTGTAAGTGATTTAGAAGATTTCCCCTCCAGATATGCTCGTTTATCCGTGTGCTGCTCTGGTGCTGGAGTTGCCAGCAGTACTTCCCAGCCAAGACTCTCCAGCTGGAGTTGTGCTTCCCTGTTACGCTGCTCCTGGAGGTGTCCCAGGACCTAATTTCTTGGCTGGCCTTGGGTTGCACCGTCATGGCATGTGTGTCCCAGAACTGGTGTGTTGGGGACCAGTTGGGCTTCGACTACTGTCCCATGGGAGAGTCAAGGAGCGTGGCTGAGCTCCCACGCTGGAGCATCACTGGATGAGGGTGCTGAAGCACAGCAGCATGTTTCCTTGTGGGCTTTTGGGCATCCAGACATCCTGCAAGACTGGATGCACTGCCACACTGGTGTCACAAGCCTTTTGGGAGCAAGGCCTCAGGTTCTCTGTGGGAACCCAGTGTATGGCCCCACAAATGACAGTGGCTCCTGCTCTCCCTGACCCCTCGTGTAGATGGCACTGCCTCTATGCCAGCCCGGTGCCTACGTTCCCTCTCGAGTGCTAAGAAGTTGCTAAGCAACCTCAATCCATCTAGCAGCCAGCAGCATCACCACCGTGAGGATACTGCGACGTGAATGCTTGGGTACCATTTTGTCCCACAGCAGCTATTGCACCTGGGAAAGTCCCATCCTCCCCGCCCCAGCCAAAAAGCAACCCCAGGGCTGTCCGCAAATTCACACAAATACATGGGCGTACAAACAGATGAAAAATGGACAGACCTGGTCTTCATATGAAGCACCTCTGCTTTGGCTTATAGGGGCTCATTTGGGGATGGTGTGGTTTTTCATCAGCATGAGCAATAAGGGATATTTGTAGGTCCAGCTCCCTGCTGGCACCCAAGGGTTGGGTGCAGCCACATGCAGCCATGTGGGGTGATGGCGAATGCATGGGGCAGGTCAATCAGGGACAGGGTGGGTGCTGGAGAGGGGAGCACCTTGCTCGGCTCTCCGCAAGCCCTTCAGCACGGGCTATTCTTGTGGGCAGAGAGACCTCAGGCGTGACTTAGCTGAGATGCTAGATATGTCCATCCAGGCTTTTCAGCTTTAGCACCTTAAGCATGTGGCTGACCTGGCAACTATCTGTCGCCGAGACTTGTTTTTCCATAGAAAGTCAAAAGCTTAACTACAGAGCTGTAGTCACGGATATTTACAGCAGCTTTCTTTAACACTAGCTGTGTTGCTTTTGCTTCTCTGGTTTGAAAAAATTTGCTCACGTTCTTCCTTCTACTGCCTTCTTCCAGCAGTGCAGCTTCTTGGTCTTGTGAGAGGGTATCGCTTTCTGCAAGTATTCTGCATGAATATTTAACAAATGTTTATATTGCTTGGAGACAGCATGATGGTGAACCATATAGGCATTTTGGTGTGGTTCCCTTTGTGCATCGCTTGCATCAGTCCTTCTTCACAAGCCTCCTTCCTTCCTTCACGCAGAGTTTCGAGTTGCTCCTCCTTCCCAAAAGCTGCAGGGATTTTCCAAGTCCCATTCTCGGACTGAGCTTGCGGCTGTACAGCACTGAACCCTCCCTCTAGTGGCTGCCGCACCGAAATGTCGAGAGATGCGCTGCATATCTTTCCTTTCAACTAATCTCTGCTCAGGAATGGACAGCGGTGCCAAAATCAAATCGTCTGCCGGAGATCCGTGGTTCCTGTGGGCTGGGAAGCCAGACCCATAGCATGAGCTCCGCTTGTGCCGTGCCCTGGCTGCATTGCACGGGGTTCAGCCACGCTGATGCGATTCCTGCCGTTCCTTGATTTAGATGGGCTATTTGTAATGCAGGATTTGTCCTCCTGAACCAGCAGAGAGGGGTGTGAATGGGAAGAGCTGTGTCAGGCTTCCCGTCTGGGTCTCGTCGTGTGTCTGGTCAAGGGCACTTCTCCCCCCCATGAGTTTTGTACTGTTAACATCTTGGATTCATCCAGACCAGACATGCCAGGGTCAAAACTGGTTTTATTTTAAATCTCATTACAGTTCCTCTGTGTTTCATCATCCTGCAGACACACTATTTGCTGCAGCATCACTCCTTGCAGCAGGAGGAATTGCAGTGAAAGCCTCCACGGCTGGTGGGAAGGGAAAAGTGCTGCCATCCAACACGCAGAACTCCCATCGACATCTCTACTTCTCCACCACCATGGAGCTCAGCCAACGTAACCGTATGTGCAGCCATTCTCAGGGTTAAACAACCAAATCTGGTGCATAGTTTTTCTGGCCAACTGGGAGATGCTATGTAGATGTTGGGAAGACAGGACTAACGCAAGAGTCAAAGGAAGCATCTCCTCCTAGCTCAGGTACAACCAGAACAACACATCTGACACTCCCCAGTACGAACAGATCTGCCTGGGTCTGTTGGTGCTTGAACGGTCCCTGAGAGGTGCGTGCGGTATCGCTTATCCCAGAGAGTCATAGATCCAGAGGCCTCAAAGGAGAAACGGCTTCGAAAACCCAGGATGACTATTTAAATGTAAACACTGCTAACCTTCTGTTGATGGTTTTAACAAAACCCATCCAGATTGAATGGAGCAATCAGTCTTGGTGTCTATCCACAAACCTGCTCTCCCAACAAGCAGAACATGTGGCCGTGCTGATAAATGCCAAGAATGATTTCCGACTACTGCAAACTTTAGTTGTAGTTGTCTTTATGAGCACGGATCTTCACTGGATTATTTCAGTTCCAATCTCGGTCTGAGGACCGTTCCTCTGGCTAATTACTGTTTGTAACCACTGACCGAATTTTTCAACAGTCATCAAGTTATTTTGCATTTCACTCAGCTTGACTATTAAAATAAACTGGACAATTTTCCAGTTATTGCTGATTCTCAGGCATCGGCACAAAGCTGTGTTCGAGTGTCTGTTGCTGCAGGGAACACATAGGTTTTTAAAAAAAAGTTGCCTCCCCGTTGTTTCTTATGACAGATTTCTCTATTTAGCATCAGGAAAAAAATTAGGTTCAAAATGAGCCAAACTTCTGTGCTCTGGGTACCTCTGCCTTACACAGAGCAGGTAGGGCAAAGCCCACGTGCCAGTTCCCCTAAAGCTACATCTGTACTAGTTAGTTCTTAACCAATAAACTAACCAGTCCCAGGATGAGGTTATTAAACTCTCTCCCCTCCTAACAGCGTAGCTGCATCCAAATTGTCTATTGGGAACAGTCCCATGCCTGTGCTGCCCCTGTCCCTGCACGGGGACTGCTTTTTACTATCCGTATGAAAAGGAGTTTCTTTTGATTTCCCTTCTCCTGCTGCTTGTGGAGCCTCTATTGCACCTCCCAGCCTTTCCCTGCTCTGATGGTGACTGGAAACTTAAAAAAAAAGCAAAACAGAGAAGCAGAGATTATCCCTTGAATCCAGGATCTGGGGCTTTGATGTTACATGCACGGCATGACCCTGTCCTTGCAGAGCCTCTGGAGACGTCTCTATTTGAGACTGCAGGAGAACACCTTGGCCACTGCACATGGCACAGGATAACAGAGGAATGGGAGCCACGATTTCTCTCTGGCTTTGCTAATGTTTCCTTATGTGCTGGCACATGGATGGATATATATGATGGTGTACATTATAGCAGGTGGTATAATATCTGCTCCAAGCTGGAGTGAGCTGAGGCTCAGGGTGCTTGGGGTGTGATACAAAACATGAATATAAAAAATTCAGATTAACTATGAAAAACTCTATCTTAACACTGAAATATGTTAATAACAGCACATTTGCCACCTTCTCATGCTCCCAGAAGAACGCCACCGCCTTCCTTTGTGCTCTCCATCACCAGGGATGCTCGTACCACCCAACGTTGGCTGCATTGACAGATGGGTTATTTCCCTACGCTGCAGACAGGTATTTATAGGCAGCAGGTCTAGGCAGTAATTAGGCCATAGGATAATTTCAACTTGCACTGGGACCATGGAGCACTGCAGGAGATACTCATCCGAAGGGAACCAAACCCCCTTCTAGATGCATCGCTCCTCAGATGGAGCAGAAGATGCCAGCTCGGTGTGTCCGGTGACAATCCCTGCCCGCTTGTCCCTCTTGAAGGTCTTCGGGGGCATATAACGGGTAGAGAATAGCTCCTTTTATGCCATGTGAGATATTTATATAGATAAGGGCTGCCGGTCACTGGGAAGCTGCCCAAGACTTTAATAGTTTAATTGCTGTTTCCTGTATGTTCCCCTCTCTGTTGTTCATCACAGATGACAATTGTGGTCTCGTGTCCGTGGGGCTGGGCTGGGTCTCCCTGGGGATCTTGGCTCCGCATGCAATTACTGCTCCTGGATCTCTCTGCCAGTCTGGGTATGTCCTTGAAGTCTCCCCCCACTTAAGATCATCTGTATGGGCCTTATTTCCTAGTGGGAACTCCCACAAGATGATGTTGGTCCCTTTTTTAGCTGGAGGCATGAGTGAGGGATGGAGCGCGGATTTGGGCATCCTTGCAATAACCCATAAAACACGCTGTGCATGATGGAGTGAGACCGGGGTGGACACGATGCATGACAAAAACCAGGGGAGGACTGGAAAACGAGCACATTTTGGGTACCCTGGTACTCACTGCCGGTGCCACAGAGCTGCATTAGTGTAAAGCAGGGCACAATTAGACCTTTTAAGATTTGTGTGTGCTAGCAGATAAATACACCATTTGCTCCACCCTGATATTGATCCTGAAATAAAACCATGCCACCCTCCGCTCCCGGTTCCATTATCTCCAACCCCAAACGCCCGGAAATCACAGCCAGAAACCCCCAGATCACAAAATTGGTTTGAAGTTCTTGATCATATTTTTAGTACTCTTTCTAATGTGCTTTGAATTTGCCTTCTGGTTTTTTAGCTGCTAGAGTAAACTCAGCTCAACCCTCAAACCTTTTGAAAATGGAGGTTTTTAAAAAATCAGTTGCCTCCAGGGCCTTGGGCTTTAAGAAAAACAACATATATGTATGTATATGTATTCCTACATATATTTATACCTTCATAAAATGAGATGCATGGTAAAATTGCACAAGCTGGCAACACAACCCCCCTGTCACAAGAATCTCTTTGAAAGGGTGACAAACCACCTACATCCAGCGCACCGTGCTTTGTCTGCCCAGGACCGAGATGAGAGGGCAAACGTTGGCTCGGCTAAATGGAGCCCTGTCAGCCCTGATCCTTCATGTCACCCACCGGCGGGTTTCACACGTGCACCCGCCTCCCTTGCCCTGAAACATTTAGATACCCCCCTGAATTCAGACTGGGCTGCGGCCAAGGACTGGATGTTTGCTTTAAATCACAGAGGTCTTCTGCTTTAAAAGCTGATCCTGGGCTGAAGTCGTGCCAGGATGAGTTTTATCAGTGATAGGAGGGAGAACCTGACAAAAAGCGTTATGAATTTTTCAGAACTTAAAAAAAAAAAGTCTTTTCTCCCTTGGGCATTTTAACAAAGGGAGTTGCCCCGGGATTGAGTCGGTGCCCACCGCGCACCCCCGCACACGCCTCTGGTTAATTCATCTCTTGGCGCTTCTTCCTCCAAAGCTGCCGTTGGCACCATCGCTCCGTAAATCTGCTGGAAAAAGCTTCTGGGAAAGCGTGTACGGGCGTTTGTGTGTGTGGGGACGGTGTTGCCGACCCCATGGGGAGCTGCTCAACAGGTTGATCTTTGAGGAAAGGTCGCAGCGTCAGGACCACCGCTGGGTAATCCCAGCCCAGAGACCTGCTCTCCTGCCTGCCGTGGCATCGCAGGAAGGCTCTGAGCCTTCATGTTCAAGGCATAAGGAGCAGCGGGATGATCATTTTATAGGCAGTGCTCTCAGGCTTCATTTTTTGGGAATTGTTGGGTAATAAGGGCTTTGAAATTAGGGGTCGGGTCCCCAGGTTGGTAGGAGAGGTCTGTAGGACCAACAGCTGGATCTAGAGCTCTGCTGGAGCCTATTCCTCATCCTGGGGACCAGGGACCCCTGGGGACCCCTGGCCCGTGGGTGGCTGCTGGTCTGGACCACGCTGCTCAGCCAGGCAGGGAGCGATGATGGAGGGGGGGATTCAAGTTCCTTTTTTAGCAGAGTGCACCTCCAGCTTCCCCTTCCTTGAAACTAAGGAAAATCTTCTTTTTTTAATTAAACTCTGGTTTTACACAATTAGGTTTTGTTCTAGAAGAATGGGAGTATGGAGATCTGGACTATATACACTGTTTTGCCAGTGATGTGCCGGGTGAGAAGTTTTTCCTCTGCTAAACACACCTGTAATCCTCCTTGTGCCTTGCTGGATTTGGCCACCAGCTTGGAGGTCTACTTGCACCATCTGACTTCAGTGGATTAAAAACAAGGACTGTCCCTTTTACCTCTCCAGAGACCTTACTGCCCTTTCTTCTCTGCTGATTTTCATCTTGCTAATTTTAAAGAGAAATCCTTGAGTTAAAATACAGCACATCTGGATCAGTGGGTTTTAACCCCTGGCCCATGGATGCTGCTGGTCTGACTATGCTGCAAGCCAGTTCTTGTTATATGGATGTTTTCAACACCGTGCAAATGAGGCAAGAAAGGGGTATTAAGAGTTAATTTTATGGGCATTTCAGATATAGCCTGTCTTTTCCGTTGGCTGCAAGTGATGGCAATGGTACACAGACAGCGTTTGGGATTTTAATCCTAATTCACAGATTAGCTGGACTCATGGACAAATGTAGGTTGGAACGAGACCTTTGGATGTCGCTCGGTCTAGCCCCAGAAGCTTTGCTGGTCCTTAGGTAATTTTTAAAGTAATTTAGAGTTTTTTCCAGGAATGGTGGGAAATACTGGGCTCTAACACACACCCTTGTCCCGAGGCAGGATCAAGTATTTTCTTATGTCATTCCGACACACATTTTTCTAACCTGGTGTTAAAACTCCCCAGGAGCAGAGAGTCCACCCCAGCTGCAGGCAATCCATCCCCACCTAAACTAACCTCACGAGAGCAAACATTCCTGATAGCAGGGTAAGAAGAACTCACAGTATCAACCGAATCAAACAACATTTATTTTACTGACTGTATCGGTAACTGAATCCTGGTTTTGTCTGGGCTATTGGGATCGTTAACTCTGTGCTAACCAGGGCAGCGTTAAGAGGGTGCTGCACTGGGGTGTGTATACGGAGACAGGATGGAGAGGTAAGTACAGGTCCCTTGTAGGTATAGAGATAGTCACTGCTGTATGGCCCCTTCCCACTGCGTATCACATCCCATCACATCACCCCACATTAAGCAACCCAGGGGATTTGCCTTCCCTCCAGGAAAATCTGGCCAGCTAAATTCCTCGCTATATAGCAGAACTCAAAGTAGTAGGGGAAAGGAGAAGAAAACGCAATATAATAGGCCACCATATAGTTCTATCTATAAATATTTTACCAGGAAAGGTATGCGACTGGTATTTTGAACAAATCCCCAGCCACAGTTTTAATAAAGTGCCTTTAGCATGCCACTCTGCTGTGTTTAAATCTAATTCCAGTTGTCAGTCAAATCGCTGTATGTTATTAACCTATGGGCATAATTGCCTATTCCAAGTCTGCAGCTCTAAGAGGCTTTATGTATGATTGTAATAAATGAAATAACTTTTATGATTCCAACTCACAGTTGAACACATTGACATTGAAAATTACACATGCATACGCATTACTTTTGTCTTTCCCTATACAAGATATTATCGGTGCGACTGCGACTGCAGAGGAAGACCCGTGTTAGCAGGGAAATGACTGAGCTTTGCATTAGCTCATCGCTGCAGCTGATGCCACATGGAAACACTTCAGCCCATCTTGCTTTAAAACAAAAAGTCTCCATACAAATAAGCAAACATTCATAAAATTGCCACCGTGTGTATCGGCAACGGAGAAATCCTTGTACGCTGCCACGGCCAAAGCGATTTAGCTCAGATTTAGGTGTTGATGGCTGCTGTCTCTCCATCCCCAACCTCCTCCCTCTCCCCCACCATGTCCTATTTTGCGGCTGTAGGAGGACGTGATGCCGAATGGGAGATTGGTTTGTTGGCTTGTTTTTTATTTGTCACCACTGGGGCAAGGTGAACATGAAACGCAAAGGCAGCATTTTCCAGCCTTTTTGTGCTGCCGAAAACCCACGGCGTGAGTGGGTGGGCGTTGAAGGGTCACCGGCCACCAAAGGATGTAGATGCTGTGGGCAGCAGGTCCCGAAAAGCATAATCTCAGCCTCTTTTGGATGTCACCAGACTTTACAAGAGGTTGTGGCCCCCCCCAGCAGCAATCTGTGCTGGGAGCATCTCATCTTGGCAGTGCCAGGCCCCTTGGCCTCTATCGCTTGCCCAAACCGTTTTCATATGCATAGGCCAGGGAACATCTGTCTTCATTTCAGCCCTCTGAAAGGCACGTGGATAGTCTCCACTTGCCTGCTGGACTGTCTCCTGGATGGGTAGAGAGACAGGCATCTGCAGAGGGGGGTTTGTCTCGGAGACGAGGGATGGCTGTCCATCAGCGATGGACATTCACATGATGTGATTCACAGGCACGAGAGGACCTTTGGGCAGCTGAGATTTGGCAGGGTGAATCCCACCTCTGCAACTCCTCTACCTCCCTAGCCTAAAGGCTGCTGAAGAGAGGTTGGGACACTTGGAAGACACTTGCAGAAGACCAGACCCTGCTTAAAATACTGCAAGGGATCGGAGAAGCATCCTCCACTGAGCCTCCAGCCTGTCCCCAGCTCCCTGAGTACCCTCAGGAGAGGCAGCAATAGGGGGATAAAGCCCTTAGCCTGGGTGCTCACAGCTTGCCTTGGGTATGGGGAGAGGTTGTGCTGCTGGCCACCTCTAGCAACCAACCGCTGGGGCCTTTTATCCTCTCACTATCCTGCACTTGGGCTGAAATGGTCCCAAAGCACCCGAAGAGAGACCCTTCTCACTTGAAAACACTCCCAAAGCACCCGAAGAGAGACCCTTCTCACTTGAAAACACCGTGTCCTCGCTGCTGGACAGGGATGGTCCGGGCTCCTGCTAACACGGCTTTTAGGGCTGGGATAGGTTCACGTCCTAAAATCAGGATGTTTCCACGGAACGGTAGGATCGGTGTGTTATGGAGCGGGGTTTCTGGGGCCGGTATAGCTGTGTTTATGCATCACAATGTATAGGTTCATGTGAGTGGGTGATACCATTCAAATCTTTCCTGGCATTGGTAGCGATTAAAGAACCGTGATTTCACCGCGTATCACATCACCGCTAAAGCTTTGGATGAAGGTCTGGGTACCTTCTGAATGCTCTGTGTCTCTTGAGCTCCTCTTGCCAAACTCTTGCCCTCCAACCCATTTGATCCTGTTGAGGAGACCGGGATCTGCCCCTCCAACCGCAGCGCAATAGGAGCCATGGGGATCCCTCTTCTTTACTCATCCCCTGGCATACGGGACCTCCCGCTTCAGGGCAGCCCTGTTCCCACCTTGGGACTCAGCCCTGGCTCCCTTTCCCCTATGTGCCATGTTTTTCAGCTCTGACCCTTGGTTGCAGAGCAAAGCGTGCCGAAAGCGCTATAGGTGCCAGGATGCCATAGCAGCATCACCACCCCGTAATCGCAGCACGACTTGGGACCATATGCACGCACAACTGTGCAAGTGCCATGGAAACGGCGTATCCTCCATCATCACCAGCCATGTAGCGAAGGCTGGACCCGCCTTCCAGCTCCGGGGTGGCAGGAGATGTGAGTCGTCTCTCCTTCCAGCCTCTGCGCCGGGCAAAGCTCGTCGGCTTTGCTCGTTTGGTGGCTCATTGCCCGCGGGCTTGGAGCAAACCCCGTCACACCGAGCATCTCGGCAGTGCTGATCTGTTGGGTCCCTGCGGCCTTTAAGCCCAGCTCCTGATTGGAATTAATCCAATCACCGGTCTGATTCTGGGCATTTTGGGTGATGGGAAAAATATATTTTGAGGGGCTGCTTTGAGATGTCTTAATAGGAGAAACGGGATGGCTTCGGTGTGTAGGAGCATCATTAAAGTGCCGTCCCCGCTCCTCGGGCCGCCGCGTTCGGCTTCCCTATTTGACCCCTTGATTCCCAGCACTGATGTCACCGAAATCCCTGTTTGTGGTCTCGCTGGCGGTCTAAATTTAGAGCCTTTGAAATGATTTGTGACTCTGTTGCTGGGGGGAGGCAGGGAAGGGGGGGGGTCGGGGAATGACATGTGAGTCTTGTGTCATTGAGGCTTGTTTGGGCTTTGAAGACGGTGGAGTGGTGTGTGGCGATGACAGTGCTGTCTAGGAAGAGCGGAGGGGAAAAAAATATGGGAGTCTCGGTCCTTTTTATAGTCTAAGCAATTTAATCGAGCTCGTTGCTTAGCTAAGACATTAAGAAAGGATTTTCCCTTCGAATCCTGATTAGATTTCCCAATAAAATGCCCACTTTGACTGCTGCTGCTGCTAGGAGATATGTTGGTTTGTGGTTGAAGAAGGCACACGGAGTGAAAATAAACCAAAAAAAGGAGCTGGATGCTGTGGGGATGTGGAGAAAAAGACCTTTCCGCGTGGAGACCATCATCCTTCACAGGGCTGGGTGAATAGCGGAGCTGGACGGGGCTGGGACTCGACGGAGAGCTGGGAAATGAGGGAAATAGAGGAATTTCCCACATCTTCCTTTCCGCCTCCCCACCGGAGCCAGAGCATCTCGAGTCAAACCAGCGCTGCAGTCGTGAGCGAATCGGTCAGGGGGTGGGCGTGGAGAAATAAAAATGGCATAAAATCGCAGATGGAAGGATCTGCGCGCCCCGCTTCTCCGCTCCATCCGTCCCTTTCCTCTCCCCGCATCGTGGGGACCGGGGGGTCCCCCTCCCCAACCTCGCCGGCCCCTTCCAGCGCGCGACCTTGAGGCCAGACGCCTGAAGGTTATTTGGGGGCATCGCTGTGTGAATCAAACATTCGCACAAGCTGCTTAATTCCCCCCTCTATAATCCAACCGGGGATGGAGCCTGGCAGGTTTCTAGCCGTTATGTTTACATCGGACTGCGGGTGGAGGGAGGAAGGAGGGGACAGGGACGCGGGGGGAGCTGACGTGCTTGGAATAAAATCCTGCCACCTCCTCCTCCATCCCTCAGCGAAAAAATCAAACGCATCTGTCCACCCCCCTGCACCATTTCCCTACCCAAAGTGTCCACCCAGAAGAGGAGGGGCCGCGCTGCAGCTCATCTCGAGGGGGCAAAGGTCTTTGAGAAACCCCTTGCCTGATTTATTCAGGACATAGCAATATTTCTTGGGATTAATATTAATAAGAGCCTCCTGCCCCCTCCTCTCCATCCCCCTGAGCTGAGCCCGAGGGAGGCAGCCGGGCCCCGGCAGGGTACCAGGCCTCCCGCCATCGGGTGCGAGGTGATGGCGTCTCTTCGTCCCAGCCCTTTCGCAAGCAATAAACGGGTTGTTTATTTATTTGGGGTTATTTAGATCTTGTTTCTCTCTCCCGTGCCGCAGCTCGTTAATGGAAAAGCCGTTTCGCTGGCTTTCCGGGTGAGGGCCGTGCGCTGCTGGGGCCGGCGGCGCTGCAGAGGGATGCTCGGCGCGTAGGGCGGCGGGGCAGGGATCTGCCTGCGGGGATGGACGCGATCCCAAATAGAAGGGACCCTAAATCTCTTTCTTTTTCCCCTTTTTATTCATTAAACAGGAGCCCTCTAGCAGTTCAGGCTCTCCTGGAGGTCCAGGATGCGGAGGCGCCCGCCTGGGGTTGAGCAGGCGACCGTGGGCTGCCAAATTGAAAGGTCGAGGTTTTTATTTTGGGGTGGATTTTAATATTCATCCCCCACCCGGTGCTGAGTGCGGGTTCTTCGGGGCGGGGGGTGAGAGGGGATCCCGTCTCCGCTGCCGGAAAGAGACGGGCGAGAAACCTCCGCAAACAAAGGAGAGGATGCGGGAACCCGCAGCGAAAGAGCTTTATTGGCACGGCACGACCCGACGGGCTCCTTGCGGCATCCGCACCAGCCGGGATGCAAGCCCAGGGAGGGCTGCCCCAAAATACCTGCAGCACCCCAGGGAGGGGGGTGCAAAGAGGCATCCCAGGGACCCCGAGCCGCTGTCAATGCTCCCGTGGGCACCGTCCCATAGGTGAGGGTCTGCGCGCAGAGCTGCAAAGAGAGATGGACCCCCCCACGCCATCATCAAAGGGCCCCCCAGCCCGGGCGCAGCTCTGCAGCCGCCCCGCGGGGTGGGGGACCGTCCCCTCCAGTAAGGCCCTTCCTTGCCCAGTGCGAGGCACCTGCTGGGAGCACTGGGCCGCCCATGGGGATGGAGGGATGCGGGATGGAGGGATGCGGGGCAGGTTGGCCTCCAGCTGCAAAGAGAAGGGAAGGGAGGAGAAGGGATGGGAGAAGGGCAGGGAGGTGAAGGGCCCCAGCGGGGAGCGGGGCAGGGGGGTGGCGATGGGCACCCCTCTGGCTAAAAAAGGTGGAGAAAAAAAAAAAAAAGAAATAAAAATAAAAGCGTGAAAAAGGAGGGGGGAAATAAAACAGCGGGGGGGTGGCGGAGCAGCCCCTGCGCTGCGGGCAGCGCTGCGGGGGCACCCGCTCCCCGTTAGGCCGCGGGGTCGCGGCGTCCCTCCGTCACCCTCCCCTCGGGCTTCCAGTTTCTTGAATTTTATTTTATTTTCTGAATAATTCAGGTGCTGTTTCTTTCCACCCCCCCCCTCCCCTCTTTTGCCCCCCCCTCCCCTTGGCTCCTCGCACACCCACCCGCACCCACTCGCCGGGGCTGTGTTAGGGGTATAATGAGGCAGCCGATGGGTAATTGGGGTCTTTTGTAGGGAGGATGTATGGCCGGGGCAGCTGCTGGGGGGGCAGCTGGGGGGGGGACACACACACACAGCATTACCATACAAAGGGAACAAATGACATGTTTATCCCTCCAAGAGATTTACGCCCGGCCTCGCCCTGCAGACACAGCGCTCCCCCCCTTTTCTCCCCGGCACTTTTGATTTAAATTATAAGGATTAAAGGGGGGGGGGGGGGGCGGAGGAGAAAGACACACAGACAGCCACCGGAAAAAAATAATAATAAAGCTTTAAAAAATAAAGAAAAAAAGCGGCTTTGCCCCAGCCTGCCTCCCCCCCCCCGCCGGGGGAGCAGAGGGAGCCCCCGGTGACCCCAAGACCTGCCCTTGTTTTTAGCAGGGGGACCCCCCCCCCCCCCCAACCCCTCGCTCTGCGGAGAAAAGGAGCGAGAAAAGGCAAAGCACAAAGCGGCGGCCCCGGAGCAGCCCCGGGGGCAGCAGCCGCGGCCCCCCCGGGCCCCCCCGCGAGTGACAGCTCCAGATTTCCTCCCCTGGGCGCGCAGAGACACCCCCCCGCTTCTTCATTCCCGGGGACCCCCCCCCAAAAGGTGCCCTCTGTGTGTGTGTCCCCCCCTCATCCCTCTCCGCACCCCCCTCCCCGCGCTGCGGGTGCCACCTGCGCCGGTGCGCAGCGCTGCCTGCGCGCCCCGCGGCCGGGCTTGCGGGGGGGGGGGGGGTGTTCCGCGGGTGCGGAGAGCCGCGGAGCCGCCTCCGGCCTCGATGCTGGTCAGCCTCGTTCTTGGCATTCACCGCGTGCCTTAATTGTATGGACATTTAAATCAAGGTCCGCTGTGAACACGGAGAGAGGGGCCTTTCCTCGGGAGGAAACGAAATACAATAAGAGGGGGAAATTATGGAAAAGAAAAAAATAAGGGGGGGGGGAGGAGGGGAGGTGGGAGAGGAGCCGCGCTGCCCACCGCCCCCGCGGAGCCCAGCCTTTGTTCTCCGCGCCCCGCGGAGGGCTCGGCGCGCCCTTCCCCATAGGCGGGGGGGGGGTGAATCCAACCAAAGGGGGAAAAAAAAAATAAAATTGTATAAAATAAAAGAAAGCAAAGGCGCTGCCCGGGAAGGGGCCGGGCGGCGGGGGGCGGCGCTGCCCCGTTACCTGCCGTCTGTGCCCGCCGCTGCCCGCTCGCTGCCGCCTTCCCCCGGCCCCGCCGCGCTGCTCTGCTCTCCCCGGGGGGCGGAGGGAGCGCGCTCCCCCTTCCCGGCCGCCTGCTGCAGTCAGCCCCTGCGCTCCCATCCCGAGTGGTGCAAAAAAAAGAGGAGAGGGGCCCATCTGGCTTCTCATCAGCTTTGTCAAGTCTTGCATACGCTAAAATGCTAATGACCTAGATAGCTCATGCAAAATGCAGCAGCGAGAGAGGGAGGGAGCAGCGAGGGAGGAGGGAGGAGGGAGGGAGGGAGGGAGGGGGAGCGGCGGAGGGAGGGGGAGAGCCCGGGAGCATCACCCCCCCGCCCCCCAGCCCTCGCTGCCCAATGCACCTCGGTAGGTACGAGCCGGGCTTTGATCGGAAAGGTCACCCGGCTACGGGAGGGGGGGGGACACGGGCAGCGCCCGCGGATAAACCGCCCTGGCTTCACCCCCCCCCAGCCCTCCAAAGGGCGCGGAGATGGGGGGGGCGCAGCCCCCATGGCATCCCCCCCTCCCCCGTGGGGTGCTGAGGGGTGTCGTGGCTGCCCCCCCCCCTCCCCTTCCCGGCCCGACCCCAACCCCAAACCGCCCCCCCCCCCCCCCAAAAAAAAATAAAAGGAGCGAAGGAAATACCCCCTGCGGCAGCCCCGCCGTGGTCCCTCCGTCCGGCAGCCGGTGCAGCAGCGCGGCCAGGCGCGTAATCCCGCGGAAGATGCTCGGGAGGGAGGAGAAGTGCCCCCCCCCCCCTCCCCGCGCTATGCGGAGGAGCGGTGAAAATGATATATATATTAAAAAAAAAATATATATATATATAAAAAAAAGAAAAGGAAAGGGGGGGATGAAGTCAGGCCGGCGGCGGGGAGCGGAGCGGGCGGCTGGAGGGGCGCGGAGGGAGCGCGCAGCGCGGAGCAGCCGGGCGGGCGCTGCGCGGAGAGAGGAGCTGTCAGCGGCGCCTTCTCATTTATCATTAGCCAGCCCTGATCTCGCTCGCTGTCCTCCTTCGGTGATGCTGATCCACTTTCCCTCCCTCCTCCCCCAGCCTCCCCCCCTCCCTTTCCCCGCACCCCCCCCCCGCCCCCCCACCTCCCCGTAAAGGATTATTCAGCCAAAAAAAAAAAAAAAAATTTAAAAAAAAAAAAAATCACAGCTGCTGACTCCGTGCGCCGCAAACAAGGCGGCTGCAGCCCTCGCCCCCAGCCCCTCTCCCGCAGAGATGCTCCGGGTGTTGTCCGCAGAAATGCTGCCTTTTAAAACAAGGAGCGACCCGCCGGGAGAGAGCCTCCAGCCCTGCCCAGCTCCCCCCGCCACCCCCCGCACCCTCCACCCGCTTTGGGGGGGGGTGGAGGGGTGGAAACCCCCCCCCGGTCTCCCCCAGCCCCGCTGCGGAGAAAGGATGCTGCAGAGCTGGGTGCAGCTTTGCAATCAAAAAAAAAAAAAAGAGAAAAAAAAATTAATAATCATAATAAAGGACCAGTTTTGGATGAGGCTTCACTTCCCCCCCCTCCCTCCCCGCCCCGGTTTCGTGGCTACGCTACTGTAATTATGAATTCTTCTTCTTGCCACTCGTGGGGGTGTGCGAGGGGCCGGGGGTGGCAGGGGCTGCGTTTTGCGGCTGACATCACTGCAGTGGCGTGGGGCTGACAGCTCCCAGGGCTGCGGGAGGCTGCAGCGGCTGTGGGGTTGTTTTTTTCTGCAGCCTCTCTGCTGACAATTGTCAGCGAAGGCGGGGCGGGGGGCCATCATAATAACAATAATAATAATAATAAAAAAAAAACCCCAACCCACAAACCCACCCCGTCTCACCGCGTTCAAGGTGAATTTCAAGGAGAAGAGCGGGCTTGTTGTTTACGGCGAGGTCCGGCTGTATACTGGTGATAAACGCACGCCGTGGCTATCTATACCTCTATATCCAGGGATATCTATCTATCCCCAGCATCACCGGTCCTGGCTGAGCACCCTCTTAGACCCCGTAACCTTGTCAGGGCGAGCGCAGCGTAAGCCGGGCTAAACCCCCGGCTCCGGCAGGCTCTGGAGGCAGGAAATCCTTTATTACTCGCCGGGTGATTTCGTATCAAGGGCATGTGCCCGCTCCTGGGATCTCTTCGCACAAGCCGCGGCTACCCTGCCGTTGAGATCATTTCAGCTACGTACCGCGCCGCATCGCACGTATATTCCTTCCCATTGCATGAAGACAAATACATGCCTTTTTTTTTTTTTTTACCCCCCAATCGAGGCCTAGAAGTTGCTGAGAAAAAAAAAACGCATGGAAGCACGAGCACACGGTTCATACCCTGAGCACAGACCGTGTGTGTGTTTTCAGAGACGGGCAGAAGCATCCGGCTCTGAATAAGCACAAGGGCCCTGTGCGCATTGGGGGGGGCCCCCCCGACGCACTCGAAATCTTCGTGCGGAGCCGGCTGAGAGCCGCGGCCCTTTCTTCTTGGTGCTGTTTAACAGTAGTACCATTTTGTTTCCATTACGTTAATGACATTTCATCTGATGCACCGAATCTGAGGAGTTTTCAAGGAAATACTGGAAATGAGATGTCGAAATTTCTTCGGGAGAGTCGCCAGCCCAGGCACAAAAATCTCCCCTCCTGCCCTTTATAATGCCACCCCCCAAAAAAAATGTGACACAGTACTATTTGATTAAAAAAAACCAAACAAACCCTATTTACCGCGAATGAGCAACTTCTATACCTCCTCTAAACTCTTTGCAATTCAAATAAGAAATCGTACCGCACAGATTTTAAAGGTCTCGCTGACAGAAGCCAACAGCCCGAGCATCCCTCTGAGACCGCCGCGCTTCAAACCGCAGCTGGAGCCGCGGGCCGCGCCAGCCTCAGCCCCTGCCCGGCAGGCAGCCGCCCGATGGGGACCGCGCCGGCAGCCGGCGACGGGGTCGCGGCGTCACCTTATTTATCTCCTCCTTGGTTTTCCGTCTCGGAGATTGATGGAGAGCTGAGGGATTTTACTTCAAAATCAGTCTATGCGTTTCGCAGGAGGTGAGGCGGTCGGAGGTGAAAAGTTGTAATTTCAGCCTCCCTCCAAAATCACTTCTATATATTTATTTTTATAAGTAACAGTGCTTTATCTCTCCGTAACACCTTCCTTCGGAGGATCCCAAAGCGCTTTGGGAATCCGCATGAGCACCCATCCCAAGTGGCAATCTGAAGGAAGCAAATGCAACTCCCCCTTTTCGCAAGCGGGGAAACTGAGGGTCGGGGGCCCCGGTCGGGGATGTTTTGCCGCCCGTCCTTCCTGGCTTCGAGTGGAAGTGAGATGCCTACGGAGCCAAGCCGGGGAGATGGAGCCGCTGCTGGAAACCACGGGGGCGGCTGGAGGCGCAAACCCAGACCTGGGCTCGTGTCGCCCGCAGCCCTCGGCGCTGGGCAAAACGTCTTCGCGAGGTGGAGACGGGGATTTTTCAGCCTGAATTTCGGCCCCGCTCACGTGGGGGCTGGGTGCCGCGTTATAAACCCGCGCTGGATTAATGCTCAGAGGGATCTTTTAGGGTCTTTTCTAGTTCGTGCTCTTGCCCGCTCCCCACCACGTTTACTGGGGGTGTATAAAACCCACTCCAACCCGCTTGAAAATACATTACGCTTCCCCTAAAAACATAAATCCTTGGACTTAACCCATGATCCATCCTCTGCCTCTGCACTATTGGCACATTAAGAAATTAAACGATAATACTCCTAAAGATCCGATTGACCAGAATCGCGCCGCTCCATATGGCACGGCATATGTGTCCGGCCCTCCTGCGCGCCCCGGTCGGGATCGCCTTGGATGTGCACTGGGGCAGACTGGGATGGGAAAAGGGCTTTAAGGCAAATTTGGATGGGTTTAGAGTCGCTTTTCCCCCCCCCCCCACGACATTTCACTTCTCTGCTCCACCTCCAGCGCCGGAGGAAAAACTGTAGAGGTGATGTATGTCCCTAAATAAGGCTGCAGAGCTTTGCTTTGCTGGAGGAGGTCAGGTGAGGCTATTTAACGCTTTACGGACGGCTCCTAAAAGACGATGGGCTTAAGAAAACAACCCCAAACCCCAAAGCTGCATCCCTACAGTCAGCTTAACAACCGCTGGGGCTGATGGCAGAGGTGGCTCTGGGGGAACGGGTCCCTGCGGGTGGGTGCTGAGCACCCGTCCGGTGGGGAAAAGGCCCTTTTCTGCCCTACGCGCTCCATGATAAATCACATTGCAGTGAACAATAGGCTCTGGGCCTCGCTGGGAGCTTTCCCCGAGCCACAATGGGTATCTAAAAGCCTTTCCAAGCTTTTTCGCTGCTTTGGTGAAATTTAAACCTCTTTTTTTGTTGTTTTTTTCCTGGGGTTCACCTGAATTTCTGGGTGCCGGGAGATGCGAGGGGGCGAAGATCGCAGAGCCGGAGCCGGCGGCACCTCGTTGGGTTCAGCCCCGTGCCCGGCACTGCGGAGACGGACGGACAGAGCCCGTACCGAAAAACTTTAACTCTAAACACAACCTAAACCAGCTTAGCGTGGATATACACGAAGGAAGGGATTAACCCCCCTCGGCCCCCAACCAGGAGCAACAAATCCCATTAACTCCCCATCCCTAGGAGGGGAAACTCCGCATCCACTGACCCCCAGAATAGAGACCCACCACCTTTAGTTAGTTATTTATTCCAAATAAAAATCCCAGCCCGTGGCAATGTCTCCCGTACTGAGAATTAACGAAGGTTTCTGCGGAAAGCATCGGCATCGCTGCGAACCAGCCCGACCGTGTTATTCTGGTGCGACGCCCGTGTCGGCTGCTCACCTCCTAAATAGTTAATTCCTGGAGACTGCGAGAAGGTTAAATATGTATCGGGATGAGATGCAGTCACCTATAGCTCCCCTTTCTGCAGGATTTCTCGGGGCTACGTAGCGAATCGGGAGCAAAATTCAGCGAGAGGGGGGATGAAAAATCTCTCTCTGCCTGAAAAACCCGGCTCGCTCCCAAGTTGTGATTTGCTTTAAAGCAAGCGAATTACTCACCGAGGTGATAGGTAGGAATCGCGCAAAATATAGTGGGGGGAAAAAGAAGCTGTTAGAGACAACAGCAGAAGAAAAACTCTGTTATCTATGGTAACAGTCGGGAGACTGATTTATACGGCGTATAAATAGAGCAGGAGAAGCTTTCTCGGTGTAGACACTCCAATGGTGAAGTGAGAGTTTATTTTATCCTCCCGTTCAGGTTCAGCTTGATACGAAAATTTCCCGTCGAGGTAGCGGCTCCCGCTCAGCACCGTGCGACGTTTCCGTAGGAAACGGGCCCAAACTTTCTCCCCTCGAAGCCGTGCCCGGGCGCAGGGGTGGGATGCCAGCCTGGCCGTGCCCCCTTCCCCGTGTAGCCACTTCATCTCAGTTACCCCCCCAGCTCCCCCCCGAGCAGCCCCCTCTGAGCCCCCAAATGTTACTGCTTCATTTACTACTGGGTTCTGTGGCGGATGAAAGCTGATGGACTACATCCCTACTCCAGGTCCTTATTCCCTTTCACAGCTGAAATAAAAATATTTCACTATTATTTCACCTATTTCATCCATAGAGGGAAAAAAACCCGCCCACCCCAAATCTCTCTTACTTCTGAATTTTCCTCAAGGGGGGAAAAAATCATCTAAAGGTCTCCAAGCCGAGGGGTTAAAATAATGCATCATATTTAAGCAAATTATATGGGAATAAGCAGATAAAAAAAAGGAAAGACGCAGTGGCGGGCTGGAGCGTTGTTAAGCTTTTCGAATAACGTAACATGTGTTTTAGAGACTAAAACGTGGGGGTCAGTAGCGAGATTTCAGGGCTCGTCTCAAATATACCTGGGCTGTTCGTGCTCGGGAGCCGCCAACACCACCGCGCCGTTTGTCCCCTTCGCGTTTTGTGCCTCTGTCATTTTATGAGTGTTTGCAAAGCAGATGAAACCCGAAAACTCGCCTCGCCTTGCTGGAATGTGCTCTTTATTTTCCGAGCTGCTCTGCTCCAGCAGCAACGGCCTTGAAAACCCGCAGCTTCAGGTTCGCGGTGACATCTCCCGGCGTATACATTATCTTGGCTCCTATTGTTCTATAGGTCAGCGTGAGAGCCCTGAATCAGGTAAAAGCACTTTCCCAGTCCCTTTTGTGCCGTATGCCACAATATAAATGTCTGCCTCGTGCCTGTTTCCCATATGCAGATTCAAGCGGCGTTGATCAGCAGATGGTTCAGGTAGCGGATTTAAAACCTGTCCCAGGCAACCCCCAGTCCTGACCTATATCGCAGGATGGATGCCAGGCATACCGTTGCTTTCCCCTATGTCGATTATATATCTCTGGATTTTTTTTTTTCCCCCCCATCAGCTGTCAAAAAAAAAAAAAAAAAAGAAGGGAAAGGATTAAAAAAAAAAAAGCAATACCTTCATGACTGGTATTTACACAAGTAAATATTTTTTATGTATATACAGCCAGTATGAAATGATTTTTAATGAATTATCTGTGAGTGAAAACAGTTCTGTAAATCAGCAGGGCTGCAGGCAATTTTTACCATATGTCGGCTTGCATTTGTATCACAGAATTTGTTTGTGCGAGGACAAAATATCTGCTTTTCTTTCATTGCTGATGTGCTAGAATTAGGCTCTACATAACTCAATGCATTTAAGCAAGAATATTGTCTGCTTTTATTGGACTATTATTAATGCAAAGGCGAACGTATCCTGTACTGCACTGCACACCCAGAGAGCAAGGCAGGCAGTAAGAGCTGCACGGTAGCAGGGAGAAGCCCAAACGGTATTAAAAATCCTTTTTTTCCCCGCTAAAGCTGCCTTCAAACCTTTCTCTGGGAGGTTTCTTAGAGTAAATCAGCGACTTGCATGGCAAAAAAAAAAAATCTGCAAAATGCGAGCTGCGCTCTGCACACATCCCTCCCTTCCCCCTCCGTAAAATAGCGTCTGAATTCCTAATGGCAATAAGGATGAATTACTTAATGTATGGAGGGGGTGCTCGGGCTAAAAACGCGCTCCGTAATAACGCTAAGCTTTATTATCACTGTATTTACCCATAGAAGTGTAAAGCTCGTCACGCACAACAGAAGCCGGAGCCCGAAATGAGAAATTGCCACCATAATACCCTGCAAGACGCAGGTTAAAACTTCCGACTGATCCAGGTTAGGAAGAAATTGCTCTCCTAAATTCAGTTACAAAACCAAGATGAAAAGTAACTGGGGCGGGGGGGGGGGGGGCACGGAACACAAAACCAAACCGAAATTGCTACGGAGATGTCTTACTCTTGCTTTATTCTGCAAGTCTGGGGATTTTATTCCTGAGCTGGTAACGCCGAGGAAATGTTTCAATTATCTTTTAAAAAATATTGCCGCAGTAAAAATCTAAAGCCAGATTCTCCATCGGTTAGCCGGGGCTAAATCGGAGCGGGGGGGACTTCACCCCGGTTGCACCGATGGTGGGAGGGAGGAGAAGGCCTCTGGTGAGAGTGGTCCTCGCTCTGCCGCGCCGTGCCCTGAACAAAGAGAGGTTGCCCCCGGTTGTATACGGGTCCTGGATATCGAGCGATTTGCCGCTGACTTCAGTGGGAACAGGATGTTTTCCGTTTGCCCACGGGAATATTTCTGGCGATGCTGCCTCGGGCAAGGGAGAGAGGTGGAAAATATTTTATTTTTTTTTGGGCGAGAGAATAAAAATAATAAAAAAATTTTAAAAAAATCCCAATTCTTTCTCCTCTGCCCCCGTTTTCACCCCCTCCCCTCTCCCTCTCTCGCCGCGTGGCGAGGATGCAGCCATGAGACAGAAGACGGCGATTATATAATAACATAATGCTTAGATGAAAAATGTCATAACCATTTGTCACCAAATGCCCCGTGTACCGAGATGAAGCAAACAGTATGAGACTGACAGGGCTGATGAAAAACAGCACTTAAGCTAATTTTTTTCTGCTAAACTCTGTTGTGCACTATGCAAATATGATTGCAAAAGTGGGACATTATCAACACTTTAACGCTAGTTAACTTTCCGAGATGATACTCAGAGCAATCAACATAAACTTAGCATACAGTAACTTAAATAACAAAAATGTTTCGCCGCTCGGCGCTGACATTTGGTTCCAGCCGGTGTAACGCCGTGTGATGGATTGCGCCGTGCCTGCGAACAAATTAAAAATACATTGCCTCAGATCACTTGTGGCAGTAGCGAAGAGGAACTGGTTTTAAACCGGAATAACAATAATAGCAATTATATACCAATCTGGCCTGAATCATCTCGCCCTTCTAGCAGTTATTGATTATTAATAGGATAATATTTGCACCAGCCCGCCTTAGACCGCATCCCTCATCCCGCTGGCTCCTGCACCAGCGCACGGCAAGAACCAACCCGCTCCCAACGAATTCACGGTCCGGCGGTGGGCGCTTAAATTTATCAAGTTCCTCAACAGCCTGGTTTTTTTCCCCCTAAAGGTCCAATTCTTAACGCCACGTGATCACGTGAGAATCGCAGCTTTCCTTTCTTCCCTCCCCCCCCATCTCCGGAAAATACGTTTCTCTCTATCCATCAGACCTCTGCGTTGCGAACCCTAAAGGTCATCCTCCCAAAGAAAGGAAGAATAACCTGCAATTTGTTATTTTTAAAAGCTCACGGCGGTGGGAGAGGTGGCGTATGAAAAGATGAACTGATTTACAGGAGAGGACGGAGCGCGCATCTCCCTCGTTAGCATTCGCCCCATTCCCTGCAGCAACGGGGAATAATAATAATACCTTAATACCTCCCAGCGGGGCTCAAAGGAGCTGGAAAAATAGGATTTAGGGTGCGAGCTGGGGGAAAAAACCAAACCCAGCGCTGCAGCTGAACCCGCGGAGAAAAGTTGAAGCTGAATTTTATGTCGCGGTGTTATTGATTGGGATGTTAACAAACCCGGAGCGTGGGGAGCGGAGGGAGGTTGGACGACAGCCAGCTGCCGCTGCCGGTCCAGGCCTGGAAGGATGCCTGCTCAGATATGGCAAAAACCACTCCCCGTCCTAGGTCTTCTTCAAAAATGTTAATTAAGACTTGCACGCTGAGTAAAGTACAGAGAATTAGCTCTATTTTGCATATGCAGAATTGAGGTGTGGGGAGGAGAAGCACCTTAATGAGGGTGGCCCAGGGAGTCCACCGAGAATTGAGCCCCATCTTCACAGCCTGAGCCCTCTTCTTCAACCGTGCCTCGTCTGGTCTTCTCCTTAATCAAACTGCTGGCGCTCCTATCTAGTTCATTAATAAAACACAACAATTCATAGCAAATATTATAGATTGGCGGAACAAATGGCACCTTTTCCAAAATTCAGGAGACGTGCCAACACGTGCAGTTGGTGCAGGGACCGGAGGGATGAGCAGAGCACCGGTCTACCACGGGAGGTCCGGCAAAGAAAATAGTTATAGGCAAGGAAAAGTCTTCCTCCTTGTCTCGAAGGATGACTGGCTGCAGAGATGCACCAAAGTGCAGGGTTTTCCCCCTTTTTGAGACTAGAGCTGGCGTTTTATGGGTGAAGAAACCAAGAAGGACCCTACCGGATTTTGGTGGATCAGCTCTGAATTTAGCCCATGGAGCACAGGCTAGGCTTGCTGCTGGCAGCATCACACCAGAGAGTAGAGAAATCCCTAGCTAGACCCTTCTGCATGACTTAATTTACCAAAAAACAATAAAATGAGCTTCAGCTCTTTGATAGAGGGGAAGAGCAAGGCTTACACGTCACCCGAGTCCCTCTGCTCATGGTAGGGTGGGATTCACCTCTCCAAACTTCAGCTATGTTGTTGCCCAGTGCCAAGACCTGCTCCGAGGTGTCTCTGAAGCTGGCAGCTCTTCGGGGGCACCAAGGAAGGACTCAGACTGCACAGGCACCCCATGGTCCCAGCTCCCCCACCCCAAAGACGTGGCCTCTTGGCCAAGGCTGCTGCACAGGTTTATTTATTAGTAAATACACAGCTGAAATCTATGATGTGTCCCAAAGGGTGTGGACATCTGCTCTGGTTCTGGCCAGGGTGAATGAGAGGTGGGAAACAAAGCGGTCCAGCTTTTTTGGGTTGGGGATGGGGCGGTTTTTGCTGCCTCAGCAGCTCAGCTTGATGCTTTATTCTGGTTCAGCTCCCTACACTGGCGGTAGGTAGGGCATCACCAAGGCGGTCACCAAAGCCAGGGCCTTGCAACCCCCAAGGTACTCCCAAGGCAGCTTCTTCCACCTTCCCCCATGGCCAGGGTCTCCCTGGACTTCACCCGCCTGCAGCTCCGCACCTCCAAGGGGACGTCTGACCTTGGGAAGTAACTGGAGACAACCTCGCCATGGCAAAAAGCCTTCTTCTGCAGCCGTGGCTGCTCGGGAGGGGAGCTGAGGTCAGCCAGCACGTTGCTGTCTGACGAGAGAGCTCTCCTTGTTCTCACCCAACGCAAAGGCACTTCACCGCTGAATTTCTGAAGCTATAACAAGCCCAGTCCTAGTCCCCGGTTGCCTCTCACGGCCATCAGCAAGCCCTGGAGTGAGAGCATAAATGCACTTGTTCTGCCTTCCTGAGTGCAAGGCAACTGTCTCAACAAAGAGGATGAAATATTTCTCGTGGTTTTCCGTAAATGAACGGAGAGAAAGCAGGGCAGACGGCAGCTACTCGAACCACTCCACCCGGCGGTTCGTAACCTACAAGAGCTTCGCGGGACCGCTGGGATAAGGCTTTTCTGCCGCAGATGAACCCACTTCTTTATCATCTCTACCCAGATTCCCTTTTCCGCTCTTCCAGCTCCTGGTTTTGTAATAAACAGTGGCTGGGTCTGTGAAGGGTGAGCAAGAACAACCCCCCAGGGCCTCTTGCTTCGCTCTCCATCGTACCCCCAAAACCCATGTCCCTCTCTGCGATGGATTTTTGTGTTGCTGGCAGCAGCGGGATGCAGGGCACCACCACCACTAGTCTCAAATAGCAGGAGTTGTGTCATTGGGGTTGCCCTGGACCTCATTTTCAATAAGGCAGAGATTTGGGCATGGTGGAGCTGTCCTCCACCAAACTGATGTCCACCCCGAAGAACCTCTTGTCAAAGCCCCTTTCTGCACTTGAAATGGAGGCCGAGAAAATGTCCCGGTCACCATCACATCGTCTCAAATCACTGCTGTTGTATTTTCACTTCGAACGACCTGCATCAGCTCTCGTCCTATGTTTTATACATGGTCAGCAAGAGACAATCTCTTTCATAATAGGGCAGGAGCACATCCAATTAAACTGGCAAACAATATTACATTTTCCTATTACTTCGTGGAGAACATCCTTTCTGGTAAAGAGAAGCCCAGAGGTTATAGAAATTTTAAGGATTTCTTTTTCAAACTCTTACATGGCTGAATCTGTGATCTCAATTTGAATTAGCTGGTACCTGCTGTTTGGGCTGTTTGTTGTTAGATGTCACCAGCGATGGTGATACCAGAAAGGCTGTAACACAATAGACTCAAAAGGATTTGAGGTCAAGGGCAATAAAGTTTAAAATATAATCTCTTCTTGCCTGGAGATATTTTTGCACACGTATATCCTGAAAAGAAAACTCAGAAGAATAATGCTTTCAAATGCAGTCTGAAGAAAGTCACAGGGAGAAAGGCAATATATTTTGTAATGAATTCGTTTAAGCAACTCAGGTGATATTATTGATTTGCTGCTCCCTGGATTGTAATTTATTAGAAATTGCTCCTGATGTTTACAGGATGCATAAAGAGTAGTTCAATGTAAATAAGGTGCTGCTGTATGTTTAAGAGTCCCTTCTGGTGAATTAAATAACTTTGTGAAAAGACTTCTTGCATATATTTATTCCACTTCCTACTTCAATGTCATCTTGGCTCACTTAACCGGAGGAGAAAAACCAGATCGCACGTGAATATTTTACCATTCTTGACGGACCCGCACTTTGACGTGGTTTGGAAAACCCCAAATTGCCGTGTGTGTCCTCTGCTGCCCTACTCGCCCCCTTAACCTTATCACCCCGGGGACCCAGGCGCTGCTTTTTTCTGGGGCGAGATGCCACCGCGTGAAGCAGAAATGGTCCCTCCCCTCCCTCGACCGCTGCGCCAGCGCGAAAGTGCTGAGCCCAGCAGATGAAAAGCTTCTGCTGCCGAACGGGGGCGGGGGGGACCATGGCACGCAGCCTGCGCAGACGGAGCACGCAATATTATTCAAGAGTCACCTTTTCAGCGGCGTGGTTTGCTTCATATGAGGCTTGCTTTCAATGGAGAAATAAATCTGAAAATCTATATACAACTGTCTCCAATTGATCAGACAAATCTTGCATCGCCAAGGCTAATCAAAAGGAGTTGTAATGCACGGATTCCTTAAAACATCTTGAAATTAATGGCAGGATCTATCCCAGAGCTATAATTTTTTTCAGAGTGCTTAAAGGGGGTTATGCAGACATAATTCAGCTGAATCGAACAGTCTAATCTGAGATTTACATGATTGGTAATGCTTACTTCTCTGGTAATCAATCCTTGCACTGCAAGAAGGAGCTCTGAAACGCGCAGCCTTGGTGTGAAGTACATTAATTCTTTCTAACAGGTTTATTCCTCCACCATTTGTTTGTTGAGCATGATTTCGCGTTACACCCCTCGCAGACAAACCCAATAAAGCAGGTCTGTTTATTTAACCGATTTACAGCCAAACTTTAAATACCAGCACTTGCTTCTACCGTGTCCTTAGAAGGAAGGACCGTGTCATTAACCGTGTCCTTCCGTTAATGCAGAAACACCTTGCAAGCCCCCAGCCAGCTTTTATAGCACAGCATCCCACGGTTTTTCCCAGCAACCGTACCAGTTTCCTTGAGCAAGCCCTTGGTCTGGTCTGCTGTATACGGCGATCACCCTCCTCTCGGCACCAAGGCTCTGCGCAACCTAAATATCCCTTACGGTCTTCAAAACATAAATTTTTTGACTCATTTTCCAGCATCACCACAATATTCCAGAAAGCCCTTTAGCAAACATGAAATTCCCCCTTCTTCAGGGCAGCACATGATTAACGTCATCCTCTTTTCTTGCCGTGAAGGGTTTGGGCACGTAGGGGAAGCTGAATTTGCTGGGCTGTTCTTCCATGCTGCAACCCCACCGTGCTCACTGCCCAGCCCAGATGCAAAGCCATGAAGGTATTTATGCCTTCACCATGGATCCTAGCATGTAGGAGCAGAAATTTAACTGCATGCCATGTAAGCCTCACTCTGGAGATGTAGGTGGCATATTTTGTGCTCCTCCATGAGACTTTGGTGCTCACCCACAGAAACAAGTGAATTTTTAAGCATCTCAGGCTCCTGGTTATGGTGTTACTTGGTGGTGGTGAGTGTCTTAGCACCTCCTGACCTTGAAATGTTTGGGTTGTAAAAAATAAGCATTTGTTCTAGCTGTGCTGTTTTCATTCAAGGTGATTTAAACCCCTTCTTCCTGACACCAGATATGGTCAGGGGGTTTTACTCCATACTGACAGGGTAAAAGGGACATAAAGGAGGAGTAAGCCAGGGCTGAATCCAGCTGTGACCACCGCCTCGTCCGTGGGGGTGTCGCGGTGCAGACACTGGGCCCGCACGGGGCAGGGGGATGGAAACACCTTTCTTATCCTGAGGCTGGACCATGGTCACTAGCTCATGGGAAAGGTTCTTTGTATTCCGTGTTTTAACGAGTACATTCATGGAATCGCAGAATCACAGAACGGTTTGGGTGGGAAGGGACCTTTAAAGGTCATCTAGTCCAACCCCCTGCAGTGAGCAGGGACTTCTTCAACTAGATTGGGTTGCTCAGAGCTTCGTCCAACCTGACCTGGAATGTTTCCAGGGATGGGGCACCTACCACCTCTCTGCGCAATCTCTGCCAGGGTTTCACCACTCTCAGCATAAAAATTTTCTTCCTTATATCTAGTCTGAATCTCCCCTTTTTTAATTTTACATTATTACCCCCATCTTCTGCTAACGTTTTTTTTTTGCCAGTGGCTCCATCTTCTTGCTGCTGGCAGCAGTACCATGAGATGCAGGACATGGCCGTGGGCTCTGCGAGTTTTCTTCCAAGACTTGCATTTTCTTTTGAAGCCACAGCTTTTTGTCATCCCTTCCTAGGAGCTTTCCTTCTGAGGGTGGTGATGGCGAGGGAGCAGCCGGTCAAAGAGAAGCATCATGTGCAGCGCGGTCTGAGGCAAAGCAAATGCTCCTTCGCTCCAGGCTTTTGCGCGTGATGCAAGAGAGAAAAAAAATAATAATTTGCTCCCTGTTAGCAGATGCAGCCAAAGCTGGTTTTGTTCTGATCTGTCCCCGTTCAGGTATTACGGAGGTGCTGCTGCATGGATGTGATGGGGGTGACTTGTCACTGGGCTCCTGCAAGTTCAGGCTTGAGGGTCTGAATGCAAACTGGACTCCCCTACTCAGTGGTCAGGGTATTTCTTCATTTTAAATGATATAAAATGGTAAAATTTAGACAACAAGCTGAAAAATCTCACCCTGCTTACGCAGTTAAAATCTTCTTTGGTATTTCATCTTTCTGGCTGGGATTTCCATCCCCAGGAGGTGTTTCAGGAGCCGGCCCATAGCACGGCTTGCAAGCTGGACTAGAAGCGTGCACGTCCTCCGAGAGAAAGCGTGTCAGGGGAGACTCTATAACAACAAGAGAAACTGCAGGGTGGCAATGGGGGAAACACTGAAAATATGGAAAATGGAAAAAGCATTTCTAAACGAGAAGAAAATGTAGAGTCATCAAGTTACGGTCTGGCATCTTCTCTTCTGCTCGTCCAGTAGGAACAGCAACACGGCTGTGCATCTCCACACAGGGGTGGGCATGTTTGCTTGGGGCAATGTGTCAAGCGCTTTGGGTTTGCTTTGGGTTCACCATGGGTTAAGAGCAGCTGTATCAGCAGCTCCCCCTGCTCCACTCATCCAGGGGAATTTGTCATTAGGACAAGAGGAAATGCCCTCAAGTTGTGCCAGGGGAGGTTTAGATTGGATATTAGGAAACATTTCTTCCCTGAAAGGGTTGCCAGACATTGGCACAGGCTGCCCAGGGAGGTGGTGGAGTCACCATCCCTGGAGGGATTTACAAGACGTGTGGATGAGGCGCTTAGGGACATGGTTTAGTGGTGGACTTGGCAGGGTTAGGTTAACGGTTGGACTTGATGATCTTAAAGGTCTTTTCCAACCTAAACGATTGTATGAGTCTATGATTTGTCTGGATTCTATGCCTGGGAAGCTTGATCACGTCAGAGTTTGAAATGATGCTAAAAAGACATCATGGGGTTTCCTGGTGATTGTTCTCTATAGTTCCAGATCAGCTGAATTCAAAGAAAACCCCTTATAGCTACGAGGCTTTAAGCTCAGCTTCAGGTCATCCAGAAATCAAAACCTCTTTTGTTTCTGCCTCTTCCACCCTCTGTGGCCACACGTCGAGTCTGGCTGTCAGAATTCAATCACCAGTGCTGGTTCCTGAAGTGGAAAAGACTCTAACTTATTCTTCCTTCTGTATCTAGGCAAAGAGGTATTTGTGAGACAAACTGAGTTAGAATTAGATTTATTCATATTTCCATTTTTCTGAGCAGAAGCCTAATGTTCCTTAGGTTTGATCTTGCAAACTGCTGGTCGCTTTGGCCCTGATCCATGACCAGAAATCATGCACGGTAACTTGTAGCGTGTCTGGGGAACGTTTGCAATGTGCATATAAATTCTGGAAAATAAATGAGGTGTTGTTAACGTGAAGCAGTTTGGTCTAGGGCCTCTGCTGGGTCAAAACAAGAACAGAAGCTGTGTCCAACCAAGGAAGGACCACGTCTATGAACAGCGTTGTGCCTGTGGAAGAAGGAACACCAAAGTCAATCATGTGAGCCATGAAGAAAGAGGAGAGATGGCGTTTGCCACTGTGGATACTAATGAGCTTACACAACCTCATTCATCTGAAATCAGTGCTCTTTTGTGACTTTGTAAGCGGTTTGTAGTGACACAGAAAGGAAAAGTGGTGCCATCCCAACAGGACGGGGAGATGCATTTGTTGTCTCTCTGGGTTCTCATCTTCTGTGCGCAGCACTTCTCCTGCTAATGGAGCTGTGTTTAATGGCAAGAGGCATCATCTTTTTGCAGTTCAAACGCCCATAGGACCTCTTAGATTCGGCTTTTCTGGATTCTCTGGTGGGACAGCAGAGAAGAAAGCAGAGAGGGGATTAGAAAGGGAAGGAACTCATTAGCGGACAGAGTGCTCCTGCTCTCTCCTTTCTTCTAAAGCCTGATGAATGCCACAAATAGGAGAAGAAAATCAGAAATCCGCTCTGGTAAAGCTGTTAATAGCTTGGAGATAGGCTGGGATCCTGCCATCCCGCAGCTGAGCTGTGGCACTGTGGAGCATGGACCTGCAAATGAAGACTCCCCCACTACGCTGTGCTGGTTCAGCTGAGTTGAGTGTGTCAGCAGGCAGCACGGAGAGTTTAATATTTATAACATGTTTTGACCAGTAATATATTCAGCCTATTTTTAAGCTGCATGGCTCTGCACGGAGGGATATCTCATGTCTCTGAGCCCTATGGAAAGCTCCTGGCCCCTGGAGGCAGCTGGAAGAGCTTGGCAGCTGGTGTCCGCACTTGAAGGAGAAGGTTTCCAGCCTTGCTTTGGTTTTCCAGCAGCTGGGAGGACACCCAGGGCTGGGGATGGGATATTGCGTGATTCATGGGATGGGAGAGGACACGGCGTTGGGTTATGGCTACGGGGTGCCTGGGAATGGCATGGGCGGGATCAGCTGCAATCGCACCAGGTGTATTCACCTAAGTTTGCTCTGGTTTAGGTTATCTTGGAAAATGCTTTCGCAGTTGCTTTAGGAGGAAATTCTCCTGGCAGCAGTTCTCAACGACAGGTCAGTTTATTTACACAAAGAAGGATTAGGATAGCGAGAAAACACCATTGTGAGCCTAAATAAGCATCAAATCAAGTTTTTAAAGCAGGAAATAATTTTCCAGCAAACAAACTAGTTAAAATTCAGGTTCTAATGAGAGAACAGAAGGAAAATCTATAGCAAGATGAGACGAAACCTGTCTTGTTTGGATTATGTGATTAGAAGTTTTACTATTTTCAGTATCACTAATCTGAAAAAGTAAGCAATGTCAGCAGAAAATTAGTCAACGTAGGAGGAAAATTTACTGAGTATTTTGGGTTTTATTTCTGCATTGGAAATAAGTTGTTAGCTGAAAAACACACAGGGAAGTTCAAGCAGTTGATGTTTCACTACTTCTGTTGCACGCAGAGCCGGAGAACTCAGTGGCTTTTTGGAAGGGAATTTGCGTGGGACATGACAGCAGTTCCATTCACACAGATCCTAATGTCTCCAAATACAGATATATCTTTTTAATTGAAATTTTGGGGGCCTGAGAATTGTTCATAATTAAGTATGTGAAAGACAAGTGGCTGGTAATGAGGAGGATTTACTTCATGTCTCCAAACAAGCCTCACCTAGATGAGATTTGTGCCTACACAGGTCTTTACAAGTGCCTGTGAATTATTTGAAATGTAAATAAAATATCCCTGGCTGCTCAGACAGTGAACGGGAGGGTGAGAGCAGTCTGTGAGATGCCCAAATTCAGGGCTAAGCCAGAAGATGTGGGCGCAGGTCTCCTGGCTTTCTGTCTCGTGATGTCTTATACAGCACGCAGGAAAGGGCAAAAGATTTGGAGGTTGCTTTTCAAATGAAAAGTCACCTCATTTTGATCTCCGTGACCCAAATAGCAGCTGATGTGACTGAGCTGAAACCAGACCCCCTCCAATTTTGGGGAAAGCTGATGCAATGGGAACAGGTCTAACCCGAAATGCAGTAATAGGTCAGGATGGGTTTCGAGATCGGAGATCCTGATTCGTATTTATACTCAATTCTTTTCCATCCCAGTAACAATGTAAACCAGCCTTAAAATGCCTGCGCAGTATCAAATTCTTCCCTTATTTCCCCAGAGGTGCAGAGGTCTCTAAGGACAAGCCCCATGAGTGGCTGTGTTGAGCAAAGGCTAAAGAAGAGACGGGGGATTTAGGTTTTATCTTGGAAATAGTATTTCAATGCATCACCCTGAATGAACCACTGACGGAACTGTGGATGGGTCAGCGATTTCCTCAGCAAACCTCCGAAACAGGTGAAACGCTGGGCAGGGCTTGGAGCATCATTCAGTTGAACTTTTAAAATAGCAATCCCTGTAATAGGATTAAACGGCGCCAACCAATAGGGGCAAAGGCTTGAAGAGATTACGCGAGGCATGCGAGAGGAAGGATTAGCGGGAGATACAACAAAAACGGAAGCCAGGAGAGTGCACTTAGCGCTAAGGGTAAGCGGTGCCACGCGCCGTGCACGCTTGGGGTTAATGTCTCCACCTCCGCTCCAGGACAGCCTGGACTCACCCTCTCCATCCACGAGAACGGTCCCTGCACTGTGCCTCGAGATGTCCCATTGTCACTTGGACACCAGTTCGTGCCCTACGTTAGTACTGACATGGTCTAGGACTCCTGAGGCTGACAGCCACTGGGAGCATGGACAGCTGTCTGCACCAAAAATACATGATTTAAGGCCACTTCTCTTCTCCTTTGCAGTCTGGTAGCCATGGAGTGGGTGTTGTCTCAACTACTCTTAGCTTTCTCATCCCAAAATGCCCCGACAGGTGTGGCAGCAAGTTCAGGCACCAAAAACGGTCATCTGAGTGTGGCCCCAGATTCATCCTTTTGCTTCCCGAAAAGTGAATCTGTTAATCCATCTGTTCCCCCCATGATACTCTTAATAAACTGGGTGGAAAATATCTTTTTCCCAGCCACCCTCACAAGATAGAGATATCCATAGTGGAATAATCTCAGACCTGTGAATTTACTTTCTCTCGTGGTTATGTTTTAGCCACGGACACTGAACTTCACTAAGAAATGTGAGTGTGTCCTACCTGCTGCATAGGCTGTGCTTTAATATCATGGTCTTGGTGACTTCACTGATTTAAGCTGGGTGAGATCTAAGCTGTTGACAGTCTACACTGTCATCCCTCATTAGACTTTTTGCCATACAAACACTAGACGGTGCTACGTAGCTTCAGGCATTATCAAATATCGGCTTTTTCCTGCAGAAGATGGAGGTTTCATAGAATCATAGACTCAAAGAATGGTTTGGGTTGGAAGGGACCTTTAAAGATCATCTAGTCCAGCCCCCTGCCATGGGCAGGGACACCTTCTACTAGACCAGGTTGCTCAGAGCCCCATCCAACCTGGCCTTGAACAATTCCAGGGCTGGGGGATCCACAACGTTCTCTGGGCAACCTGTTCCAATGTCTCATCGTAAACCATGTCTTCATTATGTCCAATCCAAACCCATTGACTTTCAGTTTAAAACCATTGCCCCTAGTCCTGTCATGACAGGCCTTGGTAAAAAGTCTCTGTCTTTCTTATAAGCCCCCTTTATATTTTAAAAGGCCGCAATAAGGTCTCCCCGGCGCCATCTCTTCTCCAGGCTGAACAACCCCTATTTTTTCCAAGAGTTTCCAAGAGAGCAAACTCTTGGAAACCACATGGCAGGAGTCAAGGGCCTCTTTCAAAAGTAAGGACTTTTTGAGCTTTCCTGGCTTTGTAACTTGAAATCTGGTTTCCAATAAGCAGAAATCCCACTGTTTTAAACTTATAGAACAGCTCAGCTGGCCATCCTTCCCACTAAGTTGGGGACAGTGTGCTCCTCTCCAGCACCTTCAGAGACCCCCTCTCCAGCATCCCCAGGGCTGTCAGGGCAGCCTGACTACATCCTTCTGTGTCCAACCGGCACCAAAAGCATCTGATCCTTTCAAAACAATACTTCTCTTTGTTGATCTAAATGGATCCTCTATACATTTGCCCACCTGACTGGGATCTTACTGGTGACACGACTGTCATGGTGATGGCTACCTCTTGGCATGCAAAAGAGTGAGTGACTACTTTGACAGGACAAGAGGAAATGGCCTCAAGTTGCGCCAGGGGAGGTTCAGGCTGGATATTAGGAAAAATTTCTTTCCTGAGAGAGCGGTGAAGCACTGGAAGAGGCTGCCCAGGGAGGTGGTGGAGTCACCATCACTGGAGGTGTTCAAGGAACGTGTGGACGAGGCATTGTGGGACATGGTTTAGTGGGCATGGTGGGGTTGGGTTGATGGTTGGACTTGATGATCTTACAGGTCCTTTCCAACCTTAGTGATTCTGTGGTTCTGTGATTCTGTGAAATGTCTTTTTTAATAGCAGCAACAGCAATGATGGTATGCACCAGAGCGCTTTACATTAGCATATTTTAATGGCTGATGGACCAATGCTATGTAGCACTGCGTGTTGGTACTGATCTATATTCACTAAATAGGGATCCTGAGCAGCGACACGTGCAGCTGTGTGTGCAAAGTACGTCAAAGTGCTGGATGACCCTGCACGCAGCAAGGTACTGCTGCTGCCGGCAGTGGCTCCTGCTACAACTGCTGATGCTACCGGTGATAGCATCAAATAAAAAGTTGTTGCCTTTCACGTACGCCTCTTCACCTTTCTTTTCCCCAGAGAATGTACTTGAGACACAATCTTACTGCTGAGAGGCCACAGCACTCCAAAAAACATTGGTTACCATGACCTGCTGTCATTAACAGCTCTGTCTTTTGCTGTTCTGGCAGGTAATTGATAATTGCTCCAGCACTGGACTGCACATTTGGGGTGTCACCGATAATACAGTGCAAAACATTTTTATTTATCTATTTCATCTCTGGGCCTCTGCTTAGTCTGCCCTTAAATGTTTTCCCAATATAGCTATTTCCAATGGAAAATGAAATGATTACATGTACAAGGAACCTCAGCGTGCACGCAGATATAACGGCAATTTATACAGAATAGTTCCTCCTCTTTTGTGTGTGTGCGGTGTGCCATCAGTCTAAAGCTTGTCTATACGACAAAATTGTATCTGTTACTGAAAACTGCAGTTTCCTGCGTATAGTGTGCAGTAAACACGCTTTGTACAGGGATCAAATGGTTATATATTTATTATTGACATGTGCAACTGGCTCTTAGGCCATTTAGAAGCTGGAATTCTACTTCAAACTAGGAGTTCAGGTCTCCACTGGAGAGAAGGATTCACTTCCAGAGGGCAATTTTTCTTACCTACCACAGGTTGGGATGAGCTGACCTCTGGCAGTGCTTTTCGTCTTCTGCACAAGAAAGCTTCACTGGAATAAGCTGCCCAGGGAAGTGGTGGAGTCACCATCACTGGAGGTGTTCAAGGAACGTTCACTGGAATAAGCTGCCCAGGGAGGTGGTGGAGTCACCATCCCTGGAGGTGTTCAAGGAACGTGTGGACGAGGCACTGTGGGACATGGTTTAGTGGGCATGGTGGGGTTGGTTGATGGTTGGACTTGATGATCTTACAGGTCTTTTCCAACCTTAGTGATTCTGTGATTCATTCCACTGGAGAACCTTTGACAACTACCAGCTTCTTAGGTCATGAGACATTTCTTTGTAGCCATCTAAAAGAAAATTCAGAACGAGCCCATGAGGCCACTTGGTACTTCGGGGAAACCCTAGAAAAGCCCCGTGCTGACCATGTGCTGTAGAGATGCTATGGGCATGGAGCAAACGCCCAAGGCATCCTACAGACCATTAGTCAGCCGTGCTGTGCTTGAGCCCATGAGGTGTGAGCACGAAGGGATCTACTTCTTGAGCTCCTTTTAGTAAATCCGTGATCTCTCGTGCACTGACCCATCCCTGTGTCATCCTCCCGGGCAGCCTGCCTGCAGCGGTGAAGACAGCTTTACGGGTCTGCTGAGGTCACATCCCAATATCCTGAGTAATCTTCGTGAGTGATGGAGAAATGCTCGTGTGTCTTGGTAAATAGCTGCAAGGGGAAGTTACTGTAGTTTAAGATGTATATCTGATTTCGAACCTCACCTTGTCATGCAAACTGTGAGCACGACTCTGTCAGCCAAAGTGCTGTCGCTAAGATTGCATTTATTTTATATATATCTATAAGATTAATGACCCGAGGCAAATTTCCATGGAAATTATTTATTTTGGTAAAAATTCATTCTTCAGTGAAGAAACTGGGGAAAAAGAGAAAGGGAAACTGCATATGAAAAAACCCTCCAAAACCAGTCCCTTTTTTGTTTTGTAAAAAAAGCCTTGAATACCCATGCAAAAAATGGTATAGATTTATGTATTTTTTTGTTTGCTTCCTTTTAAGATGTCTTTGGAAATGTATCTTTCAGCATTTCTGACAAGCTCTGAAAAGAAACGTGGCCAAACAAAGCTTAAGTCAGTCACCTATAGAGACATGGAATATGGCAGGATTCCTTCATCTAGACCCAAATTTTTCATTTTTTCAGCTAATACCATTCAGATTCCTATGCTGACCCATTAATATGATATATGAGCTTCAGTCTGCTTCTGAAAAGGAGCTGAGTATCACTACAAGAAGCAGAGACTACCCTTCGATAGCAGTCACAACAACTCATATTCCTCCTAACACGTTTTTAACATCTCATGAAAAGTCACTTATTCAAACTGTTTTCTGCCAACCCACTCCTCGCCCCTGAATCCAGCCAGGAGTCACAAGACGAGGTTTCCAAACCTCAGTTAAACATGTAATGACGATGAGTTGTGGGAGTTGAAGGTGAAGTAGAGAGTCATACCCCCATGAGGTGCTCTGCGGAGATAAGTGCTGGATCTGCTGCTCCTCAAAGCCTCAGCTGCTCCATCGCTTTTGGGGACTAAAGGACGTCCTGAAGAAAAGAGCTCTATAGGTGAACATTGATATTCTTCCTAAGAATGCATTCAAAAAATGTCAGTTTGAGGGAAGAGAAGAGGAAGAGAGCTCCAAGAGGACAGCACCAGCTTTTGGAAGCTCCTGATCTGCTGACTCCCACCTCTGGATGTCCTGAATCTATCCAATATTGGGAGCTGGGGATTTCTCCCTGCCCCAGAGGACATCACAGCCATACACCCTATCCTGGCTCTGCTCACGGCACGGAAAAAAGGGTTTCTGCACCATGTGGGTCTCCAGCTGCTGGGTCGGGTTGAGGACCGCTGTCAGCCTCCACAGCCCATGGTTGCGCTGAATTTCAGAGGGTGATTTCCCCAAGCGCTTGTCATCTGTGGCTGAATTTTCCTTGCAGACTATTAGATAGGGAGGGTCTGTAACATGTAAGAGCTTGATGAAGGCTGAAGGGCAGTCACGTTTTTACTGACTCTCATTTAAATTTAATTTAAATTCAATTTCAGCATTACTGCATGGCCCATAAGCAAACAGCTCCAATTGATGCTGCTGCTTGTTTTACCCAAGTCTGAGTTTTAGCCAGAGAGGTGGCAAGCAGCCCTGGATGACTGGTGGGGTTGCCGACTCTGGTGAAGCCTTGCCAGATCGAGAGCCTCCCATTGCTGCTGACATGTGGGTGATCTCACGCGGCTGCGCCGAGATGCTTATCGGTCCTCTTAAAGCCGGCTATAGCATAATCTTCTTGGCAACTCTGGGCCAGGGGCATGAGATGTCACGCAACCCTTTGCCGCTCAAGGAGCTGCATCTATAAGTTGGCTGAACGTGGATGCAGCTGGCGAGCCCTCGTGATATGATGCAGGTTATTTTTGGAGGCAGAGCCATGGAAAAATGCTGAGGACTCTTGTTTTAGTCACTGCTGCTGTCCCTTGTTGGCCTCGCCGAGTTCTGCTTTGCATCCACAAATGCTATCGCATATTCAGAAAGCACAATGATGTTTTCCACTATGACTGTCTTGCTTAAAACCCCACAGAGGTGGCTTATCCTGCGCCATACTAGGTGAAGGCTCCTCATCTGCATCTTAGAGGCTTGTTAACAGTTAGGCTAATCTGTGTAGCCACCCAACATGAGACATCTTCTACTACTGCTAAAGAGGTGCAATGCAGTCAATGTGGCCAGGAGTCTCCCCTGAAATCAGAGTTTCATGTTCTAATGCTTTATTCCCCCTCCCAAATTATCCTGAAGCACCCCAGACCCACACAATGGTGCAATCTAAGTGAGCTGCATTCTGGCTTTTTGGCTACCCCTTTACTAGTAAGTTGGCATCTAAACCCAGGAGCCAACTGGCAGAGACGTGCCATGTCCATATTATCAGAGTCTCCAAAACCAGGTGGACACATCCCAACTTCCTTTCAGGACTGGCGCTTGTCCTGCTGTGCTGAGCAAGCCCATGTTCTGCCACTGCAAGATCTACCGGTATAGAGGTGGGTTTTGAGTTTTCCATCTATGTCTTGCAGGTACCGTTCCTGAATTCCTTCACTGTCCCCTACGGCTGGGATTTCTTTCTGCCTCTCTGACTCAAAGATCTCTTCAAAGCACTTTTCATGTCCCTGCAGCCTCTATATATGGTTATAATTCAGACACATCCCCAAATATCAATACAGCAAAAAAGAAGAAAAAAGGAGCTGAGAAGGTACACATCTCTTAATGAATTTAAAAACCTTTTTAAAGGACTGCAGTTGCATTTTTTTTTTTTTTTTTTTTTTATAAAGCCACTCCTTTGGGACCTACTCTTGGTATAAACTTGTGCTGATACAGTCTAACATCTGAAATAAATCTAAAGTTGAGGTAATCCTTTCGAGCTCAGTCTTATAAAACACTGAGCGCCATCCCCACCTGGAACGATTGTGTTTCTTTATTCCACCTCTGGGTGCAATGGAGGATCTTACTGACCTTTTTTATAGGGCTGAGCACTATGTTCCCATCTTCATGATGCCTCTGTTGTGAACCTTGAAGGTGCCTCTGACACTTCACTTTTCTCTCATGAGAAACACAAGCTAGAAGATCTTCCTGAACAGCCTCTTCTTATAAAGAAATAATTTTTTCACAAAATTCCCTTGAAATGTGGCAAACAAAGTACTTTAACCTGTTTCCTGAAGTGCGTATCATATTACCTGTACCAACATTAATGTATAACTTATAGTAAAAACCTCTCAACATATATCAAGGGTTTTTTTGGTGCCTTCCGTAACAAATAAATGAGCCCTGTCACATTTTCAAGTGGAAAGGCCTGATCAACCTAAATGTTAATGGTCGTTGTTTCTCCATAGAGCAGCCCGTTTGAGTTCGGTGGCACTTGACTCTGCTCTTCCATTGCTGACAGGTTCACGTGGGTATGGGACCTCCATCTCCATCACCTTCTGCCTCGGGCAGTTAGAAATTGGATGTAAGACCCGAATGTCATGTCCTTGGGGACCAATGTTCATCTCACAGTTGGCTCTGTCAGAAACAGTGAATTTACTGGACATCATTGGCAGCAATGACGTTTACAATGGTCATTGGCAGCATGACACTGCCATGGTTTTGACCTGGGACAAGTAGCGCTGAGCTAAGGGGCTCTGAGCAACCTGATCTGGTTGAAGACGTCCCTGCTCATTGAAAGGAGGTTGGACTAGATGACCTTGAAAGGTCCCTTCCAACCCAAACCCAAGATTAGCACAGGTTAGAGATTGCTCTTAATAGTTTGCCGGGGTGCAACCACCCTGTTTAGGGGAACAAGGGGGTTTGGCAGTATGGATGTGGCTACACCAGCCCAGCCGCACTGGGGGCAGAGGAGAGACCCCGGCACTGTTTATTTTGTCAGGACAAATGCAGCCTTAACGTTACCATTACATGTGCTGGCATCCCAGCCTGTTATTAGGGTAGCCGTCTTCCACTGCTATTGTGCGTTTATTTTATCCTGGACTTTGGCTGTATTTTCTAAAGCTGCACTGTGAGAAAGTTGTAATTGGACTCTTGAAATTTAATTTAGTGGTTGCCTGGTTGTCGGGCAGTTTTTCTGCCCGTCGTACGCCAGACGTAATCATATTCCATCAGAGGCAGAATAAGCCAGTATGTCCTGCATTAACAAGTGTAGCACAAGTTTATTGCCTGCTGGGTTTCCTTGGGTTTGAGTTTGTTTTTCTGTTTTTTTTTTTTCCATGACAGATATACATATTTGTTTTTGTGACTCTTGTCCGTGGACCTTGGTGTGTTGAACTATGATGGTACATGGGGAAATTGAGATAAGATGGTGAAAATACCAAGGTGGAAAGGCCAAGAAGTGGTTTGGGTAAGATTAAATAACAGACAAGCTCAGCCCTGTGGTTGTCATATTGCTAATAATGTATATTCTGCCAAGACTGGGAGAGGGAAAGAGAAGAGTGTTTGAGAAGATGGATAGTAGCTGATGTTAGTAGTGAGTCTGGAGTAGAAACAAAGTCATTTAGTGTCTGTCCGTGTGGATGATCCACTTTGCCAGTACTCCTGAGATGAGATCACCTCCAGGGGACATGGCAGCCCTGGTTGAAGGGGGACATCGTCACCTGCCCTGTTCACGCCAGCTTGTCCATAGCCGGGCTCCCTGCCCAGTTCAGATCAGCTCGGAACATCTGTCTGCACCCATTTCTGTTGAAATACCCATAGAAACCCCAAGCAGCCATATAGTGAAGTTATCTGGGCTAAGGCACATTTTCCAAACCTGCATGGGAAGTTTGAAGCACAGGAAAAACCCACACATTTAGGCTGCTCCTGCTTTTATTATGTAGCTGTGAGTCAAAATAGATAAAACTGCAGGATTAAAACGGACCACCACAGAACCAGACATGTTCAATGCAGCTGCCTGCTCCTGCCAGCGGTCCTCAGTTGACATCATTATCTCCTGGCTTCGCCTCTGAATGCTTCTCTGTCCTCTTGCTCCCCATTGGAAGCTCTTTCCCCCTGGCAGGTTGATGGTGTTAGGGGAGGTGTCCCCACCGTCCGCGCTGCCATCTGTCCCCCCTCCCACTGGCACAACCCAGAGGCACCACCACTTTGGGATGGGCTTCCTGAGCGCTCCCGGGGGTCAAGTTTTCCCTCTAATGACTGCTGAGTGGAGCAAACATCTCTCTTGGTGGGATGCAAGCACCTGAAAACCATGCCAAACCACTGGACAGCCAAGTGTCCCACCTATTTAAGACACAGCAGATACAGCAAGGCTTCCCCTTTGCTGTAGGGTTTGCTCCAATCTGTTATAAAAATAACTTATTCCAAGATGATCCGGTCCCAGGAGGGAGCAGAAAACCGAATCTCCTGGTTCCTCTTCTGGCTTCATCTTTTATCCATCCCTGTGGCTTTTCTATCCCCTGCCTGCTGCTAATCAGCATTCCTCGCAAAGAGCAGCTGCTAATCTGCCGGCGGTAGTCTGTGCGTGTGGAGGGTGGGGAGGTGGTCGGGGCAATGAAGCGACACCCTCCCGGCAGCTCCTGCCTGGGCTCCTGCCACCGGCATCACCAAACCACCCCCTTCCCAAGCTCAAAGGCGCCGTGGCAAAAACAGATTCAACCTGATGCACCGAGTTCCACCCGTAAAAGAAAAGCACTTACGTAGCGCTTGCATTTTAGGGAGGAAAAAAAGTATTTGTATATGTGTATGCGTGTTTGTGTGTGCGGGTGTGTGTGTATATATAAATACATATATATATTTTCCCCTCTGAAACAACTCGCTTCCCTTTGGGAATAAAGGGGATCTTTAAAAATGCAAAAATTCCTTCCAGACAGTTTGTCATGTCTTACTAGAAACAGCCGACCCTATTAGCAATTTAAATGATGTCTCCTATTAGCATAATTTTTAATGAAGCAGAGCACGTGTTTCACATTTGCGTTTCCGATGCGGTGGGGAGGAGGCACTCGGACACTCAATGAACGTAGTAGAAATCAGCTTTGAGAAGATAAGGAGTGGTGCTGCAACCTTTTGACAGTGACCCAAGCTGGTGCCGTGAAATTCAGTGTTGGGGGTGTGTGTGCGTGCATGTGTTAGTGGTCCCCTGCGAAGGCAGTCAATGGTGTCCATGTGGCCATCGTAATGGACCTGCCTATAGACAGCACATCCTTCTTCAGTGTGACGCTGTGTAGATGCTTATATCAGGATTAACATTGCACGCTCTTGACCTGCTCGCACCATTTCTGAGTCCTGGCCAGGACTTTATTTTAGATAGTTCTCTGCAAGTGGGTTTGCATTACAATCATTTTCTCCAAATTCTGTCTATAATTTGGCGGAAGACCTGCACTGGCAAAAAAGGCCATGGGAATAAACCGCCACCACTGTTGGTCAGTCTGCCAGATTTTTAGATACAGGTGGAGTGAACGAAGGAGAGGCATACGTGGGTTGTGTGTGTGTGTGTTTGCTTCTAGAGCAGCAGTTGTGAGTTGTGGGATGTGCATCCTGAAGGTCTGTGCGTTCTCTCTGCAGGGGCTAGCGACGGTGAATAGATGAGCAAAGTCATCTCCGTTGTGCGGCCAGCTTCAACGGTGAAAACACAAAAAGGGTCCACTGGAATATTTTTAGGATTCAGAAAAGGTTGCAAATCACCCTCTGTCAGATGAGCATGGATAAACTGTGATTTTTCATTTATATTTTTTTGTTTTTCTCCCAAAATCTTGAAGATGATCGCAGGATTTTTCTTCCCTGCTGTCATTCACAAAGTCTTTAGTAGCTTTTAAACATGATCCAGAAGCTTTCTCCGGCCGTTGCCCTACAAGCCAGACTGCAATTGCAACCCCAAGTCCTCCCTACCCACTTGGGAGTCCAAAAGGGTTTAGCAAACTCAGAATGACTGACGGCAATAAATGCTAAATAAAATCACTTGCCACCCCAGATCTGTTATTATTATTTCAAATTCTTATTTGCTTTACAGTACCCTCGTGGCAGGTGCAGGAAGGGAATGCAAATGGGTTTTCAACTCGATCAAACATCAGATAAAGCAGGGCTGTTTTTTTTTCTTGCTAAAAACCTACATGATTTCTCTCAGATGAAATGGTAACTGAAATTTGCCCATTTTTTCTCTGGTTTCCCCCTGTTTTTCCCACCTCTCCCTGCCTGCCATGCTAATCCGTCGCACTACGCCAGGTCCTTGCGCACGAGCCATTTGCGACGTTAGAAGGGAAATTGTGCGTGGGTGTGAAATCTTGTGTGCACACATGTTCCACATTTTGTTTGCTTAAAAGCCCGTGCAAAGCAGGTTTTTTTTTTTTTTTCTTAATGGGAAAATCCTCCTGGGAACTGAAGTTACACAGGCAATAACACACAACACAAAACAGTAACCGATCCCTAATGGGGAGGACAGAAATGCCCTTGTGCTGGGCCACCCTTTGGGAAAGCAGAAGGTCATTTGGACCACCCTTTCCCCCGCGCCAACCTCCCCGGCTCGTGCACGAATGGTCTGCCACGATATAGAAACGTCCTCATTAGGATAATAGGCAGATTTCCAGGATCCACTTCTGATTTCCGCGTCCTGGAACAGTCCCAAATATCACAGATGTTTTGACGGCTCTCCCAGAGGGCGGCAGCAGCTCGTCCTCCACTTTCGGCACGTTGAGTCCTGGCATGCCGCGAGCAGCGGGCTGCTGATGCCCTGCTCCGTGCCGGGGACAGCAGCCACGCCGGTGCTCCCGGTGAAACCAACACCTTCACCCCAGAAAAGTGAGGCCCCAGCTTGGGGTAGTGCCCAGCTGGGTTTCTCAAAGCCATGTGGCATCCTGGAGACACCGTCTCCAGCCTGTGCTTGCTGCAGTAGCTTCTGGGGAAAAATATGTCTTTTTAGGATGTCCTGTAAGCAAGTGCTGCTTCTTGAGAAGGACCTTGCTTTTAAGAAAGATGCAGAGGAGATGAGAAGGATGGAGGCAGGTTGATGCCTCCTTTCCACAGGCCAGGAAATTATGAATAGGAAGCAAAGTGCTGAATTGCCCCAACAACAGTTTGAGCATTAGGGGAAAAAGCAGGGAATAAACCTTCAGCATCAAGGTGGCCTTCAGCATCAGGGTGACCTTCCTCAGTCCACCCCAATGCCGAGAAAATGCAGCTCTGATTTCCATGCTGGGTCCCATCCTGGTGGCTAGAGGATGGGACAGTGAGTTGAGAGAGATGAAACCATATTTTGATTTGTTGGATAACCTCAGGAAATTATTTCCCTTCCACCTTCCTTCCTATCCTCCCCATCTGCCTCAGAAGAGGCTGTGAAGCTTACTTCACTTGGGATTGCAAAGCGCTTGGGAAAGTTCAGGTGAAAGACAGCATGGAGCTGCTATTACAGAATCACAGAATCACAGAATCACTAAGGTTGGAAAAGATCTGTAAGATCATCAAGTCCAACCATCAACCAAAAAAAACCACCACCATGCCCGTTAAGCCATGTCCCACAAATGCCACGTCCACACGTTCCTTGAACACCTCCAGTGATGGTGACTCCACCACCTCCCTGGGCAGCTTATTCCAGTGTGTCACCACTGTCTCAGTAAAGACATTTTTCCTAATATCCAGTCTAAACCTCCCCTGGCTCAACTTGAGGCCATTTCCTCTTGTCCTGTCACTTGTCACTTGGGAGAAGAGACCAACACCCACCTCCCCACAACCCCCTTTCAGGTAGTTGTAGAGAGCGATGAGGTCTCCCCTCAGCCTCCTCTTCTCCAGACTGAACAACCCCAGCTCCCTCAGCCGCTCCTCATCAGACTTGTGCTCCAGACCCCTCACCAGCTCCGTCGCCCTTCTCTGGACACGATGTTGTTGCTGATGTTTTATTTTCCTCTGCCAGTCAATTAAGGGGGAAGGCCTGAAAATCAGAAGTTATTAATGGTGCTATATTGCAGCCTCTTGTAGGGTATGTCTTCCTTGGGAAGGAAACAAGAGACAGAAGTCTGTGAGAAGACTGGAAACATCAGACGGCGAAAGAGAAGTGTCTCTGAGCATTGCCCACCTGGCCCGTCTCCCACTGGGTGTCCTCATTTATATCTGCTCAAAGCGATTGCAAAGTGGGTGCAAAGTGCTGTTCTGGCATGGTAGAGTTGTTGGTTTGTGCGGTACGGATGTCAATGCGAGTCAGACCCCGAATCAGAAATCGCGGGGCTCGTCTGTGCTTGCAAGTGAGCTGAGGTGGGACAAGGTGGGCTCTGAAGGGCTTTACACCCAGCCTGAAAAACCTGGCGATGGGGAAAGGGAGAAATGTGGCTTGCAGTGCTGTGGTGATGTGGGACTTGCACAGGTCAGGCCCTTAGTGGCCTTTCTTCCATTCATTGGAAAGAAGTTCAAAAAAATCTGGGGCTGCTCAGCATTGCTGCACTTAGTTGATGTGTCCTGCTCAATGAGATGCCTGTGAATTTTGTGGCATGGCAACAAATTCAAAGCTGAAGATACAAATAACAGATAACCGATAGAATAACCATCCTTAGTGCTGCACGTCTCATACCTGTGCTGCACCTTTAGTCAAAGCCCTTCACAAATATTGATCAAATAAAGTGCATTGAAGTACCCTGTGAATTAGGTTAGGGAGGTTAGGGTTGCATCTCTAAGGCTGTGCAGAGCGCTCCCAGGCCACGATGTTTGTCCCTACAGGACCGTCCATCCCTGGGGCAGCCACTGGAGCAATCTGCTGGTGTTCCTGGGGAGATATCATACTTGGTCCTCAGGTTGTCCTCTCACCTCCACTCTCATACCTTCTGGACCTCGAGCTAGACCTCGGAAAGCTGGCGTTGCGTTTATCGAGTGAGCAAGCGACTTGGAAAGCACTGTGTGATACAGCATGGGCACAGACGTAAAGACTCATTGCTACCTTAGGGCTAAAATACAGCCCTTTCCCTACTTCTCCACATAGCTTTTTCCTTTGAAAGAAAGCCTGTGGTCATTCACGGTGGGGAGGTATCCATGAACAGCCATGAGATGGGATCCCACACGCTCATGAAGAACAGCTCCTTCCTTAAAGCACCAAACTGAATTCAAGTGTCATAGAGAAATTCCAGGACAGACCATAATTATTCAAGTTAGAGCTTGGCCAGAGCACTGGAGTTAATTCTGTTAATCAAAACATGTGTGCTGGCACCATAAATGATCACAAATGGTTACAAGCCAAACTTGATATCTCCTCTGGAGAATGTTGCCATCAGCAGCACAGACCTACCCAGGACCATTCAAGCACAGAAGGGAAAAGCCATCTGCAATGTTTAGTGTCAGCCGGAGGCTGTAAATCCCAATGTCACGCAGCCAGGACTTGTGACTGTCTACAGAAGAAGGTATGTCCGCCCAATAGAGCCCAATGAAATGTCTGAACTGTCTCTTCCTTCTCAGAGGCCAGTTGTCCTGAAAGGATGTGTCTCCGGCCAACGCAGGGATCTCCATCTGTACCTGCAGAGGCTGAGGAATTTAGAAAGTATGCTCTGCCCCAAAAGGATCTTTAAACTGGAAAATGTCTCTGATATTCATAGTGCTGCCTCAGTAATGGTAGTGCTCGATGGCTATGCTGGTACAAATAAATAATAGGAATTAGCTAAGAACTGAAAATGGGAAAGGATCCTTTCTTCATTGTAGCTTGAAACCAATGTTAAAGTCTTCCTTTTTCCCCCAGAGAGACCTTTCATGAAGGTTTGATTTGTATATCCCATTGCTGATGGACAGGCTTGAAATCCAGGGAGTCGAGAGGGAAAATGTGGGGTTGGGCCTCCTCTGTGAGCAATCCCTATGAGAACATGGCTTTAGCCTTCATTAATGAGCAGGTCTGTGGCAGAGGCACGTCTGCTTTGTGTCATCAGTCTCTCAGTCCAGCAAACGCTGCACTACCGGCTTGCTGCTTGTGCCAGGTGGGATGGCGTGGTCCCACAGATCCCAGTAAGCCACTGGGAACGCACAGCAGGGTCAGCGTCCTGCTCTGCCACAAACTCCCAAGAGGCCTGGGGTGGTGTGCTTGGAAACCACAAGATCCTAGCCACTTCGGAGAGCAGGAATGCTCAAGAAGTTTCCCTTGTGCACTTGAGCTGTGTCTCAGAGAGTTTCAGTGCTGAGACAAGGCATATCTTTCAAAGCACTTTCTGTCTGAAAAAGAAGTAGAATCTGAGTAGAATACAATAAGCCAGGTTGAAGCCTCAGTAGGTCTATCACACTGCAGTCCACATATTTCCTTCACCCCAGAGGCTTTGAATTATCCGAGAGGTCAAATAACTAGTGGCTAAAATTTTCAGAAATAACCAAGATTTGCACTTGAAATAATTCAACAGGGCCTGCTGTGGGACTTAATACAATTCAAGTTTCTTTGGAGTTCCTCATATAACAGGCTGCCCAGGGAGGTGGTGGAGTCACCATCACTGCAGGTGTTCAAGGAATGTGTGGACGTGGCATTGCAGGACATGGTTTAGTTGGCATGGTGGTGCCGGGTTGATGGTTGGACTTGATGATCTTACAGGTCTTTTCCAACCTTAATGATTCTGTGATTCTGTGAAACGGCGGAGAAATGGCTGTGGTGGTGGCATTCGCACTGTTCAACTGTGAGTTTTAGCTCGGGACCACAACACTTCAGAAGACCTCAATAGCAAATGGGGATACACCATGCTCCTTGCGCCTCCTGGTCCTTCTGTATCCAGGCCTCCGTTGACTCTCCCGCAAGGTCTGGCACAGAGAAAAGCCCTGACGTGACTCCCACAGAAGCTGGGCTGGTTTATTATCCCGGTTAGACTATCTGTCTCCCCCCACCACTTGCACAGAGCTTTGGGGAGATAAGTGTTTTGAGAGCTGGAGTGAATTGAATTTATTTTATTGTCCTCATTTTATCTGCCGGGTGGAGGTCAAGAGGAAATATTCTATTTTATTTTGGATTTTAATTTAGGCATATCTGAGTTATCTTATCTGATTGAAGCTGACCCCTGCAATGCTGCCTGCTAAATATTTCAGAGAAAGGTGCAAGGCATCTCTCAGTAGGTGAGGATGAAATTCCTTGCTTGTCAAAGTTTTTGTAAACCTCTTAATCAGGATTGATCTTACAGCTGAATGATTACCTAGGTGGGGTCTGTAACTAGCACTAGCAGTGCAAGAATATATTAGTCCTACTGTTACGATCCCCCAGTTGCTCTCCACTTTCTCCCAGCAGTTGCTTGCTCCTCCTGTACTGCGCTGTCATCTAGAATGCAAACTGATGGCAATTGGCCTTTTAATAACAGCACATTGTCCAGCATGACCAAGTGCCAGGACTGATTTGGGCCCCTAACACTTTATTGTCATGCAGTCTTCCAGAAAATTAATTGCTATCTCTGTTAGTGATAACCCAGACTCTTAAAGATGAGTATCTCCTCCTGGTTTAAATAGTAAATTTACTGGAAGTGGGGTTGCCTTCTGCTTTTTTTGCTTAAACAAGATTTAACTTGCACTAAGGAAGATTAATGTAAAAGAGAATTTAACTTCAGAGATTGAAACCTGGGTTTTGACATGAGTTTTCCTTCCTTCCTTCCTTCCTTCCTTCCTTCCTTCCTTCCATCCATCCATCCATCCATCCATCCATCCATCCTTCCTGTCCATCTACAAAACACAAGTCTCCCAGTGACGAGAGAACTCCAGGGAGCAAACAGAAGGGTTCACTCCAACTTCTGCCATTTTTTGGCCAACGCCAATCCGTGCAGTTTCAGAGGAGCTCCCACCCAGCAGATAGCTCTTGCGTGTAGGTTTTGCACTGGGCAGTTTGTTAAATGCGTATGAAATGCCTTTTCAAATGTGCTACGGAGTAAATGTTTTTTCCTGCTCATTTGTTGCTAGGCTAATGTTGTGAAACAGCAGAATAGGCCATTTGCAATTGTAATGCTGAGCAGTCAAGCACAAGCATGTTAGCATCTAATGCCGGCTGCAGCGCCCGCAGATTGGCAGCTGGCACTTTAGGTATAGCCCTTAAAGCTTATTAAATTGATCGGTCTTTGGAGTTTTAAATCTTTCCTACAGCGTCATATTTATGGGCACTCATGCCTACCAGTTGCTCTGCTGAGATTAACTGGCATGTCTTTGTGGGATCTTAAACTTCGAGCCAAGCCATATGCAATAGTGCCACCTTCACAAAGTCTTCTGAAAGTCTTTGTAAAAAATAAACAAACTAATTTTATTACAAATTCCTATTGTTGACCTCTTTTGTACAGCCATCAAAAGACGGAGGGACTGGTTCAGGACATTTCCATTGACCATGGATCCAGAACTTTAAACTTCCAAGCCAAAGCTTCAAATTCAGAGCCAAGTTGGTGGGAATCAAAATTTGCACTGAGAAATCCTAACTGAACAAAATGTGAGAAAAAAGACGGTGAAGAGGTAATTTCTTCACAGCTAAGTGCCCACAGCACCAGACTGCCAGAGGAGAAGTGCTGTGCCAATAATCCGTTTTCCGCAAGGCTTTCCTAACTTTAAACGAATCCCAGTTGGAGATCCATCCAAACCCGACAGCTTCGTGGGATATGGCGTGTTGGTGTCTCTCCTCGGATGAAGCAGGCGTGCGCTGACTTACGGCTGGCAGTCAGCCTGCATGGTGGTGGTGCTCCAGAACACCTATTGTCCCTATTCTTGCCATGAGAGAACCGCAGGTCTTAAAGTTTGACTTACATTTATTTTTCTTGCTGCTGCAATATAATAATGCCCTTAAAAGGACCTCCCTGTATTCTCTGGACTTCCAACCCTTATGTTTTGGGTGCTCGTTAAGGTTTTTAAGAACCACAGTTACATTTTGTCTCCTTCCTCAGCAAAGGCAAGTTACTTCTCTTTATTTTTCTTGTTCCACCCTGCTGTGGCCTAGGAAGAGGAAACTCACTGGGCTCTTAGAAGGTTTACAAGGGGTTGCCCTGGCACTGTGGTTCGGAGAAGCGATGGGAGGATTCAACAGCCTGATCTGAAGCTCCTCTGCTGTTCATGGAGGGGACAGTACTTGGATTTATTGTCCTGTGCAAACTGCTTGGAAGGAGCACTACTTCTCCCCCCCAAGGATGGTGGGAGGCACATCGTCTTCCTCTCCGCATAGTTGCCGGCGAAGCCTTGAAATTAATGTGGCCATATGGAAGTAGGCTGCAGATCTTGACTGTCTAACACACTCCAGTTTCCAAAATCACAACGCAACCATAGGCTGCTCCAAACCCAAGGCTTGTGGCAAAAAGACAATTTTGTTCCTCTACATCAGCCAAGGCACTCTTAGGTGTGAAAGAGAAAGGTCTCTAGCAATTTATAACTGCTAATGTTCTGGCCCTGAAATAATCATGGAAGACATTTTATTTTCTGTTTATTCATCCTGACTTGAAGTGAATCAACTTCTGAGCTCACACCATGTGACGGTGGCAGTGGCGCGTGTGTTTTCTGTGCCAGGAGAGAGTATCCAGGCAACTAGACCCGATACAAAAATCTTGTCAGATTTTTCCCACCCTGTATTTTGTCTGTCTTATGGCCCTTATTACCACCGAATTTAGGACCCCGTGATCTCTAATGAATTTAAACTCACAGCTGCCTTTTGCAGACAGAGCAATGCCTCCATTCTGTAGATTGAGATTGGAGGCACGGAGAGCTCTGTAGGAAACCTGGCTGAAGTAGGGATTGAAGTGGGATTTCCCAGGTCATCAACTAGCAATAGAGACCCTTGTTTAAAGGTGGGAACCGTTCTGAGTGTGAGCGATTCAAGTCAAGAAAAGGAAAATCAACAGCAAGGTGATGTCTTACTGGATCTTAGGAGAATTTGGGCTGGAAGGCACCTTAGGAGGACTCTGGTCCAACCTCTTCCTCAAAGCAGGGTCAGCCCTGGGTTTAGACCGGGTTGCTCATCCGGTTGGGTCTTGAAAACATCCAAGGACAGAGACTGCACAATTACAAGCTGCTCCACTGTTTGTGCCCTTTGCCAGCAATCTGAAGCCTTTCTGTGTCCTTCTGCCAAGCACCAGCCCAGTCAGCCCCCACAAGTATAACCTGAGAGAGGGACCAAACTCAGTGGATGAAGGCTTCTGCTTTTTCTGCTGAAACCAATGAGTTCTAGTCCTGGTAGATCTAATCTACAACTACCTGAAAGGGGGTTGCAGAGAGGTGGGTGCTGGTCTCTTCTCCCAAGTGACTAGCGACAGGAGAAGAGGAAATGGCCTCAGGTTGCTCCAGGGGAGGATCAGGCTGGATATTAGGAAAAATTTCTTTCCTGAGAGAGTGGTGAGACACTGGCACAGGCTGCCCAGGGAGGTGGTGGAGTCACCATCCCTGGAGGTGTTCAAGGAACGTGTGGACGAGGCATTGTGGGACATGGTTTAATGGGCATGGTGGTGTTGGGTTGATGGCTGGACTTGATGATCTTACAGGTCTTTTCCAACCGTAATGATTCTGTGAATCTACCTAACACAGGCACCCAATCTACACCTAAATTTTGCTGAAACACACATGTACTTGTTACCTGTGCAGGGTAGAGAGGCAGGTGCTCTGAAGACCTCCACAAGAAGTTCCTTAGACTGTCCATAGCTTCTCTGCACTTGTCACCCATCCCTGGGCAGGAAAACTGGATCAATTCACCTGTCATTGTCATTCCTCCCCTGTGAGCGAGAAGCAAAAGCCAAATCCTATGGCATTAACTTTTCATGCTTATCCTTTTCGTTCCTGCTTTTTGTTCAGCACTTCATTGTCAAGAGGTGAAATTGAGGAAGACAGGCATCATTTCTTGTAGGACCAAACAGCCAGAATGAAAATGGAATGCCTGACTTTTTTTTCCCTAGTAGTTAGGAATGGGGACATCAGTCATGGACGTTGTCATGGCAGAACGGTGGCTGGATACTGAACTAAATTAGACTTTACATAAGTGTGGAATTTTGAGACCTGAGAATTATTTGTTATGTTGCAGAGATTTCATCTCCCTCCCTGGCCCTATTAGGGAAAGAATAAAGTTTCTTCTGTTTTAAGTTAAAAAAAGTGTTGTTGATGACCCAACAATCCCAAAATGATTCCTGGGGGGCGGAATCAGGAAAATCATATGCATTTTCCTTGTCATTGTAGTTTAATGTCCTCAGGTTTTATTTCTTAAGCAATTCTTCTTATATGCGCTTATTCTAAAGCCTATGTCCTAATTAAAACGCAGAGTGCCCTGAAATAAGAGATGGCATGCATGAATGTCCTAAATAAAGAAAAATAAATAAATAAAGGGTCTGTTAAATTTTCTACATAATGTCCATGAATGAGGAAGCATCCCCCTCTTCCTTTTTGACCTATGGATATCATTAATATGGACTGTTCCAGCACAATGAACTGGAAAGAATGGTAATATTTTTAATTTCCTCTTTTCGGCAGAAATAGTTGCTTTACCATATTAATGTCCGCATGGGTAATACGCTGACTTCTGGCTGACATGAAACGGGAGTTTATCTTGGATTTTGTGGGTATGTCAGAATAGAGGCTGATTACTTCGGGAAACAATATTCATGCTGCAAATTCTAATGAATCTTCAAGAGACAACTCATGGAAGCTCTTCCCAAGTGACCTGGAGTGAAAAACAGCTGAAAATTCCTGTAGGCAGCTTGGTCACCCTGAGTTATAAAGCCAGGCACTTGGCTGACAAATCCACAGTTGTCCCTATTTGGTAGCAAAAATACGATTTTGCAGTAAGTTACAGGTGTAATTCAGCTTTCATGAGCTGGACCATGAGCCCAACTTTACCCAGATTTGCCGTTGTTTTTCCCAAGAATAGTTTACAGAGAATTGAAAGTGGTACTGATTAGCTAGAAACCAGCTGTTAGAACAGCTTGCAGTGACTAGTGACCCTGCAACTGGGCACAAGCGAACGGTGAGAAGCGAAATGGACTCAGAAGTTCGCAAGAGAACTTGCTCATTCCCTTAATGCGGCTCTCAGCCTTTCATTTCCCTGCTTAGAATTATTTTGTTAATAATCTTATGGAAGAAACACAAGAATAACAACTAAATCAATAATCCTTTTCTCTTTTCTGCCATTCAAAGAGTTTGCTACTTTATGGGCTACGTGGTCCCATCTGATGCATGTGCTGTTTGTTACGGGACTGAAAGGAGCTGGTCTAACCCTTGTCTCTGCACTTTGTCTTTTCAAAGCAGAGGAGAAAAACAGCTTGGAGTTTACTTTATATGCAGAAAGTCACACTGTAAGTAACACTCTGCAATTTTCCAGCCTCCCGTGGACACATTATGTTTGATCTTTCTTTGTTATATTTAAAAAAAAAAAAGAAGATTTATCCATGGAATTATTTAGGCTGAAAAAAGCCTTTTACTGCTCTGCAAAGTTTTACTGGAGGAGAAAAAAATGAAAGAGTAAGCACACTGCTTCCATGCAAGCCAGGATGGGGGGTTCGTGGCAGGATCCCGAAGGAAGAGTTGCCCATCCCCATGTCTGAGCTGGATGCTGTGCTCCCGTGATGCCTCCATGCAAAGGCATGGATGTGCCAAGGACAGCAGCGCCTGGGGTGAAACCCAAACCCTCAACTGAAGCCACCCCACAAAGGCAGGACAAATTGCAAACATCATCCAGGGCAGGAGCTTGAGCTGACGATTGTTCTGATGTGGCCCGTGTGCTTTCTGCTGCTGCAGGAGTAAAGACAAGGGAAAGGGGAGAAGAAAGCTGGATTTGGGGTTTTTTTTGCCATCAGAGAAAATATGATGGTGGGACACCAGAAGAGCATGTGCTTGTGTGGTGGGTTGACCCTGGCTGGATGCTGCCAGGTGCCCACAAAAGTCGCTCTATCACTCCCCTTCCTCAGCTGGACAGGGGAGAGAAAATATAATGAAAGGCTCATGGGTCGAGATAAGGACAGGGAGAGATCATTCACCAGTTACCGTCATGGGCAAAACAGACTCGACTTGGGGAAAAAAATTTAATTTAATTTATTACCAATCAAATCAGAGTAGGACAATGAGAAATAAAACCAAATCTTAAAAGACCTTCCCCCCACCCCTCCCTTCTTCCTGGGCACAACTTCACTCCTGATTTCCTCTGCCTCCTCCCCCCTGAGCAGCACAGGGGGACAGGGAATGGGGGTTGGGCACAGTTCATCACATGTTTCTGCCGCTCCTTCCTCCTCACACTCTTCCCCCGCTCCAGCGTGGGGTCCCTCCCATGAGAGACAGCCCTCCATGAATTTCTCCAACATGGATCCTTCCCACGGGCTGCAGTTCTTCACGAACTGCTCCAGCGTGGGTCCTTTCCACAGGTGCAGTCCTTCAGGAACAGACTGCTCCAGCGTGGGTCCCCCGCGGGGTCACAAGTCCTGCCAGCAAACCTGCTCCAGCGTGGGCTCCTCTCTCCACGGGGCCACAGCTCCTGCCAGGACCCTGCTCCAGCGTGGGCTTCCCATGGGATCACAGCCTCCTTCGGGCATCCCCCTGCTCCGGTGTGGGGTCCTCCATGGGCTGCAGGTGGGTATCTGCTCCACCGTGGACCTCCATGGGTGCAGGGCACAGCCTGCCTCACCATGGTCTTCACCAGGGGCTGCCGGGGAACCTCTGCTCCGGTGCCTGGAGCTCCTCCTCCCCTCCTTCTTCACTGACCTTGGTGTCTGCAGGGCTGTTCCTCTCATGTATTCGCACTCCTCTCTCTGCTGCTGTTGTTGCACAGCAACTTTCTCCCCTTCTTAAATATGTTATCCCAGAGACATTACCACCATCACTGGTGGGTTCGGCCTTGGCCAGCGGTGTGTCCATCTTGGAGCCGGCTGGCGTCGGCTCTGTCAGACATGGGGGAAGCTTCTGGCAGCTTCTCACAGAAGCCACCCCTGCAGCCCCCCCCCTACCAAAACCTTGCCACGCAAACCCAACACATCTTATGAAAGGCTGTAATGGAGCAAATGTAGTTGCTTCCCAGGAAGAGGACTGGAAGAAATAGGCTTTATTTGGGGGAGGAAGATTTAGGCTAGGTGTTCGCAAGGCCTGTTGCACTCCAAGGGTGGAAGAAGACCTTTTCCCAGAAGGCCTTGAAAACAAATGGTGCATCAGTATGACTGTGACCTCTTCAACAAGAGCAGTTTTGGCTTGAACGGGGAATTCACAGGTCTAGCATGACTCATGCCATGTTTCATACAGGTCCTAGCTGTAGATGATCACTCTCCCATACTTTTATGTTGGTGTGTGGCCTTGGAAAGGTCTCTGAGAGCCTTTGTTGGGTTGAAGGGATGAGTCAAATATCTGCCAGGAATGGGCTGGGCCTACTTCATCCTGCCTCGGTGCAAGGGGAGGCTGAACGCTGGCCGGGAGGGCCTCTGGAGGTCCGTCCGTCCGTCCCTCCAGCTCCCAGCCCTCGGAGCGGCACCGAGCGTTTCCCCTCACCGCCTGGCCGAGGCACAAAGCTCGGGAGATCTAACACGAGCACGCAGGAGGGGGCACGGCTGCGAGCATAAATGATCAAAGGGCAGAGCAGCCTGATGTGCATAAAGACGCTCTGATACAGCAGAAGAGATCCCCTCTAGCCCTCGTCGATGCTAATGCATATATTTACCTCCTGATTGACTTCATAATTAATGGACTGCGTGAGGTAGATCCTTCTCTCGCCTCCCTTGCTTGAAATAGGGCTGCAGAAGCCTGCGGAGTGACATGGGTGTAAAACCGAGCCACGCAGGGGATGAATGAGGCCTTTTGTCTTTATTTTCTCTGAAAGTACATAAAAGCCATAAGGAGCCTGTAAGGACATAAATGAGGGCGAAAATGTATCTATTTCAACCCCCAACCTGCAGCAGGAGAAAATCAGCATACAGAGGGGCTTAGGAAGTAGTTAAAAAGAAGAGGGTTTTGTATTTTTGACTTGAAGATGGAGATATTTTAAAAAAATACGGTAGAAAGGTAGGGGAAATTAATACTTCCATCCCAACCAGAACAAGGAGAAGAAGCATTTGTTATGCAAATCTTTTCATTATTGCAAATCCTGAGTGCTGATAAGAGATAAGCGTTGTTCTAGCTTTATTTCAAGTAGCTCCAGCACAGACGCGGGTACGTGATTATATTGCTGCGAAAGAAAGAAACAAACACACACATTTTCCCTGTACATTTATTTCTGTTACTGGAACATGAATTCTGGAGCCTGCCTGAAAAGGCATTTGGTCCATTGAGGCTTGTTCATTTTACTGCTTTGTTTTCTGCTAAGGTGACATCTGCTCCTGAATGACCTTAGCATCTTTTCTCTCTGCAGCCTGGCCCGGGTGGCCGTTCCTTTTATGCGCATACATTAATGTTCGGGTGAATCGCAGCTTCATGAGGTCTGTTCTTTATCCTTTTCATTTCCACTAATCCCGGAGTCTGCGGGGAACAAAGGGCTGGATCCTCGCGGTGTAAACGGCCGGACCCAACTGTAGGGATTTACATCCGCTACGGCATGACACCGGTTATCTCCAAAACCCATTCCCCACTTTGCCATCTCCACCATCAAATTCCTTGTCCTCATTGATAATTTATTGCTTTTTTCCCCCACAGTTTTTGTCTGCTTAGGAAGCAGCTGAAAATTTGCTTGCAGGAGTGGGTACACCGAGCAGCGGCAACTCCCACCCTGGGTACCCCCAGCCCCGGTCGGACACGTCTCCGCTGCACCCTGCAGCACAAGGGAGGTTGGTGGTGGGTTGAAGGGTTGATGCCACCTGAATGGCATGGGATGCTGCTTTCCTCCCCACCACTGTGCCAAGGTGCTCCGTATTTTTTGTAGCCCCGGTGCAGGATCTGTCCCTGGTGCAGGATCTGTCCCCCACCGCTGCTGCCTTCCATGGAAATCAATGAGGTTTGCTCAGCCCTGCATTTAGCTGAGACACAGCTATCTGTCTGCCTGGCTATTAAATTACTTTTCCACGTGACAGCGGAGCTTCCAAAGTTTGCAGCATAATTTCAGTCTTCATATGCAGCTCTTCGAGCCATTTTTTTCCCCTCTCCCATTGTTTTACCTCTCTCTCCCCATTCAGAGGCTCAGTGTTGCAATAGGAATTTTACATTTGCCCCATCTCCCTTTGTCTGGCACCTTTGTTTTTTGTATCACCACCAAATGAAATTAATTTTATAACTGATTTCTCTGACCTGGCACCAGAATGACATGCCTATAGTTTCTGATACAAATTCTCCTTGCTGCCTGTAATAAGTTACTTAACCATTCCATTATTTCATGCCGGCTCCCGGTGGGTTTTAGCTGCACAAGAAGTCTTTCTGATGAAATTGGCACCGGCTTTTAAAAAATCCAAATCAATTATATCTCCTGGGCCCCGCTCAAGACTTTAAAAGAGGTTAGTTAGGCAGAGTCGTCATTTTACACATCGGGGTGGAAAATGCACAGGCATTTTTTTCCCTCCGCCTGCACGTACAAACGGCTCACATTGTTTCTTCGATAAAATTGTTTATCGTTGGGAGAGTTGGGAGCTCACTCAGGGAGGAAATTTGGCTGATATATATGGCAAGGCTCCAAGGGCTTTAATGAATGCAATGTTGATCACTTGAACAACAGGATCAGCAATATGGCATGGATGCGATAGCCCTTTTTTCCAATCCTGGTTATAAAGTACCAGATAACACCGCTGTGTCAGAGGGCAACTCCCATTAGAGGCGAAGAATTATGATCTGGATGTTAGATCTGGTTTCTTCTCCCATCGTCTCCCTAGCAAGACTTTGTCCCTGGAGCCGGTGCAATTCTTTTTCCATTCAAAGTGATATTGAAATCCAATATCACCTATCCTGGCAAGCTTTCTGGTAAGGAAACAATTAATCCCAATGGACTTTTTAAACACTAATTTCACTAGATTCCTCAATCTTCTCAACCAAGTCTTACTCAAACTATTTTCTAAATGAATACTGAAATGTTCATTTATGGAAAGGAAAAAAATCGACTCCCTCACTTCTTCGAGGTCATATCGTTATGCAAAAACCCACATGTGCACAACTTCCCACCTTTTTAAAAAATCAAACCTAAATTTGACTTGTTCTAAGTACCTAATGGGAGCTGCAATTTCTTGCTAATTATATAATTACTCCAGATTGTTATGTAGCACTGGCAATTAAACACTCGAAATACTTTTAGGTTGAAGAAAGTAATTACGTAATTCCAGTGAATCTCTGCAAGCGAAGCTGCATTGGTTGCTGCTCCCTTTCCCCTATGACTTCATGTCCGCAGCCGCTCGTGCAGAGACGCAACAGTGAATTCCCGAGCTGCTGCAAACCAGCAGAGCTTGGCCAACCTTGGCACATCACTTTATAGCACCTGAAGGCCAACACCTTATTTTATACAAACAGAGAGAGTGATATGGATGTGTATATACATAGATATGTATTCTATTCTGGTTTTAGAAGCCTTTTTCTTTTTAGAGGCTAGCAGGGCCATGCCCAAGGCAGCATCCCAGCATCGCAGTCCCCCAGGGGACCTCCCTGTCACCCTATCCGATGTGGTCCCAGTCCTGGGACTTCGCAGTGGATATTTTCTCAGGAAGTGTTTGCCCAGGCCCAAAAAAGAGTGCATTTCATGGCATGGCATCTCCCATACAGCCGCAGCGACAGCTCAAGCGTAGCCTGATTGCTATTCACCACCTCCTTCTGTGTACCTGGACCAGGGCCCCACAGTTGTACATGTCTGACCAACACAGAGAGAAAAATGTCCTTGTCCCCAATATCTCAGTGTAATGTCCCTTGACATCTAAAGCTTTTAATTCAGGTGACAGTTGTGTCTCTGAAGTCTCTCTCTGCAGTCCCTGCTCTCTATGCTGAGACACTCAAAAGATGCATCAGTCTTCAATCCGATTCTTTAACTCTTTCCTTCGTACCAGGAGTAATTATAATAACGAAGTCCGGAGTGCCTTTTGGTTCTGGTCCCCGAGTAGCGGGGACCAGTGAGCAGTGACGCTGGCCACAACTGTCAAATACTGTGACTTTTCACTGCGTCCTTCGTGGAGAATGAAGCTGTATGTGTCTACATAAGAGCTGTATGAGATTTCAACATTGCCTTAACTGCTTGGTTCAGACTTTAAGTAGGTTTCAAAGACAATGATAAGATGTTTTATAGGGAGAAGAGGAAAAGAAACACAGGCTAAAAATAAGTAATAAGAACAAAAATAGTTAAAAAACAGGCTGAATTTTTGACAGGCCTCCAGGAAGTAAAAAGGCTGGGACTTGATGCCATTCAGCTGAGAAGAATTCCTTGATGTCCACTGATTTCAACAACAAGAACCACCCTGCTGTATTGTTTATATGGAAGCTATCAAGATGGAAAGACCAGGATTTTTCATGGATTTTGGTTCTGTCTCTATTTATGTCCCATGGTCCCAATGGCTCTTCCTTCTTGCTTAATTTTTACTTTTTCATGGGAATAAGGACTGTGAGCAGAACCTCTAAAACCTCTAATCCTTGGCCCACCCTTGGAAGAAGACAGCATGGACTTGGAGCCTCCCTGAGGCTACTTTGCTGCAGACACTTTGTCAGATCCCATCCTCCCCATGCCACCATCCTGTGTATTTACTGCCTCTCTCCTCTGGGAAGCTAAAGCTCAGCCAATGCCTTCCAGGCCTGGAGACTAGAGCAGTGGCCCCATCTTTGGAGGGAAAAGCTCATCTCACCCTTCAAGCCTTGATGTGATGCTCTCCCGTATGCTACGTAGGGACCACAAGAAGGTTTTGGGCAGATAACTGGAGATCTTCATCCCAAGCTCATTGCATTGATGGAAATATTTGGCTTGCCTTGGCTCCAGCAGATTTTGGTTAGTTCCTGGATTATACATATGTGTACATATATATACACACATATATGTACACACCACTATATAGTATATATGACTTTCTATACCAGTGACCATTTCTTGCTGGCCTGATGCAAATAAAACCCTCACTGAAGTAGACATGGCTTTTACTTGAATGAAAACCAAGAAGTTCAGCCCTCACTTTGCTAGAAAGCATTGCCATCCAAGCCCAGCCAGAGCAAATCGACCTGGAAAAAGCACCTCTGTCACTGAGATGATCAGAGATGATCTGTTTTGACTTGACAGCAAAAAAACCTAAAATCCAACCTCTTTCATTTTCCTTGCCCCTCCTAAGCTGGGGGCAGTCCTCTGTTTAGTCATTCCTGGGGCTGAAACCAACATGGAATGCTAAATGGATTAATTAGTACTACATCACTCTAAATTTAGACAGCTTCCTTTCAGAATTAGATTTCTTCAGGTTTATGCCATTACATTTCTTAAATGTACATTCTCAATCACATTAGCAATTATGAATACATTACATTTATTTTCTTTTTGAAATATTTTACTGTTGTACCTCTAGGATATAAAATACACGCCATGTCCTCCTACCCAGGCAGAAATGTGAGGTCACTAGCGCTCATGATTTTATTGCAAATCTCATGATTTTAAAGGTAATCCTGAGACCCGCCCCAGGAACTATCAAGTATCTCCTTGTATGAGAAAACCAACTTTCATTTTTCATGCAAGCTTTTATCTTCTGGAGTTGCAGAGATATTCTTGGAAAAAAATGGAGCGTCTGCAAAAACCAGGAGATGAATAAAAATATTTGTTTGCCATTCAAACTAAAACTCTCTTTACTTAAGATAATCACATAATTCTGGGGGCTAATCGCATGACTTCTCACCATTGGAAGTTAACATTGCTGAAAATGATATAAATTGATATAACAACCAATCAATCAAACAAAACCTCCCACAGGGAAGGATCCTAGAGCAAGCGCGTTATCCTAGAAGCGATGTTAGGGCAGTTTCTCTGCCTACGCCATAAGCTTTGCAGTTCTGCTCTTACACCGGTGAGTTTTTCCTCCGCTCTCCATTACACATGAAGACAACTGTGGACAGCAAGAAGAGACGTGTTCTGTTACCTCAAGGTAAAAGGCACATTAGGTCTGCGTTGTAAGCTGTTCAAGAGAGTTTGAGAATTTTGTATACAAAATGAACTTTTTCAGAAGTGTTCAGCATCTGGCTCCTCATGTGGAATGAGATTTTTCGAACCAGGTAGGGGGTAGATCAAATATAAGGAAGTTATGCACACTTGAACGGCTGAACTTGTTGAGCTCTCCTGACAGTTCTGGTCATAGTGATTCTATTGATGTAAATGGGCTATTCTGTAGAAAATCTGGTGATTAAGAGAAATAGTGACAGGGACATATTGAAAATCTGTGGAGCTATTGCAGAAAGTGAGGATAGGCAGCAATATATTAAAAATCAAAGTGAGAGTATTTCACATTCCCTGGTATTACAAGAAGTGCAAGATGAAACAATAGCTGTTAGCTTGGCACATCAAAAAGACCAACTGTGTAGTGTTTACTTAGAAATGTTGTAGGAGATACGGCGTGCAGCAAATCAGCTTGTGGTGTTGTTGTAGAGAGTGAATTCAAAAGCGATTACAGGCAAAAGGGAACTTGAACATTTTTTGGAAACAGTAACATTACCAACAGTGACAGAAGCAAAAGTGAAGAATTTACAAGATTTGCACACATAGCAGGAGAATGAAACCCGATTCAAATAAAATGCCAAGGCAGTTTACTGAGAAGGATGTTTCTGCTTTAGAGACCTCATTTTTACCAATTTGTAAATTAATAGTGACTGAGAGTCATAAATGCTTCACAACGGGTGACCGCAAAGCTAGAAGATGGAAAGACAACAGCTCAGCAGCCCCTTGAGAGCCAGCCGGCATGGCTTCGCCAAGGGCAAATCGTGCCTGACTCCTCCAGCGGCCTTCCACGATGGAGTGACTGCATCAGTGGACAAGGGAAGATCTACGGATGTCATCTACCCGGACTTCTGTGAGGCCTTTGATGTGGTGCCCCATAACATTCTCAGCTCTACCTTACGGCAGGCAGGTCCTGCGGCTCATTGCCCCTGTTAAATACCGCCCCGGGGCAGCCTGGAGGAGCCATCTCTGGGGCTGCACTGGGAGGCGTGGGGACACGGTGGGGTCGTTGGGAGCAGGTACAGCACCCTGCTAAAGCCCCGGGGTGGGAGGGTGGCACCCAGGGTTGCAGGAGTCGGTGCTGCTTTATGTGTGGGGCTGTGTCCGTGAGTCCTGCGTGGAGCCACCTCTCCTGGCTCCCCTGCCAAAGGGCTGCTTCCCCTGGGGAAGGGACAGGGGAGTCACCCCCCATGATTGCCTGCACCGCTGGCAGTGGCTCAGCCCTGGGGATGGCTTGGTGCCCTTCGGGGCTTGGTGGATCTGATTTGGGGCTCAGCGATGCTTTTGCACCTCTTTGGTGCCATTTCCCAGTGCCCCCTGCACTCCTTCCCCACCCCATGCAGGCACGGAGAGGTTCTAGAAAAATGGTTTTTAATGGAAAAACTGAGAAGAAAACAGTCATCAAAGCTATTACATCATCAACACCCCCCTTCCCCCCTCCCCAAAACCATGTGATCCCTGCGACAAGCCTAATCCCACCCTCCTGCCCCAGCACGGGCTGCGCTTGCTGTCATTTTTTGGCAATGATGAGCTGTATTGCTGCTTCTTCCCTTGCTTTTCCAGCCTGATGTCATGCTGGGACATGTTGCCCTGGGCTAGTGGCAGGCCTGTCACCACATTCTGCCACGGATCCTCAGGCTTCACCCTGATGATGTGCTCCTCGCTCCGGATGGCTTTGGAGGTCCCGGGGACGCTGCGGTCAGTGGAGAGCGTCTTCTTGGGCAGCCAGAGTGAACTGATCTTGTGATGGTGGATGGTGCCACTGGTGCCACCAGCGTGCTGGGGCATGGGCTGATTCCCACGGTCCCCGCAGAGCAATTTAAGTGCCTCACGGCCTCTTCCAGCAGCACCTTCCCAGGCGGCACAATGTTGCCGGCTGGAATGACCATGGGGTCCCTGATGGCTTGGACACGGAGGGCAGCAGAGTGGCTGGGCATGATGTCACTGTGTAGGGATATGTCACTACCCGAGAGGGTGCCCTCATCCATGGTGGCATTGCTGCCCAGGGAGATGTCATTGCCTGGGGAGGTGCCCTCATCCATGGTGATATCACTGCCCAGGGAGATGTCACTGCCTGGGGAGGTGCCCTCATCCATGGTGACATCACTGCCTGGCTGGATGTCACTGCCCAGAAGGTTGTCACCACCCGAGAGGGTGCCCTCATCCATGGTGACATCACTGTCTGACTGGATGTCACTGCCCAGAAGGTTGTCACCACCCGAGAGGGTGCCCTCATCCATGGTGACATCACTGCCCAGGGAGATGTCACCAGACGGGAGGGTGCCCTCATCCATGGTGACATCACTGTCTGACTGGATGTCACTGCCCAGAAGGTTGTCACCACCCGAGAGGGTGCCCTCATCCATGGTGGCATTGCTGCCCAGGGAGATGTCATTGCCTGGGGAGGTGCCCTCATCCATGGTGACATCACTGCCTGACTGGATGTCACTCTCCAGAAGGTTGTCACCACCCGAGAGGGTGCCCTCATCCATGGTGACATCACTGCCTGACTGGATGTCACTGCCCAGAAGGTTGTCACCACCCGAGAGGGTGCCCTCATCCATGGTGACATCACTGCCCAGGGAGATGTCACCGCCTGGGGAGGTGCCCTCATCCATGGTGACATCACTGCCCAGGGAGATGTCACCAGCCGGGAGGGTGCCCACATCCATGCAGATAACATTGCCTGGGGGGCTGCCACTGCCCAGGGGTGCCCCCAAGGGGTTGGCTGGGCTGGACGGGCTCTGCTGTGTGTCCTGCCCCTTGAGGTGGTGGTAGCAGGGGAGGGACGGTGGCAGCACTAGCGGAGCTGGGGCCACTGCTGTCCCCTGATGGTTGTAGGGCAGGAACGGCCGCGGTTGGCCCTGGGGGGCCATTGGCCTGCCCAGGCCAGGGGCAGCCCGCGGCCCTGGGGGGCCCAGAGGGCAGCACCCGGCGGAGAAGCAATGCCGTGTCCGGTCACGAAGGTGGCTGATGGCGGCAGGTTGGTGCTCGGCCTCTCAAAGCGGAAGATGTGAGGGTTGAGGCAGCCACCTGCACGGGTGAGAGGAGATGTGCTGGGCCGGGGGGAGCCTTCTGGGGCACCCTCCCAGTTGGCCTCCAGCACAGACCTCCCCCTGCTCTGCGCCAGGGGAGTGGGGAGCTTGTGGCAGGGACGATCCCTGAGGGGTGAGCTGCTGTGCCAGTGGGATGGGGTTGCACACCGTGGAGGTGAAACCGGAGAGATGGCCCTAAGAATCTGGGAAATGATCTGTAAATTATATTTGCTGGGCAGGCCTTGCCCAGGCGACGGCAGGTATGCTCGCCAGGCCTTGCTGAGCCCGCCTGCCACAACTGCCAGGGGGACAGGGGTGCTGGGGGTGCTGGGGGTGCTGGAGGTGCTGGGGGGGGACGGAGGAGACCGGGGAGCCATGGGGGCTGCAGGTGCTGGGGGAATGGGGGGGGACAGGAGTGCTGAGGTGCCAGGGCAGATGGGGATGCCATACCCGCCGGGGGTGCCCAGGGTGCAGGGAAGGGCCGCCGCTCCTGCCCAGGCCATTGGCAGAGGTTGGTTGATCCTGAAAGAGAGACGTGAGCGGATGCTGGCGGTCACATCCCAAGCTGAGGCGGAAGGGTACATGAGGGGACTGAGAAGGCGCAGGGAGAGGTGCAACGAAGGGATTTCCCCAAAGCGCGGCCCTGGGCTGCCAGGATCAGGGTCAGTCCTTACCTCTGGTGTGGAAGGTTTTGAGGACGACGAATGGCTGCAGTAGCCGGGGCACCGGGGTGGCCCAGGGGCCACACGGTTGGTGCCATAGGGCTGGCGGTGCCACGGTCGGTTATGGTCGGTGGAGGGTCAGTTATGTTTGGTGGACACAGGACTGGCCGCTTCTGTTTGAGTGTTTCCTAGGAAGGAAAGTCGGGGCTCCCAGTGTTCTGTCCCACCCCCGACAGCTTTCCCAACTCTTCATGGGGAGAGAAAGGGTTAACAAAAAAGTTAAAAGAAGAGTTACAATCAATGGCTCAATGTCCAGGTGAAAACTAGTAACGAGTGGTGTCCCTCAGGGGTTCGTATTGGGACCAATATTATTTAATATCTTCACTAGTGACAGAGACAGTGGGATTGAGCGCACCCTCAGCAAGTCTGTGGGTGACAGCAAGCTGAGAGGTGCAGTCAATACACTAGAGTAAAGGGATGCCATCCAGAGGGACCCGGGCAGGCTTGACGAGCGGGCCCATGTGAATCGCATGAAGCTCAAGAAGGCCAAGCGCAAGGTCCTGCACCTGGGTCAGGGCAATCCCCAATAACAATCCAGGCTGGGGGATGAAGGGATTGAGAGCAGCCCTGCGGAGAAGGACTTGGGGGTACCGGTGGATGAAAAATCAGACGTACACTCGCAGCCCAGAAAGCCACCCGTACCCTGGGCTGCATCAAAAGCAGTGTGGCCAGCAAGTTGAGGGAGGGTATTCTGCCCCTCTACTCCGCTCTGGTGAGACCCCCCTGGAGCACTGCGTCCAGCTCTGAGGTCCCCAGCACAGGGAAGACATGGACCTGTTGGAGCGGGTCCAGAGGAGGCCACAAAAATGATCAGAGGAATGGAACAGCTCTGCTGTGAGGACAGGCTGGGGGAGTTGGGGTTTCTCATCCTGGAGAAGAGAAGGCTCCGGGGAGACCTTCTAGTGGCCTTTCAGTACTTAAAAGGGGCTGATAAGAAAGATGAGGACAGACTTTAATAGTAATAGGACAAGGGGCAACAGTTTTAAACAGAAAGAGGGTAGATTCAGGCTACATATAAGGAAGAAATTTTTTACACTGAGGGTGGTGAGACACTGGAACAGGTTGCCCAGAGAAGTTGTGGATGTTCCATCACTGGAAGTGCTCAAAATCAGGTTGGATGGGGCTTTGAGCAACCTGATGTAGTGGAAGATGCCCCTGCCCGTGGCAGGGGGGTTGGACTAGATGATCTTTGAAGATCCCTTCCAACCCAAACCATTCTATGATTCTATGATTCATAGTAAGCATTTCACTTTTGTACTCAAAGTCAGTACAAGGTCTAGTGTCTTCTTCAGGCTCTCAGGGTAGAGCTCAAGCCTTGTTTGCCTGGTTTTCTGCTCTCATAGGTAGAACAGAAAAAAAAATCATCATTAATGACCTTGTTTATCAGTAGAGAGGAGACTTGCTTATCAGTCTGGGCTCTTTTGGTGCTACACAAACCAGACCTTGAAGACGGCTTCTGTCCCAACAACATCTCAGCCTCGTGTTGTGTATTTGAGCGCAGATAGTAGATATCTGTCCTCCTCAAAGAAGCTACCTTTGATGGGAGGAAGCGATGTACCTGCTGGGCAATCATTGCCTGTTCAATGCTTTGAGGTCAAACAAAGCCAGGTCTTCAGTCTAACCATTGTACAAAACATGGAGCTGGGGTACAGCAAATAATTTGGGGATGGTCTTGTGAGGCCCTTCAGAGATTGGCTGGTGCCACCTGGGGCAATGTCAACTTCCAAATTTTGCCCGACAACACGGAGGACCAACAAGGCCTGGATATTGGTACAGATACAGAAGTTCTTGCTCAGCTTTATCTCACCTAAGATAAGGTCTTAACAGCATGCTGTGGGTGGGATTATCTCCTCCTGTGAGACACTGCAGAAGTAACTCATACCGAACAGCCAGCAACTTAATAATGTTCGTCAACGGGCAGTCAGTGCCAAAAATGAATGTTGTTTTTTGAGTAAATACAATGTCCTTGGGCTTCTGTAAAGCATTTAAATTAGCACCATGTAACACTACAATGTCAATGAAATCTCCTTTTAATGGATTCAGTACAGGAAGATCTCACAAAGCTGTCCGCAGAGGAGAATCGCTGTCAAAAGGAGGGATGTTTATGAAAGTTTCACGTAGATCGAAACAAGGTCTGACACCGTTCCACATTTTTATTAGTCACTGACAAATAAATATAGAAGCACTGCTGATGAACGGCCCAGGTATCCCTTAGATTTACTGCAGAACAGTAAATCACAATGAGGAGGGGACAGCTGTTTTTATTGCACCCTAATCCAAACTTAAATGTCTTAAGAACAAAAAACACAAGATCAACCTACAAAAAGGTGAATTGCTCTTGGAAAGCAGTGGCTCTGGAGAGGTGTTAGAGGTTTAATAGATGGTGAGTGAACAGGGGCTGTCATGGATATATTGCTGTGATAAATCGCAAATGTGATGCTTGGAGGCACAGACAAGGGAGGTGTGAAGGGATCAGCTTCTCCCAGTCCCTCTGCATGCAGGAAGCCTGGACTTTTGGGAGAATCAGAGATTTTCCTTGCCGCAGTCGTATTCCTGCTACATTGCAATGCTCAGTTTTGAGTGCAAGCAATAATCATGACCTTCTTTTTCATACCATTTAAAATGCATACGGCAGATGGATTGCAAACTTAGGGTTATATGAGGTTTCCAGGAAATTAACATTTTTACTTTTTAAACAAAACACAACATCTTAATGATCTTGGGGTGTATTTTCAGTGCAAAGGCATTTCTCCATGGCACATCCCAATCGTCCCAGTGCAACGTCTCAGTCCCCCCGGGGTTCCTGTGTTTAGCTCTCTCCCCTGATATTAAGATACAGAAACTCTTCCAGCTGAACAGGGTGTCAGAAGTCCCTCGCTGAGCTGGTCTTCACTTGCAACGCCTTGAAGAGGGTGGAAGATGGTGAAGAAAGAGGTACCTTGCTGCAGGGAGACAGTGTGGATTTTGGAAACAGGACAGAACTGGAGAAAGTTACTTATAGAACACCTCAGCACCCAGCAATCCCATGTCTTGATTTTCACAACACTCCTATCAGGGCGGGGAGGAGGGACAAGTCAGCCTCCTTCTATAGGCAGGAAAATGAGGCAAAGAGACACTAAAAGCAAGACTCACAAAGGAATTTGTGTAGATCTCATGGGTTTAACGGTTGCATTAGATGTACCTTTCCTAAATCTGGTTCATCAGAGTCCCAGCCTATATAACTGTATAACCTAGGAGGTAGCTGATATTTAGAGATGCTCAGTTTAGTAATATTTGCATTCCCAAGCATGTGGGTGGCCTCTATACCAGGGTATTAAACAGTGCCAAGGGATGCTATTAGGCACTGAACCTGTCATGATTCATATTTTAGGTTTCCTCCATCAATCCCATTTCAGAGGATCAACCTGGTAGGAAGGTTTTAGCAAGTCAGGACCGGCACGAAACAGAGAAATGGAGGACTGGTTTTTCTTCATTAATTCTGGGAATGGGGCTCTCTGGCAGGATGCTGGGTACCAGGGTTTTGTGTCTTCCTTTCTCTGAAGAGTTTGAGCCCCCATCTCTCTGCAAAGCTCTTAGGCTGTGTTCCCAGAACAGGGTGTAGGTGTGTTACCTTCCTTCAGTGGAAGCTTTTCAGCTTTACTTGGCATTTAAATATTAATTGCAGCAGAGAGAGGAAGAGGAAACATGACCCTTTAGCCTGACTCTGAAAGGGGGAGGCTCAGGTTATGCCTGTGGTGTTGGGCTATAAGGGTGCAAGGGCCATGTTAAATTGTCAGTGTGTTCCCTGGCATGGTTTTGGTCTGCGCCAACTAACATTGACCCAGATAATCCCCAGGCACAGCAGAGGGTATAGCATGAACCAGGGGTCATTCCCAGTGAATGGTGTGGCCATGGCCACCCTTGTTTTGGGACGGTAAGCTTAGCCGTACCACTTGGCCTCAGGGCAAAGAGTCATTCTCTCGCCTTTGCTAAACCCCGTTTAGTTTGTTAGCGTGAATGAAAGTGAGGGATTAATTTATGGAGCAAGGTCTGGGTCACAGGTCTCTCCCAGCAGCTCGATGAACATATGGCACATTAGAGACCCATCTCAACAGCTTCAGCGGAAGGAGGTAAAAGCATCCCCTCCCCGAGAGGAGTCCAGAGTGGGGTCAGAGACAAGGAAATGGGGGGACAAGCCTGCTCTGGGTGGGAAAGGTCTTGCTTGCCCATCCTATGTCCTGTGAATGCTCTGATGGGTGGATGCACTATAACAGCACTTACTTGCTGAGTTTGAAAAGAACCCCCCCGCCTCTTTTTCTTGAAAGCAAAGTCTCGAACACCTGGAGTAGGTGCAGGACTGTGAAACCTATAAGGGGGAAGGCCCTTATATATTACATGCAGTAACAATCGCCGTTATCATGCCCCAGACAAGGCTGCAGAGGCTGGTGCTGCCCGTCCCAGCTCCACACCGCTGGAGGGGTATAAGCCATTGCGGCTCTCAGAAGACATTAAGGTGCTGAGACAGCCCTTGCTCATGGCTTTATGGTATTGACACATGCCAAGCCTCCTTTGAAAATTTAGTCCTGGTCCTAGCAAATTTAGTCCCAAGTCTGTGGTCAAAAGAGGTAGTGGTCTGGCAAGAAAATGAGTTCAGTGTGTATGTCCCAGCCATGTGTTTCAGATTGCTTTTGTGATAAAGCTATAGATAGAAGTATATACAGATGTGAGTACGTGTATATATTTATACAAATATTTATACATATGTTTACATGACTGTATGTAAACACATCTATATAAACTCATTTTCACCCAAAAAAATCACTGAAGCTTTAAAGTCAGTTCACAATAAAGAGTAAATATGGAACCATGACTTTTTCCTACATTTTTCATAATATTTTTTATAGCATAAAACTTTAGGATGCAGCAACTTTGCCATGGCTTCACCAGGCTCATACCCACCTTGTGACTAAGGTGAAGAAATGGAGCCCAACACCTTGTGAGAATCATGTATGTCACATGTTAAATGCACCCACAACACCCTATTTTTTCCAGTCTTGCATTTGCTGGTTTGTATCTCATATTTAGGGCTAGTCTTTCTGGTCAACCATAGCAAGGGTCAAAACCTTGTTTCCCACTGGAGGCTTAATTTTCTGTCTCTTTCTTACATAGTAAGTGAATCTTTGATGTTCTCTCTGCCAGTCAGTGTGCCTTTCTGCAGCTTTATATTTGGCTTGATTGTACTATCTTGCGAACACGACTGTCTTGAAACAGAATAGCATTGATGCACAGACTGTCAGTCAGGGAGAAGTCAATCTTGTTCTTCTTTTAATCATGTGGGCTTTCCCCTTTCCAATTCTTGGTGACTTTCCTCCTACAGGAAATGAGTAGGATCTTCTGGCTCTGACTATTATAACGTTCTACCGCATGTGTTCTCTTTTGTTCCTAATTTCTCTTCAAAAGTGACTGCCTGGGTTGCTTTTCCCATGTTAACACTGGTGAAAAAAATAGATTTTTATTCCTCCTTCAGCAGCTTGTGACAGATCTTGAAACCTGTACTCATTGTACAGTTAACCATTGTAGTATGTATATCTTCACTATTTCAGGCACTAATTAATTTTATTTATCCTCTCAATGTCCCTTGCCTTTGCAAGAGAAAGGATAATGTGTGCTTGTCCCCACTTCATCGACGCAGTGTTTAGGCACAGAGAATTGGTACTCACCCAAGAAAGCACTGGAGAGGCATCACAATGCCACCGAACACACACACACTCACACACACACGGCTCCAGTACCTTCCTCACGGATTTTACCCCAAGATCTTCTCCCCTCACCGGTGCCTCCGTGGCACTAACTAGAAAGCCACCCCAAACGAGGGCACACCGCATTACCCGTAATACTTTGCATGGTTGTACGGTTTTAGCAGCTCATCATCTTGCGACTGCCGGTAAGTGCACGTATCAGAGTGATAATCAAGGTAGAATTCTGCTTTTAATTATACCCTTTGCGACACGTTGAAATCAGCAGCATCGCACAGCCGTGTCTGAATGCTCAAATGAGAAAACTGGAAAAATGTAAGTGAAAGGAATTTGGTAAAACTTCACCATTCTGATGGAGGTTCAGGAATTGAGTTTGGTTTTATGGAACTCTTGCTGAAGGCAAAATTTGGCCTTTTTGCTCTCTTTTCTTGCCTTTTCTAATTAATTTTTTAATCTTTCTGTTCCATAAGACATGCTGGTTTAAAAAAAGACAGAATGTCAAAACTACTAAAAGCTGACTTTGAAAACCAAGTAATAATTCATTTAAAATCAGCATCAAACCAATGCCTCTCCCTAGTGTTCTCCATAAACTCCTCAAAAAATTAGATGTTTCAACAAGAGCAGTTAATTATACAGACATAATGTGGAGCAAGACATTTATAAAATCCCCTAACGGCTGATCGAATGGTCAGAGAATCACACAGCATTTGCAATTAAACATAGAAATATTCTGGATTTCTGGTTGTGAGTTGCACTGTCGGTGGTAATCTTCTAGTGGCATATAATAAAATAGTTGTAAAAGCAAAGAAGCCCCCCCAGAAGAACAGGTGATGAAAAAACACATTATGAGCCTGGGATTATAGAAATCTGCACTGATTCTTCATCAGTATCAGGTGAATTAACTAGTTCCTTTCTTCTACACCTTCCTAAGCTTCTCAATGAGACAAATGCATATTGTCAAACAACTTCTCAGCGTAATAAAAGTTAAAAAAAATCCAGCAAGTATTTTTATCCACAGGAAACTTGGCGTAAAAGCATAAAGTCCGGGAGTTGTCCCACTCGAAAAGAAGGGGTTTTTTGCAGGCAGAAATGTCTCTTCCTTAGAAAATCCTGTGGCCTCGGTAATATCTGAGAAAATATTAATGTCCCTTTTTTGTATGTTTGGAAATGATCCCACATATTCTCCATGCTTGGTCTATGAGTCCCATGTTAATGTCAACACAGATAAAAAGTGACTACCAAATTTTGAGGAAAAATTGTGAGCTCGGGGAGCTAACAACCTTCCTTGTTTCTACAGGTTTGTGAAGATGTTGAAAAGCTTTCACAATATCCCGTGGAGATATACAATTTGTATTCAGAACAGGCTTCAGAAGTGACAGCAAGCTTTTCCATCGGAGATTTCCTCAATTAACCCCAAGACATGCAAATTGGTATTTTTACTAATATTCTCCAAGGTCTCAGGCTTGTGATGAGCAGAGCGCTGTCTCTCATTAGCACACCTGTGAGAGCTTTGCAGCAAACACGCGCACCTCCCAGCATCTGAATGTTTTCCAACTCTGTTTCCCAATCAGCAGCTCCACTCTTGTGGGAGGGAGAAGATGATGCCCAGACCCCACCAGAGCCTTATGCTGGTCAAGAACATGCAGACTGACAATGCCACTGGGTTTTGGTGGCCGTCATCTCCAAAGACTTTCAGGAGTAAGGCTGGGAAAAGATTTAACCCCCTAAAACATGAGCAAATATATAAATACATATTCTGGGTTTGTTTTAATCCAGATGAGTTTTGTGGTCTGGCTCGACCCATGGCCATCCAAATGTTCGGGGTGGTATAAAGAGAGGAATGATGCCTGCAAAGAACAGCCACAAGCCAGGAAAAGTGGGACAGCTTTGGTAAATGTTATGGTGATTTAAAGTGTCCTTTGCAGGGCTGATCTGCTCAACACCTTCCTTGTGTCTGAACCTCACAAGGATTGGGAAACAAAAGGATTTCTGTGTTCTCCTGGTGGGCTCTGCTTGGGAGGAATGTTTCAAGGCATAGCTGCAATCTCAAGTTCTCTGAAAATGTAGTGAATGTGGGTCTACCATAAGATGTCTGACTTCTCTACCCCCTCAACTATTAAAGAAAAGCAGCAATCTCTCCTTTCCTCCTTGTGCTTTCAAGGGGTGTCTTCCTCAGTGTTTAGAAGAAAGCGCCCTGCATGTAAGGAAGCTTCCAGCCTGCAGACCACAAGAGTATGGAAAAGTCCTGCAGCATTGTAGGAGATCTCTCTGCTCCAGAGAGGAACATGGCTTATGACACATTTTCCATGGGGAAGGTCCGGATGATGTGTTGACTAGGACTATGGGGCATGATGGAGAAGTTATGTGCGGGTGTAGCTATAAGGGTATCACTGAGGAAGGTGGGTCTCTAAAAGGTGGGTGCTGCCAGGTGGGAGAGGAGTCCTCCGCCTATCCATTTGAAGGGCCATTAAATGATGTGTGCCAACAGCATTAGAAACAGGAGCTCCCACCCTCAAGGTAATGTCCTTTCCTCACCACAAGTCCAAACTCAAGCTCCCAGCTGTGAAGTTGCTCTCTTGATCTTCAGCTCGTCCTTCCTGGCTGTACAGCGTGCCGGTGTGAATGTAAAGGATGATAGTTGTCTGGAAACTGAATCCTGGCCAAGAATTGTGTGTCCCAGAGTGAAGGGTGCGACTGAAGGTGAGAAAGATACAGATGGAAGCGGTGAAGATCTCTTTGGACAGTTCAGATCCTACTTCAGTGGGCACATAAAACAGGCAGTTGGGGCATACGTTGATGTGTTCCTCATATCGATACAATTGATATAAGGGACAAGATAGATGAACTGGACAGTCTGCTTTTGAGTGCAGATATGAACATAATAGGCATCACAGCAAATTACTGGGGAGAAGATAATCAGGACACTATCAGAGCAAACTATAAATTATACAGGAGGGGCAGAGTAATTTGCATTGTGGAGGAGTAGCACCACAGTTAAAGAAAACAGAAAAGTCACACCAGATGAGTAAGTTAACTGTATCAACAAGTAATACCGATGCCAACAGACTGAAATACCACATCTAAGAGGAGGACTATAACAGAGCTTGGCCAGGGTAGTGACATTGCCTGAGACGTCCTAAAGGAGACCAGAGATGACGTGGGTGTACAAGATGCAATAAAAAGGGGAAAAGTCATGTACACTGGGTAAATATAATGTCCAAACATGATGCTGAGGGTAAATTTTTAGATACGTGTGAACAACTGCTTCTTGGAGACATAGTCAGTGGAGAAGGAACTCCTGGTGCAGCCCAGGTGCACTATGGTATTATCAAAGAGACACTCTGTAGGAGAAGCCATAATGTACTGAGCTTCAATATTGTCGTAGGAACAAGAAAGCCAAAAATATCACCAGCGCAGTCTTAGATTTAAAAAGGAGCCCTATGAAAAATGAGGCAACTTGTTAAAAGGAAATTAGTAAGAGCCGCGAATGGGTGAAATGTTTGCAAGCAGCAGAGATATTGTTTAAAGACACCATATTAGAGGCTCAGAGAAAATACATAGAGTGTATCAAAAAAGACTTTAAAAAGACCAGAAGAAAGCTACTGCAATTAAAGATCAGAGCGAAGGAGGCTATTACAAGTAAGAAGACTTCGTGTTCAAACAAGGAAAATAGAGAACATACATTCTATTAAAAAGGTAGACTAAAAGATTTGAAGAACAACTTCCTAAGAGCATGAACAAATTATCAATCCTTTTCCAAACACGACTGGATTAAGAAGCCTGCCAGGCAGTACAGTGGGCCAACAGAGGACGAGGGTGTAAAATGAATAACATTAGGCCATAGGCATCGAAGAGTGCCAAAGGAACTTGAATCTCAACTGTTGTACAGAGGAGATTGCTGGTAATTATGACAGAGAACAGAAACATTAAGTCCATGAAGTTGGGGAAGAGTCCACATGGGTTTTGCAGGCCAAAGTCTTGCTTAGCAAAACTGCTAGAGCTCTTCGCCAGCACCAAAGAGGACGTTAACCTGGTTGTGTTGCGTATGTGACCTTCCAAAGGTCCTTACCAAAGGCTGCAAAGAAAAGCAAGCTGCCATGGGCATGAGGTGGTATAACAGATATATGGTTCGTCATTGATTAAAGGACAAGCAACAAAGCATTTTACAAAAGAAGGGGATCGTTAACAGGATCCTAGGGCTGGGAGATGGACTGCTGAACAAATCTGATGATGCTGGATGATATATTTGCTCGAGGTATCGGATTATTCGAGGTTGTACAAATGAAAAACAGTTGCAGAAGCCTCATAGCACTGAGACAGGATGATAAAATGGGAGCTGAGATTCAGCGTCCGCCACGGCAAATTAAAGCACGGGGGAAAAAGCAGCTTTAAATCTCTGACAAGTACTGAAGCTGAGTGAGGTGTTGTCCATGGAGATGTGATCTTAGCGCTATGGCAGATAGGGCCACAAAAATGGCAAAACCCCCACTGCCCAGCAGGAAAGAAATAAAAAAAAATATTTTCCCCTCCAAGTGACTAACTGAATGTTGGAAATTGTTAGGAAGTGAAAAAGAATAAAACAAATCCTCATCATTTCACATGTGTAAAATCCCATCTGGGGAACTGCATCCATTTCCTAGACTCCCCAGTCTGCAAGAAAGACGCTAACAAATGGGAGTGAGTCCATTGGCACCACCACTATGCTTAGGAAAATGGAGCACGTGGAATGTGAAGAGAGGCTGAAGGAATTGGGTTTGTTCACTGTTAACAAGAAAAGGCTGAGTAGAGATTTTATTGCCACTTTCATCTATCTTAAAAGAAGGTGTTGAAAAAGTGGAGCAAAACTTTTCTTGGAGGCCCACAGAGAAAGGACAAGATTCAAATGCACACCAGCTGCAACAAGGGAGGTTCTGCCTAGAGTTATGGAAAAAACCTCCACTGAGGGTGCTCAAACATTGGGACAGTGACCCAGAGAGGCAATGGAACTGCCAATCTTGGAGATATCCAAAACCTAAATGAACAAGACCTTGAGCAATCTGGGTTAAGTTTGCCCTACTCTGAGCGTAGGATTTGAGTGAAGACATCCAAAGGTCCCTTCCAGCCCAAACCACCTATAATTCTGGGATTGCTTTGCATGTCTGTAGGTCATGGTGCCCTGCACCTTGAAAAATGTGTGCTGTTTGGGTCCCCTTTCTTCCTCCTCGAAAAGGACACTGTGAAGCTTGGCAAGTGTCACTGAAATGAGTAAGGATGATGGAGGCTATGGAGCACCACTAACACCAGAAGAGGTGAATTTGACTGAAACGGACAGTTGAGCCTGGAGAAGAAGGGAGGGATGTCTGCAGATCGACAAGTGCTGTAAGGAGATGAGCAGAGAACGATTATAATTTCATAGTACAAGACCAAGGCAGCATCTGAGGAAATGCCTGAGCTGCAGGTTCACCACAAGCCAAGAGGAGGTTCTGCAGAAGTGCCATGGTACATTTGCCCTATTCTCAAATTTTTCTACAAGTGTTTGTAAGTGGCCTCATCAGAAAGAGGAGACTCCTCAGTGGAGTTCGTGCTGTCCTGCCAAGGCTGGACGCATGCTCCCGTGAGCCTGGGGGGAGGCTGCAGAAGACCCAGGCACAAAAATACATTTGCAAGTCTTGGCCCAGCCTAGCATTAAGTATAATGTAAATTATGCATTATGTAAATGTAAATCAGAAGGGCCAAAACCCAACTAGAACTTAACCTGGCGACTGCTGTAAAAGACAACAAAAAATGTCTCTATAAATACAGTAGCAACAAAAGGAGGGCTAAGGAGAATCTCCAGTCTTTATTGCATGTGGGGGAAATGTAGTGACAAAGGATGAGGAAAAGGCTGAGGTACTTAATGCCTTCCTTGCCTCAGTCTTTAATAGCAAGACCAGTTGTTCTCTGGGTACCCAGCCCCCTGAGCTGGAAGACAGGGACGGGGAGCAGAATGAAGCCCCCACAATCCAAGGGGAAATGGTTAATGACCTGCTACACCACTTAGACACCCACAAGTCTATGGGACCGGACGGGATGCACCCGAGGGCACTGAGGGAGCTGGTGGGGGTGCTCACCAAACCACATTCCATCATCTACCAGCAGTCCTGGCTAACTGGGGAGGTCCCAGTGGGCTGGAGGTTAGCAAATGTGACGCCCATCTACAAGAAGGGCTGGAAGGAGGATCCGGGGAACTACAGGCCTGTCAGCCTGACCTCGGTGCCAGGGAATGTTATGGAGCAGATCATATTGAGTGCCATCACACAGCACATACAGGACAACCAGGTGATCAGGCCCAGTCAGCACGGGTTTATGAAAGGCAGGTCCTGCTTGACCAACCTGATCTCCTCCTATGATAAGGTGACCCACTTAGTGGACGAGGGAAAGGCTGTGCATGTTGTCTACCTGGACTTTAGTAAAGCCTTTGACACCACTTCCCACAGCGTTCTCCTGGAGAAACTGCTCATGGCTTGGATGGACGCACTCTTTGCTGGGTGAAAAACTGGCTGGATGGCCGGGCCCAAAGGGTTGTGGTGAATGGAGTTGAATCCGGATGGTGGCCGGTCACCAGTGGTGTTCCCCAGGGATCAGTTTTGGGGCCAGTTCTGTTTAATATCTTTATCAGTGATCTGGATGAGGGGATCAAGTGCTCCCTCAGTAAGTCTGCAGATGACACCAAGCTGGTGGGAGTGTTGATCTGCTGGAGGGTCGGAAGGCTCTGCAGGGGGATCTGGACAGGCTGGATCGATGGGCCCAGGCCAATTGTGTGAGGTTCAACAAGGCCAAGTGCCGGGTCCTGCACTTGGGTCACAACAACCCCATGCAACGCTACAGGCTTGGGGACGAGTGGCTGGAAAGCTGCCCCGCAGAAAAGGACCTGGGGGTGTTGGTCGACAGTCGGCTGAAGATGAGCCAGCAGTGTGCCCAGGTGGCCAAGAAGGCCAACGCCATCCTGGCCTGTATCAGAAAGAGTGTGGCCAGCAGGAGCAGGGAGGGGATCGTGCCCCTGTACTCGGCGCTGGTGAGGCCGCACCTCGAATGCTGTGTTCAGGTTTGGGCCCCTCACTCCAAGAAGGACATTGAGGTGCTGGAGCGTGTCCAGAGAAGGGCGACGGAGCTGGTGAGGGGTCTGGAGCACAAGTCTGATGAGGAGCGGCTGAGGGAGCTGGGGTTGTTCCGTCTGGAGAAGAGGAGGCTGAGGGGAGACCTCATCGCTCTCTACAACTACCTGAAAGGGGGTTGTGGGGAGGTGGGTGTTGGTCTCTTCTCCCAGGTGACTAGCGACAGGACAAGAGGAAATGGCCTCAAGTTGCACCAGGGGAGGTTTCGGCTGGGTATTGGGAAAAACTTCTTCCCTGAAAGGGTTGTCAGACATTGGCACAGGCTGCCCAGGGAGGTGGTGGAGTCACCATCCCTGGAGGGATTTACAAGACGTGTGGATGTGGTGCTTAGGGACATGGTTTAGTGGTGGACTTGGCAGGGTTAGGTTAGTGGTTGGACTTGATGATCTTAAAGGTCTTTTCCAACCTAAACAATTGTATGAGTCTATGATAAACTGGTATATAGAGGAAACAGCTAGCTGAATCCTTACTCTGGCCTCAAACGCTGCTTTGCATGTGTTAGCACATATCCTGCCTGCTGACACATTTCTGTAGGTGAAGTCAAGATCGGTAAAAGCGTTTGAGATGGAAGCTCACGGTGGATATAGGGAAAAGCTGCTGCCAGGGCCCCTAAGCCTTGTAGCTCTGAAACCTTCTCCCTTCCCCATCTGCCTTTTTAGCTGGCAGCGCACTCTGCAACGTCTGTATTTTCATCCGGCAGGTTGTGAAGGGCAGAGGGAGGAGGAAGAGAAATGGTGGGTTTTGCAGTGGTTATTATTCTCTCTAGCCGTGTGCTGTATTGTCTTTGGGGAAAGGTGACTATTGCATGCTTTCATGACATCAAGTTAGATCTTGGAATGTTTAAAATAATAGGAAAAATCCGTTTCCCATTGACTTCTTTGGGAGCAGCTTGCACATTTCTGCAAGCAGATGGTATGATGTATATTAAATTATCACTTATGTCGGGGGGCTTATTTTAAGGATGGAAGTGTCGTCTCTTGGTATTTGTGCCAGAACTGCTCATCCCCGAACCAGGATTTTTGTATCCTTCCAGCTATCCTGGAAAATATTTGAAGGAACATGCCCTTCCTAAAGACAGGTAATAACCGTATCATCTTGTTCTTCTTTTGCATCTTTTAATAAAAAGGGAAAGCAATTTTTAAAATCCCCTTTATAAAAGAAAGGTCCAAATTGGCATTAATTGAACTAAAGGCAAATGTCCCCCAGACTTCATTGTAAATCTCCTCCACTTGGGTGAAGGTTCACATTGACGAACAGTGACAACATGAATAAGTAGTGCAAACATGACTAGTAAAGACCAAGAAGTCTAAAGCAAATGCTGAGTCATCAACAATATTTATAACCTCCCACACTCAGAATAGAAGATACCAAGGGACTGCAATTACTGAGATATGACAAATGTTGAATTTTTAATGACTCCAGCTGTAGGACACTTCATCGTCCAAGAACGTTGCTGCTGAAAGTCGTAACCTTTGTTTAATCCATGGACATTGGTTGTAAGTTATGCTCTGCCCACTTTGTCTATAAAAAGTATCGCTGTTGACTATCTAAAAAGCTATGCCCAGTTTTGCAGCTCTCCATATCTCATTTTTCACTGTTCTATTCCTCTCCATAATCTGGTTTTATAACAGACCACTCTTCTGCGTCACTTGCAACCCTCTTACACTCATTTTGAGGCCTTACACCATACAATTGTCGAAACACACTCTTCTGTGGCTGATCTGTGGTTTAATCCTCTTCACACCACTGTTTCTAAACTAGCCTGGCAATTCTACCCCATCGCCAGGAAAAGCTATATTCAATAAACAACACCTGCACTGGGCTCATTATGGCTTTGGGATATTCTGTCTCATTTGGAATGTAAGTTCCTGGGGGGCAGAAGAGGTGACAAAGTCCCACTGGGACTAAAATATCTAGATACCAACAGAATTTCGATATCGAAGTATCTTTGATGGTCTGGACCTCTGCCTTCCTGTACGTACTGCAGAGCAAGACACTGCGTAGTGATTCCGCTAAAGAATGGAATCAAAAGTCAGTACATCCGGTGGATGATAAAGATGATAATTTAATAGGCAGTCAGATATATTTTACATATGCTGCTAATTTATTTTCTTCCAAATAGAATATTACCTGGCATTTAATTTCCCTCAAGAATCCAGATGCTGTCAGGAAATGTCCTGATATTTTTGTTTAAAACCGAGCAGCATTTCAGGTGTCTCTTAATCCATTTTATTACAATTTCTCCAATGAAACTATCTCAAATATACAACCTTTCCATTTACATCAGCACCTGAGTGCATTTTGCCAAGCAATGACAGGCTGTGCTGCATATCTATTCCCAGAAGAGCTTTCTGTGTTGCAATCCAATAATGACTGTTATTGCTGGATGCCGGAGCAAAAAGAAGATATCTGTGGTCAAAGCCCTAAAAACGTCTCATTAACTTTCAACGAAACACCAGGTTTATTTTATTTTCACAGGCTGTTCTTATGCACGGAGATGAGGAAACAGCTCATGTTTCATAAAGATCATCTTCTCGGGGCAGAGTAATTGGTTTGTGGGAGCTGCCTGCTGCAGTGGAGGAGGGAGCCCACGAGAGGGCTCAGGGAAGCAGCTGCATGCCTGGACCAGTATCCAGCATCCCTGGACCAGCATCCCTGGGAAGCAGGGCCCGGAGGGAAAGCTCATCTGTTCAGTCATACTCACCGTCCTCCTTAAAACATCTCGTGCAGGACAAGCAAATAAACAGGCACTCCAAACAACATCAGCTTTTATTACCATGGATAGGATCATGCATGTATTTTTAATCTTTTGCCTATGTATTTCTTACAAAGTTTATTAATAAGAAGGAATGTTGCTGTCTGGTGATATACGATAGCACTTAAGGCTTATGAAGCTCCCTTTCAGGTTTATGGCATCGGCACGGCAGGCTCTGCTGAGCACTGCGTGAGCACATTTATAAAAAGCTTATTACAGCACATACAGCACAAGAGTTGTTTTTTTAGCCCTGTATGGGAAACCAGGACTATTAAATATGATTATTTCCTTTAGTAGGGCAGCGTAAACAGCTCTGTCATTTGTTTTTATAAAGTCATCAGTGCCACTGCATACAAACCAGCGCCGACTGACAAAGCCAAGGAATCTACTAGACACTGTGCAATGCATTTAAAACCACCGGCGAAGCATGTTTACATTGCATAATTTTCCACCAAAAAAACTTAATTGATTCCATTAGCCTTTTTTTTTTCATTATTGTGCGGTTTTGCTGTCAGATGAAAACAGAATCACAAAGAAAGGCACAATATTTTGACCAAGTGTATATCTATGCATACAAGCAAAACAAGGCTGCCAAAAATACACGTTAGGTAACATGTCGTACTTTTCCCACTACCTAACCTATTACAAGTCAGCCTGCTAGGAAAAAATACCCTTGCTTTATTTACAGAAGTGATGTTTTTACAGATTTTGAAGACATTCTGTGTTATCTGCAGAATTTATTATGGGAGATTATAAAGGAAATCCAGTTATACACCATTTATTTGTATTTGTAAGATAGATCACATCAGTACCTCCAGCAGAGCGGCGTGCTGTGCAGTTGCCTCAGTGAAATGTTACCCCAAAGTAGAGGGGCACTTTACATGTTACCATTGCTTTTTTCTTCACTACTGATAGTTTAAATAAATAAAAGTCCTTAATACAGTTTAGCCAGTTGTATGGATTTATGTGAATGGACTTAAGACTTTCAATGACTTAGAAGAACTTGAAAAAGATAAATATTTTAGCAAATATGAATTTGGGGTTCAGGAAGAGAAAAGGTCTTAGTAAGGGAGGGAATAAATCTTGAGGAGCATGAGATCAGTAAGGAAAATCTGGAGTGGGGAGTGTAAAAGACTAGCTGTGACAGGGAATATGAAAGATACTGTGCTAAATAAAATTTTGGAATGGCTAATCAACATGTAATAGGAGTAAAATTTTCATGGGGTTGAAATTTGCTTTAAAATTCTGCAGTTTTTCCTAGGTAAATAACAGAAACAATTTCTGCCTAATTTCAGTTACCAAAAAATCAAGCTTGTCAACTCTAAGCTTCTCACCAGGGCACTTGATGTGAGTTGCATGACATAAACCTCTCTGGAGAACAGTCCATCCTATCTGCTCCACTCTCCTATTTTAAGATGGGATGAATTATGTTCTGAAGATACTACTCTTCCTTCGTTTGCTTCAGAAAATATTTAAATGCCCAGCTTGGATGGGTTGCCATACTTCTGAACAACTAAAGTTAGGTGATATCAGTCCCACCCAAAACTGGTTTTCTCTGCCCTCACCTGTGGCGATTTATTTCTATTCATAAAGTCCATTCTGCAAAACGAGAGTTCAGGGTGATAAAAACACAGAAATCCCAAAGCCAACTGTACAGAAAATATTTATTGAGAAATTTATTACCAAAGTTACAGTTTTACCAAGAGAAGGGCTTGTCACGATGGTTTCCAAGTAGTGAAATCTGTGTTAAAATTTCAGATTTTAGGCAGGGAACGATGCTAATGACAAACTAACCTGATGTGTGCAGCACTGGCCACTCAATGCACTCAGTAATTTGCCCTCTCATAAATTGGAACCTGACCTACAGAATATTTTGTACCACAGTGGGAAATCTTGATTTAAAAACCCCAGGGCTAAGCCTCAGCTGCTGGTAACTTCTCTTAAGTCCAGGAAATTGATGGAGCTGTGAAAAGCTACGCCACGGAAGGAGATCTCTGCTAACTGTTGGGCTACCAGCTCCCTGGCTGCACAGTGTTAATTCAGTTCTAGCAGGTGCTTGCATCTCTGCAGGACACAAACTCAGCGGTGACAGGCAACCCTGCACAACGCTGTTTGACAACTAAAGCCATTGACTTTTTGCGTCTGGGTAGGATTTGGCTCAAGATTCGGAGACGTTTTAGGTGTCTGCATACGCACAGGACACCTGAACTCTGAAGACAGGCAAGGGTTTTCTGTTTGATGGTCAATGGAAACTGGAGTGAACAAGCTCCTAAACCAGCGATCGTTTCTCAGCTGAATTGCTCTCCTCACACTCTTGATGGTAGGACTTTTTTCAGCTGCTCCCGTATGGGTGCTGAAAGCCCTTTGAAATGCTCTACAGCATCAGAGACCTCTGTGTGGAGCTTGCAGACATGGCGCAAGATGTTTGTGAGATCAGTGCCAACCTGGAGGAGCACCTGAAGTGCAGGTGACGTGCCCCAGGGTGTCACGAATGGTGCTACATGCGTATGTGCAGGCAGCGAAACCAAGCCCCGCATTGACCAGCTCTTCAGTGACTATCGTGAGAGCTCATAACCTGATTCACACGGAGACAGACGGGCAGACACCAAAATGCAGGTGTCTGCATCACCTTGGCTTGTGCGAACACGTGGGGACTGGTTATCAAGATGCACCTTGAAGCTCCAGCGAAGGGAAGAGAGAACCAAAGGTTATACCTGCCAGTAAGAAGACTTGCAGATAGCTTGCTTGTTGCCATTAGCACTTTTTTTTCCCGTAATTGCTACAGTTCAATGGAAAAATGAAGAAGAACCTGTGTGAAGAGGCTGCTTGTATCCTGCGTTTTCACTTTCTCCCCGGCACGCATGGTAGGCTTGGTTCTATTAAATTACCCATTGTTTTTGACATCCCTCTGTAAATCCCCAATCACTGCATTATTCTGAGGTACAGTGCTGATGGCTCTTCTACGTCAGTTCTATTTTTAGTATAATTTACGTAGCTTAATCTCTATCTAAATTTTCATCTAGATCCTAAATGGAAAGCGGATGAATGACTGACTGATCTTACCGCCTCTCTCTAGAAACTGTCTCGTGTAGATTGCTTTACTGTATTATCATCTTGGCTGTCCTTCTGGGGTAACAGATACAGCTGCTGATAGCGGAATTCAGGTCTCTTGTTTCTAAAAAGAATTGTGGCACTTAAAAGTCTCCAGTTCCCTTGATTGAAACCCGTTAGAACCAGTTTGTGTCTTTTTGCTAAAACTGGGGAACCAGCGGGTTTGTTCTGATGAAAATACATGCATTTTCAGAGATCTCATTACCTGACCAGTCACAAAATGTGATTGCAATGAGGCAATCACCATAAGGTTGGTGCGTTTATAGTGATGTCATGTCGGCATCAGTCCTAAGCTCCATTATTTGACATTTTTATCAATTATGGAGAAGAACATGGAAAATGATTTCCAACTGCTAGCAGATGACCCAAAACTTGCAGGAGTGGTAGTGACAAAGACGGGGGATTGGAACAAGTCTATACTAGTAATTTAAACGGTGCTAAGGACTGGGCATGGAACACAATTTTCTTTATATCTGCCGTAATCGTCTATTATTTTCTGTATATTGGTAATAAATTCCTGAAGAGCCCCCAGGAATCACAGCAGCGTACCTCTGAGGCTGGAAGGTCTAATACTGCCCTTGGAGAGAGGAATGCAAACCCAAGTAGGAATCAGGAAACCACATTATGTTGGCATTTGCTTTGGTGTGACCAGAACCAGAATGCTGTATTCATTACTCACATCTTCATCAAAGTGAAAAAAAACCTTCAGGAAATATGTCAGTTGAACACCTGGAGAGGGTACAGAGAAGTGCAATGACACTACTTGGAGAATCAGAAAACGTACTTCACTGAGATGAACTCCCAGAGTCCTGTTTATCTTATCTCGAGGGATGACTGCAGTCTACAGCAGTAAGTCTGGATAACAAAAACTGGATAAAAGAAATCTCTTCGTTCTAGGAAAGATAAGCTAAGATTTAACGGGTGGGAGCTGAAGCTAACCTAAAAATAAGGTGCGTATTTTTAACAGTAATCAAGCACTGAATAATCCACTAAAGCCTGTGGAGGATCTTCTTTCACTGCATGTTTTCAGATAAAAAGAGAGATTGCTTTTCCAGGAGATGCACGCTGCAGCACAAACCTGGCTTCGTAATCGGTGTATTCCCACCGAGGTGGTTACGCAGGGCTTTACTGGTTTGAAGATACAGCAAATTTTGCTACACGGGAAAAACGCATCTGTCCTAAACCACAAAGACTAGCAAATTTAACTCTGAAGGAAAGGATTACGTACAGTAAATGCCAAGTCCTGGGAAAAAATGTGTACGTTTCGAGCAAGTTCCCAGGACCGGATGACGAGGAATTTGTGTAGAGCCCTGGCTGAAAGGACACAGGTAAGCCCACATCCCTTTTCCTCCTGCTCCCTCCCTCGTGCCTCTCTTTTTCCTTCTTCACGCTGGTTTCCTGAAGATTTTTAGCATATGCTGTAAAATTGCTGTGCTGGGAATACTGTGAGTACTACACGGGAATGCAAGCACTGTGTAGGTGCCTTAGTCTAAGCTTTTCTTCCGATATACTTCTTAATTCTATCTATGTGTTGGTACATACAAAGTCGATGTTTAAGTGTGAAGCACAGCACGCTATAAATAAAAATATAATCACGTTCTGCTGCTTGCTAGTACAGGCAAATCCGTATCAAGAAAACTTTTCTAAGTTAGAATGTGATTTTCAGACTTTCCCACCCAGACCTCAACCTGTGGAACGAGAGAAGGGGATAGTCCACACTTTCCTGAAATGTAAGTGGGATTTATCTAATTTCAAAAGTATTCTGTTTCCATGGAGCCAAGAAGCACTCAGCACTTTGGAAAATCAGCAGTTTTTATTTGTTAAGTGGCGTGATGGCTTATTACTATTTAATGCTTTGGATCCAGTTACGAAGCAGGAACACAGCGTGTGAAGTGCCACACAAACACAGAATGACAGACTGTTTCCTGCCCCTAATAGCTGTAATCGAAATCCATCAACAGCCCCACTATCTGTCACTGCTCTAACCACTGTTTTGGCGTCCCACCGCCAATCTTTCAGTGTCCTGCTCTGCCGTTATCAGCCTCACAAACGAAGCCGCCGAACGCAATGGGTGACAAAGCAATTTTTCCCGTAAGAATTAATGTACTGGCAAGGACACCTACGATTTAAGAGCTACACACAATATAAATATACAGGGACAGCATGTATGGCCATGGAGGATGACTGGGATCATTTGAGTGGAGACAACGCCGGCTTTTCAGCAGCTGGCATTTCAGAGCACATCAGAGCTCCGAAAGATCTCAGCCACCTCATCTGCGAGGCTGAACAGCCAAACATTAGTCTGTTTTTCTGCCCTTCACCTCTGCCTGACCTCGATTCATGCAAGGAAGATGGCAATGAAAATGTAACCACTCACAAAGAGGCAGCAAGGATGCTCACAGTGAAAGATTCAGGCTGGGCATTCAGGCGCACAGGTGGATACATTAACTCTTACCAGAAAATTGCATTGCCATCCATCCTGACATGAAACGGCACATTTTTTTTTTGAAACACATTCTTGGCAGACACTGGAGTGAGTATAAATATATACAGTGAAACAGAAGAAACTGTTAGTATAAAACCAGTGGACGTCATCATCTTTAGTGGCTTCTTACAAGGTATGAAAGAGCTGGGAAATGTCAGCGTGACTATAAATGAGAGAACAGCTAATTAGGTGAACAGGTTTTAAATTAAATTCACACTTTGTTATCAAGCATTTCGGATTCTTACTAACTTGTAGTGTCAAAATATCAGAGTTATTTATCATATGCATCTCTATATTCACTTGCTCTTTATTTAATGGATTTTCTTCAGGTTCTTGTAGGTTTTTCTGGAGGTCACCTAAGGTCCTCTCCGGTCTTGATCTCAATGATTCTAACTGTACCAAAATTTAACAAAACTTGAAAAATGGACTGCAATTTTGGGACTGCTTGTGCTCAGAGAGGATGGTGTTCTCCTTTCAAACACAGGAACAGTGAATCTGAAAACAGAGCTGGGACAGCTTGCCTCTCAGGTTCCCATCTGAATTTTTTATTTTAAAGAAAGCCTGACTCCTAAAACATGAATTTCCTGCTTCTCTAGATTCTTTTAGGAGCATCTGGGAATTCTCAATATTGCCAGAAATATCCAACTCCTTTATAAATATGAATTGAATTCGATGTCTCAAGAGTATCGTATCATGTAAAATCCAGCTTGATTACGAGCTGAATGGAACAGCATTCCTTTGTCATAGACCATTTCTGAGAGAATTATCTGGCCTTCCTCTCACAGACTAGGCATTAGTCTGTCGTTTTGTCATCTTCTCTCCTATTCAGCCAACAATCCAACTTTTTCAAGACCCTGCAGATGAATTTTGCATTGAATTACTACCATTTCTTTCCTATAACTGCTTGGCGGCTTCTTACTTGTGCATTACCTTTTCCCGTACTCCGAAATTCTCAGTGCGAGACCCACACCTAGTTCACAAACCCCTTTTGCAGGGTTTTGTAGGAACTTCCCTTCTGTCTATTGACCATGACTATATATATGCGTAGAATGAGCTTCAATTGTTTGAAAACCAAAAGACCATTCTGTAAGTCTTCTGTGTTAGAAACCTGGTGGTGTTATACGTTCAATACGCATTGTATTACCCCCACAGATATGGTGGATGTTTTCCACAAGTACTTATATTCTGTTCACTTTTTGTTTCTATATTTTTATTGCAAACATATGAGCAGACACTGATCTCTGGAGGTGTATGCTACTGAGAGCATCTTCATACAAGAAGTACTCTGCAAGATTGGCATGATGCAGTACATGGGCTAAACATAACATTGGGGAGTGCTGCTTATACCAACAACCAGAAAACTCTGTAAAAAAAGAAGAAAAAGGTATTATTGTACAATAAAACATATTTCTGCATGAAAAGTCTGCGCGGTATGTTTTGCCGAGTATGTTTGCACAACCCTTCCCTCCCTCAACACGGACAACAAGCCAGGGGGTGGACGTGACATGCACGCACACCCCAAGAGGGGCACGCATACAAAACCCGCTCCTGAGGCAGAGCCCGTGCAAAAACCACACCGGGTACAACCGTGCCGGGGACTCCGGAGCAAGGAGAGACCACACAGACGTTCGCAGCGCAGAGCCTCAGGCCGGGGACGAAGCTCAGCAGGCAGAGCTCAAGGAAAGGGCTACTTTCGGGTGGGCGCACGCAAAGCGCGGCAGCTAACCCCCAGCAAGGAGAGCCCGTGTGAGCTGGGGGGGGGGCTGCACCCCTCGGAGCACACAGGCCCACGGGCACACCGCTTCGGCGCGCAGCGAGGCGGGTGTCCCCTCCAAAGCACGCAGCCCCCCGGGGCGCACCGGCGAGGGGACACCCCCCTCACACCCGGGAGGCTGTTACAGCCCCCACAGCTCCCACCCCGCAGCACACAGCGGGGCGGGTAGGGGGCTGCCGTCTCCGGAGCCCGCAGGACGCGAGAGATGGCCCGGGGCGGGCAGGGGGGGGAGCCCGGCGCTCCCCGCCGCTCGGCAGGGGGCGGGCCTGGCGCCTCGCCGCCGCCGCCCGTCCCAACGGCCAGCGCGCGCCGGGCCGCTCACCCCTCCCCGCCCCGCCGCCCCCAGCCGACTCCCCTCAGGGGCGATGTCGGCAGCGCCGCGGCGCCTCCTCCGCACGCTCTGCAGCTCCACCTTCAGGATGGGCGACTCGGCCTCCCGGCTGCCGCAGAAGGAAGAAGCGCTCCCCGGCAGGAACCAGCGCATCCCGGTGGCAGGTAGGGACGACCCCTCCCCGCGCCCCCCTCACCCCCGCGGCCCGCCCCGGTGGCGGCGGGGGAGGGGAAGCGGAGACCCGGCTCAGGGAGGAGAGGCGGTGCCGCTCCCTCAGGCCGCCCCTGCGCGCATGCGCGGAGCCCTCCCAGCGGGGCGGGCTGTGGTCGCTGCGGCGCCTGCGCGCGGGGCGGTGGCGCATGCGCGGCGGGGCGGTGGTGGTGGGGACATGGCGGGGGCGGCCCGTGTCTGTGAGGCGGCGGCAGGGCGGGACCTTCCCCGGGAGCCGGGAGGGTGCTTTGGGAGGCGCCTATTTCGTGATTTAGCTGCACAATGACGTTACCGGCCAGTCTTGTCGTAAGAAAAGAAGTTAATCGATTGTTGGAGCAGCCAGTAAGCACGTACCTGTTTTGGCCGTATATGAGTTTTCTGTTTAATTTTTACTGAGGGCCACCACAGTCCTATTCAGGGGTTTAAACATTTCTCTAGCCCTTACTTTTTCTGTTAAATACCTCAATACCTAAGCACGGTGTGGGTGTTCTAACCCTAATGTTTGGGAAGTGTTTTTAAGTTCTCAAACGATAATTCTTTCGGTGATTCTCCAGTACTCTTCCTTTCGTTTTGAGTAAATGCGTGCTGTCAGGTAAGCAAAGTAGCAGCCTAGAATTAAGCAATTTTACATTCTGTCAGCCCTCCTAGGAACTGAAAACATTGCAAGATGACTGTCATCACCATTAGACAGGAATTACAGTAGCACGTAGGTGCTCTAACGCACGTGATCGTTCTCCTGTTGTACAAGGTGTTTATTTATATGTATCTTTGCTCCAGGCACCTAAAGTCCCTAACAAAATCTGTGAACTTAAAAATATTTAAACACGTAATGTACATAAGTGCTGGTGGGAGAATAATGGATGATGACATAAGCCCAGTGAAAGAAGCGTTCGAGAGCATAGTAAAATCTTCCATTGTATAGATATTTGGCAAAATACTGAAGGTAGCAAGAAGGTAGCGGTGAAATTAAAGGTATCAGGAAGAGTATTATATTTGATGTGGAGAAGGTGGAATCAAAGGAGGGTTGCAGAGATTTGGTTGATGTCATTAGGGCGACGAACTCTAGAGATGATACTGAGAGTAGCACATTGCCTGGATTAAAGTGGCACCTTCACATTGCCTGTGGATAAAAGCTTGGACGGAAGATAATGCTAGGCGCATTTTATGCTCTGTAACTCCATAGATAGAATAATTTTGTGCTACTGTACAGAAAATGTCCTCATAAGGCCAAATAAGATTTTTTTTTTCAATTTTTATTCTATGAGTAAGCATGGTATTATGCACTTAATAACACCATGGAGTTCCAATGAATTGCGGAAGTTAAATTTTTTAAGATGTTAACTCCTTTCAGAAAAGAATGGCAGTTTAAAATTTAACATTGCATAACGTTTACTCAGTAACATTTCTTTTGTTTAAATTGCTCTTAGATTGCAGAATCAGAGGAGTGTTGGTTGGAAGGGCGCTCCAGTCCAGCCCCTGTGCCAATGCTGCGCTGCCTTCTCGTCAAAGAGTTTTTCCTCATGTCCAGCGTGAACCTCTTATGGCAGAGTCAGTGGCTGCTGCCCTTTCCGATACTGTCTGGTGCTGTTGAGAAGGGTTTGGCTGAGTCGTTGTTCTCGCTCCCTATTAAGCTGCTGTAAAATTGCTCCTTAGTTTACGCTGAAAACACGCCCAGCTTCTGCGGGCTCTGTAGGCTTGCATGCTGTAGGCTGCTGACCAACTTTACCATTGACCTTACAGACCCTTGCCATTTTATTAACGTCTCTCTTGAGCTGAGGACCCAAAACTGGACATGGTACTCCAGGTGAATTCTTAGCAGTACAGCAGAGAGGTTTTGTCCTTACTCTGCTGTCCACGCTCCTTGTAATGCAGCACAGTACACAGTTTGCTTTATTTGCAATGAGAGCACATTGTTAGCTCGTATTTAACCTGGCATCCAGCATAATCGCAGGTCCTTTCCATCAGGGCTGAGATTATCTTGCACTGGTGCAAAACTTGCACTTCTCCTTGCTGACCTTCATGAGGTTTCTGTTGGCATAGACCTGAAATTTTTCAAGGTCTTGTGGGACTGAAGCTCTGCTGTTTGGCATGTCCCCTCTCACTCTCTGTTTAGCTTTGCCTTCAAATTTGCTGAGTGTGTTTTCTGTCACATCATTCATGTTATTGTTTAAGATATTGAATGATATTGGCCCCAGCATCAGCCCCTGGGGTAGCCTGCTACACGCTAGACATCAAGATATTGATCACTGCCTTGTGAGTCTGGTGGTCCTGCCAATTTTTGATGTGTCTAGTGCCTAGCAGTCTGTTTTTCCAGCCAGTGCTTTCTCAGCTTCCAAATGCAAATGCTGTAAGAGATGGTGTCAGAAGCCCTGCTAAAGTCAACATGTATTACATCCATTGCTTTGCCCTCATCTGCACAGCCAATCATTTCATCATAAAAGGCAACCCAGCTGGTCGAGCATGATTTGCCTTTGGTAAATATGTTGACTATTCCTGATTACTTTCCCATTCTCTTTGTGTTTGGAAATGATTTCTGAGGACATACTCCATGATCTTCCCTGGGACTGAGCCAAGGCTGAGCAGCCTGTAGTTCCTCAATCCTCTTTTTGCCTTCCTTAAAGATGGCTGTTACTGTAGCCCATTTCTAGTCATCAGAGATCTCCCCCAGTCACCGGGGTTTTTCTAGATACCGTTATATTTAGATCTGTCACAGTGTTATGATGGTCACACCAGCGAGCTTCCTCCGCAGCCCTGGAAAAATTCCACGTGATTTCTTGGACATTTAACTTCTTTAGGTAGCCATAACGCATTTTGCCCCACATTGCTGCTTTTCTTTCTGACTGTGCCAGTGCATGCAGAGGTTTTGGAGCAGCCTTGGTTTCTGAAGACTTAGGCAAAAGAGGTTTTGAGTATTTTAGTCTCTTCTGTACCACTTCTGGGCTGTCTTCTGTATTCATCGATGCACCCAGATTTTCTCTGAGCTTCTTTTTACTCCTGTAATTTTTGTGGAATCATTTCTTATTACTGTTTGCATTCCTAGCTAGTTTTAACTCTAGCTTTGGCTTTTCTGATTTTGTGCCTAAATGCCTAGGCAATGCTTTTATGTGCCTCCTTTGTTGATTGTTATTGTTTCTCCTTCTTATATGCTCTCTCTTTGCTTTTCAGTTCATTAAGCAGCTCTGTGTTTCTGATGACGTTCCCAGTTTTTCTGCATGGTATTTTGTTCCTTAGCTCTTTTAGAAAGTTTTGTCAAAATTTAGACCACCCTGAAGGGCGCTTTCTCCCTTTGACAGCCTCTCAGGGGCTTCTACCTAGCAATTCCCTAAATAAGCCAGAGTTTGAGCTCTGACAGTCCAAAATACTAAATCTGCTGTTTATCTTTTTAGCCTTCCTTTGGATCCTGAACTCTGTCGTCTTGTGGTTAGTGCAGCTCTCTGCCATCTGCTGCTGCAATGCCACCAGTTCTTCTGTGCTTCTGAACAGCTGGTCAACAACCAACCATTACCCCTGGTTGGTCCCTCTGGCACTTCGGTATGAAATTGTCACTAGTGCAGCTTCCTGAGTTACTTGCACAGCTTGGATGTTACCCTTCCCAGCCATGTCTGGGAACTGAAATCTCCCAGGGGGACCAGAGCCAGCAGTCTGGAGACTTCTGCTAGCTCTTTGTGGCAAGTCTCATCCACTTACCTCCTCTTGGTCAGGTGCTTTGTAGCAGACCCCAAACCACACCAGCTCCAGTGTCTCCCCTCTGATCTTGACTTGGAGACTCTCAGCGGACGTGACTTCAGTTTCACACTGGAGCTTTGTGCTGTCAAGGAGTTTGTTTCCGTAGAGTGCAGCTCCCCATCCTTCTCTGTGCTAATCCTTCCTACATACCCTGTTCCCATCCCATCCACTGCTCAAGTTGTGTGTGCTGTGCCAGGTCTCTGATTCTGATCACATCATAGGTCTGTGACCACACTTGGACATCTGAGTCATCTTTGTGAACCACACTCTTAGTGTGGAGACACTTGAGGAAAATTTCTGCCACCCCTTTCTTTTAAGTGGTAACTAGCATTGATCCTAATCCAGTGACCTGAGGTGTCCATCCTGTTCATCTTTAATGGTGTTGAGGGCCTCTAAGCGTTTCCTAGGTGAAGAGCTGCAGAGCATGTAGCGTCTTGTCTGTGCCATCTCTTTGAAGATCCTGTTGATCTCCTGCTCCTCATTCCTGATGTGACATAATGTGCTCACTTCTTCTTGCAGCTCCTTCCCTTGCGCTGCAGCGACTAGGTCTGCCAGAGCATAGCTTTCAAAGGTGAGGCTGCTGCCACTGCTGCAATCGATCCCCATGGAGGAGCACCAGGCTCTCCCCACAGCCTGGGACCACTCTCAGGAGCTCAGTCCGGAGGGAGGTTGCTGAAGTACCCGAGGTGTTAGTGCTGTCTGGGTCAGGGCATCGTCCCCTGGAAGGTGTTTTCTCCAGCTGAGGGTTTTCTTCTGTAAGCAGCGCTTCTGGGCTCCCTTTGTTTCTCCTGCACATTGTGTTAATTGCATTGCACCTGCTTGCGCATCCTGGTCCCGGTGCTCCAAGTTCTGGATGCTTTCTGGGTGTGAGACGGGCATGAATGTGCTCTGCCCCTTGGTGAGACTTGTTGTTTGGCGGGGAACCTCTCGTGCTGAGGGTTCTTGATTGCCATTCACAAACCTTGTGAGTACAGAGACCAGCTCAGACTGCTTCCTCCTTTGCTGCAGACCGAAAAGAGGAAAAGGCAGCTGAGTCACAACTTCAGCTTGAAAGTTGCGTGTAATCTAGTCTTGTGAAAAGCTAAATTGCGTTTCTATTCCTTTGTAACTTGCTGACCACGGGATTATGTGAGACTTGACCTTGTCTGCGTAACTCTTTTTTTTGTTTTGTCCTAAGGTTATTACTAATTTAGGATCTGAGTCTAAGAAAATTATGTAGTTAAACCTTGTATATTGAATGGATTTCTGTGAAGTGACTGGAAGTAGTTGGTTTGTGTTACAAAGGGTTCTGTTTGTAGAAGTCAGTTAAGCAGGGATAAAATACCATACTGTGAGTGGAAAACACTACAAACATTAGTAAGCATCACTTACTCTTTTTGTAATCAAGTTGGATTTATCTGATCTTCAAAAAATTTCATAATTTGGGAATTAGAGTTTGCTGTGCTGTTTTCTTTCCTTGCAGTAGATCTGCTGCATTCATTTTTGAAAATTACTCCTTTCATATGAATTCTCTATAATGGTGCAATACAATGTCATCCTTTGTAGTAAAATCTCATTTATTGCTTCTACCTTTCTAGTATAACTTTACTTTTCAGAATTAATTTTAGTTACATTACTGCTGAAACTTGGCTGTGTTTTATGAGTGTGTGAGTATATCTTGCTTGCACTATTTAATTGACTTTTATTTTATGATAATGGTAGGAGCACTAGTCAACAGGCCCTAATAACGTAGAGGGAACCTCCTGTGCAAGACATTGTATAATAACATATTTATACATGCACACACATACGATTTTTTTCTGCCAGCTAGCCTGAGATAGCAGAGTATAGTAAATTAAAAGGAAGTTTTGTCCCGGTGGTCCCAATGAATAGTGTCAGGAAATACCTTCGCTATCTTTGTGGTCTCAGCTATGTTCCTAGCAGAGGTACGTACATTGTAACATAGGCATCTGTAGTGGGTTAACTTTTTTGAGGCAGTAAAGGTACAGCTCATGGGTAGACAGTCTTATGGTTGTTTAAACTTATTAAGCCTCTTAGCTTTGTATTTATATTAATAGAGGAATAATTACAAATGTGGAGGAGGTCATGGTGAACTTTAGTCTGACCTTCCATATAAAAAAGAGCACAGCATTTCCATGAATTAATTCTCGCTTGAATCAGATCATGCTCTTTAAAGAAAACATTGATTAAAAATGTCATTTGACAGAGGATCCGCAGCAAAATTTCATAAATTGTTCCAATGTTTCATAACTCTCTCCATTAAAAAGGAGATAATTTGCATATTTTGAATCACTTTGTTATGTTTCAACGTCCAGCCATTGCAGCTTGGTACAGTTTTCTTCACGAAGATGAAAAGCATGGTAGTATGTGTTTCTTGGTTTTCATGAAATACGTTTAGATCATAATTAAGTTGCTGGTTAGCCTAGTTTTTAAAAAAGTGAAGGCTTCAACCAGAAGCAAAGTGAAATTTTATTGTTGGCAGAAGGCACGTTTTTCAATAATTTATTAATTTTTGTTTCTTTTCCTTAAATTTCATGAATTACTTAAGGTCTTCCTTAAGTTTTAGTTATCGGAAGTAGACACCGGATTTTACTAGTGACAGTGTTAGTGTCAACTGCAGTCTTGTTCCCACTTAATGTTTTCCTGTTTGTGTATCAAAGGACAACTAGCATTTTGGGTTAAAGTTTTGCACTGGGAGCTTTGTGTTCAAGTGATCATCTCCTGCATACCTAAGAGCTTTTCAGGTCTGATGCTATTTTTAACTTTATGAATTGATCCGCATTTACTTTGACGACTTGATTTAATTCCAAGTCTGTATATTTTACATTAAGGTTATACAATAGTGAATTTCAGTTCGATGCGGAATTAGTACTTCAACTTGACATACTGAACTCAAGAAAACTTGCACTGAGTGTTTTTGCTGAGACATCTGGAGAAGAACGTGGCTAGTGAGCATAGGAAATTGAGATTTTGATAGGGTTCTAGTCTCACCCTCATTGTTTTATTGTTACTGTCTTCAGATGTAGCAGGAGTATTTCAGCTTTAGTTGCTTGGATATTGTTAAAACCAATTAATGATCTTTGAGTGAAAGGGTCGCTCTGCCTAAATTCAGTTAAGCTGGGACATGCTGCTCAGGGGGATCTTATCCACGTGTGTAAATAACTGATGGGAAGGAGTAAAGGAGATGGAGAGGGACCCTTCTCAGTGGTGCCCCATGGATGGGCAAGAGGCAACAAGCCCAAACTGAAACGCAGGAAATTCCATTTCAACACAAGAAGAAATTTTTTCTCTCTCAGGTTGGTTGAACCAGTGAAACAGGTTGCCCAGAGAAGTTGTAGCTTTTCCATCCTTGGAGATAGTCAAAGCCTGACAGGACACAGTACTGAGCAGCCTGCTCTAGCTGACCTGGCTGTGAGCAGCGGGGTTGGACTAGGTTATCTCCAGAGGCCCCTTCCAACTTCAGCTGCGCCGTCACTCTGTAAATCCTCTTAGCTGTAGCTGTGGTGGTAGCAGCAGTGTCCATCTTTTCTAGGATTCTCTGGCAATTACAGAATTCCCTCAGGATCTTGATGATCCTCCTCTGTTGGGAGGCTGAAATGACATCCTAAGGAGATATATCAAAATAACCAGCCAAAGCATACCTGGGATGATGGTAATTCTTCAAGTGACTGCAGGAGGCTGGAGCCAGATCCTCAAGTCTTTTTTCTGGCCACACTACTTTTGCATTTCTGTATGTATACCAGTCTGACCCGTTGTAGAGAGGAGCATGCTTTCAGTCTCGCAGGATACTCCAAGTCGAAGCGGTTAGAATGTACTTCTGAAATGTGTTTCAGTCTTCCCCAGGCTGAGTGGAGGTATGTCAGTTTTTTCTAAAGTTTCTAGAGGATGTACTGAAGTTTTGCAACAGGGATCACTTGCTTTTCCTTCAGAGACTCACTTCTTCCCATTAAATTTATGCAGAACATAAACAGGTATTTTATGGGAATTGCTTTACTTTTCCTGTTCTGTCCCCTGCCTGCTGAAGTAGTGCTTGCTTCTCACAGGATACAGACAGATTAGATTCCACCCCAATTCACTGTATATGCATAAAGAATAGTACACCTTATATTCTTACAGGTAGATTATTTCACAACAGTTTTTTTAAATGAAATGATTTTAGGTATCATATATTCCCTTAGGACTTGTTTAGTTGATTTCTATTGTTGCATTTAGTTGGACGTCTTTTGAAGCTTAATAGTTTCCAAACACAGGGAACATTCAGAAGCAGAAAGAACCCTTTAAATTGCTTTGCTTCTATACCTGTTTGTTTTAGTGTAATTTCTGTCCATGCTAATCTCTTTTACCCTTCTTAAAACACTGAACAGAAATTATTGTGGTCAAACTAGTGGCCTGGGGTCTGGTACCTTCATTTGTCTCATCCCCTGCCCTTGGAGGAGGTGGCTGGCTGGACTGCGTATGCTGCCAGTGGGCACATGGAAGGGTGCTAAGGCTAAAAGACTGTAACTTTTCTTATGCACATTCATGGTCTGGTACAGAGACTTCCTGGTGGAATTTGATCCCTGTGGGCATGGGATCATCCAGTAATTTTCTCAACAGTTAGTGAATCTGTGTTGTCATTAAAGTTTAAATTATGCTGACTTGTAATGATACAGGGGCATTGCACTGACAAAGCATGCTGGATATCACTGAGCTGCGATTGTTGAATAACTTACTCTTAAACCGTTAGTACTTTCCTACCAAGGGTGAATGGCAAAACGGAGAACTGCTTATTGGGACAGCCCCGATCCCTTGATATTGTGGATTAGTATGGCATGGAAATCTCCATGGTTTTGTAGCTTCTTTGTACTGTGCAGAATTAGGGAAAAAATCTGGTACCTTATGCTTATTCTGTGCCTAAATATGTATGCATTGTTAGGTTGAGAAGTTTTAAACGGATTTTCCCTGATGTTCTGACAGTTTGCCGAATTGTGCAAGGCACAAGATTTTGCAGTAGAATTGCAAACGGAAATCTAAGCTTAATGTTTTCTGAGATAGTTTTTCAGTAGAATATAAGGAACAAAATGAAAAATATTAGATATTTTTTCCTTTAATGATCAAAAAGTTTGTTAATCGTGGGCAAATATGAAACTTGTTTTCAGACATGAATTTAATGTCACTATGTTGTAGGTCTAAAATAGAGATTCTTGAGTGAGATTATGCCTCAGAACAAAGCCTACAAAGGAAAGAGAGTTTCTCTTAAGGTTTAGGAGGAGTAATTTCTTAAAGTTTTCCACCACTTTATTTACCTGCTACAGTGTTTTACATAAAGAATTATCTAGTTACACATTTTTGCTGAAGTTTATATGGAATATGGGCCAAAAAATGTGAGATCTGACTTCCATTGAAATACAGTTCAGGAGCATGTTGAGTAACGATGTCATATGTGGTCTAGTGTTTCTCAAATTTCAGTTTACCTTTCTAATTCAGAAGAGTTAATTATTTATTTCTTCGTTCTCAGAGATGCTCTTTGCCTCAAATACACTCAAGCCATCAATTTCCATAAATTATTAAATTTCATTACAATTTCACTGCGTGTGCCGAGATTCAAATCAGCGGGAATGTAAAGCAGAGTATGTTTCTTTGCGGAAGCACCTCACCCCCAGTAATTGTATATTAACTGAAAGACAACTTCTGACATTTGTGGTTACAACATCTTTACAGGTAGGTGTGAGATGAATTTGCTTGGAAATCCTGTCTGTAATAACATGCCATGGCTTTTTCTCTTTCTCTGTTTTTTTTTTTTTTACACCTTGTCAGGTATTTATATCTAAACACTAAACAGCTCATTTTCAAGCCAAGTGTACAACTGTAAATATTGTACTGCCATTGGAAAAACAGGAATTACTTTTTAACCACCCATTATGTTTGTATTTTGGAAGGTGTTGCAAGGAGAAGCAAAGGTTAAGTCAATCTAAGGAGATTTTTTTTGTTGTTTGCATGTGGTTTTTGCTCTGGCAGCTGGAAAACACAACAAAAAGGAAGTTAGCATGCACACGCGATGCTTGATAGATTAAAAGCATACAGGAAATATGTTTACAGAGCTGCACATCCAGCTGTCAAACACTGCTCCCAAGGTAACACCACCCCGATGAAAAAACCCTGCACTGCCTTATCACCTCTAACTACACTGCAATAGAAGGGGCTACGTCATTCATCAGTAAGCCCTCTCCAAAAAAAAAAAAAAAAAAAAAAAAAATCTCTTGTTTGAGTCCCTGGAGTTGCTGGCGGACTGCTTAGCATGCCGCTCACAGTCGGGTGTGTGCGCTGGCATGAAGCAGCGCTGCACAAAGCTGTACCCCCAGGACTGTGGCGGGGCGGGTGCGGAGGAAGCTCTCCCCGGGGTTTCTCCTGGCAACAGCGCGGGTTGCTGGGAAACAGAATTACTTAAATGGGGAGAAACTTTACCCAACTGGCAGCCTCTTGAATGCAAATAAGGCTTGAAGGAGACTCGTCTTGCTCATACTGTAATTTCCCTCTCCAAAATGAAAAATGAATCCAGAGGTTCTTTATTCAGAGGATTATGTGTGGATGCTGCTCTGAGGAATCATTCAAAGTTGTGTAATAAAAGAGGATAATTATTTCTAGTAAAAGGTAGTGGTGTGGTACACTGGACTCAATATCTTCTCGTCACTGCGGTTTTGAAAAGGGATGTAATGTTTGAATTTGCCAAATTTGTGTTGTTAGATAAACCTGTCACGAGAATTAAACGCAAGAGTTATATTTACAGTGGTTATTTTTTTCACTAGAGAATATTTTATATTATTTTGTGTGAATCCTAGGATACATTGGACTTCTTTGGCTAACTGTGTCCATATATCTTTAGTGCGATTTTTGCATGAATGACATTGACGTGACATTTAGGTAATGTTCTGATTTCAACTCAGAAAATAAGAAGGTTGAGAGAAACATCTCGCTTTCTTCACTTGGTCTCCATGCTACTATTTAAAAACCTTTTGTGCTCGGATGCTAAAGACCTGTGGTGCCAGCTATGCTTTCCGTTGTGTCCGTGTAACTCTGATGAACAAATGTTCTTTTTAAATATGATACTTGGCTGATTTTGCCATAGTCATTCTAGCACGAAGGTAGCATATATGGGGAAGACTAAGTTGGTTTTAAATGGTGGCTGTTGCAGCTATTCAAATACAAGTAGTACAATACCGTGTAGTAAATCAGGTTGTGCCCCAGATCACACAGGTGCCTCTGTAACACTCAGCTGGTGAATGTATATCACAGGTAGAGACATGGGATTAGGTTGCCCATTGCTCCTTCTCTTTCCACACCAGGTAAGAGAGTATGGGGTAAAACCCCCCTTGTTTTGGCTTTACATTGTACCAGGTACAGAGCTGGGATAGAGCACTGGGAGGGACTCTACTATTGTTGAATTGCTGCTGCAAGTACTGTTATAGCAATACACAGAGTTACACTTTTATAGTAAAACAGGCACTTGCGTGTTTAATTCATCACATGGTGAATGTCAAAAGGCATATAAACCAGGTGAATAATGCCCCCAAAATGCCTCTTTCTTCCACTGGCTGCAAGGGGAGTGTCCAGTGACCAGCTCAGATGGAGGCATCGGTGTTATAGTCAGCTAAAGCGTGATGACATGAATCCTGTCTTTGCTGTCTTAGGCAACTGTAGAATAACAGAATGCTTTGGGTTGGAAGGGACCTTTTCAGGCCATCTAGTCCAACGCCCCTGCAATGAGCAGGGACATCTTCCACTAGATCAGGTTGCTCAGAGCCCTGTCCAACCCGACCTTGAATGTTTCCAGGGATGGGGCAGCTTTCTGGGCAACCTGTTCCAGTGTTTCACCATCCTCATCGTAAAAAATTTCTTCCTCATATCTGGTCTGGACCTGCCCTCCTTTAGTTTCAAACCATTCCCCCTTGTCCTGTCGCTACAGGCCCTATGAAAAAGTCTGTCCCCACCTTTCTTATCAGCCCCGTTTAAGTACTGAAAGGCCGCCAGAAGGTCTCCCCGGAGCCTTTTCTTCTGCAGGTTGAACAACCCCAACTCCTCACAGCACGTGTTCCAGCCCTCTGACCATTTTTGTGGCCCTAACCAGATAGTGCACAATCTTCCATGGGCCCATTGACTTGTATTTCAATTATGTAGCTGTTTGATGTTGGTTAAATCATTGACATGTCTGTCCCAGTCTTCCATTTGGAAGGGTTCTTCAGGAGTAAACTGCTTTGACTATTTAAAATATTCTTTTAATTTTGACCCTATTATTTATTGCTCTTCTTGTGTCTACATAGTCATTTAGATTCTCTCAATTTTCTTTCATGTCCTTGATGAGAGGAGAGAGAAAGAGTGGTCCTATGCTGCCTTCTCCTCTGTTCTGTTAAAGAGTAAAGCTGTTTTAATCTCTTCTCATAAATAGGTTACTTTTCAAAATATATATCATAATCATACTTCTCGGCATGGTAGAGCTCTGTTATATATGGTATTCCTAAAGAAAAGGGTAACTGCTATGGAGACTCATTCAAAGTAGACATGATCATGATTTACGTTACAGTTACGTAGACAGATTAGCTCAGTGTAAGCCAGGTGTGGATTTATAGCATAATAACTACGCCAGGTAACTGCCTACTTGGATGCCTTTGTTGCAGTGAATGCAAAGTAATCTGTCTCAGTTTCATTGAAAGGTAAGCTATGTTACATTTACTCCAGGGTAAAAAAGTGCGGTTACCACAAAGAAGAGATGCTCTAATATGTTAAGAATTTTGTTTGTGTGAATCCTTTTTATCGTCTCTGTTTTTCCCCAGAACAGCACAACCCAAATTAATTGAGGGAATAATGTTATTTAATGACCTATTGCTGTAGTTGGTACTTCAAGTAAAGCCTTGAAAATTTTTTCTTGCCAAAAGAGTTATTCCGGTTGCCCTGAGTCAAAAGCTGTCTTTTTTTTTTTTTTTTCTCTCTTCATTAAATGCCAGTTCACAGAGTCATAGGTTTTTTTCCTTCTTTTCTTTGATTTTCTTGGCTAATGTTTGTATACAACATTTTGAATAACAGAAGAATTTCTAAAGTTAGGCTAAGCTAAATGAGGGTTAAGTTGTTCACGCGTGGACCTGTAGAAGTGCAGCAGCTTTAGTTCCCTCAGAACCCTCAGGAAGTACCATAGCAAAACACCTCATACTTTAATTGATTTGAAAGAAGGTAAGTGCAGAATAGACCTTCCATTAGGTTGCCATAAGGCAAATTTAAGGTTGTTTGAATGTTTTAGCTATTAACCTCTCTGTCTTAGTCCTTTTGTTTTTCTTTGATGTATAGTATTTACTTTGAATTTTTTCAGCTTAAAAAGCTGTGGTTTAATTAATGACTTCCTGTCAACTTTACACCTTCAAATTACAATGGTGTACGTTGCCTTAACTTCAGTTTTATGTAATTTTTATTAAATTTATTTTTACTTTGTGGCCATCGAATTACTTGGCTTGTGATTTGTTGTGTGATAGGCGTTGTTTTATCTTTGCATGCTAATATTTTATTTATTATGTGTAGAATGTCAGTGGTATGGATACATTTGTATATTGCTCTTATTTTGTTACTTGCAAATTTTTACGATACGTATGAAACTTGCATTTAAATTTCTAGTACAATTAAAATAATACACATAAATAAGTCCCTAGTTCAAATAAGATAAAAATGTGTGCAATATATAATGATGTTTATTGCAGTTTCTTATGTATTGCTCATAGTTAATTCCTGTTGCAGATATGCAAAAGTGGAGTTAGTGTTATTTCATCCACCTGGGTGAAGAGATTATTTCGGTCTTAGTTTTGAGGATAGGATTTTATTTTCTGTTGAGAAATGTGGCCAAGTAGATTATATCTGTATTGTTACTGTAGTTTGGGCTTGATTTTTAAGGAATTTGACTTTCCAGGACATGTTTTAAGGCCTACCTGGATTTCAGGAATGGCCGAGAAGCATAACTCTAGCAGGAACTGATTTTTTTGGTGTCACAGAATCACAGAATGACAGGGGTTGGAAGAGACCTCTGGGGATCATCTAGTCCAACCCTCCCACCAGAGCAGGTTCACCCAGAGCACAGGAATCTTATCCAGGCGAGTTCTGAGTATCTCCAGGGAAGGAGACTCCACAACCTCTCCGGGCAGCTTGTTCCAGTGCTCTGCCACCCTCAAAGGAAAGAAGTTCCTCCTCATGTTTAGATGGAACTTCCTATGACCAAGTTTGTGCCCGTTACCTCTCATCCTGTCACTGGGCACCACTGAAAAAGGACTGGTCCCATCCTCCTGGCACCCACCCCTGCAGTATTTATAAGCATTGATAAGATCCCCCCTCAGTCTTCTCTTCTTCAGACTAAAAAGACCCAAGTCCCTCAGCCTTTCCTCATAAGGAAGTTGTTCCAGTCCCCTAATCATCTTCGTAGCCCTTTGCTGTACCTTCTCCAGCAGCTCCCTGTCCTTCTTCAACCGGGGAGCCCAGAACTGGACACAGCACTCCAGATGCGGCCTCACCAGGGCAGAGTAGAGGGGGAGGATAACCTCCCTCGCCCTGCTAGCCACACTCTTCTTGATGTACCCCAGGATGCCGTTGGCCTTCTTGGCCCCAAGGGCACGTTGCTGGCTCATGGTCATCCTGTTGTCCCCCAGGACTCCCAGGTCCCTTTCCACAGAGCTGCTCTCCAGCAGGTCAGTCCCTCACCTGTGCTGATGCATGGGGTTATTCCGCCTCAGGTGCGGTACCCTACACTTGCCTTTGTTGAATTTCATAAGGTTCCTCTTTGCCCAACTCTCCAGCCTGTCCTTCAGTGTGAGACAGAAAGCTCTCATCTTGAGCACATATACTCTATTTGGAGTAGAGATTTGGTGCCTGAGCCACTGGCTGGTGACTTCTGCTAGGAACCCAGTGAGAAAGTAGAAGTATTGTGCAAGGGATGCTTGTTCTGAGTAGACAATGGAAGTGCTCGTAGAAAGCCTGAAGATTAGCAGCAGAAGCATGCCACATCCTGGGCTACTGCTCTGTAATCAGAAAACACTCAACTACCACTGTGGGATGTTAGATATTTTCCACAAACCGTAGCCAGCTCTGGCCCTTGGGTAGGAGAAATGTTTCAGTATTGCACCCTTGCTCTCAAAAGGGAAGCACAGGTTGGTTCTTCTTAATGGCAGGGCTGACCTGTCTGTTTTCATTGAGGCATCATCTGGATGATGTTGATGTTTCTCCAGAGGTCTTTCTGTTTCTGACATTCCCCATTCATCTTTTACTATTTACAGGCTCAGAAATGCACTTTTTGGTTCATCAAACATTCACCTCCTGAAAATTTCATCACAGAACCTGGTATACATCTGTGGCTGTTTCAGTCGATGCACAGCTCACTCCTAAAGCAGGAGCAGGCGTCGGGGAGGACAGTCATTGATTAGCTGGCAGGCTGGATGAGGAAGGAGAGGGATGACTCTGGACAGCCCTTGGGGACAGCAAAACGGAATGCAGAGACAGGGACTGGTACCTGCTGGACTGCAGAGTAGGATCATAGGATAATCCAGGTTGGAAGGGACTTCGGAAGATCATTGATTTATGAGAGCAGTAGATTGACAGCTGATCTACTGGTCTTGTAGAGAAAATGTCTGTAATCATCTGCTACTTTCAAATGTTGAGCTTACATTTTAAAAAAGGACAAAATACTAAGTCATGGAATTAGTAGATGATTTCCTGATATGTTTTAGCAAACTGCAGTAAGATTTCTTCTAAGATGATCAGAAGCAAAGTAACTGCACCAGAGATAACTTTACAATATGTAGGGTCTATGGGGGCTATTTATATTGCTTTCTTTCTTTTGTTTATGTTCTTGCTTAAGGATGCTCTTATTACCGAAATAGGGATGTACGAATCTACTTTTGCACTTACTGAGGTTGACTTGATGTGTGATGGGGAACAGAAATGAAATCTCATCTTAAAGAGGTTGCCCTCAGACAACTTTTAATAAAATAAACTGCTCACAGAGTAATAGTACTTAATTTTAGTAGTATCTTGAGTGACAATTTTCAAAGTTACTACTCAGAAAGGGAACAGGAAAGAGAAGAAATTAGCAGGCAAACCAAACGTAAAGGGCAGATTCTTAAGCAGAACATACTAATATGTCTTTATATGAAGAAGAGAAATATCAATAAGATGACCCAGAGATACGATATGTTTCTTCTTTAAGATACTAATTTTAGAACTTAGATAGTGATCTTTTATCTTTTCTTTTGAGTGATTCTGGGATTTTCTGACCCTCCTCCTATTTTTTATCATTTCTCCCGTAAATCCAATCATAAATTCAGTGATTTGGGTATAATTGCTCTGAAGTGCAGCTGCAACTTCTGAAATTAAGCAATAGGACCAACAGTATATCTGTTTGCTATATTCATTTCTTCAGAAGTGAAGCATTCTGCTTCTGAAAAGTGTCTTCTGATGTTGTTGGCAGCTGAACACGATTCCTGTTTAAAACGCTGTGTTGAGCAGTGAAGGGATTTGGGGTAGGACCTTATACTTTGTATCTTACTGTTGAGTGGGTTAACGCATTTGTTTTCTTACCAAGTTGTCTAAATTTTGTGCTATTTAATTTAATTTGGTCCCTTGTGCCATTCTTTGTCATCAAATTGCTTTTCAAACTACCTGAAAGATGTTCTCTTTTACTGGAATAGGATACCATCCCACTCAGGAAAAGCTGGATTCAGAGTCTAACAATGAGTACCTGGCGTGGGCATTGCAGGCTGTTTCTGTGCCAATAAATTGAACTGCATCAGGGCCCTGGCTCTGTAGATGTAGATGACTCAGATAATATCTGTTAAATTGTTAGAGAGAACCCGGGTCTGCCTTTGCCCTGGTCAACCAGTACGTTCCTCTGAAATTCCTAGACGTGGTTCAGGAGTTCGCAGTCGACAACGCAGCCATCCTTTTTTGGGGCGTACAAGTATGGTGTGGCTGTGCCTGGGCTGTTGACGGAGGTCCAGAGGATGGGACCTGTGGTCATGAAGTAGCCGTCAGCAGGACTTCGGTGTCTCTCCAGTCTTCGGTGGTGCAAAAGTGCAGACTTTCAGACTTGCCCTCTTGCATTTAAGTGACTACATTTCTCCTTAAGTCCTCATTAAGGAGTCATCCTTGTGTTGAGCATTTCACACAGCAATTAAGACCTACTCAGTATTTGATTTAATTTACAACAATTAAAAGCAAGCTTTTTGAATGAGAGAGGAAAAAAAATAGATCATCAAATACATGCCCTATACGTGTGGATATCTGTGCACAGATGTTCCAGGGTACTACTGTTGTAAAAATACTATTAAGTATAATGGAAGTGGAAAATGAGTAAAAAATTGCCCTCTCTGGGCTGATGACTGGATGCAGATGAAGAATTTTGAGATATTAATCTCTGTAGAACCATTTAAAATATTTAATTTTTGAAAATTTAATTGTGGAAGAGACTGTTGAACGTGCAATAAAGCACTTGGTACCTGAATTTTACCACAAAGCCCTTGGTTAGTGCAAAACAAAGAATATGTTCTTATGCCTCACACATGGACTGACAATTATGAGAGGGTAACCTGACCATATTTTGGCTAAATTCTCTTTCTTAGCAATTTGATTTTTCAGAGCCTGCTTTTTCATAATCACTGAAGATATTTGAGAGTTTCTATCCACTTCATTACAAGTCTATTTCCACTCTACCCAAGTTAACTGTAAGTGGATTCCATTATGAGTAACTACTTCTACCTAAAGTGCTATGCATATATTTCTCATGTTGCACGCTGTAATCGCTTTTCTAAATGACAGTCACAAATGCCTGTGAAGCTGGGTTCCTAACATTTTGATTTTTGTAAGTATCTGTTTTTCTCCTGAGATCTAAAAGGAAATTATAAGCAGTTAAGGGTCCAAATGATGTTTAAACTTCCATGTGGCACTTTAAATATATATAGTGCGTGTATCTAAAGTGTTCCGGGTGGTACGGGACAAAGAGAATGAGAAAACATTTTAACCTACGAATGCAAATTCTGTTCGATGTACTCAGAAAAACAGCAGGTCCTCAAAAAACTGAAGAACACCACATTTAGTGAAGATTGACCCGTGTATTTTGCAATTTCAAATTGGGGCATCATGCCAGCAAGTGATGAGTAGTTGAAGTGTATTCCCGCAGTGGAATATTTAGGAAGTTGTTGATAGCTTCCCGTACAGTTTGGACTTGCGATTTGTTTGCCTTGCAAAGCTGGAGAACTCCACTCGGCAGCGTGACAGTGTGCCAGCCTTAAACCCACCGCACTGCGGCATAGTTCAGGCGTGCCGATTTGCTGCTTTGATTTTCAGCTGGATTCAACTGGAACAACCCATTTCTGGTGCTGATCCTTTTCCACAGCATCGCTCGAATGTTGCAGCCTCCCACAGAAAAGGCCACAGCCCTGCATACGTTATGTTGTCAAAATGACAAATGATAAATGAAGGTGGTAAGTGGTCAGCTGCCAAGGAAGAGACAGTCCGTCCTGCAGCAGAGTTAGTTGGGTACACACACAACTATGCAAAATGAGCTGTCGTGGGTGGTCCCTGCTAGGGATGTCTCATCGGTCTATTGACCAGTCGCCCTGGGAGTCTGGGGGACCTGAGGTGCACAGCGGAGGTCCTTGCAGATCAGCTCCTTCATGTTCAGAGTGCTCATGCATTTATAGGCCTTTATTCTTGTTTTCTTGTATATTTTTTCCATTTTTGTGGTTGAATCTGGGAATGCCCACTTCAGCTGTTGCTATCTTCCTTTGCTGCTTCTGCGTGCCTGCAGTATTACTCTTTTTTACTTTTTCAACCGTGTTTCTCTCAGTATTCATTCTCCTTTTATATTGGTCTCTATGTCATAGCTTCATTCACTCACTTCTGGGTTCCTAGAGCTTCACCAGTGTTTGCCTATTGAATAATAAATGAAAAACAGAAAAGTGGAGAGTCATTAGGCAATTCACGGTCATCATCTCTCTGTAAGAACAGCCCAGGTAAAAGTAGCCTTTTTTCTGTCACGTACTGTACTTTTGTCCTTTAATAATAAATCAGCAAAGCATCTGGCTCTAGGATTAGACTCCTAAAAATCCTCTGGCTTGTTCTCAGAGGTATTGGCTTCACTTATTTCTAATGGGAATGCCCAGAAATGGTAACAGGAGTGTGATAGCAGCAAGGGTAATAGAGTTAGCCCTGACATGACAAACATGCCATGGTAGGAATGTGTTTATTCTTAAGAATAAAATGTTTTGGGGAATATCACGTGCATGCTGCTTTTGAGCAATATTCTTGTATCAGGTGGTCAGGGTGAAGTGTTGCACAGCTTTCATTGATCCGTAGCACTTCAGTGTTCTGTTGAGGAGGACCAAAAGGGAAATGAGAGATATAGCTGACATTAAAGTTTTCACAGTAGCTATTTGGGGTTAAAGGGTCTTGATGAGTTTTCCAATGGATGCAGGCCCTTTTATGTGTACAAATACTTGTTAACGTTTGTAGTTTATATTACCTGTATTTAGGCATGCATTTACTGCGTTTCATGAGAAAATGTAGGTCTGTAAGTGTTTTTGCATTTTGTACATCATTCTCTCATGTTAATTCTTCTCATAAAACTTGCCTGGTAGATTTCCCTTCCCTGCAAGCAAAGAAAAAAAGCTGTGGTTATATGTGGAAGGCGATCCAGTCTTGTGGGTGACTTCTGTACTAGATTCCAAGTATAACAGCTTAAATGAATGAGTTATTTCTTCTATTCCTAAGTTTTCCACTTGTGCGGTGGGAAATCATGCTCATTTGACAGGTATACTAGGACAGGTATCTAGGTATACTGTTTTTGTGAGACACAGGTGCATTTGAGTGAGATGGAAAAATATATGAATAAAGGGATTTTGAGAAAAGGCAGAATAAGAAGATACCAGGAGGCTTTCATTGGGAGAATTTTAAATTAACAAAGCGTAGGGGCATTAAGGTGAAATATATAAAAGATGGAAAAAAGAATTTGAATTGAGTGATGACCAAGGCACAGATAAATATTAATTTTTCCTAATTCACAAAAGAAAGATCAAAGTGATATCTAAGTTACTGCAAAAGAACAAATTTGTGGATTTTTCTGTGAGCATGGGGATGTAGATAGTGTTGAAGGACAGACCTACATGTTTTTCTGTAATGGTAAACCTTTCAACAACAAAGATGGTCAAATTTGGACTTGGAGAGAAAGATGAGGAACTCGACTCTTTCTGTATTTTGTGCATTGGAAGAGAATATCGTCAAAGAAATTTCAGGATAGCTGGAGATATGAGAATGTTCAAGAGAAAAATGTTAAGAGTCAAAAAGTACTTTGTAGAGTTACTAATACAGAGCCTGATGTCATTAGAGTGGGTCAAGTTACCTGAGATTTGAGTACTGGACTATGGCAGCCTCCCATGGAAAAGGCCACGGTCTGAGTGCAAGAGGGAAAGAGGAAAGGACTGACATCAGAACTGTGGGAGACCCAGATGACAATAAGGAGAAAAGCAAACTGGAGAAGCTAGTGGGGGAGTAAGGTGAAAAACAGGCAGAGAACATGAGAAAAAGTCTCGAAACACAAGGTGTGGAGGAAGTTTTGTATTTTCTTCCTATCTGGAGGATGTTGGATTAAGTGGAACACTGGATTGATCTGGGCTGGAAAATTATTTATAGGAAGGAGGAGAAATTGGTTGCACTGGAAGATTTTGAAAGCTCAAATTGGAGGAAGATGCATCTTGGAAGATGTCGCTGAGGGTGGTCTAAGCAATTTCAGTGGAGTGGAGCAGAACTGCAATTACGGACTATTTAAGAGAAGAGAGAGGGAATGAGGAGAGCTACAGTGAACTACACATTCGGAAAAAAATGCTTTAAGACAGGCAGAGGGTAGTCATTTCTGCAAATGAGATCCACTGTATCTGGAGCAGTGTATATTGAGAGATAAAATAAGGCTCTTCATCCTATTAGCAAAGGCTCTTCTTTTCAGGAAAGTGTTTGGCTGCTAGGGAACATGTATGTTTTTCCTGCCTTACTTCCAGTAAGAGTAATGAAGAAATAGTTAAAATTGTTCATCTCTGTTGGAATTACGTATTTTTTTGGTATACAGCTGAAATACTCTGTTGTCAATACATGCAGTTTTTGGAGGAAAACTAATTAAAAGATGAGTTTCTGATAGTGACCGCTGAAGTAGTATAGCCTTTCAGAGGTAATTCCACTGACAGTAATTTCTAGGAGATCTTTTTGTTCCCATGTTGATGCCTGATGGTCTTTCAGTAAAGGCAAACTGACATATTAAGAGTTTTCTGTCAAGTGCACAAAGAAAAGAAATAGAAAAATTATACATAGGTGTATTTTTTCCCAGATTGGCCTGTCATAATGATGCTAGGTGCTAATTGAAATGATAGGATGTGCAATATTTTGTGGCAAAAATGTGCTTTTAAAGTTAATGATGTTTCTTCTGGAGTTGGGAGGCTATTGGGAAAAACATGGATAGATCTGTTGCAGTCATTGGAAACAAGGCAAGGGGAAACTTGGGAGGATGTCTAATTTATCCACCTGTCTAAAGGTCAGATAAGTAACCTATTTTTAAAAATTTTCAGTAGTTAAGATTACACAATCTCACATAGAACGTAGTGGTCGTATCTTTAGAAAGTTTTTTCTTACAGCTTAAGCTAGATCTTTATTGTTTTGGTTTCACTTGTTTGATTTCTTGTCCTGTTCATGGTAGTTACATAGAATAATTTCTGTTCTCCCTTTTAGTATCGTGTTTTAGGTATTTGAAGGCTGCTGTCAATTTTCTTCTTGATTAAATAGCTGCAGCGTGGGATTTAGCACTGGTTTCAGACCTGAAATTTAGATATCTGCGTATGGGTATCTCAGTGCGCTCTGAGTGAGCAAGCTCCCGTTGTATTCTGTGGAGGTCTAGCCCTGGAGTGAAACCTAGAGAGCTTGGGGTATAGGCTGAACAAATGGGTGGGGAGAGCAAGGGAAACAAAATCTGTTGACAAATTTACTAGGAAGAAGTGTTGATTCAGCAACTGAATACTTGGTGTGCCACAGACGTGTATCTGATACAAAGATGGGACAGGACAGGTACGAATTAAACGACGTACAGTTTGCCGAACAGTCCCACCCAGCCATCTCGTTGGGCGTTAGTCTGCTCTCCAAAGACCTTGGCAAATGTGGATCTTAAAGTAACACTTTTAAACGCCAGGGCTTGCTTAGCCTGAGAAACAAAGCATGCTCCTCTCTTAAGTTGAGGAAGAATATTTTGCCTCCTTTTTTAGCCACGTGAACTTTATCCCTGACTTGAACTTTTGGGAAGATTGTATCACGAAGTCCCAGATAACAACTTAGCCCCAAAACATCTGGGAGTCTATATTGAATCTCTTAAACCCAGTAGTATCCATAAACTTAGAAAATTATACACTTAGGGAAGTTTTTTTTTCTTGCATAATTTATTTTGCTCATTAATGTAATGCATATATTTTAAAAAGTTGGCATTTTGCCTTGGCAAATAGCTTGAAGATAAAAGAAAGTTTATTCCTGTAGTTCTCCTCATATGAATTCCTGTCATTTAGAATCTCTTGAATGAAGTTCCAAATATAATTTGCTACCTTTAAAGTCTAACAACCTATCAAAGATTTTTCCACCTAAGTTAACTGTTAATGCTGAGCCATTTCTCCTATGAATGCCACAACAAGAACTTGTGCTTTTGAATTAACAGATGACATCATTGGCATCTATGGATGTGTGGAGATTGCTGAAGATTTTTTTTTTATTAGCTGGGATCAGATTTAGTATTAATTTTCAGCTGATTTTTAATAATGGTGGTATTGATGAGAACTGGTAGTTTTCAAGCTGGAGTTTAGAAAGTTAAAATGTGCATGACTTTCGAATGTGATCTTACTTCAAATCTATACGTCTCCTGGTCCTGGCATCTTCCCATGATTCTCGGGAGGAGAGAAGGAAAACATTATTTTAAGGAGTATTTGGTGCTTATTAAAATCAGACATACGCCCGCCTTCAAAAGAATCTTGATTTACTGCAGGTTGTTCATGTGTCGCATGCGGACATTTTTAGAGAACAGATTTCTTATCACTGTGAACAGTGAATGGCTTCCAGTGCTCCACGATCAGCGAGCAAAAATGTTATATCCATTGTAAAAGGTAGGAAACCATGAAATCTATAAACCGATTTGGCAGAAGAAGCGGTTGTTGGTGCCAAGATTTGGTTACTGACCCACAGTTTCCTGTTTTTAAATATATTAATTGATTCGCAAAGAGCATCTTTTGGAAAACAAGAACTCAGACAGACTGGCACAGGCTGGAGCTCCGCCAAGACTGCTCGGGAAGGTTGCCATGCTGGGAGCGAGCGAGCGAGAGAGAGAGCGAGCGAGAGAGCCGAGGAAAGAAAAAAAGGCAAGACTTGGCACGGCTCAGTCAAATCAGCTTCTTTTGTCTGCTTTCTCGGCTTGAGCTTCAGGAAAGAAAACCGTCCTGGGGTACAGAAAAACTCAGAACTTTTTGGTTTTCAAACTTAGATAGCTTTTTAAGTCTCTTGGGCTGTTTGAAAGTGGTGGTACATTAAATGACGTTCAGTTACCAGTGATAAGAGAAATAAAAGACTTCTTTAATGAAGCCTCCACAATGTCAGTTTATACATATGGGAAATACGATATTTGATTTTTTTTGTATGTCTGATTAAACTGTAAGGGAGCCGAGTAACTTGGAGGATTACAGAGGGAATACCTAAATAAAAGGGAGAATTTTCGTTTTTTGCAACAAAAAAAAGTTTTCATCGACATGAATATGCTTTAAAACCAAATCTGACCTCCTTCGGAATATGTTCAGAATGGGAATTTCAGCGTTTCTCTCGTATGTGCTACAGATACGAACTTTTAATGGAACCTCCTTAAAGATTTCATCTGACCCAGCAAGGAAGTAAGAGTAGAGAGAAAGTTGTGACATCTTAATATAAAAGTAAGTATGTTCTTAAAGCAACAATATTTATTTTTGCTGCTTCATGCTGTCCTAGCTCCATCTCCCAGCTATTAGTGACAAGACTGAAGACCAGCAGGGCAAGCCGAAGACACCCAGACTACGCCTGAAGGGCAAAAAAAGAAATGAGAGCATGGTTATTTTGCTCCTGCTCCGAAACATTTCTTCCAGTGCATCTTCCTAGAAAGCATATGAAATTGCTGAATTTTCTACTTTTAGAGGAAATAAGAGATGGAAAAATATTGACTTCTGCCAAGTGAGGAATGTTTGAAGATAACAGAGCTGGATTTGAACTGATGACACTGGATATAGAAACTTCAATTTGTAGCTCCAGTACCTGTTTGCTGTAAATTGTGAAAAAATCTGCTCTTTTCTCGTACGTGGATTAAAAAAATCTGTGACGACTGAAGCGTGGATGTCTTATGATTTCAATAAAATTAAGGACCTAAAAATCCATTGTTTGTTTTCTCCAAGGGTGCCTGGATTTTCAGTGAGACAGGTACCTTATTTCTGATTTCATAGGAACAAATACGAGCATGCTGCCTATTAGGCCTGGATGTGGTTGGATTATACTACTTCTGCTGTGACAATCAGCATTATTATTTCAGAGAGTAACTGTAAAGCATAGATATTTATGGATCGTCTTCATTTATAGTAAGTATTATACTATCCTTAAAGAATAGATTGTTCAGCCTGTAAGATGTGCAATTTCTGGCATGCTGCAGAAGCATATTTCCCTAATTATTCTTATATACTGAAGGAAAGTAAGAAACATTAATGAAAAGCAGTTTGACAGGAATGTGTTTGTATTTTAACGGTACATCATGGCATTTTGATTACTAGGCTACGAGAAATAATTGGCCTTTTTGATTATGTAAAAGAACTTGGGTTACTTAATATTACATTAAATTGGTTTCATAGCAAGGTATGTCAGATTTTTACTACATCAGTGAACCTTTTGAAAGATACTGTAGTTAAATAGTGGCTAAGATGCTATTGTGATTACTGTTTGATGTACTGAAACCTTTTAATATGGTTTGTTAGTGATTTTTGAAGAAAGTGTCTCCATCAGATGATACTCTAAAAATAGCAACCCTGTCTTTCTACATCATTAAAAAATATATTCAACAGCTATGTGTTAAAATAGGTATCCCGCAACAGATCACAAATTGATACTCAGTGGAAAGGAAATGTTTGAAGGAGTTCAGGTTTGCTTTCTGCGTGGTTAGCTGGTATGTTGTTCATTCCTGCACAGGCATTAACATGTGATGTGGTCGGGGAAGCAGAGAGATGTGATGAATGTAAGTTTGCAATCACAACAGTGTAGTAAGTTTGTCTGTCTCTGTGCGTGTGCTGAAATGAGTTTTCTGTATTTCATAGAAATAGTGCGTAGTCTCAAAGCATGTCCTATTTTCTTTAATCACGGCATTTCAAAACAAATTTGTAATGGGTGTCCCTATTAAAAGTCAGAAAACAATAGAAAACATTTATTGTGGTGCCTCTAAGGGAAAACAAGCTCTGAATATTAGAATAACCGTACTTCTCTCCTGACTACTTACCTAATTTCATAAATTATTTCTCAGGTTTTGACCATGATCAACATGTGGGTCCTTGCAATGCATTTTCCACAAATGCTTGAAAATATATTGACACTGAAGTTATTTTGAAAGCAGTTACTACAATCTTGAAAATATTATTTATCTTTGAAATTTCTAGTCAGTACATTTTGGTTTCCTAAATGAGATACACACCACTGCAGATTTCTTTTGGCCTACATAATAAAGTATTTTTCCCTTCTGCTAAACCCTTTGCTTTTAAAAGTTCATGTAAGTGCTTATTTTTGGAAAATACCCCAACTTGGCAGGTTAAAATCAAAATTTGAATTGCATGGTTTAAATGGTTGGTTCTGGAACGTTGATTGGATTGTGTGAAAATGTTATTTGGGAGTGTAATTTGACATGGTTTATCGTATTTATATATTTTATTTACAAACTGTATATAATTTGGAGTTTTCTGGGCACTTTAATCAGATTATTCATTATTACTATTCATTTATGATCCTTAATTATTGGTTAAGTTTAATAACATCATAAATGAACAATTTGTGTTTAGTTCTTAATGATTCATTAATACATATTTTGATTTGGATTGTACAGTTCCTTAAAGTGGCATATTTCAGTGTGGAGGTGAGGATTCGGGTTTAGTGTTTAACTTGTTTCTTCTTATTGAGCTACAGAGGCATAATATTATTTCACATAGGAGCATTGCGTTTGATACTGTAATGGGCCTATGGCTGATCTCACTTGTATGTATTCATGATATATAAACCAAGGTTCACTCTTCTGTTCTTACTAGTATCAAAGTAGACTGGGATTAAAATGGGACTGTAACGGTTTAGTTTGTGCTTTTTGTATTTATATGCGTAAACCGTTTTAAACACGGATTTGTACAAAGGTTGAATGAGCGCTTACTATGAACCAATATGTTTATTGGACAAGGAAGAGATACGCAGTTCTCAGTGTGACCATGGATTTTTCCTAAATGTGGCTGTAGGATAATAATATAAATGTTAAAATACAGTGTATGCAGATTTTGCATGTTATTTTTCATGCCAATATCCATGGAAAATGCTGAAGATTAGCTTGATATTCTACACATGGTAGAACTCTGTATTCTGCCATTGCTGAAGTAACCTCATCTTCTATACCCAGTATTTTTTTAAAAAGCTACATATATTTTAGGGCTTCTTCCATCTACCATTTACCATTAATCCAGAACATTTTGTAGCCTACTACATGGCAAGGTGTTTTTTCTCTGTATAGCAACATTTCTGGCACTGGTGTCATCATTTTAATTGTTCCATATAACTGTAGCATGTATTTCTTCAGATCTCGCTCCAGTGCACAGCAAGGTACGTAAAACTGTGACTGTATTCCTGACATTTTATCTATAAGTCCAGCCTTAGCGAAGTGGAAAACTGTCTGAGAAGCTGCAGGAAGGCGGCTGTAGCATTACCCTCTTTCTGATCATCTATACCTTATTGTAATTTAACAAAAATTTCTTCTCTGCTTGTTCATGAAAACAGACACAGACTTCTTCTTCATTTTAGCTAAAATCATTTGTCCAGGACTATGTGTGCGTGTGCTGTTTAGATTCTCAACACTGCAAATTGGCATAGCGGGATTGACTTTGGTGGAATTCCACTCCTTTATTCCAACTGGAGGTAGAGGCCACAGTCTTTATCCGTGCAATAGAAATTTTGAACAAAATCGATAGTAGTTTGTCCAGTGTAACTGTTAAAACAGCATGTAAGTGAGTTAAGTAACCTTTGTAATCATTGTGGAGGAATAAACACCTTTAGAAGGTGATTTAGACGGCTGTTACATCGGTCCTGTGAATCACTCTATTGACCATAAAGGTAACTCAGCGCAGCTAGCTTAGACTAAGACATCTGACATTTAGTTGTCTAAATTTGAGGAAGATCAATCAAATTCTTAATAAGATAATTTATAAAAAAGAAAGTTTTAAAATAAGAAGTGGCAATGATTACTTGTATGGGCTTGTGCTCCGCTACAATGCCGTATTTGCTATATTCAATTTCAAGATTAAGAAAATAGGAAAACAGGACAACAAATTATAAGATGAAAATATTAATTTGTAATATTTTTAAGTTGCCTTAAGATAACCGTATTGTCTGCAATATTCACATTTATTTTATAGATAATGAATAATCCACAATTGTTTAGGGCCTGACTGATTCTGATAGTCTTGTGGAAATTACTGTAGAATGATAGAAGCTTGTCCTCTTGATAATTATGGACATCGCTATTTTTCCAGTTGTTTTCCCATAATTAAGTTATACCCAGTATACATCTGATTCTCTGAGTCACTATAGCAGTTTTTCCGTATTTGCCTGATGCTACGGAATTTTAAAATGTTTGTATCTTCCCTGAAGCAGACAGGGACCACCCACTTAATGTAGTTGAAAGCTGTAGTGGTCTTCACCTTGTCTTGGGTATTCCGTGTCCTCTTATGTTCACAAAGATGCCACTTATTGTGGCTGGAAAAATTAACGAAAATGAATTGGCCACCGTGCATTTTCTCATCTAAGTCATGGAGATGTTTGGATTGAAATGTGGACCTGATTTAAATGTTATTTTCATTACAGGGGGATGAATTATAGGTCTTGCAAGAAATTCCCATTATTGTCCCTTCTTTACATTTGTTAAATCACTTATTTTTTTGGATGTTTGCCGAGATCAAGCAGGACAATACTATAATTTCCTTTAGCTAGCTTCATTTTGTTGTCTTAGTATAATGAAGGTCAACTTTTCTGGGTCTGCTTTGGTTTTAGACATTGTGAAGGCAAAGACAATCAAATCTTGTCTAGTGTTTTAAACTGGAGAGTGACTTCTCTATTTGCTACCTCCTAATAAAAATATAATTCTCTTCTCGTCTGTATTTTTTCAGTGAAGGTGAAAGATATCCTTGAAGATGCTTAATGACACTTCTTATGTTTTCCATATCCCTAAGTATCTTGAAGTGGATGAATTTGATTTTTCCTCCATTTTTTCCATATACCATATAGTTTTCCCAAGTCTATATGAGAGGATACTCTATGCTCAATAGTTGTTCGAAGAGAGTCTATGGATTTCCTTTTCATGAACCATAAACCAGCAACTCACCAGATGTTCATATTGATGCTGTCTTCATTATTCTCCTGATACTGGTGGATAGGAAAACAGCTTTTTAGGGAAGTGGGATATATTCTCCGGGAACATCTAGGGAGTTTAGGTGCCTAACAGCAATATATTTAATGCCATTTTAGACATCTTAGGCTGTCTGAGGTATCTCCATGGAGCTGGCAGGCATGACACAGGGTGTACAGGAGAACTGGGGTCTTTTGGAGTTACAGCTGCAGGCAGGTGGGGGTATCTGAAAAGGCATCGTGCATTTGGAATCGCTTTCTTTTTTATCATTTTACTGACGAAGACTAGAGGCATTTTGTAGAGATTCTTTTTCTATCAAGTATTTGATTCCTGAAGTCAGATTATGTAATGCAAAGGACCATGGCCCTGCAAATAATGTAATCTATCTCCTGAGTAATGACAAGAGAACTCGTGAGTACATGATCAGGATCCCTTGTGACATGTCCTCTTAGCCTTACATTTTGGCATCTTAACACCAGCCTTAACACTTTTGTTCAGAGCAGTGCATTGATTTGCGTATCTCCGGGTCTTTTTTCTTGCTCTCTTGAACCTGTCTTGATTTTTCTAATCCCTGGAATTTTCGGTTCCAAGATGACTGATTTAATTTATTTCAGTTGCTTTAATGAATTCTGCTATGTCGCCATTCTTCCTTATTTTTCAGGGATTCACTGAACAAGTCCTTTTTGAAAACAGAATTTCTTTCTCAGTAAGGGACACAGAGTTACCAAGGCATCCTGTTACTACCTATTCCACATGAAGAGTTAAGGTTTAGGTTTGATCTTGCACTTCAGAAATCTCAAAAGGTAGCTAAAGGGTGTTTGAGTTCACTGGGCTTGTTTTAGGACTACTCTGTTCTGAAGCCGTTCTTTGCCACCCTCGGAGATGTTTGTGGTTCCAGGGCAATTAGTGGTGGTGTATATGAGAGCAGAAAAAGAAAATAAGGCTTGAAATGTCCCTGTTAGCATGTGTGTGAATTAGGATCATTGTGGCACAGGAAACCGCAGAAATAGTATAGAATAGTACAGGATTGCAGAACAGTGGTGGACTCTGATTTCCCCAAGGTATTTTGATTTAGCTGGGGCAGTGAGCGCAGAGCAAAGGTTCTAGCTGGGTAAAGGATGTGCTTCCTGAATGTGCTGTATGGGTGTGGTAAGAAACGTACTTTGTAGAATTTCTGGCATAAATTAGATACCAAGAGGTATTTGTCTCTCCACCTAGGTAAGCTGGATTCTGAAGGGCAGCAAGATCTGACCGTGTTACATGACCACTTCTGATCAATGTGACTGCTAATTTGCTTAGGGAAATTATCTGGTTGGCACAGATGACTGTCTTGGTGTCAACTTTTCTCCTAAATTCTTATTCCTGCTGACTTCTTCAGCCTGTGTAAAAGTCTTGGTTTGTCTGAAGGTGCAACCTCTGTAGTATCAGATGTTAGGTTTTTAAAAACAGAAAGTATACAGCATTTGTAGGATGCTGACTGCCCTGTGTTAGACCTGTGTGCTCTAAGAACTTGTTAATGAAGCATGTTGCTACAAGAGAAATTAGAGAATAGTCATGAAACTGGGATGTCATATTTACCTTATTCCTTATTTCCGGCGAGACTGGATGGCACACCTGTGGAGACTTACACGTTCACGCTTTTCACAGACATACTTTGCTGTAAGGAAAGCAGTTGTGACAGAAAGATGTTTCAGACACTTCAGGAAGATGCTTATAAGGAGGTCCACAACTTAGGAGGTAATCAGATCCCAAGAAGTGTGTGTCTCTAATATGGAGGTAATACATTTACTGAATTCGAAAGGAAACTGGAAGGTCTAAGAAAGGTTTGTTTTGACTTCACTAAACTATAATGAGAAGATACATAGCTGCCATGCAGATCCTTATGGAAGCTATTAGTAAACTCTTGATTTAATATGCAGAAGCTATCTAAGATTACATTATCCTTATGTAAGACAGAGTAGGTCCGTCACAAGCAGTTCAAAAAATAAATTGGTTCCCTGAATTTTTGAACTGTTTTGGGATGTAGTTCTTCATGAAGAGCAGTGTGGGTGGCATGGAGTATCTGAGAGCAGATGTGACTTATATTCAGTCAATAGGTTATCTCTGTTCCATACTGTGGGTTGTCTCCACAGTAGGATACAGAATTATATATTTCTGCTGAGATAAGAGATCTAGAGTAGTATATGTGATGCTTTTCTGGACAGGTGCAAAAGGTGGGGAGTCCATGCTAGCAAGCTGTTACTGGGGCTATTAATATATTTTAATATTGCTTTGATTTAATCTTCCGTATAGATTAGTGTTAGAAGAATCAGAGAAGAGGCATACAGAAAACATTGTCTTTGATCTTCTAGATTACATCATATTGGAATATTTCTTTGACCATCTTCTTAGATAATGAGCTTAACAGTTCTTGCTTTTTTCCAGATATATAACAAGGGTTTAGTCCTAGGTCCCCATCTGCAAAATGCTAGCTTTGGGTTTCAACACTGCTGCGTTTCCATTTGTATTCACAGAATCACAGAATCATTAAGGTTGGAAAAGACCTGTAAGATCAAGTCCAACCATCAACCCAACCCCACCATGCCCACTAAACCATGTCCTGCAATGCCACGTCTACACGTTTTTTGAACACCTCCAGTGATGGTGACTCCACCACCTCCCTGGGCAGCCTGTTCCAGTGCTTCACCGCTCTCTCAGGAAAGAAATTTTTCCTAATATCCAGCCTGAACCTCCCCTGGCGCAACTTGAGGCCATTTCCTCTTGTCCTGTCGCTTGTCACTTGGGAGAAGAGACCAACACCCACCTCCCCACAACCCCCTTTCAGGTAGTTGTAGAGAGCGATACGGTCTCCCCTCAGCCTCCTCCAAGCTGTCATCCCTTTTACATCTCAGCACAGCACCAAATGTGCAGTGTAAGAGTGCTTGTACGAGGTGAAAGGCTTCTGTGTGGATTTTCCTTTGGATGCCCCACAGCTGTGGTTTTTCCAGTCCTACAGTAGGAATAGGAATAAGGTCTAGTTTGCTTCTTCATCTAATACATAGCCAAGTAAAAACAAAGAAGTCTCTGGGGTCCTTACTTACATATAGATAGTACAGTGATCTGATGTTTCAAATTTTTGTTTTCCCCAGGCAGTGATTTTGGTCATATGGATTCCAGGCCAGGTTAAAACACCCGCAGAGACTCTGAGGAGGGGGCAGACTGAGAGAAAAAGTGTATGTTCAGGAGAAGCATGTTCAGAAAAATCTTACCAATTTGTTTGTACTATATTGATAGAAATATTTAGAATTGAACATCATAGGATGGGAAGTTTTGCACCAAAGTAGGCAGTATCCACTGATAAAATCTTCTCCAAGAAGTTCATGGCCGCATTGAAGGCTTGTTTTAGGCAGTTTCCCCATTTGTAAAGAACAGCATGGTGTTTGCTTGTGAGTTTATATTGTATCCTGTTCCCAGTTGGAGCACATTGCTTTGTTCTGTCCTTAGTTGTGAATTGCTTGGTCATTGTCCGTCAAGGAGAGCAACACTTTCTTATCTCCATAGGTGAGAAGGCAGGGAGCATTTCAAAGAAGAAAGAGAGGACCTCTTCTCTACTACTAACTTACTTTAAGGCTTACTGCTTTCCCTGACATTAGTTATCTTTCACTCTACCTTGGAGTTCTAGATAATGTAAGGTATCTGCAATTTGGGAGGTGGAATAGAGCGGTTGATAGCTGGATGCTGTTGATTATTTGCTTATGTATCATCTTTATACAAAGATAATGATCCCATCTTGCACACATCTCCCCAGTGCCCTGTGCTGTGATGTGCGTGGTTCTGAGGTTGAAATAGCCACTTAATTCTTGTCTGTGAAAGTCATAGCAAGCCAAACTTCTTGGCCACAACCAGCTGAGATTCCGGAAGAGAGCCAGCGACGATAGAGGATCTGTCTTTTGAGGGCATATATTTCTTCAGCGGCTGGATGGTTGTGATGCTTCAGAAGAAGAAAGCAGAGATGAGAACATTAGCGAGGTACAGGCGAGTGCCGTACTGAAAGTGCTGCCAGCAGCAGCGTGTTACTGTAGGTGCTTTGCTGTTTTAAAAGAAAACCAACGCTGTTTGCAAATGAAACCAGCGCTGGCTTATGTCTGCAGTTACAAAGAGGGCAGCACTTTTATAACCTTGTCCATAGCTTTATGCGGTGAGCGAGGACGTTCTAAGAGTAATCCCATATGTCTGACCTAATGCCAACGTATCCATTCGTGGCACTATCCAAGGAATTAACGTATGGGCACTTGGTAGCAAGCTGGGAACCCACCTTTATAATCTGTAGGTAAGAGGTTTGTGGTCCCCAGAAGGCATTAAATTACATCTATATGCCTTTCTATTAGTTGTGCACAGTTGCGATGCATTTTAAGTACTTGAGATGTTTTGTTCTGATGCTGTTACACTTCTGGCTCTTGCTTTCTGTTTCTGTGCACCCAGTGTAGTAACTTTTTATATATGAGCTTATGCAATGTCTGTTGTATTCCTTCTTTTTTTTTTCCCCACCATGATTAAACTCATAAACTCATAGCATTGGTGTAATTTTGCATTTAAGATATATTGTGCTATTGTAATAAGATACATTGTCCCAGTGTAATGTTTTTCCTTTCATATGGATTCACGCTGTACAGTACAATTCCTTTTTTCTGTTATAGCACATTTTCTGTGTAAATTCATCTGAAAGGGAAACATTAAAAGCTGCTGTATTTGCAGTGAATGAACCAGTTTTAGCAGAGAGAGCAATGGGATTCCCTGCAATACTGTCTCACTGTCTCTTCTTTAAAATTGCTGTGTTGCGGGAGGCTGTTGTGGTACTTACTTTTATAGTTAGGGAAACATTTTTCTTGTTATTTAATTTAGATGCTGACATAATGAGTGCTCTGCTGTGATGAATATTTGATGTGTTTATTCTGATGTAAATGCCCAACTATCTTGCCAGTTCTCTTCAACCTTTATAACTTTTTAGACAACAATTTTGAGAGTGATGTGGTTTGTCTGCCCAACGCATTTTGATGGAAAGGGGGAATACTTTTATGGACACTCAGTTAACAACTTCTGGAATTAATTTTCTTGTGGTCTTGGCTGTTATTCAGTGAGATTTTAACTTGAAATAGTCTCTTTAGACTCTCACGAGTGAATTGGGCCAGGATCAGTATCTGCAGTGTAGGTATGTAGGACTCATTACTCCCGTTTTCCTTTGTAGCCAGCAGACAGAGGCAGGCACTTTTAGGCAAATTTGTCCATTATATAAGATAAAGCTATTGGAGCCTCAGGTGGAATAGTTTCTAGTAAAACACACTATCTTCTAATTAATTTGCTCGTAGAAGTGCTGAATTATGACTGAGGTGCTCATGAGCAGTGAGTTTGTAAATCAAAGGCTTTCTTTAGCTCTCCTAATCTGGAGCAGATAAATGTTCTTTAGAAATTAGTATGCAGAATACTTTGTAGGCACATAATTACATCTAGCCCTTTGTGCGTGTGTGTGTGCGTGTCAGAAGAGATTCAGGTTAGATATTAGGGAAAGAGTTCTAAAGATACGGGTAGAGCAGTACTGGAATAGATGATCTCTGGGTCTTCAGAACATCCAGCTGTACCAATCTTTAAAATCAGGTTGGGCAAACAGCTGCCAGAGATGACAACAGGTATCCTACCTTGAGACAGACTGATGGACTCCGTTTTCTCTCCAGGACCTCCAAACCTGGTTTTTATGATTATTGATACAATACATGAAAAAAGAGAGATAAAATGACCCAAACAGAAGGTTGATGCTTTAACAAAACATCGTAACATTTCTAAAACTACATTCCACCAGTTGGACTTGCTCCCAATTTGTTCTGCTTCCAAAACTGATCCCTTTTGGTTAGCAAGGCTAACAAAATTTGAGTAACACCGGGGTGTACTAACAGTAAATCTGGATGGTAGTAACCGGTAAGGGTTGCCGAATCCTGTAGCGCGATGGAGGTGAGGCTGGAGCAGCTCCATGCCCTGAGGTCCACCCAGCAGTGAGGGTGATCCATGGAAGGTCTTGTTTGATATTTTGTTTTCTTTATTTTCTTAATTTTCTTCTTATAGTATTTTGAAGCAATTCTGTAACAGGAAGGAGAGCTGTGCTAAGTCTTCTGACCCGTGCGCCTGGCTGTGCCGAAGAACAGCACCTCTGCCTGTATGAAACGGGTTTTGTGGTCTTGTAGTGCAAAGAAGTTCATGCTACTCCGGCCAGTCTTTCTCTTGTGAACTTTCAGCCTGTTTTCTCACTCTGATTTTCGTATTAAAAAAGAAAAGTGTTTCTTCTGCTCTCTGACGCCCTTTTTCTATAAGAAACTTGCATGTTCTGTGCGTGGCTAGCATACTCACTCTCATTATTATCACAGACAACCTCGGCAGTCCTGATAGCATATGTTAATTGCTTTGGAGTTGTATGTTAGAAGTGGTGAACTTTGCATGTGGTATTTTCTCTCAGCTGTTCCATCCTCTGGGATGAGACGCAATCCTACTGGCTGGAACTACGTGTGATATTACTGGAAAACATTACGGCTGACGGTGTCTTGTCGTGAGAGGGCACAGTACTGTGCCCTGGAGTGGCTGGGTTTATATTTTCTATGTGGATTCCTTTATAAGGAGCAAATTGAAACAAATCTTCTGGGTATTCAGCAGCCAAATGTAGTTTTAAAATGAAAAAATATTTTTAATATAATCAGTGAAAAAATCAAAGAAAATGACAAAAGTGGTAGGAAGAAAAACAAGTAAAGAAAGGGGGATAAGAACAAATGTTTTTAGATGAGATCTTCCAAGAAGTGCCTAATACATGTTTTCTGTGTTCACGTTTCTTTTGCTATTAGGAACAGAAATCTGTTGATTACAAAAGTTCTGTCGCTACTGCGGCATCGATTTCCCTTGCCCTACATGCTTGTGTAGTAAATGAGCAACCTTTTACGCTCACCGGAAAAGGAGGGTGTTTTCTCTTTGTCCTGTATCGCTGTGGTATGAGGGAATATAGCCAATTAATTTAATTTTGGACAACATATTAAGAGTCAGTAATCCTATTGTATTGCTACTGCATATCAGTTAAAGTTATTTGCACCCTTTACTTGCTTGATTTTTTTAGCGTATTTGGAGGTTTTTTATGTTCAATATAATCTCTTTTTTTTTGTTTGCTTTTGGATCACTGCAAAATCCTTATATGCATTTTTTTATTCCTAAATGACTGCTGTGTATTATTAAACTTACCTTTCACATAGCAGATTTTATTTAAAGATGGGGGGGTGTGTCTATACAAATGTGTATATATGGGGGGGTGTGTGTGGTGAAGGTAAAACTTTATGCTGATATGCTTATCTGATATAATTAAAACATTTACATTTTTTTCATTATAATCAGGTATCAGAGCTTGCTTAAAGATTTTTTTTTTTTGGCTGGTAAATTTTTCTGGTATTTGGCTTCAACATTCACTTACTTAAATGTGAGTTTCTGAGTGACATTTAGATCAAAGGCTCTGTAATTGTTTTATTGTAAATCATTATAATATCGTTTGTAATAGATAAAAATGAGACAAACGAATGTGGAAAGTCCTTCTCTGCCTACCCTCTAGTAATGCATTTCCTTTTCACTGCCTGTGCTAGGAGTTGGAGTTTCTTATGTTGCCTCAAATTCACTGTTTTTTCTTTACAAGTCACTTCTCTTTTATGTAAAAAAAGTTCATAGATTTAGTTAGCTAATGCAGTTATTGGTTTTAAAATGTGCCTTTGGGCTTCAAGCAGTCTTTTGTGTAATGCTGTTATATATGCAGGCGATGGGCATGCTGAATGTTTAACTAGCCTTTCAGAAGGACATCTGACAATAAAACGTGGTATTTGCATATCTTTTGGGATGAGACCAGAAGTCTTACGAGGCACAAATGTCAAAATATCCGATGGAAAACTTTGAGTGCACTTCCTATGATCCTACGCACTGATGAACTGAAAAGCAAGACCTTCGTTTGTCTAAAATAGTTAGCTCCTTCTACTGCCTTGAAGGGCACCAACACAATTTCATTTATTTGGCTTTTCTGCTAAAGTACTCAAGTTTTCTCCTGCCTTTTTCTCTCCACGTGAATGTGCTGTTTAGTATGCCTAAACTGGAGACTTCTGGCTGTAGTTCTTTTGTCCGTAACCTCAGCTCATGTCATGCCCCCCCGAACACTTTCATCTCAAAGCTCTCGTCCTTTTCCCTAAGGGTCCTCTGAGATGTCAGCAGCACGAGAAGTTCCCTCCTGTTACTGGGGAGCTGGGAGGCTTCGCGACGAAGCTCTCTAGTACCATCCTACTTGCATCTTTCCCTTTTCAGAAACATTTACGTTACTCCTATACGGATCCACAGTCATGGTGCCTAATGCTGTGGCATCAGGAACAAAACCAGAGCTGATGGTACCAACAGTACGAAATACAATATTTGACCATGGATTTATGTCTAAACGTTTTAAATCACTTTTATTTGCTCTTTCATTGTTTAAACAGTAAAAGGAAATTTGTCCCCCACAAAACTGCATCTAACTACTGCTAAGAGTTTTTATTAAATTTCTGCTTTATTTGATCTCCTCACTTTTCTAATTTTACTTGCTTCATTTTTAATGGTCATGATAATGGAGGTGATAATGTTTGTTTATTATCATAGTACCATTCTCCCTTGTGCTGTAACTGAAGTCAGTAGACTTTCATTTAGTAGCCTCAACATCTGAGTTAATATTTCTCTTGCTTTCCTTTTTATTGAGAATTTATGCCTCCAAACATTCTGTTCTTAATACACTGCATATAAATTTGTGGCTCCCATGACTGCTATAAGGTGCTGAGCGCTCCAGAGAACGGGATACCAAATAATCCTCGGCACTCATGCACTCATCTGCTCTATTAGCACAGTCCAAGTTTGCTACACCCCAAAGAGAACCCACGTAGATCTTACAATTCACTGCAGAGGACACTGAGAAATTTAACCCGATTGAAGAAGGTCTTGCCACCTTCTTGTGCGGCACAGGGTCCACCGAGAAAGAGCACTTGCTGCATTTTAACAATTTTAGCCCCTGGCTTCTCACTGTGCAGTGAAATGACCCCAAAGGGTTTTTCCCTCGCTCCCGTCAGTGCTCGGGAAGAGGACTACAAACTTCTTTGTCAAAGTTGCAGAGCTAATGATACACCTGAAAGTAATGGGTTTTTTATGGCTGGCCTGCAGATTACCTATGACAGCCTGCGATTACTAGTTTGGGGGCCACAGTTTGGGAACGCTTAGAGTAATAATATCCTTGTCCAGGAAAGTCCAGCAACCCAGTGTAATGGTACAGTGACTTTAATATTGACGCATAGGCTCCCTACAGTATCCTTTAAATAGTTTTACTAGTAATCTAAGAATACTGCTTAGCAGTTTCAGATAAAATTGACTTTATATAAAATTGTAGAGGCCCAGGGAAAAAATTCTGTATTGTTAACTCTGTTTTGGCTGAGTCTAAACGTGCATGTCACAAGTCATACTGGGACTTGAATGTAAGAGTGGGACTTAAACATATCACAGAATCATTAAGGTTGGAAAAGACCTTTAAGATCATCGAGTCCAACCATCACCTACACAGTTAGTGTCAGTATGGACCAGGAACCTTTCCAAAAAACATTCTGAATGTTGCTATAGTGTTCTGTCTGGTGAAAGGTTAATAATAGTGTGGATGTGGTCAGACTGACTCAAGACCAGAAAACCATTCCGTTTACTATGATGACGTAGCCTACTATAGACATATTTCAGGTGTGATCCTGGGATGGGTCAACCAAGCATGAGTTGATCTCCTTTCTATCAAGTATTTGAAAAGCCTGTAAATACCCTCTACATGATTTACGCTAACTCTAACCTTGCCGGTGATGTGTGGTTTGAATTGAACCTTTGCTGCCCACACACAGCTTCTTGTTTCCTTTTGTCTGTATTACACAAAACCTGGACTTTATTTTTTTGACAGTAAGTGAAATTAAAACCTTCTCCACCCCTTCACAGCCTAGGAAGCCTCACCTTTGCTATAATTCTTTATCCGAAAATTTTTTTGGTCAACCTATTGCAGATTCCTAAGTCCCAGTGTTTTTAAATGGACAGCTTATGTTTAAGCTGTTGTAAGGACGATTACAGAAATTTTGTGTAGTTCAAATATTTTGAAATCAAGCTGTAGTCTTGCCATTGGTGATAGCAGTTATTCTGAAAAGACATTCATGAAGCAGTTGGAAGCCAGCGAGTTCTGTGCCTTAGGTAGCAGGAACATGCTTTCAGGGCTTTCCAGATATAATTTCTGCAGCATGGCCAAATATTTTAAGCGCATATGTTGAAACTGGCTTTCAAAATCTGTATTTAGTCTTTGATTTTATTGGAAGGTGTAAGAGACGGGTCCTTTGGAAAATCAGGCTCCTTTAATTATGTAGGTAACATATTTTAAAATGTTAGATTCTGTCTATGAATCATTCTCTCCCATTATTAGAGATGACATTTCCATTTAATTTCCCAGTGGGATTCCATTTAATGTTTTCAAAACAACATCAGTTGAAATCATATTTGTTTTGGTTGTTTGCCTTTATAAAGAAATTTTTATTAGAGGGATTGCAAAGTTTTTAAAATGGAAGAAAGAAGAGTTTGTGGAGATGAAATATTTGTAAAAGTTTCACTTGGTATTTTCTTTTTAATTCAATGCCTTGAATAGATGTCAAACTCGTGAGGCAGCTTGGCACATCTAAGTATAGTATCAGAAACAAAGGATTTGGGAGTCTGCTGAATTTTTTTATTTTGATCATGTTCTTATTCCGTGAATCATGTATTTTTAGTGCTACTGTGAAGGAAGTGGATACTTTGGTTTTAATTTACAGATGAAGTAGTTAGTTCATCCTTGGAGTATTCGTATTATCTTACCAGGAATGATTTTTTAGCAGGTATATACAATTTTTGTTACATTACTGGTTACGATGCAGTATACCGGTCTGTTCTAAATACGTCTTTTCTAAATAAAAGATGGCGAAGTGATTTTTGGTCCCGAGACCCGGTGGCACCGACTGCCTTACGTCAGTCAAGCCAAGGCATGGATTCAGGCGCTGAGACAAGATGCTCTGTATTCTCCAAATGTCCTGTTCTTTCAGAGATGACGAAGGCTGGATGTGGCTTAAAGTTTTATCAGCTATCGCTAATGAGATTCTCCATTTGAGTCTTTGCCTTGTTTTGGGTTTGGTGAAATGTGGTGTGCCGAGTATAATGTGAAGTTTAAGTGTGTTAGGAAAAATTCTAGATAAAGAAAAACTGCTTCTGCATTTAGGAGAGTGTGGAAAGGGAGAAAACTAGCAGAGGGGGGAAACAACATATGTGTGAAGAATAAGAGAGACATAAAATCTTAATATGCTTCTTATTAATAGGATTTATTGCTGTTATTTATAATAACCCTGATTGAAACCGTTTCTTTTACATTTCTGACTTGATACATTTTCAGGAAATTAGAAGAACATATCAAATGTGTTATCTTCTACACCATGTCCCCTTTCTCTTCTCCTGATCTTTTTACTTGTTAGGTTTTAATCATTTATGGGGAAAAAAAACATTTTAAAAGGACATGTAACACAAAGGTAATAATCGCAGTGCCATGCTGTTTTATGGGGCAATAATCCAGTTGCCTTGTTTGAATAAACTACTTGGCTTTCATTCTCCTAGGCTTTACCTTGGGGAATGGAGCTGGATTATTGCCTTGTAAAACAGTGCTGCATTCCTGTTGTTGATTAATTATAAATCTTTGCCTATCACTAGTCACGGAGCACTTTCTTTCTTACAGCATTCCTGTTTCTTTCCTTCATGGCTTTGTCCTGCATTCAGAAAATTCACAAATAAAAGCTGAGTTCCGCCTGATTTGTGGCACTCTAACATTAATCTCCAGTCTGGGAGTTTCTGTATAAGCGTGTTACACATTTATTTTCTTCAAATGAAGGTGAATCACAGCACCCTCCATGGGAACAGCTTCTGAGTGAGATTCAGCCTGCCTAAATTTCACTGAAGTCATTCAGTCCGAGATAAGGGGGAGTGCGGTGGTGGCTGTAGTGCTGGTGAGGATCCCCTGCCTCCCCATGGGAGTCTACTTAACTTCAGATCATGTATCCACTTACATTCTGCAACAGCTGGGATGTGTAAGCCAGTAGTAAGTAGATGTTAGCAAGGGACTCGACTGGTACCACCCAAATGAATTTTAAGAAGGTTGGGATCTCCTTAGGTTTGAACTGGAAATGTGGGCTACTACCTCACAGTGCCACCATCAAGATATTGTCATTGTTAGCACTTAGCCGTATACTGATCCCCCTACCTCTTGTTAACTGACCCTGTTGGGCTCTTCCAGAGGATTTTTAAGTCTTTTTCCACTTCCTGAGACTTTCTGGGAATAGGAAGGAACAGTCCAGAAATACCTGTAATAGCAAGAAGCCAGACACAGCCATGATCATATGGTTGCTGAACCCATTACCTGAAATGCAGGTAATCTAGCAGGACAGTCAGTTCAGAAGTATTGCCAAATGGAGTTACAAATTGATAGATACTGTCCAAATTGGAAGATCATAGAGATTTGTAACATCATTTGTAATTTGTGTGCTGAAGAAGAGTCTGAACGGTAGTCTTACAAATTACGTCTTTTGGGGGGAGAACGACCTACATATGTTGACGAGTTTGCTCAGTGTACAATTAGTGATTGAGTGTTTTCTGATGTAGCATTTATGATTGGTGCTTGGCAAAATGGCCATTACCGTTCCTTATTTATTTATGTATCAACTTGGATGCAATGGTCTCTATACTTTAAAATCATTTGGAAGTTGAACCTGGTGTTGTGCGTGACCACCAGCTTACTGAGTAGTGTTTGGTACGGAGGACTTGCCACACATCCAACTCAGTCATCAGAGATAACTATCAATTGTTATTGCAAAACAGTAACAAGGAAAAGTTTGGTTGCATGTAAGGAAAAAATTCTTCATAGTGAGAGTGTGAATCACCATCCTTAGAGATTTTGAAAACTTGACTGGATGTGACCCTGCGCAGTCTGTTCTAACCTTCAATTTGTTCTGCTTTGAGGAGGTGTTTAGGCTTCCATGTGGTCCTTCCGAGCTACGCCTTTCTGTGATTGAAATGAGGAGGTGCTGTCTTTGTGTTACTATTACAAACTGCGCAGGAAGCCATGGATTCAAGCGTGCTTCTTCTGTGTCAGACAGCTTTGTTGGGTTCTCACTGGCTTGCAGGAGTCATACTCTCTTCTCATACTCCTGCTTTAGTAGTTCATAAACTGCACAGCTAGATGGAGAAACTTCTTGTTGCTTTCTCGATATGTTGGAGAATATGTCCTGGGGGACTGTTTACTGCACAAGTGTTGTACTCCCTCAGTTTTAGGTACACCACCAGAAGTTGGTGGAATAGCTTCATGGTAGTCATCTGCATTCAAACCACACATCACTGGTAAGGTTAGAGTTAGCGTAAATCATGTAGAGGGTATTTACAGGCTTTTCAAATACTTGATAGAAAGGAGATCAACTCATGCTTGGTTGACCCATCCCAGGATCACACCTGAAATATGTCTATAGTAGGCTATGTCATCATAGTAAACGGAATGGTTTTCTGGTCTTGAGTCAGTCTGACCACATCCACACTATTATTAACCTTTCACCAGACAGAACACTATAGCAACATTCAGAACGTCTTTTGGAAAGGTTCCTGGTCCATACTGACACTTAACTGTGTAGGTGGTGGTTGGACTTGATGATCTTAAAGGTCTTTTCCAACCTTAATGATTCTGTGATATGTTTAAGATAAATGCACCAGCCAGTCTGCAGGGCCAGGGTCTTGGATCTAGTGCATACTCTGCATCCTGCTTAATTCACTTAAATTAGAATTTTCCTCCCTTTCCTTTCCTACTCAGCTTCATGATTTCATGTTTGTCGTTTGTCTAGGAGGCAGTTTCTGCTTCTGTTCTGACAGCTGACCTTATGTGCTAAGATACGCTATTTTTTTGACACGCCATATGCAAGACTCTCTCGTGCTTGCCTGAATTACAAGAGGGTTATTAACTTTGAGTGGGGTGGGCTCCTCTTTCTCACCCAGTAAGGCAGTGTGCGGGTTTCACAGTGACGTTCTTCCGTGCACTGCATTTTACAGTTTTTGTAAATACATGCAGTAAAAATGTATGTTATAGACATATAAATGAGACAAATCACTGCACCCCAGTATTGACTTTGGTTTGAGATCAACCGTATTGATTATTCACCACCTGATGGTGACAGTGAATTTTGGGTGCCTGATCCTCAGTGTTGTTTTTGAGGGAAACCGTGATATTTACTTCTTGAAGTTCTCAATGCTTTGGTTACTAACAGCTTAGCATAGTCTGTGGTTCTTTGTGTGGAATGGTAACAGGTGTTATCACCCAAGAAATCACAGTTTTTCATTCTTTAAGTGATCAGTGCTGATGGCTCCTCACTTTTACAAAGGTCTTTGATTCTTAAGTATTATGAACAGAAGTACATAAAATAAAGGTAGGTCTTAGTTTACCTATGTAAAACTGTTTAACACTAATATCAAAAGGATTTTTATGAACAGCGTATACTGAGGAACAGTGTTGTATTAAAATGTTATCTTGATAACAATTATTTAATATTTTTTAATGTGCGTTTTTATTTTTTCTGTGTCTAAATTTGGAATATAATGGATAAACATATTTAACTATAACATAGATTATTTAGTAATGAATAGAATTAGGAGCACAGGTTGTAGGAGGATGAGTTTTGGGAAGCACGAGGAAGTCACTGCATACTGAGATAGCTGAACTCCTGGTTTCGGCTGCAGCAAATCTATGAAAATATTTACAATGAAGAGCCAGTTTAATTTTAGAAAAGAGGAGTCCTCATGATATCACCTGCATTTGGTACATGCAGGTTAATAAATGTCTTCCCTCTACCTATACTCAGGAGAGGTATTCCTTAAAAACGAAATCTATTTCTGCACCCCCATCCCCTAATTTCTTATTGTCTTGTGCAAATGAAGTCAGAAGAGAAGCATATTTTAACTTTGCTTAAAGCAACATAATTGGTAGGATATGTGATGCAAATAAATTGGCCCAAATGTTCACCTAATGTACCCCTGCTTCAATTCTCTTGCTGCCCTTGCGAACTGTAGTTATTGTTCTTCCATTGTAGTTATCTTTGAAGAGGCCGGGTTGCCTGTGGCAGTCGAGGAAAAATCAGAAGAAAATTTAAATGATTAATTAATGTAATCTAGTGTCTGTTTTACCAAAGGCTTTCAGGGACTTACTTAGCTCGATTAATGAGAGAAATTCCAACAGCAGGTTTTTAGAATAGGTTTTTGAAGAGTGTAAATGACATAGCTGCTGGAGGGAAAATGATCTTACACCTCTTTATATAAAGCCACCCACTGAATTAGTACTAAGGAAAAATATTCTTTTAAGGCTTTTATTTAGTTATTATTTAGTATTTCTACAAATCAACCTAGTACACATTTTCTTTGGAGTTGTAAAGGACAGAGGACATAAATCTCAAATATAGCTATCAGCTAAAAGTGTATATGGTCCCAAAAGTGGGCCCATGGGCAAAATCGTGGAAGAAAAGGGATGCTGAATACAGGTATCACCTTTGGCCCAGAGAATCCCTGGAGGCCGGGCAAATTTTCTAGGAAATTGTCAGTATGTGCTTGCACTGCTTCTGGGCTCTTCTGTTGGAGGGAGAGCAAGAGTCTGAACTGACCTTTAGTTCAACCTGGTATAGCTGTTTTGCATTATGTGTTTTAGGATTCAGAAATACCTGTAACCAAACCAAAAAGGTGAAAGAAGTAAAAATGTTGAGATATGTAAAATTTGGAAATGTTTCATTTTTATCTATTTAAAATTGTTGTTATCATGCTTAGATTTGGAAACAAACACGGATGAACTAAAATATTGTTATTTCATACTGTTACAGAGTTAGGTTAGGTGGGACTTCTGGAATTTATCTAGTTCAATTCCTTGCTCTGAGCATGGCTGCCTTCAAAGTTAGAGCCTTGCTCAGTTGGGTACTGAAAATCTCCCAAGGATGTAGATTTCATCACATTTTTAGGCACCTTGTTGCTGTGCTTAACCCCTTCCGTTGTGAAAAATCTTTTCCTTGTATGGAGCTGGAGTTTTGCTTGCTGCTGACATTTTTGTTTCAAAAATATGCAACTAAATGTTTTACTACTTCTGAAACATTTGCAGCTTTTTTTTTAAAATCTATTAATTTATTATTTCCAGCAAATTTCTAATGTAACGCATACTAGTAATTGCTGTTGAAGAATGTAATCAATTCTTGTCCAGCTGTAATTATATTTAACGTTCGTGAAAGTGTTTGTCAGCCCAGAAGTTACAGCTGCCTATGGGGATGCAAAATGTCTTGAGTTAAGATATAGGACCCTAGCGTGGAACAATGTTGAACACTGAGAAAGACACACAGAGAGATCTTCAAAGTTGCCTTAATTCTTTATTTTTTTGGTAGCCTCAAAGCGATGCAGATGCACAGGCTTTCTTCCTCATTCATCCTTCCCCCCGCTCCCATTCATGCTAATCAAAATGATAGTTAAGTAGAGAAAAACTCATATACTGTAATTCTGTAGCAGAGGAATACTGTAGTTTTTGAAATGAAAACTAAAAAGCGAAAGTTTCCACTGGGTTGTACAATCATAGAATAACGTAGGTTGGAAGAATCTCCTGGAGGTCTGTGGTCCAACTTCCCAGTCCGAGCAGGGCCAGCTTAGGTAGGTGGGGTTGCTCACCTAGCAAAATACAGACGGCTCATCTCTCAAAAAGTGTTTTATTGGTTGAAAGATAAAAGTAGATTGCCACTTATTTTTCTGAGCTGTCTCTGTTAGAAGAGTTTTTAGTGGCTAGAAGTTCAAAGACAAAATGAAAAGACGATGACAAAGTATTCTTCGTTATACTAAAAATGTGTACGCTTTACATGTGGCTATATGGACTAAGGCTAAGTGCATGAATTTAAAAGATGTCCTCTTTCAAGAACAGGGGCAACAATATTATCCTCACCAAAGGTCCAGCTGAGAATCTGGAGGCCAATCTGACAGTGACAGCATACAGAATTGGAGGTAAAGTGATAAAGGAGTAAGAAAGCTAGAAAATGGAGGGATAAGAATGAATCCCCAGGCAATCTGAATACATGAGTCAGAGAAGGGAAGGAAGGAGGATGACTTGCAGAGGAGAAATAAAGTAAGGAATAAGAAAGTGTGGCTTTCAGGGTAACTCTGATACGATGTTGGATTTGATGATCTTACAGGTCTTTTCCAACCTTTATGATTCTTTGATTCAGTGTGATTCTGTGACTGTGAAAAGAGGGATTGAGACATGGAATTTCACAGGGACTCATTTTAAGGTCATGAGCCACAGAGGAAACCCCCCAAAAGAAGGTGAGCAGCGAACTGCCTCCTCATTACCATTGACTGCAAGATAAGCAGAGGAGTTCCCAGGGGAGGCAGTTAACCCTCTGTGGGTCTCCATGTTAGCAGTATCCCCACATTCTCAGTGCATCAGACCTAGTGTGCTGGAAAGAGAACTGATACACTAACAATTTCTCTGATCATTATGAGCAGCAAGGTTTTATTTTATATCTTACATTAGTACATAGCTTCACCAAATTAGGGCATGTGATATACCTACATTTTTAATATCAAGAGGTTTCAATAAAGGTGAAAAGAATCTTACTCTTTTAAAGCTTGCATAAAATACTACATTTGAATACAAACCAACTGCTTCCATGAACCATAAACCAGCCCCAGTGCACCAAGGAGGTTTATTATTCAGCCCAAGAACACTCATGCACAGCTCACAAATGCAGGCACAAATAGCATTCCCTATGGCTTTTGTTTTAGCGAAGCCTCTGGCAGCAAGAGGTCTGTTTCTTCATTAACTGTATATACATTTTGATTTATCCTTATTGGCAAGCTAGCCCACCTTACTCCTTATATTGTGAAATGCACACAATACCTTGATTATGATTATGATATAGAAGTGACAGTTTAAACAGCCTTTAAGTAGCTTCATCTTATCCATAAATAGCAAAAGGTTCTGTCATCACTTTTCTGTAGTTTGTATTTAAAATGACCGTTGTCCTCTTGGTATGTATCAGGGTAATATGTACCAGGACAGCAAAAGATGCGCTGTGTTACCTAAAAATTCTCACTGGTCATCTGTCAGTGATAATTCTGTTATTGCTTATGCTCAGATACTGCTACTGCTAGTTCAGTCTTTCACCAGAGAAGCTTATGATTCATTGGCGAGAGAAATGTGTAAGTTGTGTCCAAAAGCCGGTAGAGTGAAAACCACAGCGATGTAGCAGCTTTGTTGGTACTGAAATGAACCTTGGGACTTTTCCTCCCGACAGAGTTACTTTTGGGGGCAGTACAGATGCCATAATACAGCGTTATGCTGACATTTACAAGGTAGTTGTGTAGTAGTTGGTTATACTACCCCATACCGGCTTTCACATAATTTGTCCAGGCTAGAATGCGGTGAAGACCATGTTCAACTCCCATGAACATGTATCCTGAAAATGCGTCTGAGAGGGCACTCGGCTAGATTGGTCAGGTGTTGCCAATTCAAGCAAAGATAAAGCATTAAAATAGTCAAACGGTAAAATGAGACCAGTAAGCTGTTGGCATTTGAGCTTACTAAGGGTTCCCAGACTCTTGTCTACCTAGAACCTTCGGCAAAAAGATGATGCAGTCTCCAGTGATATTAGTAGCTGAGGTGAATACGTCCGATCCCCCGTTTTTGGGAGCTCTGCCTCCCAGAAATGATGGATCAAACAAGCGTGAGTTATTGATGGTAAGCGAACTCCTTGCTTTAAGAGCTTTAAGTGGCACTTCAAAGAAAGTAGATGGCCGTACCACTGAGATTTGGGGTGCCTCAGCCAGGTACCGCGTCGTCACTGGAAATGGTCACCTCTGAAGATCTTTGGAGACCAATGCAACAAACTTAACTGAAATGTCTGTCTCTCCTTACTGACTGTAGAAATTTCTGGAGGATGAGTGAGTGCTTCTACACGACAAATATGCCTATTAGCTTCCTGCAGGGGCTGAGAAAATAATAAGTTAAAATTACCCAAATTGTTTTGGGCTTGTGTTTGTACTTTGCGTTACTGTCTTTGTTTTTCATGCTGAGTGGCAAATGCATTGAACTCTTGTTGTGCTGTTTCTCGGATTTTATTTGTATAGCTGAGATTTGTGTTTGTATAGTGTGATTTTGCCACACATCCGCACTAGTTCTTGCTGCTAGAAAAAAGCGGGAAGAAATTTAAACACCACCATATCCCTGTTTTTAGTCTTAATTGCTTTCAGTTGGATCAAAGACTGCCTACTAAGAAAGAGAAACTTCTAGTCTGAATTAAAAAAAATCTTCACAGACTTATCATCAACCCCCAAAGAAACATCAGTTCTCTTATTTTTACTTTCTTCTATTTTCCCAATACCTGTAATCCTTCTCATGTTTCTATTTACCTTTTTTTAAAAAAATCTGTGCATTCTTTTTGATGTTTAGCTGCAGAAACTGGTTTTTCAGAAATTGTGGCTTTTTCAGTATGTTTTAATACTGTAGTTGCATACATAATTTTAATATAGCTATATACAATTCTATAGCTTGCAGTTTTTCTGTGTGTTTATACTGAAGAAGCAAAAGTCCAGTATTATGTATTGTTGTTAAAAATGAAACTTTAAAACATTAATCCTCCCAACAAATAAAGAATCCTGCAAAGCATTTGATGTTGGTTGCAAAAATAATGTCAGTACTGTATCATATTCAGAAGAGCTTTTTATGTGTTTCTGTTTTATGATCTATAACACCACAGTGTTTTTTTCCAAAGCTTCTGTTGGATCCTTCTTGTTGAGATTATTTAGCGACTTAGCTTCTTGTGTCTGTATGGGTGCAGAGTGACACTTTTTACTGCTGCCTATTTTAAAATTTTCTTACATCTCATTTTCATGATCCTATAATTACGTTGGATCAATGTCTGATTGTGTGATAGTTTAACATAGGGATCATCTGACTCAGTCCTCCCCTGATGGACAGAAGCAGATGCTTTATTTGATCAAGGGTGATACAAACCTTTCACCCATTTTTATTATCTCTTTTGTTATATTTTTGTATGGTAAATACACTTGATATACTGCTGAGCTGTATATCACACATCATTTAAGTGGTTACCAAGTCTTGAAGACGTTGCGTTATTGTGTTAGAATTTTTCTGAGTTAAAAGATTTTTGGTTTACATTGTTTTTAAGGTACAAGTTGTTTTGATCACTCTTCAATAAAATAAAGACAAATTTAATATAATGTCCTTCATCATTGTTGATACTTTGGGACTGTAGTCTCCTAGCAACAGAAAAGACGACAATTCGAAACAAATGTGGTTAAGTATAGAGAAATCTACTTCTCCCTACTTACTTATTAATTTCAAGCTCTTCATAATTGGAAAAACTGCAGACAAATTTTAAAAAAAAGTCTTTATCCCTGAGTACTTTATATATTTTCTCAATACTTTTTAGTGGAGAAATGGTCAAAGTATTTTTTTTTATGATCCCTGTAGTCCAGCTGTGCAGGAGGAAATGGTGAATTTTGCTGACAAGGTTGAGCTTAAACACAATTTTTAACCACATAATACCAAGTCATCCGTGCTGTTGGGTCATCCTAGCCTTGTAAAAGGTGAAACAGAGTCCAGGAGTAAATACTCCCTCTGTGCTGGGGAGTATCCTTCTTTAGTGGTCAGTGGTGACTGTCTGTCAGCTCATTCCTCACTGTGTTTTCCCTTTGTGGTTGTTGTAACTTGGGTCAGTGATCGATGAGTTCACGCAAGAAGCTCCTTCCCCAAGGCTGCGTAAGAGATCACCCACACAGCTGGAAGCAGAACTCAGGTCTTCCTGCCTCCATCCAGGTGCCCCATCTGCCAGACCAGAAGTCCTTAACCTCAAGCTGATAAGCAACATCTTGCCTGTGAGGCTCTGATATTGCTCACAGCAGTGGTTGGAGTTTGTGCCACTGTGATCTAAGCGGACAGGGGGAGTGAGGGATGACGTTGCCCATGGCACGTTGTGTTGCCAGTACTGTTGCCCACGGGTCTGCAAAGATTCAAGGCCATTTGCTGTTAAACCATGTTTTGCTTTTGACGATATGTGGCTACCAGTGCATTATCTCCATCATAACGCTACAGCTCTTACAGAGACAAAAATGTGTATTTAAAATACTAAATGTATTTAAAAAATTAAACCTGTGCACAGCCCCGGAATTCTTTTTCCCCAAACCAGTGCATGGCTTTACATACCCTCTTTTCCAGTATCACTTTCTACCTGTTTAAAAGAAAGCTTCTAAATGTCCTTTTATACCCGTGACTTCTAATGTCCCTGTATTCCTGATTCTGACTCATTGTCGATGTGCGTCTTGATGTTCATTTGATTCATTCCTACTATTTCATTACTCTGTTAGGTTTTTAGGTTTGGCCTAATCCGCCTCGTGTGTTCTCACTCTGTCTCTTACCAGTATGTGATCCCTGCATCATGGATGCTTGTAAGCTTTAATATTAAAACTAAGTTAAACTTGTGTTTAAAAGCAAATACTATTTTAAACAAAGCAGAAGAAGCACATAAGAAGAGATAACCTTTTCATTTGATATCTGTAGTTACTGCAAGCTTTTGGAATATGAGGATAGTCAAAAAGTTGATAAACTTGGATGCTAGCAACATTGTCTTGATCCCTCAGCTTCATACCATTTCATGTCATGCTTGGTTTCAGTGGCTTTTTGGTCTTGTTTTGCATTTTTTTAAAAAAATAAAGGCACATAGCCTACTTAGAGATTTAGAGAGCAAATTTTTTAATTCATGGAATGTCACTTTGTCCTTATTTACACTTTATAAACTGATTTTCTCTGCACCAGTAAAAATTCCAGTTTTTAAAGATGTTTTAGGTGAGGTTACCAAGTTACACTGTTAAAACTGGGACAAGCTATGTGAGAATCTATTCCTTCTGCATATCTCGGCAGTTCAGAAATCGTTCTACACTTTATAAGATGCTGTCTTGAACCATGAGAGACATTTCAAAGAACTTTCCCCTTCTCACAGGGGTATTTGCGTAATCATCTCTGCTGGAACATGTTCCGTTGGCATGCTAATGAATTCCCAACTCCAGGAGGTTCTTTCTACAAAGTTGCCTTACATCAGATTTAATGCTGTTAAAAGCACACAAGAAAATTTAACCCACAAAACATGTGCCATCATCGTTTATGCTGCTTCATGAAAATGTGACATGCATGACATGCAGAGATGACTGACTAAGATAACTGTTTATATAGTGTGAAGAGGAACAGGCTAAGCTGTAACCTTGCTCTGTTGGGTGTAGGCAAAGCCCTGGGATGATGCCATTGTAGGTCGACATTAATTACTCAGTACTTATCCAAGAAGAGAAACAAAGAATTTTTGAGACACGGTATTATAAGGGGTTTCGGATATCTGTAGTTTTAATTAAAAAAAAAAAAAAAAAATCAGGCTTTTCTGTAAGCTCTCGTCTTTTGCTGACTTTCATGAGTTTTCATAATTCTCCTTTTTAACGGGTCAGCTTGGGGTATCTTGAGTCCTGGTCACAATGCAAACATAGAACGGCTTGAAAACATAGCCTGTAGAGGAGAACTCGGGCCTGAAAGAGCCAAATTAAAATTGCCATGAAACAGTAACTCTAAATTATTTTTTTTGATCTCTTCTCTGCAAATTTCCTCTCTGAGATAACAGGAAAAATGTAAAACCTTCTGACCACTGTACTACCAAGTCATAGACCTTGTTTGTTTTCCTTCTGGCTGCATGACCCCTGCGTGCTTACGGTTTCAACTGGAGGTGTCTGTAGTTGTTCTGCCTAATCTGCTGGTTGGGATATTTTATAAAGGTGCAACGAAAATGGATCTGAATCCTCTTAGGATCCTGCGCAGATGACTGAAATTCGATCTGTCAAAGTATGTGATAGACTGGGTTGATGTGCGTTAGCAATGCTGCCTAATGGAAACTGGTAGAATCACAGGATCACAGAATCACTACAGTTGGAAAAGACCTGTAAGATCATCAAGTCCAACCATCAACCCAACCCCACCATGCCCACTAAACCATGTCCCACAATGCCTCGTCCACACGTTCCTTGAACACCTCCAGGGATGGTGACTCCACCACCTCCCTGGGCAGCTTATTCCAGTGTTTCACCACTCTCTCAGGAAAGAAATTGTTCCTAATATCCAAACTAAACCTCCCCTGGTGCAACTTGAGGCCATTTCCTCTTGTCCTGTCACTCGTCACTTGGGAGAAGAGACCAACACCCACCTCCCCACAACCCCCCTTCAGGTAGTTGTAGAGAGCGATAAGGTCTCCCCTCAGCCTCCTCTTCTCCAGACTGAACACCCCCAGCTCCCTCAGCCGCTCCTCATCAGACTTGTGCTCCAGACCCCTCACCAGCTCCGTCGCCCTTCTCTGGACACGCTCCAGCACCTCAATGTCCTTCTTGGAGTGAGGGGCCCAAAACTGAACACAGGATTCGAGGTGCATCTTGGATTAGCCATTTTGGTGAAATCTGCAGTTTGTTAGTGGTCAAACGTTTTCCTGTTTTGCATATCTTATTTTCAGTAACGAAAATAGCACTTTCCTGTGGGCACGCTAAGGATATTAATGGAACGTTGCAGCATTCAACAACATGTTTAAGAGTGGTAAATAGTGTAGAGATGTTGCTTACTGGATTTTCAACATCCATCTTTTTTATTTTTTATGGAAGTACAAATACTTTATTTTTAAACATTTGACGCATAAATTCTTTTAAAAAGTTGCCCAAAGGCTTGCTTTCAGTAATAATTCTTAATGGAGGAAAAAAGCAATAGTACTACTCCATCATTAGAAATAGTTCCCGAAACTGCTTTACCTCATTGGTGAGACTACATCAAGAATGATACATCTGTTGATGATGTCTCCGTGATGAGAAGGCTGTGGAAATAGCGAAGAGAAATAAAGGTCAGCCACAGAAATTATTTTGAAGCTGAAAAGCAAGCTTTATGATGTGGGTCTTGAAAAACTCAAATTATAATTCTATATGAGGAAAAGATGGATAGGCAGCTCTCCTTGTATGTGGGTACTTATATGTGGAGAAGATTCCCGCTAATGGGTGGCATTTTAGTTTTGCAGAGAAAAGTGTAAGATAGAAAGACTGAAGTCAACAATAGACAAATTCATCCCTAAAACAAGGGTTGGTTTGCTAGCTGCAAAGATCACTGAAGTGTGGAGTGACTTCCTGGGGGACTGTTATTATACCTGGAGGCTTTAAAATGAGTTTAGGTTTATTTTTCAAAAGCTTAAAACCTGTTTTGGGTTGACTTATATGTGCAGAAGACATTTCTAATCTCATAGTTCTCTTGTGCAACCTCTTGCATGACAGGTTTTGAGCACCGAGGATTGCCTGTGTTACCCTCAATGTCTTAACAGCCTCTACGTACTGCATTAAAACAGTTCTTGCAATATTTTTAAGGGTGGATACAGGTCATCTGTGCACATTAGAACTTCTTCAGTAGACAGTTGCCTAACTGATTTTTTCTATTAGGCTTTTCTGGTGGGTGATTACAACTAGAGGGGGGGTGTCCAAAGGGCAGAACAATGTTTGCAAATCCACAGGTGGGTGTTTCTGTAGAATTATGCAGAGTGGGGATGTTTGAGGACACAGGGTCTGCTGGGATAGTGCTGAGCATGTTCCAGGGCAGGAGGTGGCAACTATGGTATCTCCTTGGCTAAGTCTACAGGAGGAATTAGTGCAAACCAATAGAAACAGATTTTTAGATTTAGACGGCATTGAGGTTCTGATGTCTGTACTGCAGACATTTCAAGGCTTTTTAGGTCGGACCAGCTTTAGTCTGGCCCCATGGGCTGAATGCCCGTTTGCAGCTGCAGTGTATTAGGTGCATTTCTGGAATGAATCTTCCAGTTTAGTTTTATCCAAGAGGAATCAACTTCATGTGCTCAGAGACCACTCCTCATGTGAAACAGAGCAATTAGGTGGAGATTATCCCGAGATTTGCCTGAAAAGCATACTCCTTCTCTGAGCTAAAATGCTTGATGTGGATACACCTTTTATTGCAGCCACAGGGATGAAATTTTGGATTGAATTGTCTCCAGCACATCGTGCTTTGGAAGGAACTTGTTTTCTCTGGGAGAAAGTCCAGGAATAAGCTAATAAAGATGAAGTTTTGACTGGTAGGAGAACAAACCCAGAAGCAAACCAGCTATATTATATTGGCAGATGTATTGGGTTTGCGTGGCAGTGCTTTGGTAGCAGGGGGGGCTACAGGGGTGGCTTCTGAGAGAAGCTGCTAGAAGCTTCTCCTATGTCTGATAGAGCCAATGCCAGCCAGCTCCAAGATGGACCCACCGCTGGCCAAGGCCGAACTAATCAGCAACAGTGGTAGCGCCTCTGTGATAACATATTTAAGAAGGGGGGAAAAAACCGGGAAGAGGCAGCCGGAGAAGAGAGGAGTGAGAATATGTGAGAGAAACAGCCCTGCAGACACCAAGGTCGGTGAAGAAGGAGGGGAGGAGGAGCTCCAGGCGCCAGAGCAGAGGTTCCCCGGCAGCCCGTGGTGAAGACCATGGTGAGGCAGGCTGTGCCCTGCACCCATGGAGGTCCACAGTGGAGCAGATATCCACCTGCAGCCCGGGGAGGACCCCACGCCGGAGCAGGGGGATGCCCGAAGGAGGCTGTGACCTGTGGGAAGCCCACGCTGGAGCAGGCTCCTGGCAGGAGCTGTGGCCCCGTGGAGAGAGGAGCCCACGCTGGAGCAGGTTTGCTGGCAGGACTTGTGACCCCGCGGGGGACCCACGCTGGAGCAGTCTGTTCCTGAAGGACTGCACCCGTGGAAAGGACCCACGCTGGAGCAGTTCGTGAAGAACTGCAGCCCGTGGGAAGAACCCACCCTGGAGAAGTTCGTGGAGAACTGTCTCCCATGGGAGGGACCCCACACTGGAGCAGGGGAAGAGTGTGAGGAGGAAGGAGCGGCAGAACCAACGTGTGATGAACTGACCGCAACCCCCATTCCCCGACCCCCTGCACCGCTCGGGGGGGGAAGAGGTTCGGGAGTGAAGTTGAGCCTGGGAAGAAGGGAGGGGTGGGGGGAAGGTGTTGGTTTTTTAAGATTTGGTTTTACTTCTCATTATCCTACTCTGGTTTTGATTGGTAGTAAATTAAACTCATTTCCCCAAGTCAAGTCTATTTTGCCCATGATGGTAATTGGTGAGTGATCTCCCTATGTCCTTATCTTGACCTACAAGCCTTTTCCTCATATTTTCTCTCTCCTGTCCAGCTGAGGAAGGGGAGTGAGTGAGCGGCTGTGTGGTGGTTAGTCCGGCTGGGCTTAAACCATGACAGCAGATTAGACAAACCTTCCAATAACACTCTACTGTGGGATAAATGATACTCTCTTCACTTCAGCAATTTATCAGGTGTGTTTTGAATAACAGATCTTTGGCAAGGCACTAAAAGTTAATTTGAGCATTCCCCTTTTCCAAAGTCTTCTTGCCTAAATCTCAGATCAACTCGCAATACGGTGAACATGGGGAAAGAACTGCCTACACTAAAGAGCTGTGCTGCTCCAAGAATCCAGGCACTGTTTGTGGCAGAATGTGGCCAAGGATAAGATTGCCTGAAAATCAGAAGGGCTTTTCTAAAAATTAGAAACATCAAGTTCTGGACTGGCCTTCCAATGGCAATAATAAGGCAAGGCACTTAAATGTTGTATAAATGGAATGACCAGTGTATCTCTGAGAGCTTGGGATTGGACTCAGTGACCCAGGTGGTCCCTCCTAATAGAATAGCAATTAAACTATAACCTACAATATTAAAGTTTCCAATGTGAATTGTGTTTATCTTAATATCTGACTTTTTTTGAAAATGATTTGACTATCTAGCCTTAATGAATTGTACAACTGTGGGCTGAAGATAAAGTTTTAACTCATTCAGGAAAATACGCTTCCATTCATACAGAGTCTGAGATGTGCTATTCCATTTTATATATATTCACCAATGCCTTGGTGAATAAAAGCTTTTTTATTAAATTCATGCTATCGTATCTTCTTTTTTACATTTGGTAAGGATTAATATTACTCTATCGTTTAGTCATAAAAGAACAGGTCCTTATAATGAACTGTGACAAGAGAGAGGTGAAGAAGAACTTTGATAGACAGATCTGATATAATGACACAGAAGATAATATACAATCTACTATCCTCATATCTAGATCTTTTATATATGTTCAACTGCAGCAAAAGGAGAGGAAATAAGCTTTTTATTAAAGAAAAAAACCACTAGACAGGTTGCTTACAGAAAGCTTACCTGAATCACTGCTGCGGCAGAGTAGAGAATATGGGTGACCATCCGACCCTCTTTTCCTCTTAGCGGGGAAATGGTAACGCTCTCTCACTGATCGCTCAGCCTAATGGAGGAATCATTTTGCTAAGATGTCCTCAAAACTGTTCATTTATCCTGCAGTTCCTTTGCTGGCTGAAGACTGAGAAGACTTTGGAGAAGACATTAAATATCCGGAGCATTTTGGACGAATGTTTCTCTCTTATTTCTTCTTCATCTCCTTCTGCCCAAGGGGGAAAAAAAGACTTTCAGCCTGTGGCTCTGTGTTACAAGTGAACAAAGCTGCTGTGATTGTGCTGCATGTCTGTCCCTCGTTGTTCCCGGTAACTTCTGAATCTGCTGGCCAGCTTCAAGCAAATTTGCAGGAAGGATGGCGTAACTTGAAGGAGAGAGATCAGTGAGTGCTCACAGTGATGGAGAGGCAGGGAAATTCAGTTCTTCTGCTTTAGGGGTAGTTGGCAAGCTGACCTGTGTGTCCTTGTGGCTGTCTAATCAGCAGAAACATGGCCTCAAACGAGCCTCAGTATGCTGCTTCAGCAGTAAGAAAGGGGTCAAATGATCAGTGAGGAAGTGGAGGGAGCAAAGTTTACAAATTTATAGGAAACCAGACTTTGTTGACTTCATTTCTCCACAAAATATCCCGATTAAACATGTTAGTCCACACATGACGCAACCGTAGCGTGGACAAGTCATGGTTTTCTCAGGGGTGAGGGTTTGCTTCATTCCACCACGTGTGAAATCACACAAGATTTTACTACATGCAATGGTGACAATTAACTGTCATGTGGAGGCATTCACCTCTCTTTGCCCCCTCCTTCAGCATCGATCTCCAAAATGCACATTTTCTCCTAATCCTCATACACTGCAAAAAAAAATTGCAAAAAAGTCTGTGAAGGTGGAAGTAAAAATGGTTGACACCTAACCCGTTCGACGTTGTACTTCCAAGGGAATATTTTCTGCTCAGATACTGTCCGCATTTGTTCTAGCTCAGCACAGCTTTTACATCTTAGTTTTCCTCTGGCTGGGAGTGTCACCCTGAATCCACATAACTACCTGGTTTTGAAGAGACCGAGTTTGTATTTGCTTGTAGCTTTAATCTCTCTAAAACTACTGAAAGAATGATTTTAACTTGGAGGTCTTTGTTTCTTTTCTTTAAAGATGGGTTTAATTCTTCTTAAAGAAAACTTTTTCGATGAGATGCTATCATTAAAATGACTGTATTAAACTCACCATCATGAATAATTCATAATGCAATTTTGACAAAAATTGCCATACAAAACTACAATAATTAGTTTTATGTGATCGGAAAAGCATTATTTTCATATTTAGACAGGAAGTGAACATTTATTTAGCTACACTATTCATGGTATTCTAAATTATGGCATAAACTAGTGTTTGTGATTTAAAAAAATGACAAGTTAATTTGTAAACCAGCCCTAAGATGCAAACTTGTATGTTGCCACCTACCTGATAAAATCGATTACTTTGTATTTTTATGCATTTGCTGTAAAGCGGGTGGTTTTAAAATGTGATTGCACATTTAAAATTAGACTTGAGCCTATGATGTTGCCTTTTATGACTTTTTTTGCATCTTATTCATAGTATTTTGAGTAGTAATGACTATAATTTTCTGAGGACACAGTGACAATTCTCATTAATTGCCTCCAGTCTTGTAGACAACTTTAATTCAGAAGTTAGGGGATGGGTGGAGTGAGTCGTAGCATATGCCTCAAAGTATGACTTTCCTGAATCTGGGATTGGAAGCTGCCTAAATGCTGTCGTACAAATACCAACCTACATCTCCCCAAAGGAGACTGTCTGGCAGTTTTGAGTCGAGCTGTCTTCTTTTCTCTTACTGACATCTTGAAAAATCTGCTCCCTTTCTCAAACGCGGAGTAAGGAACTGTGCTGAGCCAGTACCCCGAGCTGCTGTCCTCCCCAAACCCCGCCTTTTGCAGAATCCTGAATTTCTACTTATTCACCGAATCAAACGGAATGGCATTTTTCCAACTTCATTAATCACTTTGTACACAGCAAATAATAAGAAAATGAAGACAATTTTATTTCTTTAAGTTGCGATTGGCAAGGCTTCCAGGCTTGTGTAGGAAGAGGGGCACAGGTATTTTCACATCCTCCTTTCAGCTCAGTCCTTGGGTGCTGGATGGTGGCGTGTGCTTTTCAAGAAGCTAGTAAGTAGAAAGGTAATGTTGCTTGCAGTTCGGATATTGAGTATCTGCGCCGTGATCTAATTAGTAATTTGTGGAGCCCGGGTTTACATCCTGTGCTCAGAAAAGTTTTGGGAAGTTAACTAGATCTTGCTCAGAAACGTTTTGGTAAATTAACTAGATCTTCATGGCAGTCCGCGGGAGCAAGCATTTTAATAAAATGGCTTGAAAAATAAATACAATACATTTATTTATTTATTTATCTATTTATTTATTTATAACAAATATATTACATTTAATAAAGCTGCTGGAATACTTTTCTGCGTTGGTGACCAAAGTTTAGTTTGCGCTCAGTTGAATAATAAATCCAAGACATTTATTTATTTATTTATTTATTTAGCTAGCTATTTATTTACTTTTTTGCGTTGGTGTCCAACGTTTAGTTTGCGCTGGGTGGATAAAGCTGACTGTTGCGAGCTGTGAGAGCAGGGAGGAGAGGAGGTGAGCTGGGGGCTGCAGCTTCGTCAGAGTGAGCGCTCGGGCGCTATTAGCCGCGGTTGCAGAGAGTTTATACAGTCACAGAATCACAGAATCACTACGGTTGGAAAAGACCTGTAAGATCATCAAGTCCAACCATCAACCCAACCCCACCATGCCCACTAAACCATGTCCCACAATGCCACGTCCACACGTTCCTTGAACACCTCCAGTGATGGTGACTCCACCACCTCCCTGGGCAGCTTATTCCAGTCTATTAGATGCAGGTGGGTGCGGGGATAAAACGGGGTACTGAATAAAATCCTATTCACAGAACAGAGCTGAGGTCCCGCCAGAAAAAAGCTGAGGACATAATTGCGTCTGTGTCATGATGCATACACACACACAGCAGGAGTGCTGTAATGGAAGTGGACAGTCATAATTCTGGAGTTTCCAAACTTCGGAGCACCTGATTTTGCCATTTAACATGACTGGAATGAATTATTTGAAAAGAGTAATGCTGTAAAAAAGGGCTTGTTGAAATGCAGTCAATGGCTCAGAGCAGCCGATGAGAGGTTTTTTTCATATCTTCTATGAATTTGAACGGCAGGCACGTCTGCATGCTCGAGCATTGCACCCAATGTTTTTAATATGAGCAGTGGCGAGACACTCAGGCCTTGTCTTTCTGCGTTAAATTACTACCGTATGGCACGCGCTTACCTCAAAACCTTTTAAAAGCTTTCAATTAAGTGAAGAGTTCAACACAGCTCTGCATTCGTAGAATTTTTCCCTGCTATTCTGAATTTAAGATCCTTTTCTATCAGTAGTTGTCGAAATGAGTTATCTGTGTTTTAATTATGCTGTTAACATCTTGAGCAGTACCTGGATGTTTGGCATGGGACGCAAGGCAGAGGTGTGCTAGATAAAGATTATTGCTATGAAAGTGTTGAAAATAGCACTGGCTTATCCTAATTATTCCTAAGTATTCTTTTTGTATCTCCATGATGATTTTGGGACTACCTCGTTAGTGACTGGTACCTAGTTTAAAGACCTGGAAAAGGTTTTGTACTATCAACTAGGAAGATCCACTATTGTTCTTTGTACCACGCAGTTTTCTCTACCATGGAGAGGCTATAAAATGTTAGCAAATAATTTTTTTCTCTGTTGCATTAAAAGCATCATCAGAATAGTCTTCACAGCAGATTTGACACCTTTTGTAACTCCATATTCTGCGCAGAACAGTGCATACTCATTTCATCAAAGCTTATATATGCAAACTTTTGTTGTGCTAATGTAAGCTCCCTCAGGGTTCTCTGTGGCACTAGCACAAATTTTAACATTTTGACTTCTGCACTACTGGATTTTGTGTATGTCACCTAAAAAGCAGTAAGAATTTTGTGTCTTTTTTGTTGTTATTGCTAGTTCTTTGTTCCTTCAAAGGCTTTTCAAGGCATTTTCCTCTATTTTTGTGGATGCACTGATTTCTTTCCATGATTTAAAGTCAGAGGAAGATTTTCTCAGTTACTTTTTGAACTGACAGGTTCTTTTTGAGCTTTCAAAGGCACCGCAAGATACAGGGTTGTGTCGTTATCAACACTGTCAGGTTCTTTCTGCAATAACAAAAGAGCCATCCAAAGACTCTCTACAGCAAGATGAGAATTTATTGTGGATGTGCAGAAACCCTGCCTAGGGTTTCTTCTCATTGCTCCCGGCGTACCAAGTATCAACATGACAATAGCATTGTTATAAGTAGTACCTAAAAGTCATATTGCCTATGCAAAGTAAACTGCCATTTCCTAGCGCAGGTACGCTAGCCCTGGGAAACGATATAGCAATATAAAAAATATTTTCACTTTTGTATATAAGTTTTCTACCATATGGCGGCGGTGACTTGATCTAGCTTCCGCTGGGTTGCACATGAACCTTTTCTGACATTTGTGTTTCAGTGGATGATGTGTTCCCTAAAGCTGGAGTCGTGGCGCAGTAAAGACTGCGGTAGGGTTAGGATTCCTACAGGAGGGAAAAAGGAAGCATTGGATCAGCAAAGCAGTTAATATCAAAAAGAGCAAAAGAATAAGTGTTTCGCAACACAGTTCACAGAATCACAGAATGGTCTGGGTTGGAAGGGACCTTCAAAGGTCATCTCATCCAAACCCCCTGCAGTGAGCGGGGATTTAGTCTGCAGAAGAGGAGGCTGAGGGGAGACCTTATTGCTCTCTACAACTACCTGAAAGGGGGTTGTGGTGAGGTGGGTGTTGGTCTCTTCTCCCAAGTGACAGTGACAGGATGAGAGGAAATGGCCTCAAGTTGCGCCAGGGGAGGTTCAGGCTGGGTATTAGGAAAAACTTCTTTACTGAGGGAGTGGTGAAGCATTGGAAGAGGCTGCCCAGGGAGGTGGTGGAGTCACCATCACTGGAGGTGTTCAAGGAACGTGTGGACGTGGCACTGTGGGACATGGGTCAATGGGCATGGTGGTGTTGGGTTGATGGTTGGACTTGATGAACTTACAGGTCTTTTCCAACTTTAATGATTCTGTGATTCTGTGATCTTCAACTAGAGCAGGTTGCTCAGAGCCCTGTCCAACCTGACCTGGAATGATTCCAGGGATGGGGCTCCTCTCTGGGCAACCTCTGCCTGTGTCTCACCACCCTCATTGTAAAATCTTTGCAAATCTCCCCTCTTTTAGTTTCAAACCATTACCCCTTGTCCTATCGCAACAGGCCCTACTAAAAAGTCTGTCCCCATCAGTTAAAAAAGACCCCCCACAGTTAAAAAGAATCAATAAAAATGAAAGCCTTTCCCCCCAGTTAAAAAGGGAAAACCCACAATAGTTTGAAAGAACAGAGGATGTACTAGGTTTCTTCTATAATAAAAACTGTGAGCGTACATCATTGTGACATTGCAGATTGAGATGTGAGGGCAAAAGCATGTGAATTTGGATAACTGCTGTAATAAAAAGGGAAATTTTCAGATAAGCAGAATGTTTAGAAGATGGCAAACCCAGTGTGACTTCATTGACTTCAGTGGTTTTAGCTTGTAAAAAGGTCTGTGTCTCTTCGATATGACATAATAAATAATCCTGTCTTTGCTACAAGTTACGACTTAAAAAAAATTCTGAGTGTAAAATCCAGGACCAAGGATCTGATTTGACTCTTCGTTTCATCAGTTGTGAATTTTTGACAGCTTGCAGGCTTAAAGCTGAGGTTAAGTGTACCAGCAAGATCCAGGGTCATATTACAAGATTTAATGTTAGTGGAATGAAGATTAACTTGTTCCTTCTGCTAAAAATAGACTGATATTTGCAGTTCAGTTTCTTAAAAATATATGGATTTTTTCTATCATGAGTGCTTTTATGGTGCTTCTCTGGGTTACGGAGCACATCATCCTCTAAATTTGACCCAGTGTAATTATGGAAAAATACTATATTTCATGGAGAAATATGAAGTGTATTAATTTTCTGTTTCATTGGCCTGTTCTGTTTACTTTGCCTAAGTCGTTACTGAGAGCAAAATGATAACATTTTAAAGATGCGAAAAAAGTTATTGTTCCATACAGGTGCTAAATATTCACTCTGCTATATTTACAAAATAGGTTAAATGTTGTTTATGTCAAACTTCCTTTTAGAAAAAGAAATCATCTCCTTTCATACTATTTAACTTTTGTTCTCATGTCCTGTGTTGTGCATATAAATGTTTATTTTTCTGGAAAGTGCTTTCAAATTGAATCTCGCGTCAACAAAGTCAAGGCAAATTCTCATTTTAATTCTAATGGGAACAGGATTGGGCCACTATATCTTAGATTCCTTTTAATATGTTGATTGACATTTTAAACCAGTTGGAGGTTTAAAAAAAAGGAGTTTGAGGACTGAAATTGAGTTAATTGCAATAGGTAAATAGATGAATGCATGATTTACTAATTTTTTGAATTTTACAAAAAGAGCACCTGTAAAGTCACGATGAGGGGATCTTTTAGCATACGTATTTTAAGTTCTGTCCCAGACAAGAGGAGCAAATGAATATGCACTGATGTTATTTATATGAAACTAAATAAATAACTTGGAAGTATATTCAAGGTAATAATTTAGGAAAAAATACTTGGGATCTAGATTGCTATCACTTCATTGCTTTCTGCAATTTTTATTTTCACTTTTCAGTGTTTTAATGTCATCTTCTGAATAACTTTAATTAGATTTATGTTGGAGTAAAGCATTAAAATGCTATTTGCAGGTTTTTTTTTCCGCAGCAGAAACCAATAAGGAACATTCTCTCATTTGCCTTTCCGTATCATTGGCTGCAACAACTATACAATTCCAAACTAAAGGAAAAAAATGTTCTTAAAGGAGGTACTATAGTCAGTTTGAGCAGAGAAATTGGCGTTAAAACTGTGAAAAAAGAGGCAGAACTTTGTAAATATACTTACTCTGCTTAGCTGTGCAAAACTTTTGTACCACTTTACGTTCCTGCATGAGTTGTTTGTTTAGGTGAAAAACAAGCACCAAGCCTGAAAATACAATTTTAGAAATGATACATCAGTATTGGTGTAATATCCCAACGTGCTGTACACTGCATAGGTATCTATACAAGGAGAAATGGTTGCTCTCCCAAATCAGGTATACTAAGACAAGCAGAAGTATGGGAATGGAAAGAGATAAAAAATAGGTGCATACAGGCTATTCTCGTGCTTGTAAATGAAATTGCTGAGAGCTGAAACTCATATTCTGTATACTCTTAATGTATTCTGTATACTCTTTATCTATTCTATATACTCTGAAGGCTCTCAGTCCCACCCAGCTAGCATTTTACCAGTCCCTGGGCACATTTTGGCAGTGCAGACAAGAGCCGCTGAAACAGTCTTGCACCAATTTGCAGCCTTCTTGGTTTGGAAGATGAGAGAGGTTAGCGTAGATGTGGCCAGACCAGTGTCATGCCAGAGAAGGGGCCCTTGATGTTCCGCGGTTTGCTATGATAGCGGTACTCAGATAGTTCCCGGGATGAAGAGCTGATGTCGGTGAAGAGCTTTGACGATTCCAGTTTTCATCATGGACAGAAAACTCAGGTGCCATTGCCAGGTAACTTTCACATAGTCATCAAAATAAAGTACATTTTATATTTTACAATTCTCACAGATTACCACCCCTTAGTCCTATACATGAACCCGATGATTAAAGTGATCTTTAACTGTTAATTGCTTGTCAAGTCTATGGAAAAACTGATTTTGCGAAAGAATTTGGAGAAACAAGGGAGTATTGGGATGCTCTGAGTACAAAATTCAGCATAAAATAAAATAAAAAACATATACAGGGAAATAGCCAGGAAGCGTATGGAAATTCACGTTGTTGGCGCATCAGTCACGGTAACAATATTATAGTAGCCGCTGGTTAGAGAGTTTCAGAGGTCGCACAATTCGTTTGAAAGTATTAAATACAGGAAGTTTTAACTTGGTGCCTGTAGTAGGATCTAACAGAGGAATTCAGTGACAGGTAACTATGGTGACCTCAGCTGTGTTTTGTGTGGAAGGGGAAAGTGCAATGTGTGAATCTAGGAGACAGTTATAGATGGAGATAAAATGGCTTGGCTTTACAATTTTGGCTGTAAAGACAGAAAGGAAAGGTTGTCTGGCAGAAACGTGTTGGAGAAAAAGCAGCAAAACTTCTAGCTGGAGTGGAGATGAAAGTGAGGGAGAGTTGGCACTGACTTTGAAGACCTGTGCCTGAAAAGAGCAAAATGATAGTTTTATATATATAATATGTAAAATACCTAACCAGTGTAAATCATGGTCTTCAGACTTAGATTTTGCCGTGATGACACAGTGGGAAGGGACAGATGATGGCGTCCTTAACCGATGTGACTGCTGTAGCCACATTTAACTTAATGGAGCTGCACTGATTTACATCAATTAATTCCTAGCTTAGAAGCTCATTACCGTAAACCAGTTACCTGATCACCCTGATTCTGACTGCTGAACGCCCAAACAGGTCAATTCTTCAGCAAGCCCTGTGCAGTATGGACTTTCAAAGATAGTTTTTGGTTAATGACAGTGGTTAACACATGAGACCATCTCCTCTAATTTGATCTCAGTAGAGGAGCAGAGACAATGGACATGAGAGATGCTATGGAGATCTCTTCTTATCGCCATTGCTCTGGCAAGGAAAGACCATTTAACAGTGTACCTTCAAAAAAAGTTGCCTATGTAGTGAGTGATGCTCATAAATTTTGGTTTTTATGATAGGGGCCTTGGATGAACTAATTTGTTGTCAGCAGAGATACAAAATTAAAGGTTCCTGCTGTTTTCTTTTTGATATGAGGATCTTAGTTAAAAAACCAGCACATAATTATGATTCCTTGAGCTTTGACAATTCCAGTTTTCATCACGGACAGAAAACTCAGGTGCCATTGCCAGCTAACTTTCACATAGTCATCAAAATAAAGTACATTTTATATTTTACAATTCTCACAGATTACTTTAACCAACATAAAATATTTTGGTCACTCCTATGCTCATATTTATCTGAATTACTCCCTGAGTTCACACTATTCACTCAAGTTATGGTATTGGGAAGAATAAATAGAAGATACTTTCTTGCTAAACTTCGGCCTATAAACTGTAGTCTGTGTTGATCAAATTCTTGGTAATATATTCTAGTTCCCAAAATAGCCCCCCTGAAAAGATTACCTGAATATATACGTTCCAGGTTTTTGGTGGCATTTGTTCTGTATTAATAGTACTCCTGCACAGAAATGTTAAGGGCATTTCAAGTTCAGATCACGAGGCTGGTTTTCAGAAGGAGATACAACAAACATCTCCTTCCAAAGCTTTTGTCTTTTTGTATTCATACCTATTCAGCTATAGTGATAGCTGGACAAAGTAAATTCTTAAGTCTTCCTGTCTTAAGAGGCTGAAAGTTGTTTGGCTGCCATTTAGGTTTATTTATTTGGTGCCAGGTCATAGTTAAAGTTCTGTAGAACTGCTGTTTTTGCTCTTCACCGGCTTGCTTTTCTGCTGAATTCTTTGATTCTTGTCATACCTGCATGGGTCTGCGCGAGATCCCTTTATACATCTTAAAGCTTCTTGGAATTTAACGAATCCAGGAACTGCTTCCGGAGGCTGCTGCGCAGTCTGGGGGAGCAGATCCGCTCTTTATCTCTCTCTTTGAAGAGCTGAGACACAGTGATACAACTCTTCCGTTATTTGAACTTCGCTAATGTAAACTCTCCATCTTCAAGAACTCCCGTCATGTCAGCCCTGTAGGTTTGTGCTTCAGAGGCTTGTGATAGATTAAGCAAACAGATAGTGTTTACATAGCTTGAAAGGTAGAGAAGTCCAGACAAAACCAGTAAATTCTGGCAACTCTTTCATGTCTCACTTTCTCCATTGTCGCTGAGGTTAGATTAGGTTTCCAGGGTCCTCCTCCTGCAGCTCTTGGCTTGTTCTTCTTTATCTTGGTACAGCCACATCTAGTCTTGGCTAGCCTCTCAGTTAAAAAAGAAACCCCTTTCTCAGCTCTATTATAATAATGTTGCTGTTTTTCCTGAGTGTAAGAGGCTCAAGAGGCTTTTTGGTGTTTTATGGAGGGACTTATTTCTCCCAGCTCTTTTCAAAGAATTGCTCTGGCTGTTTTTGTTTGAATGAAGGATCATTAAAATTTAAGAGATGAATGCAGTCCCTGGCCTAGTGGAAACAGAGTCTTAGGACCATGTTAGATGGAAGGGACCTTCCGAGGTCTTTAGTTCAACATATCCTGCACTTGGAGCAGATTGCTCAGGGCTTTGACTATTAGAGGACCAGACAGTTCCCAGTGTCTTTCTGAGCCCTGCCCCAGCATTTGGCGAGGTTTATGATAAATTTATTATTCTTTCTTATTTTGAGTTGGAATCTCCCGTGTTTCAACTTCTGTCTGTTGCCTCTTGTCATTTTAGTTTACACTCGCAAGAAGGGTCTAGTTTCGTCTTCCCTACACCCTCCAGGGAGGTAGATGGCAACAACTTTGACTCTTAGCTTTCTCCTCTTAATGTCATGCAAACCCAGTTCTTTCTGCATCCCCTATTGAGTCCTGTGTTCCAGACCCCTAACCATTTGGTACTCTATATGGGGCTCTGTCTGTCTGTCTATCTGCCTATCTACCTATTTTTGGGTAGCCCTGTATATGTACAATCATTACAGCAAATGGTTCCCTAAAGCAGTGGGTAATACGCAACTTCTTTAAGCAGTTCTGTAATAATGACTTTACAAAGTTAAACTGTACGTGGGCTACGTAGGTGGAATCACACATTTTTTAAATCAAAAAGTCATTCGTAATGCGGTTTGAAAGAGATTTTGTACATTTTGTAAGTGATTAATTTCTAATTCCATGTCTAAGTGCTATTTTCTTCTTTTACAGTGCACATCTTCCTTGGTTACAGTGTTTGTCTCCATAAGCAATGCATACAAAGGGGGCGACTGCAGTCATATGTTTTACAAATGCAAAATATCTAAAATTAATATTTGCTTTTGGAAGCTGCAGTTATGGAAATGCCGTAAAATAAACATAGAGCAAATGAAAAGAGAAAAAATTGTAAAATATATAGGAATGTGTATTTTTTTAAACTGCCAGAATCTGGAATGAGCTTTGAGATGTTAAATACCATATTGTCTTCTTATTACTTTTATTTTTCTCTTTTACCTTGGTTGTTAGAAGAACAAATGATGATGGAATTTAGAGGATGAGCAGTGAGAATCAGGAGACTGAAAGTAATATTTGCAAGATCTTGAAGATGAAGGTAGCAGAAAGTCAAATGGTTTCCAAAAAGGGACATTTCATGGAGTGATTTATCTGATATGGCATTGCCATTTGTTGTATAATTTCAGCCTAGTTGCTATGGGAACCAATTTTACTGTTGCAGTGATTGTTAATCAGGATTTGTAGTTATACCATTTTTACCACAAGGCCTTATATCCTTACAGATTAAATCATGGTTCTCATTGACGGTGGTGTACATCAAACATTATTGCCAGAAATAAAATCTGACCAACCTTCCTGTCATTTTTCTCACCGTTACCAGAATCAGAAAGCAGAAGCTTAAGTTAACTTTTACAGGAACTCGTGGATTCTGCTTCAGTTACATTTGTCATGCTTGTACAATTCCAGGAAAAGGAAAAAAAAAAGAAGGAAGCTTCTGCCTTACAGTATAATCATTTTATTTTTCATTTAAGTGGAAATGAATTGAGTTCTCTGGAGATACATTTTCTCCATATTGCTTCTTTAAGCATCTCTTAAGGTAGAATTATAGCTTAAGGTCATCTAAACTTAAGAACTTTTCTTCCTATATAAGAAAAGAGAGAGAGATCTGTGTTTATGGAGGGAGGATTCAACACTCGAAGTTTAGATCTCTCAGCAGTGTAAATATTCTGTATCTTTTCAGTCTTCCCTCTAGTTTTCCAACTGTCCCTGCAAAGAGGGTGTTAGCAGGAATAGGGACAAAAGGGCTGATGCTGTGTAGAGTGTATTATCCTTTGCTTCAGTTAGAGGAGGATGCTAGGGTCAAAGAGCATGACTTCTCTGCTCCTGGTCCTGGTCTGTTCTTTGTGAATAGAAATGGGAAGAAGAATTCTTTCTCTCCAAATTTACTCTCTTAGTGCCCTGAAGAGCTAGGCTGAAGTATTTAGATCTGGACAGGCTGGATCAATGGGCTGAGGCCAACTATATGCGGTTCAACAAGGCCAAGTGCCGGGTCCTGCACTTGGGTCACAACAACCGCATGCAACGCTACAGGCTTGGGGACGAGTGGCTGGAAAGCTGCCTCACAGAAAAGGACCTGGGGGTGTTGGTCGACAGCCGGCTGAAGATGAGCCAGCAGTGTGCCCAGGTGGCCAAGAAGGCCAACGCCATCCTGGCCTGGATCAGAAATAGTGTGGCCAGCAGGAGCAGGGAGGGGATCGTGCCCCTGTACTCGGCACTGGTGAGGCCGCACCTCGAATGCTGTGTTCAGTTTTGGGCCCCTCACTCCAAGAAGGACGTTGAGGTGCTGGAGCGTGTCCAGAGAAGGGCGACGGAGCTGGTGAGGGGTCTGGAGCACAAGTCTGATGAGGAGCGGCTGAGGGAGCTGGGGTTGTTCAGTCTGGAGAAGAGGAGGCTGAGGGGAGACCTCATCGCTCTCTACAACTCCCTGAAAGGGGGTTGTGGTGAGGTGGGTGTTGGTCTCTTCTCCCAAGTGACGAGTGACAGGACAAGAGGAAATGGCCTCAAGTTGTGCCAGTGGAGGTTTAGACTGGATATTAGGAAAAACTTCTTCCCTGAAAGGGTTGTCAGACATTGGCACAGGCTGCCCAGGGAGGTGGTGGAGTCACCATCCCTGGAGGGATTTACAAGACGTGTGGATGAGGCGCTTGGGGACATGGTTTAGTGGTGGACTTGGCAGTGCTAGGTTAACGGTTGGACTTGATCTTAAAGGTCATTTCCAACGTGAATGATTCTATGATTCTATGATTTGTCTGGGTACTAACAGCTTGAAGTTAACAAAAATACGCATTTCTGCTTGATTGCTTTTATATATCTTGCTAGTTTCTTTGCTACCAAAAAAATCCTTTAAGTTCCAAAAAAAGCTGTTGGTAAATTGTAAACTGATGAAATGCTGCACTCAAAATTCACAGAAGACTTGAAAACCATGTGAGAATGGTGAACTTCCCGTTCATCTCAATGGGTGTTTTATGCTGAAGCATAGTGATGAGCAATATTGTTCAGTGTTCACTGGTGATCAGTTTAATGGATCATTAACAAAATGCTTGTCCCTGAGTCCAAAACTACTGATCTCTAATGGCAGAGCTCCAGTTCTTCACTCCCCTGGTCACTTCCTTTAACTTGCACACTGAAAAGTTGTCACCGCAAAATTTGTGACAGATTGTGAGATGAGATTATGTGGATCACATCATTTGAGTACAGGCTGGGCTGGGGATTATTTTCATGCCTTCTCTATTATTTAAGCAGAGTTTTGGCAGAATTTCCCAAGTGCTAAACCAGAATGACGCAGAATTGCTAGCATTGTTCCCAGATTTGTGTTTATCTGATAGTGTATTATTCAATATGATACAGCCAGGTACCGTTTTATGCGGTATTTCACAAAAACCCCAGGACTGTTGGCTTTTTCCCGATGTACCGAATTCATAGCTTCTCTAATTTCAAGTCAGCCCCGTTGAGCCGGGAACATCTATGTAACAGTTTTGTTTTCACTTCATTGTATTCCAAGTACACCGAGGGACGCAGAATCAAAATATTAGCAAGGTGCTAGGCACGTGTTTTTGATCCCTTTCCTGATTTTCTTTCTCCCTTCTTTCTCCTTTTTCACGTTCCCTGCTGCCGATACCCAGCCCCCACTATAATTCTGATTGGCTAAATTAATTCTGCAGCATCCTGCTGTGAATAATTATGTTCATCCAGTGTGGAGCTGGATGCCTTTCTCTCCCCCCCTCCTCCTTGCCTAAATTATAATGTGACAATTGAAGCTCACAGCTGGCTCATCAGAGGTGGCCAGTTTGGGAATTGGCACATCTGAATGTGCCTCTCCGTTAACTCTCTGCCTTGATTGCTTAAGACAAGACATATGTAAACCCCATGATTATTACCATTTTGTGCGTTTCACAAAGATACTGCTTTAAACTGCAAAGCTGTTGTGTTTGTTGGGGGAGGGGAAATTACAGGAATTTTTCTCTTCCCCTCCCCACAGTTCCCTCCAACAATAAATAGCTGTCAGACTTATGTCAAGAATGAAATTATAGGAGCACATGAGGCCTTGATTACATTGTTTTGGATAGATTGCTATTAGCATACTGAAATGAAGTCTAATTTTTCAGTGCTTTAGCTCAGTCAAGAATCAAGTGACACAGGAGGGGGAAGGGATATCATCTACAAGAAATGAATGATGTAATTCTGTGCAACCATTCTGTAGCCTGTTTCAGTTATCAGTGGTTAAAAACAAACAATGAAATAAATAAATATATTCTGCTGCAATGTGTTATTAGTTGGGAGGAGAGGCAAAACTGGCGTATTACTGAACGAAACATCCAGGTTAGATGCCGTTCTTTGTCAACTTATTAAAGACAGCTCAAAAGCCAATTGCTGTATATTTAATCCATCCTCATGCAGCTTCTAGTTCACTCAGTACGTTTGTATTTTGGAGTTGAAAATATACTAGTTTTCTGTTAGTTGTTTGCATAATTCATAGCACATTGCCCGTTTCGGCGGCCGTGCATCCCCTGATGATGCATGCTTATTATCAGATAATGGGCAGGGCAAGTGCCCTTGTTGTGTTTTTGTTTTTTACAAGTTCTGATGATGTGCACACGTTGCTCGCTTAGTTTGAAAATCTTTCATTTTGTATTCTCTGAGTGTCCTAACCTTTAAATGTTTTAGTATCTGTGGCTCCTAAGACGGTAGTTTTATTAGAGACAGATACATTGTTTTAACTACCTCTGTTTCAGTGGGCTGGAAATAAATAAAAATTGTTTTGACTGATTCTTGAAACAATCGACCTGGAGTTTGGAAAGGGTCAGCATTCATTTGGGTTTCCTGGGACAACTGAAAGCAGCAAGAAGAGAGCATGAGCTGTGCATGACGATACATAAAAATTCTACTTGCATGAGCTTGAGTTGGCTGTGTTCTTTCTGAGTGGCAAAGGAGTGGGTGAGACGCACAAGACATCCAAATCGAGCATTTAGAAAGGATTTATACCACAACATCATGAATTTGCTGGATGACACATACTGTGCAGAAAGTTCTTATTGAAATGTTAGATGTTTTATCTTTCTAATTTAAAACGCTGAGCACTTTATTATAACTTAAATTAATATAACTGCATCAGCCGCAGAGGGACTTGGTAATTACAACTAATTCAATCTGAAATATCCCTAAAACGAAACAAAATACCTTGCTTATTCATTAAAAACTCAGTTATGAGATCTAATGTTTTGGAGACCTCTTCACACTCAAAGAAAACATGGTTTACTTTGTTGGAAAGTTGGGGGTCTCTTGGTTCAGTGGCTCCCGCAGCCTGTGTGGAGCTCGTTCGCAAAGGCTACTGTGAATGCCAGGAGTTTACGAGAGTATTCAGAAGGTGCTTAGAGAAATATAGAGAAGAAAAATCCATGAAGAACTGTTAAAGAATAAACATCACTTCTAACAGAGGCCCTTAGTGCAGATAACTGGAAGTGGGGGAATGTACAAGGAAATACGACAGTGTGCTTACACTGTTATAGTCTTCCCTGGGCAACATCTAAAGCACTATCAGAGGAAGGGACCCAGATATATCTTCAGTCCGATCTGGTGTAGATGTTCTTATGTTTATATTGAATATTGACCATCTTGCATTTTAGTTAGTATTTACCTAGGGTTTGTCTTTATGTGTACTCCAGGTGTTGGTATTAAATTCTAAAGCTTGTCTTGGGCTATTTCAGTAGGTTGGACTTTCCTGAACATTTCCATATAGAGATAAAAAGACAATTTGAAAGACAGCTCTTACTAAAATAAATATTATTAATTTCCATGTTCTAAATGGTTTCAGCTGCTTCAGTACTAGGTGCAGAGAGTAATGAAGAGAAAGGGAGAAAAAGGGAGTGTGAGCTGGTGTGGAAGCGAAGGGCTTTCTAGGTCAAAGCTGGTATGTCCACTTGTGCCCAGCGCTCCCTGTGAGCGTGGGCACATCACTAAATCTAGTAAGGTGGTGAGATGCTCCATCCATGATAAGCCAACTATAACTCCCTTCCAAGTCTTAGCCTAGACTGAGCATGGGGCTCAGCTGCACTACCCTGGGCCAAGGAAGGAGACGTGAACATTAATGTGAGTCTCCTGGTGACCTGGAATGAACCAAAACCACTTCAGCCCTTGCCTCGCTATGTGACTCACGAAGAGCCCTTGGTAGTCAGAAGAATTGATACAACCTTGTGGTCCCCTGCTGGAAACATATCCAGCATTGGGTAATATTTTTGCATAGAAATTTTGCATTTTGCAATTTCTAAGCTGTCTTGGCCTATGATATGACTATGAGGCCAAAGCATTAAACTCAGTGCCTGAAAATTTACTGTGGTGGTTTTGAGGAACATTTAATGTGTTCTTTGGTTATAATTCAAAGCTTGGTAATCACTTCTGTACTGGCGATGACATGGGAGCGTGGGACAGATGAAAATAACGCAGCATGGTTTGGTTCTCCATTATTCCTGAGGCTGGCAAAGTGAACTTGGTAATTCTGAACTACACCTTTTATATCCATCGTAGTGAATTCTTGCTGATATTTTGGTACAACCTCAACAAGCACAGTGTATTGCTGCTGTATCAGTTTACTAAGAAATACATCTCTCACAGTTAGGTGAATGTCACTTTTGAAAGTGGTGTATAAGAACGTCTTGAAATGGCATAGAGCTCAAATAATTGGAAGTTATTGTTAAACAAACAAAATTTCAGTTCTGTTGAAATCAGAAGAAAAAGCAAGCTTACTAAATGGAGAAGGACAGATTCACAGAGGAAAACCATTTTGGATTTTAAAAGGCAAGATGAATTCAGATAAGAAATAGAGAAATATATGGTACATCTGAAAAATATTATTTTAAATATGCTTAAGTGTCATTTAGAGAATCTGAATCCAATGACTAAAGAATTTTAAAAATTCTATATAACTTTACAAATTCTAAAAATATAAAAATATTTGTTCAAGGGCTAAGTGATATTCCTTGCTGAACCATGTTTGTCATGGATTAGTTCCACTGAGCTGTTTGAAACTAAAGTCCCTCTCAATAACGGCAATGCAGCAGCTTTAGCCACGCTGAAGCCGATGGCAGTGTTGCTCTTGATGACAGCAGGTACCAAATATTGCTCAGTTTGAATAAAGATCTTACAAACTAATATGAAAAAAACCAAAACAGTATTTATGAGTAGAAAGGATGCTAGTTTTCCTGTTTGTGGTGTCTGAATTTTTAATTTCACTGTTGCGAATGTGTTGTAAATATTTCACACCAGTACTTCTTGTAAGTCACTGGAGTTACAAGTTTAAAAGAAGTTAATCAGAGGAATAGATGTCTTAGACATTTCAAGTGCTTTACAAAAAAAGCGAGAGAATGCAAACTCATGCTACTATCTGCATGAGTTAATAAAAGAAGCAAATGATGTGCTAACACAGCCAGAGGGAAAATTGTTATATCACTTATTTCCTGAGGAATGTGAGTTTCAGACATAATTAACCCAGCATTCATACACTTGTGACAATACTATTGATTAGCTAATCAATGATAACTAAATACACACCTCTAAATTACATAGTTTAAAACACATTACATTATATCAATGGAAACAAACCAATTAAAGTGCTTTAAATGCATACAACTAATCAGGAATTTAATACATGCTAATTGTGACCAAAATTTCAATTAATGTGTTGATACATTACATCATATTCAAGAATGTAAAAAACCGTGAAGTAATCATGTTCATCATGATCATATCAAATGATCTCTGAAACATACTATCAAGAAATAATGGTAATTTTCTGCCATTTGTCAACATTTTCTTGTTACAGATGTGGACTTCATCTCTTTATGTATATATATAATGGCTGGCTTAGTGTCTCCCAATTTAGGGTGGCCTCAGGGTGATATTGCCAAATCTACCTCTTTTTAAAAATGTTGTTGCTATCATCTCCTTTTGGAAGGTATGATTGAATATTTTAATCTGTTACAAAAGATTAGTGCTGGAGAGGATTAGGTGGTGGATTGTAAATAGCTGACAACGGAATAAATATGTTTGTGCGTAGGATGTTTTCTCTGAGTGAAGTAAGATTTGTGTGCTGAATTATTATTTGGCGAGCACCAACAAATCATTTTCTCTTTGGAAAATGATCGGATAATAATAAGAATTTGTATCAGTCTCCCTATTGTTGCATTCCTTTTATTTTACCTGTAAACTATGGTGACTGTCTTTAAATAGACAAAAGGTAGTTAAGTATGTAGTTCTCAAAATTAAATGGAAATTGGACACTTTACAAGTCTCTTTCTGAAGTGATTAGTGTAAAAATGAATAGTAACAACATAGTATCAACTCGATCCATACAGGAAGAGGTGGGAAATAGGTGGGGGAAGGATTGCCAAAAATCTGAAGAACAGCCAAGAGACAAAAATGAGCATCAGGGGTTGGATTCAGTTCAACGTAAATACACCGGAATTTAGGTGTCTTTAAATGCAGTAGCTGTCTCAGCTCTCATTATAGTCACTGTTGGCGCAACCCAGAGAGCTGCCCTGCTGATAACGTACACGTCTGCTTTAGGCTGTGCTGCTCGTGGGGCAGGTGATGACTTTCCCTGCCTTGTGCTGGGCGCGTTGTGGGTAGAAACAAGGACGTGGAAATAGAACTGTGTAACTAATCGATTCTTCTGACTCATTAAAGCGTTTGAGTTGAAAAAGTTTTTGATGACATCATTCGGAATTTTCCTTTTGAAAACAAGAGAAACTAGAAAAAAATAAATCCTTTGGTTTAAAACCGACTGTTTCCATTTGGGGCACCTCTAGGAAGATGCAAAGCAAGAAGGAGCTAAGCTTTACCCAAGAGTTTAGGGACGCGGATGCTCCCACCAGATGTGAGAAATCCAGCTTTCAGCTCCCTCCTTTGACTAACAGGATTTAAATTGATCTTCGCTCGCTTTCTAAGAGATTCCCTTGATCACCAAGCAGTGAAGGAAACACATTTCTTCAGGTAATGCCTTTGACCCTTTGTCCATTTTATAAATAAATAAACATTTGCTGTAGCAGGGAAGCAAACCCAAGTGTCTCGTTTCCAAAGGAGTACTCTAAGTGTCCTACAATCCACAGGGCTTTGAGTTATTCTTAATCCAGTGCATTACAGTTTGATGCTAGAAGAGATTATCACTAGATGATCTAAAATACATTTTTCAGTGAATGTACTCATGAGAATTTGCTGGTAAATCGTTAGGAACCTGAAGACAAGGAGGAAAAAGGGTTGAGGTGTTAAAGGTGTACAGAAAGGTAAAATGACAGCTGAAGTACACATAAACTGTGAGAGGTGTACAGAAAATACTTAAAGTGTTAGAAATTGTAGTACAAAATGATACTGTTATTTTGTGGGCTTGAAATATACAGTTGCAGGAGATGGGAAATTTCATAGAGCCTATTAAAAATGTCAAACACTTAAAATAAGGTCATTATTCTGCCCTACTTACCTGATTGGAGTGCTGTGTTCTATTTTGGACATTCCTTTAAAAATAGCACAAACGAAGTAGGTTGGCTCTATGCATCATCAACAAATACATTGAATTTTGCAGAATAAAATTTCATAAGAGATTTCAGTCAGATTCAAAATAAGGGTGAAAGCTGAGGCACTCCAATCAGCAAAGAAGGCAACTTTCCCACTTAATTTAGACAGAGCAGTAGATACAGCAATACCCATTTCTTGTTGGAAATCCTGAACACTGAACAGTGGTAAGGATTGCTCGGGGAGATAAAGTTCAGTCTTACATGTCAGTGACACGTTTCTTTCACAAGAACCTGTGACTGAGCAAGGCACAACAGAAACACGCTGCCAGGAACGGAACAAATGCTGATGCAGGGTAAAGGCAATTTGAAGACTAGCAAGAGGAGAAAATTTAGCTCTCTCTAGAACTTATGATAATAAAGCAAGAATAAAAAAAATGACCTAACACACTTACTGGAATATGAGGGCCGTCAGCTGTATATTCTGTGAATGAGCGACTCCCTTCTGTACTCGATTCTTCAGGTTATGCATGCTCAGGTGCTCGTTTTTTAACATTGGTATGAGGAAACTGAGAATCAAGCGCATTTTGCTTGCCCTAGAGAAAGACATTCACAGAGAAAGTTTACTAAGAAGCAAAAGTTGAATTAGAACACGTTTTGTAGCTAGACCATGTTACAGGACTTCTGCAGCCATGGCGGTTTTTCAAGGGCAAGAGGGCAACCCTTGAGCAGTAGCCCTTACACGTAGGAGAAGACAACGGTGGCTTTTGACAGCCAACCCAGCAATCCGGTATCCTTTAGCAATAAATACTGGAGTATCAAACTTGAGGTTATGATTTTTTCTAGTATGTAACGTTCCAGAAAAGATTAAAGTTTTTGAAAAATAGTCGCTGCTGAAAAAGATGTAATTAAAACAGTGGATATTCAGATGACATAAAAAGAGATTGAAGACAGTGGTAAGGCCTCTTTGAAGAACTGAAATTATGTTAGTCCTTCCAGCTAAGTGATGAGGTTAAATGTGTATTTACAAGGTCATGCAGAATACAAGAAGAAAAGGCAGGTGGTTTTTTTATTTCCTTCTCTATGGAAATACAACTCTAAACTCTCTTGTGTGAGAGAGACAAGTCTGGAGTTGTTCACTTACGCTTCTTTCTACTGGTTCTCTATGAGCATCACCCTAGGGTCATACTGCCGCTTTCAGATAATACCTTTGGTTTACACCCCGGAGGCTGAAGTATCTATTAGAATACTTGGAAACTTTGGTCAAATCCTGAGAACCATGGAAAAAACACTGAAATATTTGTGAAAGAGAAACGTTCTTTCCTTTCTCCCCCAAGAGTGAACAAAAGTAGCTTTTGTATACAAATGTCTTTTTATTCCTTATAAATACGGTTGTATAAAAAGGAAAGACTTCTCATTAAAGACAGCTTATGGGAAGAGGTGGTCAGGAGAATTTAAGCAAGAAATAGCCACCTCTTGTAGCAAGCAACAAACAACCCATAGCAGTCCAACAGTTTCTATTCCTATTTAAGCATATAAAGAGAATTCCTTCTGTACTAGATAGAAAGTGTCTGAGATCCATGGCAAATAGGTACACACAGATTTTAAAATGCTGTCCACGAGAACAGCAGTGTTTCCGATAGTGACAGAACCCAACGAAAAATAAGCTTTCATGTGAACTGAGCAATTTGAGGGTCTGACTCAGAAGGAGACAGATCACTGCTCTGCACATTTTAATGCTGTCAGAAACGGCGATGTCTATTTTGTACTTCAGTGTATATGTCTAAGTAAATACATGAAATAGTCCAGATGGTTTGAGGAGACGCTCTGATTGATATATATTCTGTGATACTTTTAATCAGCTGGTAGTTTTTATATATTGATGAGCATATGCAAACAATCCCATTTGGAGAAGAATTCCAAATTCTTGATATAGAAAGCGGCATTTCATTTTTTTACGTTTACTGATTTTTGAACAAAGGTGCCATTCTGTGTAAAACTGTAAAAAGAAGTGGAAGTGCATAACTAGGAAATGAATCTCTGAAAACAGAGAGATGATCCATGAGATCTTCTCGTGGAAATCAAAAAATGACAAAAACTACAACTACAGAACAAGCAAAGAGGGAGGGTATCGCCAGGGCAAAAGAGTTCAAAAGGAGAACAAAATTGCGATATTGAAAACAACGAAAGAGAGAAAGAAAGAAAAATGATGCACTCCTGTAATTAGAGAGAGCAGATCAGGATAAATGAAATTATAGGATAAATGTAGCCCGAGAAGGTTTTCAGCAATAGATTTCTAAAGTTCAATTCCAAAGTTTTATAGAATTTTTCCAAAATTGTGAGTGTCTAATACCACCCTCAGAATCAAATTCTAATAAATTCTTGAAGTAAATAGAAATTAGGCATGTCGATTAAGTATCGCAGGTTAAAGTAAAATCTTGTTCTTTTCGTTGTGTGACAATAATGTAAAATTCTGAAAGGTCATTGTTCTCTTGGCACTGTAGTCAGCATTTCCAGAAAGGTAGCGCTGCTCAGAGAGAGAACGTGATCACTAAAATGTCATCAGGAGTGTTTCCTGGTGTGTGCAAATCATGCAATGAGTTCTCAAGCTTTGAGAACAGGGATTCTCAGTGGGATTTAGATGGAGACAACTCGCTTTTGATTTGGACTCACTTCGCAGGTTTCCGACTGCTAATTTTGCAAAGGCACAGAGGTCATACCCATCCATGTAATCTTCCACAAGGTCACAGAAATGTGTTGGAAGAAGCAGAAACGTGAACTGGCCACCTATACAATACCTGCTTGCAGAGATCCCAAACTTTCAAGGTCTTTTTTGCTTGGTACAACAACGCGTTCAGATTTTTGAAGGAGCAATACAGCTTGTTTCTTAGAAGATGATGTTAAAGCAGGGGTCAAACTATCACACTAATTACCTGGAGGTCATTTGGAGAAAATTACCGTCAAATGTGTGGGATAAGGTTTTATATTCTCACAGAAATTATGATTTGCTGTTTCTATGGAAACTGCAACAGTAGTTCATAAAAGCTCTTTAATGGAGGTTTACAAAAGCTCAACATCCTGAAGTCTAGCAACGTCTACGGAAAAAGCACACGCTCACACACACATGAGGCTAATTTCATCTCTGCTGCAACTCTTTGATTTCAGCCCGAGTTACATCAGGCATGAACCGAGTCCCTAGCGTTTAATAGTTTTATAAGATACAGGGATAAATATCGTAAGATAATATTTGAATTGTAATCCTCAAATCTTTCTCCTCTGTTGGACACACACGCGCTGTCATACTGTCAACCTGATGAAATGGAGCAAATCTTGGCGGAATAGAACTATTTAAAAATGAACGTCATTTCAGTCTCTAGAACATTCTGGCCTAGGATTTTATTTTTTTATTTCCATATTCCATTCAATGTGGTTTTCTGGTGGGTTCGGTCTGGAGCGAGGCTGAACATTCTGCTCTTTTACACGCACTTAACTTTAAACACGTGAATAGTAATGTTGACTTCAATGCATAAAGATAAGAAAATGCTTAAGTGCTTTCCTGGCTTAGAGCCAGATTGCTCAGCTCGTACAAGAGCATGCCCAGTATCGATGATTAATAATAATGAAACCTAGAATATGCATTTTCTTAGTTTATTGATAACTTTTCCAAGATGAATATTCCTTTCCTCTACCATGCACGCACACAGTTCTGTTTCTTCAGTGAGATATCATTGTACAAAATTTTCAAGAGGCACGATGGACTGCAGTTCGCTTTCTTTTAGTTGCGAGGACTAAGAAACACAAACCTTGCATAAAGAGGAACAATGTGATATTTTAGCTCAAAGTATGGTTTTGGGAAGTTTCAAAATATTGCTGATTTGCTGACAAACTTGTCGTATAAATCTTTAAAGCTCAGTAACAGTCCCAGGAAAAAAATGTGGGTGGAGTAATGGTGAAGAACGGGCCATTACATAATTTAATGGAAGTGATAGAAACACCCTTAGAACGCTTGCCTGCAAATATTAGTTCTATGTGATTTTTCTGCTTTCTGCTAAGACTTTTTAACAACTTCCATTTGTTTAGGGTAATGAACTACCTTATGGAATTGAACCACAGACTATTTGCAGACTATCGAATTGCCAATGTTTTTCTGTCTTTGTATCTGCTAATGAACATGCAAGCAACTTGGGATGAAATTAAGACTAAAAGTTTGCTCATCTGCATAATCATCTTTTGCTCATCTTTTGCTAAATGGGTATCAGATGAATGGCAAGAGAAAAGAATGGCTAAAATTTATTTGCAGCATTAGTGTCATTTTAAACTGAATCCTCCTTTCTGTGTATCAGTTTGGTTTGGTGTATACGCTAAGACTCCTTTCGGAGGAAACTAAACCAACCCATCATATTGGAAAACAAAATCTGAGCTAGTGACTGACCTTCAGGCAGCTTCATACACATGTGCAATGAGAGGATCAGAGTGAGTCTAGTCCAAATAACATCTTGTACTACATATAATGTCCGGATAGGGACTCTAGCAACAACTGCTTGTTTACTGATTTATTTTGGTGGAACTGAATTACATTGCTCTTGTAAACATAACCACTGGCTTTAGGAATGTAAAAAATCCCATTCTGTCTCTGGGGCCTTTGTTCCTTGTAGCCACAGTTTGCACGTAAAGTCGGCAGTCCTGGGGGTTATAGTATCAATGAACTACGTGAGTGCTGTTGACTGGAAGCATGTACTTGAAAATGTTAAATAATGATCTCGGGTGACTTGAGTTCATTTTGATTCCAACTACAAACTCAGTTAAAAGGAAGTGGGAGACATTACTGGTTTCTGCATAAGGCCTGTATTAGCAAGTGTGAGTAAAACTAGCATATATGCATTTTAGAGAACTTCCTGAACTGTTAATTGCACTAAAGATGTCAGTTTACTTATGCGATTGGCTGCCAAAAGGGGAGCGACTGACTATAGCTGTTCAGCCGTTACTGATGGTTAATGCTATTCACGATTTGGAAGCGATTTGAGAAACCAAATGGTATAGGCATACAGTCAAAAGTCAGTAGAAATAATATCATGCTTTTATTGTTTTTATTTTTAGAATAAAGTAGGATTAAATTGAAGTCCGTGCCTAAACCCCACTATCTTCAGTGAGGACAGCCATCTCAGTCATAGACTGAAGCTTTTTTCTCCCTCCATCTCACTAATTAAAATAAAACAATAGCCAAAAAAACCCCAGTAAACATAAAGAAGCTCCATATGTAATTATGATGCTAAATATTTTGCTTTTTCATGGACACCCTGATTCTGCTACAGCCTTTTCCTGTTGAGGGTCCAAGACCAAAATAGATACACATGAGGACCAAGAGAATTTTGATTTCTATCACGCAGGGTCACTTCAGTGAACCTTTGCAGGGGTCTGTATCTGTAGCCTCTCAGTTGCAAGACTCGGCCATAGTCAGTTGAAATAGAAAATTAGACTTCTGCCTTGTCTACCTCACAACCTAGATTCTTTGTCAGGCTGTTATATTGCTGTACTATTCCTAAAATACTTGAAAGGCTGCCTATTAATTCAAGCCCCCATAATTTGCCTTCCAAATAAGTAAGTCTTAAAATTCTCTAACCTCTTTGCAGTGTAGTATTTAAGATTACGTTAGTATTGTAATAATTAACTTGATTAATTATTTTTATGAAGTAATGAAAATACTTGTAATAAGCATAAATATAGAGTTAACAAAACCAGATATTTTTTTTTCAAGGAACTCTTTAATTAAACATCGGTAGTGAATGTGTGATATTACCATGCTTTTAGATGCCTGTTTTCTAAGAGCTGTTTGTCTCTTAGGTACGTTCGCTCTATAAGTAGAAAGAAAACCAATGAGCAATGTAGTTTAAATCTTAGTAACCCGCTTCAAAATTTGGCTGCCCAACACCCATATAATTTCATTCCTTGGAGCATTGCTGAGAATATTTATTTAATTAAATATCATCTGTTTCCTCATTAATATGAGGTTCTTCTTGGCTATTTTGTTGTTTCCTTTGTGCAGAAATCATCCAATAAATTTGCATCAGCCCTGATGTATTTTCTTCATTAGATGCTTGGGATGATGAGTCCCCAGGCACGCCTTAATTTGATTTACAGTGTACAAAGAATTGAACCTTTTTACAAATTAAAACCAAAATGAAACAAACCATAACAGAACAACCTTCACTGAAGCCCTGGGAAGTGCTACTATTTGTTCTTTTCCTTTTGAAAAATAATGGAGAGAAACTGCAAAGCTGTCATAGCAAACTGTTATCGTAAAATTAATTCTAAAACTATTTGTTTGGACTCAATTACATAGTCCTTACTAAGGCAAGAATTTTCATCAGCTTAAACCTGAAACTTGTTTATCTTCCTTCTGTGATGAGTTTTATTTGTTTACAATCTTCCAAGTTAGATTGTTGAGATGGGTGTTTCTGGGATTTAAGGTAAGATACTAACACATGTGAAGAAGTGCAAATTCTGTGTGCCAGTGGTGGGTGACGAAGTCCACCGCTTCCGCTGTGACCTGAATTTGCCAAGCTATATCCTAGTTGTCCCCCACCTTTTAATTTCAGCTGGTCCCCTACCAGTTTATTACATAGATTAAAACAATGCGTATTGCCTATATTAAAATTTGAAAAGGTCTTAGACAAACTTTTGCTCTCTAACTTGTGCTAATGTTGCGCTTTAAAATCAAGCCCAGACAATACCTAAAGAACAGAGCTTGTGTTGATGGCAGTGAGGTAGAAGGAGGTAGAAGGAGTGCAGGTTCAGGGAAAGCTTCATGTGCTTCAGCAAGCCAAATGAAATAATTGGTAGAGGCATTAGATCATTGTGTACTATGAGCATCCACCACTTCATTGAGTGAGAACAGGCTGATAGTCACAGTTTTTTGTTCGACTGAGGAAAGCAACGGGCTTTGAGGCTTCTGCTTTAAATTCCAGACTGAGAAGTCCAAAGGAAGAGATGGCATACTGAGCAAGCCAAGATCCACATTCAAATTCCTATTTCAAAACAGAGGGGCAACTGGAACTCTTCAATTAAATGATTGCAAAGATTTTTATTTTAAACATGGATAAAACATTGCATTTTTATCTTAAAATTGTTTTGACAAGTGGCTGAATTAACGTTATCTGGAATTTCTAAAAACTGAATAGATATAGACATTGGTATAGGAAAATTTTCATCTAGCAATGGAAGTCTGGCAGTATTATAGGCAACGTGAAACAAATCTACTGTGAGCAATGGGCAAGCTTAATTATAAGTGTATTAACACTGCGGCTAACATGCTGAGTTTCTAATTGAAAAAATCCTGGTCATTGTTTTCATATTTTCCTCATAATGAATGATTCTCATTTCTTGGAGTGATTTCTAATATTTTGCTACTTGATCCTAGTTTGAAGTTTGGTCAGCAAATACAGACCTTAATTTTGCAAAATATGACTCATGCGGTGCACCTTTTCCTAGCAGATTATACAGTTGAATAAGATCTTCTTGTGTGATTAATTTGCAGTAGTGTGCAATCTCAGTCCATGAGCAATCTCAGTCCATGAGCACATTTCTGCAGAGTCGGTGCTGCTTGAGCATAAATACAGCAGGTTCCCAGGTTTTCATCTTTCTCAAATCTCAGCCTAGCTTTTTGCAGGAATATGTTTTGAGATCAGCTCTGTCTAACGCAGGATGCCCTCATACGCAGAACCCCTAATGAGAGTGACTCTGACCCCCACGAGCCTCTTTGTTCTTCTGTGTCCTTCACCCAGCTGAGAACCTATGCATTAACATGTGTTACACCTAATAAAATAATGCAGGAGTAGTACCTATTGTGACCGTATTTCTCCCTCCCTAATTACTGTCTTGAGATTTATAATGATATAAATGAGTTTGGCTGGAGTCTGGTTTATACGTCAAGTATATGTGCTGTATAACGAAGTTCAGTTGGGCTGGAGAAATGGCTTGGTTCAGTCCACGTGTACAAGCTGAGGGTGCGCAGCTTATTGGTTTCCATTTCGGAGTCATACGTGTCTTGGAAGTCTTGCCCTCTGCTTTTCAAGGGCTTTTGTCTCACACACTTCTGAGGTGTTATCCCCAACTTAAAGTGTTAAACTGGGTACAATTTGCCTTTCTCAGTTCAGGAAGCTTGTGGCGGATTTAGGGGCTGAATCCAAATCTTATGAATCTGACTTTAGAGCATTTAGAGTTCACACAGTTTAGATCCATGACTGTAACTACTGTGACTTCTTTACTTAAATCACTTAATTTCCCTGTATTAAATTTTTTTCCTTGTCAAGAACTAGCGTTAATTCAAATTATATCTCTTTCCGTTGCTGATTAAGTCATTAACATTTAATACTGATTTGAACATCAAAACCACTAATCAAGCACAAATATTAATGGCCCTATTTTGTAGCTTTTCCTCTGACCTAGGTTGTGAGCACTGTGGATCTGTTATGGCCCGCGAGTTCTCAGGGAGCAAACTATTTCTGGTACAGCAGTTTTACTGGTGAGCATGAAGAAAGGTTGGAGGGATTTTTCTACCTTCTTCCTTTTGTTCCCCAAAATAATTCCTTGCTGGTGGTAATGTGATTTATTTATGATAATGCGAGTCCTGTCCGTTCCCAGTACACTCGTTTACTTTGCGATCTGTCCACGCTTTTCCCTCCTCGTTCATCAGTCCTAACTCTACCTCTGGATTTCTCCTTGGGAAGGTGGATGGATACCATGTGGATGGCAGTTAAAATTATGCTGCTGGGTTTAATAGAGGGAAGACTTTGTGAGTAAATGAATGTAATGCAATGGTCTGCTAATTAATCAGTCTAGATGACCTCATGGTTTCAAATTTGTGAATCTTTCCTTCCTAAACAGGACTTCTTTCATTCATGGTCTTTCTTCTTGAGCTTGAATATTATTAAATTGGTTCTTTTAATACTGTCTCTTTACTCCACTTTTCTTCAGAAAGCCCACCCTCTTTCTAGTGGCTTTTTGGTGCCGGGATTATAAAATTGGTATGAGTACAGTGAACCGGAACAACCACGACATCACTATAAAGATGTCACTCTTCTTGTACCATGTAGTGCAGCATGTCTCAGACACCTTAGACATCTAAAATAGCATTAGCTATATTCACATACTTGAGTATTTCCAAGTGTGTCACAGGAGTACAGTAACTTCCTTGCGGTTTTTTTTGTTTGCTTTGCTATATTAAAAACACATTTATAAATATAGGTACCAATAGCATGAGACTCTTGGCTCTTTTGAATCTTGCACACAGCAGGGTGGGATCTTTGCTGGTGCTTTAATCTGGCGTGGAGCCCCTGAGCATCTTGCCCAAATTCTGAATTAACACTGAAGAACAATTGTCTGCAGCAAATAATTTAACTTTGTGATTGCAGCCACTTTCTGTCTTCCATCTGGCAGTGTCTTTTCGAAGGTTATGTGCCCACGCCCAGCCTCTTGGACGTGATTGCTATTTCTGAACTGGATGAACGTGAGTTTACCCGTTGATCTCCATTTTCTCTTGTATGAGGAGAGCTTATTCGGCACTCATCTGAATGTGCTCGAGGTGATAAGTGAACAATCATTTGACGTTTTTTTAAAAAAAACTAAACAGAAGGGAATCCAAAACACTTGGAGGCTTCTGAGAATGCCTTGAATTGCTTTTGTGCTACTCTTTTGGCTGATAGCTAAAGTGATGGCCCTAAAGAAAGCTTCTTACAACCTTTATATGCCTGTGGTAATGGTGGTGCAGGATTAGGGAAAAGGAGGGAGAGAGATTAAAGGAGGAGGTAGTTTTGAGAATGGTTCCCAAACCAAATATTGCCTGTCATGTTCTATAATTTATCAGCAAGCTGACAGCCTATTTCAGATTTGGAAACCTCCCAGAATTTTAAAATAAATCAAGTCACCCTTCTTAGTTTAAGTAGTACTTTGCCCCTTATCTTAGCTCTACTGTTTGTGGAATAGCGTGAGGGGAAGGTGGCATAATCTAGCTCTAAATTAAATGGCTTGGCCTTTTTCCAGTACCTACTTTTTCCTGCTACCATGAACTGTGTCAAGATCTTTTTTCCTCTCAGTTGACTCTAATCAAAATGTCATTTTGTCATTATTGATCCTTTCTTATTAGTGTCTGAAAGGGCTGTGTTTGAAAGTGCTGCTTCCTTGGTCCAAATTTACGGTCAATATACAAAAGTGTCCTCGTCCTCACTTTTCCATGAGTATCTTTTCTTACATTTCCCTTATCTTTTCATGCATTACTTTTAGGGAAATTCATGAAAATGTCTGGTCTGGCTGAGGAGGGAAGAAGACAGGACTCACGTAACCTCTCTTCATGTTCATCTTTCTTATTTTTGTTCCTTTTTTTACTCCCCGGTAACTTTTTGTTGAACTGTGACATCTCAGAAGCTGTCAGTCAAACTGCCAGCCCCCCTTTCTTTCTTAGTGCGTGAGATGAGATTATGATAACTTTTCACTTCTGTCTTTTTAATGCTCCCTTTTCTCTTGCTGTCATGCCACTGCAGTGCTGAAATAAATTATCTGTTTCTGTTACCGGTGACTTACCTTTGTGCCTTCAGATCTCCCCTTACAGAGTTTGCTTACTAGGTTAGGCATTCCCCTGGTGAGCTCCAGTCCAGAAACTTCCATTGTTGTGAATTTTTCCTTAGGCAATTCCCGACTAGCTCCACACGAGATGAGACTTCTGTTGCGCTCGATGGCAGGACAGCTGATGTAAACGGTCCTGGCCTAAGTGAAGTTTAATGTAAAATCATCTACTGCTGATCAAAGAGCCAAACTCCCCTTTTCACACTTTTTGTTTCTTTCTGCTTCTGATCATTTTCTCCAACCTGGGCATGAACTGTTACATTGTCTGTTAGGCAAATTTTTTTGCAGATTTGTCGGAACAGGATCTTTCTCCTCTTCAGCAATTCCCTGTTGATTTCTCAGCAATTGCTGTTCATGGAGGGCGGTTTGTAAGAGGTTTGTTTGCAGGATATGTCTTCCATGGGAGTGTCATTTAGAAAGGACCTTTGGCCAAAGGTCTCAACTCTTTCTGTGATTTTGTTTTTCACTTGTGGATTGCCAACTGACCTGTGCTTGCAGCTTTGACAAAAAAAAGTTTGAAGCAGCAAACTGAGGCAAAAAGCAGGAATTAGTTTTTTCTGCTTTCTCAGGGGGAAAAAAAAAGAGAAAGAAGAAGAGAAAGTAATAGAAATAATTCCTCACTCTCTCACTCTTATAGTTCCACTGGCTACGAAGCCTATTTATCCATTGGCTCAACTAGAGAACGTTCTGGATCCACATGTCTTACATGCATACATTTTTATATCTAGATAAAATAAGTATATAGGAGTATAGAGATACACACACATATATTCTTATCTAAGTACGTATTTCTATAAAGCGAAGTGAAACTTGAAACCCTTGGAGATTATTGAGTAGGCCTGAGTATTGCTCTGCCATTACTTAATGTTTACAGTTTTGCAAACAACTTTCAATGTTTAGGCTGTATCCTGAGTCTTCTGTCAGTATTTTTAACTATAGATGACAAAATTATTTTCACTTCCAAACATACCTGTCACAGTGGTCTAGGTCCACCTTTACGTTTGAAATAGAGGGTGTACAAACAAATTTCCACTTTGATGTTCCACCCTAGCTTTAGGATAAAAGGTGTCTAAGCTAAACTTATGGTCCAGGCTGGTTCTAAAGTCAATGCAGTTGGCTGCCAAAAGGCATTTCTAGGTTCCATCATTAAAGGTTTCAAGTGGAGAAGGGGAATTCATCTGTTTGGTTGCCACTTTCTCTCTGATGCCCACAGAAAGAACTTTACGTGTTCATTAGAGAGGTTTTAGATAAGTATATTAGATTAGATAAATCTCACAGTTAAAATTTACGCATCTTGTTTTCCTGCTATTCAACCGGTTGAGGTTGTAGATTTTTTTTTTTGAGTAACCAAACAAAATAGTCCCCCGTGCTTATGACACTGATGCCTTAGCAAGTGTGAACTTTCTTCATGTGTAATTAAACCAAATTTTATTACTGATCTTTGACACATTTTAGTGATTCACTAAGTGGATTTTCACTTTGTGATTTCAAAAGGCTGTGTATTAAAAAACACTTTGTACACCACTTACTTTCTGCATCAAATATAACAAGGAAAATACTTTAATTGCATTTTGATTTTCAGTTCACTGTCCAATAATTTTATATAATTGTTTTTTAGAGATTATTGTAGTCTCCACTACAATAATTAAAAGGTGAAAAGCAATAAAAAGAAGCAATCTTGTTGCACAACAACGTAGCTGCTAGATTTTGTGTGTTTTCTTTTGCAGTTGTTAACCAACAAAGATATTTTTCTAGTCAAAGACATTTTTCAAGAATTGCATTGCCAGCTAAACAATTTCAGAAGCTGCATTTAATAATATTGTAAAATAGAACTGTTTCCCATGGTTGACTGAATAATGTAGCTTCTTCGAATAGTACAACCCTTAGCTAATTAACTGGGTGCTTTCATATCAGTAGCTGATTATTGCTTCTGGAAACAATCATTTAGCCACTGAGAGAGGAACAACACATCTTAATAAAGACATTTTTCCTTACAGATCAGCTCATTAAAAATTCTCTAATGCACGTCACCAGCAAGGCTGTAAAGTAGTTTTGACTGATCCTGTAAACTTTCATGGATTTTTGTCTGTAAAATGGGGATATAATGTTTACTTTACTTGCAAGTTCTTTCATAGCCTGATAAACTAATGAAACTGGGGGATGTGTGGAGTGGCAAAGATGTTTAGGTAAGTTCCCTGGTTTTGGGAAGCTGCCCTTGTTGCTTGCAGATGTTTAAAGGACAAGACAGTAAGTATGACAACAGTCGTGACTCCAAACTTCTATGAATCTTAGTAGACATAATTGTTCGGTGTAAAAAACTTGTATTAGAAAGTTAGTTCTTCTCTATTAGTTATGTATTACGTAGCAACTTAAGTCAACCATGGGTGAGAAACAACAGCAGGTAGCTGTGATCATTCTCATGCACAACCTGTGTTAGACAGAGATTGCTCTAAGCACATGGTTTCTATGTGATCTGTGAGTTTGGCTGCAAATTTCTGAATTACCTGTAGAATAAAAAAAAGTGAAATTATTTTAAATAATAATCACAAAAAATAACTCTAAGTTGAAGAGAGTTACTTTTAGAAAATTTAAACAAGCTTTGTAAAGAATCTTGAGATTCTTTGGTAGAAGCTTTTGTAGAAATTCTTGGAAGATTTTGCTAGTTGAGGTAGCCAAATTGTCAAAAGATTTTTTTGATGAAAGGAATCTATAAGAAAATATTTTTATCCATGATCAGCACTAAATATTGATATTAGAAATACCCCATCTTTAATCACTGTTGTGAATTTGGGATTGGTTTAGATTGTTCCAGAAAAATATAATTATAGGGAAAGCGTTATTGGTGTAACTTTTATTTTGATTTGAAGAGACAGAGTTCAATGAAATGAATGTTAAACATTATTTTTACTTAAACTAATGAGCCATCTTGAATAGAAAAATCAAATATAAAATTATCTGTATAATGAAAGACAGTCTTCACACAAACCAGGCCATATTTTTTCAAACAAAAGTCTGCATTTGGGATCTATGCATCTATTTCAGTATTTTGTTGTCCATTTAATTGTGGACAGTTACCTAGAAGTATTTATTATGCTGTTACCTTAATCAGCAAAACCATCTAAACCCTTTGTAAATGTTTTGTTGACAGTTATGTAATTGTAATTCATTTATATAAACATAGGTAAGTGAACAAATCCGTGAATCACAAGCCCTGGACATGCTGTGACATGCAATCTTTAATGTAAGAGTTGGGATTGAGAACTCTGTGTGACGTTCATTACCAAGCTATTTCTTTTTGACACTTGATGTTGCCTATACATTTACTTGTACTGCATACTGACAGAGATGGCATCTCAATCACCTGCTAGGATTTCTCTTTTCATAAAGACAAGTCATACGTTAGAAACACAGATGTACTCAGGCTGGAAGGGTCCTCGGGAGGTCTCAAGTCAAACCTCCTGTTCAAAGCAGGGTCAGCACTGAATTCAGCCAGATTGCTTGTGACTTTGTCCAGTGGTGGCTTGAAAACTTCCAAGTAAAACATTCCACAGCCTCTCTGTGCAAACTGATTATCCTCAGAGTTCTTTTTACATCCAGTTGGAACTTCTCCTCTTTCAATTTGTGTCTGTTGTTTCTCCTGATGTGTAGCTCAATAAAGAACTTGAGTTTCTCAGTCACTCACCTTTCCTACTCTTTCCTGAAGAGGGAAGATATGGGCTACAACCTGTGCAAAGGCACAGTGAGATGTGTCTCTCTCTCCTCCTTCATAAGCAGCCAAGAGTCACTGGGTGTTGTTCTGACCTGCTTGTGCAGCAGCGTAACTGTGCAGACATCATCTTTATATTGGTCTGGGTGAGAAAAGAGTTGGGGTCAATTTAACTTACAAAGCTACGAGCGTTTGACTCCCCAGAGTAACTTTTAGTCTTCAGAGAGAGAGCAGAGCCTGTGACTTGTACAGATGAAACCGTGCTGTTCGCTTCCAGTAGTCTCTATTACACTTAGTTTGGTAATAAATTCAGGTCTCGTGTTCCTCTGTAACGTCAGAGTGAACAGCTTTTATATTTAGCTGTGCAAGGAAATAAACCACTGAACTTACAAACTTATTCTACATTCGATTGTATCAATTTTATATTATTTGAACATTTCACAGTAAACATAGCAATGGGGCATGAGTTACAGCTGCAGCATTTTCTCACATCACTTTCTGTTCTTTCATCAGCTTTGTGCTCTTCATTTATTGCCTCCCCTGAGTCATCAGTATTGGTCTAATGGACTGGAACAGCCTAAGGTGAATGGTAATTACTTATTGAGTTGCTGATAGCCCAGATGAGAATAGGACTTATTAGATCAGTAATAATGGAAATCTGTGTTTAATGCAGAAATTCCAGAGTCTAAAAGAAAAGTGTCTGAATTAATCATTTATCATTTTTTTCCTATGCAGGAAGTTAAAATATTGTTATAGAAAGGTTTAAAATTAATTATATGAATCATGTTGTCTAAAGAAGACATTCCGAGAGGTAAACATAGTGAAAGTGCAGTGGTTCTGGTCTTTCCTAACAAAACAATAAAATGAAAATGGTTTTGAAACCACCTTTTTTATATGACAAAACATGAAAGAAAATGTTCAGTTCCCTAGCAAGACGTGTGTACAACCTGCTTATGTCTACCAAACAAGTGGTACCCTTAAATTGTCTGAAAAGCATCCTCAGCAAATTCCGTTCCCCCTTCGTCCACACCAGCATGATCAGGGCTCAGCTCCGATTTGGTTTCAGCACTGCAGGCGTTCTGGGTTGAGATCTTGTGAAATCTTTTTACCTGCCGTTGTTAGGGTGGCTGAGTGCTTGGATGGGGAGTTATAATGGAACATAACCCGTATGAAGTGGCCACTGACATTTTGCTTTTTTCTATTCTTTTTCTGTTCAGATGAATATGATGTTCTCATTTTAATTCCAGTCTTTAAACTTGAGTGTATTGTTGCAGGTGTAGACTTGGCTTCCTTTCATTATCCACCGAACTAATTTTCTAATTCATCATCATGAAAAGTCCTTTATTAAAAGGTCTGCAGCTGCATTGTTAAATAAAATAACAATAATGACAATAATAATTTCTATTAACCGACGTGCCCAATCGGGAAAGTGGTGCTCCACTGTACAGGGTAACGTAGAACATCTAAGGAGACATGACCCTTTGCTTGGAAAGATTGTGAACTGCTTTAAGAGTAGATACAACAACTGTGTATGGTGAAAAATAGGAAGGAAGATTAGAAGGATGAGAAAAATTGCGATAATATCCATCATCTACAGATGTTCACAGCCTAATGTTTACTCAGAAATTTTACCGGGTTTGCTACAATATTTGTTTCTCTAGTGAACCGGTTGTATAAATACAGTCATAAATAAGGCGTCAGAGCAAAGAGAGCATGAGAACCAAGAATAAATGAGATGTATCTTACATGATCACTAAAAACATGAACTATACATTTCTATGCGCTATATTTTTCTCTAGTAAAAGAAAAAAGGTTTTAAAACTTTCCAAAGGAGATGTGGAAGTGATGCTAAATAACTAAAATTAGAAACTCCATTATCTCTTTAGGTTCTTACGTGCTATTATTTTAAACAAATGAGACATCTTGTAAATATCCAGCCAAATGAGAAGCCCCAATTAGGGATGCACTTTATTGCTGCTGTGTGGTTTACCATGGAGAACGGTTTGGAGACTCTGTTTCTATGATCTTTACCTGAAATAGGAAATAATGTTTTGAGCACCAGTGTCACAAAAAGCTCAACCTAATTCTTTCTGAAACAAAGAGCCTGTCATTTTCTCTAAGTTCCCATTTTTATGGTGCTGTTGAGTTATTCTAACAGTTAACGATAAATGCTTCTTAGAATCTCATGTTTTCAGTAAACAATATTTGAAATGCCTTTTTCTTAGATCAAGTCTGAAAGACCCTTGCATACTTCTTCCATTTCTAAGAGAAACTTTGCCTTCAAGGAAGCCAAGAGCAGGCTCTGATTTCTGTTGTGTTACTTGACCCTTTAAGATTTACTCTTCACCCTATTTAAAATTCACCCTGGTGCTGGGACAGCTTGATAAATTCATGGCTGGACTTGCATAACATTGTTGGGATTCAGAGGGTCCTTTCTACTGTTATGACCATGAATATTTTTTAATGTTAAATAAATCCCAGGGAATCTCAGCTCATTCTAGGCTTCGTTACCTTGTTCCTTTCTCATCTTTCAAACAGACTAACCCTTCAAGGCCAGTCATGCAGTGGTAGCTGCGGATGAATACCAAGATTCAGGCCTGCTGCGTTGCTGGCATCTGCAAGGCAATATCAGATAATGTACAATGTCTGTGTGGAAATGTTGACTGAGCTGTATCACAGGTCTTGTTCAAATATCATGTATTAATCTAAAAAAATGTTTTTGCATCCAGGCTACATTGAGCGCTTTCTGACTGTAATAGGTTAAAAGCAAGTATATTTTATCGAACCAAGCATACAGTGTTATAGTCTCTTAGAGTTTGTATTTGAAGAACTGTCTGGAATTGCCACATTATTTTGTTGTCTTGGCTTTTCTTTCTTTGTTTTTATAACACTTCCTATAATCCTAGCCAGGAACAGAGTAGCTAACTTGATTTCTTCTCTCCCTTTTGAGTTGTCAGATCAGGCCACATTTGATATTTGAAGGCAGTTCATTGCCTGCTTTGGTGGGTGGTTATCGCTTATTATATTTATAAATACTGCCTTTATTTTTTTTGGCTTTGGGGAGGTTATATAGCAAAGAATTTCAGTTTACATTAACTACTGCCATAAGTTCCTTTCAAGCCAAGAAATCTGAGCTGCCTGTGGGTAGCCAAATTTGTGTAGATACAGCCTATACAATAAGATCTAAACAGTATGCTGTAAATCAGTGCCTTATTTTCAAAATTACAGAGTTAATCATATTTCTGTCAGGAATTTGCAACTGAGATTAATTACTGAAGTTTAATTATACAGTCATACATGAATGTAGATATATGAATATACGCAGGGTAGTTAATTTGAATTTGCAAGGTTGTCTTGTTTGTACTTGCATTACTAAATTCTTTCGTCCTTGTTAGATATTAGTCACTGACCCTCTTTCCATTAGTTTACGTGTTGTTTACAATAATTTGGAATAAAAATTGTAGTGCTTAGCTATGATTATTTCCTGTTTCAGGTTTCTTTACTCTTGACTGTGATGAAGTTGATGATACTGTTAGGTCAGGTAGCTTAGACCCTGGGACACGCATGTTCGGTTTTCTTTGCTGCTGCTGGCTTCTTCTGTAGCCAGGGTTATGTCAGGTAGCTCCTAATTCTGCCCTTCTGAGGGCTGTGAGAATAAATTCATCAAAACCTATGAAGTATGAGATGCTATGGAGGCTTTCAAAGGAACTGAGACAAATTGGCAGGGTGCATTTTAAATTCTGCTGCTTGAATGCCCATTTGTGTGATTTTTGAAATTGTTTTTCCTTGGAACAGTTATAGCAGGAAAATTCAATCAACTGAATGTTTGTAGAAAGCAAATACAAAAGTGAAGTGAACATGGTCAAAGCAAATTAATTTCAAAATGTGAATAATTTTCATGAGAAAATGCTTTTACATTATTGCCACTGAGTATTCATCCAACTCTACACTGGAAGTATGAAGACAAAGTTTTTGTTTCAGTTTGGGGAAGGCAGTGGAATTTGAAAAATGGAATGGTGTATACATGTTAGGTGTTATCCAAATTGAAGATACCTCTGCTTTCTTTAACCCATCCGCTTGACCATCCTCTTTCTGGATGAACCACTTCAGAGATCCTAATCCCACAGAGGTCACTACTGACCTCGTAACTGTTTCATTAACCTACCTGGTAAATCATCATCTTTTTTTTTTTTTTACATTCTACACATAACTTAGATTTCCAATTTTCAAATACCGAATAAAGTTCAGCAGTAACCTTCTTAATAAAGACAGCAATTATGCTTTCATTATTCCCTCACTGCTTGTTAAACTGGGTCTAGAGCATTTTATGAATCTAGAGCAATAAACATTGTCTTACTTTGAGAAGTATTATAAAGTATTGAGAAAAACATAATTAATTATTGTTACTGGAAATAGCCAAGGTTTTAATGTGAGAATGTCAGAGAAACTTAATTGTATTTTTTTTTCACTGAATAACTTGATATTTTTGAGGTCTGATAATGTCAGAGCATTTCATCTGTGGGAATTACCAATGAATTTTCAATAGTCAGTAGCAGGCAAAAGTTGCCACCTGAATTTTGGCAGCATCTCAACCCTATTCCATCTACATTTGTACCAGGACAAAGACTACTCTTTCCAGGTGTAGCTTCAAAAAAAAAAGGAACCATATCTTCCAGGCTCAGCTCTTTCTGTGAATTGCTTGATGTAGAATTTTGCATATGGCTCCATTTGTGACAGGTTGTAGCTTCTTAGAAAGCTACTTGAACCTCATCAAATGTATTTACTGTGGTGGTCTTAAACAGCAGTGCCCACATTCCTCCAGCACATGACATCTGAAAAACCTCCACAACCTTTTAAGCCTTCAGGCAATATCTATACTAATAAACTAAGCAAAGCCAAGGCCTGGTCTTTGGCTTTGAGGCCACTGGGGTGGTTTGGCCACCTTCATGCTATTAAACTCTCTTATATTCCAAAATATCACGGGCATATCCAGACTGCCTGCCAGGAATGAACCTTGACCTGCTCCGGCTCCTGAACTTTGCTGGGAATTGCCTGGGAGAGTGCTGGAGAACCACCACGATACTGTGCCGAAGACCATGTGACTGCGTAGAGCTTTGTGGTCCAGCCCATGTGCCTCTGCCGCTATTAGTTTATTATCACTAGCAAAGCCTTAAAAGTTAATAATCTCAAGTCGATTCTTACTGTCCAGGTACATTGACGAAAACGCGTCGAGCAGGGGAATCAGGTGGTATTTGAGTTGACACTCAGGAGAAAAGCCCAAACCCGGTGTCGTCACACAGACTGTATAACTGGCACAGATTTGTAGGTGACCAAGAGGCAATGAGGCAGGTTCTTCAGGCTATGTGATTAAATGTACACCAAGTCTTTTAAAACCTAATTATTTTTCTTGAATACTAGTTGAAATAATAGACAGGAGTCAGATTTTTAAAAGATCTTACAATATTAAATGCTGAGCTCTTACGCAAATCTGCCATCAGTTCAGATGGGAGCTATTGAATAATTTTGAAAAACTGTCCTTGATTATGTAGTACCATAAGCTGCAGCTGGTCATAATACATGTGGCAAGAAAAAAACAGTGTGAAATTGGAGTCACATTTGCAGCACTATTTCAGCAATATAAAGATAAAAATACTGTTGTAGTTTTCTGCAAACTAGGCATTATAAACTCAGGATACTTGATGTTATATTTACTTCTGGTAAATCAAGATGCGTTGAAGTACTAAAGCCATGATTATGTTTTGTCATTTTATGAAGGTAAAAAATGTTTAAAAAATCCACATCCATTTTATCTACCAAAAATCTGCTTTCTCTACCATGAAATCACAAACAGTACCGTGTCTTACTCATACAATTGTATGAGAAGTGACTGACAAAATTATAAAGCAGGATTTCCCAGCAGTTCTCTTTTATTTCACGGTTTAACAGAGGAAGGAATACTGTGGGCAGCCACTGAAGTAGAAGATACGCAGACGTGGGACATCTCAGAAGCAATGAGAGCTAAGCAAACTCATCCAGGAAGGAAGGGATGCAATGCAGGCAATATTCCCATAGCCCTCATTCATTACAACTTGTAATATCGTTACATGTAATCGAGTTGTAAAGGAATGATAGTGGTTCAATGAGTTGTAGGTCATACCATAACCACGTAGTGCAAGCCTACCCTGAGCGATGGATGAGAGCTCGAGGTAGTTCATATATAACAGTTAAAGCAATAATGGATAATTTCATTACACCCCAATTTATTCAATTACAATGTAAGCTCAATTTGTCAGTTAATTTCAGTGTATAATAGATCTGAAGATTCAAATTCTGTTATTAAGATTCTTCAGGGCAAAAGAAGACTGGGAAGAATGCTAAATTTCTAAAAAAATGCACTTTATTAATTAGAGCTTTATTAGTTAATAGAAAGAGGAGGACGTTTTTAGAAAATTGATTCTGTATTCAAAGGAATGTGTTGTGTATTTGGATAACATACACTTTACATTTCTTGGTTGGAAGAAAGGTTAAATTCCTGTTTTGTAAGGGAAGTGGATTTCACTGTAATTATGGAATTGTGTCTGCTAACAGAATAAATGTCGGGGTGCAACTAATGCTTCCATAATAACACAGTCTGCCCTTACTGGGCTTGCTGTGTTTGGTTTTTTCCTTACAAGAGTGACATTTTTTAGAAATACAGGATTCCCTGAAAAATTATATTGAAATTAGGTTCTGCAGTGGAGATGGCCAATCATTTCTTTGCAAATAGGAAAAAATGTTACATTCATTTGGCCAGAATTCAGATGCTCACAGTATAGGTGTTGCTATCTGAGCTAGTCACCACTGGCTCGGTAAGAGTCATGGGGGAGATAAATGTCCTCAAGGTACGATTCGAATATTTTAGATGACTGCTTTAGGATGAGGTGAATCATGTTAGAATTACCAGCCTATATCGCTACGTGCTTTATTTGTTGATATCTCTTGCTATAACGGGTTAAAATTTTCATTTTGATGATTTTCAAAATAAATTCTTGCTTTCAGCTGAAATCTGTTGCGATTTGTAGGGCTATTCATAGAAACCAACTTCAGCATAAAGAAGCTAACTTCAGCATAAAGAAGCTAACTTTAGCATAAAGGAGCTAAAATCTCCCATGTTTCTTCTTCCACAGTCAATGGAGAGACAGAGAGTGGGAGAGAACCTCATTCAGAAGGCAGTTCAAAGCTGAAAACTAATTTTACGTTGTCTGAATTGCTCTCTGCAATGCCCTATCTCCCTGTTGATGATACAGAAGAATTTAGGGCGTTTAACCTTGGGGAATATATCGCTTACGCCTGCCAAAATAACTGCCAGATTCAGATTCTTTCTTTTCAAAGGGAGAAATCCTTTCTTGGCATACCTCAAATACGAGGTTGAACTTACCATACCTGTCGTAGGTCGGCTGAGCAGCGGTGAGGAGCAGACTGCTTGTGCTCCCTCTTCCCTTGCTGGCGGGATGCTCTGTGCAGCCCACATCCCCCCAAAGACAGCCGGTATCTTCCCCTCTCCGGTTCGTCTTGTTCTCTGAGTATTTCAAGGAGCAGCCTGTTCCTCCTGGTGCTGTGAGACATGGAGCACTCTTGTCCATGGCAGATGCGTCTTATACTAAAGAGTCAGCCGTGCTGATTACTCTCCCAATTGCCCTGTAAGCATAAATTTTCCCAGGCCTAAAGCATGATACAGCAATGCCACTAAAGAAATGTTAGTGGTTTCAGTGGAGTTTAGAAACAGATCCCCAGCTGGGCTGCTGTTGGAGTTCGTAGTAATACCCTCCTCGGTTAGTATTTTGATATCTTCTCCAATTCTCTTTAATTTTAGTACTAACATAGGTTACCAATAATTAAATATATGTGAGCAATCCCTGCTAAAACTTTTCTACAACTCTACTGATGTTATTGAATGTGTGTAATATCCTTTCTAATCAAGCACTCTTTTTCCTGTGTACTTTTTTTGGTCTACATCCTTCCTTGTCCACTCTGCCTCCTTCCTTCACAGCTCTGCTAGAGCACCGCGACATGACCCCTGCTAGTCTACCTCTGGATTTCCTCTAAGCTTTCAGTACCAATTATATCTAATTGTTCTAGATTTGGTAGTTGTTTAATGGTGTGTGCAATGAAAGGCCAGGTAAAGGCTGCTAAACATGTTTTCACTCTTTAAAGCTGCTGTCTTCACTCTACAAGTGCTATTTTAGTAAAGTTCTGTATATAATCTGCTTATTAGCAAGTTTTTTGAGAACACCTAAAGGCCATAGTTAGTCTGTCTACTTTAGGTTCCCAAACCATCTACTTTAGGTTCCCAAATTAGGCAATGCAGTACCTTTAAAGGAGATGCCTTGGACCAGAAAGGATGATTGAGGACCCCAAAAGGAGGCATCTTGCTCTTGCCATCACCTGAAAGGAAGCCTCATCATCTCTGTCAAGCAATTCAGTAATATCGATGTGGATGTTCTTGATGTGAGACTTTGCAAATCACTACCAGAATGCAGTTTTTTCCAGGTAAGGATATCCAGATGCCTCCTCACTGTGCAGATACAGTCAATGAAAGTCTTACCTACAGTGAATAAAGCGTCTGGTGTGTTGAGGGTGATCTGACCACTCAGAGACAGTCTTTTTGTTCCACTCTCCTCTCTTCATCCTGGCTTCATCTCCCTCGAAAGTCAATGCTGGACATCCTACATGTAGGATAATTCTTCTGAGCCTCTCGGGGTTGATTTCAGAAGTGAATAAAGCCTGGTCAGCAAAGCAGAATCAAATCCACTTTGCTTCCTTTCCTTACAGCTGATCCACTTTCTCTGCTTTGACTACAGTCCTGCTCAGCAGATCTCTCCAACAACAATCACTAGACAAACAAGTTTCTTTGTGCAAGTATCTAATGTAGGTCTTCATATTAGATGCTCTTGTCTAATGGTGCTTGAGGGTTTAAGTCCACTTCCTTAGCCTGAGTGTAGCTTCCTGATGACACTCCTCTGGGAATGGTTGAAGGCATTTTAAAACTGGAACTTCGGTCTCTAGGAGGCCAGGTTTCAAAGCAGAGATGCTTAAAGATGCAGTGAAACTAATGTTAGGATGCCATGTAGACAGCAAGCAAGGCTGCAACAAAGATATGGACAGTTCAGTGCCTAACCCTGTCACCCAACGAGAACTGTGTGCCTTGTGCTTTGGTTTTCTGAACAGCCAAATGCACCTTCATTCATTTCAAATCGTCTTGCATCTCATCCTAAATCACTTCTGCACTTTGGAAGATGCAAAATGTGAACTGGAAGTTTACTGTGAAGCATCTATTCATGATGGACCCTTTAACTGTGGATATGGTTTCGTAGTGGTCAGTGGCTATTTTGGTGTTTGATGGTCACTAGCTTCAGTAAAGAAACACAGTTTGAGCCTAGAATCCTGGAGTAGTTTATTTGACTTAAGAGAAAAGTGAAAAAAAAAATTTGTTAAGCATGAAATATTTTATGATGTATTTCTAGTCACTAAGAAATAGAGTGTCAGCCTTAAACTGCAGTAGCTATTCAAGATGAAGTTGCAGCAAATTTTTATAATTGGGGTAACTACTGTTCATTTTGCTTTAAAAATTGCCTCTTTTATCCACTCCAGATACTATGAAAGAAGCAATATCATGATGTTGTTTCACAAAGAGGGCAAGCACTTTGGCTAAACTCTATTGAAGGCTGAGGTGCATTTCTTAAGCTTTGAGTGAGACGCATCCATCCTTTTAAAGAGATAGTGAATTGATGACTGTACTCATCGTTGTGGTTTATAACACTGTCCTCATCTTTATTTTTGCCATCAGATTATGAGTTTCTTCGAGTAGTAAAATCACGCTTCCCTTTTTTTGAAAAAGAAAAGCCGGTTGGCCTAACCTCGGCGCTCCCCGATCCTGCCTGTGCTCTGCCGACAGGAGATATTACCCGAAAAAGGCTGATGTTCGTCTGAAACAGATTGTGAGGGGAGGCCTGGACCCGTCAAGCTTAGCCGAGCATTAGGTCTGGTCATTTATCACTGTCAGATGGGCGAGGGGGGGAAGAAGCACTGGACCGTTCCTGCTCATCTGCTGACTGACAGCTGACTGAAGCCTAATGCAACCTCCCGGCAGATAATCTGCCATCAAGGGGGAATGTGTGTGAGAGAGATACTCTATCACAGGCTGCATGCTGCTTCTTGCTCAAAGCTACTGACATCTTCACAAGGAAAAAAGAAATGTCAGTTGTGCTTTAAGGGACTGTGGTGTATTGTAATGCTTCACTAAAACCGTGCTGTACCTCATTTCCATGGTTTCGTGTAGATCCGTCTTTAAAAACAGATTAACGGCGTTGTGGAGACATGCAGTCAGGCACAGAAATGATAATATGATGACAATGTTCAGATGAGAAAAAGCACTGTTTGTTTCACCTATCAATTTAATTCACAGGACTGCAGATCTGCTGCAAAGCAGCGTAATTATTTAAAAACAGCAAAATCCACCCTGCCAAATACAGGCCTCTGAGTAAGCCTACGTATTGAAGGAACGTGAAAAATATCTTGTGAGGGAAAACTGAAATTAGAGCAAGAAAAACTGAATAAGTAAGGATTAATACTATTTCCTGTGGCGTTTCGTGCAACGAATACTTCCTGCAGGTGCTAATTTAGAGCAATGCTCTGCAAGATAGGTTCCTAAACCAGTGCGAGAATATCCTGTGTTCAAAAATTCTTGCTCTATGGCCTAATGAAAAATTCTGCATCTTTAATTTTGTCAGTCTTAAACTCAAGGTTTTATTGTTTTTAATTTGCTATTATTTTTATTAGCAGTGTCTAATTTTGCTATTCATTACAAATCATATGCATTAACTTAACTGGGGAACATTTTAATTGAGCACTGCTGGAGATTTTCCAATAAATTAACATTACATACTTTTAACAGATGTCTGAATTAGACATTGTTATTAGACATTGTAATTAATAGAAGTATTACTCAAATTAAAATCTCAGGGCCTTAGAAAAATTAAATTGTAGGTGACTGAGTGATGTTAACTCATTAATAGAGAGTGACTGTTGAATTCCCTCCATTGGGTTTTATCAGCCCAATAAACACCTTTTTCCAAGCAGCTGGAGAGGGAGTGGGACAAGCTCTTTGCTATAAGGGACTGGGAATCAAGACGTGTTTTACTAGTGGTACTGTGAAGCTGGAGAAGTTCTTTAACCTGTCATTGTGTTATCGGTATAACATGCATAATAATACCTTTCTGGGATGTTGTAAAGTTTTAATATCACATGTTGGTTAGATTTTTTTACATACAAAAATCACAATAGGCCTGGTTGTTCGCTGGCTTGGATCTTCGAAATTATTTTTTTCCATTTTCATGGAGAACAAATGCAGAGCTGGTATAAAACAGGACATTTGTGCAAGGAAGAATCAAGCGCCGTAAAGGTACAGAGTATCAACGAGTAGACAGAGAAAAATATGAGAGTGGCTTTTCTTCGGTATTGCTTCTCTAAGTGAATGAAAACAGACAGTCTGGTCGGAATTAATTTGACCCAGTATAGATATCTTTGTCTGAGCTACCCACTATAGAATGCTTCATATTAATTGGGGAAAAACAGTCACCTGTAGGATAAGATTCATCTCTTCTGTATGATGTAGATGCCTAAAAGCAGGTGAATTGCTCAATACTGCGTATTTCTCCACATTACTTCAGGTGCTTTGGGTGAGAGGAACCTTTCCTGGATCAAGCTCTTCCATATTGTATTTCAGAAAAAACAAAGAAGTTATATGTAGAGTGATCTCACCAGCTTGAATGGCATGTTTTAGTGCAATATTAAAATATTGGAATACTAGTCAAAGAAGTCCACATTGGAGAAGCAGTGTTTCTCTATGAGTCCCTCCTCAGGAAAAAAACGTTTGCGTTATGTCTCTATGTATGTAATTAAGGACTTGAAAAAACCACTGCTCTACTATTTATCTACAAATTCATGGCCAGCCATGAATTTCAAAGGGATTTTCCCACTTTGAACATGTATGTGAATGTCCAGCAAAAATTATCTTGAGTCTAATTTTGAGAAGCTATGAACATAAAGAAATCAATAATAGCTTGTCAGTGTTAAGATACCTGGTATCAATTGGCACAAGACCTAACTGCTCTTAGGCTGAGCCTTCAGTAAGTGAGCATCCTAAATCAAAAGTCATGTTTAGAAGGTTTTTTATGTAAATATGAATGTGTAAAAGGAAATTATAAACCAGCAACTTACTTAAAAGCAGTTTGGGGGATTTTACCATTAGGTCTGTACTGTTTTCTGTACCTAGCTTTTCTTTGCATAGGCTAGCCTAGAATTTGGCATTTACGTTGCTGATTCACAAGCAAGGAGGTGTCGAGCCAAGCAGTGCCAGGAAGCATACCAACAGAGATTATATCCCCAGCAGCGGTCTTTATAAGAGAAGCTGAGGGCACATGGGTTTCCAGAGTGTGGCCATTGTAACAGTTTATTTCTCCTGTGAATCTTCTGTCCTTCCCTCAGGCTGTGGTCCCTGCCCTTTTAGATGTTTTTTTTTTCTTTTTTTCCTCAAGAAAGATGAGGGCGCAAGTTCTTCTTCCATAATAAGAAAGCAGTAGTATTTCTGGAGCTACTTTGCATCTCTCTGTGCTTCATTGCAGAATTTCTGCCTAGAGCTTTGTGCTAGTTTTCATTTTTCATGGTGTACACACGATGTCCCAGTTGAGTATCCAGTGCATGTTTTATTCATGTGCTTTTCACCCTTTCTTTGAGATCATTAATAAAGCTGCTAAATAAACCCAGGCTTAACAATCCTCCTTGCCACACCCCACTGGACATCTCCTCCCAGCTCCGTTACACTGTGTTTATCATCGTCCTTTGTTTGGATCCCTTGGTTTTCCAGCCCGTCTGATAGTATTCTTATCCAAGCTGGTTTAGATAAGGGTTTCAAGCAGGGTTTTGAAAGGCATTGTCTCTAATTCTGAAATAAAGTCCAGTTGTATTTTATCAACTTCATTCAATTCCTACACTAACAACCAGATGCTACTGGCACTGCCTGAAAAGCAATGACGGTAGAGATGGCATGGATTGTTTGCGTTATGTGGATAACTCAATACCACACTCTGCTCCAGGTTTAGGGCTTTTTCTATGCATTCAGTGCATTGCTGATCATTATAGCGAGTCAAAAAAAGATGACGGGCTGCTAGATTCTCTCAAATGATGGCATGCTGACCTGTTCTTTTGTAGAAGGGGATAATTATCAATCCCAATGACTCAACAGCTATGCATTGGGTCCCACAGAGTCAACGCAACGCTATTTTTATTATTTTTATTTGGGCTACCACACAACAATACGGAACTGACAGACAGCTGAAATCTCTATAGGTCAGTATACTGGCAACCTGACTATACATTATGTACAAGCAGACTAACTAGCATTAGGTTTTTCATGCACATTTCCATACCTAGAGGAGGTTTAAGGAAGGGGGTAGGGAAGTAACTCTGATTTTGTTTATGGGGATCTCCTCCCTGCTGTGAAGCGGAGTACCACAGAAATGGTGAGGAAACTTGTTAGAAAGTGTGAAGAGTGATGGCTGGCATCTCTTGAGTGATCGGAGGTGGAACATGACATTCAGCTTGTGCATGACGGGTGGTTGGCAGTGTAGTCTCGGTCAAGGAGGGCCTTGAAAGTAGACAAGCAACTTCTGCTTGGTGCAAGAGAGAAGCAATTTGAAGAGGAGAGTGACATTGTCAAACTGATGGACTGGAACAGTGCTCTTTGCAGCAATATTTTTGGGGCATTTTAGTGCTCCAAAGAGCCTTTCTCAATTCTCAAGGAAAGCATATTTTAGCAATCAAGGGGGGAGATAATGAGAACCTAAACAAAAGATTTATATCTACATATAGAAAGTGGAGCCATATTGTAGAGGTATTAGGAAGATAAAGTCTTGATCATTTGAACACTGTATATCTTCTTAGAAGGAGAAATTATATTTGTATTTCTTGTTAAAGTTTTAATTTTTGACTCTAGGTGGTCTCCATTTTTGTAATCTTCTCCCAACAGGCAGGCTAAAAAGCATCAGTTTCAAAAATGAAAACTGAGATTTTTATGTTATGTCATAACTCCATGAGTTAGGTTTTTGGGAAGTGAAATGATTTGACAACCCAAAAGTACCACAAGAGTTGACTACCGTGGGTACCTAATATGTTTCTGTCTACATTACCTGTCTAAGCTGGGTGAACACTCTATTGATTAGAGGTCTATTACCCCAGCACAGCAACAAAACTGCTTGTGAGATAGACTACCTTCTAGCAACCCTTGTAGATAGGATTGTTATTTTCCTCTGCTATTGTTTCCTTTGCTATTTTGATCATATGTTTTACTGTTAACATTTGTCCCAGTTCATAACCCAGAATCTCCGTTGGTGTCAAGGCCATATTTTAATAAATATGTATGTACACACAGGTACATATAATCCTCCCACTGAATAGATCGTAAAGCTCAGCGGTATTACCACAAGTGATATAGGTGGAATTCATCTGAGTTTGTCACTAGTTTCCTTATAATCAGTGCTCCGAAATTGACATTTTTAAATATGATTCATTTTATCCTGAAGAAAACATCCAAAATATGTCAGATGAATCACTGCAGAAGTGTCTGGTTCTTTCCAGAGTACAGAAGGATCCAAGGCTGAGTACTCAGATGTAGATATCCATTGTAGATGACTAAAGCCAAGTGTCATAAATCCCAATTTAAGCATATTTAATTTAACCCTAATGTTAACTCAGAAGTTAAAACACCTGGCCTACAGAATCAGAAAATGTATCAAGTAGCACATGTGGGTACAGTAAGGATGTGAGGGGTCTTGTTTATCTAGGTCTCGCGAACATTCTGTCTGTGAAAGTCACATAATGGCACGTGGCTTTGTCTCTTTGAAAGCAGTAAGTCTGTTATTGTAGTTTCTAGGATACTTTCCCCTGGCCATACCCCAAATATATCCCTGATCCTCACATTTTACCCCCACACCTCACCACCCTCTGTCCCAGCTGCCATGTACCCGCTACCCCACTCTCAGTACGTACATCTGCTCTCTCTCCGGTCTTATGCAGAGACCTATGGCCAGGTTTTCCCCTTGCCCTACACATGCTCCTATAGCCTATCTTCCCCATTGCACACGCGGTCTCCTCTGACCTTGCAGCTCGTCTACCCCTTCACACGGCGCAGGCTGCTTCCCTCGTGGTCCATCGCTGCGTGACATACTGCTTCCTATTAGCACAGTCACACAGCTACAGGCGCAGCTGTTCAGCCACTAATCTGCAAACCCCAGTAGACTGGAAATTTCAAAATCGCTATTTCTCCTCCTCTGCATCTCCGCTGCCCTCTTCTAAGACATGAATTCATTTCTGTTTTCAAAACCTTATTTTCCTGTCATTCCTGTTGGTACATTTCCCAGTAAGAACTGCAGAACAAAACCAGTGTGCGATAATCTCGCCTTTGTTCGTTAAACAGAACCTATGTTTTTTGAGGCGTCCATGTGTTTTGGGGTCTGAGCTGACACACTGTGCTAGGACGCATCACATTTTGTAGCATCAATCAGTTTTTGTGTAATAATCTGTTTGATAGAATGGATGCAGCAGAACACAGTGTGTCACATTGTGAGACATCATCTCCAGAATACATTTCAAAACTGTTTTCAGCTACCACTCTTCCTTTCCTGGCCAATTTTAATAAGCAAAGTTATTTATTTTTCAACAGAATTTGTAATTAATATTTTCCATTGAATGATGCCACGCTTTTTTAATAATAGTTGGGAACCACCATGTGAGAACAATAACACAATAATACTACAAATAGTTGTACGCAGTGAATTACCATTACGTAGCTGACCTCTCTTTTTAATTGGTAATGAGTTGACAGCTGATCTCTACCGACTGATGGAGCATGGAACTAGAGAAACGAGAGGTGAAAGAAACCCAGTAGATCATGTACGCCATCTCTCTGCCGATGCTGAGAACCAAAACGGCTTGTCAGACTTGGAAACATAAATGGCTGGGTTTGGACAGCAATGTCCCTGCCCTGAAAATATCCTTTGGGAGGCAAAGTGTTTTGAAACATAACACTTTGGGTTTCATCTGATATGACATTAGATTTTCTTATTACACAGGAGCTTGAAGAACTGACAGTTCTGCTCATTGAACTGGACCTGAAAGTAAAGAAGAGCTTCTATTTCATCACCAGCTATGAAGAATTTATGGAGGAAGTTCAGCCATAAATTACATGTCTAATACCGCTGTTAGCTCCACAGAGGCCTGAAGTAGAGCAGCCCTCTCCCTCTTGTGCCTCTCTTTAGTCCTCTAAGAGCATGCCCCTGGTGAAGCTATGCTTTCATGGATTTTTCCATTGAGTAGCTTTTTGAAAACCCCAAAATGATGAAGAGAGGCTCCACCCTCAGGGACAAGGATGAATGGGTGGTTTTAGACAGTTTAGGATGGAAATGGAGGGATTTAGTAGGTAATTCCTATTTCTTCAGCAGCAATACCTACAAGCTTTCTCTTTAACAGCCAGGCTTCCTCTCTGTCCTTTCCAGATCATTGTGAAACCATCTCAAAAGCATTTTCTGATATCCAGGAGATCTTGGGAGAGGGGACGGATATAAATAAGGTGAAAGATTTCCCCTCCGTCTGAAGAAGTAAGGATCTGGTTCAATATTAATGACTGGAAAAATCCTATCCTTGTACAATTTATAAAATCCTCGTATATGACATAATTTGGTACATAGTACATGCCTAACTCCTCTTGGCATACACATCAGATACCATATATCCTTGTACAATTTATAAAATCCTCGTATATGACATAATTTGGTACATAGTACATGCCTAACTCCTCTTGGCATACACATCAGATACCATATTAGAGAACTAAACCTTTTTTTTAAAGGAAATATCTTCCGGGTTATGAAATAGGTAGATGGTGAAAAGTTTTACATTTATGCTTTTGTCTGGAAGAACTATCAAGCTTACTCCTAGAATAACTGACAGAGCAATCCAAATAGCTCTTGTGATCAAACTCTCAGCCATGCCTACTGAAAATGATAGGGCAAAAAAAGAAAGATTCTGGCTCTGTGACAGCTAGGCTTTCAAACCAGAATTTAGTCAGATTGACTTCAAATTGGATGAATCAATTGTTAAAAGATTTGTCAGACGTTTAGTAATATAAAAAAAAAGAAAAGATTTAACAATTACTGTTAAAAGATTTAACAAGGGTAAGGTACAGTGAAAAAAAACCCCAAAACCTTCTTAGGTTTAAAAAGTCAGGCTTCAAGGTTCGTATTTAGGTATATAAATGAACAATCTGATTTTTGAAAGTACTGGCCAGTTGTGGCTTTCAGTGAAGTTAATAGAAATTCGGGAAGCCCAGATGTTTTTAGAATCAGGTAATTTACTCAGGTACCTCATTTTAGGCACAAGTACAGTAAAGGTCAGATCCCTGTTTTCTAAGCCAGGTGAATCACAGAATCACGGAATCACTACAGCTGGAAAAGACCTGTAAGATCATCAAGTCCAACCATCACCCAACCCCACCATGCCCACTAAACCATGTCCCGCAGTGCCACGTCCACACGTTCCTTGAACACCTCCAGTGATGGTGACTCCACCACCTCCCTAGGCAGCTTATTCCAGTGTCTCACCACTCTCTCAGAAAGGAAATTTTTCCTAATATCCAGTCTGAATCTCCCCTGGCACAACTTGAGGCCATTTGCTCTTGTCCTCTCGCTAGTCACTTGGGAGAAGAGACCAACACCCACCTCCCCACAACCCCCTTTCAGGTAGTTGTAAAGAGCGATGAGGTCTCCCCTCAGCCTCCTCTTCTCCAGACTGAACAACCCCAGCTCCCTCAGCTGCTCCTCATCAGACTTGTGCTCCAGACCCCTCACCAGCTCCGTCGCCCTTCTCTGGACACGCTCCAGCACCTCAATGTCCTTCTTGCAGTGAGGGGCCCAAATGAAGTGTAATGAAGCTCTCATCAGATAACATGTAAATAGACTGAAATGGAGTTCTGTTTTAAAGATATCAAGTAAGTTTTATACTTGGAAATGTGAATAACACATTTGTTACTGTCTTTTAATTCCACAGGCCATGTAGCCTAATGGAAGTGTACATTTTACTAGGGTTAGTTCACTGTTACTAAATGAAGTGCTGCCTGTAGGCTTCAATATAGTTACTGTAAAGGATATGACTATTTGAAAAAATGAACAGGTATCTAGTTCATTCTCTGTTGACAGGTACTGGTTAAATTAAATGCTTATATGTTTAAATTAAAAAGAAAATATTTGTTTGGAAAATACTGGTAAATAAGGCTAATTTTGCTTCCTTTGAACCGAATTTTCATGTGTCACCTGTGTTGAACTTTTACCCAAGGGCAGTGAATTCCTTATTTTTACTATTTAGTCTTCTTTAGCTTAGTATTTCTTTAGTGCCGCTTACAGACTCATTACATGTTAAATGGTAACACTGTACTGCCAAACGTCCACCATTCTTTTCTAAATGTTGCAGTCTTTCACTGGAAATAAAAATTAGATAATTTCTTGTTTACAAGACAGAAAAGAAACCCACTGGCCTTCAATTATGTGCTGTATATTGATGGTGCACAGCAGTAAAAAGTGTTATATGAAAAAGCAGTAGGGGATGATCAGGCCTGATGGTCCACGTATCTCGCAGTGGGTTACCAATCATGCCATGAGGAGCTTTCCCTGAATGTCTCACTTCACTTGTCTTGTGCTACAGGTTACATTTGTTGTTACATCAGTTTTTAGACTGCTGATAATTCTGTCTTCTCCTAAAGCAGTAAAACTTCATCAGCCATCACAGGAGCAATGAATCTGATGTCTTCTCATTGTGGCATTCATTTCATGTGTCTTTCTGGAGCGTACAAACTCCGACATCGCAGTGAAGCTTGGGCATTCAATGAATTTTTAAATAAAAGAACATAGCAGCTGTAGGTTACGGTGAAATGCCATCAGTCTGTCTCCATGTTATGAGTTTTCAAATGGTGTCTGTCATCCTACTTTTCATTGCTTCTCTTTAGAGCAGTGGAATTGTGACTGTGGATGACATACTCCTCTCACATCCAGAATTTCGGAGGCATTTAAATAACTTGCTTCTTCAATGCTGAACATTTTTCTTCTCCCCTCTTTATTTAGATGAAAGCAGTCTTTTTCACACAGGCCTGGCTCTAAGTTTTATGCCCCTTTATTGCCTCCAAACTTTTGTTTAAAATGAATATGGCAACTGCTCTAAATATTATATGTACACGCCATGCTCAGCTAACACTGCAAAGTGAGCAGTGCTTTTATGTTTCTTTGGTGCCCATCTTGCGACTCTTATGACATGTATTATGACTTACACGCCACTCTTGGAAATAGTAACCATCGAGTTATTTTTATAACTGTTTTACAAACATCTTGTATCCCCTGACCTGCTTTCTCTGATACCTGTCCGAAATTTCCAGCTCCCCAGTGATTTAGCTACCACTTCTACAGCTGAGTGAGTGTTTGGTGTAGCCAATGGAGAAAAAATTGTGGCATGATGGGAAGTGTAGGAAAAGGTGTCTAAGGCAAAACAGAAAGGGGAAAGGAGTCGTTCAAGCGGCAGCTGGTTTGCTTTAGGAAGTTCTTCCCTTGCTCCATCACTGCTTCTCTCTTTTCCTCCTCCCCTCCTCGTGAACCCGTCGTGTTTGTGCTGGTAGGGGATGGAGGAGGCTCATGGTAATTGGTTAATCAGCTATTTTCAATTCAATTCCTGGCTGTGCTTACCACGGAAAATTAACAGTCCTTGTGTATAAATATGACCCCTACTCCTGGATTAATTTGATTATGTGAGAATCTCAGTTTTCATTTAAAAGTAATAATTTTCTGGCTGCTCTGATAAGTTTGGATATGTAGTCTAAATATTCCCTAATGGTTTAAAAATCAAAAGATAAATATGAAGAACATATGAGTCTCTTACTAATAAAAAATAAATCTTCTCAAATCTTTACAATGATTGCTTGAGATCGAATATTTTGAGACCAGAAAATTTCTGATTTTCACTCAGTGCTGGATCAGCATTCTCTGAAAGCCGTATCTTTTTAAGCAGCTTCATTTGGCTCCACAAATAGAGAACTCATGTTCATTAATGACTGTGGGTATCTTAACCTAAAGTTCCTCTTGGATATCTTCAGTTACGCAAAGTGCCTTGTATAGATTTTCTGCACTGCTGATTTCATTCTTGGTGTAACTTTAGTTTCACCTGTGCTACTGTGAGAGAGGATTTCGCCTATGAGCGACTGGCTGCTCTGCATTACAGCGGTGCTTTAATTTTGCATATTTAAGAAAGAAGCGCAAACTTCAGCCTCTAATAATTGCAAGCTCGATTCTGTTAAAGGTCTGATAAGTGCTATAAATCTTGTGGTGATGACTTTATTAGGAATCTAACTTAAAGACAGTGAGTTTTTATTTAACTGAGCTTTAAATTTTCTCTGGGCTTATAGCAGAACAGTAAACCTGTTTAGAACCTAAGTCAGGCTGGTTTGAAAGGAAATATTTTTCATAAAACTTTCTTATTTGAACATCTTCCGTTGTTAAATTTATCTATTACAGGTGTGATACCAATCATATACATGGAACTGTGAAGATAAATGAAGTGTATACTAATAAATTAAAATGTGCCAGAGAACAGGTCCAGGCACTGGAACTTGATTGTCCACGCTGGTAAATTGCTAGGATAGGATCTAACATGATTTCAGCTGGGCTAATTAACACTCTCTCAAATAGTTTCTAGATATGACTTGTTTATTTTAATAGTTTACTAGTACAGATATAGCCTAATCCATGTGTGGACAGAACTTTACTTGAAGTTAGTGAATCTTTAGCAAAGGGCAATTGTAGGACTGTGTTAGAAACTATTGAGGGACAGGCTGCAAAGACTGAACCGTGACGAAGAAATATTGAGGACCTGTTTAGCAACGTTTGATTATCTTTCCCTATATTATGCTGTTTCACGGATACAGAGGGTCTGTGAAGGACTATTTCTGTAGAAATCCAGAGAAGCTAAGGAGAGCGGGCCAGGCACTGCACCTGTCTAAAGCAGACTTTGCCTGAAGCTAAAGTTGAATGTCAAGACCTCCAGGATATGTGTTGCTTTCAGTGCATACTAGTTCTGTTCAGCAGGGAGCAAAGTATATTGCAGATGTCTCTCAGGCTTAGTTTGAAAAATGGTAGAGAGTTTTTGCAGTTGAGGATGGAGCAGCACTCAGCAGTTTTGAGAGGAAGAAGTCCCCCATTGTTTGGTTGTGAAGTAGCATTCATGAAAATGCTGACAGCTTGAATATCAATAAAACAGAAATAAAAATTTATTCCTAACCAATTGGCTTTCTGTTGAAACCCTGAGGATCAAGAAGATCAAGAAAATGACATAAAGACATTAATGTCCTCACAATTCTACTTTTCCAAGTGCTCTTGTAGTCCACTGAAGGATTAACCCTCTAAATATTGACAGTATTAGGGTGAAACATGTTGTTTTCATCATGAGGAAGCTGAAGTTAACTTCTTATAGCCAGTTCACTGTTCAGTGATTATCTTTCCATGTCTCTGCAACAACAGGTTTTATCTTACATATTGTAAGCCCTTGTCCCTGGAATGACGATGAGCTTGGAACAGTCATTTATTCTTTCGGTTGGCAAGTTACAGGGAAAGTCCTTCTAATTTTTTTCTAGTCCCATGGGGCCAAGGTATTTCCGATTTTCTGGAGCTACTCAATCCAATTTGTAGGTGAGAATTAAAGCTTATGTTTTCACAAGAAAAACTGTTCAGTAAAAAGCCCCAAACTGCAATGTTTTTTGAATAGTGTACTTGTGGAGAGGCTCGTTATACTATATGTTGTTACTTTCTTCCTAAGGTTGAATGTATGTTTTGTTAAAGTCCATGTAAATTTTGTTTATTTTTTACTGTTTAGTGCATTTAGGCAGGGGGCAGGGAATACTGGAAAGATTGTAAAACAAAGTATGAATGACAAGAAAATGAATTATTTTATCTGGCTAAGATCTTTCAAACAAAAGTATGAAGGCATTGGAAGACAACTTGAGAAGTCTGAAAATACTACTTTCATTCAAGCCATCTCACCTCCAAAAGTTTAATTTTAATTTTAATCTATTGAAAGCCTCACCATTTGCAAGGGTAACTACTTCATACATCATATATGTCATTTACTTTTTAAATGAAGGCAGCTATCAGAACTAGGGCAGGGTTAGTTTATTTGATCTTGCATGATGTTTCATAATTTTTCTGACTGTTCGCTCATCCCAGATGGCTGTAGATCATGTTAGTAATACATGCTATAGCTAACGAGGTTGAAACCTTGTACGACACTGGTCATATTACTCCCCCTCTGGAACCTTGCAACAATTTCCTTCCTAAAGCCCCTCCCTTGGTTTGTGTGGCACAGGGCATTCAATCTTCCTAAATGCAAAGAATTGACTTCATGGCACCTCTTGCTCCAATTGCAGATAACCCTGATTTTCCCTTCTCATTGACTGCTGATAAATGTTTGATGCCAGCTGGGATTAGTAGTGTGCTATGCCTCCCTGCTAATGAAAAACACTGCTTTCAGAGAATTCGCAAGGCAATCCCGTGTTCTTAATTTGGCCTATTTTATTCCTCACCAGGTTCTGTACTACAGGAAGTAAAATAACGCACATACTGAGAAAATCTCTTGGCTTTCTCCCTGGAAAGTATTTTGTGAACAGAAACCTGTATTCTGAGTTCAGGCGATTTTATTTCTTTCCACCATTGTTGACAACGAGTCTTAGTAGATCAAGAAATCAATGTGGGGATGCCAGTGAAAAGGATTGGGAATATTCTGTTGTGGATCTGTATGGTTTATTTGATTTGGAGGTTGGAGCGCTCATTTCCAGGTTATACATACAACCCTTCCAGGTTATACATACAACCCTGATTATACAATCGTGATAAGCCTGTAGTATCACAAGGAGTAGAATTTTCTTTATGCTCAGGAAAGTACATTGGGATGAAAGAGAAGTACTTTGGGATGTGAAGAATATATTATTTAGTCTGGAAACTGAGCAGTTTCTAGCCCCTGGGAGCTATCTTGTCATGGAAGGAGTAAAGTCAGGCTTCTACTCTTTTATTGCATAGAAATCATCCCTGTGAGCACTAGCGATGCCATAATATTGCACTTCCCTGTATGCTTTGTGTTCCTTGAGATCGAAAGTCTCAGTCTTGATTTGGCTTTTATGCAGATGCTTGGTATGGGTGTTCTGTCTTACGTCCTCCTGTATCCTTGTGCGAGGATGTATAACTTAGTCTTAAACTGCAGCTCGTGATAGCTGTAGCTCATCTGTCTGCTTCCACGGACCAGATTTCCCAGAGCCCAGCTGCTCTCTGGAGAAAATGGTCTTTCACCTGAGAGCGGGTAACCACAGTGGCTAGGAAAGGACCGTTTAACTAAAGTAAACCTCAAATGTATTGGCTTTTCAGTTCCCATGAAAACAGTAGATGCAGTTTTGTTACTTTTCTGTCATGCATCAGGTTTTCTAAGAAAAATGGAAGAAATTTGGCCATAGCATAGCCGAAGTGTCCTGTGTGAGAAACATCTCCGTTGCGGAGACCTGGCGGGAGCTGGAAGGTGCTGGGGCTGCCGGCCCCAAGTCACCGAGGACAATTGAAGGATGCGTTCCGGTTTGCATTTCATGCTCCTCTCCCCTTATTGATTAAGCATTGGCTAACGGAAGAGCAATTATGTTTGATCTGTTACAGTGGCTTCCAATGGCGGCCGTAATTTAATAGTAAACCAGTCCAAGGTGTGACTGCTGTAAAAGACGAACTCTGTATGTTCTGTCGGGAATGGACGTGGCATTAGGGTATGTTGGATAAATATTCATTTTAGCGAACATTGCTGACTATATTGGGTGTAAACGTCCAGGTTTTGGTAGCGGGAGGGTTGCAGGGACGGCCTCTGTGAGGAGAGGCAGGGGCTGCCCCGTGCCAGTCACAGCCGGTTCCAGCCGGTTCCAGCTGCCTTGGCAACAGCCCCACCGCAGGACACAGCTGAGCCCCTCAGCGAGGCTGGTGGTGCCTCTGGCAAAATATATGTCGGAAAGGGCAAAACATGGCACGGCAGCGAGGAGTGAGGAAAAAAGTGTGAGAAACAGCCCTCTGAGCCCGAAGGTCAGAGTCAGGAATGGAGTGACGTTGAGCAGGGGAAAAGGGGAGGTGGGAGGAAGGTGTTGTTTTAATTTATCTTTGTTTCTCACTATCCAAACGCATTTTAATTGGCAATAAATTAAATTAATTTTCCCCAAGTCGAGGCTGGTCGGCCCATGATGGTAATTGCTAAGGGATCTCCCTGTATATTACCTCGACCCATGAGCTTTTCCATCTCGTTTTCTCCCCCTGTCCTCTTGACGAGGGGGAGTGAGAGAGCGGCTGGGTGGGCATCTGGCAGCCAGCCAAAGTCAGCTCACCACACTAGAGCAGAAAATACCCATAGTTTGTGCTTGATCGTATAAAAAAGGTTGTGGTTGAGCACCAACACATCCTAGCAGCAACAGAGAATTATGATTTCCCTGCTGCTTCTGCTTGCGTGAGGAGGTTGCTTTCAAGAGTGCTCCACCTTTGACAGTGATTGCTACTGTGTATTGCTCTGTACGTGTCTGTCGTTTTAGTATCAGCTGACTTGTCTTAACCACTAAACTGAAATGCATCTCCGGTTTATATCCTGGGACTTGTGGACAGTATTTTTGAAAAATAGACTCCGGAAGTGTGAGGTTCTGGATATTAGTGAATTGTACAGGTCGGCTTTCATAAATCAGATATCAGATTTCAACAGAACTATAAGAAAAAAACAGTTGGTTTTATGCAAAGCATATATTCTATTACATTTTGACTTTTTTCTTTCCTTCTAGATAAACATCACGTCAATGGAAATAGAATGGTAGAACCTTTCCCAGAGGGAACACAGATGGCTGTATTTGGTAAGACATCAGTTTTAAAATAAAAGCTCTGAGCTGTAGAGTGTTACTGCATGCCAAATTTCTTAATTTCAGCCTGAGTCCTCAGAGTTTCAGAAGCTGGGCTGCTATTGCCCTTTTCTAATCACTACAGTCAGCTAAAGCCACTGATCATTTTGAGAAATGTCCATGCCCCAAAAGGAGTATACTGAAAGTATTTTTCTGACTTATACAATCAGAAAATGTAAACCCTTATTTTGTTCCATAAAAATTCCAAAATAGTAGCTTTTTATGTATGATAATTCCTGTAAGATCATTCATTAGTTTAAACAAAATTCTGAAGATGATCCATGATTCTCCAGACCTTAAGTCATACAAGGAACTCAGACTGTTAGGTGGAAAGCTTTATCTGCTGTACTCACAGAGCTGTTACCATTTATATGCCCCAAACCTGCTGGTTTGTACTTTACTTTGCAAATAGTCCTGTAGACTTCCCGTTGGGTGCCAACAGAGCTGGAAAGGTGGCCAGCTGTAAATCGGAAGATGTTTAATTTCATTGTATCTACGCTATTTTCTATGAAAATGTCATTCTTTGAGGCCTTTTGTAAAACTTGAAAACGTTTCTCTGGAGAAATTAATTACTTCCGGAAGAAAGTAACATCCTAAAATAGATCACAATCACCAGCTTTTTACGAAGATATGGACTTTACCCAAATCGGGGAATCATCAGAGCTGTTATTTCAGAATGTGTTAATGTTAGTCCTTAAGGGCAAGCCTATGGAACCAGAGGTTGTGGTGGGTGTTGGTGTGAGTGTTTCTGTTGGTTATATCACTGTTGATTGTACACGATTGGTAAAATTTCACAGAAAATAATATCCCACCCACAGAATTTCATTGGAAGAGCGCAAAATCTTATTAAACAGCCTACTTTGAATCATTCCTGAGGAACTCTGTTATATTCGTATCAAGCCTGGTAACTTTCATCATTTTTAAATTGCCCTAGATTTTCTACAAGACTGTGATTGCAAATGTTGGGCTAGGTGGTGAAAACTCATGCTGCTGCCATCTGTGCTGTGAATAAATGGAAAACCTACATGTTCTTGGGTTTACTATTAGACCTGAAATATAATAGTATACAAACATGACTCTGATGATAATTGTTGTTGTTTGTTGGCATTGGCATTCCATTCTGATATGTGGTATAGAAAAATGGAGCTACAGATCACTTTTGCTACCTCCAAGGGGCCAGCGTTTGCTGGCCCCACGTGAATGGGAATGAAAGGAAGCACTCAAAGAAGAAAACGATTGTCTAGTAGTAATTCTTCTCCTCAGATTGTTACTCATCCTATCCATGTATATGCCTGTTAACAGCAAGTTCTTTGTGTTTTAGGACTCTGTAAGCTAGGGGGAAGAAACTGAGCTAGTCTGAGCTAGCAGACTCTCTGACTCCACCTTAGCAAGAGAGGATTTCTCACACCTCTTCTCCAGAAACATACTTTAATCCTTTAATTGGGATTGCACAGGGACAAGTCTCGAAGAGCAGTAGTTACTAAGAAGTAATCCCTCTTCCTTAAAAAGACCTACAGAAGCTAAAAGACAGTATGTAGATCTAGCCTACCTGCAGTGAATTTTCCTTCTGCTTGGATAGTTTTAGATCCACCACTAAAAATCCAGTATAAAATGTAATGTTGAGTTGTAAACATTAATCCTTTTACCTGCTTGCAAAATGCAGTTAGACTGCATTACATAGTTTCATCTTCTGCAAGATGCTCTTACTAATGCTGTGTTATTTACTTTATGATATGACTTCTTGTTTTGATCAAGGTACAGGGTGAATGTACGCAGGTCATTGTTCCTGCAGCTTTCCCATTTTTGAAAACCTCACAGTTTTCAAAAGACTATTTAAATGATCTTGAAATTCTCCGGTTGTCTGTTTAGCATCATTCAGCTGCCTAAGATACACCTATTGTTCATTCGAATAAAGAAATGCGTTCTTGTTTCTACAACGGTGAAAAAGCTGGATTTCAAGGGTGAGGGTGACTCTTTAATGGAAATGTTTTAATGCTAACCATCCAGTGACCTCTTAATCCAGTTTCCAGCTAATATTGAAGCACTAAGAGCACAGGAGGCGCGCAGGCACTGCTCATAGCCTCACTGGAGACACTCGAATGCTCTATCAAAAATCACTGAAGTAGAGAGGGGTGTGTATTCCCAAGTTCAGTGACTGAAACAGATGAAACTCTAGATGTTATGCCTTTGTGTTATGGATGGTAAAGTAGGTGTCATTCAATAAATGCCTGTCTGGAAAGTTTTCTTGTAGTTTTTATGGCCACAGATATTTTCAATTAAAAGTATTTTCCCTATAGTGACTGATTTTGACCAAAAACCTGACCAGAAACCTAACCAGAAGTCAAAACCTGTACATGTATTAGGGGTTTGATAATGTTATGAAAAGAAGCAATTTAAGGTCTAAAATCAACTTTTGGATAGAGGTATAAAAAATGAAAAGGAATGCTTCAAAGCTGCAGAACATACGCAACTTTCAATAAATTAATAACTCCATCACTACCATTGTAATTCTTAAATATATTTTAAACACATTTAAATGCACTGCTGTATTGCACTCAGAAATATTTCTGGTCAGCACTTCTGAATTTTTAAGTGCTGCTATTGCAAGACTCCAGTTTATCCCAGAACACCTATATATTTACTGCTCTTTATATGCTACCTTATTTCTCTAAGAGGAAGCATTATGCATGTGGTGCGTTCATAGAAGGCTCTTATTTACCTTTAGTAAAATCTGGCAATAGTTCAGATTTGTAGTTACAACACTTTTTCAATATGGAACTAAATTGTGTTGGATTTTCTTGACATATACTGGCTACTAATGGGATAATTGGTTTCTTGATGTAAACAAAATATAGACAGAAGTAGGATGTTAAGTAACTGATAAGATGTAATTACAGACATTTCTGAGTTGGCAGACAGATCCAGGCTTGTTCACCTTCTGCTCTGCACTTATTAGACAGCAGCACGTTCTGGTAATTCTACAGAGCCATATTATTGTTATACTTTGCCTGAGTTATTATGTCCTGTTGAGATTCAGATGTCCCCTATGCATTCCCACAATTCCCACTGCTTCCAAAGGTTATTTAAAAACTAAAATAGGATTACACCAAGATTGTCCAATTAGTCCCAGGCAGAGCCGGGGGTTTCTCAGCCTTTGCGTGTGGCCTGTTCAGCTGCCTCTGCAGTGCAGCATCACACGATACCTACGTATGTGGCTTATCCAGATGGGAAGCTGAGCTCCTCAAACAAGACCTACTCTTGGGTGGTTCAACCCTTTCCAGTAATCATCAGCTTTTCATCTAAAGGAAAATAATTTCACTTGAAAGTGGGTTGATGTATTTAAGAATGGATCACTCTATATGGTTTCTTTTACTCATTCCTGAAACAGCTACTTGTGACCACGTCAGATAAAAAAATGTGTTAGGAAGCCTTTTGGTCTGACTCAATTATTTTTTATGATGAGCTCTGTTCTTTTCACCAGGAAAAGGAGATCACAGGAAACAAAGTTTGGACCCCAAGAGAAATACCTTTTTTTAAGACAGTAAAAAAAGAACAAACAATTGTTCCCTGTTGCTCAAAGAATAGGAAGAAAACTTTAAACCATGCTACATGTCAGAAGATATTATATTTCTATCAGAAGGGAATATAAGACTTCATGATGTTGAAACAGGTGTGTGTGCTGTGACCCAAATTGTAGGAGAAACATCTACAGCAATATTACCAGATGTTACAAGGATCACACTGTAGAAGAATTGAGAGCCAGAGGGAATGTCTTCCAGAAAGGATTCATGTTTCTCATGCTAATTCTCTTTCAACATCTTGGAAAAGTGAAGGAAGCGTACTAACTGGCTGGGTTTGTGAAGCACTGAAGTGTTAACGCTGTCCTGTGTTCACAAGGTGGTGTAAAAATGGACGCTGAACTTTCCGCACTTCTGCGAGGAGAAAATAAATCTGCGAAGACATTACATAACAAAAAGGGATTGCCTAAAGGGAGGCTGCTCCATCCCTAAACCAAATCATGTTCCTATTCTTACCTTTACAGTATGTTTATCAAAGAAATACATTCTTATTTTCCATTTTCTTTTTGTATCTCCCAGATACTGACTTATGGCCAGTGTCTTTTTGGTGCCTCTTCCAGAGAACTGAAACATACCCAGAGGATGCCTGAACATCCTTTTCCTTGTAATCTTGCCTGAAGTATGATGCTCGGGTTTGCTGGTCAAAACTTCAGGGGTTATGTCAGCTCTAAGCAATTGCCAGGGAAGGTTCTCTGTTTAGGGTTTAAGAGTCTAACCAGGGAAGTCCTGAAATGAAAATTTTCTCTTAAGCCTGTTGTAAAATAAGGTGATAAACACAGAAATAAACACAATTCCAGCCCCTTTTAAAAATAAAGATATTAATGTTCAGTTTCTCTTGTCCTATAGCGTGTCATAGGCATTACGCATTAAAGGCTGGTGATCTGATCTGATAGCATTGTGCATGAACTTTGTGGTAGTGTAAATGGCCAGTTGCAGACCACCACGCGAGACAGATCCGGATAAATACAAAATGCTACCGTCTGCTTGGTCTTTGCCAAGGACATTTCCTGACATTTATAAGCACAAATAAGGGACAATAAAATATCCCTAATGCAAAGTGAAAGCTGTCCTTGATCAACACAACCCTTCATAACATTCTTTTATTTCAAAGGATCCACATCTCTTTTTCTTTTTGCTTCTGAAAACAAAAGTAATGTGGCCTTCAAACACAATATCTGTCCTTCTCCATCAGGGACGTGTTTATGTTAATTTAGCTTTCTTGAGGTAATGAAGAGTTTAGCTTTGTGTGGATTTCCACTTAAAGTGTGTATTGCACATTAGTGAAGATCCTGAGGTTTTTAAAAGTAAATCACATGGCAGCTTTTCAATCAACACCACTCACCTTAAAACAGCCATTTAATTATGTTTTGGGGACTTTCCCACTGAAATGAGTAGAAGAGACATACAGTTAATTTTCATGGATTTGGGGATAAGGCTCAGTGATCTCCAACAGCAAGAATTGTCTCTAGCATACGTTTTATTTTCTATGCAAAAAGCCAGCAAGAGCACCTAGATTACTTTAGCGATGCAAAAGCCTTGCAGAGAAGTAATTTCTTGCTGATGATAAATAGGGATATATCAGTGACTAGGATGAACATATGCTTGGCATCGTTCTGAGTTGGTTTAAGTTTGAAATAGAAGTAAATTACCCTGTTAATGACTAGAGGCTGCCCTCATCAGATTTATGCTGCTTTGTGGGAGATATATGTGCATATGTGTGTGTGTTTATGTGCTGGCATATATGATACACACATACATATTTACCATTAGCATTTATCCTTTGATTCCTGTTAATAAAGCAGAGAGCATGGTGACATAACAGAAAACATACAGAATGGTGATGATTTACTGTATTCAGCCATGAAAAATGTTATTCTAATTGTCAGTAGTTACAACAGCAGAGAAAAAATATATAAGGAGGTTTTTGGAGGGATAAAATTGTGTTGTTTTGATAATTTTAGACATACTGTGACATTCACAAAGTGTTGTCAGTGCATCTTACAGTTCCTAATGGATTTTTCTTTACAACGCTGCTGTCACAGACTGACAATATTAGAACTGGGGATGTGAGACCAAGCGAATAGAGTCCCATATTAAAAAATAGGGATTTCTTATTATTGGGTTATTCAGTTTGGGATAATTTAGAATGATTTTCCTGATTTTCAGGAGTTTTTCTCACCTGATGAAGTTATTGGTGATGTCAAAAAATGTATCATTAGATACCTTGCTTAAAATCGAAGATACAAAAATCTTCAGCTCCTTTTAAAATACTTGCTCAGAAATGCTCCTGAAGCTTGGGGGAGTCAACCGGAATCTTTATATTGATCTCATTGGTGCTTTCAACTCGCCGGGCTGGAATTAATATCCACAGATTTTAGGGATGTAATCTAAAGTGGTCTTCAAGAATTTCTCCCTGGTCAGAGGAAACACATTTGGAGGTCAGTTCATAACGGCTGTCTCAGAAAGGAATAACTCACCCTCTGTAGGTGCCTTGTTCTGTCAAACGTGTTCTGAACAACTAGCTCAGACTAGGGGGAATTGATTCATTTGTATAAATATGTTGCAAATATTTTATGCCGTTTGAGGTGAGCTAGGGCATTTGAGATGTCCACAGGGAGCTGGCAGGGATGATGCAGGTCTCACAGGAGGTCTATACTCTTCTGAACTAGGAGGTGAAAGCCAGCTGGGTTTATCTAGGACATCCCAAATGATATTAGATACCTTTGTTTAGGGATTCAATGCATATGTAAAGACATCTAAATGTAAGCGTAACATGTATGTGAAATTGTCCTTGATCTCCAGCTTCCAAGGACACGGGTCTGCCTTTTGTCATAAGTGCCCCTCTTATGCCAGTATTGTGCAGAATAGCTGCATAAGGCATCTCAGATGACACCAGATGCCTTTATTTATGCATCGATACTGAACCCTGGATCCCCACTGAGCGTCATGGGAGCTTGGACACCTTTTGTCACGTGTGAACCCCTATTTGTATATCTAAATTTGAGATCTAAATGTAGTTGTTCAAGTCTGCATGCTGAAGCAGGCCCTAGAGATCTCTGTTTCAAGTGCCTGAGGTTAGCTGAGAAGAATTGCTTCTAGAGAGTTTCTCACAGAATCCCTTACATTCCAGTATATTCCAGGTACATTATTTACCCTTGTGTTTAGGGTAATGCCCACATTATTAAGATCATTTTCAATGGCAAATTATGCTAGCTAGTACAGGCTCTCTGCCTATTCTGGGAGACACACACAAGTCTTTTGTCTTTAGAAGAGAGTGAAAACTCCACCCTTTAAGAGGGTCAGACAGCACTTTGTTCCAGATTTTTCTTTTAGAATACCACCTGGCTTTGCTCTCTGTGCTGGGCACACTTTAGAAATGAAGGAAAAAACACACTTCAGCACCTACAAGAAAGAAATAATGCGATCAGTTTTTCAAATAAGATAAGAACTAATCACAAAATAATTCTGATTTGAGTTGAACTGTAAGTAATTTTGAAACAGCCGTAGTTATTTGTTTGTGAGCCAGGGAAAACAGCATGCGATATGTCAGGCTTTGAGATAAAATTTATCGGTGTGTCATTGGCTTAAATCCAACATTATGCTCATAAATAATATAATCCTAGTGTGACACATTTCTGCTTGAACCTTGACTGAAAATTATTGAGAATCATGTTATGAATTATGTAGTAGCAGTCACGCATTCAAGTCAAAAGGATATAACTTGAGTGAAATGCTGAAATGTATTTGTAATTAGGTACACTATCTAAAGACGCGTAGTTGCAGAAAGGGCAAGGTGTCTTTCTGTGTATCCAAAGGTATAACACGGAGCCTCGCTGCAGTCTCAGGCTAATGGCCATCCAGCTTTTATTGACTCATTCTTGTGGGATGGAAGTCTGATGTGGTTGAATATTGTTGTCATCCGTGTTGTTGTCATCTGTATCACTCTCTTGTATGCTATTAGCACCGTCTTTTGTCTCTTAATTTATACTAGCTCAATATGACCCAAGGCTCCAGACAAACCTTGACAATAACATACAGTCCAGCTGCACAGCAGGATGGGAGTAACTCAGCGTTATTCAGTGGAATGTGCCTGACAAGCCAAGAAAGGAAAAACGTAGTGTTTTAAGCATCAAAATGGTTATACTCAGACTCATCAAGTGTGATGACATTTATCCCTGTGGCAAATAAAGAGATTATCAATTGCTTTGCTTTCTGGAGACCAGTAAACCCAAGATCATTTTACTGTGCTGCTACATTAAAGATCTGGTCATGTTTTTTAGATGTAGAAGGACTTTTGGTAGCTAACATGTTTCCTCTTCAAACCATTGTGTAGTGTGCTGCTTGGCTGTAGTGGTTATTTCTAGTCTACTACAGAAATTCACACCTGGGTTCTTCTCCTTTTTTTGTCCTTCCTGTGTGCATGCTACTTTGTTCCCAGGCTGTCTTCTGGGAAGCACCAACTGGTTCCCTTTGAGGTGAAACCTGCATGTGGTTCTGGCAACAGTTCATCCTGGGTCCCACTCCTCCTAATCATGCTGTGGAGCAGAGTGAAATTTCACTCCCTCTGCTCTATACTATCCCCCTATACTTTCCTGGCAGGCCTTGTGTCCTCAGATGTCCCCATGTCCTCTCACAACATGCCCTAGTGCATGCAAGCCCCACCCTTGGTCTTATCCTATAGAAGCACCACTCTTAACGGACTGACACGGATTTAAAACAAACCCCCAAGTTGAGAAGTATGTGCGCACATGCACACAACAGTAATTATGCCTTAGTGCCAGAGGTGGAATGTGTTTTGCACGGTAAATGGAAGAACAAGGTTGTTGATCATGTTTCCCATCTCAGGGCTTTACCTTTTCTTAAATTTCCTAGATCTCATGCCATGGTATATCCTGAAAACAGGGAACAGCGGTGTTGCATGAATAAATGAAGCTAGGCCTTGAACCACCTTTGGTACAGGCATATTCAGCCAACTGGAGCTGACTATAGTGTGAGAATTCAGCATCTGTGAAGAATTCATGAATACTCCTGACTTTTACTTGTTCTAGTCATATACCTTCAGACAAAGAAGACTGCATATAGGTGGAGACTTCTAATATGGATTTCTTCTTGCTGGCCAATATCTTCTGTATCCTTTCTTTTTGCTTTCATCAACAAACTTTTGAATAGGTCACCAATTCCTTGGTGCATGTGACAGGGCCAAAATTTGTATTTTTATTCGGTATGTTTATACCTGAATTTTTTAAATCTTCAGTTAAAATATTACCCTTACCTTGTTTTAAAACTAATCTTGGTTCTCTCCAGTTGTTTGTTCCAGACTGCAATTATTTATGCTTTACAACACTGTAGTCCAAACCCAAGGGTGAATCAAAGATTTTTTAGCCTTGAGACAGTTGCGTTGCTTTAACAGACTTATTGACCCTATACAAATATTTTCCCAAGAACTCAAGGTACTGTGTGGATGCAAAATGTTTTGGTGCATGTGCTGGAGCTCACAGAGGTGCTATGCTGTTTGGAACCTGAGGCTATAAGAGTCTCTCAGATCTCAACCAGTTGCGTTCTCCCTGGCTGCAGCCTGCCGTGAGTCTGAGGCACTTTGCTGATGACTCCATCAATCACATTTTTGCTCCCAAACTCCCTTTTCATACACAGTTTCATGAGGAGGGTAATACATGAATTTTAACCGATGCCTAAGTATGCAATTCCTTTCCCTGTCGATGCTTGTTGTTGGAAAGTGGAATAGGAATGGAAAAGAGATCAAACCAGAAATTATCATTATGCCAGTTTATAAACCCGTCGTTTTTCCATGTGGTGAATACTGTATGCATTCCTGCACTCTTTAGATCATCAAAAGAGATCTAGTAGAACTGAAAAAGGTTCAGGGGGGCAAAAAGGGTGATCAGAATCTTCTATACAAGGAACAACAGGGTACACTAGGACTATTCAGTGTGAAAAAGAGATAACTTAATGGGATATAAGAGAGGTCTACAGAATAAAGATAGGCACAGGGGATGTAAGGGGGAATTGATTTTGCAGAATATTTCCCCGTGTAAGAAATAGGGGCCGGAAGAAAGGATGCAAGTGGGAGCCAGTTTCAAAATAAATCAGAAGAGCTGGAATAAAATAAAAGACTGTTGGTCTCCTCGCCAAAGGATTTTCTGCATACAGAAGATTTCTCAGGTTGAAATGGGGCCAGGAGAAATAGCTGGAAGAGAGATCCACTGAGAGTTATTCAAACCACAGCAGCCTCAGGAGATCCTGCAAAAGTCAGAGACCAGGACCATCGTATTGGCAAATATCATGTGTGTTTGTCCTTTTCTTATTCTTCCCTGAGTGCCTGCCACTGTCCACTGTGAGATGGATCCCTATTATGCCATATAATGTATGTCATAGTTCACATATATCACATGCATATATCACCTATCAGATCACATCGCCTGCTTTTCTTTTATTCATTAATTAAAGCTGTGGGGAGTCACATAGCTAGAAACTGTGCTGATTTGAAAATCCAGGAGTCATTGTTGAAAATGGTATTGAAAACCATGCAAATGCAAGCCACAGCTGTCATTAGCTCCCTGTTGAGAAAGATTTGTAACGAGAAATAATGAATTAAAGACGCACGTGAATATTTTTTCTGCTGGACAATAAAGTTGGGCAAGTTTTGCAAACTTGATAGGCGTTCTAGCAGTCGCACCTAACCTTCTTTGAAGTTGTATGTCAGAAAAAACCCCAAAACCCCAAAGAAGGCAAAATGACTGCACAGTGAATGCTGTAAAAAAGGCAACAGCTCTTTGTGGATGCATGTCTAGCTTGACATGGGTGTGAGAGATGTCGATGCCTCTGTGTTTGGGAAGCAGGTGGGCTGAAGGCATAGCATGGAGGGACCTCTTACTGCTTCCACCCTGGGGCAGCACAGCTCTGTCTCTATGACTGCGATCCGTCAGTTATCCAAGCCTGGCTGGAGAGCTACAGTTATTCAAAATACATTCGTACAAGGATCTCTGACCATGGTTTGTATAAGCTAATTTATTACCCGCTTCAGTGTTCACTCTGTTGCATCTCAGGCTTGTCTGTCATGTATCACTTTCCTCTATTGCATTATTCTGAAATGCAGTAGTCATAAGTGATACATACTGCATTGCTTTTTGAAATATTTTAATAATTGCTCATCCAAAACCTGTGAAGAATGAGGAAAATTCTGCTGCATGCAAAAATAAGTGTATCTTTGCTTGTTCAAAGAATTGCTGTATAATGGCCACATCCAACTTCATGGTAAAGATGGGAATTCCCACATCAGATGGCTGCTGTCATGGTGGTGCTTTAACAAATGGCGGTGCGTATGTCTATAGCATATTATGAGGCTCTCCCAAAAGCCAGCGTCAAGGTTAGAGAGGCTATTTATTTAAGCAAGAGCATGCTACTACAGCCCTTAAACCAGCCAGAGGCCACATGCCTCATGATGCCCTCTAGCTTAATGTTCTGCCTACCACAGGCAGAGAGCACAGGTCATTGGGAGGATGGCTAAGAAAACCACGGGGTTGGAGAGAGAGCAGGTCATGGACTTCGCTGTGCGTAATAGCAATTCTTTTGCCAAGCCATCAATGCAGTGCAGACACTCTGCCTCAGCATTTATTATAGTTACTTTATTTTCAACAGTGATACACCATGTTTTTTGGGAATGAGTGCACGTCAAGTACTGCATAAATGGTAAATGACTAACCACATATCTATTTGGCCTCTGTCTGTTCCTCTGGATATAAATTAGTTTTTCTGTAACAATCTTCTTTGGTATTTTCTTGAGTAATTGTCTTTTTTGGGGGGTGGATAGGAAAGCGTTATTCTCTTTTGCAAGTGAGAACATACCATCATTTTATTGGCTACTAACAGATGAGAAAATAACTCTTGGAAATTCTGTATTTCCATTAAGGACAGCTGTGGTTCAAACTAGATTAATTTTAATGATCTTCTAGGTACACTTAGAAGGCATTTATTAGTTTGGGCTTTCATTGGAAAAGGGTTAAGGGTATGTTTCTGTGGAGCTGGGGAAAGGAGGACTAAAGGGCTGCTTGTTGAATTGGCTTGTTATTTGAATGTAATTATTTTTTGCTCCTGAGCAATTATAGCTTGTAAGTTTAAATAATTGTCAGGGTGCCTACAGCTTTCTATTGTTGTTTAAAATCTAAGGTTATAAATAAAATAAGGAATGTGAGATTACTTTTTCTGAATATGTCTATGGCAGTTAATTTAACTTAGCAATAGTTATCAAAAAAAGGGAAGAAAAGGCGTGATTTCTGTACCTTGCAGTAAATAAACTTTGTAAACAAGTTATTATTTTCTGCAGCATAGCCCTGAAAGTGATTCTTATTTTGCTGGTAATGAAATGTTTGTGGTGCTTTGCTTTTATAATAGTAGAATATATTTTGTTTTGCTTCTGTATGTTTCAAGCTCCCTAAGGTTGCCAAGAGATTAGAGAGATTTTTGCAAGACACGGGTAAGGCTTCGCTATTATTGCAGAGATGAATTTATATGAAAGATACAGTTTCAAGAGAATCAAATGGATTACACAGCCCTGATGACATCTCTTATTTTATGTGTACATCAAGTTCTACTTGAGTAGCAGAGCAGTAAAGTGTGTCAAATGACCGAGGATGATCTAAAATGAATCTCTGCGAAGTGTTGGAATGCTTAGAGCAAAGGAAGATCACAAAATGATTTGAAAGCCTCAAATCAATGACTGAACTAAAGATGTGATGCTTTGCGATGAAGCAAATAATCAGGTTGATGATAGGACCATGTAGCTCTATCTCAATCTCTTTCAAATATTATTGTACCAGAAGTTCTTTTTATCCCTAACAGACTTTCGAAAGGTAATATATTAAGAAACTACTCCCTTCTTCAAAGGAGATAGAAAAGTGGCTAGACTGAATTTATCTCTGCACAAGCCGGCATAATTTATTCGTTATTGACTGTATCCTTGGACATTCTGCTGTCTTAATTCAGATTAAGATTTGGTTCCATTTCTGGACACTTCACAGGTGTGCAAAGTGCTTCTGATGCTTTTATTCATAGTCATCACATTTTCAATGATCCAATAGTTTATTTTGTAAGAGAAATTAAAAAGAGTAAATAGTTAAAGGAGTCAGAATTTTGACCATAAACCCTGAGATTTGTCTCTGTGTCCTTGGGACACTTCAGTCATCATATTTGTGGCCAAGAAACATCGGGTCCCTACAGTACTTCTTAAGACTCCTCTTTAATCGATTAGACATGAAAGACATGCAATTTTAATCCAAGTATTTTGCACTTAAGGACTGATTGTTCTTACTTCTTTTCTGCAGGTCATACCCATTTTTGGTGCAATGTTGCTTTGTATGTGATTCAGTTGTTCATGGAAAATGATGCCCAATTGCTCCCAGCCATGAGCATTCACTCCATTGCATTCTCAAATCCCCAAACATTAAAGAAAACATGTGTATTGGTTTCCAATTCCTGAATTGTACAATTTGTGACAGTTCTCTTTCACGTCTACGGAATGTTCCGATATGGTTAGGGCTACAACCCTAGGGCTACAAAAATGATTAGGGGATTGGAACATCTTTCTTATGAGGAAAGGCTGAGGGACTTGGGTCTTTTCAGTCTGGAGAAGAGAAGACTGAGGGGGGATCTTATCGATGCTTATAAATACTGAAGGGGTGGGTGCCAGGAGGATGAGGCCAGTCTGTTTTCAGTGGTGCCCAGTGACAGGACGAGAGGTAACGAGCACAAACTTGGTCATAGGAAGTCCCATCTAAACACGAGGAGGAACTTCTTTCCTTTGAGGGTGGCAGAGCACTGGAACAAGCTGCCCAGAGAGGTTGTGGTGTCTCCTCTGGACATATTCAGAACTCGCCTGGACACACTCCTGTGCAACCTGCTCTAGGTCAACCTGCTCTGGCAGGGGGCTTGAACTAGATGATCTCCAGAGGTCCCTTCCAACCCCTGTCATTCTGTGATTCTGTGATTCTGTGATATGAATGGCCCTGTAAATAGAAAACTAAACTTTTGGGGAGGTTGGTGTTTTGTTCTGCATTTGTACCCAGAACCCAGCCCAATGGAATTCAAATCTGTGACGAAGGCTTTTATGTGCTGTGCTGTTGAAAATAGCAATACCACTAATGATGGAAACAAGCCTCAGAGGGAAAATCTTTTACAGTCTGCATTCAGGCTTGAATTCCCGAAGCCTCCATTTCATCTCGTTTTTCCCAGTTCTACACCTGTCTAAATATAATGGAATCAATGACTTATACAATGCCAAGTAAACAGAATTAGTTCCATTTCATGAATGAGACTCAATCAAAGAAGAAAATAAATTTTTGTAGGATGGAAATCTTCAGAAGTAAGGCATTGAACTATTTTTTGGATGAATTCTTTATTTATTGTTAAACATTTTTGATTTCTCTTGTCCCACGTCTAATCTTGACTGGTTCTATCCTCAGCCTAACAAATATCAAGATCACCAGTTGGTATATCTGGCTCAACATGTTAAAGCAATCACAATGTTCTGATATATTTTCTATGTTTTTGGAAGCAGTGCTTTATTTTGTCTTATTTTCCACATTACTATATTGCAGCTATATTCCACTGACAGAAGACAAATAAGATTAAAGTTGCTACATTTTATTCAGACAAAGTTTTAGCGAGGAATACAAACCAACCAAAATATGGGAAGGAAAAAGTTAGAAAATACATAGTTTTATCAAGTGGTGTTTCTATCTAGTCATAGCATGAAAAAGAGATATTTTAAACAAAGACCTGTTAGTTGGGATCCTTTGGTGTATTTCCAAAAGGGATTCTTTGCTTTGGAACCACTCATACCTCAGTTGTGGAGTACTTAAAGTAATAATTCATAAATTATGGTTCATGTGGGTCTTAATTATTGTGTGCAAAATGCTTTGGTGTTTTTGGATGAAAGGAACTAAATACATGTGAATTACTATTTAAGTGTTTGCTTTCTAGAGGAGGCAGAAAACATGGTTCTCCAAATCCAAACGTCTGTTGCCAAGCTTCCTCCTACAGCATATTCCCACACTGGTGTCTTTTTGGGAGCTGGGAAGTAAAGCCCATGAATTGTATGTCTACTTCTCTTCCTCTTCACTTTTAGGAATGATTCGCAGTGTTAGTTCTGATTATTTAGACCCAAGATGAACTTGTGAACGGTTCAGGTGCAGCTTGCAGGTGGAGGTTATGTTGCACAGTTGTCCTCCCAGCTCAGCCAGGTGGAGGTATGTGTCACGGGTACAGGGACATTCTGGTGCATCTCTGAAAGGTCAGAAAGCTTGGCCTCTGCTGCTTTTACATATTCTCCTTCCAGTGTGTGATGACAACCTTTCGGATCAGCATAAATGATTTTTTGAGTGGGCCGTATCTTCCAGTTTCTGGGAATTAGAGGCAAGAAGTTTTCTGACAGAGGATTTTGATGATGGAATTTTCTTATTATGTGGACTCACCAGAGAACAGTTTTGTTGACCTTCAGAATAAAATTGGTTTAAATATTCCTGCTTATAGGGCGGGGAAAGAATACTGAGGCAGTGAATAAAGGCCATCTTTGAAACTATTTTAATACACTGACTTGTGTATGTCCCTGCTCTCTGCTGGTTAAGATCAAAATTGCATTTAAATAGGAATATCTGAAACCTCTCAAACTATAACTGTGAAGTTTAGAGCAACTGTGGTTTGTGCCTTATTAACATTCTTGATACTGGCTTCAGATTTATTTAAATCCTGTTGATTTTGTATTATTTATAACTTGCAACATGCTTTTATGATGGATTGAATAAACACATTTTAAGAATAATATTCTATCTACCTATCTCTCTATCGCTTTTCCCAGTTTGAGTGCTGCTGTCTCAGCGGGTTTTTCAGAAGTCGTACTTATACTTATGGCATGTTACGCATATTTTTTTGTGCTGAAAACTTGGCAGTTTTTCTCTTGACAGTAAAATATTCCTTTTCTATTACGATAGTCTGCTTTTCCTCTTACAATAATTCTAATCTGTTGTGCAGATTTTATACAAACATACATACATACACACACAAACACGTGCCCACACGCACTTCGGATGTCAGCAGCTACTGTACAGGCATAAATGAATTGCCTGGGCATTTGTTAATTTGAATGAACATGAGGCTTCTGCTTCTCCTATGGAAAAAGAAGCAAACCCAACAGTTTCTCTGGGAATTCATGCAGTGTGAACAGAACACATCTTGGCAAAATGGTGAGCCAAGAAATTCCTCTTTAGTTGCTCTGTTAGGCAAACTGCATTTTAAATTTCTTGCCGAGGGCTTTGTTTGACTTGCCCCAGGCAAGCTGTTCAACATATTTATCAACCCTGTTGTAGCATTAGAGCCAACGCTTATCTAGGAAGATCATCCGCTTAATGCCATCTGTCATCAGGAGTTTTATTTCTTTCAGCTGAGCTTGTTCTCCGTTTCAGGTTTTTTTTATATTCCTCCCAACCATTTCTTAGTTGATTGTTTTCCAGTGATCTCAGATATTCTGTGATTGCTCAAATATTCTGTGGTTGCTGCATGTTAAACCCCTAAAGACATCAATAATACAATTTTATTTTAAATCCTGATTGATAACATTAATCCTATATGCATCCAGATGGCTCACCAAAGTGCCCTACATATTGCAGTCTTATGTAAAAGATGATACTGCATTTCAATCTGAATCTGGAATTCTTTCCAGATTCTCAACAAGAATTTGAAAAAATTCAGAACAAAGGCTCTGGGGTAATTCATGCTGTATTTTTCTCTTGGTGCCTGTGAGGACATGGCTTTGTTCATTTTAGATTTTCAGGCCGTTATTAACTGTTGTGTAAGTGCACAGGCAGTATGAAAGTGTTCAACAAAGCTGTATTCACTCACTTTACATGTGATTGTGAGATCCAGTTCTACTTTTGGATTTGTGTCCACAGTCACAGTGAAGCCAAAGGGACTGGCATGCTTCCCTGCAGAGAACAAAATTTAACTGTCTGGAAGTCTGGTGCTATTGAGTTACATAAAGTCAAGAAACATTATTGTAACCAGGCGTACAACCACTGTGAGTAGACTAGATACAGACTGGATGTTCTCCTGGGTTGCCGGGACGTCCTGATCTCGTGATAGTCCAGACTGGGAGATCTGCCAGGTCCCATCACAGCTTCCTTGTTGCCTGCTTGCCCATCTTCTCTTTTGGGGGAGGGAACACAATGGTGCCTACCAAAGTCTCATCCTGACCTTTCACGGTGAAGCCAATGTACCCACTTCAACCTGTGAAGTAATAAAAATTAATGGTCCCCACAGTTTTGGAGCACACAGCATAAATAAATATCTCTTTGGCTCAGTACTTAGAAATATCAGTACTTGGACTGGCTTCAATCAATCAGCTGTACCAACTGCTCTGCACAATTTTTTAAAGAGAAAAACGCCAATCGCACTCAGCTAGTATTTGGCGGAAATGTATGAAATGAGCATTATCATATAGGTATATAACTTGCTGAGGTTCAATTTATTCTTTCCAGTTGGGAAAAAAAAAAATCATTTCAGTTCAAAGCAGCTGAGCATTTCCTTCTCCACATTTTATAGAGGTATCTAAATAGATTGTACTCAAAATTTGGGCCAAGTCTTATACTGGCCAAGAGAAGTGGGGATACTGGCAGCTGTGTCTTCAGCTCCCGGAGAGATGCTGGCTAGAGCAAGATGCACTGAGGTAGGCCGGTGGGACGTACTGTTGGCTGTCCTTTACTGCTTCAATGTATAGGAGCAGCCTGTGCCCCCAGCTACTTTTGGCTGGGTACTGTAGCATTTGAGCAGCTGGCAGAATCATTGCTTCTAGGGTTTCAGAACATAAGCTGGCACAAGAGCACGTGTCCTCTGTCTAGCGTGCTCCCGAGCTTTGGATAGGTCCTGTCCCGCTATTTACTCTGATCTGGGGTTAGGTAAGAGGTTTCCAGGGCACGTTGCTCTTTGTTCTCTCAGCGTACCAGCACACTTTATTTTTCTGAGTATATATTTAAAACTGACATTTTTCTCTACTTAGTGGAATCATACATTCTAAAATCTTGTTAACAGAAGGAGGAGCAGGATCCATATCCTTTGCAGTTCATCTTCTGCAGTGAAGCATTGCTATCAACCTGGCATTGAAACAGCTTCTTAATCTGCTGCGTGGAAAAGTGCCTTGAAGTGTGGCTGGAGGGATTGCAGGCGGTGGGCCAGAAAAGACTTGGCATGCCCATGAAATAATGCATTCATTCTTCAGAAAATGACAAAAAGAGTCTTCTGGATGTCCTGTTGGGCTGCTGGGAGGGCAGGGGAGAGACAAAGCTTGTAAATAAAGCTGGCAGGAGTGAAAGGTCGTTGGGTAGTCAGGCAGAAGTCAGGTTGTGTATGCACCTGATGCCCAGCGGAGAAGGATATACCACAAAGGTAAAGGACAAAGGAATTAAAAAAAATGCTCCACGGATGAAAATACCATATACATGTACATGTTTTAGAGAAAATATGAAAATTAACCAGTATATAAAAATGGTACACCTGCTGTGAGTTTCTCTAAATGGAAAGCTGAGAGTCCCTGAAGCATCAGCCTCCTTTAGCAACTATTGAGCTCAGAACTTAATAGACTTTGATTAGTACAGAATGGGTGCATCTTGCGAGGTTTTAGTTTGGATCAGGAATGCCCTTCTGATGCATATTTACTGCTTGTGCTGATTTACTTCATGGAATCATAACTAGGAATTTACATCAGGGAACCTGCATGGAAACTAAGTATTATTCAAAGATGTGATAGGAACGGACGTTGGAGAATGAGATCAGAATGAAGGCGAGTGAAGGTGACCTTTGCAGGATCATGCAGTTTCTTGTGTGAGTGGAGAACACATCCTGAACATTGCCTAATTATCAAACAAGTTTTCCAGTCTGGTTTTTGGTTCTGTGTGATAGCTATTGCATGCAGTACATGAAATAAAGAATCTAACAACATTACAAGCTACAAACATTATTATAAGAATAGATAACTTTGTAATCAGTAATCTTGCTTAGGATTCATCTACCTTATGCTGCAGCATAGACTTCTACAACTCAGCCAGTCATGCTAGACTCTTTTAATAGTTGTGGAAGAGAAGCAGGCAACTTGCAGACACAAATCACTGTATTTTGGGGGATTGGATTCAACTGCAGATTCAGAGAGACTTTCAGGTTTTCGTAATGTCTGCATATGGGGTATGGGCTTGTTTCTCTTGCCTTAAAATTTGCAAAGAGTTACATCTGAGATGTCCAGGAGCATTTTGCCTGGCCTCAGGATGCCTTTCAAGAAGGGCACGTGTCTCTCCTGAGCCCTGTGTCATTTATGTCAGCCATGTGTAGATAGATGTCTTGGATATCCTAAGGCATCTCAAATGACCCCGGATGTCTCCGTTTAGGCAAATAAATTCATCCCTGAATGTATGAGCTCCTGTTGCAGTCAGTGGAGACCTAGTCAATATGGTTAACGTAATCTGTAAAGCTATTCATCTCACTAGAAAGTAAACAGCTGGGGTTCAATTCTGCTCTGTGAATATTTCAAATTTATTACAGATTATCTTTAACAATGGGATGCTTATCTCTCTTATCAGGGTAACACTTTGCTTTCATTATTTTAGTAAAATACTTCAGCTTATGCTAACTATTTGTTCAAGAATGCAAATGATCTGGGTTGCCTATGGAAACCCATATTCCTCGGCTGAGCGTAAGGCTGTGTACAAAAAGAGTTGTTCAGAAGATATATATGTGTATGGCTGTATAAAGAGAATAGTTTGAGAAAACGAATGTGGATGCTAGAAAGGAATAGGGGTACTAGTGTTTATTCCCAAATTGTATGATTGATATTATTTATAGGGATGAATGAACCTTTAAAGATTGCTGTTTGAATCTGTTTGTTTTTGAAGTTCAAAAGCAAAAAATCTTTAAATGCCTTTTGAAATTCCAATTAAGAGTCAGTCAAAACCCATCACTAAAAGAATAGTTTTTGTTTTACAAATTAGCAATTAAAAAGTGGCAAATGTCTTCAGTGCTTAAACACTCTGCTGCAATACCCATTATGTTCAAATAATACTTTTTCTGGGAGCATGAGTATGTTCGCCAGTATTTCCTTTTTTTTTTTCTGTCTCTTAGGAATGCCTCTGGAAGCTCTCTATCTAACTCTAAAGCTGCACTCACTTCACCAGTGCTGGGGATTATGCAAATTATTTCATGAGTAGTTTAAAATCACATTCGTGTTTTCTAGTTTCAAATTATAATATGGGTGGCTTATTTTGCTTTTATGTTTCTTTTCTTACTGTTTTTTACTGGTTTTTTTCCTCTGAGTTTTATTTAATTATTTGATTTGATTATTTTAATTCTTTATTTCTTCAGTTTTCTTACTAGAGGAGTAATAATTAGGGAAAGTAAACTAGTTTGTACTACAAGAGCATGTGAAGTTTTGAACTGAGATTATTGCCCTGTTTTAGTAATCGTTGTTCATGTTAAACATGGCTTAAGGCAGCCAGTGCTCTGAAGAATAGGCATTCCATGAGCTGATGAGTCTTAACTCCAGAATATTATGTGGGGTTTTATTGTTAATATTTCTCTCCTTGTGACAGTTTCTCTGTAGAACGTGGCACCACTTTAGCAGAATAACAAACACCAACCGCTGAATGTATTAATACTGTGGAAAGCAATTTAGTATTGTATTGTTGTAAATTATGTCCCTTTACTAGCAGGTTGTTTTATTATGACAAAGATTTCAATTTTATCTGTTCTCATGGATGTGAGGATTTATTGTTTGTGCAAGGTGCCAGCGTACTTGAGAAATGATGAGAATAGTTCACCAGGAGAATAAAATGTCTGTCTCTCAGACGAAGGAGGTCAGAATGAATTCAGACATAAACTAGTGACAGAGAAGAAAAAGTGAAAGAAACCGTGATGAGGATGTAGGTCACCAGGTCAAATCAACAGGTTAGAGAGCGCTATCAATGAGAGAATCCTAAATAATAGTTATTTAGAGTCAGTGACCACTACCCTGATGATCAGTCATTTCAGACAGTTCAGTTAGGGATTTATTGAGCATTAAAATTCTTGAAATAAGTAAGAAAAGAATGAGCATTTCTACTTTGCATTTGAAGTTGGGCCTATATCTGAACTCAAACTGGAATTTGGGTTGTGTCCTTAATTTTGGGTTACTCATTTGCACTCAGGTGTGGACCTAGGATATGTTGTGGGGAAAATTTTGGGTCTGTACTATTCCTTGGCATAGATGAAATAGCTCATTCACCACCCCTCAGCATGCTTGTCCAACCACTGTTAGTTTGATGAATTAGCTACAGAGTCCTTCCTGCAAGGGTCTCGATGTCACCTGCTGCAAAAGCAGCTGGGATTTTAGGCAGCTGTAGGTCAAAATTCCCTCGTAATATTAAGGGTGCACAGCACTGAGGTATTAGTTTTGGGTTGAAGTTTATTTTCAGTGCTTCGGATACAGATACAGACTTAGGTTCTAGCAAACAACCCACAAAAAAAAAAATTAAAAGCACCCTTGGAATCAGTCTAATATAGCCTAAGTCTGCCCATGTCTGTGTGAGTTCCAATGCCCTCTTCTGCTCTCCGCCTAAATCCAACCACCAGAAAACTACTGAAAGGTGCCTGTTTTTTCAGGACAACATATTTGGGTGAACACTGTCGTGGGAACTAGAGAAGAACCTAATGAATTCTGAGACCACCAAGTTTAGACAGTCCTAAAAAATAAGCAGAATAGCTGGGGAGTGTGTGTAATTAAATATCTAAATTTAAGACAGATAAGATTTAGGTGGGTCCTGCCACCTTCCTCTTTTGGGATTGCATATCTAAATACAAAATTTTCTTTTGTTGACAGAGTAAATTATGATTATCAGAAGGAAGAAAATCTGTTAGAGCAGACTGGATGGCCATGGAAAAGCTTTCACTAGCTTGCAATGGAATGGGAATAGCTTTTTTTTTTTGGAACCTGTGGTAGACTTGATATACAATAGGCCTTTCACATAATTAAACAATTGTCCCAGTCATGATTTTTAAAAATGATGTTTTCTCTTCTGTGTTGACTTTAGCAAAATCAGATGCACTTTTCAAATAGATTCTTCATCACAGTCTAATTCTGTAGTGCCTCCAAAATGTCCTCATGGATAAAGCAGTATGAATCATGGAATCATAGAATCATAGAATTGTTTAGGTTGGAAAAGATCTTTAATATCATCAAGCCCAACCGTTAACCTAGCACTGCCAAATCCACCACTAAACCATGTCCCCAAGTGCCTCATCCACACGTCTTTTAAATGCTTCCAGGGATGGTGACTCCACCACCTCCCTGGGCAGCCTGTGCCAATGTCTGACAACCCTTTCAGGGAAGAAGTTTTTCCTAATATCCAGCCTGAACCTCCCCTGGCACAACTTGAGGCCATTTCCTCTTGTCCTGTCACTCGTCACTTGGGAGAAGAGACCAACACCCACCTCACCACAACCCCCTTTCAGGTAGTTGTAGAGAGCGATGAGGTCTCCCCTCAGCCTCCTCTTCTCCAGACTGAACAACCCCAGTTTCCTCAGCTGCTCCTCATCAGACTTGTGCTCCAGACCCCTCACCAGCTCCGTCGCTCTTCTCTGGACATGCTCCAGCACCTCAATGTCCTTCTTGGAGTGAGGGGCCCAAACCTGAACACAGGATTCGAGGTGCAGCCTCACCAGCGCCGAGTACAGGGGCACGATCCCCTCCCTGCTCCTGCTGGCCACACCATTTCTGATCCAGGCCAGGATGCCGTTGGCCTTCTTGGCCACCTGGGCACACTGCTGGCTCATCTTCAGCCGACTGTCGACCAACACCCCCAGGTCCTTTTCTGCGGGGCAGCTTTCCAGCCACTCGTCCCCAAACCTGTAGCGTTGCATGGGGTTGTTGTGACCCAAGTGCAGGACCCGGCACTTGGCCTTGTTGAACCTTATACAATTGGCCTGGGCCCATCGATCCAGCCTGTCCAGATCCCTCTGCAGAGCCTTCCTACCCTTGAGCAGATCAACACTCCCTCCCAACTTGGTGTCATCTGCAAACTTGCTGAGGGTGCACTCGATCCCTTCATCCAGATCATTGATAAAGATATTAAACAAGACTGGCCCAGTACCGAGCCCTGGGGAACACCACTTGTGACCGGACACCAACTGGATTTAACTCCATTCACCACAACCCTTTGGGCCCGGCCATCCAGCCAGTTTGTTACCCAGTGAAGAGTGCACCCATCCAAGCCATGAGCAGCCAGTTTCTCCAGGAGAATGCTGTGGGAAACAGTGTCAAAGGCTTTACTAAAGGCTAGGTAGACACAATCCACATCCCTGAAGAAGTAGTCAAGATTTAGCTACATCTCTAAGGCTGGGAATGAGGAGTAAAGAACTACCAACAAGAATGATGAATCTCAAGGGTTTTATTTTAACAGAAATTCGCCCTCCTCCCCCAAGCTGTATATGCTTGTGTTTGCTTCTGAACTTTTTTATCATATGTCCACCCAGTGTAAAAGAATCAAGAATTTTCATACCCTCCGTTTAAAGTATTGTTTAATAAGTATTGCCTACATGCTTCACATCACTCATATGTACTGTGACAGGAATTTTGGCAGGATGCATGTGGTATTTTTACAAGGAACTTGCAGACATACCTGTGTTCAAACACAGTTTTACATATACGTTTGCAGAAACATGGATAAAAATGTACTTCTAAGCATTTATTTGGTTAAAGACTCAAAGGCTGTGTCTCAACTATTTGTTTAAAGGCTGTCTTCGCAATGGACCACAGAGCACTTCCCAGCTCACTGCTCTAGGCTCCTTCTCATCTGTGACCCGACGGTTGGGATGAGACGTGGGCATGTCCCCCTTATACGTGCTCTGACTTCTGTGGGAAGGAACCCTGAGTGTCGGGGATTGCTGATGTTCTCTAGTTGCGCTCTTGATTTGGGCAATGACAGGATCACAGCTGCCATTTGTATCGTGCAACGCAGGCAGAGTGACGTGTAAAAACTGTCTCACCCTATATCAATTGACAAGACCTAGGGGCATAATTACTGGAGAACTTGCCAGAATTAACAGATAAAACAGTGACATAGGTACAGAAATTCGCTCTAGTTTAAATCACTATTAGATTGGTGATATGTGAGTGCCTGAAAAATTTCTCTTAAATGAGAATTCTAGATCGTTCTTCCTGCAAAACCGACAGGGAATTTCAAGAGAGGTCCTACAGCGGTTTGCCACCAGCCTAATTTAGTTGAGGAACCCCAGTCTAATAGCCATAGCTATCTCTGTAGTCAAGGGAGAATGACTGTAATTTGATCAGCAATTTTTATCTTCTGTGGGCTGAATTGTCCTCAGGAGATGCCTGCCTCTTTTCACTGTTTCCAGGAGCAGGCTAGGCTCCTAATATATGTGGCTTGCTTGAGCACCTGAATTAGAAGGAGAAATCTGGGTCATTACTTCTGTGGTTTTGGTGCATTACAACTGCAGAGACAGGAGATGGTCAAAATAAGTTACTTTAATTTGAAGCTAATCTCTGAAGTTTCAAAGAAAGAATATGCCTTTGTGAGCTGTCATAGTTGATGGAAGGGACCAGTTTGTTCTTCTGGTTGTACTTTGAAGGAACATTTCTGTAATTTTTAAACTCATCTTATCTGCAGTGTTATCGATAGAAAACCCATCATGGATCATTGATTTCCAAGTGTTATTAATATTTAGCTTATTTTTTACTGCCTTTTATTTCAAATGTTTTAGTAAGGGAATAGTAAAAGGAAGTGTGTTATCACTGAAAGAGAAAATACATTGCCCTTAATCAGGGGTAAGCTAAACAATGCTAGTGTACGTGACATGTTTCAGTTTTAGAAGTCCTCCAAATTGTAGCTAACATCTCTTAACTATTTAAGCCATCGGAGAATTGTGAATGTTATTCTTGTTTATTCCTTCCCTCTGAGTTTCATACAATGTGCTTGATTCCTATTACCAGGAGAGTTTTTCTAATTTATACCTGTTGACAGTCTGCTGTCCTTTGATAATTGGCCACATGAGTGAATGACTATCAAACTTTTGTCTGAACATCAAATATCTCCATGCATAAATTGTTAAACCAAAGCATTTTTCCTCCTGTATAGCATATAATTTAATCCATTATTACTGCCACCTTTAAAGACTGTATATGCCTGAAAGCAGAAAATTAAATAACTGTTTGTCATTAATACAAATTATTGAGTTTTGACATCTTGCTAATCAACTAAAGTAAAAATGGTGCTGTACAAATAGCGCAATTGCTTTTTAAGTAACTTTTTTTTAATGTGCATGAGAATTCTCTTTGTTTGGGCCTTTGAACCCTTATAGGATTTGTCCTCTGTGCTATGTTAATATTCAGCAGCATAAATAAAGCTTTATTTGAGTTGGGCTCTGATGCAGAATGGATTTCTCAGTATAGTTACTCTATGCATAATCTTGGGAAACATTTGACCATCATGTGCTGGCTTTAGATGTTACTTCCGCTATGGACTGTACCAATTAATGTGCGAGTGAGTGATTTAGTATTGAGCAGATTTTGACATAACGTTGTGTACTTTATGCAATATTCAGGTATGGGCTGTTTCTGGGGAGCCGAGAGGAAGTTTTGGACACAGAAGGGAGTCTACTCCACTCAAGTGGGTTACGCAGGAGGGTATACTCCAAATCCTACCTACAAAGAGGTCTGTTCAGGTAGGTCTTTCTCTTCGGTTTTTAAGGATCGTGAGTAGAATCCTGTCAGCTTACGAGTGACAATGAAGAGTAAAATGAGTGACTGCAGTGACTAAAGAGATTGGGTATTTAGTCAACCCTGGTACCGGCCTTGCATCCTAAACTGTAATGAAATCTGTGGTATGTCCATCCCATTGTCATCTCCTAATAATTAATGAGTTAATGTATGTACAAATATTCTGAGGAAAAAGAAAAAATAATTTCTTCAGGAAATGAATTCTGTTTCAAATTATGCAAATGTGTTCCTTAGAAAAAGCATGAGTTTTGATTTGACTTTTGTCTGTATCTGAGTATGAACAAAATTCAGAAAGCACACATTCTTTCTTTTTCTTTCCATATAACCAAGAGGTTGTATGGAGAAGTCTAAATTTCTCATTTGCATTATTAGTAATAATTTGTTTTAAATTTTTATACAGTTCAGTGCACAGCATCCTATCATTTCCATGCCAAACCCTTGCATTTATTTTTCATTGCACTCTCGTACTAATCCTTCTAGAGTACTAATAACCCAATACAGTTTCTTTCTGTCATCTAAAACATAGAACCACTGGCAGCCAACTGACTAATGTTGCTGTTAAAGCAAATTCTTGCTTTCTTATACTCACTGGTGGAGAACAGCCTGGAGGTTTTCTTTTGGTTTATTTTCTTGTTAACACTTTTTATGCCAAATGCTGAAGTTGATATCCTCTTCTCACTGACAATCTGTCACATAGGCTTGATAGAAAGAGTGTAAAAAGTTTGGTGGCACAAACGAATAATGGACACTTTAGCAACTGTGCAGAAGTGCTGCAAGGCACCCCAAAAAGAAGAAACTTTCTGGAAATAGTAAAAAATATGAAAAGAGATGTTTTAAGGTGGCATTTTATAGACAATGCTGAACTCATAAGAAATTGCCTTATAAATGCTAAAGAAAACATACAGATTAGGGAGAATTTCTGGTGGGAACTTACAGCAGTATGCATGCTCCTGAGTGCAAATGTTTGGTGTCTAGAAATTTAAAAATATCTAGAACAAAAAAACCCCTACACCCTGTCTTTAGTGTTAACTGATGCATAGATACCCAGAACTCCTGCAAAACGTAGCAATGAGAAGCTTCATCTATGGAAGGATCAGCAATGCCTGTCTTCTTATTTATCCAAATGATCCATTACTTCCTAATACTTCTGCACTCTTGTATTTTGTACTTTCATCATTTACCTGCACTATCTATAATTTTTATAAGCATATATGGTCCAAGACCTATATGATAATGAATGTCCACTCTATTTAATGGCTTGGGCATTAAATAATTAGATTATTTATATGCAATAGGGATGTGCAGCACAACTTCTCTTTCCCAATGCACTCATGGTTCCAGTACACCGAGGGTAGTTATGATGAACTGTTGAGTGTTTCTCCAAAGATACTGAGGGCTGGCTGTTGGTCAAGACGAGATATGAACACAGGACAAGACGGAGTAGCCAGGGAAGTAGAAAAAAGATACCATCTCTTTTAATTCTGTGTGGTATAGGCTGGTTTTGTATTACAGAGTAGCTCCACGGTATTGTGAGCTTCGCGTTTGAATGAGATACTTTGAAAGCTTTTTGTAGCTACTTTATGTGTTGTATTTTATCAATAGTGAACAAAAACAAAAATGGTAATTAAATAAGAAGAATCCTGGAATAAAGAAATGGGAAAAATCTTTGAAGTCTATTTTCTGATAGTTTTTTAGTTAGATAGATTTGTAGTGCAGAAACACAGCGGAAGTTATTTTTCTAGTGCTTGTTTTTATACATATTTGCATTATGAATGTTTGTATGCCTCCAGATGCTGGACACTGCAGGATTTTTTGCTCAGAGATACCCAGAAGCATAAGCACATATTTCATAGATTTGTCTGTGTGAACATAAATGGAATCTGTATGTGCTACACGTTTCTGTTCCTAGTTGTGCAGCTGAGCTGAATTGGAGAATTTACTGATTTCTGCACACTATTTTTTTCCTACTTAGCTTCCTCTAGCTCTGTTTTATTCTTATTTTATTCTGATTTTTTTTTGGCAGGTTCTTTTTCATCTTTGAACATACTTTTTGGAAGTCTCTTTAAAGAGAGCTCTCAGAAGCTCCCCTAAGATATTGCCATCTGGCTGTTTCTAGTTGCCATAGTTTTCACGGGGAAGAACAGTTCTTAAGAAATAGTAGACTTCAGTTATGCACTGTGTGATTGCCACTTTCTTATTCATCTGTTCTGGCAAGAGCATATCTATGGTAAACACTTAACAGTCATGTCCTCTAAATCCAGCTCTAGAAAGGACATCAGGGCTGTCTAAACTATCCACTTGGCAAGCCTTTGAGTTTTGCTTTCAGCCCATGCAGTCCTGAGAATCTGAGCAGGAAAGTTATTTTAGTCCAACACCTTTCTGGCACTCTACTCTGAAGAAAAAGAGCAACAATTCTTTGGATGAAACATTTAGCACTTCTAAAAGCACGTTGTCAGCTAGACCTCAAGCAAAATGGTGTGGATTTATTCTTTTCCCCATGCTAAGGTCACTGAAAACATATCAACCAATGGTGCTTTTTTTTTGATTCAGTTGCCTAAATGTAGCATTTCATTTGAGATGTCTGAGAATATCCCACATGCCATGCTATAGTCACATCTGACAGCTTTTCATAGATGCCCCTGCTGCCTTTGGACATCTCAAAAGTAACTGGATGCCTATATGTGAACAACTAATTCAAATCCAAGGTATCTATATGTACATTCACTATCCATACTTCTATCTGGAGCTAAGGTTGTGGGCCGTGCCTTGTTGATTTATGCGCATATGCGCTGCTACGCCATGTGGAGGCAGGGGAGTGTGTGCCTGCTGAGGCATAAGATTTTCCAATCTCTTGTTCTTGGATGTTCTTGGATGCATGAGCAGTTTTGATCATGTATCTATCAGATCCATGCATGTTACATTTCACAGAATCATAGAATGGTTTGGGTTGGAAGGGACCTTTAAAGATCATCTAGTTCCAACTCCCCTGCTGTGGTCAAGGACACCTTCCACTAGACCAGGTTGCTCAAAGCCCTGTCCAACCCGACCTTGAACACTTCCAGTGATGGGACATCCACAACTTTTCTGGGCAGCCTGTTCCAGTGCCTCACCACCCTCATTGTAAAAAATGTCTTCCTTACATCTAATCTAAATCTACCCTCTTTCTTTCAGTTTAAAACCATTACCCCTTGTCCTGTCACTACAGACCTTGGTAAAAAGTCTTTCTCCATCTTTCTAATAAGCCACTTTATATATTGAAAGGTTGCAATAAGGTCTCCCTGGAGCCTCCTTCTCTCCAGGCTGAACAACTCTCTCAGCCTTTCTTCACAGCAGAGGTGTTCCAGCCCTCTGACCATTTTCGTGGCCCTCCTCTGGACATGCTCTAACAGGCCTGTCTCTTTCTTGTCCTGGGGACCCCAGAACTGGATGTCGTACTCCAGGAGGGGTCTCAAAAGAGTGAAGAAGAGGGGGGGGAATCATCTCCCTTGACCTGCTGGCCACACTTCTTTTTATGCAGCCGAGGATACAACTGGCTGTCTATCTGGACTGCAAGCATACATTGCTCGCTTGTACCTAAATTTTCATCCACCGGTATCCCCAAGTGCTTCTCTGCAGGGCTGCTCTCAATCCATTCATCACTCAGCCTGTCCTGATACTGGTGATTGCCCTGACCCAGGTGCAGGACCTTGCACTTGGCCTTGGTGGACTTCACGAGGTTCACATTGGCCCACTTCTCGAGCCTGTCAAGGTGCCTCTGGATGGCACCCCTTCCCTCAAGCATGCCAACTGCACACTCAACTTGTATTACCTGCAAACTTTCTAAGAGTGCACTCAGTCCCGCTGTCTATGTCATTAATAAAGATATTGAACAGTACTTAGCCTGATACAGACTGTCGTGTTAAAGGGCAAGGCAATTTGGCAGAAAATAAACCCCCTTGCGTTCCAGCTTGTCCTCAGATGTCAGAGGGACTGGGAGCGGCTAGGCTTAGATGCTGAGTGATGCCCAATTTTTCTGTGTTACAAGTCCGGTCGCATTCAATGTATTGAACTCTCACGATTATGGATACACTCGTAACACCGTAGTTGGCAGGATGTTACAAGTCCGGTCGCGTTCAATGTATTGAACTCTCACGATTACGGATACACTCGTAACACCGTACACTTTCAGTCTAGTCACGTTCCATGAACTTAGCACGGCCACACTTAAGGGATTTGGTGGCGTTCAATGAGAACTCTCATGGCTGGATTAGTGAATAGTGCAGTTTATTGAAGCAACAGATACACAAGTTCTTTTGGATTGCCAGTGATAAAATTACTGCTTCCAAAGCATGTGCAAATACAAAGAATATGAGTAATATAGCCTGGCTACAAATGCGCTAAGTTATAAAGCAACTCTATAGAGATTTCTAAGTTTCCTGGGGAAGCACTCGGTATCTTACCCAAGTGTTCGAATCTTACCCAAAGGCGTCCCTGTGGGGGGGTAGAGAGGTTCAGCCCGTCGACTGATCCCAGGTGTCAGAGGTGGTCTGCGATGGTATCTTCCCTGGCATCCTTCCTCTCTTAAGCCATTTTTATATTATTTTTCCTTACAGGTGGAGCTTGAGTGACTCTAGTCATACATACCTCTATTATAATTGGTGTAAAAGTTTCTCATTTTACTTTTAAAGGTATAGACTAAGAAAAATCCAGAGCGCAAGCTCAGTGAGGGGTGGTTGCACCTTGGAGGTGGGTAGCTTTGGGATGGAGGTGTGTTTTCTGGTATTATAATGAGATTATAATGAGCAAAGTCCATCCAAAGGATAGTATTTTGTCAAAAAATGACAGACTGTTGGCTCAGGGTGGTAAATATGCAGTTCAGGGTAGTAAATATGCAGCCTGTCAGTTCCATAGTACCTTCCAGTTCCCGTCTTATCACAGAGCCTGGCCACGGTGTCTTCACTCCGCTCTGCCCTCCGTGTAGTTTCTCTTAGAGTCAACCCACCAAGCTCCCCTGATGTTGCCAACATCTAAGGTTGCCTAGGGAACTTCTGTGGGATGGATTCCTTGCATATTCGCCACACTCCACCCTGAAGATTTCTTCAATGCTGCACCTTTAATATAAATTTAATTCCTAAATTATCTCCAGCAATTATTCCACACAGACCCCTGAGGGACACCACTTGTTACTGATCTCCCTTTGGTCATTGAGCTGTTGACTGCAACTCTTCGGATGCAGCCATCCAGCCAATTCCTTATCCACTGAATAGTCCATCCATCAAACCAACATCTCTCCAATTTAGAGACAATGATGTTGTGTGGGACTGTGTCAAAGGCTTTACAGAAGTCAAGATGGGTGACATCTCTTGCTCTTCCCTTATCGACCCCCGCAGTCACTCCGTGGTAGAAGGCCACCAGATTAGTCAGGCAACTAATCAGTCAGGCTTTCTGCTTGGAAAGCTGATCTTTCTTACACTGCGAGAAATAAAGTTCCTGCTTGCTGATGTACTAGCAGCAAAAAGGGACAGGAATATGTTCCATGTACACTGGCTCATAGAGCCCACAAAGGTTTTTGTCTTCTTGTGTATTTAGGATGTTCTGTAATGATCTTAAATAATATCTTGCTTGGAGACCTCTGAGGACAGCACTGCCTTAAATATGATTGATCTTAAAGTCTATAGTAAAATGGCACTATCATCTGTATTTAAATACCTGTAAATTGAGGAATTACTGACGTGGAGGCTTGGAGCATATTGACTGCAATTTGATATTCTGCTTCACTCTTTATAATGAATCTGTTAATCTTAAGTATCTTCTATAGAAAACAAGAAAATGCTTAGGGTTTCCTTCTTTTCTTTATGCTTTTTGTTTATTTTCTAGAAAGAAAGTGTTGTCTTGTTTTAAGTGAATACAGGTCTGTTTTCCACATCAGTGGTGTTCCAGTCTTCTGCCATGATCTTCATTTGAAGGACCTCACTGGGAAGCAAAAGTGATTTGCAGACCTAGTGTGCTGGTTTTGGCTGGGATGGGGTTAACTTTCTTCATAGCAGCTAGTATGGGGCTGTGTTTTGGATTGTATGGGGCTGTGTTTTGGATTTGGGCTGGAAACAATGTTGATAAAGCAGGAATGTTTTAGTTACTGCTGAGCAGGGCTCACACAGCACCAAGGCCTTTTCTGCTCCTCACCCCACCCCACCAGCGAGTGGGCTGGGGGTGGACGGGAAGTTGGGAGGGAACACAGCCGGGACAGCTGACCCCAACTGACCAAAGGGATATTCCATACCATATGACATCATGCTCAGTATATAAAGCCGGGGGAGGAAGAAGGAAGGTGGGGACATTCGGAGTAATGGCGTTTGTCTTCCCGAGCAACCGCTACGCGTGATAGAGCCCTGCTTCCCTGCAGATAGCTGAACACCTGCCTGCCGACGGGAAGTGGTGAATTAATTCCTTCTTTCGCTTTGCTTCTCCGCGCAGTGTTCTTTTGCTCTACCTATTAAACTGTTTTTATCTCAGCCCACGAGTTTTCTCACTTTTACTCTTCTGGTTCTCTCCCCCACCCCACCTGGGGGGAGTGAGTGAGCGGCTGTGTGGTGCTTAGTTGCCAGCTGGGCTTAAACCACGACAGTCCTTTTTGGCGCCCAACGTGGGGCACAAACCCACGACCCTGGGATTAAGAGTCCCATGCTCTACCGACTGAGCTAGCTGTGGTGCCCAATAACTCCATGCAATACAACACCTCTTCTCTCCTGAGTGACCACCATAACAGATGGAGCCCAAAGTTATGGACTACATGAACTCAATGGACATTTATGGACATTTTACAAATATTTCACCGGGGTGGTCCATAGACTAAGGGAAGGATATCTGTGTACTATATCAAAGGATGGGAAGGGCGATGATAGGGAATGAGAACGTTTTGGATGGTGTGAGACCTGAGCATGATGTAAATGGTATGGAATAAGGGGTGGAGAATGTGCTGGTTTTGGCTGGGATGGGGTTAACTTTCTTCATAGCAGCTAGTATGGGGCTGTGTTTTGGATTGTATGGGGCTGTGTTTTGGATTTGGGCTGGAAACAATGTTGATAAAGCAGGAATGTTTTAGTTACTGCTGAGCAGGGCTCACACAGCACCAAGGCCTTTTCTGCTCCTCACCCCACCCCACCAGCGAGTGGGCTGGGGGTGGACGGGAAGTTGGGAGGGAACACAGCCGGGACAGCTGACCCCAACTGACCAAAGGGATATTCCATACCATATGACATCATGCTCAGTATATAAAGCCGGGGGAGGAAGAAGGAAGGTGGGGACATTCGGAGTAATGGCGTTTGTCTTCCCGAGCAACCGCTACGCGTGATAGAGCCCTGCTTCCCTGCAGATAGCTGAACACCTGCCTGCCGACGGGAAGTGGTGAATTAATTCCTTCTTTCGCTTTGCTTCTCCGCGCAGTGTTCTTTTGCTCTACCTATTAAACTGTTTTTATCTCAGCCCACGAGTTTTCTCACTTTTACTCTTCTGGTTCTCTCCCCCACCCCACCTGGGGGGAGTGAGTGAGCGGCTGTGTGGTGCTTAGTTGCCAGCTGGGCTTAAACCGCGACACCTAGTATTAAGCTATGTGGGGGGGACACCATTTCTCTTACAGCAGCCAGGCGATGGCTGTACTGTTACAACACTGTGTTGGTACCCCATGAGAACTTAAGCCTCTAAGGGCAAACCCGCAACCTCATAAGCCTTGAAGAGCAGCATGATTCACCTCTCCATTGGGAGGGAGGAAAATCATGATTCTGCTTGAAAGGGTCAGACTCGTGTTGTCCCGTTCAGATGCCGGACAGTTCATTTGAAGGTTCTCCTATCGTTTGATGTGGTATTGCCTTCCTAAGTTGATGTTTAAGAGGTAATTGAGTTATTGAAGCTTATGAATACAGTGCTGGAAATTATTTTTTCATTTTGTGGTGACAACCATACAGATGAAAATCTGAAAAAGCATTCTGGAGTGTGTGAAGGATTTTGAGCTATTTTCGGTGCATTAGCCTAATACATAAATACACCATTTCTGGCCAGCATTAGACAACCCAGGATGTTCATTCAGTATGAAACATCTTTTCATATTTTGCTTACAGATGTTCAGAACAATTCTGTTTATCTGTATATTCATAAGCTTTTTGAAATCTGCATAGCTCAAGTGGCACTGAAATCAGAAGGGAAAAACTCTGCTGTTGTTATTCATAAACTGGTTATGTACAATTACCATATAAAATATGCAGCTAACGATGATTTTCTTAAAAACAGGGCAGTTTATAGGCTTATGGTTCAAGCTGTTAACATCTAAGCAGGTAATTTTATTTTGTTTTGGGTTTTTTTCTTTGTTTATCTTCAATGACTATAATGTAAGAAAAATAGATGAATATGCCTGTTTATTATCCAATATTAGTTAGAAGGCTTAGTGAACTTAACAGTATATTTAGTTAGTTAAACCAATTTATAATCTAGTCAATTCTCAGTACCTTTCTGAAGTGTATTCTCATGTACACAAGTCACATTTCTTAATAGTTAACAATGCAATATAAAAGTATGCCTCATGGACTTAGTTTCTGTGTTGAGTTACATAAAATACTTGATTGTGAAGTTGTTTCACATTTCCTACGCAGCAAACCAACGTTTTTCTGAGGGGTAGTATTGCCTCTTGCATACCAATTACTCTTTCGACTGATTCTTATATGTAGGAGTTCCAGTTGTTCTTAAAATGTCTAGGCTTCCAAAGGTAATCTGGAAGACTTCTAAATAGCTGATGGAAGAGAGTGGAGAAAGGCAAAATTGATTTCTTGCTCTGTTACCTCCTATCCCTTTGGTCAGTTGGCAATTTACAAAGTTAATTCCATCTCTACTTCATCTTAGTTATACTCGAAAGAGAGGGCAAGACAACCAGTAAAGTCCACAACAGGTTGATGATTAGCATGTTTTTGCTTTAAGAATGGAAACGCGTGCAGAGGGTTTAGCTCTGTGACCTGGGGCTTATTTGACATACTTGTGCATAAACAGCATGATCATTAAACAACAAAAAAATCTGACTAGCATTTTTCATGAGTTATTAATAGCAATATAGAGAAAATATAATATGGGAAAATATTTCTTTCATTCTCAGATTTCCCAATCTCTACAAAATACAGATGAATGTCCTATGACAAACTATGAGTATACTGAGACAGTGCCTTGTGTTACGTGAAAAGCCCTTCATTTAGACATCACAACATTATTCCAAAGTGGGTCTGACTCTCCAAAATGTTTAAATGTATAATTAAACTACAGATATTTCCTTCACTTTCTGTAGCTTATAAAGGGATCTGAAGGTTTTCATGAACAGAAACTAAGTCCACAAGATTAAAGTTTCCAAGCAGTAATGAGAATGGCTCAGAACATTCTCTTTTATTATTAAATCGCTGTCAAGAGAATAGATTCCTGTTGTGCCTTTTGTCTGTTCTTTTTTTTTCTTATAAGAACAGGATATAGGAATTTTAATGACTTACAGATTCTGTGAAGAGTATCAGTGTTCACTGTGGCCTTGATCTGTACAACGTGCCTTGATACTATTGGCCAATTGCTCCACCTCTCCCCTTTTTTTTGCTTAGTTCACCTGTAAGGAAGGAAGGAAAAATCAGCCAATCAAAGCACAAAATACTGTATTGATCAAAGTTAATGTCATGTACTGTGGGTATTAGTGTTTTTTATATTTTTCTGTAGCAATTGAAGAACAGGTTTTTGTAGAAAATATATAATTTTTATTAACTAGGCCACAGTTAGAGTAAGTTATGCCTCTGTAGTCGTGAGACCATAGTCCTAGGATCCTCCTAGATGTGCAGACAAAAACGTTGATATAACCCTGTAAACTATAATTTGTCCTCGATGTACTTGCTAAGTCATGAAATAAAATTAATGTACCAATTTCACTTCAAAAAATCATTTAGAAAGGTGATAGCAGATGCTGCTGCAACGTTAAAACCTTGGCAACAAGAAATATAACAGATGCATTGAATTTCAGTTACCTGCTATATTGCAGTTCTACCTGGAAAATTGTCTACGTTGACACTACTGACATGTTCTTTTTTAACAGAAGAGCTTCTTGTTGACCAAGAAAACTTCATTATACCTTAGAATACCAGGATACAGAAATGTATTCTGTAGAGTCATCATTTAAAAATAAAAGGCGGAATAAATATTTTTACCAACCGTTGTCTGAAAAACAAAGAGCTCCCTCTCCACAAGGGATGGAGCTGCTCTGTTTAGGGAGTTCTGCTACATCTTTAATAAAGGTTAAGTTTACGTTTCCATTTCAGAATTTGACTTCTCGGGGTTAACATCTTGGCCGATTCAGGCTTGAAGAAATTAAACCGGTATTTATTATTTAGATACCTGATTGTGCCTTGTGGCAAATTTAAAACCCTAATAGCCTCACTGCTATCCTCTGTTCCTTTTATCTATTTATCTCAGCATTGCCCATAATCACAGGCTTAGGTAGTAGTAGCAGTATAAATACTAAATATATTATTTATTATTAACAACTTTATTTGCATTGTATTCCACTGAGATGTGTTGTTTCCCTCTTTTTCATCTCCTGGTTTTATTAAAGACATATATAAGATGAAAATGTGGTAGCCCCGGAGGTTGAAAGAGCCATTACAGAACAAGTCAAAGACACAATCTTCTGACCTGGAGCCTACACTAAGTTCCCAAAGGACCTTAATTTTCAGAAGAGACTCCGTGCAGGATTAGGCTGTGATGTTCACCATGTCACTGTGCCTGAAAACAGAAGAAGATGCAGCAGGAAGCTGCTTCTCCTTTTAGGCATGGGAACAGGGTGTATTTGTGAAAAAGATGGTGTTATCAAAGGGCTCACTGTGGTTATTATGGCTAGTGGGGTTGTCTTACATTTTGTTTTTGCTATGGAGACACTTGAAAAGAAAAAAAACCAAGGCCAGTCTACTCAGCCTACCAAACTGTCCTCCCAGAAGTGGTGATTACTACAGGTGGTAACTCCATTGAGTTAATAACCTGTGGCTATCCGTCTCCATGAGAACCATTCTTGGTATGTAATATTTGAAGTATCTTGCATGAACTGATAACTACAAGTCAAAAGAAAGAGAAAAACAATAAGCAAAAGAACGTCATGAGGGGTAGAGATCAGAGTCTGAAGAATCCAGGGAGAAGCTACCGCTATTGGGAGAGCATTGCTCTGGAAGTAAAGCAGATGGTAGAACATGTTTGTGTTTTCCCTGTATTTCTTGTTTATTGTGGTGTGTTTGTGTTATTTTGCTGCTCCTACTGCTTATTCCCCCAGCTGAAATCTTCATTCCTTTAGTGGCATATGACTGAAATGCTGTGGGGGTAATATAGATATTTCTGAGAATATATTTTTCCTGAAATTGGCAGAGTACTGAAATTACTATGTGTAAACATAACCCACTTTGACTTACTCCTTTTATGGAACATGTTCCTATGCTGGCATATAAAAGTTTGTAAATTGAATACTGTCTCATCAAGATGATTAAGATTTTGAATAATTCTATAAGTGACCTGCATAGTTTCTATGTCTTGGACGAATGATGAAAATATCTAATTACAGGGATTTAACTTTCTTCTAGTTGCTCAGACTATTTTATCTCAGTTTATAATAAGCAAAATTATGATAGTCAAGTTTTGCTGTCTCGTACAGTTGCAGACTCACGCACTCTTACAGGAATTTCTCCAGGTGAGAAGAATTTGGTCCATGAGTAAGATAAGAATTTGGTCCAGTGAAAGGAGAGGCAGAGCCTTTGGGATCCTCATGGCTGTAGTGCACTGTAGCAACAGTTTCTGCATTTGACGTGAAGTGACAACCAGGGTAAAGGACACTTTGAGAAGAATTTTGGGAAAGCCAGAGCTCAAGGGAGTTCACAGAATTGCTCACAAAAATTAAAAAAGATCATACAAATCCCTTTGGGAGCGTGACACACCGTAGTAGGCAACGGCACTGTATTACGGATTTAGAGGCTTACAAAGAGAAGACAGTGACTAAGGAAACAGCTTTTTTTCAGTTAGCTGGATACACTGAAAAAAATGATAGAAATAATGCTTGGGTCAATTCAATTTATTTTTTCCTGGTTAGTTTTGGCTAACAGAAAAACCAAAGAAATTAAGAAAGTGGGACCAAGTATAACACTGATGATGTTTTAAATTGTTCCTAAATTTTTAGGAAGGAATAAGGTAATGGAACCATATTTTAGAATGGCACTTTGGCTTGAACTAAAAGAAAAATCAAAATATTTAACCATGAAAAGACCAGCCCCCCACTTTTCACAGTTCTGCAGTGGCATCCATTAAGTGAAATCATCAACAAAATTGCAAAATTTTTTTGGTCAGCCTCAGGATGCATTTTTGGGGAAAAAGGCTCATAAATTAGCAAGAGATTACAACTGTGCACAGCAAGATGTATTTTCTAAGAAACATCAAGCAGTTTGTTTGAGGAGTCCTGACTTGTCTTGGTAAAGCCAAGAAATGAAGGCTCCTTCAGGGAAGTAATCTTTCAGTTTAATCGCTGACGATTTGCTGTGGGCTAGGACTTGAGTACATCCATTGTAAGTGTATTCTTTGTAGAGGAGACAAGAATCTTTCAAATGCTCTGGTGCACTAAAAAAGGCAGAGGTTGTAAGGCTAGGATAGGCTGTAAACTATCATCGAGTCACACTTCTCGTGTGTATAGAAGGTATAGGATGCCATCTACAAATTTCTGCATGAAGTATCAAAACTTATTGCTAGGTAGGCTCCATCACTTTATGTTTGTATGCCCTAAGTACTACTGTAATCACAGTAATAAGCTACGAAGCCCAAGCTACTGACAAGACTATTACCCAATTTCTATTTGAATATCCAAAGTGATAGAAAATCTGCCATTTCCATCAGTAGGAAACTTCCCCACAGTAATAGGGTGCAACAGCCCTTGTAATGGATTTGTAGAAGGACTCAGCTAGATCTGTTTAACACCACAGCAGAGATCTTTACCACCAGAGCTCAAGGGATAATCCACAAACCACACAAGATACTTCTGACAAAAGATAACTGAGGTTCAATGGATATATAGGCTCCTTCTGCTTTTTGTCCATTGACTTCAAGATCCTTTACAAAAATTCTGTCTTCTTGTGTGAGACCTGTCTGCTTATATGGCCTCAGCAGGAGGGAGGGTGGATCACACTTTTCTTGACCCTAGGATCTAAGATTTGTTTAATGAGATTTGTTAGGCATTGCTTGACTAACTGGGTCACTCAAAGGTTTATTTCGGTCTTCACTCAGGAACCAAATCCACTTTTTATTTAAGAAATCTTTCAGGAAATTTCTGGGATATACAATCTCAAAAAAGGGAGAAAATAAAGGGAAAGTATTTGACTGATTGAAATATAACTGCTGTGTTGTTTCACACCAAGGATGTGTTTAGTCTAACAATCTACTTCAGTGAAAGTTAGTGTGAGTTCTGTCTTCATATACCTCACAGCTTCCAGGTATTTTAGTGATTTAGTATTTAATAATCAGTGATGACCTTTTCTATATTAGTTTATCTATCCATTTGTTTAATATACTTTTATTTCTGGCATTCACAAATATGAGGGGAAAATTGTGGTTTCATTAACTCTAGTGCTGAACCTGTGCAGGAAGTTTCAAAGAAAACTTGCTATAGTTAAATGGTATTTTGCTAAAGGTTATTTCATGGCAGCTAGGTATCAATACATCTGGGAATGAAGTGTTTTTTCTGAGGAGTAAGTAAAAAGAGCTTCATTTGCTTTACTGACACTCAGCCTTATTAACGAGTATTCTATAGTGACATGCTGTATCTCTGTACCATCAGTAGAGCTCAAAGCAACAGGTATGCTGGGAATTGGATAAAAAACAAGGTAATGGGGAAAAAAGAAACAGCAGATCCATCATAGGAGATCTGAAAATACTACTTTTTTTTGTTGTTTTCTTCTGAATGGTTACCGCTTTGAAACACTTCTGTAATACATCTTTGGAGGCTTTCACTTTGGCACCAGGAAGGAGATTTTTCTTTGTGATTGCACGTCATATGGCATCAGCCTCTCTGGTGTGCTTCACGCACAACGCTACCGGCAGGAGGTGTTTCTTCTTACCCCATAGTTATAATAGTTGCTGTTATTCATCCACACTGGATTCGGTTTGTATGTGAACTGTGACCACCAACAGTACTAAGAGCATACCTCATTTCCATGTCAATGAGATCTCTTCAGCCTGTTGATATGGACAAAGTGGCCAGTCTAAGGTATCTGGCCTTAAACCTGTACTTCCAAAGGAGGATAAGCTGCCTGCCTCAGATAGCGTTCACTTGGAGCTGCAGACACTCTTAAAAAAATCAGCAAGGTAAAGTCTTCTGAAAGGATGCCTCCTCTTTGGCTTCTAAAGAAGTGTCGTTGTTATCTGCACCAGTGACATCCCCAGAAGAGTTGTCATGGCTACACACAGGCTATATTTATGGCAGTGAACTGAACAGGGCACAGATTTGGACATGGGTATGTTATCAGTTGTACCGCTGGATTGCTTTGGTAGTCCCTGACATGGTTGTAGCCAGGCCAGTTGCCCATCCTGGACAATTCCTAGACACAGCTGATGGTTAATATGGTACAGATACTCAAACCCAATAAGCACTGTGGATGCACAAACCCTGCCTGGAGGATAAAAAGTTTGGCTGCAAGGTGAGTTTTGTTGTGAAGTTGGCCATACAGCCAGAGAGTAATCCTCGGCCTGTTGTATTTACTAGCAAGTATTTCACACTGAGAAACTCAGTGGACTCTTTGGACTGCCCTACTCTTGTTTTCGATCTTTTTTGAGGTGTATTGTCTATACTGACATTCACAACCAGCCCTTTAAACCCATGGATCCTAGGAGTGCTCTGGCTGGGAAGAAGCAAGAAGGAATTATCAGCTTTGCCTCCTCGACTCTGCATGCGGTGCATGCCTGGAGACATTTCTGTGCCTATTACTGAGCGCAAAAATATATTGTGGCAATGCTTGCATACACTTGCGCCTACAGTGCTAACACACAGATCAAATCTGCCTGGAAAAAAAAAACAGCCCCGACATGTGGCTAACCTTATTTTTTTGTCTGCTTGTTCCCCACTTGGTTTTATCCAGTGTTTATTCAGTGAAGCGATTCAATTAGAAACTATTTTTATTTTCTTTCCGAGGAGTGAAAAATGTTAATTGCAGCTGAAATGCCTTCGAGTGATTCTGTTCTAATGTCACATTTCCATAAATTCTATACAGTTTGCTTTCTGCTAAAATAGTACAGCAGTAGAACAAAAATACTAAAAAAGTGCCATTAATGTTTTGAATGCTAGACTTGGCATGGACTATGACCTTGCTGGGTAAAGCACAGAAAAAAAATAAGGTCCTTTCCTCCCAAAGCGTACCATGTAAGACTAAGAGAAAAGACAACAGAGTGCTGCAGACAGTTGGAGAAATCAAAAGAAGCTATAAGAGAATTTTAATTAATATGATAAGCCATCATCTCAGCATACTAGTACGTACATGGTGCTGCCTGTTTTTGAGTAGAAAGTAAGTGAACGGAAAGCAGTTTCAAATACTACTGTCCTTGGGTTCCCGGGCTGTTATTGGGTTTTAACCCAGAGCATGATGCAGACTGTGACGGTCCTTCTTCTCGGGAATCTCGTCAGCCATGAAAAATAGAGCTGCATTCCTGTTACTTAGTACTAGAGCATGTGGTAGCATCCGTTGTAGCACCTCTGGGAGAGGTAGGGAGAAGAGGGCTATTGTCAGCAAAAGCATGAGGTCAGCTCGCTGCGCGTGTGGGATGTCCCAGTGGAGGGGTGTCTTTGGCTGTCGTTAGGTATTTTAATCTGAAGAAGTCCAAGGAACGAGTATAACCTTAATGGGTGATACTCAAGACATTTGTGTTAAAGGGGTGGTAATCTCTGCCTATGTTCAGTTTAGAAAGTTCTCAGGGGCAACTAGTAGAGATGGCAGAAATCTTTCAGCACAAGTGGGAGGCTGCTGAGAGCTGGGAGTAGTTACGCACATTAGGCAAGTTATGGTACTCTCTGGAGAGTTCTTTGCGGAGAAAGGCTTCATGGCCCATGGGCATTGCTGAGCTCTTCATGGCCCTGTCACGACACTTCTACCTCCCCTGTTGTGCCTCCTTTCAGGCTCAATCCTTCTAGAGGCAGAGGAAATGGAGATCCTTTCAAGTACTTACAGATACTCATGCATTGAATTGCTGCAGGGAGCTGTAGCAGTTGTTTCATCTTGCTCCTCTGCAAGCAGAGTAACCATTCTCTTCAGCTTAGGAGCCAGCTAAAGAGCAGAAGTATGCATTGAGGCTAAAACATGCATTATAGCTGGCAGCCTTGACTAAGATGCATCTCCTTAATTATGAAGGTTAGGAGAGATTCCAAAATGAGGTAAAAATTTGCCATGACTGCAAAGCTTTAAATCAGGTTTTGTTTATCTTTCTAAAATATGTTCCGCTTAGCCATGAGTTATCCGCTTCACTGATATAAAAGAATACTTTCCTCCTCAAAAGGAGACTCTGGCTTAAAGGAGGCTCTCCAGCCCATGTTATTAAGGAGGTCATAATTTATTCTGGCCATAACTTTCCTTTATTCATCCTGGAAAGGTGACAGGTACTATGTACTAAACTGAAAGTCTGCATTATCATCAACTACTGTGATTACACATTGTTTACTTCTTTTTTTTTCTCTTTTTTTTTTTTTCATTTTTGTGTTATAATTACAGTGTTTTAGATTTTCTGGAAAGGATACAGGGTTTAATCATGTCATTATGTGTGCTGAATGCTGTGAAAATTCTTTGTTCCAACTCAAGTGCAACACCATTATAATACTCTTATCATCTATTAAGAAAGTAATAAATTGGGCCAAATTGATCCTAGACATAATTCTGCTGATGTCAATGGTGTTACATCAGGAAGAAATTTGTCTCAGTCTGTTAATACGATAAGATAAAAGAAAAAAGTGGCTACCTAGTAGCAAACAAGTCTTGAAAAAAGAAGTTCCACTCATTAGGCCCTGTTTGTGCAATGTTTTGAAGCTACAAAGCATTCTTGTTATTATTACTATTACTATTATTTTCTGAATGGACTGTGTATGGTGAGGAAAATGGTCAGGATTCTATTTCATTCTTCTCCTTTCAATTTTTGGCAGAGCACTTTTCTTCAGCAGAACTGACCCCGAACCAGTGGTAGGTGCAGATGGGACCATTATTTTTCACTGCTTCATTTATTTTGGTTTAACAAATGGCTTCATTTTATTTCTTGCCTCATTCCTCTCTGTTCAGGAACAGTTTAGCCCTTCTGCAGGTGTTCAAAGATGTTCAAAGACAGGAGTAATGTGTAATGAGCTCTCCACTCACAATGCAATCTCCCAGCCTGCCTTTGCGATCCATTCAGAAGTCTTTAAGTGAAGCTAAAATTAAATGAAGAAATATAGTCTGGGATCTGGTGTCCTTAGTCTGTGAGCGGAACTTAGGCACCTAGCTCGAAAGCGCAAAGAAGGTAGGATCCAATTTTCATGAATTAAGTAGGGCAGATTTTGGATGGGGAGGGGACCTCTTCTTCCTTCTGCTTCTGAACGTGCAGCAACATGTGATCCAAAACGGAAAAGTGGTGGGTACAGAAGCAAACAAGATGAGATCTTGTACAGGAGAAAGCAGAGGTCCCAGATTTGGCTTCCCACAGTGTATCTGGCATGAAACTGCTAGAAAGTATATAAAAAAAGATGTTAACCATGAGAATAGGTTCTAGGACCTGGCCCTTCTTTCTCTCCCTCTCCTCCCTGCCCCAGATTGCCCTAATCGGTAGAAGAAAACAAGCTTCCCATCCTTGGGCATCCAAAGAAGAGCAATGAAGCTGGTGAGGGGTCTGGAGCACAAGTCTGATGAGGAGCGGCTGAGGGAGCTGGGGTTGTTCAGTCTGGAGAAGAGGAGGCTGAGGGGAGACCTTGTCACTCTCTACAACTACCTGAAAGGGGGTTGTAGAGTGGTGGGTGTCGGTCTCTTTTCCCAATCTTTTCCCAAGTAACAAGCGATAGGACAAGAGGAAACGGCCTCACCAGGGGAGGTTTAGGCTGGATATTAGGAAAAATTTCTTCAATGAAAGGGTTGTTAGACATTGTCACAGGCTCCACAGGCTGTGGAGTCACCATCCCTGGAGGGATTTAAAAGACATGTAGATGTGGTGCTTAGGGACATGGTTTAGTGGTGGACATGGCAGTGTTAGGTTAACGGTTGGACTTGATCTTAAAAGTCTTTTCCAACCTAAACGATTCTATGATTCTATAATCTTGCATTTGTGGCTACACAGTGGCCTTGCTTCATCAGGACAAGTAATGAATGTGCTTCTTGTGCATATCCTCTAGCATGGTAGTTAGGAAGCTCTCCAGAGATTTGTGGCTGTTATTTTGAGAGTCATTTGGGATCCAGGCATCAAACTTCCTGAGCAGGTGTTGGAACCGAGGGCTATCACACCAAAGGTGTGCAGTATTTTGGTACCAGCTCCCACTGTTTCAGACTTAATTAGCTAGGAAGAGCAAAATACTCTTCCTGGTCTTTCCCAGAGATTCACACACTCTGAACCTTACCAAAGTCTCTCATGATTAGCAGTATCTTTTATACAGCAGTGGGGATTTAAGGAACTTTGCATAATAAAGAGAATTATTTCTAAAGCCTGCTTGAAGGATGACTATTTCAGGCAGCTATGGAAAATAAAACCATTAATTAAAAAAGGAAAAATTTTGCAGCAAGACTGCATTTGTTGCTGCTGCTCTTGTAATAGGCAGTTTTGATCTTCTACTAAAGGTGCAGAAAAAAATAGTGTCACAACAGATACAGAAGGCAAATTCTGCAGACCAACTGAGTATAAAGCCAAGTGTCTTACTGCATATTCATCTATTTACCGCCTTCGATTCTTCTCTAATTCCTTTATTTTCAATATGATAATAGACTTTTCTCCATGCAGATTCATTGTTACCATGAAATAGAATTTGTCTACACATGTTATGTTCATATAACGTGTGAGGGCAGAATTCATCAAAACAATTGAGCTATGAGCAGGGATATCACTTAGTTGCTTTTTGCCTCCTTTATTCTCATCTTTCTGCATTTGAATTGTTAAACAGGAGCTCTGCTGCAGTGTCAAAGAGTATCTTACAAAAGCTGTTGCCATAGTGTTACACCTAGATATGAAGTCTTTTTATATCACTGGCGTGATAGTGGTTATTTCTTTGTACTTAAGCCTATTTAATGGCTCTTAATTAGAAGAATGGCCCAGAGTTTGAGGAACAACTTAACTGTTAGAACTACTGCTCCCATTATATTTGATAAAGATCAGATAAAAGTTTTTCAGATAACTTTTTTCGGAAAGTTACGAGAAAATAACTCCCTCTTTTCTCACCTTTTCCAAGAATCCCTAAGCTACCACTGCAGTTGTCACACCAAGCAATGCAACCTTCCTCTCCTCTTTTGAAACCTCCCTTAGAAATGAACCTTCTGCCTGAATGCTGTAGGGGAAGATCTTCCCATTTAATTACACTCGTACTGAAAATGGGTAACAGGAGTTTCTCAGGCAGCACCACCATCTTGGTCAGTGAGTGCTTTCTTCCCCTTTATTGCTCTTGCCTTTCATATTCCGCAGCGGCAGTTTTAATGCTGGACTTTGCCTGGTGGCTTTTTGGAGCAGAACGGATTGCAGAAAGAAGGAGGAGCACCTCAGCTGGGCTCTTACCTTAAGACTCAGATGATTTCCTTCTATTCCTGGCTCCAAGGCTGACTTGGATGACCTTCAGCTCTTCCTGCCTATTGTCCTCGTTTATAAAAAAGGGGATACTTCATCTTACTTTGTAAAGTGCTTTGAAATATACAGCTGTGTGGATTTTTCTGGTAGTGAGTGTTGGAGGAAAGCATAGGTAACAAGGGGAAATCTGAAGTTTTCTTTTATTTCCTGTAGTCATAGAGAATTTCAACGGATATATTTAGGCTACTTTGTTTTATTCAGCTGAAAAGGAACTATGAATTTGAATGTTTTATGTTAAACATGATTTTTAATCTCCTTTTTAAAATTCTGATTCCTTTCTAGTCCTGTAGGATGCAGAAGTAGATACTGTTGTGCATCATATAAAATCTTCTTTGGGCACTTTATAATTGTCCAAATTTTACAATATGTGATAACACATACTATATGCAATGTCTGCCCCCCAAACCTGCTCTGTCTATTTCATGAAAACATTCCTTTTGATTGAAATAAGCTTTCAGACAGAGTTTTTTACAGCTCTGCGGAATGCACCTTGATGGTTTCGTTCAGTAATTACATACATTGTGCACATGCACTAAATTTTTTGGAGTTACTGTTTTCATTTATAATGGAGTTACTGAGAAAAAGATCTGCCCCTAAAACTTTTGTAATTTTGACATATTAAACATAACAAAAAAGTAATAGAAAAGGTAATATTTTTTTTTCAAGTGGATGGACTATAACATACTGTCTCCTTCACTGAAGACATTCTATGAAGATTGGGTTTTATAAATTCTTTCTCCTACAGAAATGTTCTAAAAAAACCTGATTCTCCTATGAAGGTTTTTATTCCCCCAGTATTTAAAACAGTTTTTCTGTATCTCCTTCATTGAAGGCAGCAGTATTTCAGTGCTACAAGCCAAGGTAAATCTTATTTCATTGTAAAACTACTACCTTGACACAACCAAAATAATAATAAAACCCCCAAAACCCTTGGGAAAAAAAAACCTGAAGCCAGAAATTACTGCTTATGCAAGGATAGTGTTAGTGGTTGTGCCATTCCCTTTTAAATAATTCCTCTCTAATTGGTAACCCAATGTAATGGGTAAGTGAACATATTTCACAGCAGCAGCTGTTGGATGTTCAATGACTGGAAAATACAGTGATGGTTAAGTGTATGGAGTACTCATCCCATCAGTAAGAGTAAGTTAATCATATACAATTCACTGAACAGTAGAGTTGCATTTGCAGAGCAGTGGGCTGCCTTTTAATTGTTGTAGGTCTTTTTCAATATCTTGCAGTATCTTTTGTCTCAGCTGTAGCAGTTTTGGTTGCATCCCTAAAACTGTCAGTCTTCCTTATTTTTGCAAGGGCCTAACAATTCCTCCTTCACAATGCAGCTTAAATTGGACCAGATGCTGCATCAATAGAACAGTCTGCCCATCTCAGAGGCATTAAGCCCAAAATTATTTAGAAAATTGAAGCCTTTAACATACTCTGGATTAATGTGATTAAGTAGAGCTTGCTTTAATTCATAGCCATCTATTCCTTTATTAATAGCCATTTCATCAACAGGAGCAGCACATATGGGTACAAGATGACTGAAAGTTAAATTGATTGCTGTAAGCCTGTAAGAAAAGCATTTAATGTTTCAATAATAACTGATGTAAGACTTCACTGTGGGACGTTTTAGATAGATTTAGACCAGCTTATAGACACAGTATTTATTAACATCTTTTATTTTTTAATATAAGCTTGCTGAATGAAAGTCTTTTTTTAAAAAATTTTTAATCCCTTCTTTAAGTCTGCATTTGATATACAAGATCAGTGCATTTATAAAGGAGAGCCTTTCATGTGAATGATAACAGCTGGTCCAGGGCATAGTGGAGTCGAGACTTCTGTCAGGCTTAGGAAAAGATAAAATGTAACAGAAGTTAATTTTATATGAGTATATATCCCCATGCATCGTCCAGTGACACACGTTTCTGATCCTATAATCATTACAGGTATTGAAAGAGCGTGTGCTAGCTCATGTACGATCTAGAATACAGGGAATCCATCACTCAGCCTTCATTTTTGGGGAGGGTTCAGGTGGTCCTTACTTATTTCCCAACTCAGTAATTATGTATGTGCAAATGTATACATGCACACACAGGTGTAGAGAGAGGAGAGAGACATTTACAGTATGACCCAATGCCATGGAGATGACCATTCCAACAATTTACAGTTGAAGAGGTCTAATTCCAGTACCTGGGAATGTTCCCTGGTACTGTTTAGTGTGCTAGTATAGGCATAGTCTTAAATTCTGCGAAAGATAACTAAGGTGCCAAAGTTTCTTTGTATGTTCAAACTGTGCTGTCTCATCCAGAATAAGTCTAGAAATTTAAAATGGAGAATGAAGAGAACTACCTGTAATTTGTTACTGTAATTATTCTCAAGGTTTAGAATGACAGAAATTGTGGTTGGGAGGAACATGCGGAAGTCTTTACTCCAAACTCTCATCTGAAGCAGGACCATCTTCAACACAATCAGGTCATCAGTGGCTTTGTCTAGCTGAGTCATGAAAAGCTCCAAGGATGGAGGTTACAGAAGTGCACAGGGTAGCGTGCTCCGCTGCAGCACTGTCCTCCTGATGACAAAGGTTCTCCTAATGTCCAGTTTGAACCTTCCAGGTTGCAGCTTATGGCCATTGCCACTTGCTATTCTGTTTATCACTGCTGAAGAAAGAAGACTTTGTTCACATCGTTGCTGTAATTTTCCATCAAATATTTTAGGTTGGAATTAGCTTTCCCTTTAGCATCCTCTTTGACAGACTCAGCTTCCTGCAGGTTATGTGTGTAGGCCCCTTGCCATTTTGGTAGCTTTCTGTGGACCTGCTTAGTTTCTCAACATCCTTGAACTGGCCAACAATCTGGCCTTCTTTGTGCAGAAAAAACCAAAATGCAAATGTCAGCATCATCTTATGTGTAATTACGGTTTCACACAGTTAACGGTTAAAGGGGCCACCAAATAATCTAATCTTCAGGCTACGGCACACTTTGACAATTTGCCCGTATTTCCACATTGAAGCTCCGATAACTGCAGTACTATGTGCCGTATACAAGAAGCAGGCAATGGAAAAGTGCAGTCAACATAGCGGCAGAAGACTTCACTAAGTATTCTTAGATGATCACAGGGGAAAACTATTCACTTTCTGGCAGATAAAGTGAGAGATGAAGAGGAAAGAGCAAAACACATTAGTCGTCCATCTCTCGTGGAGAAATACCTGCTCCCATTCCTTCATCTGCAATGTGGACCATGTAAGCCAGACGCAGAGTACCGGGCCATCGTGCCCTCACTGTAGGGGAATCTGTGCTTCAGTGGAAGCTAAAAATGGAAGAAAGACAGAGAATACCTCTGGCTAGTTATATAGAGGGACATGGGGGTACTACTTTCTAAGCAGCCGAAGCTCCAAAGTGTAAGAGATGACTATAGTAATTGTTTTAATGAGAGCTGGAAACTATTATGAGTGCCGAGCGTTACAAAAGTGATGTTCTCAGGAGAGCTTGTGAAGGAAAGGAATGATGGACAGAGCCATAGATTCATGGATTCTGGTGCTCTGGATGGTCACCATGACTGTCCTTGCTGGCCCCCTGCATCTGCAAACCATAGAATTCAGCACAGAAGCTTGGATTAAAAATATCTTGAGAAGATAAGTAATGTCAAGCATTTATCTCTCAATGTTAAGAAACTGCATTTTATTACAGGTTGAATTTATGTAACTTCAGCTTTTAGCCACTGTGCCTCTTTCTCTTAGCAAGACTGGAGCTCCTCTCAATATGAGAAAAAAATATATCCACGCAGCTGTATCTGTGAGAAAGAAATTTGTGCCCCTCATTTTGCCAAGTTGATGTTATTAAGTTCAAATGGATCTCGCAGTAGTAGGTACTGTACAATAAACATAAATGCGAGCAGAGTGATTCACATTATTTGAATATATTACTTCCTTGAGGTTTGGATTTTTTTAATAGATTAACAATTAGGTTTTTTTTCTCATTGCCTTCTAAGTACTTTTGGGCATTTTTTTTTGATTAATTAATGTCAAGGAATACTGGTTTCACTTGAATTAAAAATCTTTCTTTGCTTTTCTTAAATGCTCCCATTTAAATGGGAATTTTAGAAAGGATACAAGTGACCTGTAATTTAAAACTCTTGATTTGTGACTGGTTGAATAGAAATAATGGATAGTCAAATACAATGGATGTTCATTAGGTTTAAGCAGGAGGTAAATGCTTTCACTGGCCTAATGTGAAGTACAACGTTTACGTTTTAGCAAAAAAAAGCAAAAATACTTTTTGTTACGTGTAAGTAACCGTATAAACAGTACACTGTTTACTGGAGTCAGTTTTAATTAATTTTATCAGTGCCTGAAAGAAAGGTTGCTCTTATTGGCCTATTACAGCATAATTAATCATTGGTAATAATTCATTTTACGTGACTTCTTGAGGTTAAGCATTGGCACAGCCATTCATTAAAATTGGGGTGAGAATTAATAATGTCTAAAAGGTTTGCCACAAAAAAGTGAAATATCTGTAAAGATTTATTAAAGGCTAATGATTGATCTACTTGCCTTTATTTTTTAAACCTGATCTCAAATATGGGTCATGCAGCTGTAGAAATATATTAGCTGGCATTTGATCTGTTTCCAGTGGTTAATGGTCTTTGTGAAACCTATGACACCATGTAGCATATTTTTCACGGTGTCCTTAAGACGATGCTTGTCATCACTAAGTGGGGTTTTATGCTCAGGGTGAGATTCTAAGAAAGAAGAATTCCACTTACCATAATCAGAAATGAGATATTCCAAAATGTTCATGTAGCCTTGGATGATGGTGGCCATAGCACAAGCCACCTCTTCTCATTGCAGGGACCTTCACGAGGACAGTTGGGAAAAATAAGCTTGCAATCAAGGAACTGTGAATTCTTTCCAGTGGTATTAGCAGGTGACAGGGCTGTCTCTTATTCTGTATTTGCACAGCACATTGCACAGTGAGATGGCAGCTACAATTTGCAATGTAATGTCCAGGTATTACAGTAATGAAATAAGGCAGAAAAGGGAGGAGATGATATTTTCTAGCAGAAAGACAACTCATTGCTCTGTTGTACACTCAGTAGGGTCCCCAGGAGGAGCTGTGGTTGCAAGGAACCCCTTGCTAGTGTCACTGGTTTTATCTTCATGATTAAAGAAAATAAAACGTTTTCCTAAGTGTGCCTCAACACCATCTGCAGTTCATGGAGAACAATTTACGGTTCCCTCATGAAGAGCTGCCTTGAGCCAGCTGAGAGGTAACACCAGAACAGCTGCTGACTTAGTCTTCACAATCCTGATTACCAGGCTGTAGGCTATGACATCATTTGTCAAAATGCTTTGTGATGGCAAAGATCAGACCAGTTACAAGAACTCTATGGTTTTTGTTCATCAGATAGGGATTCTTTGGGAGGCAGGGAATATAAGTGCGTATCTTAAACTGCAGCTACATTTCCTTGATTAACCTTAAGTTGTACAGTAGCTAACCTGTTTTCAGTGAGCTCTCTGCAGTAGCCTGGCATTCTCTGCCAGTTCAATCTTCTGCGTTCAAACTCATTTGATTATCATAGTTTAAAGTTTTTTAAATCTCTTTTTTAATCAACCAGCCAACCAACTTTTCCAGGTTTTCTGATTTGAACTCCCCTTTCTTGCTCTTCGCAGACGCTTGTACCACTCACCAAAGACTGTACATTTCTGATTTACCTGTCTCTGACCTTACTGCAATTTTTAATACTTACACTGGGCAAATTTTTAGCCCCCTCCCTCAATAATCTTTCAGGAGCATTACTTTAAGAGGGGCAATAGCTAGTTTGTATTTAAAAGAAATAGTAGGATTTCAAAAGCTCTTAAATGGAAGGTACAGTTTTGCCAAGGCACTGTAAATGAAATAACTAAATATAATTTTAATGCTTTTGACTTGGAGATTGTTTCTTGATCCTTAATGTACTTCTCTGCAGCTCCTCTGTCATGTCTGTAGTCTACTTTCACTTTGAAAGGCTCTCTGTTTTGTCTCTGTGCTGTCATTGGTTTTTCATCAGGCTACACGCAATGTCTACTTGCTCACTTCTCCCCAACATTCTCATAGCTGTCTTCTAGATATATAAAATGTCAAAGTTTTATCTTTTTAAGCTCTTACCCACTTACACAGTTTGTTTCTGTTAAAGACTTTTGCAGAAAACAGCTTCCTCGGGTGTTTTTAGAACTTACTTTCTAGAGTTCTTTTATTAATATTGGTGGACTTCAAAATGTTTGTCTAGTATAAATTACTTCTGAATTTTCATCCTAGTTGTCTTTTTGCTGGAAGCCCTCTGAATGTCTGTCTGTCATCCTGAAGTTCTCTGCTCTGTTGTTGTCTCTTTTCAGTTTGACGTCTGTGAGAGGTCTCTGGTGAAACCAGGTTGCCTGTACTGCCTTTTGCATATTTGTTTTTGTGAAATCATGAGGGTAATCATGATTCCAATCATATTTATGTATATCATATAACTGTCAGATCAGTTTATTAAAAGTATAGATTTGAAAGAGAAGATTTCAGAGTACAAATACAGCAATCTATCCCTTTTTTTGCATGCTAGCCTACAATTCTCAGGTGTTAAGATATGGACAGTTTTCTTCCAAGCACTATGTTGGTGTTCAGATTCAACAAGAGTGACAATTGGCACATTTCAGCAATATAAGTTCGCATTCAGAGATCTATCTCCTGACTAGTAACCTCTCACTGAAATCACTCTAGAGAGAAAAGGATAAAACTACAATTTTTGTCATACTTGTGCAAAAGAATAGATGTTAGAATATCTTACTTTCATTTCTTCTTTTTTATATTCCAGATTATTTAACATTTTCTGACTCCTTACATTGAGCTGGCTAGAAACAGATGTCCCTAGGTATTATACTTACCTCCATTTATCCCTTTTCAAAGTTGTTCTCAATGCATGGCATATTCTTCACTTTTCTGTTATTCTTTGCCTTCCATTATGCCCATTTATTTAAGGAGATTCTGTGTGTTGCATAACTCTAGTACAGAGGCTTTGCAGCTAAAAGCTGTAAACTTTTAAGCAAAAAATCGATCATATTTTCTGCTAAATTGATTTAAAAAATATTCCCTTTATTGACTGAAGCTGGATTTCAGTACTGAGTCCAGGCATTTTATTTGTGTACATATTCTGCACTTTTCCATCTATGCTTTTTTCTGTACCAGAGCAGAGCCCCAAGACTGCTTTGGGTTGGGATATTACACCCATTTTTGTGAACAAATCTCCCATTAAGACGCTTTTCTGGAGACTTGGGTCTCTATAGCTCCTTACTCCTGAACCTGCTCGCAGTTGTCCTGGAACATCACTCACTTTCCAGCCAAAAGGGAATTCTTGGTTTCCATTTGCCTTCTCATGAACAAGTCACAGTTGAAGCAAACAAGTAAAGCTTTATATGAGACAGCAATACTCAGGCTAGTGAACACTTTGACTTATTTAAGCAGAAACTTTTTTTTTTTTTTTTTTTTTTTTGCTTTAGGAGCTACAAGGCGCATAAATATTCAGGAAAACTGAAATACGATCTAGAAAGAATTGGTCTCAGCTTCCTAACCATTTGTGAACTCATGATTTAGTGTGTGTTTAGGTTCTCGCACCCACACAAATGGTCTGTGCTACTAGGACGGTCTCTGGAAAATCACTCTCGAGTCATTCTTTGCTCTCTGTGATGAGCTTCATCTATTCCTGGCAGATGCAGTGGTCGGAAGGGTCCTGCTCTTCAAGGACTTGTCTTTTGTTTCTCTATCTCTCAGAGCTTTTTGGGGATTGTATTAACAATTGGTTTATTCACTGCTTTTCAAGGAAAATTTCAGTGTTTCGACCATCTTCCCTCATTTTGTAGTCATCTTCTTGTCCCAGGGTACTTCTCTTTGGAAGCTGTTTGTATTATGTCTCTCTGCTGTCTTTAGCAAGAGAAGGACATGACACAAGTCCTAAAGCCATTGTCTGACTTCACATCCACCAAGGCAGTGACTGAGGCAGCATTTTTATAATTCAGTCAGGATTCAATCATTATACGCAATTTCATTTCTGAAATGATCACAGTCTGCCACCACACCTGTGACAATGGGTTGTGTCCGGAGACAACTTCACGTATCTTACACGCCAAATCCTGAGAGAGACGTTGGGATACTTGCTCAAGATGACACAGAAGATCTGTGTCTGGACCAAAACTGAGGTAGAGGGCTGCAATTTGTGCCTGTGGATTTTACAGTTAAATAAATAGAGATTAAAGGAATGGTTTAGTTGCTTAAAGGGACAGATGTTGAGATGCTGTATCTGAGGCATACACGCAGGGCTGAACTGGCATTGGGTGTGTAGGAGACCTGCTGCCTTCTGGAGCAGGAGCTAAAGTCCAGACAATTTGTCCTAAGCCATCTCAAATAAACACATGCCTTCAAGGCACAACTGAATTAGTGTCTTAATTTGATGCAGCTGAAGATAGCATCCTATCTACTGAGCTTGTTAGAAAAGATTTCTTTTGGAAATGGTAGGTAGTGTAGCCAAATTATTACCTTTTGAATTCTTACCTGAAGTCAAAATTGCATCACCATATGTATTCCACACATCATGTCATAACTGAAATTTTTATTATCTAAGCATGATAATATTGTTTCCCTTAGCCCCACACTAAATATTTATATTAAGTAAGGTTTTGCAGTTGGGTTTTAAAAGAACAGAAATGCTGTCAGTCCAGGGCTTGTAGTATTTAGAGAAATTATGTTGCATATATGGAAAATTAATTATGAAGAACACAATGTAATAGCGGGTTATGCTCTGCAAAATGGGGATAATGGAATCCAAATTTAGAAAGTACTTTGGAGTCTTTAGGACAAAGGCATTGTGCAACTGTGACGTAGTATTAATCTTTTCTCCTCAAAGTTTTTCATGCTCATGGATAACAGGATATATTTCCTGGGCAAATCTTTATTCACTGTGTTTATCTGTTATGATAAAAAACATCAACATAATTTCATTAATTTAATTTTTCAAAGGAGCTTTTGCAATGAAACAATCTTCTGAGCTACTAAATTCATGACTGTATGACAGCAGAAATTGATGATACTAGAAGTAGGCTAAAGCTGTGTGGAATGTAAGGCAGAGGGGTAATGACTCCTGTGCTTTAGTTAGTGGCCGATGTTTGAGTTGCAGTTCGGTACAGGTCTTATCCCCTGAGCAAAGGGCAGTGAGTTTAAGAAGTTGGACGCCCCAAGGTCTTACACCACTGTGTTCTGTCCCCAGTTCTCTTCTATTGCCATAGTCCTTTTTTAGAGTGACCTGCATACCTAATACTAATCAATGAATCAATGTGTTTATCATTTATAAAAAAGCATATATAGGAATTAAAACCATCTTTTATGCTATTACAGTTTCTCACAGCTTTGTTACAGTAGCCTTGTTACGTTCCTTAATAGACATTTTCTTATCTGACCTAATAGGCACAAGTATATCAGATAAAGAATTAATTCAAGGGGAAGGGAATGAGTAGGACTGCAGAATAGAAGGACTTAAGTTCTGAATCACAATGTTTTTTTCTTCTGAGGAAACTAAAAGTATCCAATAGAAACCTAAGCTGAGCAGTTCGAGACTGAATTCTCCCCAAGCATGGAATCTAACACTGGACCACTAAATCCTTCCTGTTACATGAATAATTTTAATCAGGAGAGTACCTTTGCATTCATGATGTGTTACTCTATTGATACCAAGTTCATTACATACTTTGGACATACTTTTTCCTAAGGAGACTCTGTATAAAAACATAGAAGTCTTTCTTCCCTTGCTTTGAGATTTTTTCTGTATTACTGATATGCTTATTATCTAAAATAGGGCAGAGAAATACACACATGAAATGCAGCAACTTTGACGAACGTCAAAGTAGAAGGTGATGAAATCAAAGAAAATTAATGTATTATCTTCCATATAAAATGAGTGGGGAAAATTTAATAAATGTATTGTGGATTTTAGCTCCTCTTATAAACATCATATAAAAAAAAGATATAGTGTTAATATACAGCTAAATCAAAACTGTATACTGTGCTGTTACTGTGCTGCTAGGAAGGCTTTGGAACAAGTAATAGATTTTCTTGTGCTTTCTTTGAGGAGATGGAAATAAACGTATTTGGAATAAAAAATGATGGATTCTGTGTTTTTTTGTACTCTTCCGAAGTTTGGATCCTAGTCTAGGGAAGAAAATAAAATGATTTGTACTGCTTTATGCTATTAAATATTTCAGTCCCAGCCAGGAAAGTGACAAATTCAGTGACATTTTTCAAAACCACCTGTCTTCAGTGCAGTATCTTCATTGTACCATTGTGTGTTCATATGACCACATTTTTGACCTTCTTTCATTTCTTATCACTCTCCAAATTGCTTTTCATGAGATACATTGTGATTTTGCAGTATTTGAAAGTTTACGAAGTATGTTTTTGTTTCCAAGAGCAAAGCTTAAAGTTTTTATAAGAGCAATAGTTATTTTAGCATGCTATTGTTACAGAAAACGTGCAGCATAAACTAGTTATGCTCAAACTCTTGGCTCCACGGCAATGTAAGATGCTGTCAATAACACAAGATAGCTGTTAGTAATGAGGCTAAGGTTCTGTGATTCCCATTACTCCTTCCGTATTTAATCCTTCATTTCATTAATTAACTTTGTAATTAACGTGTGCTAACCTAAAGCTAGCATTTCTCACTTGCATGACCACTTGTTTTGGTCTATATTCACCTAATCTAGTGGTCAGATTCACCCAGGCTAGATGTTACAAGCCTGGCATTGCATTTCCTTGGTGCCAAGTATATCTGGTTTGTCAGTAAATGTAATCTATTGACATGTAAAGGATCCATCCAGCTGATGTGTAAGTTTAGGGTTAAATTTGGGCTTTTAAATGAGAACTGTGTAAATGGGGCAATATGGTGTCTTTCTGTTCCCAACATGGAAAGACTTTAACTCACTTATATAAAGATCATATAGAAATTGTAGTTAAGTTAGAGTCTACTTCATCAACCGTGATGAAAAGAAGATGATACAAAAGTCCCAACTCTTTATACAGATAACAGTGTTTGGAATAGAAAGGCTTTGTTAAAGCTAAGTGAACAAAGGAAAAAGAGGGGCAATTCACTCATATATTCACAGCATTTAAGCTGGTAAGGGCTCGCTGCATTATTTTGTTTGACATCTTTTATACCATAGGTCATTACGTTTCATCCAGTTACTATTTTATTAAGCATTATAACTTTTTCCTTTAAGTTTAACTGGTATTTGTCCAAAGTGTCTCTCCCAGAAGGAAATCTGATTTGATTTGAAAATCTCAGGAGATGAAGAATCGACCACTTCCCTTGGTCTATAGAACGTAGGTATATAGTAGCACCGAATGATCCAATGGTGTAATTGAGCAGTGTAGTGTTTTGGAGCAGATAACCATCGTCAGTATTTAAAATATGTGCCTACTTTTCCATTTGAATTTCCCTGGTTTCCATTGCTAACACTGGCTCTTGATATGCCTTTTCATTGCTTGTTTAAAGACCCCTTTTGCACTTAATCATTCTCTTCCTGAGAAGATGCTTATATCCTTTAATTAAAATCCTCTAGGTTTTCTTTCTGAAAGGCTAAACATATGCTTTTTATGGCTGTCACTGAAACTATTTTTGAGGATCTACTTAATGTCAGGATTGATCTCTCCAGTGCTGTTCCTACCAACCTCTTTTTTACTTAAGCATCCCAATTCAGCCACTTTTCCTTTTTATTGCAATATTGCAATAAGAGTCCATATTTGCTTGCTTGTCTTCTGCCACCCTTGCACTTTCCTCAAAGATTGTTCCCCATTTGCATGGTGTGTGGCACTTGTTCCCTTGAGGAGAGATTTTACGTATGACTGTTTTTAACACATTTTTGATTGAATGGGCCCAGCGCAGCAAGTAATCACTTTATAAGACCATCCTATCAGCCTTCTCATCTGAGTTATCCACAGATTCTGTAAGTTGAGACTTTCATTTCTTTAAAATTACTGATGAAAGACTTTAACAGCAACAGTCTTCGTACCAATCCCTGCAGAGGACAGATAAAAATGCTGCCATTCAATGCTTGCTCCCTTTAGACAACTTTTTTAGAACTGTCATTTAGACAATTCTTAATCCATTTAAAATGTGCGCTATTGATATTGTATAGTGCTAATTTTTTAATCAGACTGTCATGAAGTAATAAGTCAAATGCATTAATAAAGTCTAAGTCTATTACATCCATGCTATTACATCCTACATTTATTACAACTAGACTTGTAATTTCATGAGAGAATGAAATCGAGTTTGGCTGACAAGACCTATATTCCATACAACCGTGTTGACTGGCATTAATTATATGCCTATGTTCAACACTTCTCCTTCAGTTGAATGCCGCATGAGATATTCTGTTGTATTGTCCAGGAGCAATGTCAGACTAATCCTTAAGACGATGCGCTTCGTTCAGTTCAGTCATCTCTGCTGTACCCTGGCTAGCAAAGAAACACAACTCCAAACAGAGGTATCCCGTATCACGTATCGCAACCAAACTGATTTCCCTAGGATGCAGACATTTTTCCCAATAAAAATGCTAAAGAAGCTTTCCACTGACATCTGCAAGAAATCACAGGGATATTTTTTGAAACTGAGAATCCTTTTGAATTAAGTTAAATCAGGATATACTCTCTAGGAGCACACTTAATGCATTCCAACTGTGAAAAGCACTCAGTCCAGAGTGAGCCCAAAGTAATCCCTCCTGAAGTGCATGCAGTGTGGACATTCAGCCTAATGAGGACATAACCAATGAACAAGATATAGTAAAGTTTTGCTGTCTCCTTTTGTCCTATAGGCTATATAATTGTGGGTTTTGTTTTTTTTTCCCTGTTATGGGTTCTTCAATGTACAGCTATTTTAAAAATAAGAATAGAAAAAGTGTCAGGAGTAGTGGTCTTGCTTTCAGATATTCTGTTCCATGTCTGATTATCAAAACCAATTTGCTGCTAAAGAACACATAGGATTTTAGAAAACAAAAGAAAGAACTTTTTATAGCTATACCATATAAATTTTAAATACTTGCAGATAAGAAACAAGTTCATTTAGTAGTTTTGTTTTGCAGATTTTTAGAAAAAACTAATATTCTTTGTTCAAACTGACAAATGCCTTTATTTTAAATTCATTCAGCTAGTTTTACTGAAAAATATGACTGAATTTCTGTGAAAAAATTATCAATATTAGCATTTTGTACCCCATTTTTCACTGTCACCTTTATTCTCTTAGTTTTGATTTGATGGGGTAAAAAACTAAGTGATCCTAACAGTCACCAGAAATGCATTTTATAGCAGTTCATTGTTCTATCAGCAAATTTTCTTACCTTTTAAAATTTTCATTTATTGTGTAATTAATCTGTCCTCTACTAAAGCAAATAAATAAACAAAATTTAAGAAAATTCTCTCTTTAGCTGTATGCACCACATTGTAGCTGCTGTATGTGCTACTTTCTGTAGGCACTAGGAGAGACATGATTTCCTGTGGTCCAGGCAGAAGTTTCTAGAATTTATGGAAAATTTTGTTCTGATTAACAACTGCAGGATTGGCTGGCCCATAGTGATAAATTGGCTTCTTGCTGTGTAAGACGGACATATTTTAATACAACTACATAAAAGACTGTGGATCACACTGAGAAGGTAAAGCATTATATTTTGGAAAGCAGAAATTCACAGTGGATAATAAACCAAACATTGTCTCCTAGTTCAATGCTACAAAGTCAGTAAAGTTTTTGGAAATATAAAGAAGAAAGTAAAAAAAGAGTAGCCACATGTGAGTGCCGTTGTACACCTGGTATATTTTATAGTCTCTTCCAAACAGTGGGAAAATCACCTGAAAAACTGAAAAGTAATCAGGAAACCAGGAGTTGCAGGAGGCGAATGCATAGGAATGGGCTGCTCACCATCTCTGCAAGCTTAAGTACACAGGGCTCTCAGAAGAAGCTGCTGGGAGCCAAGTTCAGATAAAGGCAGTTGGACCTTCACATACGGTGTAGTAGGTATATCACGTATGCTTTTTCAGCCCTTCCCTGGGCGTCTGCTTATGGCCACAGCCAGAGACAGGCAGGCAGTCTGAACTGGTACATTCTTACATTCTCAAAAATTTAAAAAAAAGGAGCGTCCAACAGATTAATTAGAAAGGTCGATTCACTTAAAATAGTCAGAAAAAAACGGTAAGGGATGACTTCCTAGTAGTCTTTGACTGCACAGAAAGATATTTAAATAAATAAACTCAAGTAATGAATAAAATGTCTGCTGTCTTCGTTTTTCTTCTTTGCTTGTTTCAAAAGTGAGAGGTATTAATCACTCGATGACGTTACCTTGATTTCTGGTGGATTTTCTGTCCGTTGGGTTCTTTGAGTCAAGACACGTTACTTTTCAAAGTACAAAATATGTGCCTGCTCCAGTGAAATTCTCTCATCTGTGTTAGGCAGGAAGTCAAATAAAATTATCATAATGGACCCTTCTTAAAAATCTATCAGTCTGTGCTTATTTTATTACTTTGAAGGTGAAAAGGTGAAAGTTAAGTAGATCCCCAAAGTGTGGGTTCTCAGTGCGTTAGTGTTGAACACTTTGTTTATTTAACACATTGCTATTTTAGGAAGAAGCTGGAAATCTTATTAGCAATAACTACAACATAATAAAAATTCCCAGGCTAGTTTGGAGAAACAGGTGCTCAAAAGACCTACGAAGTTTTCATGTAATACTTTGCATATTCACATGGGCCTAGGCTTTAGCTAGCGCAAATTGTTTTAGTTCCAAAATGACTAAGCTCTGAAATGTGTGTGTTCAGTCTGGAGAAGAGGAGGCTGAGGGGAGACCTCATCGCTCTCTACAACTACCTGAAAGGGGGTTGTGGTGAGGTGGGTGTTGGTCTCTTCTCCCAAGTGACGAGTGACAGGATGAGAGGAAACAGCCTCAAGTTGCGCCAGGGGAGGTTCAGGCTGGATATTAGGAAAAATTTCTTTACTGAGAGGGTGGTGAAGCATTGGAATAGACTGCCCAGGGAGGTGGTGGAGTCACCATCACTGGAGGTGTTCAAGGAACGTGTGGATGAGGCATTGTGGGACATGGTTTAGTGGGCATGGTGGTGTTGGGTTGATGGTTGGACTTGATGATCTTACAGGTCTTTTCCAAACTTAATGATTCTGTGTGATTCTGTGCATCAGCTGAAGATCTGCCACCTATTTCTTTAAATTATATTTCAACATATTCACTGGATTTAGGCCCTTTATTTCAGTGGGTAAAGAGAGGCAAGTCCCTTTTTATTGAAGAAGTGGGGCAGAAGGGAATAGTTTCGGTGTTGCTTGACTTTTATAACTTAATTCACCCAGGGCTGGGCTAGCTAGAGACGAAGCCCGCATGACATGGAGCAGCGCCGTCACTGCTGGGTGGCTGCGTATTCACAGGTGAGGTGCTCTCAAACCAGCCCTTTGAAGTCGTTCCACTTTGCTGGAAATAATTAAATGCTTACTGGATACAGCAAGTTAAAAAGAATGAGTTCGCTTCTATAATCCGTCGGCTTGGGCACTCACCTGGGAGATGATTAAGAAGGTGAAAATCTAAACACTATTAGGAAGAAAAAAATTGAAAAGGAGCACTGAGGTGTCACTCAGATGTCTTTTTCTATTGCTCTTTACAGGAACATTTTTGCCAGAGTTTGAATCCCCACTGAAAGAGCTCACTGTAGCTAATCCTCTGAGAGTGGCTATGTTTTCTAAGTGGGAAATGGATATAGGATAAACAGACAATCTGCTGTTGGCACACAGCCCTCTCTGCCACGGAGTAATAAAGTCTTATCATCTGCAGCGAGGTTCTTCAATGGCTAAGCTCCTTCTAAAGCTGAAGGAGAACTGAGCACCATAACTGGAAATCCGATAATGGCACCTATAAATAAAGGATTTCTATTTGCACAGTTAACAGCGAATGAAATTATATTTAGTGATTCAATAAATTATTTAAAAATCACAGTTTAAACGTTGAGCTTTTTTTGGGAGAAGACTTCTAGAAGTGTTCATACTTGTTAAAACTTTTGGAACTTAAAGCGAAGCATGCTTTTACTGTGGAATATTAAAGATCAGCTAATTAAAAGCAATAGGTGAACTGAGGACACCATGACTCGCTGACTTAAAATAAATGGACCTTTCATGAGAAATTCTGAAGGAGGCACTAAGGTGAAGAGCTGAATATCACTGAAAGAATAGCATCTATTACTGATCATTTTAAATTGTTTCAGCTGTTCAGTGTTAGCCTGTTTTTTCTTGTTAAAAGACATGCGGCTGTTTTGAGAACAAGTGGATTTATTGTTTCTCTTTGATTACTGCCTCTCCATTTTAAGAAATCTTACAAAAAAGGTTTGATTAGAAATATTTCAATGATTTTTTTTTTTTTTTTTAATACAGAGGAGCTGTTAGCTGGTTTGATGCCTGCTCTGGTTTTTTTGGCAGTGTAGTGTACCAAATGTATGAAACCCAAACTGAAACGTGGTTATTCTGTCTTCATAGTTGAACTTAAGCCTAATGCAAAAAGTGAAATAAGAGGATCAACAGGGATAACTCAATTTAAGTTTCTTTTTGCCTTTTTGCCTGCAGTTGAGTCACTTTTGGCACCGATGAGCTGATAGTTTCTACATGCTTCTTAGGGTAACCTCGTGGTATCTTTTGATTCCTTGTTGTGAGGCATATTGCACCTGTGGAGAGATTGCTCTTCTTCTTTTCCTGTCCCTGATACCATTTTCTCTCTGTGCTTCTTCTAGGAAATCTTGTGGTTAATCTGTCCCACATGGAGCCTTTTACCTGTCTATTTGCTCATGTGTAGCTGGTTGATTGGTGTAGTTTCCACTAAAATTGTTGAGAAGTAGGAGTGCTTACCACAAATGACTAAGATTGTTCTTAGTAGAAATAGCCACATCGTATTCTGAAAGAAAATCCACTAGATTGTAGAAAGGCTTTGAGGAAAATTAGAGGTGAATCTGATAGGACCAGCAGCATTACCTCCTTGCTTTTCCTCTGAGGATGCATATTGATTTTAAATATGCTGTACGTTCTAACAGTCTGTTAGCCACACATCTGAGGATTTTTTTCTCAAGGTCAGGCTATGGTTCTCAGAGTAGCATCATTATTTCCTTATTCAGAGGAAAAGAAGAAAGCTGATTCTTTGAACTTCTGGATTAGTCAGAGCAGACAGTGTTGACAAGATGTAATTGCTGCTTCAATTGAGAGGCAAGGTAATGCCTCTGTTGTTTTGAAGTTCTTTAAGAAACTCTCTTGTGATCTAAAGCTAGTCATCTTAGACAAGCAATTTGCTCCTGAGTGATAAGAACCTTTCATAAGGTTCACATTAGCTTAAAACCGCAAGAATTAAAGTCAGAAGCCACTCCTTAATCTCTTTTGAGTTATACGATGTAGGCTCCCGAGAGCTGGACAAACCACTGTCTGTTTGTTCTCCTTCTTTATCTCGAGCAACAACAAAATTCCTGACCTGGGTTTCAGCTAAAGCAAAAACCATTATCTTCAGCAATAGTCCATATTAAACCATGAAATCTGGAATAAATTCTATGCCTGACTGATGGCCATCAGTTCATGCCATAATATAGGAAGACCATTGCACTTTCTTATTAAGCCAATTATCTGTGTCTTGTATTTTTATTCTACTGAATGTATGACCCCTTTCTGCTAACGTACCATCAGAATTTGACTTCAGATAATGAGTTGCTTCCATGGACTTCAATAGACGTAGTGCATGTGAAAGAGGAATTGGGCCATCGTTTGCTTGGACAGTATCCTGGTGGACAGGATGACATGGCTTTAGCTACAGGTTACATGAAACTTGTACATTTTTGTCTTTTAATCTCAGTGAGCATATCTTTGTTGTATTGTGAAGCACACTAGATAGGAACCGATTTGATTTTATCAAAATTTTCATTACAGATATCCCAGATGTGTCCCATTTTACTCCTCTGCATTCCAGACTAAATTTAATCCCAGCCTTTTAAATCTCTTTTAATAGCTAGCCCACCCCTCTGTGCCTCATTTAGGTTTTCTTCATTTCAGGTGCCCCATTAACTGATATAATGCTGTCATACTTTTCCCTATTATGTCTCTTTAATATATTCTAGCATCCGTTTTATTTCTTTCTACTTTTTTTTTTTTAATTAAATTTCTCTTGGTACTGAATTGGTGTTTCTGCTGAAAACACATACACAGACTCTGATTTTTCTTGTTTGGTGACAGCTAATTCAGAACCCATCACTGGGCCTGATTCAGCTGGTTGTTGAACTGCATGCAATGCAACAATTCTGTTGAAGTCAGTTGAGTAAATCTAAAGTTTATTCGGGTATAAATGAAATAAAAACCTGCCCTAGTGTGATCAAGGAGCTTATTACATCCCCCCCAAAAGGCAGATCTGGCTGTCCAATTTACTTTTGTTCAGTATTTACTTATTATGATTTAACTGAAAAATAGGGTAAGTTTTTTAACTAATTCATGCATATATTATGACAACAAATATGCCTACATTTATAAATTGTAAAATTTATAATATTTATAAAATATAAAACGCACTCAGTGCAATGGATTTTCACCCTAATGTCTGAGCACTCATCAATCTAACTATTACAGAATCAGTACGGTTGGAAAAGACCTGTAAGATCATCGAGTCCAACCTGGGAACCTAGTGACAATTGAAGTGAATTATGTGGCCTGATCCTTCACATTTTGTGAAGCTGGATCCTTCAATAATATTGTGAGTGATTAGACACATAAGGAATGAAAAAATCATGCCCATAATGTAACTGAAAAATAGGAATAATATGTTTTAATGCGCTGTAACGCCTGCTAATCTTCCTTGAACTTCATCTGCTGTCATAAAGTACACTCAGACTCTCTTTGACTCTTTTTGAAGCCCGTTGGCATCAGTGGTTTGGATGATGTGAAATAGTTGGAAATTATTTGTGTGATCTTGTGTAAACATGCCCTTGAAATTTGTTTCTATAATCAATTATTTTATCCATATCTTATGGAAACAAAGCCCAGTTTTATACTGTCAAGACAACTTAGACATATAAGTTTTCATATTTTAATATTGTATTTAGAATATTTAAAAATATTTTACTAGTTGTTGATTACAAATATTTAAGAACTATTCATTTCTTCTCCTGAAAGTTGATAGGCTACTGCAATAACATCCCTGTCTTACCTTATTGCCTCTCTGGTTAGTTTATTTCATGATGGCCTTGTCCAAACTAGCTGACATCTTAAAAGTTGGCATGTATATAAAAAATTGAATAAAAAGGCTTAAGTATAAATGACAGTAAATCAAAACACCTTTAAGAAAAAAAAAAAAAAGAAAACAAAGGATTGTGCTTTGGATCTGAATATAGAAAAACTAGATATGCACTAGCTAATTCTCACTAACAACATCTGATTTTATTTTGTCTTTTAAGGTAAAACTGGCCACACAGAGGCTGTACGAGTAGTATATCAGCCAGAAAACATCAGCTTTGAGAAACTGCTCAAGGTCTTCTGGGAGAATCATGACCCAACACAAGGTAGAGTGATGAGTGAGCCAGTATTTAATTATCTTACTAATTACAGCTGGGATAATTAGTGTTTGAGCTGCATGGAAGAGATGAACCTTGAAATCACACTGGAGCTCAAGAATATGATTGCAGACATTTATTGACAGAGAAAGAGGGGAAGAGAGAGAATGAGAGTACAGAAACTCACAATACCCCTCCTCCTTTACAGCTGTCTGTGCTGGGAAAATTCCCACAGAGAGGCACAGTAGACAATAGGATTTTTTTTTTCAACTTTGATTATGACAGTGTCTTCTGTAATGCTATCTTTTGTCTCTTAAATTAAAGCGTATTTCTTCACAGCTTCAGAGCTGGTCATTTTATTTGTGCTGAGGACCTTTATCCTGCATAAAAATTTTTGTTTGTTTTTTGTATTTTTCAATGGCGGTGAATATCTTTTATGATTAGAAAAAAGGAACAAAAAGAGGTGAGAGATGGTGTGTAGAGGCACCAGCAGAGCATTCTAGCTATTTGCCTTATTCCAACCTTTTGATTTAATTTATCTTTCTTGGAAGAGGCTTCGTGATGACATTGCACACATCTGTGCAAACATAAATGGGAAACTGTGTTGAGAAAACATTTTGCATGTTTATATAGTTTCAATAAACATCATCCCTTCTACCATTTCCCAGAAATATTACACACAGTAACTCATTTCAATATTTTAACAGCTATCATAATTATGCCACTTCTTACTACATCTGGGAACAAAAAATGCAGATGATACCTTCATCCTGGGAAACAGTAACTCTGAGAAGGATCCAGGGGCTATGGTGGATAAATGTCTTCCAGTGAGCCCAAAGCACAACGCGCAGATAAATATGCCTGTTGCAACTCCTGCCTATATGAAAAGGGAAACCTTAGTCAGGAGAAAGAATGCTATTTTCTGTATGCAGAATCAGTAAAATCTCAGAACATTTAGTGCAGTTCCTGTGTTGACATACCAGGAATTATACGGAGATATTGCTAGGGATTCAAAGAAGGGACAGAAAAAAGATACAGAGCCTAGAAAACTGTCCTGGTGCTGTGAATAAACACGTTGAACTAGTTGAAGAGACATAACACTATGATCAAGTAATCTTCACAGGTACTTGCGTGAGAAGCAGATACCTGATAGTGAGGCTGACGACCCAGCCACTGGTAAGCCATAACAAGTTCCAGTAGTTGGAAGCTGAAGATTGAAAAGTTCCACCTTGGAATAAAATAGTTTCACAGCTCTCAGTGTAATTAAACATTGGAGTCTTTCCATGACCATCCTTTCGAGTCTTTAAGATGAGATAATTGATCATTTTAGAAGAGGCGCTTGATTCAAGTCATGAGAAGAAATTCTAAGTCTGTATGTCAAGTGTGGCCTGCACTGTTGATTTATGAGCCTCTCTTTTCAACTCCTTCCTTTATAGTTCTGTTCAGAGCAATTTGTCTGCACCGTCCTTGAAATACTTGCAGCTCTGCATTAAGGCATTGACCATCTTCAGAGCACCGCTTCAGGGCCTCTGTGGTTTGCTCATAGGGGTCAGGAAGATGATTTTCTCGCTACCCTACCAGTGGTTGTTTTTAGGTCTTTTTTTGTTCTTTTTCTTTGGATTGTCAGAGATTGGCCATCACCAGAGGCTGGCTTCTTTGTAATGGGCTGGTTGTTTTGATATGGCAGAGAATCCTATTTCTAGGTAATTGGTTCATGTGTCTTGCTCACATGTTGGCATTCATCCCGATTGCCAAAGCTGGGAACTAATGGCCAGGGCTATAGGATTCTTTACCTTCCAGAGCAGCATGAGGAATGGATTTCTGCTGAAATAATCTGGGCAACTACCATCTAATCAGTCGTCTGCCATGTCTGTAGTCTTGGCTTTGACAGTGTATATTTGGGCTCTGCCTGTGGCACACATAAAATAGGTCAGTCTCTAAAGGACTTCAGTGCTTTAGGCTGACTGAGGTTCATAAGCTGGACGCAATGGTATATGGATGAAGTGTAGTAGTTGTGATAAACAGGTCAGGTCTGATGAATTTATGATTCCTTCTGGCTTTAAAACAAAGTAAAATTATGACATTATATCTTTATATTCACCTTGCATTCTCACATAACAGACGTTCAAAATAGTTCCAGTCTGTGCTTTCAGAAGAAGGTTGGATGCTGGCAGATGTATGATTCACTCTTTGATTTCTGGCAACTGGGGAACCATCACCTAATTAGCCTGGGCACAGAGCCACACTAATGTGGCTGTATTCCTTCTGGGATGTGAGCTAATATCTCCGCGTGACGCTGTGCTGTGTAGATACCCAAGTCAGTCACAACTACCTCAGGCATCTATGTGGCACTGCAGTGCTTGGTGTAAACATACCTAAGCCTTTATCTAAGCTTGGCTCAGTAGAATTTCCAAATGGTCCTTTTATAATAATTTGCCAAAAGTGAGAGCATCACTTTATCCACAGAGATGATGGCAGTCTTCTCTGAAGACTTTGCATACCCCAGACTTGGACAGGTTGCTTTACCTATGTATTTTTATGGTTGCTTAATGCTAATCTCTGTTCAAGAACCCTGCAAAGCTCATCACATCTCTACCACCTTTCCTGATTTGAGGAAAACCTAAACCACAAGGTCCCAGTTTCAAGTTTCTTTGTTTTGTAAGATAGGGATGGTATGCTTATATACCCTTTCAAGTTTGAGCAGTTAGCAGTAGAAGATCTTTAAGGTGGAATTGTTTCTTTTGCCTTGATTTTTATCTGCTCCCTGCATTTAGCTTGCTATGGGAAATGTGGTTTTATGTAAAGATACTGAAAGTGAGAGTTATCTCTCTGACCTATGATGTTTTTCTCCTTCCCTGAGGTTCAGCTGTGTGCACACAGTAAGTCTTATTTAGCCAGCCTTACGGGAATGCAGTACTCGGTCTGCCAAAGAGAAGTTTTTTACTAAGCAGATAAATTAGGAAGATTTCTTATTCATGAAATTCAGCACACTCTTTGGATTAATCCAGTGTCTTATATAGCCAGCGAATGCTGGACTTCTTGAGTATAGCACTTACTCAAAAGTATAAAAGCTTTGTATGTGGCACTGTCTTATCTTTTCTCCAGAAGTTGGGTTAACGCCATTTAAGCCCTCCTACCCCCAGCAGAGATAATGGACTTGTATAATTGTTCTAATGTCATTAAAGTCAAATATGTACATTCTGTTGTAGTTAAAGACCTTTCAAATGGTATCTAAATGGTACCAAGTTGCTTAGGAGTACAGACTGGTAGTCCTATCATTCATCATCGTATGAACATATTAATATTCAAAAGTTCCTGCTTTCCAAACAGTTGGACCTCCTGCCTTCAAGATGAGACTGACATCTCACTGGAGTTTGAATTTTCCCTGGGAGGCAGCCTGGCTCTTGTTTCGTAAAGCTCTTGCGTCGGAATATTATACAGAAGTCTATTGAAAAGCAAGAACCTTTGATCAAGTCAAACAGTCTATGAGTTGAAAGAGATTCTCCCAGATGAGCATCTCCTAAGTGTGAGGCCCTGATAAAGTCCTCCTTGACTATTAATTTAGGCTCTATTTTATAATTCATTACATTTGGGATACTGAAAAAGCAACAAACAACCCCCCGACTTCTGCCAAGTGACATATGGTTGTCATCTCTGTTCAGCCTCTAATGCACAGATCAGCATTCCTTCTCTCCTAGGAATGATCTTATCTATAAGAGAATTGCTCTGTATGGTTCTATAAGTGCTTGAGGTGGTTGCTTCTTTGTCACTGATACAGAAAAAGAGAATGAATGTGATATGCTGAAAATATGGCAAAAGAATCTTATGGCTATTCACTTCGTGCATAATTTTATTTTTCTAAAGTTCATAGCGGTGTAGGGCAGACTCTGTATTGCCCCGTTTTTGCACTCATGGAAGGCCATTGTCAGAGCCTTCCGGATTTTTAAGATATAAGTGTGACTGTCTCCTTAAAATTCCACCCTGACGATGGTTCTTCTGGCACCTCCATGCTGTGTGTCTAGAGGCATGTGGACTTTCAGACCATCAGCTTGTTTGTGTTGTGCCTCAGCCTGTAGTTTCACGACTGCTGTAAGCTAATCTTTGACTTAACTGTTAGGGAAAAGGGCAATTTTCTTCTCTCTCCCTGACCTGTCTGCAGGACACAACCTCTTCCTTTGTGTTGACACTGGCAGTCACAAAGTTCTCTGATCAAGCTGAAAATTAACCCTGCATGAATTGAAAGTGAAATGTAATTTTCAGCCAGGACTTAAATTGCCAGGAGCATGACTGCTAGTGGGACCGCCCTTCTGGCATTAGCACGTGAAACCCAGCTGTGCTTATGTTCAGGGAAGAAGATGTCATATTTTATCTGATCAGAAAGTTTGGCCACTCTTTGTGGGGTGTCAGAAACTATTTCTCCAAACCTTTGGAAAAATCTGATACCAGAGGAGTCTGTTTGTCATGGTGCAAATGTGATTCCTGTAAAGCATATTACTGTTCATAATTATCCTGACCCCATGTGTGGTTGAAGCCCTACATGTGTCAAAGATTTCAGCCCAGTCCAAGGCAACTTTAAAGAAAGGCTCTGTGTTGCTTTCAATGGCTGTACAGAAGACAAGCAGAAGACAGAACAAATATTATTTATTTCTCTTTAAAAGACGTTTGGAGCAAATGAAAAATCCACTTGCCTCCTCTAGCTCTTTCCTCTCTTGAATATGATCCAAAACAGATGCTTGTTTTGGTGGTTCTGCTCCCCATGTTTGTCAAGACTTCCTCATCCTTTCCAGCCCACAAGAAATAACTTAGGTACAACTACAGTTCTCTGGGGTGAGCCCCTGTTGTACACAAACCCCATCCTTTTTCATTGCTTCTTCTGGCTTTCTGGTTGGATTTTTGAGTTAGTGGAAGGAGCTGAAAGGAAATCAGGACCATAGTTTTGGCCACCCTCTGACAATGGGGTGAAGGGCAAAGGCATCCACGGCCACCCCTGCCCAGGAGCTTCTGGCAATTTTCTTCTAGCTTTATTGATTCTTTGAGTGTGACTATACAAAGAACCAAAGTTACTGGTAAGCAATCTCATTCCTCCTTTGTGCCATGAAGAAGTCCTTATCTTGCCTGTGGTTGTACAGGAAATGTAAGCAGAACTGATATTTTTCCAGCAGTTGAGGACCATCTGTATTACAACAAACTCATCACCTGCCAGATTCATTCAGAACATCTCTTAGTCCATATGTCTTGTATCTCCACGATAAAGAAGAGATGTACGAGCCGTTTCTCCTCCCTGTGACCTTCCAAACAGTTTGGCATTTAGCCTTGGTGCTGATACATGAATTCTCCAGATTAATATCTGTTTTTCATTGTGCTGACCCATTTTAGTTGCAGAGGGTATATTTATTTCTCACCAGTTTTGAAGGACTGTACTTTTTTTAGACATTGCATAAGGAATCTATCATCTGCAAATAATTAAAATTAGACACTAGAAATGACATTGTATTGCTAATGAGCAGATGTGTCTACTTATACCAGTGGAAGAACAGCTGTACACATAAAAAACGCTACAGCGACCCTAAACCAGCATTATGTATTCTGCTACAGGCCTGTAACTTCATTTAGAGATTAAAGGGAAAAAAGTAATCTCTCCGTGTAAAATGTAACCATTTTTGATTTTTTTCTTTACATTTCTGTAACTCTATTTCTTTTATAATTTGAATTAAATTTGCAAGTCTTGGATTAAAGCACAGAGCACCTTTGTCTTGTATTTCAAATGTTATTAAGAGTCCTGACGGTTTCAGCATTATTACAAGGTGTAACAAAAAACAGTAGAAATACAAAATCTATTGTCACCAGGCATATTAAATATATTCAAAATAGAATTACCGACCCCTCAGGGAGCCATTCTTGGTCCAATACTCTTCAATATTTTCATTAATGACTTGGAGGATATAGTGGAGAGGATGCTAATTAAATCTGTGGTAAAGACATTGCTAGGAGGCTCTTGGAGGAAACAAATAAAACACAGCTCTGTGTTCATAAATTAAAAAAGCCATGGAAATCGATATGGTGAGACACAATAAAGATAAATGTGTATTGGTTCATGCAGGACTAAATAGTCAACAATAGAAATATGCACCGAGTTGTTTGATAGGAGATAGTGTCTTCTATTGCCTTCAGGTTCTTCTAATTCCTGCTCTCGCCAATGAAATCTCAGTGGTGGGACACAGTTCACTGATGTCTAGCCATCCCACCAGCAACCAATTTAGTGGTCCCTTGCCCATAATCACCTCATAAATACCTGTGGTCTGTACTTTTTGCAAAGTAGCAGAGACTCTTTGCCAGTGGTGCTAACCAGTATTGCTTTTGGAGAATGCAACTTCATTTCTTGCATGAACTGAAATGCCTAATGTTATGTTGTTCCCATTCTTTGTCCTTTCTCTAGAACTAAATACGCATTAAAAATAAATACGCATTATTAGGCTGTTTTGTGTCCCCAGGAATTTTAGCTGTCATGACCTAATTTGCATATTAGACTCTTTTTATCCATATAAATTAGAATAGACTTTTTCTGACCTATATTTCCAGTTTAGGAGATGTTGTTTTTCCATATCACAGTGAGAAGCTAAGATTTGAGTCTGCATCTTTTTTAACGAAGGGGATTATTAGCCAGTGCAGTGGTTGCTGCGATGGCTGAATAGTTTGCATTATGAAGTGAGCCGTGCTGAATCAATTCTGCCTCAAGGGCAAAAGTCCTTCTGGGCTCTGATTTCTTCTTACCTTTAAACTACTTTTAGCTTATTTATTTTATGTGTGACAATGATGTGTTAACCAGTTCTCCAGAACTACTGAAAATTAACTTTACCTTCCAGTGTTGCTACAGTCAATAATAAAATGGTTCCCTGAAGATGAGAAAAGCCATGGCATCAGTCTTTTGTGCCACTGAAGATGACACTGTGACTCTTACGCTGTGGGAAACATGAACCCACCACTAACCTGAAGGGATTCCTTTTGTTCATAATATCCATATCTGCTAAGAACAACTTTGGAAAATGCTTTTATTCTACTGCAGTCTTCCTCGGGATCACTTCTGGTTTATTTTGTAATTATGGCATAGCTGTGTCTGTAATTGAGGAGAGGAAGAGGAAGGGAATCTTCATTTTAGTTCAGGCTTGTTGATTTGTAACTTCTGAAGGAAAACCTGAACTTCTCAATGCTTAGGACTTCTCAGTGCTTAGGACTGTCTCAAATATCCATGCAGTCAACGGGTATGTGAATAACAGAAGCTAGATTTGCATATGTGTTTATAGAATTAGAGAAGAGCAACCTAAGGATGTGTCTGCAGACTTTTTTGATGGACTATTTCTAATCTTTATACAAGGAAGGCAATAGACAAAGTCAAAACAAAGTAATACCAAATATTCTTTTCTTCTTCAAATAACCCACTAGTGAATTTACTGTACTTGGGTCTAGAAAGCTGAGGCACTGAAGCATGGCATCATTAATCATAGTTTATGGTGATTATTAGTAGGCTTTTAATCTTTGTTTTCATGTATAATTAGGTACAAGAGGTCAAAGCCGACTCTGTTCTAAACGACAATATTTTCAGTGAATGACTGTTTTTCTCTGCCTGCAATTTTCTCTTGCATATTTATAAGAACATACTTGTCTGTGTTTAGAGAGCACCGTGTCCCATGAGTTTATCTGCTGATAAAAGCAAATGACAACACTGTTATTTTTATTATCACTAATTATTTTTGTTACTATTGCAATAACACCTGGTGGATCATAGTAGGTTTAGATTCATAGTGTTAACACATGCCTAAATTTAGACGAGACATTAGTGAGCAACAGATACATGAAGAGAAAGGAGAAGGCACATAAAGAAAACGATAGCAAATTTGTGTGATTCCACAGCTGAGCTCTATGTAGTACCTGATCTGAATTGCTCTATTTCTTAATTATATTTTATCACATAATCAGTAGTTCTCCAGCTTTTTGTAAGCATCACAACACAGCTAGTCCATGAAGAAAAGAGGCAATGAGGGTCCAATTCAGATGCCTAAACAGAAATGTCTTTTGCCACGCCAGATCCTCTTGCGCATCCTGCCTGTCTTCCAGTTGTACTGTAGAAGATGTGGGGCTCTCTTATACCCTGTGTCATGTCCTCCAGCCTCTTCCAGACATCTCTGCTCTATGCATTTATTTGGTTTTGAAGACTGTCAAGATCTTCGGTCAGATTTGTCTGACCAGCACAGACATGTCAGGTGGGGTAAAGACTGAAATAAAGCCACCTAAATTTAGATGTTTCCGTAGGCATGGAGTGTCTCAGGTCCCACGATTTTCAGTGGAGATCTAGTCAACACAGTTGAGTCGCCTCAAATTAGGAACCTATGTTTGGTCAGCTTTTGGTTGCCTAAACCTGGAAGCTTAGTTCCAGCTGCACCGATGAATACTGTTAAAAGATTTCCCTCCTATCCTACGTTCATCCAGCCCTGAAACAGATTTTTAAGAGAAGGCACCTCTGAAAGGGCCTAATGTCTGTTTCACACAGAAAAAGTCTAAAAATTGTCTAAAAACTTGTCTAAAACTCATCGTTTAATCAAAAGTTAAGTAAAAAAAGTCTCCTACAATAGGTTTAGTGCCATTAAGGTTGACTTATGTATATATTCACCATTCTATTTGCCTGTTCTATGCACTACTGGTAAAGACATATAATAATTAGAAATGGATTAAAATTCCTGTCTGCCAGTGACATTTAATACTTAAGCTTTGTGACACTCATCAAAAACTAACCTATGGTTTTTTGTGGGCTCAAGTAGATCATGCACTTCCTTCAAAGGTCAAAGCGCATTCAAAAATGCATTTAAGCAATCTTATATCTGAATGAATTAATAAATAACGAAGAACACAGGGAACACTTCTTTCAAACCAAATCTTCATTCAGACTTTCTACTTTTATAAAACATTTGAACTATCTTGAGAAGCAATGTGATGCCTTTTATAACTATTGAATAATAATGCTAATAAAAACAAAGAGAATTGGTGAGGGGTAGAGCCTAGGCTGGAATACTACCACCCCTTCTTGAGGACAGCCTGTCTTTCCACAAATGGACAAAAGGGAGACCTGGTACCTCTTCATGGCCCAAATCTGATAATGTTGGAGGCCTGCATAAAGTCCCTGATATACCATATGGGAATGTCTCTGTGAACAACTAAGGGGAAAGCAGGAGTTATTGACCTGCATGAAATATGTATGATATTTGTGCTTCTCCTTCACTGGAAAAAAACCCTAGCATGTGGACAAGAACAAGATAAAAGTTGGAAGCAGAAAAAAATGTTGGGCATTTTGCTGGATTGAACTTAAAACCTACCACTGCAGAGCTATGCATTATTGCCCCTTTATTTCGTCTTGGATATAAAGCAGGCTGCCGAAACTGTAGAGGCCAATGCCCAGGAAATGGGTTTGGTGAATGCAGAGGGGCAGGAGAGATTTATTACACAGGGGAGAAGAAGGAGGTGAAGAATCTCCTTAGAGCATTTCTCGTAGCTTCTAGTTCTTGGATGACTTTTCCCAGTAGATACTAGGGTGGACCATACTAATTTAGTATGGTGTGATGATGGTATGTGAATCACAGAATGGTTTGGGTTGGGAGGGACCTTCAAAGATCGTCTAGTCTAACCCCTCTGCCCTGGGCAGGGACATTTTTCACTAGGTCACATTGTTCAAAGTCCCCTCCAAACTGACCTTGAACACTTCCAGGGAGGGGGCATCCACAACTTCTCTGGGCAACCTGTTCCAGTGCCTCACCACCCTCTTGTAAAGAATTTCTTCCTTATGTCCAATCTAGGATAGCATAGGATAGGATAGGATAGGATAGGGTAGGATAGGATAGGATAGGATAGGATCGAATATTCAGTTGGAAGGGACCTGCAATGATCAATGGTCCAACTGCCCGACCACTTCAGGGCTGACCAAAAGTTAAAGCATATTGTTAAGAGCATTGTCCAATGTGGTCATATTGTGATGGTTTTTGGTATTGCAATGCTGTTAAACCTTTTGGACAGGGTGTCATTAGGGTCTACAGATAGTGATGGACTACTCTTTATCTCTCTCACTGTACTAACTGCACTCCTACTTAGTGAGTTGGGATGGGAAATTGCATAAGAGATGAGGAAGCTGTGGAAGGCCTGGCAGGGAAATTTATTTCATTACAGAGCGGTGCTGAGACTATTTCCTTTTAGCCCAATCCCATGGGACCTCTTTTCTTGGCTGTTCCTCCCCTCGTCTCACAAATCCATTTGCACTCCTTCTGCATCTCAGTTCTTCTCTGGTATTTTGCTGGAAGAGAGAAGAAGGCCTTCCTCCTCACATCTGCACAAAAAGGCAGTGCAGGTATCACTGCTCCAGCTCTGGGGAGAAGGCAGAGTTGTCATGAAGCTGGGTGGCATAGGTCAGAGTCAAGCCTGGCCACACTGAGAAAGGGACATTACTGCTGTGCCAGGTCCTGCAAAATCAAAGCCTTATAAACCTGCTCTTTTTCACTGTTATTTTGGTTTTGTTGTAGCAGCATGTTGGCGATTGGTGGTGGGGACAGACAAGATTTCTTGTTGCAGCAAATTGGTGGCAGCAACTCATCCCATTCCCACAAAATGTCATTGCTAAAAGAGTGATGGAGTGTGTTCTCCTGTGTCTCCATCAGTGTGTCTGGGTATGTTATGGCATTAATGAAGAATCTGTTGCCTGAAAAACTCTCTACTTAAAGAGCTATTCTTATTTCATACAGTGAGTGTTGTATTGACCATCATTAACAAGCTCACTTACACCAACAATGGAAATCTTAAGGAACTAAGTATTTTGTAATGTCTTTGTCCTTGGAGATATTCAAAACCAGACTGGACAAGGCCCTGGACAACCTCCTGTAGCTGATACTACTTTGAGCTGGGCTATTGGATTAGAGACCCCCACAAGTCCCTTCCAACCTCAGCAGATCTGTGATTCTGTTTTGGCCTCAAACCTACACCAGAAAACCTGTAATCTGGTTGTTTGATGAAGAGTAAAGACCAGATGTTTTTGCAGCTGACGCAGATTATTAAAAACATTGCTGTAGGCATGATGTTCTAAATGTATGTGCAAGTCAGAATTTATAGGGAAAGCTAGTATTTGCTGTCTTGATCCCAAAGCAAATGGGGAGGACCAAAACTAGAGTTTCCTTCTTGACACTGAAAACCATGTATATTGAAAGCTTTGTAAACCTTTTGGTCTATTGACAGTTGTGCTGGTTTTGGCTGGGATAGAGTTAATTTTCTTCATAGTAGCTAGTATAGGGCTTTGTTTTGGATTTGTACTAAAAACAGTATTGATACACAGGGATGTTTTAGTTACTGCTGAGCAGTGCTTACACAGAGTCAAGGCCTTTTCTGCTTCTCACCACCAGCGAGTAGGCTGGGGGTGCACGGGAAGTTGGGAGGGGACACAGCCGGGACAGCTGACCACAACTGACCAAAGGGATATTCCATACCATATGATGTCATGCTCAGTATATAAACTAGGGGGAAAGCTGGCCGGGGGACCGCTGCTTGGGCTGGGCATCGGTCGGAGGGTGGTGAGCAATTGTTTTCATTTGCATCACTTGCCTTTCTTGTTTGTTGTTGTTTTCATTACAATTTTTATTATCATTATTATTATTATTTTACTTCATTTCATTTATTAAACTGTTTTTATCTCAACCCACGAGCTTTCTCGCTTTTACTTTTCCTATTCTCTCCCCCATCCCACTGGGGCAGGGGCGCAGTGAGCGAGCGGCTGTGTGGTGCTTAGCTGCCAGCTGGGCTTAAACCACGACAACAGTATAAAAGTTTTCTTTAATATTTACAAGTTCATTAACGTATTGTAACCTTCTGAAGAAGAAACTTCTGTATTTCATTTATCATTCCTGCAAACCAGCACCTTGAAAATCATCAAGAACTCTCAATCCACAGCACTGTAACTAACTTCTTTTCTATTAAAATTTTTCTCCTTTAATCATATGCTATAAAGAGTTTTACTTTCCCTTGGCAACTTTTAAGCTGTATAGATGTAATCATTACAGTGAGTGATGACATCAAGCCAGGGTGACATGGCGCAATTGATTTTTACTAAATAATTATATGATGAGCTGGAGGAAAGAGTTTTATTAGTCTTAACTCAGCAAGGATTGATTGGGGAAAAGAAAATGTCCAATCAGTGTATCAGGTTTCTGCGGGTATAAGAAAATAAGTGACAGCTGCAGAAAAGTCTATAAATCACAGAAAAAATTATGGTAAAAATAAGAGCTATGAACCACCCTTTAAAATTTCACTGGGTGGCAGAGAAGAGCCTAACAGACCTTAGTCATTTATCTCCATTATGCTTGGGATCCTCCGAGAATAGCAAGGTTGACGAATGATGCCATTACATTTTTTTATTATTTTTAAATGGAGAGAAGATAAGGAGTGTTGTATAAGTATTACTTTCAAGTCATTAGAGGTTTGAGCCTTCAAAAGAAATCCCTGATTTAGCCAATAAAATAAATAAAGTATATTTTGCTTTAGCCTTCTGTAGGTAATATATTCAAAAATCACCGTTTTGAAACAAATGTGCTTGTTTGCAATTAATTCTCAATTTCTAAAGCAAAAAAAAAAGAAAGTATAGTACTGGGAAATATGTGTTTTCATTAATGCTGTGGATATTCCTATTTCTTATTGCGCTCAAGGAACTCTGGATTTAGACAGGAAGGACAATGACCTACCTAAGATGCATCTCAACAGAAACTCAAACTGTAGAGGGCAACTCTTTACACCAGTCGAGAAGACACTGTAGTTTTGATAAGGTATAGAAACTATGAAGGAAAAAACACTGACCAGCTGACTAGAAGCAGGGATGATTTCATATATTCTGATCATTCAAATAGAAAGAGAGCTAGTATTTACTACTTTGATGCCAAAGAATATGGGGGAGACCAAAACCAAGTCATTCCCACCCACATGCATCAGAAGATATTGAAGTGTTGGTAAAAGGGCTTTTTAGAGCCATTTCTTTGACTGTTATCTACATTTTGGCAAATACCAGTTTTTCCAGCAGCCGTGTGTTCGCATTGCATGGCAATCTCAATCTGGGAATCATTCCTTTTGCAGGATCTGGGAGACCATCACAGCTCCTTGTCCTTTCCATCTACCATCCTGTGGCCACAAATTTTTGTTTCATGTAAGTCAGAGCAAGCGCTCAGCTCTTGAGGGCGTTTTTTGATTAATTGGTATTCTGGTCTCTGCTGGCACAGTGAGGGAATTTTATGTTCTCCGGAGTGACCCAGACTGAGAACCGCTGAGGTGCTTTGGTCAGCCAAAGTAAAATTCCTAAATATGATCAACGCCCAAGATTTAAAAACATTTAGAGCTCCAAATGCCCTCATCCTCACTGGTTCTCGAGAGACAAGAGCTTACAAGGACTGGTCAGTGCTCACACAGGCACTGTGCTTTGGGCTTATCCTCTTTGGCACCATGCAGATGTATTCAAAACCATGTATTTTTGTATCTTGCCAGAGAGGTGCAAATTCTATCAGTTCTAAATTCAGCCTCTCTATCTAAACATCTCTCTGACAAGAGATTTTACAGCTGTTCGCAACATAGCAGCCAATTTTCTTTGTCTCAGGTATCAACAGCAGGTGCCAAACTTTTGACTCCAGGGTATATTTGTTCCTGTTACTGTTGGATGTGGGCCTGATCACCTGGTCAGGCAGATAGGTATTTGCCTTTTTGCCAGTTATGTCTTGCACCATTGACAATAGTAAAGTACAGCTAGATGAAATGGGGTGATCTTGCAAATCCCGAGCTGGCCAAGGCGGTTCTGGTGTCAGAATCCTGTAGGACTTGATATGGATCTCAAGAACTTGCCCTTGCCCTGAACCTTCTTACACCAGATACAAATCAGGTCAATCACCTAGGCTTTGGCTTCCTTTGCATCATGGCAGGGACACTGGGTAGCGCTTGAAACTCTACCTAGTTGTCTCCAGATATAGAGATTCTGATCAACACTGGGAATGAATCCTGGGTATGCTTTTGTGACAAAGTGGAGCAGGTCTGATGGGACATGTAGAGATGATGTTCTGCTTTTGGGCTTCTAGCAGCTTTTCCTCAAACCACCAGTTGGAGACAAATGGGCTTGAGATCACTCAAAGTGTATCTCCTGGTCATTACAGCTGTGGAGAAGGCTTTTCCTGTGTTGGCTCATTCTATCATCATTGCAAAATTCCTGAAAGAGTTGGTGAACATCTTTCTTCCTGTCAGAGACCTCATTCCTCAGCGCTAATATATTTTGTTAGCATCTTTAAGTAGTAACCTGGTTATAATCTCAGCCTAGAATGAAAAGGAGGTTCAGGCCCTACTGACAGATTTCCCCATATATTATATCCTTGAGGAAAAGAGTTATCTTCTGGAGCTACCCTGAATTCTATCCCTAAATTGGCAGGTTTTGCACAGAGAGTGACTTTAAGACACCTTGCAGAAGAACAGTTGTAGGCAATCACCATTCTCCTGCCTAGAAGATCCAGCTGCTCTGAAGATATGCAGCTGCTGTTCGTTAGGAATTATTCCTTCTTCCAGTACTGAAGATTTAGACAAACCTGATTCACTGGTTTGATCTGGAATTAAAGCAAAATCATATGCATCTCTTAAAAACGGCATTTGTCACAGGTGAAAAAAAAGTCTTATTTTGATAAAATTCTTTGTAGAGAATTTTTATGGGAAATCTGAATCTGAAATGCAGCCATTAGTGATCATAAATATTGCTTTAATCCATCCAATTCATAATGTCAAGAACTTTATTCAATTTTCTGTGAAAATGTAACAAGATAGTGGTCATTCAAAGTACTTCCAAATCTCAATGTTTTTATAAAGTCTGATTACAATTTGCAATAGCTACTGGGTTTGAAGAGTGTTTAACAAATCTGTTTAAGCTGAGTCCTATTTAATTACCTGGGAACTTGTAGGCAAGGTGAATGACATGAAGCCTGTGGAGATTATTTGTGGTTTCATTGGTATTACAAACTTAGAACCAATTTCTTGATTTCAGTGGAACCATTTTGGTGCACCGAAGATCAAAGGTTGGCTTGTTGTCTCAGCAGAAGACTTTTTTGGAGTCTAATGTACATCCAGTATAGCTAGACTCAATGGCAGCAATGTTGACAATCCCTTGTAAGAACGGCTTTTGATTTAAGAGTACACAATATCTTCCAATACGTTTAGCAGCTTTATTAAATTAATTATTTATGTTTTCTCATTCTTATCTGAAGCCTAATGTATATAACTGTGGTGTTATGTTAACAGAGAGAGACAGAATGTTAGGATAGACAAAATAAGAAGGACATTTCAGAGAAGGAAGGAAAGTTAACTACAGATGACATTACGGAATTTTTAGATAGCCAAGCAGAGATCATTTTTGATTTAGTAGACTTTGTTTCAGACAAAGACAAGATTGTTAAGCTCACTGATCCTACCACAGTTGTTTAGTAAATTGAATTTCTTGCCTTGTTTGCTACTCATTGAGTTAGTGAATCTCAACAAGTAAGATTTGCCGGAGGGCTTAAAAAAAGGTCAGTGACAGACCCTTGAGAAGTAAGTTTGTACATGTGAGTTACATTGCAAATAACAACAGCAACAGTGGCAATTGATTATGTCTGTACACATGGAATTTATTTTGTTTTATTATCTCATGGTCTTTGTGGCTTAGATAATGTATTAGCTACTTACTATGTGAGATTTAGGTACAATTTAATTTAAGTCACAAGTGAAAATAAATTACATTTTAGCTTAGATGATTGATCACATTAAATACTTATTTTAATACTTACAATACCTGTTCATTCTTCTTCATAGCTAGTGGATGGTTTAACAGTGCAAGCTGACACTTGCGTGCTAGGAGGGGTCGTTATTATCGGACAGTCTGATCTCCTCCTTAACTTTATAATTTCATCACTGACCTTGCACAGCTCTTTGAGCTTGGGTATGTCTTTGGGGAAAAGGTATATTCTTGATGTGAAGCCCTCAGGAAAGGGATGTGGCTTTAGGTGCATTGTTCCAGTGAGAAATGTGCTTCACTATTTGAATGTCCTCTTATTTCTCATATGGATTTTGTATACATTGGCTTTCAATTGCTCTACCTAGTTAAGCAACTTCAGCAAATCTAAAGAGTCTTATTTCTCAGGTTATTTCTCTATATATGTATTTGTAAATCAGAGTCAGTTCTCCTCTTAACCTTCTCTTCAATAAATTAATTAAGCTGACCACTTCCCTATTACTATGTAGTGGTGGCACATGCATATATTAAATAATCTGGTTTATCTTCTCACTCAGAGCACTGTGCACATAAGCTCATGCTGAACTCATACTCTTGAAATGCATGCTAGAAACTGGCATACTATGTAGTGACCCTCCGTTTATAGAGATTTTTGTAATCTACTCCCTAGTCGGTTGTTAAGTAGTTTGTTAAGCACTAAATAGATTTGTAGAATGCTAATGCTTAAGCTCAAACATCAATCAGCATTAACATATCCTGGCAAAACTACAGCTTTACTGGCCTGTATTCATTTTATGCCTAACTATTCAGTAGCACTGGCTTTACAAGAGCTCCCTACCACCCTAAAATAGCTTGCAAAGAAATGAGCAAACTATTCTCTGCCTTGCAGACCACACTATTAACTATTGATGAATAATGTAGTTGTTGTCCTTATGTGTAATAATGTAATATTTTAGCAGTTAAAAAGTATCCCAAATCATCAGAAAACTCCATAACATTTTTTGGACTCACATTCACTCATGTATAGTGTTGGTCACTGAATGGACTTTTTGTCCAAATCCATCTTTGAAAACATTTCTGCATCTTTGAGTTCATAAATATTTCAGCCAGATTTCATTTGTTTGTTGTACTCCCCCATAAATAATTTTTCTGTTTCCTTGGAAAGTACAAGAGTTATCGTGTTTTAATGAGCAGTATTGTGTTGATGGCATCTTTTCCCCCCAATATCACAGGCTCTTTCTCTAACCTCTGCCCTTTGCCAGGGGGGTATCAGGACCTACAGTTTTTCTCGGTTTCATCTCCATAGTCCTGAGAGTTAATGGTAATCTTCAAAGGGGCTTCTGTAGCCTCGTGGCAGTCAAAAGACAAATCCTGATGATTTCCAATTTGTCTTGGGTTGCAGCCACTCTAGCTTTTTTGTTCACCCAAGTTCACATAAAACACCAGACAAACCCAAAATTAATACATTTTATTACAAGCAAAAAGTTCTGTTCTCAAACTCAAAATGGGGAACAAGGTTACAAAAGACAGAAATTGCAAAACTGCAACTGCAGTTGCAAAAATGCACCTCCAGATCATTCTTAATGCTAAAGGTCCTCTCTAAAGCTGTAGTTCAATTTTATGGAATGATCCACAGCAAAGCTGGCTTGCGGCATTGCTGCCTGAGGGAATGGGAATGGATGGTGATGAGAGGCAGCAATGCCTTTGGCCAGCGCGGCTGCCTAGGACTGCATAATGCCAAACCATATCTGGGCTAGACACCTAAGGGGATAGTAATCTTCCCTCTGCTTTGGCCCATTATTTTGTAGTTTCTAGGTAGAATCCATCTCATATTTTGGAAATTCGTACATGAGCAACTTCATACAACCAGGCTTTTGAAAGGATTATGTATATCAGCAGTAAAGGGGCTAATCCTTGTACCAAAATTACTCATTTATGATATAATTTTAAGGATTTACTGAGTACGTATAACTAGGGTTTTGTTTTCCTCATGTTCGGTATAAACAGTATTGTATACTTTTGCCATTCGTATTATCCACATATAGGTTGCAAATATAATTTAGTAGAGATTACACATATACCTTTGTTTTCTGCTTCACCCAAACTCAAAAAAATGGTGGAAGGGTTGCTGTTTCTAAGCGTTACTCACTCTGTAAGAGTACTAACACAACCAAACTTTCTCCATGTCTTCTCTTTAGCATATTTATCTATTGGGGTCCTCTTTGGAGCTCAGATTTAAGAGCTTCATAAGAGTCATTCCTCTCCATAAGTTGTGGTGACGGTGGTAGGAATTGATAACTTCAGAGTTAACTCAGCAATACGTGCATACTAGTCTTTTAGCAAGAACATTGCTTTGTGAATAAAGGAGAATAGCTAGTTATCTCCAAGGGTATTTTGAACCTTTCTCCCATTAAGATATACTCCTCCGGCACAAGAAAATTTTTAAGCACTTGGTAAAATCAACTTTTTTTTGTAGCCATTTGCATGGTTCAAAATAAATATTTTAAGAGTACCTTGATTACAGTAACTGCAGCTTGATTATTTAAGGTTTTACATCTGTATTTGACTACTGTGGGATGTACCGAAATGTAAAATGCTCACATTTCATTTGCATGTCATTTAAAAGGAGATATCAGAGTTGAATCTCTTCAGGACTATTTAACCAAAGAAAGACTTGGACTTCCTAAAAATACCTACTGAGTGTGCACCTAAGAGACCGTGCCAATCCAGGTGTATGTGCCATCCTAAATTTAGGTCTGTTGAATTTATGCCTGCAGCCCAGTGGGGTAGGAGGGATGATGCTCACGGTGTGCTGTTTTTTCTCTCTCCCCAGGCATGCGACAAGGTAATGACTTTGGCACGCAGTATCGCTCAGCCATCTACACGTTTTCTCAGGAACAGATGGAAGCTGCCTTGAGATCTAAGGAAGAATACCAAAAGGTAACATTGGGCAGGGCCTGGAGCTGCTTCACATATGAGTGGAGGTCAAAGATGTCACCTATTACCACAAAATCCCTTCTTGTGCTGTGCAATCTCTGTGTTGCTGTTGGAGCTCCTCATTCCAGTACTGATCTTGCATCATATTTGCTTTAAATTCCAACTTTTATGAAATGGGGTTTTTTTGTGGGTGAGTCATTTTATAACTATGCAGAAAGAAAAACAGCTACTTGTGCAGAGATAGTTTTAAACTCTTCTAGAGTTTTTTTTTTATGCGGGTGCGCCAGAGCACCCTTAAAACTCTATCTGGACCCCCGTACTCTGAAGGGTGTAGCCAAAATCTCAGACCCTAGACTTCTTGAACATTGGGGGAAAGTCCTGATCAATTTTTGAGTTTGGTAGCTCAGGATCATCCACCTGCTGCTTATAAGATGCTTCTACCAAGCCATTCGATAAATGTCTTTGATTAAATGTGACAGCCCATGACTTAGTAAGACTATTTGTTTTGACACTAGGATTTGTGTGAGAGAAGATCGACCATTTCCCTTTCTATACACAGTCCTATTTTTCAGTGAAGATGGATTCTGTCTCTTCCCTGCCACATAAGCTATTATTTAACTAAAAGCAGAGGGATTAGTGTCCTATAGCGTTGCTGCATCGTAATTGCTGTCTGATCTGCCTAGTGGTCTTGACAATGCAAGATCCAGATTCTACAGCAGAGATACTTAAATTCTTGTAACTTATATGAAATAAACTACTCAACTAGGACATCAGGGCAATAGACAGAGTAACTGTTAAGTAGCACTAAAAGAGTATCAGCTTTCGTGCATTCACTTGGGCTATAACTTCACTAAAGAGTTACGTTGAACAACCAGGGTTTGTGGTGAATATTTAATGTTAAAGGTAACGAACTGTGGTTTGGAGAGTGAGGGTATATTGGTCAGAAGCATGTACCAAGGTACAAAAAGGAGGTGCACGTGCTGAAGTCTTGTGTGGCAGTTCGATTTTCATAAATGTGTGTATGACAGTGGTGGGCTGAGCTATGCGTGCACTTGTAGGGCTGGTCTGTACACGCATTTGTTGTTATTTTGCATGCAGAGATGCTCTGAACTGCAAGTAACTAATTTGCAAGTCGTTCTTAGCAGTGATAACTGTGCATGTAAATTAAGTGTTCAATGACATATATTTTCTCAAGAGTAGCTGAACACATGGGGATAAGTCAGTCTTGCAGGCATTTATCTTTGTTAACGGAGTAGTTTCTGACGGTTCGGTATTCATATTTATCATGCAGAACTTCTTTCTACTCATTGTTTACCTTAGATCCATTGCATTTCCCAATTGTTTTTGATCCTTTTTGTTAACATCTGCTGACCACTGTAAATGTTAGAGCTCTCAGTTTACTTTCCCAAATCCATTATTCTCTGCTGTTATTTGTCATTAAATTAATACTGACTTGAAAGCAAAATTCCAATGTAGAAGATTGCAATATGATATTACAGAAATTTCCATCACCAAATAGATTTTCTTAATGGCACAACTTCAAATTTACCTACTTTGAAGTCTATCACCATTTGAAAAGTGTGTATAATTAGTATATTTATATAATTAGGCAGAACTCTGTAAGTGATCACATGTAGAGTTTGTTTTTGCACTGAAGTAAGGGGAAGGAAGGGACTGTGTTGCCAGCTAAGGAAACACAGCAAATATGTACTGAAATTCCTAGAGGATATGCGGTTTCTACGTATTATCAACAACAATATCTACAATATTATCTACTGAGGCATTGCTGTAGCAGTTCAATGGTTGTACTGGAAACATGCTGAGCAAACACTATGTTCAGGAATCTCTTTTCATATTAAATGTTTTGCATTACATTATTTTAATGTAAATGTAATACAACCACTTTCCTTATTATTGCAGTAATTTAAAATAAATACCAAGCTCTTCTGGCAGTGACACATGCATATCTACACACCTGATAATGGCAGATGAAAACATGCGGGGATGGCATAACACTTGGTTTTTCCATGATAAGCAGCGATGCATACCCCAAATGGGGGAAGGACTAACAAATATTAAAAATACAATAACTGCAACACGTATGAGGGACTTTACAGGTTTTTGGCACGGCAATTGAATAAAAGCAAAGGTAGTTTATTTGCTTGTTGACTGAATAATTGAGCATGTGCTCTAAATGTCTTTTTGAGTTGAGGACCTAGAAGAGAGCTAAAAGTGACCTACAAACAGAAAATTACGTGTTCGCTAGAGGAGTTTTTTTCATAAAGACAGGTAGGGTTGTTAACTTAAAGGAAACGTTTTTGTTCACTGAGGATAGAAAACATCTGACCCCAAGGGTACATCATGAATTCCTGCTTCTATGACAGGTTAGCCTGAAGCGCTGGCTTCTCTCTAGAAGCCAGACAGTCATGTTCAGCTCTGTCTACATTTAGCAAGCAGTACGGGCTGAGAGGAGCAGATATGCAGAATAAACCAGTTCGTACTGAGGACCCCGAACACACTATGTGCATTCCAAGATGGTTTGCTCTTCAGTAGCTGGAGTTTGATCCCCTGAACCACGTGCCACTAGCAGATGGAAGTCAGTGGTGCATTTCTGGTTTAGCTCCATCAAAAGGAATTGGGTTCATCCATCCCCAGACCACTCTGTGATGTGAACCAAAGCACGATAAGTGACAATAATCAGGAGATTATTACAAAAGCACACTTCTGCTCCAAACTGAAACACTAACGTCACTTACACCTTTAGGGTAGTGCTATGCTTGAGTGGAGAAATACTGTAGTTAAGTGCACCACGTCCCTAACTCCTACCAGCCTACGAGTGAGAATCATAATGTGCATTGAGCCCAAGTATCCTGCAGGGTTACATCTATTTTAAGCTGTGAAACTTGTTGCTGATTCATGCAGCTGTTTTAACAGCTGAGAAATGGCGATACAGCAATGAATATGCATTGAGCCATGCGTCTTTAGCTGTTGATGAAGCTGAACGCATACAGTCAGAGTCAGCTAGTGGTAATATATATTATAATACAATAGTGCTGCCGGTAAATAGTAACACAATGTAAGCATAATCAGAAAAACATAAAATGAGGGCCAGGGCTTGGTGAAAGTACTGCAAATGAGCTGTTCCATCAGTTTTGCCTGAAGCTGAAGTTTTTTAATACAGTTGAACCTGAGGTTACTCAATTTTCAAGACAGTTGCTAGGCTGGGTTTGGTTTTCAAATGAATTATATAGGCAATAATCCAAATAGTGAAATCAGGGTGGGAACAAGTTTGTGTTGTTTTTTTTTTTGAGTCAGAGGCCTGCATTTGTTTTGTCAAGCGCTAACACTGGGTTTTCAGGCTCCAAGAATATACTGAGTCCCTCCCCGCCATGTTTGGTTTATATTGAAGTGACATCCAAAAATGCTAACATCTCTGCATCCTCATGTAGGAAAGCACTGACAACGAACATTGTGCACAGAGACCAAAACACAGGTCTATTACTTTGTTACAAAAGCAAATATTTGGCAGGAGAAGATCCTTCCATAAAGCAACTAAAGGGCCTCTCTGTGAATAAATATGAATGAACTGAGTCTTGAGCTCTTGCCAGAGGTGCTGGGTGATAAGCAGGTAGTCAGCTCCTGATTTGTTATAGCCAAGAGAAGTTGGTGGGGAGAGCTGCTGTCATTTGCTCTTATGGTTGTAATCCGGAGAGACTTATAACGGCTCAAAGAGACAGGAGTATAGAAATGTTGAGATTTTATAAGGACTGAAAAATGTGGCCTTTACTAAAGTCCAGAGAACTGGAATGAAGTTTTTTCTTACTGAACATATAGGAAATATAGAGGAAGTACAGAAATAACTTTTTTTTTTTTCCTTAGAAATGGGTGGATCTTTGCTCGGAGTAATGTAATACTTTGTTTTTATAATTTCGACTGTAAGGATATAATCCTGGAAAGTTTCTCCGCAGGAGAAGGTTGTGGTGCTGATAGAAATCCTCTCTGAAATCTAAATCAGGTGGTAAACAGATTGAGAAAACAAATCAAATAAAACAATAACTGCACCAAAGCCAGAGTTACAAAGGAAAAAAGAAAAGAAAGAAGCAATGCTAATTGTTTGCTTTGGGGCCTGCAAATGCGTTTGAGAAGTTCAAAAAGTATCGTAAGTAGAGGTGAAGAGATTAAATTTGAAAATTAAAACTTAGTATAAATATAAAAAATCTAGGCAATTGAAACTAACCCATTGCCCAATCTGTTAGTCTGGAGAACAGTCTCTTTGTGGAAATGTCGGGACCTATGAAACCGTAGGTGGGTAGGCTTTCTGGAGATCTTGAAGGGAACAGTTTTTGATGCTCAGAGAAGAGACTGGATCACACTATAGCTATAGCAAGTACATTTCTGTGAAGGCCTGAAGAAGATCCTCAGTTAAATGACTGAAACTATCTTTAACTTCATCAAATAGTCATTTTTCTTTGCATTTCATCAAACAGCATTTTCTGTTAATTTAACAAAAAACTTGGCCTGAAGAACATGAATTTGACCCAACATCTAAAATTGCTTTTTGAATCAAGCAACCAAAGGACTACTATGCCGGACTAAATTCCCTATTGGTGTAACTCCACAAGAACTAATATATTTATACAATGGGTTAGTTTTACCCATATGCTTTATTGCATATGTACTCACATGCAGCTGAGAAGGGAATCCTTCGACCGATAACTTCAAATGTACTCTTTGGTTTCACAGATACAGGTATTGGAGCATCTGAACCTGAAGCACCATTGATTTTTCTCTGTTTGTGCTTCTCTTTTTTTGTTCTGCATGAGTTTTACAGTGGTGGGGGTTCTTTTTGCGGGGTGGGTTTTTTGTTTTGTTTGGTTATTTTTGTAATTTTTAAAACCCTGAACAGTTACATGATAAATCATGGATGGCCATGGGAAGAATGGGGATGAATATTATTTTACACGGTTGTGGATTTACAGTGCTATCATTCATTTGCAATGGCCAAATTTCAGTCTGGCTACAGCTACATGAGAGCACTCCTGATTCTGAACTTGCTCACAGGAGGTCTGGGAATGCATTGAATTAACACTGAGATTGGCTTTGGTAGTTTGCATGAAGCTCCTCTGTGGTGGGATAATCAGATACCATGTCTTAGCTGAGAGCTGAAAACCAGCTGCTGGCCTGTGGTTGAAGCTCCCTTATTTCCTTGTGAAGTAGCAATGCTTGCATGAGCTGTACTACGCTCCACTGGAAGGACTCAACTAACCGCTGACCCAGGAGTTCACATTTACCCAAAATGGAGTGTGTGCTCAGCCATAGGACCCATTCCCAGGGCCTGATCCAGTTGCTCCCACCTAGTGCTGTTGGGGAAGCCCTGGCGTATCTCAGCCAACTTTCAGTTGCCACTCTACAACACACAGGTATCCCCTGGGGCTGTTTCACAACAACCCCATGCAACGCTACAGGCTTGGGGTCGAGTGGCCGGAAAGCTGCCTGATGGAAAAGGACCTGGGGGTGTTGGTCGACAGCCGGCTGAATATGAGCCAGCAGTGTGCCCAGGTGGCCAAGAAGGCCAACGCCATCCTGGCCTGTATCAGAAAGAGTGTGGCCAGCAGGAGTAGGGAGGGGATCGTGCCCCTGTACTCGGTGCTGGTGAGGCCGCACCTCGAATGCTGTGTTCAGTTTTGGACCCCTCACTACCAGAAGGACATTGAGGTGCTGGAGCGTGTCCAGAGAAGGGCGACGAAGCTGGTGAGGGGTCTGGAGCACAAGTCTGATGAGGAGCGGCTGAGGGAGCTGGGGTTGTTCAGTCTGGAGAAGAGGAGGCTGAGGGGAGACCTCATCGCTCTCTACAACGACCTGAAAGGGGGTTGTGGTGAGGTGGGTGTTGGTCTCTTCTCCCAAGTGACAAGTGATAAGACAAGAGGAAATGGCCTCAAGCTGCGCCAGGGGAGGTTCAGGCTGGATCAGGAAAAATGTCTTTACTGAGAGAGTGGTGAAGCACTGGAAGAGGCTGCCCAGGGAGGTGGTGGAGTCACCATCACTGGAGGTGTTCAAGGAATGTGTGGATGTGGCATTGTGGGACATGGTTTAATGGCCATGGTGGGGTGGGGTTGATGGTTGGACTTGATGATCTTACAGGTCTTTTCCAACCTTAATGATTCCGTGATTCTGTGATCGTATCTGCCAGTCCTGTGTCGATATCTGAAATACCCCAGGCACCTCAAATAGTGCTAAATGCCTATATTTAGGTAGCTGATTTTAGGCACACCCTGATCCCTCGTGAATCTAATGGAAGTGCAGATACCTAATTCATGTGTGTACCTTACCAGGTGTAAACCAGGTTGTGATGGATGGATGCATTCTGCAGAATAAAGGAAGCAGTGAATTAGTACCAGCCAACATACGAGGCAACAGTCTCTGCAGCTCAGCAGCCTAACAGATACTGTGAAACTTCCATGAGCTTGCTGTGGGATGATGTGGGAACAAACCAGCAAAACCCTCAGCTGCAAAAACAAGAGCTTTATACTCGGTATCGTAGAAAAGAGGAGAGCTTTAGATGCTGGAGTTTCCTGGCCAGCGCAATGAGTTTCGGAACAGAAATCTGCAGGGAAGTGAAGTGGTCAGGATTGTATTTGCCAAGGCTGGAGGAAAGACTATTTACAGACCTACAGGATCGAGCAGTTTTGAGATTTTAATTGCACGAAGGAATGTCTTGTGGAGTGAATTTACAGCATTCAGCTGTGGTTTTATGTAACGTGCTGTGTGAGTTTAGAACATGCTTTGGATGGGAGATGGTTTTTCGTGTGTTTTTTGGCTGGGAAAAGTTAAATAGCTCTTTTAAAAAGCAGGTTGTTGTTATTAAAGCAATACAATAAAGTCGATAAAAAAATAACACCTGCTTACTCCTCTTCAAATTATGTCTATTTCAGAGCTTTACGTATCGAATTATCTTTGCTTCACTCTGATGTGAATAGTAGCTACTTGTTCCTGATTGATGGTGATAGTTCTTATGAAAATAAGCAAACCTGATCTGATAAGCTAAGCCATTATTTATTTTGTAATCACTCATCTGTGCTACAGAGATACCCTTTTTATGTTCATCCCTCTCTGAGAAAGCTGCATTCAGCTACAGATGAGGAGGTTTTGTGTGAACAGTTGCTAACTCTTTTCATATTATCTTAAACTGCAGCAAATTTGACTTGACTTGAAAATTTGTCACTCCAAGAAAATTTGGTCACCTTGCAGCGAAAGATAGCTCAAAACTAATACACACTTGTGACTGAATTTCTTGATGACAGTGGCAAGAAGATGAAAGCTTTAATGGCATGAACCTAGGATACTATAGTTGGCTTGTTTGAGTTTCGTAGAATAAATATGTATGTGAGATGACCTGTCCTATTGTTAACACTGATTAACAACCCACTTGTGCGTTCTGTGTTGAATTGAAGCTGAAATGCATCTATATGATGCATTTATAAAGTTTTATGGTTCTCTGCTATGTCTATTTTTTCCTAGCTTTTTGACAGGGAATTCTGTTATGATGGACATCGTCAGTGCCCTATGGCTTTCTTTGCAGCCATAACATGTAACTTCAGGGTTCGCACAATATTATATTTATTGTTCATCTAACTTTTCTTTCTTAATAAATTTTCCTACATTTCTGTGCTGTAGAATCTCATCTCATGTTGTGGGAGGAAAAACATTTTAATGTCACCACCAAGATGACTTTATTTTGAAGCAATGTACAGGATGTATACGTCCATATGAAAACACAAATGAGCATCCCGGGAAAGCACGGGAGGACTAAGGACACCTCTCAAAATTCACTGAGGAAGAGGAGAAGTGCCACCATCCTATGCTGAGTGCAGCATGCTACCCATTGCGTACTATTTCTGTTTGTCTGCATGCAGCAACAGCACATGTTGCTTGCTTTTATCAATGCTGAAGAAGGGAAGATTTTTTTTTTTTTAGCTTTCGATTCTGCATATATGCTGTTCATTTGACCAAAGGCCAGGCGTTTCACTTAGCCCTTTGACTGCTGCAAATATAGCTAATCATGCAATTGCAGTTAGAACTATGAACAACATTATGAAACCATACTTTCTATTTTACAATCATTTTTTCATCTGGGAGGTCATGGAGTTCAGCAAAGAAGCCATTTGCTTTATTGTACTGTGAATGTGAAGCCAGTGCTTCAAGCTAGCACTTATATTGGACATGTAAATTAGTATTAGAAATTGCCCTACAATAAACTCATGTAAATATCAGATAGATTTGACTCCAAGAATGGGTTGTAAATAAAACATTTCCTGCTTTGTATTGCTTGCTCTGTTCAGCTTGCCTGTAATGTAAAAACATCCGAAATTTGTCTAGACATCAAGTTTTCATATACTTAGGCAGATGAATTCTCAGTCTTCAGGGCAGATCTCCATCCCGATCCAGAAGAGGAGGATTTAAAGGGCTAAGCTGACAGGAGTCTAGTGCCATCTGAGATGTCCTACCCTGTCTGACCTGACCTCCAGCTGCCACTCCGGGAGTAGCTGGGCACAGATCTCCTGTGGGTCCGAGGTCATACCAGTGGTAAGGCAACGTCATGGAGTCTGTAGTGATGCCAACACGCTGAAGCTAAATACTTTTACATCAGGCTGTAAATTTGTTCCCACATGGTTCAGTGGCATCTAGGATCATTCTAAAGGGCTTCTAGTTCAGGCTTTTGAATTTCTTGATCTTGATTATGCATCTGTTATAGAACTCTAAAAGTTTCACAACATATTAAATGTCAGGAGTGTAAATTTGATAATGATATTAATAATGATGATTTAAGTGTACACAGTGATTTTCAGGGAACAGGCTATAGTTCCTTCTCTTAAGGAAGCTCTCAAGGAGCTTAGTTTAACTAAGAGATTAATTATGGGGAGGACATGATAAAATAGTCTGGAAGAAGGTCAAGGCAACAGAAAGATGATTATAATCAGCTGTTGCTGTTCTGTGTCAGATCTTCTTGTCTTTGGGTTAGATGTAGCCCTTAAAACTGACTTGAGCAAAAATTCCCAGGAAACAAAAACTGAGAAATCATCTCGAGATGTGTTGAGTCTCAAGATGTGTTGAGAATGTTGTGTTTTAATTCTGCTCTGGCCTTTGAATCCATCCATGTCCAGATGAAAGATAAGGCTTGTAGTGCGACACTCTGCCTTGATCAGGAGAGGAGTTGGCCTAGTTTATAGTTTCCATAGAAATTAAAAAATGAAACAAAAAGGCTTTTTTTTTTTTTTTTTTTTAAAATGACACATGCCTTTTTAATGAGCATGGTGAAGTCTGGGAGCATTACTTCTGCTATCGAAACAGTTTGATTATCCTTAGTGCAAAGCTGTGGGATCCAAAGAACACTATTCAAACCTCAAGTTTTCTCAGTGACAAAAGTGTGCCTAAGCCAGGATTCAAGTAAGTACTCATGGAACACTTTCCCACTGTTTATCCAACTCTCAAATATAAAGCCAAAAATTTATCTGAAACAGGTCTTTTCAAGTCAGATATAGGAACATAATGGCACTTCAAAATGTTCTGAGCTCCACAAAGCTCACACGTGGAAACGACAGATACTCAACATTTATAAAATATGCTGCTTGCATATCTAAATATGGACATAGGAGTGTCTGCTTAAGCACTTGGGTTCAAACAGTTTGATAACTGGAGGTACTACAGCATGTATCGACAATTGTGATACCCTGATGAAGTTGCTTTCTAACTGATGTTAACGTTTGCTTAAATAACTCTCAAGATTTTCTCGCAGGACCCAATGCAGATCAACTGTACAGCTGCAAATCCAGAACATCACCATTAGAATCAATGGAATTACTTTGGATTTCCAGTAATGTAACTGAGATAAAAATCTGGCCCAGGAGTTTCTTTAATTTCAGCATTTTTGTTCCCCAATGAATTGTCAGAGAATTCTGTGTATTATTTTCTGTTTGAAGTGTGCCACTCAGTCAAATATAGCTCTCAGCTTTTGGGAAAACAAGTCAATACTTCCTGGAAAGAAAAATCAGAGCATGCTTTAGCAAGCAACATATTGTCATGTCTGTTTTGATCTTGTGATCTTTTTGCATCAAGATCCTTTTCTCCTTTATCGACTTCCACAGGTCACTTGTAGACTAATCTTTTTTTCTTTTAGATCCAGGATGTCTACTGATTTCAGTAAGAGCTAGATTGCAGAAAGAGGTCAGAATGGGCTTTTTGGTCGATGGGCAATACCATCAACTGTTTTATCAGCCTTGTGCTAGAGCTTTGTAGGATTGCAGATATTAAAACCGACCCAGCTAGGAAAAGCCAGGACATTTCTCTTTGTGTTAATGCATACCTGTCATTCCCAAGAAAGCTTGGGAACATATTTTCTCAATGGTGTATCAGTGGGCTTAAGCCTGAATATAAACCATTTGTACACAGCCATGTAGGAATATATAAAGATATTTTGTTAAGAGTTGCTGTGAAACATGAAGGAGGAAACAGGCTGGACAGATGCTGCTATCCCTAAATATTTGGGTGTGTCTGAGGACACGGAGGGATGGGATTTGCCTGAGTTCAGTCCTATTTTACAAAAATTTCAGTTCAGGAATCTCTGCCTCTATGACTTTGACTGATTTTATTCAGCAGCTCTGTAGCTAGTAATTTTGTCATTCTGTGCTGCAGGGCTTATGAGCCTAGCTGGTGAAGTACCAGCTAGATGGATGTCTGCATTCACACCGTGCAGTGCTGACAAGCAAGATCAAGCAAAGCCCACGCTACAGCTCTCCATTGAGTTGATGTAGAAAAATCAGTTCTTCTGCCTTTCTCTCTTCATTTTCCCACTCCCGAGTTTATTTCAGTCTTTATTTGTTGTTTATTTCCTCCCTACGTTGTTTCCCGGCTCTTTTGCTTTCCAGGATCTTCTATCATTTGACCTTGCCCCCACATCCCTTTCTTCCACATTTTCCCCAGTCTTCAAATTTTCCGCTTTCTTCCTCAGGCCTATGTTTCTGAAAAATCTTCTCTTCTCTTTATCCTTGCAGACAAAGATAAACTTTGTATTTTTTCTAGGTGACCTTTATTACATGCCATTTAGTCACAGGGTCTAAAAGTAAAACTACCCAACATATCAAGGTGGGCAAAATATATTCCCTCTTCCTGGTGCCTAAAGCATCCTAAGGTACCTCCTACTGCAGGACCATGTAGGCGTGTGCTCTGCTGGGCCACTGCAGAAAGTGTCATCAAAGGCTGAGAAATCAGCTTCGGTGACGCGGTGCTCCCAACCCCCGGGACTTTTTACTCTGTAGTTTTTGGTCCTGACCTTTCTCCAAGCAGCCACCTTCCTATCACTTATTGAGGTTAATGTATTTCCATTCTGGCTGCTCCTTTCTCCTTTGCTTTGGTTATTTTTAGGTGACTCAGTTAAACCCCGTCTTTTTCAGTTTTTAAAGGAACTGTATTTAAGGTGTTCAAAGAAGAAAGCTTCTTTTACACATAAAGGCACTTTGTAAGCTAGGAGGGAAGGGCATAACGAAGACCCATAGCCAGAAGCTTAAACCATGTGAAGGTATATCTTTGCAACAGCAGGTGACTGACAATGAAAACCGTGGATCTATCATATTTTCAGAGGAATAATCAGTATTATTCTATTATAATAATAATTACAATTATTTTTCATCAGGAAATGTGTGTAGTCAAAATCGTAGCTTTACACACCAATGTTCTCATATCAGTGACTTTACCAGAAAGATTTTTTAATTTAGTTTTGAACTTTCTTGAAGTTTTTGTCTTTTAAAATCAGCTTTCTTTTTTCTTTTAAAACATGGATACCAGAACTGGATGCAATAACCCAGAATGAACTTAATCAATGACGTAAATAAAGGTCAGATTATCTCCCTAGGCAGACTGCTGTTTATATACATGTTTTTGGAGATGTGGCCTTCATTCTTTGCTCCTAGATGTAGAATTTTGGATTTGACTTTCCTAGAAGTAGAATCTGGGATTTAACTGTGTTACAGTGATCTCAGCTGCACAGTGTAAGCACCCCAACCTTATCAGCATTTGCTGTAACTCTGACCTTCATGGGATCTTCCAATTTTACCAGCGCTAATTATATAATTCTTTCTAAGGCTTGATCAATGCGCTTCATAACAATTCAAGGAACGTGTGGACGAGGCATTGCGGGACATGGTTTAGTGGGCATGGTGGTGTTAGTTGATGGTTGGACTTGATGATCTTACAGGTCTTTTCCAACCTCAGTGATTCTGTGATTCTGTAATTCTGGTGAAAGTCCATCTTAATCCAGTAATCATTTGCTGTATTGATACTGTGTAGTACTTCTTTTTTTTGTTAAAATAGCTAGGTGGTACTAAAGCAAATATGAAATGTTAACTGTATTGTATCTTCAAAGTTTCCTTTGTCAGCTAAACTTGTAATCTCATCAAAGAAAGATGTTGGGTTTATATTTGACCTGTTTTCTACAAAAACATGTTGATTGGCACTAATTATATTCCTTAGCATTTGAATGTCGTTTCATTTTTTTGGTTTGTTTTTGTTTTTAACCAAGTACAAATTGGCACAGCATTGCCTGTGTTGTCTTACTTGTCCCTTTTGAAGTGCTGCAGGAAACCAGTGCTTATTCCTGCTTTTAGAATATTCAGTACTAACCATCCACTGATGGTGTGAAAAGTGCATTTTTCTAAAAAGTTGAAAAATTCAACAACTTCTGGTTTATTCGCCAATTCTTCATGCTGAAGGGCTCGCTACTGCAATTGTCAAGGCTGCTTTTGCATTCCTTAAAGAAAGTGTCCCAGAATTTTTTTTTACTATGGAAAATATAATATTTTCCCCAGTAATAACTCATAAATGTCTGAACAGCTATCTGAGAAAATTTGCAAAATTAATTGGCTCCGGCAATTATAATTTGATGACAACTTTCAGCCCAGAAGGTAGTGTTGTGATGCTTAAAACACGCCTGGAAATATTCTGAAAAAGGAAGAGTTAGAAAATCACGGTGAGGGATTGTAGCATCCCTCCTCTTTCTCCACATACACACACAAACGCGAGCTTTTAATATCATCTCCCTCATTTGTAATATTTTTTATTTTTATCTCAATCAGCTAATTATATCTTGGATGATTATTTTTCATCCAGCTCTTCTTGCCATTATATATACGTGGTTGCTGTTTTCTGTGCCAACAATCATAGGAAAGAAATTTCCCCATTATCCCATGATATATTATTATAGGAGAAACCTTCGGTGCGAAATTAGGGGATTTAACAGGGCTGGAGGAAAACCTGATTTGTTTCATTGCCCTCTAGTGGCCTCGCAGCCCGTCTGCAATGGCACGAAATGCAGGAGCTGGTTTTCCTTTCTCTTTGTGTGCGACACAAACCATCAGGTTTCTTGTCATTTCAGCCTCCGAAAGTTGTTTGCCCACATTTGTGTAAACCACAGAGCACTGTTTTATACAGCAGATAAAGCAGAATTATCCTACCGGTGTTCATAAATAATGACAACAGGGGATTCTGTGTTCTTTACATTTTGCTACAGAAAAGGTGAAGATGCGCATTAGCTGTCCGAATGTTATTTACCAAGTGAGTTTGGGGAGGGACACTCATATATGATGGTCCATCATTTAAATATACACAGTCTGGAGAAGTAGACATCATTTTTTAGGCATCATTTCCTGCTGCCGTTGCTGTGTATAATTGTGAATTCATCACACAGTCCAGCTTGAAGGAGGGCTTGGCAAATGTTTTATCCTATTTATTTGTAAATTATCCTTCCATCTTGGGGTGGAAATCTTCATTGGCATCCACAGGGGCTGATCATCATGCGTGTGCAGGTCCACTTGCAGGTGCAGAGATGTTGAAGGCCCATGAGAGTTCATGGTTTCACATCTTGAACTTGCTGAGCACCTTCAGCCGCATGGATACCCTCAGAGATGCTGAGTGCTCAGCGCCTTTCAGAGTGAGTTCTTCACCATTGTAACACTCAATGCTTGACACTGGGCAGAGACCACAGAAATCGATGGGATCTAATTCTCATTTTGCAAATAGAAAGACCGTGACTTTTCCCCCACCGAATTTCACTGCGAGATAATGTTGCAACAGATATATCAGTAAGGTGCATTAGCCATAGTGAATTAGATATGCACAAGACATACTGAGGGAAGGAACAAGGGGGAATAATGCTTGTGTTGGGAAAAAATCATAATATTAAGAATGGCCTTTTGTGAATTAAACAAAAAAAAAACCAAAAAACTTGAGGCAAAGATATTAACTGTGAACGGTAAGATCAAAGAAAATCAAACACTACTCCAGACCAGTTGTTACTATTTTTTACTTTGAGTTAAAATACAATGCATGTCTGAATTATAGCTTCTTAGTCTTAAAAATGGAGTGACTTTTTGCCATAAAATGCCTGTCTAATATATATTGAATTTATACAATGTCATATTTTTGCACTATCCTGGAAGGAGAGGAAGGGAAAAAGCTTTACAGGGCATTTTTGAAATGACAGCACAGTTCTGGCTCGGATAGTTGTTTTAGGTCAGGCATTAATTTGGCATCACGAGAAAATCACAGCTTTCATTAGAGAATGGAGCACGGGCGACTTGAGCACCTGTGCAAAAGAGATGAAAGCACATTTATTTGTACATCCGTGTTTGCGGATGCGCATTGAGAGCGTAGGAAAAAATATTGCAGCTTTGCACTTACCTCAAAAATGACTCACTCCCTCTGGTGGGAACATTTAATTCTGAACGTGTGATGCTGCTTTCCCTCCTCCTCCTCCTCCTCTTGCATCCACCCCCCCCTCGCCACATCACATTCATCTTGCTTTGCGTGACATCTGCTCCGTGTGCTGCAGAGCAGCGCTTTGGTTTCTATGGTAGCTGCTGTAGCCAGCGGACCCGTGGACCGGCTGCGGAGAGGAGGAAGAAAAAGCCCAAAGTGTCCAGGTTCAGGTGCAGGATGCAGGTTCATGTGCACGATGGCCGTTCGCCCTCGGCGGACAGGCTGGGATACACTCGGAGAGGGTGCCCCAAGGGTAGGTCGCTCCCATGGCCGGCAACTGCCTGGGCATCCATAGGCAGGGGCATTTGCTTTCTCCTCCAGCGTGAAGTGGCTGAAGGACAATAGTCAAGTGGAGGGTGTGAAGAACAGCAGATTGCCGGTTTGGTTGAACTTTACTCCGTGTTTCTTTTTGTCTTGTTTAGGTCTCCAATTTTGCAGCAAACGGTTCTCGGCTTCTGCTTTTCAGATGGTGAAAATGCAGATGCCAGACCTAAGGTATTATAATTGAGTGTCTATTTATAACATAGTTTGTCATTAGAATTACTATGTCATTTTTTAAACAAGGGAGGATAATGCCAGTTCACAATCTACACCTGTAGCTGTTTTTCTTTTTTTTTTATTTTAAGCACAGTTCTTCTTTGATTTGTTCTGGCTCTGAATTCATTAAGAGGCCTGAATTAGTATTCTGCCATATTGTCTGTGGCTTCTTCACTCCTCCGTCCCCCCTAGGTATAAACACTGGGTTCCTGAGCTGGCTTGCTTCAGCTACAGTGAGTTGAATAAAGTACAGAGCCCACTTCTTCATTTTTCTAAATTCTTTATGTAATGGAATCAGAATACGGTTTGTGTTTCTCAGTTGAAAAACCCTTGAGGATTGTCATTCAGGTTGCAACGTCATGGCTTGTGTGCCATCGCTTACCGTGGGGCACTGCTGCTATGAAACGTCCTGCGTTCAGAATCAATGTTATCATGTTATACCATTACAAAGATGTATTTATTTTAGAACAGTTCATACATGGGAGACTAAGCCTGCAGGAGCTAGGGTTCTCTAGTAAAATTACTATTAACTTGGCAAACGTGAAAGGAACGGTTGTCAGATATTAATATACCTGTTTCCCCTATCTGGTATAACAAAGGGCATGCATCACGTGCCAGTGTGTGGTGTGTGAGGTCATGGATGATACTTGGCCTTGACATGTCTTCAGAGAGAGAGCTACTAGCTTGGTGTGGTAAAGTTAGTGTTGGACATACTTTAGAGAACTCTGAATAGTCTTTTTTAGAGCAGAACAAGTCCTTTTCATTCTGTGCTTCTTTTATTCCTTTCCTTTGAAAAATCTTTTCTTTTTTTTGTTCCATTCTCTTTAATGCTTGGAATTTCAGGAACCTAAGGCCAAGTGTTTCGTCTTATGTGAACAACATTTTGCATCTTCAGGCATGCCTGCTGTACTTTGTATGGTTGTATTATCTACCTGTGTTTCTACCTTGCATCTTTTCCATTTTGTCAGTTATTCCCATTTAATCCTATATAATCTTTCCTTGAGCCTTTATCAGTACGCCAGATCTCAGATCCCCCTCAGTCTGTTTGAAGTAGCTGTCAATGGCAATGATACATCCTCTAAAACTGAGTTGTAGCCTGTTGTGTGTGCCTCTCTTGTGCTGTTCTGAAATAACACAAATTAGGCTTTGTTAAAAAAATCTGTTAGAAAATGATGCCAAAAGTAGAGGAAGACTTTTTACGAAACTCCTTAGGATCTATGGTTATCTCCCCATTTTAAAATGCTGCTTGATTTCCTGTTCTACCCTTAGTCTTGCTTCTGTTCCCATCTGTTGTGTGGAGCCTCTTCCAGTTGCATGGAAATTCCGTCCCAGTCTCCCATCTTTAAGGACATTTAATTTCTATTTATTATTAACAGTCCTCCTTATAAACTACTTTTTTTTTTCTTTTTTCTTTTTGTCTAAGAGCAGACAGCAGTGAGAGGCTACATTGCTTTTTAAACTGAATAAGCATCTGACTTGAATCCCTTGAGTTGTCTAGAGGTTGTATTGGGTAGCTAAATTCCACACCGGCCTTCTAAAGGTAGCTGTAAAAAAAAAAGAGAAATCTCTCTAAAAGATGGTAAAGTTATCTGAGTCCTCTCCCTCACTTACAGAGGGCACCCACCGTAGATGGCACCTGGTTTCTCTCAAATGGCCAAATATCCCGTAATGGTGCTTGTTCATTGATGTAACTTCAACTGTAACTGATTTCTTTGGGAGCTGAGATCATCCCACATTTTCCAATATTTGGCCCTGAACGGTCATAGACCCTGTGGTCCACTTTGGAGAGGTGGAACGTGAATTCTGCTCGTAGGAGAGAGGCCACATCAGGAGAGCGGGGATGGCCTGAGCAGTTACTTGGAGAAGGTTAAGATCTTCTCCTAAAATGGCGCTGGAAAGAAACTGATTGTGATCAGTAAGGGTGTAAGACAAACGACAACAATCCAGAGGCCGAGGGCTACTTGCAATTGTGCAGACATCTGATTTATTTGGATTGTAAGTTATATACTGCTATAAGTTCCTCGGGCCCAGCATGGCTTTCATTTTACATCCATGGCACCACGCTCATGTTCTCAACTTCCATTTGCTTTTTTGGCTACTACTTCAATATATATATAGTTCATACTACTGTTACTAGAATAAGACATACTAAAAGGTTTTTTCTTATCATTGTTACAGTCTGTGACATCTTGGTTGTAGGTGGGGTGTAGTTCTATTTACATTTTTGTCCGTTCTTTTTGCAGCAGTTTTTTTTGTCTTGAGATCAGTCAGTTTATGACTTATGTGTCTATGTATTGATCAATGTTTAAAGATGATATTGAAAATGGGATTAGCACGTAGCAATGATATATTAAATAGTGTAATTCATCATTCTGCAGAGGCCATCATTAATTTAATTTGTTTAATTAAAATAGCCCATTAAAATGCTGGTGCTGGATTTAGTTACTGGCATAAAAACACTACTGGCTTCCTTTTTGTTAATGGGACATAATATTATACAAGGTCTCAACAACTTCAACATTTTGCTAATTGAGTCAGCAGTTCAATTTGAAATTAGTGTTGCTGGGAAGGAAAAACAAATCAAATGTAGAATCTAGTTAGCATTTAAAACCTAAAACAGGGGGTTTCCTTATTTTCTTTTTAGTGAGTGTGAGCAGGAGGTCAGGTTGTTATGTGAACATTAAAAAATGTCATCACCTGACCTGCTGTATGCCTGACAATGCGTCATGTTTATACTGACAGAAAGAAGCAAACAAAACAAAATGAAAAGGTAATGAGGTAGAGCACGGAGGGGCTGCGAAATCTTCCCCTCAGAAAGCTCTGTGATGTTTATTAATGCTGCTGGTTCAATATAAAAATGGAACCTGCAATAAAATGCCACTTTTTCCCATTTCAACTTGTACTTTTGGAATTTGCCCACGATAGAAAAGACAAAAATGAAATAATTCCATATCTGAGCATAAAAGCAGAAAATATATCCATGCTGGTAAGCAGGTTTCATTTCCACCATGGTTTCGAAACATTGCGCACAGAGTGGCGGAAGTCTGGTTTTACCCCTGTGGTGAAGTTGCCTTTATCGTTAAATCACAGCCCTAACCTTCCTGCAGGCTTTCCTCCCGCATGGCTGGTCTGCTTCTGCCTTCCTCTGCAATCCTCCCTCTTTGGGTTGAGTTTGTGCTGCCTCAAAGTGAAACCCCCAAACCCATTTTTCTGTACAGGAATACGGTCAATGTCTATGCTCGGGGCTGGCCGAGCCATCCTGAATGACCTACCCCCGTTCCTGAAACTTGAACACAAGGGTCCGATGGCTTGGTAATTCTGTGGTAGATGCTAGGGTAAAAATTCGGTTGCCTACACTTAGCACCTAGTACAATTTGAGATGTTTCAGGGTATCTGAGACATTTGTATGGGGCTGTTAGCGAGGTCAAAGGACCAGCAGGAGTTCTGCTTCTGGATCAGCAGCTGGAGATCAAAGCAAAATATCTCTATTTAGGCAGCCCAACCCAATCTCCAGTTTACTCGTAGACTCCTCTGCTGCAGGTTTGTCCAGAACAGGGTCATGGAGTGACCTACAATTAAACAACTTGCTTGGGCTCTCTCCTTGGGCTCTTTTGTTCTTTATTACAGGTGCACGTGAAAGCTATGATGATACTGGTGTGATAAACACAGTTGTGGCCTGGGTCCAAAAGCTGCCCTGCGACTGTGCACACTCTTCGGTTGTTAGCGTGGTCGCTGGCATGGTTTTAGCCTTGTCTCACTAACAATCTCCACAGCAATGCCCATGAGAGATCTGAGGGTGACAAGGTGAAGGACAGTTCCCAAGAGGCAGTTTCAATGTGACCAGACCGTTGGGAGTAGGAGAGTCTGGTTGCTTGGACGTGAGCCCAGCTGCACCGCCTGGCCTGTGGACCGCAAAATGCATAATGAATGATTCAGCACACTTTATTTGCCAGTATGAATGAAGCCATTCCACATCAAGAATTACTTCTGTGAATGAGAAGGACTTATACCATTGCCTTTGATCACGGTGAAATCAAGGAATACTCTTCTCCGCAGTTGTTTTAAATAATGCACTTCACTTAGATGGGTGTCATTTTGCCTGTTGAGAAAATTGATGGAAATATTTAACAAACCCAGTGCCATAACCTTCTCTGGCGGTTGGAGATTTTCAGATGCTCCAAGCACTGAGAAGGGGTAGGACCTGTGGACGCTTCTGGGTGACACTGTGAGACACCAGCAGGGTACAGGGGGTTAGAGCTGGGATCTGTTGGCCAAGTTATTTTCTGTAGAACTGGGGAATTAGAGGTATAATGATAATGTGGACAGCATTAGTTCAGACCCCTCTGCCATACTGTGTACAACTGTGGTCACTCATCCAGGACACATGCAGAGAAGTCTTGCTAGGATGACCAGGGAATATGGAAGTATTAAACAAGAAAAGACTGTGATTTGTTATCTAGCAAACAAGCTGAGCAAAAAAATTATTTTTTTCTTGAAATAGGAAAGGAGTAAATATCAGGGAAAGGGGAAAAAGCTGTTGAAGGTAAAGAAAAATGTTAGCACAAATCCAGGTGGGTATAAATTGGCCATCTTTACATTTAGGTTTGGAAATTAGATGGTTTATAATCACTAGAGCATCTGGGTTCAGAAACAGCTGCCCAAACAGAATAGAGGGGGTAAGAAATGTGATGATTTATGCGACAGTGCTTGCAAAGTTCACGAAAGGACGTATGTGAGCTTCCAGTGGCAGAAAACTGAATATGGTAACACGGGAGGAGGTCTTTCAGACCTGTGGCCCTATCAGTGCAAAGCGCTACTATTTTATGAACTAGTTTATCCTCAATTTTTCCCTCCTTTAAAAGAGCTGGGACTGCGTTAAGCCATTATACTGCATCCCATGCCTTGTCTTTATGAATTTACAGAATCACAGAATCACTACAGTTGGAAAAGACCGGTAAGATCATCAAGTCCAACCATCAAATTTATAGATTCATTGGGAGAACCATTCCTTTGTTTATCGATATTCAATTCCCTGGACCTTATGGTACACCTGTTTTGTGTATCCCACTATTCATGGCGGTTTGTGTAACATCACAAGCTGCAAAGCCTGATGTACCGAAAAGACACGATATACGGAAAATAAGCAATTCTATAGCCAGAGAGTACTCTGATGATGGCAGAAAGCTACGTTTCCTGGGATCATACGCTGACAGCCAGTCCAATTGCAAATGCCTGGTTGTCAACATCATCATAAAATACTTCCACATTACCTAAAGTTATCCATGAAAAACTTACACACTGACCACAGAACTCCCACCGTCTTAGTGACGACCGTGAAGAAAGAGAGAAAGCTTAACACATCTCTGTCTATGCAGTAATCACAATGTAAGATGGCTTCTTCTCTCTGCTGATTTTAACTGATGAATCTATCCCTCTTTTATATTTTTTTTATATATATACCTACATATATAGGTATATTTATTTATTTTATTTTTACCATTCCTATGTGTCAATTAAGTTCATAAAAGCAGATCTGATAAAAGATGAGGTAGAGACACCCCTAAAATTTGGAGACACATCTGATGCACATAAGTTCATTTAGGACCTTGGTAACTGATATGTGAACTTGGGCAATAAACAAGAAGCAGTTAATAAAAATGAGTGTGAAAATATTCTTGCAAATTCAACTTGCTAACCTAAACAGAAAGTCCTGATTTTAAAGTTCAGGTGTTTTGGTTGTCAGGCAGAAGTGACACTATGTCCTGATTAGCCAACCAGTTCACCAACAAATGATAGATATAGAATTTATTTCCACCAGTGACTTTTGGCGTGACTACGGATCACAAACAGGTAAAATACTGAAATTAGCCTCTTCACAGATATTGAATGGATAGAATAAAAAGGGCTATATTTATGGAGTAAACTGGCCAAATAGTCTGTGAGTGGATGCAATAGGGTTTTCACATCTTTTGAGCAGATCCTCATTTCCCATTTCAGGGACTATTTTGCCAAAGACATCAACACTTGAAATAAGTGCTAGATATTGGTGATCCATGGTGTCTTCTGCAGCACCAGAGGTTTCCTGTCAGTAACCATATTTAATTCAGATGATCAGTGTATCTGAAAGCACTGCTGAATATTGTAGCCTATCCCTGATGTGGAGAACTGGATTGCAAATGTGGCTTGATTATTTTTTTTTTAAACTACTAGGTTAATTATTGCTTTGATTATAGAGCTAGAATTGCCATCTGTCACAAGCTCTGTGGGATGACCAAGCTTATTTTGGCTTAGTGTTTTCCTACATATAATGTTTATTATTCCCAAAATAATATAATGTGGGACAGATACTATCATCCTGGGACAACTTGTCATGTGATGACTTTACTCATATCATCATACTGTACTGTAATGCAATTACATTTTCATGTGCCACTCTATTAGGCTGTGAGCTACATGATATTATATTGTGCATAGCTTAGAGTTGTGACACAGATAGGGAAAAATGATGCATCTGACTGAGATATCTCGTCTGTTTAATTAATATTATTTCCGTGTAGTGACCGTCTAGCAGTTAGCCAGTAGCTTTCTTGAAAGTTGAGAGCACTTGCCAAAATAGGATGTTACCGTCAGATTAAAATATAGTCATTTTGTTAAGGACCGTCCTCAGATCTATCAGAGAAACACCCTCTTCTCCTTTGCATTGAGAAGCTGTAGGATCAAGTCTCCTGGTGCTGACTGGTATTGCTGTATTACAAGGAAAAAGGCATAAATGCAGCCGGTTTTGTTTGAGGCTTTGCAGCTAAAAATGAATATTTAACTATCATCCTAAAATGAAAATACTTCCAGGTGAGAAAACACAAATCTGTGGAAATACCACTAAATAAACAGGCAGATGTATTATCCCCTAACTCGAGTCTTAATTGAGCTTGGGCTCTAATTCTGGGAAAATACTGTGATCAGCCTTGCTGTGACGAGGGCTGCAGCTAGTGGGAAAAGTTTCAAGCTCCTTGCCGTGCAAAGTTGGGGGAAAAAAATCACATTCTGGGCCAGAACTAAATTAAAGGCTCATTTTACACACTGGCAAGTTAATATAATGACACCACCAAAGCCTCTCACAGGTATTTTTCCCTAAAAAATAGGTAGAGGAAAACTCTAGGATGTGTCACTCTTACCTATTAGCCGCTAAAAAGATACCTCTGTGTCTTCACATGCCATTCCACCCTGTCACTTACTCCTCGCTTCTTCAGGCTTTTCCTTTGCATTTTTTGATCTAGAAACAATAAAGGATATTTGAACCCAAGATGTGTGCGCGGAATGACTTCAGAATTACCATTTTTTTGAAATGTTTCATATTAAGCTAAAAGACCATAAAGGAGAGGGCCAGGGTGTTACCTCCTTTTTCGGTTTATTAAAATGACCCGGCTGGAAATCCTTATGACCATTGCTAATCACAGAAAAAGGAGGAAAATAAAAGAAGAAAAATTAATTGCCAGCAGCCTAGCTTTCATGATGAGCTGTACTGACAAAATGCGATGTCTGTCTATAGGCGATGAATAAAGTGCATGCGATTTCAAACTCCAAGAGATGAGACTGTAAAATCTGTAGCAGGTCTCTTGTCACCGCCTCTTCTGTCTGACCAGAAAAAAATCCTTTGGTTTATTTTTTTTTCTTTTTTTTCACAATTTTGCTGTGGAACACTCTGTGCAAACAAGCTTCAAAACCCGAGTTACCGAGCTTTTCAATTAAATTCCCATCACAGCCACAAATAGAAAAATCAATATGGTTCATCTAGCATTTCTCAATTGCTCAAATACTGCCTGTAAAAGGACACACTGGCAGTGGTTTTTTCCCCCCATTGTTTTGTTAATGATGTGAAAAATCTCATATTTTAGGGTCTCACCTCCAAAACTTGAAACAAACTTAGAAGCTTGTTTTCCTCCCCTTCACGCATTAGATAGGACTTCTCAGAAACCACCTGGTTATTACTGGTTGTGTGTGTACTTCTGCCATCTCTCTTGCTAGTACGATACCAGTACAAGCAAATTCTTCCTTGGGCAGCGGTGCTGAGAACCTGTCAAATGCACTCGAGCACTTGGGTCTGTGCGTGCTCCGGAGGACACCCTCCAGCCATGCCCGAGGCAGCGCTTGCAAGTCCCAGCCTCTTTTCCAGGGTGAGCTTCAAAGGATGAACCAGAGATACTCAAGGAGATTTGCAGTTTCAGACTAGGCGGCAGGATCAGGTCCCTGAAGCTTTTTAGACGTTTTTTGCTGACCGTCTTTGCAAGCGGGTGCAAAAGCAGCGGCGAATTGTGAACCTAGCTGCCGCGTCAGCATCATTTTAATTAAATATGTATACGGATAGCATCAGTTGTATTATTTCTTTAAATGAAGGACTGGAATGCAAATGGAGTGCATTTAAGTGTAGAGAGCAAAGGGTGGTATTATAGCAGGAAAAAACATCTAAATGACACGCAGAGAGAAGAATTGAGTCTCAATGATATTACTGCTTATGGCAAACTTGGGTGAAATGTGCATTCACCCATTGTCTTAACTCCTCATGTGCACGCAAATCGCATTCCCAGCTTATTGGAGCCTGCATACTGTTAGCACAGTCACCGGGGTGTTTGGGCAGCATTATTAAAACACCATTAGTATGCAGCAAGGTGCTCCTTGCCCTGCTAAATCACTTTGTAAAGTGGGCCTACAAGCTCTCCCTCTCTTTGTTATGACAGCATTACTCCTCGCGCTTCTGATGCAAGACTAATAAGACTTAGAAGTAGAGAGTTAAATTAGGTGGATGGGAAGTGAAGGCAGGGGCAGAGACTGAGCTGGGCTGCTGGAAAAGAGTGGGCTGGTGGGAAAGGCAGAGAGAGAGTGAACATAGACAGGGAGAATCCCCCGGGGGTCGGACTACGGGAACAGGGCACGACCGGCCCGAGCAGGAAGGGAATTGAAGCTTATTCTGAGTCTGGCATGATAAAGGTGGCTGACATGTCAGCATTAAAAAGAAAAAAATGAAAAAACCCCCAATATTTTCAAAACGAGATCATCCAGTGGCATGATGCATGGGAAAAGGAAAAGAGTGAGGAATAAGGAGGACATAATACACAAAGGAAATAGACAGATAAATGGCTGCAAAATTAGAATATTTCTGTTAGAAGGAAAGAACATTCAAGTCATCTTTTTTTTTTCCCTACAGACATTTAGTTCAAGAATGCTCCTAACCAAACAGCACACTGTATTCCTGGTCCTATATGGTATTTTTTAACACTTGCCAAATGGTGTCTGCTAGCTTGTAACAGATGTAAAAGATTATTTCCCAAATCTGCAAGAATTGTCACTTTACACTTGCAAAGTGAAGACGTCTTGACTGGAAATACAGGAAGAATGAATTATGCATGGAAAGTGCTGCATGCCTATTTTTAATGGTGCATAGGCATCATCTGAAATATTATTCGTTTCCTTGGCTTACGTTTAAAAGGGGTGTGACTTATGAAAGAAAGAGAAGGTGAACAGGGGAATCTGCCTTAAAAACATGTGCTGAGATTTCCTGATTACAGAGACACCAGTCCAGCACTGCAGAGCAATACTGCTCTGTGAGGAACTAAAATTAGTACGTATAAAATGTTAGTGACTTCACGGTACCTTTGTCTCCATCACTAATGAAATGGCATTACAGCAGAAGAGCAAGGCAGCATTAACAGTAGGCTTCCTAAATTCAGGCTAGTTAAATGGTTTATTTATTAATTAGCCATACAGAAGCAAAACAGAAGCGTATCTGATCAGAGCAGTGTTTTCCCTTGCAGCGTGGAAGAGGAACGCACATTTCTTCCCATTGTTTTGAAAGTCACAATTTGGAACATCAGCTGGAAGAAGCGACAACTTTCCCACTGTGCTGGCTTGTCGCGGGTGATAGGTGGTCCGTGCTCCCCCATCAAAGACCTCGCGCATCCCTTGTTTATATCCAGTTGTAAAGGACGGGGAGAGTGAACAGCTTGCACATCAGAAAGTTTGTGTTGGAGGGGAGATTAATGAGATGAAGACGTACTTGTTAGAGCCGTTTGGATCCTTAGAGGAGTCTGAATGAAAGATTTCCAAACAGAGGACGTGTTCAGGTTGTAGCTTCAGTAAATCGTAATACATATAAGTAGGAATGATTAGAGAGATAAAGTTGCAATTAATATTTCATTCTAAATCGTATTTTTACTCCCTCAGTTAAGTAAAACAGATTTCTTTCCAACATTTCTATTATACTTTGTAGACTATGTAGGGCAGGTCAGAAAACAAATTCTGTTTCTTAGAAAACACCAAGATTATTGAGGTTTATATGCGTGCGTTTGTTTCACATTGAAACAATGAAAAAATGATTTGATTTTCGTGTGTGTGTGAAAGAACAGAGACATCCTGAGAGAGGGAGGCTTTGTGCACGCTGCCCAGTTTGTGATGGCTGTGAGATTGCTCCCCAGCGCTAATTGCTTGATGATTCAGGTGAGGTGGGATCTCCTGCCACATTGCACTGACACTGCGTTATCACCTGACGGGAGGTGATCCCTACCTCGAGAAGTTTTCATGGCAAACTTCAAATATTTCCGTTCTGATCTAATGAACAGAGATGCTTTAGCGGAGAGCTGCAGAAGAGAAGAAAATTGACTGAGGCAGCACAAAGAGCAGGAAGCAAAGCTTGGTTAGGGATTTCTTCCCGGCATCTAGTGATGAATTGGACCTTGATGGGTGTTTCCCCTCAGCTCGTTCTTCCGTGGTTTAGGAGACCACAGTGGCCTCTCAGCATCCTCTGGTTTTCCTCTCTCTTTTTTATCGGCTCAGCCGTTGCGAATGTCCTGCTTGACACTGATTTTTGTATGAGGTGGTGTTGTATTGGTACTTTGCTATTTAATAACTAATAACTGTATAGCAACTGTATAATGGAGATGGGTGTAGTCGAGAAAATCTGTAGTTAGAGAGGTAAATAGGCCGCCAAGCAGAGTCCACATGCTCTGTGAGAATACCACTATGGAGCTGGCATTGTGTTTCCCTTCTGCTTCTGTAAGAAATAAGTCATTATACAGTAAAACTACTCCTGGCACTGCCTCTTCCTTTCGGAGGGGATGGGAAATGTGTTTGGCCTCCAGGAGATTGGTTTGGCAGGTGCCTACCGCTGGCACAACTTTGGCAGCTGTAGGACCCAGATGCCTGGGTCTGACTAATTTATTCACGGCATCTGGGAGTCAGTTCTTATGCGACCTGGCGTAGCCAGCTTGCTTCTTGAAGAATGTGGTATCAAGTTATGGTTAGTACGTTACTTTCTTCTCAGTTGTTCTCTAAATCTGATTTATTCTTTGCAGTCTCTACCTAATCTCATGGGTAGAGAATGCATCGCTATAGTCGAAGAGTAACAGCAAAAACTGTACACAGTCAACAAAACACCCAACTATATTGAACATTTACATCAACATGCAATGCCTCTAAAAATTTTTCACACAACTATATGGTTTTGTTAAGAATTGCATCTTATGATCTTGTGGTGTGTATCACACTCAAGCATGTAAAATCACCGAGAGTAGTAAGGAAGTCACATTCCAGGCTAAAATTACATTAAAATTTTGGCATGCCCAACAGATTTTTGAGGAAAAGGTAAAATCAAGATTCCTTTAAATTCTGGGAATGTGGCTCCTGCCATGTGTTTGCAAGCATGATTTTGTGCCCATTGACTCCAAGAGAAGCAATTAATCCCGTTTTAGGTCGTAGGCTGGGGGATCTGGTTTTCATCTTTTTAACAAACGTCTCTTGGTTCCTTGGGGAAAAATCTTACATACATCATGGCAGTGTAATGCTGTTTTTTATATGTGTTTTATATTCTCATGCAGTTACATCTTGTGCACGACACATGAAAATCACAGTGACCCCATGCAGACCGATCATTAGCTGGTAGAAATAATCACAGCCCTGGTGGTTTCCAAGCATTCACTTTGTTTTATGCTAGCTGAGAATATGACCCGTATCCTTTCAAACCTGCTGTGGTAACAAACTCGGAGCCCAATCCCGCTTTCAGCAAACTCAAGAGACTTTCTGCAAATGGCTTAATGGTGCCTGAGAAGGCCCCAGATCTTATAGCTTTCTTTATGTGCTGCTTGCAGCGTTAAGGTTTGGGAATACGTTAACTTAGCTCTGATGAGAAGGGGAAAAGGCAGCAGCGCTGTTCTTCATCTGTGGAAGTACATTTGTTGGGTAGGCTGTGTTCTTTTAATGCTTTCCTCAAATGCCATTTTGTAACAGTAAAATGCTCACTAAAAATACTAAAATATTTTTAGTTGTCGAGTACAAATCAGATTGAGCTGCACATTTCCCTCGTGAGTAAAAGTGATGAGTTTGTGTTCATTAACTCGGGGCCATCTGGTGCAGACATGCTGCAGTCTGTGAATCAAACATGCATCAAACTCCAGGGATCAGAATAACCGCCAGACCCAGTATTTGGGGGGCTTGGGGGTGGAGGGAGGAGGAAGAGGGTAGTTGACTATAGATTTCGCTCTTTTTAAAAATTAACTCAGCTCTACAGCAGATTTCACAGTTTAATGTTACGCTATTGTAAAACAGTTCCAGGCTTATCAGTGACCATTCGAGTAACCTTCAGGGTGCTCATCTGCCATTAAAGTAATTGTACCTGTCACCCCGACTGTTTTGTGTACAAAATGACTAAATAGTACTGTGTTTCTCTGAATTTTTAAATAATGCATCTTGAGGGTGCAGCTACACAGATGCATACAAGAAATAAATCTAAACAGCTTTTCTCAGTTTTTCTGGGTTTGCACTGATGCAAGTCAGTGGCGTTTTCACCTACATCGGCATAACTGGATCAGATTTTGTAGCATTTTGTAGAAAACTTTGAAAAAAGAAGGAGTTGTAATTAGAGGCCCTGATTCCATCTTAAAGGTCTTTTCCAACCTAAATGATTCTGTGATTCTATGATTCTAGGAAATTCGCTCTGATTACCAACCTGGCAGCCTTTACACATTTCTCACCCAGATGTCTCCAGACTTTTGTCTTCCTGCCTCTCCTGTATATGTTTTTTCTGGGCTCCACCTACATCTCTTCCAAGCTCACGTCTGTCATGGGTTGCAGTGATAGCTGGGTGGTCCCACAGGGTGGGGAAGAGCCAGTTTTAAGGCTGCAAGTATTTTGAGATGATCCAAAGTCACCAGGCTCCACCTGCAAACCTGTATAACCTTGTGAGTTCATCATCACATGACTCTGGATCCTCCCATCTGCATTGCATCATGTTTTCATCAGTTTTCAGCTATTAACCCTCGTATAAGCTTAAGAATGACACAGACTGGGGGCTGTGGGAAGCATGGCAACACTTCCTTTAAATACTGAGAACGTGGCTCTTGACATGAAACATTTTTTCTTTTTTGAAGAAATATGTGTGACTTGGTTTCCCTTTTGCTCCTTTCTACCAGGACCTGCAAAGTCTGGAGGGGTGAATTTCTTCCCCACGAACGATGAGTAAGAGGTAGGCACAGGCCAGGAAGGTGTGACTGGGCTAAACGCCACCAGTGTGAATGGTGTTCCTGGGGGAGGATGATGACAGGCCAGTGACATTCTGTGCACCATGTGGTGCAACACCACATGGGTGTTGCAACTGCAGTCCACGGGAAGTCCATGGGCACATAAACCCAGCAAAGCTGGGGCGTGAAAAAGCGGCAGAAAAAGAGATGTTATTAAATAGTAGTAAGAACCCTCTTGCTTAGGCAAAAGGGAAGGATTGAATTTAGTGTACTTGAGGTCAACTCTGTAGTGGTAAAAAAAAAAAAGGATTAGGCCCATTTTCTGACCCTGAGGCCAAGTTGTCACATGCAAATAGTTGCTCAAATAAAAAAAAATGGGGTGGCTGTGTCCATATTGTCTTCCGAGGTAAGTCCCAGGCCCGTTGTGTCCCCTGGTAGAGGCAGTGCTGGGGCAGACACCGGGGACTGCAAAGTGCTGTGGGCCACCCAGCTGCACCAGTGCCTGAGACCATGTCCTGGCCCTGCTTAGTCTACTCATATAAACATAACCTTTGGGGCCAGGGGGTGCTTTGCGGAGTCAAAATGGATGTGCGTATAAACTTTGCTTTTTCTTTCCAGCCTCAATCCCTATAATAACATATTACACTATTTTTATACAAGGTTATCTTGTTTTGAATAGGCCATCTGTGTCACTGTAAACATCTGCTTATTCCTAACTTCAATAGGTTTTTCTTTTCCTAACATCAGGAGGGGTAAAATCTCCAAAAGGGAGCTGAAATTATTGTGAGCTTGCTGAAAAAGCCATATATCTCAAGCCAAAAAATAGCCGGTACCACGGCTGTTGTCCATATCGTTTGTTTCAGTGGTACCGCGCAGGGTTTTGCGCAGGACAGCAGTCACTCCCCTGAGTATCTCCTAGGTGCTCAACACCTGTGTTTGGGCAACTGAATTGAACCCCTTGAACTCAGACCCCTTAGAGCAATTCTGCTGACCAAAGATAGATGTTTGCTTTAGGAAGAGTTGAATTGTTCTCTGGGTTCCACTGGGCTCAATTAAGTTGTCCACGCATATGTGCCAGGTGCTGTTAAAGATGATCTGGGATATCTGAGATGTCCACGTAAAACTGGCAGACTTCAGGTTGTGGCAGTACTTGGGGGCCACTACTGCAATCCGTCTGCAAATGAGACATGACGCAGCTGAAAAGCAGCATGGAATCCATACAGGAGATAGGAAAAGGTTCAGGTCCATAGTCTGTCACTGACTTAATAACAACAAAAAAAATCTATTATTAATATATGAAGGGAATGAGAGCAGGATCTTCTGAGCAAAGATCATGTTTCTATGACAATACCCCTATCAGCAGATAATCCATATAGCATAAGCTTGTCCATCCTGCTGGGATGTATTTTGGCATATTTGGAAAGAAAAATTCTGAAACTCAAACAGAATTACACCTTTGAAAAAGTTGAGGGTTTTTTTTTTAAGATTCCCACTCTTCATCACTCTTAAATGACTCGTTGTATTAATGGGACTCAGTCAAAGGAGATAACAGTGCTGCACAGCCCCCTTGTTTCCTTTCTCTCTTCTCTTTGAGTCTTCTCATCAAAATGACCAGCCCTGCCCTGTCTCTTAATTTCCTGCCTGGATTCAGTCACTCTGCTCTCCCATTAAGGGCAGTTTTGTGAATGACATCTTTGAAAGCTCATCACTGCTTCCATTTGCCTGCGAGGGAAATGACTGCTTACTCATCCCCTTTGGGAAATCAAGTTTACCTTCCAAGGAAGTCTCTTTTTTCAGTACTTTGTACTGGAGCCTTTGCAAAATTCTCAGTACGCTTGTTGGCTCTTTCTTTGTGCGACCTCTAGGAAGAGAAATACACGTTCATGCTCATTTACGCAAGAAAGCGGGTGACTTTCAGGCTCTAATAGCTCATTTTTCGAGTAACTTTTTCTGTAGGACAAGGTGATTCTTTGTCATCCTCTATTAAAGCATGTTTCAAAGTTGCACCAATTTCTTTCTTTATAGAGTTGCTTTTCCCTCTTCAGTCTCATGATGTTTCAGTTTGAATCTTTGGATTTTGGATGCTAATAAAATTCTGGATTCTGATTCTTTTTGTATTACCTGCCTGTTACTTAAGCTCCTTTTATACTCACTTTATGGCTTCTTTGCACAGTGAGTGCAGCAAGTTCACGCCAAGCCTTAGCAGAGATGAAAATCAGGTGCATAGTTTTTGTTGAAAGAGAACTAAAGGTTCATTACAGCACTTGACTTTGCATTGCTTTGAGGAGAAGTCTAAAGCTTCCCAAGCCTTTGACGGGAGCAGCAGAGCACACCGAAACCTGATCTAGCACAGCTCCTAACAGCCAAACGCCCAACATTGTGGTTCATCTGCCAGAACCACTAGTTTTTGTGATTTGCTCTCCACGCTTCCCGTCATTGCAATCTGTGAGGCAGTTATTTGCCGTTTCATGGAAATTATGTGGTTAGATGCAATTCTCAGTCAGCTAGAAGTACCTCAGCAAAGCGATTTTCGATTTGTTTTTCGTTAGGCTTACTGAGAAAGCTCACTTGTGCTTTCTGAAGGAGACTTTTTAACTACTAATCTCTAGGAGCAGCCATCTTGGGGGGCTGTAGCGGATAAACCAAGGTTATTTTCATAGTTCTGCACTTGCCTTGTTTCTGTTCTTATTTCCTTTCAGAAATTGCATCTTGTGTCAGAGAATAAAAAGAAGGAATTTTATTCAATACTAGTGTCCTTATTATTACTCTTATATATATATACACACTCTTATTCTCTTTAGACTGGGTATTAGGAAAAACTTCTTTACTGAGAGAGTGGTGAAGCACTGGAAGAGGCTGCCCAGGGAGGTGGTGGAGTCACCCTCACTGGAGGTGTTCAAGGAACGTGTGGATGTGGTGTTGCAGGTCATGGTTTAGTGGGCATGGTGGGGTTGGGTTGATGGTTGGACTTGATGACCTTACAGGTCTTTTCCAACCTTAGTGATTCTGTGATTCTGTGATTATTCTGTCCTTTCCTCTTTTCTTTTCTTGGCTCTCTTGTTTAGCTATGTGCATACCTTTCAGAGTAGGAGGCAGCCTTTTCTACAGCCCCTCGGTGATTTAATAGGCTCAGTCCCAATAAACTCAGCAAAGCTCAGGCTCCTCAGTCACTTTGGGGATTTCAAATATGTTACCCTGAAAGCTAACAGGGGCAACGACTGTCACATATTATGCCAACGTACTGCATCTAGAGCGATGCCAGCATACTGTGTCATGAAGCTATGGCACAATATTAACTGACAGGGTAGAGCCAGCCTATCTCCCTTTATAAATATGACTGCGGGACAGCTGTGCACGTGCACTGGGGTATGTGGGAACAGTATTAATTTAAATGCTTTAATTCCACCTGGGTTTTCTTGGCTCTATTCTGTGACTCTAGAAGAGGTATTTTTGAGGCAGTATATCTGAAGAATTCCATTTAATATGGGTAAATAATCCATTGCTATGTGTTGGTCAGAAAAGGATGAAGAAGTCCTAATTAATCAGATCTTTTCCTAATTGGCTATGGCAAAGAGATTTCCAAGCCTGCCAAGTGCATAAAGTGGCTGAATAGCTGGCTTTGCCTAAATAAGATATAGTCTGTTTCTGGAATCATTGTACTGAATTTGTTTGGATTTGCTTTGAGGAGACGGCAGCAGGATGTCAGGTAGATTAATCTTGGCTTTTGTACATCCTGTCCCGGAGTGTCATCCCTTTGCCTCCCATCCACTTTGCCCAGGAGTCTGACTGCAGCATTTTTAGCCTTGGATTTTGGATAGTTCTGATGAGGTTCACATGAACCAGATAGATATAATTTGACTGGCACCTCTGAAGCAAGCGATGTTTCAGTGAGTGAGTAGAATTAAATTGTTGACTGTGTGTCATTAAAGAAAGGAGAGAGGGATTTATAGTCTTAGCCATTAGTTTTCTTCGTTTTGGTTCACACAGCCTTTTAAACAGCCTGTTTGGACCTTATATAGAGTGCAGCTTTACTACATTTCCAAGCAATAAAATGTGATGTTGACCATTTCGCTTGGCTGTTCTCCTGATCTTGGTAGTTTTGGATCACCTCACTGGCCTAACTGCTCTTTTGGTGGGGACTAGTCCAAACCAAACTGCTAGGCAAGAGTCAGTTGTCAGCTGCGTGTACGCTGGATGAAGAAATCTGGGTGCTGTGATGTTATGTCACTTAGAAAAAGCTCTGACCCTTTGGCCCTCTGAGCTTCTGCATTTTAAAAATCACCCCAGGAAACACTTTGAGTTATGCCCAGACATTTGAGATGATCATTTGCTATCCCGTTTGCTGGATGTGAGCACCCATTTAGCACAGCCACTAGCCCATTTGTGTCGAACAGGTCTTGGAGAGACGCTGGAGAAGAGGAGAGGGTCTGTCTGAGCCCGGCACTATGCCCAGCAGAAGCCACTCCACAGAGCCTTTAGGCTTGCAGTGATATATCATTTTTCCCCAGAATCACAGGTAAAAGGTGCAACCTTTTCTCCTGCACCAGCAGCAGTATAAAAGGCAAGACGAGTAAATGTAAAGAGAGTGAGATAGCACTGGTATAAGAATGGCTGCAATCAGGTTACAATGAGATTATATCAAATGTGTTGTGAAAGTTCTAATAATTAATTGTGTCTTAAACTGTGCAGCCTATTTGTTTGATCCTTCTTCTGCATTTCTAAAGCAGTCTATCATTTATTTTTCTTCATTCTTTTTTCCTTGTGAACCATATTTCTATACTTCATACTTGATTTAGTAACCATAGCAATGAAATACATGCATTGTCTTCGTCTACAATGGTGTCTAAATAGGTACTCATCTCTGTGTAAGTCCTTTAACAAGGGATAGTTCCCTACCACTGTTATGAGAAGGCTATGGGCTGTTATTGAAATAATTTCCACTTTGATTTTGTGACATCAAGTCCAAAAGTGTCTGACAATGCATTTGTGTCTACTTTATTTCTCAAGAGTAGACATAGAAATATATAACCAGAACTTTCCAGGAGTATTTCTTGTGTAGAGAGAGAACATGGTTAGCATTATATGTTTCCACATACAAAGAGATGTATTAATACCTTTTATTTTCTTCTGCTACCCTCACATTATCAATAACCCAGAAGTTTCTATAGACAAAAAAAAAAGAATGCATACTGACTTTTTCTCTGAGAAAGAGTACATACTCTTGTGCTTGGGCAGTCCTTGAAGGAATAGATGTAAACTGTGTTCATTTCCTAAGCTTAAAAACAAAAGCTGCAAAAGCAAAGCACAGCAAAAACCTCTCCTTTTGTGTTCTTAACAGATTGCTTTTGCACCTCAGCGGCAGATAGATGACTCCCTTTAGCTTATTCACCTTTTATATATTAATTCTGTTGATCAAAGTCTTATGCAAACATAATTCAGTCATTTTCTAGAAAACAGACATGGATTTCTATAGATTTACACTACAGTTACGCTATAGCCTCACGGCACTTGTAGGAATTGAACATCACGTTTGAGCAGCAGTTTGCAACTATTTTATTTTGTTCGGATCATATGGCACAATCAGAGAATGCTGTGGTAGATTTGCACTGAAATTATAGCATTTCCTCTGTGCATCACAGTCTTTCCATACCTCTGCCACAAGCAAGAAATGCTGAATTAGTGTCAACGCTGAAGCCTACTCAGATAAATGCAAACTGCATGTTGCTACATGCACCATGAACATCTCTTGGATGGAGTAGTGTTACAGCTACTGAGATTTAAATTTAAATCTTTCAGCTCCAGGGATATTCTTTAAAAGAAAAGGTTTATCATCCCTTTTACATATGGAACCTAGATTCCCAGGAAAAAGTGACAGGAAAGGTTTTGAACCACCAGCAAATTAAAGACCTAAATTAGACTTCCCTGAAAATTGTGTGCAGAAATATTTCTTGATCAAAAATGTGGTTTTAACTAAGGGAAATTTTCTCATGAGGTTGAATGTTATATCTTAGGATAGCGAAGCATCTAAAAAAATCCATTTTAGGCTGTTGGTTGTGTATATATGTGTTGACATATGTATGTGTGTATGTGCTATATAAACAGCCATTATCTGGATTTTTGCTTTTTCATAAAAGTTAAAAAAAAAAAAAAATCAGTGGGGTAAGAACAGATTAAAATGTAATGCTTCTATTTTATTTGATTTGGGTTTTTTGTGAAAGGAAAGCATTTTCCTACTAGCTCTACTTTTAACTGTAAGTCTTAGCTTCTGGCTATTGCCTGTGTGTTATAAATGCCCAACTGCCAAAGCCAGCTGCTGACTCTGGACTTTTAAACTCTGTATATCTCTAATAGGCTAAATCAAGAAAAAAATCTCTTGCAAGTGCATAGCATGGTTAGCAGCAGGATAGGTAATTTATACATTCCCTGGGGTTCGCAGGGAGTCTGAAAATTGAAATTGAAGCTTGGCCCTATGTCCTAGTAATGTCACTTCTGTATCACCTGCCTATATGTTACTTAAACAGTTCTTCCCTGTGTCACTACTGGGGTTTGAGCCTTTACTGCTTGAACTAAAGCCGTGCCCTAGCTGGGGGCTGCAGCAGAGTTGTACTCTGCATTTTGGGTACAGAAGGGGGACTTGCAACACATGGGGTTGCACTTCAAAGGAGGTGGGTGTGTGCTGTCTTTGACTCAGCAGGAAAATCCTTTTAACTTATGAAAACCTTCTGAAATACTATTTCTTTTTACTTCTTGCAGTACTGGTTTAGATGACAGTGCAGGTAGTTCCTGCAAAAGGATAATGAGTATGGGGGTGAGAATTTTTTAGGGGGAGGTGTTAAAGGCAGAGGCTGTTCCTCAAGATTATAGTAAAATGGGAGTGAAGCCTTGTGGTGGACAGACCCCTGAACCCTAAATAATGACAACAGAAATAATAGAAATAAAATTCTGGTGATGATCAGACCTTTCTTTTATGTATATCACAAAGCAATGTGAATAGAGAGGTTATAGGAAAACAATGTGTTCATCCTGTCTCACCAGAAAATTCATGGGCTCCTTTCCCATACAAAATTGTCTTAATCCTTTTTACATAATCCTTTCCCCTGCTTTTTTTCTTCATCCCCTTCCTCACTTCTGTGTCCCATAGGAAACAACTTTGCCCACTACAAATGTCACAGGGTGTCATCCAGTCATGGTAGTTGCACTCTTCAAAGCCCAGAAATTGTGCTTCGTTTTCATAACTGGGGAAAAAAATCCAATGCTATGTGGTTTCTGCCTCTTTTTACATTTGAATGCATAGATCTTAAAAAATAAAGTAAAAAAAGGAGTGTTGCCTTCCATTTATGCTAAGGATGGGGGTGCTGGTTGACAGCCAGCTGAAGATGAGCCAGCAGTGTGCCCAGGTGGCCAAGAAGGCCAACGGCATCCTGGCCTGGATCAGAAAGAGTGTGGCCAGCAGGAGTAGGGAGGGGATCGTGCCCCTGTACTCGGCGCTGGTGAGGCCACACCTCGAATCCTGTGTTCAGTTTTGGTCCCCTCACTCCAAGAAGGCCATTGAGGTGCTGGAGCGTGTCCAGAGAAGGGCGACGGAGCTGGTGAGGGGTGTGGAGCACAAGTCTGATGAGGAGCGGCTGAGGGAGCTGGGGTTGTTCAGTCTGGAGAAGAGGAGGCTGAGGGGAGACCTCATCGCTCTCTACAACTACCTGAAAGGGGGTTGTGGGGAGGTGGGTGTTGGTCTCTTCTGCCAAGTGACAAGTGACAGGACAAGAGGAAATGGCCTCAAGCTGCGCCAGGGGAGGTTCAGACTGGATATTAGGAAAAATGTCTTTACTGAGAGAGTGGTGAAGCATTGGCACAGGCTGCCCAGGGAGGTGGTGGAGTCACCATCCCTGGAGGTGTTCAAGGAACGTGTGGACATGGCACTGCGGGACATGGTTTAATGGGCATGGTGGTGCTGGGTTGATGGTTGGACTTGATGATCTTACAGGTCTTTTCCAACCTTAGTGATTTTGTGATTCTGTGATTCCGTGAAATAGTAGTGCTGCCCCTCTCTGATGTGCATTCCTGTCCTGTGGTGCTCACTTGCTCACAGCATTGGAGAGTTGGGAAGGAAGAAACCGAATGGATGTCTTTTCTATGTTAGAGGTGACAGTATGGACAGGGGGATCCTGAGTTCTGACAAACCATTTTAATTTTTTTTAAGACTGTTTTGAAACTCTGCAAGTCGTGGAAAGATAAGCAAATACTCTTGTTCTTATAAAACATTTTCTTTCTCATCTCATAGGACCCTCAAATAAGTCCTAAAATAGGCAGATGTTCATGACAAAACCCAGTGTTTTATGAGCACGGTATTCAGATTCCCCATATTTCTGAGGTTATTATGAATTATTGTATCAATGGGACAATTAAAAAAAAAATACAATGACTGTAGAATTGGAAGGGATATCTCATGTCTTCAAAGTTCAGTCTTATGTTGTTGCAGGCAATATCGTATCATCTGGTCCTTTTCCGATAGATGATCAGACTTTATTTAGTAGTGCATCCTTTCCCCAATTTCTCTTCCACATGTAAGTCTCTTGTCGGACAGCTCTATAATCTTAGGTTTTCTAAGAGCAGAGGAAATCAGATCGTTGCTTCCAAAGTAGCTGATTATTGAAATACGTGATGGAGATAAATTTACTCTTCCATCATTCAGAGCTTCTGAACAGTGCGGGACTGCTAAAGTGAAGATACCGATGGTGAAGAAATTATGTTTGTATGGGCGCTAAAGCCCAAACTTCTCATTTTGGGAGCTCCTCATGGAGTCCTTTTGCAGCATTGATTTCCCATAGAGGAGACTGACACATTGTCACAGGTCTGCTGCAGTGGTTCTCAGCAAACTTGAGGAGGAAACTTCACAGGGACTTTGCAGTGAAGATTCAGCAGACTCATATCCTCAGAGAAAATACCTGCTCACCCAAAAAACTCAAGACAGATCGAAGTAATTTGGGGTCGCACATGAGAATGCTGAACCAGGAATGACTGACGCTGTTTACCAAAACAAGTGGATATAGTCAGATTTCTCCAGCTGCTACAGGAAGGTATCAGTATGAATGTGCTACTGGAGAGGACTTGACCTGACAGAACAGAGTGAAACAGGCACCAGTTCTTTGGTGTATGTTTCCTTCACATCATGTTCTATCCAGGGTCCTTCAAAATCCTTGACGTGAATGGTTTTTGTCATCTCAAACTTCCTTTGGTATGTGCTCCTACTCAGACTACCTCTGGTTTCCTTTAGGTGCAATGTCCTGGTGTTTTGTTTTTTTTTTAACACTGTCCAGATCTATAAAATCTGATTATGCATCAGATTTGAAATGTTTACCTTCCAAACTGGCATGCTAGGAAAGAACATGTATGGTAAGATGCAGCTTCTGCATTTAAGTGTCTGCAGGTAGGGGCTACCTATGCGCTAGTCAGTAGAGCCTGTGGAATCCAGAGAGTTATACAGGTGACCAAATGTCTACTCAGGGAGAGCAGAATTCCTCTTGTGTCCCATTGATTAGGTACCCATTAACTGTACAGGTAGGTTAGACACCTAACACAGATGTACACCCATATATGTAGACACCTATATGTAGGGGTGTCAGCCTCAAACTCAATTCTTCCCTTAGGACCAAATGATCTGCCCCAGATTAAATGATCTAGTGTCATTGGAGATGTTCTGTCACATTCGTCCTGGCGTGAAGCAGCCTGTCCAGGTAGGTGCAGGTCAACTCTAGGTTGCGTATCTCACCTGCCAGCCCCATGTAGATGGTTAGGACAGCCTTGGGCATTGCAAATGGCATTGGATGTCAATGTGTGGTTAACCGAATTCAGTCCATGTCTGAACCTGATGCTGGATGTCACTCCTAGTTTTCTAGAAAGATATTCTCTGATCCGTCATGCAAGGGTATAAGGGAATTCAGTCTACAAAAGTGAAGCGTATGTCAGTGCAGTAGTTGACAACGTTCCTGACACTCCCCGGTTTCCTTGGGACATTTAAGGAATACATTTCAGAGGCAGTTTCTTTTCATGAACATAATTTGATCCTAATCATCTTTATACACGTAACATTAAGTTTTTCATTTGCCTCATTAACTGTTGCTTTAAAATTTAGACGGTCAAATATTGATGAAGTACCAAGCTCTGGGACAGACCATAACCTCATTCACCAAATTCAACAGTGTTTGGATTTTTTTCATCTTATAAATTTTCATCAATTTCCCTGTGTGCACAGATCAATCACTTTTCCTTTTGCCAGAGGAAAATTTATAATAGCTGAAAACAAATGTCCCAAATTACCCCAAACTGCTGCTCCAGAAGGGGTGTCTCTTCTAGATACTGTGTCCTCTCTATGTCCTGAACTGATGTCTTGGATGTTGTAGGTGCATCTGAAATTGCATTAGATGACTGTCTTCAAGCAACAGAATTGTACCCTGGACAAACTCTCTGTTGCCAGTGGAAGTTTTCCTTCTGAGGTATCTGGGAACAAAATATTATTTAGTATCTATGTCAGTGGTTGCAATCACAGTCCATGGAGAAGTTTTCTGTAACTCTTACAAAGTTGAGGCTCTTGCCCTTGGATGTCGTTGTTTCAGCTATTGAATTCTAACAGAAGAAGTTAAAAAGAAAACAAATGTTTCTTAAAAAGACTGTTTCTTAACATTTCTTTAAAATGTTTCTTAAAAAGAATCATGCATGTTACGTGTCCTGACAGGACCACCTAATTGGTCTTTTCCATGAAGATACTATACATCCACAAATGGGAAAGACAATGGTGTGTCTGAGGCCTAATGGAAGAAGATGGTCAGCAGAGACACGTGGGTTAAAAAAGTGGACCTTATAGTTAAAACGCTGGCAAACAACCTCTCTCTGTGTTATCTGGCCTTTAACTGAGCAAGTAAATACATTGGTTGATGTATTTTATTGAGAACTCATATATCACAGCTGCTCAGGGCTGCAAGCATAAGGCACGTCTCAGTCATTCTGGGAATCCTTTTTTCGCTGGCTTGAAAATGGCCCTGTCCTAGAGATTTAAAGATGTTGCTGACCCGTGACATATTTTTCTTCAGATAAATTTTAGTTGCAGAATTTCTTCATTGCTAATGAAGAAAATGATATGAAAGGTTTGTGATTTCATTAGCTAAAATTATCTCAGAAGACATGCGATACTGCTAGATGGGCTTATAAAAACTCAGTTATGGGTGAGTTCTCTGTATGGGGAATATATTTGTTATTATTAAAGTAGCAAAAAACCCCAGTCAGTTGTGCACTTCTTGTGCAGTTTCACCGGGGCTGAATATATGAAGGGTTTAGGTTTTAAAACCCAGTGGAAAATGAAAATGAAGTAATGGGATAAAGCAAATCAAGTCTTTAATTCTAAGTCAGTAGTACTTTCTGCAATTAGGATAATGATGTAGAAAATCGTTGCATTCTAAAATCCATTTTGTAGGTTATACCTGTTGAAAGGTTTGTCTCATGCGTGTTCTCATTTGCATCAATTGGTTCAAAGTAATAAAAATCCTAAAAGATTCCAAAACCAAAACAGCTTTCAGGTTTCTGGAGGTGGGAGATGGGACAATCGGGCCACCATGCAGACGTTCGTGCAGAACTGCTTTCTTGGTCTTGATTATTGGTGTGACCCAGCCACTGAAAATCCCTGATGGCTGCTAAATTAAACTTTTTTCAGATCTCATGAAAGCTAGTGTGATTATCTTCCCAAATAACATACCACATTTTATGCATTCTTAAGAAATCCATAGTTTTATGTATGCTGTAATATTCATATCAATAAGAAGACCTTGAGGAAAATCCATGAGCTCTTGGGCTACCACACAATGATTTTCATGTAATAAGAGTTTGTGTTTCCTGGACATGCAGAATTTGAAGCCAGTCTCCTGGAAACCAGAGACATGCTCTCCAGTCCTGAAATTACTACTGTAGATCCTTCTTACACCATCCCCAGTTTTTCAACATCCTTTAAAAATGTAGTTGGCAGGCACGGATAGAATATCCCAGCATTAGTCTCGATGCTGCAGTAAACAAAAATCAAGTCACTCTCTACTCCTACTCTGCTGTGCACATGTCCGTGAATTGCATTAGTGCTTTTCATCACGGCATCCTAATGGGAGCTAGTGCTAAGCTGTTTGGCTACTGTGACCCCTAAATTACTTTCAGATGCTATTTTCCATTATGTAATCCTTTGTTCTCTCTGTTCCTGCTTTCCTTCTTCCTAGCTGAACACAGAGTCATATGTCTATATTAAAATATGGGTTTGCTGATTGAGCCTAATGTAGTAAGGAATCCGAGCTGATTTTATGACTACCTCACTCTCCTTAATACTTATTACGATGTCAAACTTTGTGTCATTCACAAACGTTATCAGTGATGGTTTTATATTTGTTTCCAGATCCCATAAAAAAATTTAATAGTGTTAGACCTAAGACGAGGCCTTTAAAAGGTAACGCAACACTTAGGAGGTGGCTCAAATGGTTTACGTTATAGCCGGTGTGAAACAATGTGTGTTTAGGAGTAATTCTGATTCTCAGTGGCGCAGATGAATGGTGAGTAGCAGTGCTTGCGATATTTATTAATGGTCGATATGGTGCAATAAAACCCTGCTTTGCCTCCAGCTCAAAAAAAGGAAGCATTTTAAGGGTAAAAACGAGGCAAATATTGGTAGCTAACTTAGCCAGCTGGTCTCCCCCTGTTCCCGCTGTAGTTAATGGAGAGAGAAGGGCTCCTCTGCAGTCGGCGCAGGCTAAGGCTTGGGCACACAGAATTGCCTCCTGTCTCTGCGGGCTCTTGAAGGATGTCAGCTATCTTCCATGCCTGAAGCTGGGGGATGCGAATTACTCCTTTCCCCCAGCTGTTAAATAATAATCTTCACTTTTTACGGCTCTCTAATTTGAGGTGCCAAGCACCTATGTAATTCCCTCAATAAATAACGTAAAGAACTTGCATTAACATCTTAAGATTCAGGAGCCATTTTAGGCATTAGAGTAGCGACAGTGCTAACATTTCACAAGCAGCCCTAATGCTTCCCCTGCCTGCGTTTGTTTTACAGTGATCTTTAATTTCCTGATTGCACACCGGTTTCCAAATAATACGATGTACTGTACACACATTTTCTACAATTCTTAGAAAATGTGCGGCATGGTATAAGCAAAACAATACAGTATTCCTATATAATCTTCTGCTTGTACAATGTTGTAGAATAACGATGTACATCTGAGGAAATATCTGGCTCTCCTGCATTTTTTCATAGAAATTAACTGTGTATCTAATTGCCTCATCTGCCAGTCTGCAATTTGCATGTGTTCACAGGTATATTGTTTTTGTGTTTAACTGCTTCATTTCCATGAATTGTATGCATAAAGGGGTCGTAGAGCTCTGTGTAGTACAACGCTGCTTGCTAAAATATTGAAATACATACCTTAGAGAGAAGAAAGATCATTTAAAGTTGATTAAGATCATGTTAAGCAGAGTACCATACCAGGAAGGAATGCTACCTACCCTCGTAAAGCAACCAGTATTGCAGGGAGGTCTATGAAACAAGAGAGAGCAGGAAACAGCAGAAACACCTTATAAACCAAATTCTCCTCCTACGAATAACTTTGTTAAATTCAGGGGAGTCGGACCAGAATCGAATCTGTGCAAGATCGAAGGAAGGTCTTGTCAATGTGTACTGCCTAGGGGGGCCGAGGGAAGTGTGCAGGTGCAACTCTAGTTGTGGCGTTTCCTGATTTTGTTGATTGCTTAATTGTAATGCTCTCAATACACTTGTTTCAGAGTGGAATTTCTTAAATGAACACCACTCAGAGCTCATTAGCACCCACAGATATAGAGCAGCCAGCATTACCATGCTTAAAAAATACCTGGAGGAAGCAGCAAGGCTGGAAATGGTCATGTATGAAAACTTGAACCTGGATCCGGAGTTTTGGAGCATTTGATCAGCTAATTCATGTAGTACATTGCAATGAACTATTCCATAATGCTGCTTCTGTACTGCAGAATGGGAAGAATCAAGGAGGGTGTTCAAAACCAGTTTTTATTATTTGCTTGTGGGAAGGTTGAGGTTAGGTCAAGCCTAATGGTTCACAGCAGACTGACCCTGCAGGTATTTTCACAGGAGACCTTAGCTCTGTGTTACAGCTTGATTATCTGCCCCATACAGTGTGCGTAGCCTCAACCTACCCAACTGGTCTTGCAACGAGATGAGCCAGGATCCTTCCTTGGAGAGCTCTGGTGCTTTTTGCTGCAAGGATAGAGTTTGTAGGCATCCACCTCTCAGGCTTGCTGACATGGTGCTATGGATATGCTTTTGGGGGTCCCTGGAGCGGCTTATCAGGATGCAGCCTGTGGCTATATCTGTGCCGATAAACACTGCCAGGGCACAGGCCCAGGCACCGGACTGCCGCCATTCTTACTTTTCACGTGGTCTTGGCACAGTTTTGGCCCTGGTGAACTTTTCAGACACTTCCCAAGCACAGTTTGGGAGCTGGCACCTGCCAGAGACCATTCCCAAAAGGCAATTTGGATGCTGCTATGTAGTTCTGGAGCGTAGGAGAGCATGGGCATGGGCAGACCGTGCCAGCTGGCCTCTGGCACCGGGTTAACAGAGTTGTGGAGGTCCGCAGTTTGAATGAAGTTCTATTTTAGAGCTCCCATCTTTTGGGGCGGGATCCAGCACGGCTACTTTCAGCCACCGCAAAGCAAGACATCTCGTCTAAGCTCCTGAACCGTGCGCCTGCAGGATTGCAGAGAGCTGGGCTCCTCCAAAGGGCAATTCATCCCACTTAGTTACCAATTTGGGAAAGACCGACAGTGGGTGACAAACACTCCCCTCTCGCAGTGGAGCAGGTGTCGATGTCTATGGGAGGGCAGACACCTTCTGCAGGAAGCTGGTGGGAACAGAGATGGATGTGCCATCAGCATGCAACAAGGCTGCAAGCACCAGGCCAGCTTGGACAACATGGATGAAGTTCATCCCTCCGTAAAGAGCAGCACAAGGCTTGTATGAACTCACACCCTTCACCCGGGATGCGAGTGGTGCAAAAGCTTTAAAGCCGTCTGGGTACGGCTCAGAAATGAGCCCTCGACGGCCGAGCGATGTGTTCACGTGAATCGCGATGGGCTCGCTCTCATCTCTGATAACTCGCGTCCAAAAAGTGCTGATTGGGAGAAGAAAACTTTCAGCTAATTACTGTCATTTTTAATTTTTTTTTGAATTTTTTTTTTCCCTGCGAGCTCTGACTACTGTTCTTAATTTCCTGACCAGCTTGCGCCCTTCCCCCGCGCCTCTCCGAGCATCTGTGGTCGTTTCAAATTGAGCTGTACTACCTGCTGCTCCGACTTTCTAACATACCATACCAGTTGGTTTGCCAAACAGTGAACTGCCAGCCATCTGCCATCCGAATCAGAATTTACATTGTTTCATCTTAAAATAACGCCTTCGGAATATCAAGTAACTCTCTGCATCAGGTTTTGCGAACTGAAAATCGGCCAGGATTAAAAACAAATACCAAATGTGCCTCTGAAAGGAGTGGTGAGGGGAGGGGGGGGAAAGTTGGAGAGGTAAAGTTTTTAATTTGCTGTTTACCTGATCTGGAGTGAGACGATAAGGCTGATAATTTAAATCTTGCAAATGCAATCTCCTTAACACGGAAGCAATTTTGCGGTAGCTGGTGAGGTGGAACGGGGGGAATGGGGACTGGTTTCTGTGCATAGCCTGGTACTCTGTGACTTTTTCTTGAGTCAAATACTCCTTGGGCCTCAGTTTCTCTGTCTTCAAATACTTCAAACTAAGTATTCACAAGTTCTTGGAGTACTCTGCTCTTAGGACTGCTCTTTGGGTGTATGATTTTCATGACTACGTCAGCTAGCTGTAAATTAATGAGTCAATTGTGGCAGAGTATTAACTTAGCGGAGATCTAATTTGCCTGACTCCTTAATCCCACTCATTAAGAGGAAAAATAATAAATTTACTAAAACTGCGGACCACATTCTGCTGTTTGGTATTAAACATGTTTAATCATGAGGTTTTAGGATATATTTTAGCGACAATGTCAGGCAGCTGACAGTTCTTCTGAAGTCAAGCGATACCCCCCACTCTATACCTGCAGTGAAGGTCTCCGTAGGTGATGTTTACTTGTAAGACTTACTAAATAAAAGAGGAATCTGACTGACGGATCACGGTCCCTCTGTTCCGGCAGTCTAAAACATAATACTGGCCAGTGTATTTCTACTTACAAAAGTCCATCGGGATATCCGACCTATGGACTGTTATGAAAGGCAGTAAAACAGAAGGGGGTTCAGATGTCACCAACAGATCTTAACTTGGCTCTCTCTCCTCCCACAAACCTTCCATGTGGTTCTAAAATCACTTGAGCCCTAAAAAAATGCTTTAGTGTGACGGTTTCTCTTAGGCAATGTGTTGCAAATATCCCTGTTGCTGAAGAAGTCGTGGATAACGTGGCTGCGCTTCCAGTGCCAAGTCCACTGAAATTAGTTGCCTGTAGTAATGGAAGGTGTAGGAACATAGACTACTTATCAAAGTGTTGAAATGTCAGCCCACAAGATGAATTTCCAATGTACTTAGTTCCTAGTTAAGGGGAAAATAGATGCATATTCCAGCATACAGTATAATAGCAGTCTCAGTCTTCTCATCTTGGGTGTTGATCGACAGCTGGCTGAATATAAGCCAGCAGTGTGCCCAGGTGGCCAAGAAGGCCAACGGCATCCTGGCCTCTTTCAGAAAGAGTGTGGCCAGCAGGAGCAGGGAGGGGATCGTGCCCCCTGTACTCACTGGTGAGGCCGCACCTCGAATGCTGTGTTCAGTTTTGGGCCCCTCACTACAAGAAGGCCATTGAGGTGCTGGAGCGTGTCCAGAGAAGGGCGACGAAGCTGGTGAGGGGTGTGGAGCATAAGTCTGATGAGGAGCGGCTGAGGGAATTGGGGTTGTTCAGTCTGGAGAAGAGGAGGCTGAGGGGAGACCTTATTGCTCTCTACAACTACCTGAAAGGGGGTTGTGGTGAGGTGGGTGTTGGTCTCTTCTCCCAAGTGACTAGCGACAAGACAAGAGCAAATGGCCTCAAGTTGTGCCACGGGAGGTTTAGATTGGATTTTAGGAAAAACTTCTTCCCTGAAAGGGTTGTCAGACATTGTCACAGGCTGCCCAGGGAAGTGGTTGAGTCACCATCCCTGGAGATATTTAAAAAAACTGTGGATGAGGTGCTTGGGGACATGGTTTAGTGGTGGACTTGGCAGGGTTAGGTTAATGGTTGGACTTGATGATCTTAAAGGTCTTTTCCAACCTAAACAATTCTATGATTCTATGATTCTGTGATCTTCCAGGACTGTGGGAAAGGTGTATTTAGAGCAATATCCACCCATTAACAGTAAATTAATTCCTTCAAATGGAATCATCACAAAACTGACATATCTGCATCTAGGCCTGAAGCACTGAGTTAGAGTCAGCCTATCTGTGGTGCCTAATATATGCGCAATACCCAGAAACACTTCTTTCCAGCAGCACCTCCTCCAGGATCTGTAAACTCAGATGGAACATATGTTTTGGGCCAGAGAACAGAAGCATGTCAGGCTGATTACTTAAGCACTCAGAGGGCGATTACTCTTACCTTGCTTTAGCTGTTTAAAATTAATGGCTTTAACCTAAACTTGTCATGTAGGTTGCCTCCGTTATCAATGGAAAGAGAGCAGCGCCTCCAGGGAACAATTCAACCCATCCTAGAATAGGTCTGGGTTTTGATAACAATTTTCTCACCTTTCTCCTGAACCTTAAGACTTAGCTAAAGCTGTGCGTCTACATTTTAGGTGAATCCTACTAAAATAGATTCCACCTACTATTTTGGGTTCCTGTTTGTTTTTTATTTTACAGAAACTGCATGCTAGGTCTTTCTTCTGCCAGAACCCAACAGCTGCTCTAGAAACTTTTTTTTTCATTGCTTTTTGAAAGACTGAGCTCTTCTCAGTTAAGCATTTGGCCTTGGGAGACCGCTTCATATTCTGAATCTGGGTCGGACATCGGTAGTGTGCACCCCTCATTCAGATGTTTAAGCTTCAAATCATGTGGCTTGACCTGTCTTTGGGCCTAGAATTTCGCAGGGGCTAACTATAAAATACTCTTTAGAAGTGCCTGGGGCTAAGTTAGTATTATTTTGTTGAAGAGGCAAGCAGAGCCATGGCATGGGCACTTGCATTGGAAAGACGTTCTCCACACTATTAAAATGTTGTAAGGGTTCCTGGTACAGTTTGCCAGTTTTGGTCCAAGAGAAACTCTACTGGATAGTGACCAGGCATGGTTAGAAAGCTTGGGCAGACAAGGAACTATTCCCGGTTGGCACTTTGGATGCAACCAGTGTGTTTGGGAAGTAAGAAAATGTAGCTGTGTCATGTTAGTTGGGCCTAAGGGGCACAAAATGGGACCTGGCACATTTTATTTGCCAGTATAGATTGTAGCTTGAGTCTCTGCATTAGCCACAGAGTGCTTAATTGAAGTACTCTGAATTAATGCCAGGCACCTGCATTTTAGGTGTTATAAAATCTAAGTAGGCACCTGAAGCAGCCTGAATCTCACTGCACGTGCCTTGGTTTGCTCAGGACTGGGCAAGGACCCAGATTCTGTTTTGGGAGCTTTCTTTCTGCATTATTTATATACTCATATTTTAGTAGCCACTGCAAGTCCAAAACCCACTTATGTAAAGTGTTATGCTGACATGTAACAGCAAGATTGTCCTGTCTCCAAACCCACTTATGATTCATGTATAAGTTGAGAGGTAAGAAGTGTTCTCAAGAAACAGATGGTGGGACCACAGGATAACAAAGAGATCCATTAGTAGAGGTATTCCATGAATTTCCTTCATTGCCTCTTCTCCCAAAGGTCTCACAAAAGATAGTTTATGATAAAACTCCTAATAAAACTCAGGAAAATAACTTCAGTTAGGGCTTGAGGGTGGTAAGGTTCAAGCTGGTAGGTATGTCTTTACTGCAGCCCCAGAAAAACTAGTGGAGCATATTGATACCCAAATTACTTTCAAAATGGTTCTGAACAGGGAAAATTACCCATGTTGAGCTTCATGCCTGCACATTCAGCCTGCTATTCATAGGCAAACTAGCTAGTTTAAAGCCATGGGAGGTGCTTTAACACAAACCTTTAGCTTTTCTAGTTGCTAATGTTTCACATCTCTCCTCATTCATACAGAGAAGCTCAAGTCTTTGCTAATCCTTTCACCTGCCAGCTGTGTTTGAATATTAGCAAAAAAATGTTTCCATTTGTCCAAGGTCACTGAGATGTTTCTTCAGAATTGAATTCCAACTATTCAGTGCTCTTAAACTCTCAGAGAAACATTTGAAAACAGTTACCTTTTAGAAAATCAAGGATGAAGAATCGAATTGTGCTCTGTGATTTGCATTTATCAGTAAACGCATTTACCGGCAAATCTTGTGGTTTCCTCTTTATGCCTAAGTTGAAGCTTAGACACCTCAAAATGCTGTTCCCAGGATACCATGGGAACTGTCAGGCATCACACAGCCTTACAGAAAAGGAAAAAGGAGCTACAAGAAAGACCACCTAGCAAAAATTACTGTTATTTGTGGGGTGGGAGGGGTTCACTTATTCTGGACTTTCTGATTCTAGGTGGGCTTAGGCTATGAGAACCCAACTACTTTATGGAAGATTTTATAAATCTGTGCTTGACTTTTAATGTCTGTGATGTCTCTCTGTTAAGAAACCATTTATAGGGCAAAAAATTGTGAAAGTCAATGTGTTTTCACAGTATTTTTTGCCTTTAGGGATGGAAATATTAACAGAAGATCAGTCATATTTTTTTTTCCCCAGTTCTGTAAATAACTTAAAGCTTTTAAGGCCCTAAGAAATATATAAACAAAAATATTTGAGATATAAATATTAGTGTCCATAATCCCTGTACTGTTTATTTATAGGAAACCAAGGAAACACAGGAGTGGTAGGTGGAAGAATTGAAAACCACACTTTAATAAAGAAAAAGACATAATGAGCAACCATGTACTGTGCTTGGTGTTGTGCCCAAGTTAATTCGTGGAAGACTTGCAGACTGTGTTGTCATCTGAATTATGTAATTTTTGAAGGAAGTGCTGCAAAGGATGTAATTGTTAGGAAGATCATTTCTATCCTGATATAAATGGATCCTTCCATTTTGTGAAAAAGGAAAAAAGAAAAGCCAGTCAGAATTAATTCAAGATCTTTATATTGGCCATTTTTAAGACTAAAATAGATGCTGCTTGGGCAAAGGAACAGTGAAGCTACTGAGGTCAGATTTAGACATGGGAGCAATGATATTACTGAGAAGCAATCGGTAGAGATGTTCATAAAAATGATTGAGAAAGGATCCCTGAAGGACAAAAGCTGAAGACAAACCTGCCATAGGCACAGGCGAGACTTCCAGCCCCAACTTCCAGTCACTGCATATGCGAGTGTCTGAAAACTGAAGTGCACCCGTCTTTGGCATGAGTCAATAACTTGAGTGAACCTTTGCATATGGGCTGAACCCATGCCTTGTCCACAGAGCTGTAACGATCCAGGGAGTGCTCGAAACCTCCCTGCTGCTAAGCAGCTCCTGGAGCAGGAGAGCGGCGCGTGTGATTAAGGAGAAGGTGGTTATGGATCGGGAGCCGTGGGAGGTCCTGTACTCCTTGTGCCTTCTGGGGACAGCAGGAAACCGGGCAGAGAGAGGTCTGTGAAAAGGAGTGAGGCAGGTGATGATAAAAATTGCTTTCTGAACAGCTCAGTGTGACTCTTTTTTGACTCCTCACTGTTTCCCTGTGAAAGCACCCTTTCCTAGGAGCTGGTGCTAGAACTTTTCCCATGTACATTTTCATGCTTGATGCAAACTTGCTCAGCTTTCTCACCCTAGACAGAATCTCTGCTATGTGTAGAAAGGAATGTTTTGAAGACTGAGCAAAGCCATTAGTTAATCTTCCTCTGAGAGATACATATGCCCAGAGACTGCATCCTGCATAAGATGCTGTCTGTGGGAAGGGTGGAATTCAAAAAATGTTCAACTCTCATTCTGAAAACAAGGACTGCGGACTAAATTCCACCTCGGTTTGCAGCCACAGTGGTTCCAAGAGGTTCTGTGCTGTTTGTACCTGACAGAGCTTGACCTTCTCTGTACGAATAGAGTTGATGTCATGTAAAGTTTGCTGAGACAAAGATTGTGCAGGTATTCATTTATAAAGAAGGCAGGTTACAGAGAGAATCTCCTGGAAAAATGGTCAGAAGCTAACAAAAAAATGTTTTAGTATAGCCAGCTGCTACTTTTGGCCTGACACAAAGGTAACAGACATGGTGTAAGTGGTGTATTGGGTAAAAACACGTAAAGGATCTCATATTTGCATGTGATTTTAAAACAGCTATTGATACCCTCTGTTCAGTTCTGGATCCAATTGGAAATGAAGGTAATGGCAATGATTAGAATAGAATAGAACAGAGCAGAATGGAATATTTTCAGTCAGAAGGGACCTACAATGATCATCTAGGCCAACTGCCTAGACAGGTACAGAAAATAGGCAGTGGTTGTAAACCAAGGGGTTTCAAACTTAATGTTTCCAGCTTACAGAAAAGGAGAGATGAGAGGAGAGGGAATTTTACCATTAATCTTAAATGCTTAAATGTGGAAAAGATCTCACATATGGGACATTTCAGTCCTTTTGACAAAGACGTAACAAGAGACAATGGTTGGAACTTACCACTGGGCAAAATCTAACATGGTATTTCCTGGAATTGAAGATAGTTGAACATCAGGATTGTAGAAACTTATAATAATTTAGACTAGAAGGAACCTCGGGAGGTCTCTGGTCCAAGCCTCTGCTCAGAGCAGGTCTAGCTTAGATCAGGTTGCTCATGGCTGTGTCCAGTTGAATTTTTAATATCTGTAAGGGGGATGGTCCACAGCCTCTCTGGCTCCCTGCTTGAGTTCCTGGCCACCCTCACAGTGAAAATGCTTTCCCCTGTTACAGCTTGTGCCTGTTGCCTCTCATCCTTCCACTTTGCACCTGTAGAGGAGTCTGGTTTTGTGTTCTGTATACCCTCCTTAGACAGTTTAAGAAAGCAGTAAGATTTCCCATTAGCCACTCCCCTGGTTGAATGAACCCAACTCTCAGCCCCTCCTTGTGTATTATGTGCCCCAAGCTCCTAACTACCTTGGTGGCCTTCAAGGCAGGGGAGGAAATAATGCATTTGTTTGAAATTTTTAACAGGACACTAAATACCTTTCTGGAGAACCTGCTTTGTAAAATATGAATTCCTCTTTCTGTAATTGTTTAGCAATAGAAGTAGGACATATACTCTTTGTGTGTAGCAACTGATGGTGTTTGAATTATCTTAAAGTAAGTTTCCATAGTGGAGTAAATACTGGCCCTTTAAACTCTCCTGCTTTATAAAGGAATGCCAATAATTAAAGATCACAAAAAAATTGTTCAAGGCGCTTGTGCTGCTTTGGTCATTGGTGGATGGGAGGGAAAGCTGTAGTAAACTCATAGAATTTTGTTGAGAAAACCCTTGAAACGTTGCTCTGTGCAGTATGTTTCTTACAAAATGAGTGTATGTCCCCTGCAAAAATTACAGCTTCCAATAAGTATTAACCTGTGCCCCATGTAATGTCCATGTCTTGTATGGGACAGCCACAGCTTTTGACCCAGGGACCAGTTTGTTCAGGTAAGTTGTATACCATGGCTAAGCCTTAGGCTTACAGTACAAAGAAGTTGCTGGCGAGGCCATACTACAAAGCAGATCAGAAGACTCTTCTTGCTGTAAAGAAAGGTTTTTGACAGGTTTTTGTTGGTTTTCATTTGAATTTGAATCAATTCCCTGATGTGGTTCAGGAAACACTGGTTGAACCCTTGCTCCCTGGAGATGGCTTGCACCATGCTTCCCTTCAAAAACTGGGGTACCTGCTATCTGCCACACTTCCCTCAAGGCCGTTAAATTCTTGAAGTAAAATAAATTCATCAACTTAACAACAGAAAGAGAAAATTCATAGCCAGAAACCTGGGGATGATCAAAAATGATCTCTGTGTGTGTGTGTGTGTGTGTGTGTGTGTGTGTATATTCCCTATACGTGTGTGTATATATATTCCGTATATCCAGTATATTCTGCAATATAAATCTTTTTGATCCATGAGTCCTTAGTGGAGCTATTTGGGGGAAGGAGGTGGAAAAGAGGGGGAAGTTATGAAGATGTTGGCATTTTAAAGCTATGTTTTTACAGAAATGAAATGGAAATTCTAATCTGTCCATTGAAACGTTCATGAAACCACTTTTGAAGAAATTACATTTCACAATGTCTTTACTTTCCTTTTTCCCCATTTTGCCCTGTAATACAATAAAAAAAGATGTAGTTCTCTGATACTTTTTCATTATTTCATTGCCATATTTTATTCCCTTGATATTATTTTTGATGGTAAGGGAGGAAAAAAGTGGGGAAAAAGAGCTAAGCAAAGGTGAACATTATTCTGATGCATTCAGGAGACTAGAAGAACCCTAAAGTGGAGTAGTGATTTCTTAGGAAAGCTAGGATATTTCAATAAAATGCAGCTTTGCCACTGAAGTTTTCATTTTCAGACAAAATTAATTTTACCAAAGAACATATAATGAATTCTAGCATTTATGTACCGTGATGCTGTTGCTCTAAAAACCTTTTGTTGATGGTTGCTATAGAAAACCTTTTGATAAACAGGTGTATATATAGTAAGCTTTTAGCCAAGTGCTTTTTTCAATTTTTTTTCCTTTGCCATTCACGCGTGATCCTGACGAAACAGATTTACAGATGGCCACATCCTAATCTCACTTTAATTAGGGTAAATCAGAAGTACTTCATGAGCATCCCTGAAAGTATGCTGATCTAAAAGTGGACCAGAAGAAAAATCTAGCTCCCATGGTGTATTTATTTTATGGCTTTATTTCACATGGGTTTTGCAATTATTTATTTATGTTTGACTTAAACATCTCCAACCTGAAGGTGACACAAAGCCTAGTTTTAAATGTTTTTCTACAGCAGTCCAGCTAGTGCCCCAAGCGTAATTTGGCTCACTGAGCACAAGATCCTTTCACACCCCTCTAGCAAAATCTTCCATCAGAGAGTCATGAGCCCTGAGAGGACTTTGAGAGAATTTATTACATTATTAATAAACCGGTTGATTAAAGGACACAGTTCCCTCTGGCTTTTCCTAAACTGGTTTTGTTCATGGTATTTTAATTCAGGCACATTCCATAATTAAGACATTTTGATTCCATTTCTATTAACAGTGATAAGGAACCAAATCATAAAAAAATCAAATAAAAGTGGAGAAAGGCCTGGGGACACAAGCCTCAGAGAGCGCCCAGTATCCCGCAGTCGACTGTGATATTTTCTTTATGAAAGGTATCAGATTCTTTTTGTTGCACAACGTCTCCTTTAGAGTTAAAGAAAATAAGAATGGAGAAAGACAAAAGTATGGCATCTCAGTCAGGGAGTGCAGCGTGTGTCTCACGCCTAGCGCGCTGCCTCCGCTCGACCACAGCCATCTCAGCTGGCACAGCTCGGAGGTGAATGCCTTGCAAATACAAAGGGGTAAGGGAAAGAAACCAAATTCACAAGACCTACATTTGCAAATTCACAAGACCTACATTTGCACAAGAATTACATTAGCCATTTGCAGATGCATTTCTCTGCATACTGAGATTTGACTGGATTCTGCCTTATTAGACAAAGGGTTTAATTGAAGAAAGCGGCTTTAATTATGTATAGCATACGCAGCGCATGCTGGCAATCCACTTTTGATAAACTGGACGTGAAGACCCAAACGAGCTGAGCTGACCAGCAGGAAGGATCACCCACTTCCAGCTGCGATGAGCTGAGTCCTTTTGCGAGTGAACCCCAGCGAGCACGTCCTGGCAGAGCTGAATTTCACAAACCCACGGCATTTTAATACGCTTTAACTGTAGCCTAATGAACTCCATCTATATTAGTAAGCTAAATATAGCCAGAGCATGGGCTCAGATGTTGGCCCAGGATTTTTAGTAAAGCCTCTGACACAGTGTTGGCCAGATCAACTATGCCCTTCCCAGACGTGGTCTGAGAGTCAGCACGTGCCAGGTACCAACCTGAAGTTTGGATGTGGCCACTCGTTTTGGGGTATTTCGTTGTATGTACTTAAACAGGGCCATGACAGTTGATCTTTAGGCCAGAGATCAGTCCTTTATTCCTTCTAGATACCCTCCGAAAGAGCTTAGGGACAGGTATATAAAACGCAGGAAGGAAAAAAAAAAAAATAAAAATTATTCTATATTAACCCAACACTTCAATAAAAGTAGTTGCTAGATGTAGGGCAAAAAAAATGTTTCCTGCCTACACTTCTGTATTCCTAAGTACCTATTACAGAGCTTTAACATGTCTTTTTGTAGTGACTAGGATGTAAGGCATTCACTGTATGGGTGTACCGCAGCTCTTTGCTGACTCGAATCACAGAAAAGTCAGAGAAGTGTTTTCTCTGCAGCAGAACTGCCTGAAGAACCGCTGACAACTCTGACTGAGGAAGTGTTTGTGGCTCGGTACCTGCAGCAAGGGATGGAAAATAAACATTGATGTTGTCAAATAGCTGCCTTCAGGTGCAGAAATAGGTCAGCCAACCTGGAAACCTTTGAATTATCTCCAAACAATAATTGGCAGGTCAAAGATAATATGGGAATGTGGGTCTGGTCAAATGATACAGGAGTGCATTGAAGCAGAAAGCAAGCTGTACAACTGAAAGTGGGTGGGAGAGCTACTGAATACCGAGCACCCGGGGCAAATATCAAAGATGTTGCTCCTGTTTTAATTGAAGACTGATCATGTCCTACTCATTTAGAAGAATATATTCTACACACTTTCAGTAAGGAAGAGCTGTCAGGTTTGTCCTCTTTCATATTTGTCACCTGCACTCTGGCATATCAGGGCAGACCAACCTTCACCTACAGAAGATGCTGCTAGTGATGGATTATATGTCTCTGTGCCCTCTTTCTTCATTCTGTGGGGCTGCGTTGGCTTCAGTGAATTATGCCAACATGAAATTGGTATCATGAAATGGAGGATGTGGCTTATGAAGCAGTCCCAAATTGGTCATACCAGTAGCTCTATGATTATCTTGCTGTTGTGCTACGTGGACACCATCGAGGGTTGAGGCTGAGTTCAGATGGCATGTTGGCCCTGACATAGGGATAACTTCATCTTCAAGCATCGTGGCTTTCAGGTAGCGTGTGGGGCGGCGGGGTTGTTTTCTTTCATTCTGACTCATCACTGGCTCAAGAAAAGAGTTATTTTTCTCTCCCTACTGATCAGTGGAATAAGCACTAAAAGAAGACTGTGCATTGTAGGTCACCTACCCACTCCTCTACTTTGCAGGTTTTCAAGTGCTTCTTCACATGTAGCTCTATAATTTTCCAGCCTTTCATAAAAGATAGACTCAAGCTATCTGTCAGGGTCATAAAATGAAGACCATTGTGTTCTGTGTCTGATCTAACGGATAAAGCTGGAACTTGCTTTCATGCCGATGCCTGAAATAAATAAGCCAACCCATTGAGATGTAAGCTCAAATCCACCTTGCCCTCCTAACTTCTGGGATTCTAAAGACATTTTCAGAATTCTTGGCTTTCTCTCTGGTATTTTGAAGCTCTTTTAGATGGATGTGTAAAACAGAAAAACATTTCAATCTTATATTTAAGAGCCGGTTATTCAGTATTGTTCTCTCTAAGTATTGCTGCAAATGGATGTAATGAGCATGTGCTGTCTCAAAGCAAGCTCAGAGGAGAATAATATTCCAATGCAGAGACACTTCTGGAGAGAAAGCAAATACCTTCTTTCTTAGTCCCCCTCCCCAAGCCCCCTGAATACATGTAGTCAGCTTTTTCTATATCACCAAGGGGTTTTTATTCCTTTGCAATATGGCAAGCTATTTCTTCCTTCTTAAATTTAGTTTCATCAGCAGTTATGGCACAGTGTGTGGCTTTTCATAATTCTACCAATGTTTCTGCAAATGATTACTTAGCGCAGTGCATTATTATTACTGTGGACGATCACTTACAAACATCTGGCAGGACTGACATAGGTAGGGCTGAGCCTGCCTTCAGGTGGAAGGATGGGTCAGAGGTCCTTCCCAGTCCTATTTTTATAATACTCTGCTTATTCAGTTGCCCGGTTTTCTCTTTTTTTTGCATGTCTTCAGCACTGGATGTTGTTATCTGCCCCAAATCATCATCTTCTTTTTCTGTGATGCCCTAATAATGAGCTTTTGTCATGTACAATGACTACATCTTATTTTTTCCCCCTTTTTATCGTAATATCATCTGCTTGGGATGTTCTGAGAAAAATGCAACAAGCTATGATAAATCACCTTGTCAAGTTACACAGTAATTCAAGCTGGTGCTGAAGTTACAGATAAAATCCAGCAAGAGGCTTTGTGGGGAAGAAAGGTGGGGGAAGGAATTTGGTTCTTCAGAGCCTGCATCTCTCTTGTGTCTGTAATGAGTCTATGGGTGGGATGAAATGGGGGGGATATGTCAACCTTGCTGTTGTTCCTAATGAATCAAGAAGCTATTTCGAAGAGTTTCTCTGTCTCTCAGGAGCCGTTTCCATGTTGCAACATCAGATATGCATTTTGAATCGCTCTGCCTTTTCAACCTGCACCTGCAGCGCAGGGAAACATATAAAGTTTAGTACGGTGTGTGTTATCAGGTCGAAGGGTTGGGTGGACCTGGCTGCAAACTTCATAGAGCCCTTCGCAGTCTGAGGTTTTACAGCGGCCACAGAAAGTAGAGGCAAACACAGGCAGTTTTGCAGATGTTTTCTCCGTATTTGTTGTCAGGGACCTCTGAGAAGAAAAAAACCTTTCCTCTTTTCTCTTAAAGAAATGAGCAGGGCCACAAGTGTTCCCAAGATGTTAAGACCAGTTAGTCTATAAATAACAGAAGTCTTAGTATTTCTCTTTGTAGTCCCTTCAGCCAAAAAATGAGTTCTGGCAGAGCTGGAACACACTCCTTTCATAGTTGCTGCATCTGCTCACAAATAAAGAGCAACCGCATCCTTTGAGAATGAAGGACTTTGCTTTCAGATGAAAGGAAAAGGGCATAGAAAGTCCAAGTATAAGGGTAGGTTTCTTTTCTATGAGTGCAGCCATCTTAAACTGAAATCATTCTCTGAATTGCAGCTCCTCATGGCAGATGGGTAGGAAAACTGCCTGGATACTGAGAGATGTACATAGACATGAAAAGCAGAACAGATCCGTGATTACAAATAAAAGAAATAGCGAAGTTTTAAAATAGTTTTACTCCCAGTTCCCCACCTCCCCCGGTGTAGCGATGTTTCAACAGTTTAACACATTAGTGGAAAAAATAGCACCCAGAAAAGACATCATTCAGAGGAATTAATATACCATTATTTATAATATCCAGAAATTGTCTGTGCATGAGGACTATAAAATAAGCCCAGTGTAAATTAGTGCATAAAGCAGAGCCTGAACCTATTCTTTTGTATCAAATAGTACCGCGCAACGATTGTAGGTGCAGAAGCTTCTTCATCCACACTGGTCACTTGTTAGCACATCCTTGGCACACATGGGGCTCGTGCCGGCTGGTGCTAGCCCGGGCTACAGTGTACAGGCTAACACAGGCCAAGAACCATTCCCAGTGTGTAATCTGCACTTGGAAACCCGTCTTCGGGGCCTAAGAGAGGTTAACAGGACCGATGCGAGCTGTGCCATAACATTTAGCCTCTGGGCCACAGAGCAGTCTCAGGTGCATTTTATGAAATACAGGAATCAGTGAGCACAAAGACTATGATTTCCCCGACAAAAGAGGGTTTTCTGTAATAATCCTTTGCAGGAAAAAAATTGTTAGATTACCTTTACACATGGTATTAGCAAGAATAGCGTTTTGGTGGAAGTTAGACTGGGTAATAGACATACTTTGAGCAGTGAAATAGCAGGAGAAATGCTTGCTATGAAACACAATTACAAATCCCGGCTTTGCACAGATGCTCGTATGGGGCCTCTGTTGTGTAATGCCAGATGCGAAAATATCCCTTTGTTCAACAGTTCAACACAGTTTGTTCAACAGACGGTGACAATTTCGTATCAGATTCATTCAGCTGAGCTCATATATAAATTATTGAAATGGCCTGGGATTTCCCTGCCTGGGAGATAACCTCTTTTTGTCTGTACTGCATACCTAGCGCGGAGGCCAGTGATGCTCCCCGTCCGTGTGTCCCTTGGAAGAAAGCTACAGGCAATGCACTCCTGTTGCTTTTGAAATCTCCAACCAAACCTTGCTCTCAAGGGGAATAAACAATCTCCAGGACACGCTGCAAGACTCAGCTGTTTATGTGGGGCTTGTGGGAGATAAATATCATTGATCAGCATTATTTAGAGGAAGGGATGGGTTTTTCCCATTATTTTTCCTGGTAAAAGATAAGAAATCACATGTGCATACTGTGGTTTCATCTGGCTGAGTTTTTAAATCGTTGCAGAAAATACTTGTGGTCTGTTTTCCACCCTTGTGCCTGCCCTCCTAACTGCCCCTTATGTCCATGCTCCATCCTCTGCGATGCCTAGTTCCGTTTGTAAGTTCCTCAGGGCAGAGACCCATCAGTCCTCATTATCCCGACACGAGCCATGCACACCCTTGCTGCTATATATATAAAATCATCTTGCATATAAACCCAGGGTTGTCATGGTGATTTGAAACTCCCTGAAAGCTTGCTGTAATGCAGTTAATCTTATGCACATATCTACACTTATTTAAAATCAACCATATGACAAGTCACCTTATATGTAATGGCATTCAACCCACCCCTTAGGGAGCAAAAAATCTGCATAGGCTGTGCAGCTGCCTTTTGGAGGGAGTAATATTTTGAGGATCTAACTGCTTTTGACCTCACCTGGCTGCCAGATGCTGTCAGCTATTCCTACAACCATGTGAACAGTCCTCCTCATTTATGATTTACAAAATATAAATCATAGCTTTTTGCTGGGGTTCGGGGCTCACATGGAGGAAGAGCCTGTGTATCATTCTTAATGACACCTCAAAGTTCAGCATGAGGGTGGGAAGCTGCTGTTTTCTCCATGTGGTATATTCCTTAAATATTCAATGAAGAGACAACTGGAGGAGAAAAAAAAAAAAGAGCGGGATTAATTTTGCCATCCCTGTAGAGATGCTCTGTAGGGAGCAGTTCAGCTCCTATGGAAATCAGTGGGATGGGATCAGGCCTTGAGAAGTCACTGTGAAACAAAAAGGAGGTAGAAGTATTAATATTTAATTTGCAAAGACTGTAAGTTATGTGCCCCTCCTGAAGAGAGTCCTTTCTGTACCCACCATTAGGTGCAAAATATAGAATTCTTTCCATATCTGTATGGAAATTCAGTCTGTAGATAAGGACGAGATGTTCCCAAGTAATATTGCACAGTCCGAAGGAATTTTTACCATTATAAAAAGAAATTATTACTTCATCCTAAAAGCAACTTTACAGTAGCCCAGCTCTGGTTTTGGTGGCTGTTGTGCCCCATGTGTGCTGAAAGCCCCAGACACGGTGGGCGAGTTAAGGTTGCCATTCTGTGGCTGGTTTGTTTTAACGTTCTATTAATGGAGGGCTCTCTTTTTGAATGTCGCAGAATTACAGGATCACAGAATCACTGCGGTTGGAAAAGACGTGTAAGATCATCAAGTCCAACCATCAACCCAACACCACCATGACCATTAAACCATGTCCCACAATGCCTCGTCCACACATTCCTTGAACACCTCTGTTGCATTTAAACTTCTAAAACAACTGTGCGTGCAGTACCAATTAGCTTCTCAAATGGAGATTGGGAGAGAGCGAAGAGTAGTTAACTTGGGGCATTTGCTTCAGAGGAAGACTGTGATGTGCTCGAGTTTTGAGGACTTCAGCAGCATTGTGAGGAATTACCTACAACGTTCTGGCACGCCTATTTACTGGGTTCCCACGGGGCTGCCAAGCCCATATTGGTCTTTCCATATCCAGTCCATAGCTGGATTGGTCTTCTGCCTCCCTCATGAAAGACTGAAAAATACTCCATCCATCTCAAGCCTACGTTTTTTTCCTTGCTGTGTTAATCCATCAATGAGTATTTTAACCTGCAGCTGGTGGTCCTTAGTGTTGAACGCATTTTATTACCAAAGGTACCGAACTCTCAGTGTGTTTCAGCAACGGGAAGGACCAGTTTCAACATGTGATGTTCACAACAGGGGTTGAACATTTTTAGTGTGTAGGGGGAGCAAGGGGAAGAAGGCAGGGGTAGTTCGGTGACCTTTATTTGTGGCTCCTTCAAGCAATGCAGTTATAGTTTCAGTTCCTGTGACTGTGCTCAGAATGGTGTTAGCATCAGGCAGGATTTTGCTTTGTTCTCTCTCTTGTGGCCTGGAGCAGCACTGACAAATGAGGATTGAAACAGATTTTGTCCCTCTGTTGATAGCAAAGGAGAACTAGTAGCACTTATCTTAATTATGTCCTTCAGAAAAAAGAGTTACACTAAAAGAAAAAGACAAAGTCCGCAGGATCAGGCCAATTTAGGATAAGAAAAAAGAAACCATAATCCTTATATTCAGCAAAAGCCCTGTAACTCTTATGGTAACACGTAAAGATGTGCAGGAGAACTCAGGTGGGTGGGTACATTTGGTATTGATTTGTTTTCTCGGCTGTTAGCCATCACAAGGGGCAAAACACTGGGCTCTGCGTTGGTGTGCTCTGGGTTTGTTCTGTGAGGCCACCGAAGATGTGATTAAATAAATGGGAAAAAAATATCCAAGAAGCCTACTTTTTGTTCACTCCTCAGATTCTTTTCCTTTTTCTGATCTAGGGATGAATTTCCCCTTTCAAGGAGAAGGGGGATACGCAGTGCTTACGCTACTGTCTCATCCTTTCCTGGTGGCAATGAAGAGGAGTTACATTCCATCTTTGGACTTATTCCAGCCGACAGTTGCTGTAGTATCTGGCCACTTTTGCGCTTGAAGGATTAGCTACGGGGAAAACTAAGAGGAAAGGACTCACTTTGCGCTGCAATGAGGCACGCAGCGTACAGATACCATTCCCCTCTGAGCCACTCCTCCTTTACAGGATCTGCCTTACCCAGCTGGACTCCGTGGCTCTATCTGTATCAGCAGCTTGAGCAATGTCCTGAGATCTTCCATGCTGTGAAATAGTTACGGGGACTCCTTGTCATGGTTTTGGCCCAAAGCAATGAGTGCTCTACCCAGAAGGGTCTGGACATTTAGCTTTTTTAGCTGGACCAGCTGGCCACCAGGATCATTTTGTTTACTGGTAGAAATCTGGGCCATTCATTTAAAGTCGTGTGATGTAAGGACTGGACTATGTTTTCCTCTATTCCTTCTCCATTCTTTTGATTATGCTTTAAATTTCTTATTTTTTGTTTGCCATCATGTCTTCCTATCCCTTCATCATCCTCGCCTTTGTTCTTTGCTTGTTGCTTGCTAACACTTGTTACTATATATACAGTATTTCTGAACTGAAAAGCTTTCATGCAGTACCTTTATTTCTTGACTAGCTAAGTGCTTTCTCTGTTACTTAGTACTGAGTCTGACAGACACATGCCTCTGGCTTATTAATCTCATAGAGTGAGGTTCATTATGAGCATATGCTATTAGCAAACAGGAAAGTGCTTACCTATAATTGCTGTTCTTTAAAGGTTGCCTTGTCTGTGGATTCAGATTCATCATCATCTTTGTTCTAGAAAGTGAAAAGCTGTTTCTGCTAATAGGGCTGGCCCTTATTAGACCAAGCAGCAGTCAGCAGTGGCTTTAGGGGAAGATCTATGCTCCTTTTTTTTCAAGTACTCCCAGGGATTGCCAGTGGGATGGTGTTAGGGGCACCTCTGCATTCATACTGAAGACTGGATTCAGAGGTCCTCTGTCCATGTTACACCACAGATAAAGCACACATGCAGATGTGGTCTATCGCCACAAACTCCTGCAGGGGAACTCAGCAGCCCCATCGTACCCTATTTCCATACCTGAGTTTTCTGTACTAAGCATAACCCTCTACTCCAGGTATTGTCCTAGAGAAGGAGGGAGGGACATCTGCTGTGACTCCTCCACATCCACTCTGACCTTGTTGCCTCTGCATGCTTTGCCAAGTTGCTTCATGCAAGGAGTGAGAAAGTAAAAAAAAAGCAGCAGGAATCTCAACAGAGGTCAAAAGCAAGCAGAGTAGCCGTAGCAGGAGGTAGCACTGTTATCCTCCTGAGATCCAACACCAAGGGTGCTTCCAGCCTAGCGTCATGCTGCAAGTGATTCTGCTGGACACATTTGCCTGAGAACATCATATCTGGGTGTCATATGTAGGATATGTAGGATATATAGGATGACATGTAGGATGGTCTCCAGTAGCCTATTTATTTTTGATGTTCTGCTTCGCTAGTGATACTTGGGAGATTGGCAAAGCTCGTTCACTGGGTTTGCAGGGGCAGCTTTAGAGCAGAGCTGCAGAGAAGGGGAAAAATTGGTGAAGACGTAGTTACTAGAGAGTCTGTGGGAGTGGCTGACAGTCTGTTTATTAGTGGATGTCACTACCAGGGGAGAGAGATCCAGCTTATTGTTAGGTGGTGAATCTAACTGGGTGTGTGATCTCTTAGCCGATGGAAGTCCCATCAGATTGGTGGCCTGCCAGAAGCAAGTAAAGGCCTCCCCAAGACTGAGCTACCCTGTGTGGCACTTTTGTCTTCTCTGGAGGTAGCTTTTGAAGGCTTGAGTGTCCTTACTGTGCAAGCTATCAGATCCATAATCTATGGACTCAGTCACGAGAGGCCAGAGGTGATAGAGGACTTCCTGGGACTTCCCATACCCAGCTCAATTTACTACTCTAGGTATAGCATAGATGTTTCAGGTGGGGTGCAGGCAAGAGTTTGGTCCAGGTGAATTCTCCGGGGAATGTCTTTAGGCCTGGCAGCCCTTGTCCCCATGTTACCAGATGAGTGAGCTCCTATTGCACTCTTACAGGCACCCTAAAACTGTCTCTGGGAGGATGGTTGGGGAGCATGGTCTCACAGACCTTACTGAGGGTATTATTGCAGGGCAATTGAGATGCAGCCTGAATATGCTTGGAGGCATGTCTTCAGTCATCTTAATTTTCCTAAAAGAAAAAGGTCAACCTAAATGAAATAAGAAGTCATTTTGCCTCTCACTGGGAGCCATACGGCACAGCATTAAGAGGAAGTTGCAGAACAATCACTAAAATATTGCAGAAAGAGGGTTTAAAGTGTCCAGTAACTTAAGAGAACTCCATTCGCTATGTTGTCCCACTGGTACAACTGCAGAAGATCAGCTGAAGGTCATAACTATGTTTTCATATGTGTGTGATGCTGAGATAACTGATGACTACTTCTAACGTTTTGCGGGAAACCTGAAAATGACTTTTCTTTAAAAACTCCCATTTTCAGTATAACCCTGAATTCAGTCCATTCCCCGACACGCAGGGAGATTCGTGAACAAAAGGGTCTGATGTCTTCACAGCTTTCTAATCTACAACAGCAGCACTGTGAGTATTCGGAAGCGCTACCCAATATTACTGTCCGGTGTCCGAGCGCGTCCTTCTCAGGGTGTGAGCAGAGGGACTGCAGCTCTCCGAGAATCGCACGACACCTGAAATGTTGAGATCAGATGGTAACAGATTGCAGCACAGCGAGCGCTGCTTCCATCTCAGGATGAGCAACAGTGAAATGCAAGCGGTATTTTAACATTTTAAGTTGCACATTTTAACTCTGGGAAGCCAAGGAAGTCAAAGGCAGAATTGAAAGGTGAATCCCTCAACCTGTCCTCTCGTCATTATAAATTGCTGTGGTCTCTAGCAGAGCCATGCTGGGCTGTTGTGGAACGTATAGATGTGTGAAAGGTTGCGGAAAAAGATTATTTAAGAAACAGTATGCAATGATCTGATAAAAGATGACAACATAATTAATATCCTCAAGGAGGCAGAGTTAAAGCTCTATGAGCCTTGCATTTCTCATTTCCTGACTTTTGAGTGCTTAACTGTGCATATTTAATGTTATATTAAAATAAAGGAGAGGTGCATGTTATAAGCAAATAGTCCCTTTCCTGCTACTTGAGGATATTGAATTATTTCACAGAAGATGCTTTGTTTTGATGATATCTGCATGATGTGAATTGAAGTGACATCAGCTATGATCCACATTTATAATTCTAATTTATAATATTGTATTAGTAAAGTGGGCCGTGCATTATTCTATCCAGTATCAGAGTATGTGCTGCTTTTTGGCAGACACGAACTAAATATGAAATCAAAAGAGTGTTGTTGTGATTGGAAACAAAAAGAGGCTAAGGCTGCTTTGCTGCTCTGCAACATGCTGTTACATAGAGCGACTGGTTAGGACTGGGGAGGCAAATGTGGTCTGGGGAAGCGAGCTAGAATGTATTAACAACTTTGCTGCTGGGGATGTTGGAGCTCTGTTAATGTAAGACTTATCTGAAATGAGGTAAAGCTGCTTAGAAACAGATTTCCAAACATGAGGGTAGGTAGTAACTTTTTAAGAAGCAGTGGGAAAGGGGCTCAGTGGGGATTATTCCCAGAGATGTCGCTGAGACACACTAAAAATATTTCTTCTTATAACTTCTTAAAAGAAAAAAGCCAATTCACAGCAGGCATCCTAGGTGGAGTGTCGCTGGCTTGCTCTTTAATCTGCCTTGCTGGCTGTGCTACCGTCTTCCAGCTCCAGCACCTCAGGTGTAAATGTCACAAGTCTGCACAGCCTTGCAGATCCACATTAAATAATAAAAGCCAAAATCAATGCGCAGCACTTGGCAGAGGTGGAGTACCGAGGTGTTGCTGCAAATAATGGCAGGACTGTCGCTCTCGGTGTCCATTACCCCGTGCTTGCCGGCAAACGTGTAAAGCTGCGTTTGGGGATGTCAGTTATTTTCTATGCTGCGCGGAGGGCGGCTGCGTGAGCATCTCTCTGCTTGAACATGGGAGAGTTGGTGGGGACTGTGAACTATGACGGCAGCTCTGTTCCCTTTTGAATAGGTAAAGCACGCTCTCATCCTCGTGCTCTCAGAGCACCAGGGCTTTTTCCTCACCTCCAGACCTTCTTTGTGTACCAGGCACCCATGAAGACCCTATCAGAATACCAACCCTTTGCTACCAAGCAGGACTGACCAAGAGACAGAAGTGCCTTTGCTGTAGGCAAAATAAAAGTGAGATGATTATTGAGGAACTTCAGGAGATATAAGGCTACTACATGTATTGTATTGAAATTTGCACAAAACCACATACCCACAAAAACATATTTATATCTGTCTCCCAACACCACTCCCCATAAGAAGTATTGTTAGCAGATCAATGAAGTGTCTGGATAGGTGTGGAGCGGAGACTGGAATGTGCACAAATGGGTTTTAATGGATATTTAAGGCATTTTCATGGTCCCTGGCACTTTCTGCCTATGAAAACCTGGAATAATTGTGGGTATAGATGCAGACCTAAACCAAGCAGGAATCAGATTAGAGTCAGGTCTGTTCTGTGGGCACAAAATTGCAAATGGCTTTCTACCATCATGTGGCCAATTTTCATTTACCCAATCTGTTGTTCTGGAAGGTTGAAAATTGTACAAACTGCATAAAAACACAGGACCAGATGTGTTGCCTCTGACCAAAGGTCCACCAAGTCCATTGGCCTGATGGCATCCATCTAGGCGGGATCCTCACCTAGTGTCCGTCACTGTCACACCTTGGTGGCCATGGCTGGTTTACTGGCATTTTGATAACTATATTGGAGTATGTGGACTTTGTTATAGCTTTTCTGGAGTTCTGTTCATGTGGCAGGAGGAAAGGTGTGCATTTCCCTCAGCCTAGTCATGACGGAGTGTAGAAAAAGCATGGATCAACCTCCTTTGGTGTGATTGCAGAAAGCCAGGCAGTAGGCGGGTTTGGAGATGAGGTGACTGGAGCAGGAGACCATAGAATCATAGAACCATTAAGGTTGGAAAAGACCTTTAAGATCATCAAGTCCAACAGTTAACCTAACCCTGCCAAATCCACCACTAAACCATGTCCCCAAGCACCATGTCTACATGTCTTTTAAATACCTCCAGGGATGGTGACTCCACCACCTCCCTGGGCAGCCTGTGCCAATGCTTCACCACTCTCTCAGTAAAGAATTTTTTCCTAATATCCAGCCTGAACCTCCCCTGGCGCAACTTGAGGCCATTTCCTCTTGTCCTCTCGCTAGTCACTTGGGAGAAGAGACCAACACCCACCTCCCCACAACCCCCTTTCAGGTAGTTGTAGAGAGCAATGAGGTCTCCCCTCAGCCTCCTCTTCTCCAGACTGAACAACCCCAGCTCCCTCAGCCGCTCCTCATCAGACTTGTGCTCCAGACCCCTCACCAGCTTCATCGCCCTTCTCTGGACACGCTCCAGCACCTCCTGTCCTTCTTGTAGTGAGGGGCCCAAAACTGAACACAGTATTTGAGGTGCGGCCTATGAGATGAGATCTTCAGGTTAGGAAGGGAGCCTGAGTGCCCAGGCTGCCAATCCGTTCTTTCCCAAAGGCATTAGGAGGAAAAGTACAAGATCCAGGCACTGGAGGATTGTGACGTTTGGGTTATCGCCATTCTTTTTTCATTGAGTCACATATCCTACTCCTTCGGTAGGTGGATCGCAGCACGTGCTCCTGCCACACCTTGGAGAGGAAGAGCAGCTCTGAGAATGTTTCACCTGCTTTCTGGCAGAGAAGAGTTCTTCTCTTGGAGATTTGGAGCAGACTTAAGAAGGAGTAAGGGACATTTCTCCACGGATCCCATCGATCCCAGCACTTTTCAGGCACAGTGGAACAGGGTTCGAGGACCCACCTGGTTGACCAGGTTGGGATGGAGAGTTCTTGCTCAGGCCAGGTTCTCATAAGCCCTCTGCTCAAGTGCCCACTAGCAAATCCAGCCATTGAGGGCCTTACTCTGCTGCCTTACTGCATGTTCTGGGACATGCACAATCCAGGTTTTCTGCTAAAGGTCAGGAACCTCCATAACATGAGAACCTGGACCCTGGTGCCACTGCTCAGCAGGATTTACAGGACCTCATGGTGGCTGACGACATGGGATAAGGAGAGTTTTAGATGCCATAGGGAAGCCTGGCCAGACCGGAGGAGGCACATTTGCCCTGAACCCTACTCGGATGTGGCTGTGGCCAGTAGAGGAGAAAGGAACGCTTTAGGTTTGCTTTACTACCACAAACCTTTAAAAGTTGGTTGAGAGGCTACATTATGTGAAAAAACCCATACAGTGAGAACAAAGTAAAACACCCCACTGTCAGTAACTTCCTTCCATTAAAGTACAATAAGAACAAAGTAATAATTTCTTTTATAAAGACATAGTTATTTTCTGGTCACTAGTAGTATCCTGGATATTGTCTTCTGCTATATTTGTACTCCTGATAAAGAGAGGAACTTCAGCAGCTGCAAAGACTGATTGCCAGTTATCGATATAATAAGGCCAAAAAGCTGTCATGTGATGTAAACTTTGGAGAAGAAATTCCTGTGAATGCGAAACGTCGAGGCTCTGAGTCAGGACTCTTCAGTACTATCACTACCTCTGCCAGAAGACTGCTATGTAGGACACGGTGGCTTGTTTTCCCTTCACACCTAGTTTGCACCAAAATAACTCCGCTGACATCAAAGGCCCTACGTCTGAGCTGCAGCAAAGAGGGGAGGAGGAGGAGGAGGAGGAACAGACGCTTCAGGTGCACGTCGCAGTCAAGCAACTCGCAGAACCGTCTGCTGTCGAAAGAGGCGATCCTGACTTCTCCTCTCTTCTGCTGTCCCCTTCCACCCCTTCTTTTTCACCAGCACTCATGTGAGACTGTGCTGAGCCACTTCAGAGATCTAAATTGGCAAAATATTTTGTACTCGTTTGTGAGTTAGTTTTCCACCGATAGAATTCCCTGGGCAAGTTGACCAGAAGGTAAGAGGAACACCAGCACCGACCTGAGGACACTGGGAGTGCGTGAACAAGAGTGATGGGGAGAGGTCTGAGCAGGACTGTCCATTACAGCAGCATCTGCTCCTTTGTTCAGCTGATGTTAGCACCTCAGCTTGTTTTGCAGGCATTTTTTCTTTTAAGTAATGTGGTGTTTTGTATGATGCTTCACTAATCTCCAAGGATAATGAGTCTGAGTTAGTTTTTATAAGTTGTAAGTTAAAAAAGTGCTTTTGCTAAGACAGATACTGTGAAGAAAAACAATCTTTCTTTGGGTACATTCAAAAGAACAGTTTATCTAAAGGGAACAATTTATTATGTGTCATTTGATCCACACTGACTGACACGGTGCAGAGTCAATTCAAATGACCTGATGATATTTGCTATTGATTAAGAGCCCACATATGAATAGTCACAAAACCAGCTGAATGTAACACATTTAGCTTCAGTACAACTGTATGAATGAGAGAAAAACAGAAGTATGAGTACAGATTTTGAAAATTTGACCCAATTAATAGGGCCAGATATGGAAGTCCCCACTCAGATCTTGACAAGATTTTATAGCAGTAACGTGGTTGCTGGGCCAAACCTCACGGGTCTTATTTCCTAACTGAATCCAATGGAAGTTTGCCTGAAAACCATTAAGTTCATTATTTGGCACACTGATTTCAGTGACAGCTTTGAATGGGTAAGATCTAAGTCTGAATTCAAGGTTTAGCCCTTAATTCTTTGTTTGTGAGAATACACACTATCCAGCACTGTAAACATCACTCCTTTCTTATAAATGTAAAATGCCATTTTTTTTAACACAGGAATTCAGAAACATCTTATGCATTCACAGAGCATAAGTATTGATACTATGATACTTCACGAAGTTTATGCTCAAGGAATCATTAGTATGTTGAAGAGCTGGTGCATGTATCTGATCTGTGAACTTGCTAGTGGCTAAATAAAAAAGACTGAGGCTGCCACATTAAATTTGCTGGTGTCACAAGGAATAGAGCAGAGCGTCCTTGAAGTAATTGCAGGTGAGTGGACCAATGTACTCTTACAAATGTAGTTCCATTAAGACATTTTCCATCACATTCTCTCTTATAAATCTGGATGTTTTATTGACGCAGAGCTAAATCAAGTATCTGCCATCACTACATTCTCTTCTTCCACCCCCAGCTGGCATTTCATGCAGCACATATTGCAGTTTTCTTTTTGAACAGAAGCCTTTTCATCTACTGGAAAGCAGAAAAATGCCATAGGTGGCATAGTTTAGCAGCATTTAACACATTAAATAGCTCTCTGAACTGCTGCAGATGGGAAAAAAAGTGTCCTGTATGCATGTCAAAGCTACAGGAAAATACATTTTCCTTTCAGAAATGAGCACTGCATTTTCTGTGCACATAGTTTATTGAGAACAGAAGCTTGGGTCTGGAAAGGGTTCCCTAAGTCATCTAATCTGGTTCCTTGTTACTCTGGTCAACCATCTCATCGAATCCTTCCCATAAACAAATCAAGTCCCATTTATCATCTAGTGAGGTTTTTCTCTCAGCTATTCCCATTGGAAGGCTATTTCCTAACTTCATTTATCTGAGAGTAAAAGATTTTTTTTTAATCTTTCTTTTTTCTTATGGCCAGTTTAGCCACATCTGTGGTTCAGATTCTCTCACAAACCCTGTCCACATCTGCTGGTTGCTCATTGGCCTTGGACAGAGTACAAAAAATGCTTTAGAGGACTGGGATATCATGGTACGGCAATTCTTCTTTGCCAGATGGTACAATTTTTTAGAAGAAAGCTGTCAGTCACTGCCTGTTGGATTAATTCTTTATGCCAACCACTACAAAATCACAGCGCAACAAAGCTGATCATAGACAATTTGGGAGGTTGATACCATGGAGGGTTAGAGAGGTACTTGCACTGGGATCTTGAGTGAGCTTTCATCCGTCTTGCCACTTTGACTAACATGTCCTCTTGTCCAAATGTTGGTAGGGTGCTGTATGCCACATTGATAGCTGGGGCAAAAGTAAAACTGCAGATTCCCTGATACAGCACAAATATTTGAATGGAGCAATGAGTAGGCAACAAGATGGGACAAATTCATCTGGAGTGAAGTATTATGTTCTGCTGCCAAAGAGCAGGGGGAGAGGGTCGGTGTCAGAAGACTATGAATGTGAGATCCTCGGATAGGTCCAGCTGGCTTGCTGAAAAAGCTTCTTTTGACAGCCAGTTTTATCCTAAAATCTTGGCAAGTCAGCAGCCTGCCATGCAGGCTGTGGTTCAGCAGCACCCATTAACAGTGGATATCAGCTCATAAGACTTACAGATACCACAGAGGTAGAAATCACATAATTCTGAAGGGCTTAGCTGCAAATATCATTTAATGGCAGAAGATGGATGTAAATACCAGAGCCAAAGTGTCATCAAAATGAAAAATGACTTAAGACTGCTTACCCAAGCTTATGTCATCAGCAGATAAATTAATGGAATAATGTTTTAAGATGCTTGATAATGCACAAGTGGGAAAAAAACCCCAAACACAACAGTGCTAATATGGAACGGATTAAGAAATGCCCAAAAATAGCCTCTGAAATTATGCTGTGTAAAAGTTCTGCAATGTGAATAAACCACACAGGAAATACTCTAGACAGTGACTCTAGCAGGTTGCTGTGGTATACCTTGTAATGGGGAGAAATGATGAACCTACCTCTCTCTCTCCTAGAGATTCCTTGAATGATTGCATCCCTGGATTGCACTTGTCCTATTAATAGGTGCGTCATGTCACTGGGGCAAAGCTTGAAGGGCAGAGTCTGGCTTCATCCATGTTATTGAAGTCCTTTCCGTTCGGAAACAGGGTGGGCCACTTGCAAACTGCCTTTTGGGATTGATCCCTGGCCCACGCTCTCTGAAACTGCACTTGGAAAGCATGAGAAAGAGTGTTAGTTGGCGTGGGCTAAAAGCATGCCATGGGCTGCTATAAAAGCTTAGCAGTACTGATGATTGAGTTCCTCTGCCCATGCCCTGGCACGGTTAAATTTACTAGTATGGCTGTAGCCATATTATGTTTTATTAGCTCCATGGATATAATTGAATACAACAATCTTTCGGGAGGTAATGGGGTTCTTTGGGTAGACACAGTATGCTTCAAGCTAAGTATAGGTTGAGAACAATATCTTTGAGTGTAACTTGTTTATGTTAATTAATTCAAAAATTTGAAAGGAAGGGTGCTTAGTTCCCTTAGAGCAGATGGGGCTGATAGCAAAGGAAGCAGTGGTAACCTCATGGTCATGTTACAAAAAAAAAAAAAGGGGGTTCTCTCCTTCTTAGCTTTTTTTTTTTCTTTTTCTAGCAGAAGATCTTGCTTTTCATGTCTGGATTTGAAGTCTTCCATTTTAATCCATTTCTAAGTGCTCCGCTCTTCAAGATCAGTCAGGTTTTTTTCTATGATATTCCAATTCTCTTTGTATTGATCTCAGAGCAGTTAGCAGTTACAAGTGGCTGGAACTTGCAGGAGATGGGTGAGGTACTGGGGGACTGGAAAAAGGCAGATTTCATGCCTGTCTTAACACAAAATGGGAAAGGAGGACCTGACAGTGTAGAGATCAGCCACTCCAAGTTAATTCCTAGAAATATACTGGCACAAACAATCAAAGCATTTGCAAGGACCCAGAAGATAACAAGGAGCTAAGTAACAGTGAACATGGACTTGTCAAGAACAAATGACATCAAACTAATCTAATTTCCTTCTGTGACAGGATAAAAAGCTTTGTGGACAGAAGAGAAGTAGTAGGTGTCATACATCTTTGTGCAAGAAAGCTTTTGACACTGCCCCTCATGACATTCTTCTAAGCAAGCTAAGGCAACAAGGTCTACATGAAACTACTATAAAATCTGTACAAAATTTGCTGGAAAGCTGCAGTCAGAGAAGTTAACAATAGTTTTGACATTTATTTTGTGTCAAAGTAGAAAGATGCATTGAAAGGACTTGCACGGGGCTCTGGTTTAGGCAAGCATAGTTAACTATGTATTTGGAGTGGAAAACAGCAAGGCTAGGAGGATATTTTATAGGAATAGATTTAGGATGAATATGGTGAATGGGACCCAACAGTGCCGTGTTCTTGGAAAAACATGTGAATGCATCCTGGGATGTATATTTATGAAGTTAGCCTGCAAGCCTTATGCAGTAAACCTGCTTTATTCAGCTCTTACAAAGCCGTAATTGTTTTGCTGTGCATGGTTTTGGGTGACGTCCTTCAACAAAAACATAGATCAGCTGGTGGGGCTGTAGAGTAGAGCAATAAGAATGGTCAGAGATGAGAAAAGGTTTGGCAAACATCCATCAGAAAAGCTGGAAATGTAGCTACTTCTGTTGCGGGACAGTAGGATGACCTGCCAAAGTCTGTGCAAACCCTGTGATACCACGGTGGCTTTTTGCATGTACATATTTTGTCAATTCTGTGTCAAAGTAGTGAATGAACATATGAAACAGGATTAGTCCGAAGGATGTTCCTTGAGGAACTCTAGCTTTAATCTTCCTCCGGACTAATCTTGCTCTAATTTAGGGTGCTTTTCTGTCATCTTTCCTTTAGCCAGAGTCCCTGTACTAATTAGCATCTTCACTTTTATCACAAATAGTTTCCCATCTGGCACTAAATCAAATACTTAAGTATTTCTAGTTTTAGAAGTCACAACAGAGCTGTTCAGTCAAAATTTTCCAGAAATTTAAGAAGTTCTGTTAACTCTGTCCATTCTAGGAAACTCCCATGGACGCTAATATTACTTAAAGTGATGTATTATAGCAATCTCTCAGATGTGTTATGTCTGCTTGTGTATACTGAATATTTAGGGACTCAAGGTCTGCCTCTCCTAGGTTTGGTAGTCTGAATTGAGCTTAAATGTCACAGTAGCCAACGCAATCCTGTTAGTCATCTGTTATATGATGGGGTTTTTTTGTATTTATTGTGGCCTTTCCCCTCTAGCTGGACTATACTGAGTGCATTATATTACAGTTTACACACATGATATAATGAATTCCTTTGGAAAAATGTGGTGAAATGAGTGTTAACTCCAACATCTCTTGTTCCCAAATGGTAGGGAGGCTCAACCTATGTAATCCATTTATTCTATGCTTTGTGAAATTTCTTTAAGAGATTCAGAATCTTTTATGGGAACTTGATTGTTGCTAGAAGTCAGTCCCAGATCCAAAGGAAACCTATTTCTGGTTCTTGTCTTCTCCTATTTTACTGCGCTGGAAGTGCAGAAGCAGTTAAATCTCTCTCTTTCCGTCTTGCACACGCACACTCACATGCGCAGGCTAACACACCGCTTCCTACGATGTGCCTGCTTGGCAACTTGGGAGAGTTTCGCTGGCACTGGGGGGAGACCTGCAGGAGTCAAGTGCAGCATTAATGTAAGTTCCCAGTGGCTTAGAGGGAAGCTCATTACTGACCTGGCTTATGCGTCTTGTTCATTTACAGTAACACTTTAAATATTTAATCGATCTCTCATTCTTTCCTGTCATGGACCATTTTCACTCAATTGATTCCTTTCGGGGGGGGCAGGGATGGTTGGAATGCATTTATGTTAGTGGAATTATATAAATTATACTCATTAAGAGGTCAGATACAGTAGACCAATGTGGAATTAGTCTAAGCTTCATATTGTATTTTTTGCCCCAGGTTCTCAAAGCACTTCAGAAGCACTAACTAGATAAAGGTGAAGAGCAAAGCTCTGCTGAAAGTTAAAATACTTCCTTCAGTTTCCAGGAGCCGCTGCTTAGGAGTTGTCGCTGCAGAGGTAACAGGATTATCCTTTTGGTAATGCTTGGCTCACTCAGCTTCAGCCTTTCTAGGTTTTCTGTCATGATGAGGGATGGGATGCAGCCTAACTAGAGGGAAGAAAAGCGGAAAGTTGGCATGAGCAACGTTGCTTTTTCCAGCAAAAAGATGTATGGTCTTCTTGGTTGTATCTCCTGAGACTCCTCACCAGGTCAGGCAGCGCTGAGGCACTCGTGAGGTTGAGCAGTGTCTTCATATGACACAATTTAGCTGTGAAGCATCTCTTCTGTAGGTAGAGGTGTTGTAACATCTGTTTTACAAGTGGGCAAATGGAGGCACAGGCAGGGAAGGGGCCTGCCCCAACCTCTTGTCTACAGACTCATAAATCTTGTGTTGACTTTGTGGGATCACACATTAATTTTTACCATGAAGTATTTGACAGCAAGTTTTTTTGGTGATATTTTTAATAAGGTCTGTAAGCCTCACTTTGTAATCCTATGAAATAGGCATTAGACAGCATGTGCTTGTAAAGACAGCCGTAGCAGGCACATTTACTTTATGCAGCTCCTGAATGCACTCGGGGGAATAATGAAAACAATATCACACCTTTGGGGTTGTACAGAGGTCTTGGACTACAGGTTGGCCTTGTTCTTGATGAACATGGTGTCATTTTATAAACTCTATAAAGAAAGAACTGTGGGGTATTTGCCGTTCACCAAGCCAGGCTCAGAGAAGATAATAAGAAACCTTCAGTAGCTGACGGCAAACGCTTTTAATAGGCAGGCAGACTTTCAGCAAATGTGCTTTAAGATAGGATAACAAAACAGATACTCAGAGCTGCTTCTGGGCCCGGCAAGTTCTTTGCCACTCCTGGTGAACATGGAAATCACCTTGAAAATGTGTTGTTTTCAAATCAAATTAAATCCCTTGCACACTTCCTCAGTTGCTATTGATTTTTATTTTATTGATCAGCCAAGAAGTGCTTGGGTATTTCAGATACGCATTTAAAGTATTCCCGTGTTATCTGTTTTTGCGCTGTCGATCTTAAATCTGAATGTCCTCAGTTAGCTGAAATAACAAATGAAAAAAAACCCAACCCCCAAACCCGTCCTGTTCCCTATAACTCAGTGTGAAGTGCTATCCCACAAGTGTTTTTCTTCAAATCACAGTGATATAGTACAGAAAAAAGAGAAAGCCAGGTTCACGCTCTGTGGGAACAGGATGTTTTCATGTGTAGGAATATTTGCTTTTCAACGCAACACTTTGTGATACTATCCATTATTACACAGCTAGAATGCTCAGCCTTTGAACTCGGAAGCTAGATCGCCTATCTACAAGGACCAGTGTCTGTCCGACTCCATTTATGCTATTACTATTTAAGCAAGCATTTGAAGTAGTGAGCTCTGAATACAGTTAAATTGCAAAGACAAATGCTGCTGTTGTCGGTATTGATGGTGTTATGTCCTTGATACAAGTGCTGTATCTCAAGGAGAGAAGTATTCATGCAATCGTCCACTGCTGACTTTCTTGGCACCCTTCATTTCAGTTTTGTTTGGTAAGTGGTGGAGTCTTTAAATGAAGATGCAACATTTCAATTACTCCTCTCTCTCCTTTCCTGGAAACTGTCGAGGGATGAGAGCTGTGATTGTAATTGAAAATATCCCTACAAAGCCTCAAAATTATTATAACTGAAATTAAAATCTTATTCTTTAACTACTATTAGCTTTCACCTTGAAAAATCATGCCTGACTTTCAAAGGAGAGTTTCATGGCTAATAATAATAATCTTTGAGAATTTAGCAGAATTTGACCATTCATTTTCCTATACGGTCACAAGTAAATACCAAGGAAGTCTCAGGCACATTTGGTTTGCTTTGACCCAGACTCATCGTCAGAAGTTTTGGCACCTAACTGAGGCACTTTTAACCCAGGAACATAGAAATTATGGGGTCTTGTGTAGTCAATGGAGCAGTATAGGCACCTCTGGATGGCAAGGCAAATTTTAGGAGGACTGAACTACCCTCTGGAGGTGGATGTCTGTTGATGTTGACCGTGGAGTGGACCATGCTCCTAAGTTCTGGTTATGCAGGAGGTCCTGAGCATGTAGCTACTGCTACGGCTCCTGTAGAAGAGTTAGATGGAGCCATCCCCCTGACAGTCACCTTTTACTGCCTGCTCAGAGAGACATTAAAAAAAATGTTTCTGTGTTAACAGAAGTTGACTGCTAAACTAGTGAACGAGAAGAAGTTACTTCCAACCTCAGTCTTGCAGGTGGAGCTGGATGCTCCCCATTTTGGGGATGTTTGACAGTTCCTCTCAGAAATCTTTTCCTCGGTTGATTGATACTTTAGCAAACATTAATTTGGGGGGGGGGGGAATTTTCCATGCCAGTTTTCTGCCTCCTCAGACTGATATTTTTAAAGATCCAGCCAAAATTGTTCAGAGAAGGAAGCTGGAGAAAAACATGTTGTTTTCAATACTAAAATATTTCTCCCAGCTTGTCTACGAGGAGCCCTGGTACCTCCCTGCTGCAGAGCAGAGATCTGAAATTCGGTAAGAGGGCATCTTTTGCGCATGTTCTGCTTTTTTTTGATCTCCCTGTGGAAATTTCCCTAGCCTTTCTTAATTTACAGGCTTTTTTTTAAAAAAAACCCCACACATTTGGGAGAGATGTCACAGCATTTAACAGCTGAAGCCTTCAAAAGACGCTGCAGGGTAAGTGTCGTGCCGCTCTGACTGCGCGTGCCCTGTTGCCGCAGCTTGCTTTCCGCCGCTACCTAAGTGACAGGGATGCTCCTTACCGTCGCGGCTGATGTTTGCTCTTTGCAAATTTGGGAGCTGGGTTCTGTCGGGGTTTTAAAGCAATAGCACCCAGTGCAATGAGGAGGGACAAGCTGCCCGGCTAGAAGGCAAAAGTGAAAGAAATCAAATTTTAAGGGGGGCAAGAAAGGAGCAAGTTGGGGCAGAGAGAGGGGGATGAGAGTGCTGATGGGATTAGAAATTGCTTAGGGCTGCTCGGACACATCGGAGAGAGAGCTGGGACGAGGAGCCTGACAGGAGGAAGCCCCTGGTACCGGGGTCTGCAGACCTTGGGAGTGGGGCTGGCAGAGGAGACGAGCATGAGGAAAGGTTCAGAGGGAAATCAAAACCACCTGGTGATGTGAGGGAGAGGCATAGCCCAAGCATAATTCCCATGGCTTAGCCCCAGTACTCTTTGTAACACCACAAGCCAGCACAGAGCCTATTTAAAGGCTGACCTGTGGGCTACAACATACACAGCTAGAGCCTTCCTCCTTTTCCCTCTATCTCATTTTTAAGGTCCTACACATGGCACATGATCCTGCACCTCCTTATTTCCCAGTGAACACACAGCTTTAAATACAACAGCCGTGTTAAAGTCGCCAGAACAAAGTGCTCATTGCTAGATTTTAATCCAGCAAGCCCAGTGAACGTCCACTTTTTTGCAGCGTTAGGTATTAGAAAGGAACAAGACACACACGCTTTCAGAGAAGAAAAAGAAAGGAAATCAAGCTGCTTTCATGTATTCTTTGTAATTATTTTTCTCCTGTTGTTCAGAATTCAAGCTTTTTTTAAAAAAAAGAGGACTCTAACATTTACTGGCAGTAATCATTTCACCATCTGCTCAGGCGTGCTGCTTCCAGAACACACGTTCTCAGCTGCTGAGCAGTCAGCTCTCTGCTCCCCTTCCTTTCGGAGACAGGGATGCCAGCAGTTCCTAAACTGTAACAGCGTGAACAAGGCCTTTTTTTTTTTTTCTCTTTTTTCCCTTTCAGTCGCTGGAATTTTTTTGAAAAGGCAGAAGAGTTAGGACTTTTCATCAGATTGTTTCCAAGACTGAGCTGTTCCCCGACTTGACGGTTCTTCATCTGAGTGCGTGCAAGTGGTAAAAATGTGGCGAATATTAATATCTTAATATTTTGGGGTCCCCTAAATGAGTTTGCTTTGTAGTAGAGCTCCGCTGGTGCCTGGGCTGCTCTCAGTGATGGATTTAGCCCATGTTTCTTTAGCTGTACCTAGGGGAAAGCTTTCCTGATGGGGTACTCCCATGCCTGGGCATAGACACTTTTTATTTCCTCTCTCATGAACTGTATTGCTGAGCTCAGCACCCCTCTTCCTAATGGCTTCTTCCCATTCTCTTCTACATGGTATAGCTAAGCCAACACCGAGTTGTTCAACATCCCAGTCTCCTCTCTGACAGCCCAAACCCAGCAGTCAATCACAGCAGATAAAAGAGAAGGAGGTGCACCATGCTATCAGATGGGCTTTGTTGGCTAAAAGGCGCTCAGACAGCCAGAGTTACCCTCTCTGCATGCACTTGCATCACCGCCCTTCGGCTGGTGGTGAGCAGAAGCACTTAAGTAAATATATGACTAATTTAGAGGGCAGAGGGTAACGTTAATTAGCTCATCCTGTCCTTGGATGTTTCTGTGTCGCTGACTCCCTAATCTATGGCTCTTGTGTTTTCTGTTGTTGTTTCTCATGGCAATAATAACCCGCGATCTCAGTTTGTACATTTAAATTCAAAATGAAAAAACATCCATCAGTGAAAGACCCTATTCAATTCTCCCACTGTACAGCCATCGCTTTACAAAGAAATGAGCCAGAGTGAATTCAGAGCCCATTAGGCATGTCCCAGGAGGCATGAATCTATATGCTTACAGATGTGCTTACAGATATAAATCTGCACGAAGAAAAAAAATCCTGCTTGACCGAAGGTATTTGTTCTAAAACACACTATTTAAAGTGCAGCTTTGTACGGAGAAGTGACTCTGTGGGATGGCTTTGAGTGATTTATGTGTGTTTCATTGCATCAAGATCAAATTTACTCCTTTACAAGCAGAAGAAATATTATTTCTATGTCAGCCTCACGCACTTGCTCTGGTTTCCATAGCCCAATCTGGATGGGTGTTTTCCCATCCAGGAATCAGGGTTTTTTTGATCAGCATTTGATCCAGCTGAAGTGTAATGCAGACCGCAGAGGTTGGAGCCTCAAAAGCACTTCGGGGATATCCCTAGTTTCTCAAGACAGTGTCTGTGTTTGCCCATTAGCCTCTGTATTTTCACCTTTGAGCACGCCGTGACACTCAGACCAGTTCTTTGCTGCCATTTAAGAGAATATCAATCTCTGAGATTGAATGAGCTGGACATGCTATTTATAAAAGGTTATGTGAGCCAAATATTTATCATCCTCATAGTGCAGGATGGTGACACAGGGCAAATCAGGAGTTAGGCAGGTAGGAAAAAGGAGTTGGGAAGGCAAGAGATGGAGGCTAAAGAAGAACAGGAGGAAGCAGGGAAAAGAGGAAAAGGGAAGACGTTTGGGCCTGAAGGAACTCTCAAATATCAGTGCCTATCACAAATTTTCCCTGTGCAAAGGAAACCCGTCCATTGACCTCCTGTTGGTATTACCTGGGTGTAGACAGGAGCTCCTTATAGTGCTATTATACCTCCCCCAATGATTATTAGATGTAGTTCTGTGTGGTAAAGGGGAGCAGGAAAATCCCCTGCAGGCTTGCTGGTTTTTAAGACCAAAAGCCCTTTTGCACCCCATGATGGGCAGATGCTGGCCACTTTCGTAAGGCGTCCCACGGGCTGTGCAAGACAAGCTCAGCTGTGGGGCACAAAGGCTGTATTCACTAGCTGAAGAAAATTAGAGAGAAACAAGCTATGCTTGGGAGGTTGGGACAGAACGAACTGAATGACCTTATTCCTTCAACGGAAACACAGATACCGTAAGCATGGATTAAGGGCAGCAGATTTAAGACCATCCATGGTGTCAGGCATGGTGTGAGAGGCCACGCTGACTTGTGATCTTGGATATATCACTTGGAAGAGAATGGGAAATCCTTTAACGTGTATCTCCTGCCCACTTCGAGTTGCCTAGATGGTGGGACGCCCATTGCTTCCCCTGGAGAAATGACAGCCTAGCAGGATTGGCATCTGTTGGTGCCTGTAGCCTTGATCACAGCGAGCGCTTGGACCGAGCCCCTTCATTTCCTTCTCGTGAAACCCTCAAAGGACCCACACTGAGATGGACGTAAAGAGGCAGCAAAAGGGAAGCAGTTGTTCTCCGAAGGAAGGAGCGGAGGGGTGTTGCTAACACTGTGATTCCTTGGAGCAACATGTCCTGATGCAGCCTGCCATGCCAAGAGAGGCACAGAGCCATGCGCGACATCTCCAAATGGTCTGTTAGCTTTCCCCTTGCTCTTGCTTCAAAAAAAGGGAAAGGCAGGGGAGAGGGCAGAGACCCCAACGGAGGCTGGGGAGGTGTTTTGGGGGGCGGCGGGAGGAGCCCCATCGTTTCTCTCTACTTGCTGTAATAACCTAAATGAACAGTTTTGAGATTTCATAACGCTAGCCACTTCCTAATTAGGACAAGCTTAAAAAGGACCACTTGGCATCCTTGTTGGTGAGAGCCATGTGCTACCTGCAGCAGGCCAACTCCAAAATGAAACTGATTTTTCTCTTACCTACATTCTGCATTCAAGCAGCTGCTCCTAACAGGTGCTTGCTCTCTTCCTAGCAGATGGCGACAAAAAAATGGGTTTGTTGGCAGGTTTTGCCACAAAGCAGCCTTCTTATCACACATATTGACGTGTATACAAACACACGCGCGCGCGCGCGCGCTGTCAGGCTTGCAGTTTAAAAAGTAATTCTCCTTCTGATATAAGGTCAGTCACGTGGGGTCTTAGCAAGAACGGTATGTACTTCCCTCTTTCGTATCCTGGGTCTAAAGGCATTTGAGGCTTAGCTGCCACATCAAAACCCTGGCAAGCATTTGCCCATTAGTTCGACTCTTCTGCTGAATCTAAAGGGCCATGTGGTAGGAGGAATATGTAATGTTAGACTGCATACCTCCGTATTTATCAGTGCATCTTGTACTAGCTTAAATAACTATGAACTAGAAAGCCAGCAGGTTTTAGACGGGAACTACCCTGATGTTTTTCTCCTTGCCATTATTTAGGGTAATATAATAGAAATTCAGAAAACAAATGATCTCTCTCCTTAAATAAAACAAACAACTGAAAATTCACAGTGGAGGAGAGACATAGCAATGCATTTGAACAAAGAAATATAACTGCATCATTTTATCACCGGGAAACGCACCCAGGACTCTGAGTGCCGAAATGTGTTCAAAGCTGCCTTGGGGAAGTACGCGGGGAGATCATTTGTTCTGTATTCATCACCCAAAGAGAGACAGCTGTCAAACAAATCCTTATATCCCATTTTGTTCTTGGCCTGTTAACTCTGATTCCACCTCCCAGATTTTGCCTGGTGAGGGCTGTAAATTCGACAAAATGGTGCAAAGCAAGGCCAGATTCGGAGGACTGCGGCATCGCCCAAAAGACCTTTCCTACTTCTATTACTTGTCGTGCAAGTAGCACCAGGAAGACCCCTACTCGCTCTGTTTTGCTGTTCATTTCAAACAAACAGCCCGAGCCAAGACAACCAGATGAGGATGACATCTGGCTATCCAACCTCTGCCAAGTCACTGCTGTTCTGTAGCTGGCAGGAAGATGATGTGCTGCAAATGCCAGGTTCTCGCTGAAATGTAAAGTGCATTCCCTGCATTTTCTTTGCTTCCTCTCCAGCCACAATCAGTTTGGTATTTTGTTTTACTAATGGCCAAATTCAAATCTCCTTTCCAGCCGCATAAATCCATTTCATCGATGCTAGGAGGCTTCTATGACGAGTGGAATTTGACCCTGAAGTCCAAGATGGTCTTGTATTTTCTAAGCTTACTGACAAATTAACTTGCTGACTGTGAATCTCATTCAAACATCCAAGCCCCTCCTGTGGGTTATGTTTGTGGTGAGAATTGCTAATCACATATATGAGAGCAGTTTGTAGCTAAACTCTTCCAGGAAGAAGTAGGTAGAGCTTGGGGCAGGTGGATAAGCAAAAGAATCTCTGGAGGTCTCCTTCACTGCTATTTTTCTGTAAGCCTGAGGTGCACCTCTTTAATAAGAAATCACTATAGCTCGTGAAAAAAAGCACTGTATCTTGTGAAAGAAATCTGTTGCTAATTAAAGGTACGTGGACTTAGAAGATAGCTCAATGGGCCCCCTGTAATACATTGATTTCTAGTCTGCTCAGAAGCAGTTTGGTCACAGCTACACAGGGGGAGCTTATTCAGGGATGGTGTGTGAAGGAGCTGAAGTGGTAGGATTTGCCCTGTTCCCTTACGAAGGATTTTTGTTGTCACCCCTCCTTGAATGCTGCTGTACTTTCAGCATTTTTGGCAGCTGGCAGAGGGCATGAAAGACATAACTATGCTGGTTTTGCAGCTGATGTTCTGGCCAAGTGCATTTTTTCGCCTCTTCTTGTAAAATAGTTTTGCTGCAGGCACACGTAACCAGTTTTCAAAATTGTAGAAGGAAAATAATTGCATTAAATAAATATGCACAGAGCTTGGGCTGTTGAAGTGAACTTGCTTTGCAAAGGGCACAGGTCATATTTCTACTTTTCTAGTTAGCATCCAAAGCGTCATTTCTTTGCCACGTATTTGCAGATTTCAAGAGTATCGTTGTGCTTTCAGTCTGTGGGCTTGTAAGCAGAAGCCATCTGCTTCTGAGGGCACTCAGACAAGAAGTGGATATTAATGCTTGAAGAACAACTCAAATCTTTTTAGGTTGTCTTTGGTGAACCAGCTTGTTATGAAAACGAAGTCTGATTTCCACAGTTCATACCAGAACCTTCACTACAGACTCCATAGGTGGGTAGAGATTAGAGAAATTGGATTAATTGTGTCCTATTTTGTCATGTGCAGCTGTGCTAGTAACTCACTGGCAGTTTAATCTTCCTAGATAGCTTTTGTGGAGCTGATTTCAGAGGACCGTATGTTTAGATATGGCCCTAGCAGGGTGATGCAGTGAGTGACATGGGGTTTAGTAGATCACCAGCTTCTGTTTGACCCCAGATGTGCCCATTTCCCTTTAGTGGTTTATCACTTTTGTCTGGTTTGGGACATGGGCTAACTTATTGGACTTCAATTCTGTTGCAAGATGCACAAGTGTCACGGTGACATTCGTGATGTCTTGGAGAGGCATCTTTTGGCCTTTAGATGCCAATCCAGTGGGATGGGGGTTCCCATCAGGCTTTTATCAGACCTGCCAACCTCCTGAACATCTCTGGTACCCTGAGCTGCCTTGCATACGCAGAGTTGACTGCAATACAAATGAAGCGTATAGCTGACAGCATTACCCTGCCTTCCGCTCTGAGACCAGTTGGTTTCAGCATCAAATAAGCAAAACCAAACCGATCTGTATGGAAGTTCCCAGGATCGTACATGCTTATTCAAAAGGTGTTTTCATCTGTTGGCTCCAGTGTAGATCTCATATACAGCAAACTGAAACCATAACAATTTTTTTTTACCTTCATCAAAAGATACCCTCTATCTATGCCATAGGAATAGGTTACAATATTTTGAATTAAAATCAAATTTGATCAAAGATTTGTCAAATATAGGGGGATCTTTGCATTGAAAGCTATGTACTGATACCATAACTAACTTGAATCACGTTCGATGCTACGTAACTGCTCAAGGTGAAATACCATTCTGAATATCTAACTGAATCTATGTATCTTTAGATTCTGTCCTTATCAATGATCATGATGCATCCTCCTGTAAAACAATCAGTTAACTCGTGGAACTATCACGGCACTATGGTTTATTCATGTCTGCACAAAAAATAAATTGCTTGATATTATCCCAGTACTTGAGAGCAAAACTTTTTTCCAGAAAAGATAACAAAGAGCTAATTCAGGTTTCCAAAAGCATGTGTACTATTGTTGTTAGTAAGAAGCTTAACCAACCTGAAAGAAAATCCTAAACGATCCAGATCTTAGTCTTATTAAGCTTGTGTGTTTTCTACCACTTAAAAGCCTATCAAAAACCTAAAGAGCTGGGTAAATGAGATTTTCTGGAAGGCAAACTTTAAAGTTTACCTCCTTCTCTTTTTAAACAAGAAGGCGATGCCTCTATTTACATGCCGTTTCTGGAACTCAAACGGAGCGAGTACATCACTGCTGCAGTGTTTCATGGAACATCCTTTGTTTATTCACACTGTGCCACTTTTAAACTTCAGATGTAAACAACAAAGGCTTCTTTGTATTTCACACTATCTCATACTCACTACCTTCTGAAGTCCAAAGCAAAAACACTGTGGAATTTTACCCTCCTCACACTTTCTTCTGCTTGTCGCATGCGTTCTTCCAGCCTTTTCTATTTACAGTAGCTGGAAAACTACTTATCTTCTGATTAAAACATGCTCTGTTCATTTTCTCTTGACTTTTCAGTCCTTGGTATGGGCTAAAATTGTATTCCCTAGTAACCATTTCAAATATAATTTTAGTAGTAATTATGCATATATTCGATAACAGAAACAATTTGTCATCCTGAAGGATCCAAATTACTTTAAAAAGCGGTCGACCTGACTGTGATCTGTTGCACAGATGAAAAATCCAGAAAATATTCCACCAAACTCAGTTGGTCAGTCAGAAAGGCCTGGAAGATCCCAGCTGGAAATGCAGCAGCTGTCTGACAACACACATTTCGGTACAGAAGAGTACAGTTTCCATTTCAAAACAGGGTGGGAACTTTAGTTGGAAATCTCACAAAACTTTAGCTGCACTGATCCTTGAGATCTGCTGCTGAGAAGTCCCCCCTGCCTTTTTCACTGTGGGGAAGGACCTCATTTTACGTCTCATTTGACGTGCAGTGGGTCAGACTGTGCGTTGTGTCCGCATCAATCTCATGCTGGATCCATCTCCTCTCTGCTTGCTGATGCCCGATGGAGGTAGCCAAGCTCTTTGCTCCTCTTCTCCCATTCTGTGCTTATCTCTGTGGGAAAGACAAGGACAGACTACCCAGGCAGTTTTAGACACTTGGCTGTGCTATGTGGTGTATAGTCCTGTCCTATATGTGGAGTATAAATGAAATCCTACTTTTCAAGAAAACCAGAGTAGCATGGTGTTGATTTTTTCCTTTCCCAGGGACAAGCAGCATTGTTTATCATCCCATCCTCCTAAGCTGCATTTGAACACAGGAGATACCTGATGAGCCCATCCATCGCATACTGTGTTCAGTTTTGGGCCCCTCACTCCAAGAAGGACATTGAGGTGCTGGAGCGTGTCCAGAGAAGGGTGACAGAGCTGGTGAGGGGTCTGGAGCACAAGTCTGATGAGGAGCGGCTGAGGGAACTGGGGTTGTTCAGTCTGGAGAAGAGGAGGCTGAGGAGAGACCTTATCGCTCTCTACAATTACCTGAAAGGGGGTTGTGGTGAGGTGGGTGTTAGTCTCTTCTCCCAAGTCACAAGTGACAGGACAAGAGGAAACAGCCTCAAGTTGCGCCGGGGAGGTTCAGGCTGGATATTAGGAAAAATGTCTTTACTGAGAGAGTGGTGAAGCGTTGGAATAGGCTGCCCAGGGAGGTGGTGGAGTCACCGTCCCTGGAGGGATTTAAAAGACGTGTGGATGAGGCGCTTGGGGACATGGTTTAGTGGTGGCCTTGGCAGGGTTAGGTTAACAGTTGGACTTGATGATCTTAAAGGTCTTTTCCAACCTGAATGATTCTATGATTCTATGATTCTGTTTGGGTAGAACATTTAATGTATAGCATAACAAGTAATTTTGCTGTAAATTGCTAGTAGTGTTAGGACCATGCTAGATTCCTGTGAGATCTTTCCTTATATAAGAAACCACCAGTATAGACTGAAAATACTTTAATGGTGACAACAGCTAGTTTAGTAGGTGAGTCTAGTGGCAAGCGTTCAAGATGAGTCGTTCTCCACTCTAGAATATCCTCCTGGGGCTGCGTGAAAGCTTGGTTGAACGAACAGTATCAATAAAATCCCCTTCACCTCAGTATGGCCAGAGTATCCTTTGTGCTCTCAGCTGACCTAGGAGCTGTGATGCATACTGTATGATAACTTTCTTCATATTTGTGTTAACTGTGGCAACTGGAGCCTGAACTTCGGTCAGGCTCCTCGTTGTGCCAAGTGGTGCGCATATGGCCATTGTAAGAAACAGCGTGTGCCCTGCAGAGCTGGAATAAAAAAAGATGAGTAGCATTACTGCCATTTTAAAGAATGAGAAACAGAAACAGAAAGATAAATTGGGAGCATTTGCTTTGCTGAAAGTCACCAGGACAGTTGGAGGCGAGCCGGATGATAGTCCTGCAGCTCTAGGAAGTAGGCTCAGAGTTTTCACCGATAACAACTCTATCTTCTAAAGAGGGTGGGCAGCACAATGCAAATCATCTCCCAGCTTTTTTGGGATGAGATGGTTTAGCATTACACACTGACGGTCCCGAGAGGCTGAATAGAAAAACAGAGCTTGTTATTAGAGGCAAAATAAGTGGCAGAGTTGACAGGTCGCCCAACAATTTCCATTATAAGGATTTTCTTTCAGGTATTCCAGTATACCAGTTTTTATGATTTCAGAAGTAAATATTCATGCTTGGTCTCTGTCTGAAAGTTTTCCCCTCCGATCACAACAGAAGTAATTTCTGGGGTTTTTAGGATGAGTTTAGGAAAAGATAAGTTGTTTATTCCTCTTAAAAATTCATATGTTTTCCTGAGAAACTGTCATGGCTATATATTGTGGAAGAAATACTTGATATAAACCCAGTGTTGGCTCCAGTGAGAAAAATAAAATGACAGCAATATAACAGTAGAGCTGAACTGAGCCCTCTACCTTAAATATGTGAAATGAACATTTTTACATTGCAACTCCCCTGAATGAAAAATAATTGCCATGACTTCCATTTATTGCAAAGGATACATACACAAGGGAATACCGTGCATCGCACAGGCTAGTCTGCACTTTGCAAAGCAGCATGGTTCAGAGGTAACCAAGCTAATAGAAGTGGTAAAGTCTTGTCAACACAATATTTATATGTGGAGTGTTTTTTTCTGCTCACAAGCAGCATGGGTTTGCCTGATCTTACCATTACACTGCTTTTGGACCCAAGTTAGCTTCTCAGGATCGTTCAGGACTGCACCATGTGGAGATACCAGTTCTGGTCTGCAATGGCTTGGCAGATTCTGCGGTGGTTGTTATCGGTGACCCTATCTCAGTTTGGACCTGGGCATTTTTCATTTCAGGAATATGAGAGTAATGGATGAGTTATGGATGAGAGTGATTAGTGAAGAAGTCTGCTGTCTCAAACCGCGGAATAGATTTTAGCTTTAGATCACTGAAAGTCAGAACAAGGCATATCTTTTCTTAGCCATCATAAATTATCCATGCAGGATGTACAGTAAAAGGCTGTTTGGCTGCGTTAAAATTGGCGAGACAAACAGAATTTCCATCTCTCTCAATGGCTCCTTCAACACCTAATTAGTTCCCAGATGCTAGTTGAGCAAGATGTCTTTTATCTTTGCTAATGTTATCTTCCTATACCTCCTAAATGCCCCCTGGTGCCATTCTTCTCTTTCATCTTTCTTCCCTCAGGAGAAGGCAGGATGGGTGTTCAGGAAGCTCTACTCTGAAGGTCAAGCTTATAAAGACTGTGGGTCAAGTTGATCCTATTATACCAGTCAGTATCTGGAGCAAAAGCTTTGAATCCAGAATTAGATTGATATGATGGAGAGCAGCATACAACTTCCTTTCTATGCATGTTCATAGGATCAGTATCCATCAGGAAAAAAAATAGAATTGCAGATTTTATTTCACTGTCAGTTCCATTTAATACAATTTAGGACAAATTCAATGTTCATCTTTTCCCATTGCTAGAAGGTGCAAAGAAATCTGTCTGTATAAATCTGCCATTTCAGCTGGCATAGCTGATTGTTGTGGGCAACGAGGAAGTACATTCAGATGTAAAATAGTAGGAAATATCAGACTAACTGCACTCCTGATCCTTCCTAGACCCTCTGAGCATAACCACTTGGAGCCTCAGATATGTTAATAGCCAGGCTATCGGCCAACTGTGATTTACCTTGGCAGGTCTGATTTATAGCCAAGCCCAGCAATTCTTTCCCCTCTGGCAGGAATGAGTGACCAAACAGCCTCCTTCAAGCTAAGTATTTAAGCAAAAAGCATTTCAGAGAAAGCAGATCTTCAAACCAACGGAACAGACTGTATATATATATGCAGCTTTCCCCTAAGGCTCATGAAGCTGTGTCTCGAGCTAGATTCGGTTTAGTCAAATCAGGTGACATCATCTGTTGTGGGTGTGGATATGTCAATAGGCAAAAGCTCTGACAAAGTCAGTTCTGCAGTTTTATAGATGAGAATCAAGATTCTTCAGCTTAGCACATTGCACCACCATCTTTAAGTTTCTACTGCATTTCCTTCTTATCTGCATATTCCCTGTGCTCCACTGGAAGAATGCACTCGCATAAGCAATTCCAACAAGCCCATCTAACAGCATTTCTCCTCTTTGACCAGGCTATGTCTAGTCCTTATAGGATGTTTATGTCTTCAGATTTATAACGTAGTCACACAGCAGCTTGTTTTCTACTACAGCAAAGACCAAAGCAAGTTGTAAAGTCAATGGGTTTCACCGTTGCTGCTCTTAGAGCCATATGCACACACTATGAAGGATGCAGAATTTATACCAACATAATTTTGATCATTCACGGTTTCAGTCCTGCCCGATTTGCAAGAGGCACGCTGCAAAGTGAGTTCTGAAACTAGACAGCTTCCCTGAAAGGATATTAATAATACTTAGAAATTATATAGCACTCCAAAGCCCCGTGCAAGCATTAGCTAATTATGTAGCGCTCCAAAGCCCTGTGCAAAACATGAGCTAATCAATTCTTGCAGCACCTATCAAATATATCAATATCATTCATTCCATTGTGCAGAGAGGTAAATGGAAACACGACAATGTGGGTATCTGGTCCCAGTCCATGCCGCTGTCTGGTGTGGTAGCTGGGGTTAGACTTCAGCACTTGCCAGCCACTGCTCCCAGATTTTCCTTGGCAGGATCCTTCTTCCCGCCCAGCTCGCTGTGGATATACACATGATTTCCAAAAGGAGGTCACCTACATGGATGTGAATGCAGATTTTACCAGCTAGACATGATTTCAGCCCATTCGAGGGCTTTGTAGAGGTCACTGGCATCAGTAAGCGACATAGAGAAGACTGGACCCGGCACGGCAAACTGGATTTTAATATTCGCTAGAATAACAGTTGAGTGTTTACCAGTGAGGTGCTCCTGCCTGCTGAAGGCAGCACAAAGGAAACAATTTAAAATAATATATCGTTGAGACGTGTTACTGCAGAGCAGGCTGTCTTGCCGAAAAGGAGACACTTAGCAAATGAAGGAGAAAATAAGACATTCTTTCTTAATTGCACATTGGACTTGATGATCTTACAGGTCTTTTCCCAACCGTAGTGATTCTGTGATTATTGAGGCCTCACGCTACTCATTTCCTCGGGACCAAAGATAGTTACTCTATCTACAGGTGAGCATGTATTGCTGAATTTCTGCTCCCAAGCCTGCCAGCAACTAATCCACAAACTTGGCAAAGTCAGTTGATTTGTTTTCCAGTTAAAAATATCACAGTAATCATGTATCTAGGATGTACACATACTCCCATCCTACAGAGGATCGAGTCCCTGCAACTAATTCCTGCAGGCCTTTTCCTGAAATAGTGCAGCTCCTTTAACTCTTAGTGCTTTTGGCAACAGAGCTGAATGTCAGTATTGCTGCTGATGACATGAAATTTTGAGTAGCCAATATAATAAAGGGGTAGCCCTCGAGATTTTAAATGGGCACTGCCTGGCGGAGCACTCAGCATTGTGAGATTACTTGCCTTACAGTTTTACATCAAGGATGAATGATGATACAGAAGCACAAGCTGTCACAGGTGTCAAGATACTCTGCAGTATTTTCAACATCAGTGATTTTAGAGGGCCCGTTAGAAATACAGTAGCTTCGTGTCCCTTGCTGAGACACGAGACAAACTGGGTATTGCAGCGGCCTGAGGACAGGCTGTGAGCTCGCTTTTAAAGTGCGTATTGAATCAAACACAGGATGATGCTATTTTTATTAGAAGCCACAAAATGCTTGAAACCAATTAATACTCTGCTGCTTTACCAATGCCTCTGCTCAGAAAATTAAATGGTTTCATTTAACAAAACCAATTTTAAAGCTTTTTTTTGTTGAATTTATAAGTGGGTTCAGTCCCTTCTGTAAACTTCCATGAACGATGCATTTACAGCACAACATATCAAAAGTGTTGGTGGCTTCCACTCTGTTCCTTCAAGTATTTGGAGGCACAAGGGAATCATGCTTTTCTGGCACAATTCATACCAAATTCTTAAGGCACTTTCCAAGTATTAGCTACTTCCATCTGAATATAAACAAGGAGCCAAACACCTTGAATGTGTTGTTGCCATGCTGTAATGTCAAATGATTAAATATTTTGACATACTTTGGCTCAATATAATCAGCTGGCTACAAAAAGCTGAAGCAGCAATTACTGTCAGTTCAGAGGGCAGTAGCAATTCAAAGTGCAGCAGTATCACGTGCTAAATACAGTTGCTTGGGAGTAAGTGAAGAGCAACCTGTGGTTACACTGGTTTGGTTTATTCCTTGGCAGTCTACCATATAATCTCCCCTCTTGAGGACAGCATTTCGTATCACCTAGCTGCCAGTGGAAGAAACCGATTTCGCTAACATGCAGACTCTGCTGTGTCCCAGTGACCCAGTGCATGGCCTTCAAGTTAAAAAATGAGAACATCTGTAAGATGATACCATCTCTCTAAATTACTAGGACATCCCTTAAAATCTTTCTAACTGCATCTGCCTGCCATGAGATCCCCTCGCTACAGCGGAGGTGGGACTGGTAGCACTGGGTTAAGTGGCAGACAGTTGGGTAACCAACTGGTAGGGTTCAAATGGAAAAAATATAGGGTTTCATTTCATAGAATCATAGAATCACAGAATTATTTAGGTTGGAAAAGACCTTTAAGATCATCAAGTCCAACCGCTAAACTAACCCTGCCAAGTCCACCACTAAACCATGTCCCTAAGCGCCTCATCCACACGTCTTTTAAATCTCTCCAGGGATGGGCACTCCACCACCTCCCTGGGCAGCCTGTGCCAATGTCTGACAACCCTTTTGGTGAAGAAGTTTTTCCTAATATCCAGTCTAAACCTCCGCTGGCATGTTCTAAACCTCCCCTTTGCTGCAATCCATCGTGTTTCCAAGCCTGTGGGTCCAAATTCACATCTTTACCGACAGTGATGTTTGTGCCAGTTGCTGGTCCTACGCATGCAGTGTTCACATGTACAGCACTGGCTCTTTAATGGCCCAATATCTGCTGTGCAAGTGCTCCAGACGGTGCCTCGGTGCACACCTCCAGTCTTGGTGCCACCAGGAGGAAAATTACTTCTTGCCATTATGTGCTGCACAAGTCCAAATACAGATGCAAATGTGCACCCAAAATAATTGCTCCAGTTCACTAATTCACTAATACCTTTTCCTTAGGATAGCTGAGCATTTTAGGAATCAGTTCTGGAGACAATGCATCTCCAAAGCTTGAGCTGTCCATTAAGGACTTGATGCAGATAATACCGTAGCAAAAAGCTAAATAATTCCTCATGCCTGTGTTCACAGCTGAGGAATTTGGGGCTTTCTCACACCAGATCGTGGTTATAATTTTGAGGACCTGTCTCAAGTTCAAGCTACAGCAAAAGAGGTTCAGGGCAAATCATTGATAGGAACAGTGGCAGGTCAGTGCAACCGGGTGGTGGTCGGCTTCAGGTATGAAAAGAACTTCAATGGGAAATTGTTTTCACACTAGCATCTTAGGTAAGCTGTGATTTAAATTGGCCCTGCTACTGAAGAAATGAAAAGTGGGCTGCTTCGGTGCGTAAGGTAGCTCCAAGATGATCCAGCAGAATTATAGACAAGTTAGGTCTGATCTCTTATGCTGCAGATCGCTTGAGTTATCAGAAGTTAGCAGACAAACCTAGAATACAGTATTTCAGAGAAGAGTTGATGTGACTTTAGCAGAGGTAACTCGTGTCTTGCACATATAATAAAGTCTTTTCAAGAGAGCCGGTGCATAAAAGGGAGCCAGGTGCTGTGGAATAAGAGGAAAGTTTCTCTTCTGAATAAGTAACTGGTTATAGATAGGAAACAAAAGGTACAAATAACTGGGCAGTTTTCGCAGTGAAGGGAGATTGCCAATTGCCTGTCTTGGGAACCTGTGCAGTTCAATATACTCGTAAAAGCTGGAAAAGGGAGACAGACGATAGTGACGTGCCAAAATCTGCTGACAGTATAGAGTTATTCCAGGTAAGCAAAAGTAGACACGACTACAAAAAGTTGCAGAAGAATCTGACAATATCAACTGTCTGGGCAATAAAATAGCTGCTGAAATTGCATGTCGATAAAAGTCAAGTGCAGACACAATGATAGGGTTTAAATTAGCCCGCGAAAGAGGTCCTGGCGTCATTGCAGATGGTTCTTTGAAAACGTCTGCTCAGTGCTCAGCAGAGGTCAGAAAGGCAAGTGGAATGCTAAGAATTGCTGGGAAAGAGGTGGAGAATAAAAGAGAAAATGTAAGTACGCCACTGAATAAATCCATGGTGATCTTGAATAGAGTGCAATTCCAGTCACCCCATCTCGGTGCAGCAGTAAAATAGAACCAGAAAAGATGCAGAAAAGGGCGAGAAGGCTGACCTGAGTTATGAAGTGGGGAGTCTAAGCCTGTGAAGCTTGCTGAAGAAATGAATGAGCAGGATTAAGGCAGAGGTGTAAAATCAAGATCACCATGGAGAGAGTGAATAAGGAATTATTTTTTGCAGCAGAGGATGTAATGACATGGTCAGGCAACAAGTTTAAAGCAAACAACAGGAAACAACTTTCACAGCCTATAATAAAGTAGGAAACTCATCACACAAAATCTTTTACGAGCTGGAAGTTCAGGTTGTTTAAAAAGGTAGTCGCGCTGAGGTTCCCAAAGCTGGCTCCAATGTGTTCCTGCTCCAGCACCTATCCCGATAGACTGAGCTGGCCATGTCCCCTCTGCCCTCTACAGCTGGGTGAGATTTGGGTTCTGCTTTGGTTTGGCCTCTCGCCAGTAGAACCCACCAGGTTTTTTCAGCTGGATTATAATCAGTTAAAGGATCATTGTGATCTTCTAGTGTGATCTCTCCTATGACAAAAGCCACAGAAGTCCCTTGAATGAATTCATGAATTAATTGTCTTTGAACTGGAGTGGAATATTGGGGGGAAATAGATCCAATAGTACCTTAAAAATCTCCTGCACTGAGTAAAAGGTCCCAGGGGTTAATTACACTCTCCCTAATTTGGTCCTTCCCATTTCTTCATGCAAAGGCTGCAGTAGCCCTTTTTTGCTGCAGCATGGTAATGGGAGGTCACGTCGGAAGGCTCAGGAATTTTGAGACAGCGAGGACTAAAAAGTCTGCTAGAACAGGATTATCATGAAATTATATCTGCTTCGGTGGCAGGAAATCAATCAAGAGTGGGCTGATTCACACCTGCCGGAGCCAGCGCATCATGAACTTCATCATCTTTCCCAGTGATGTTTTCATCTTTGCATCGACACAGTCAGTGCGAGGAAAATATTTTCCCGTTTAAAATCAAAACATTCAAGGTAGTGTTTGGCAGAGTGTCGGAGCCTGGGGTTCCTGCTGCTTCTGACAACAGTGCTGGTATCTTTTGCTAATGACCAAAGTGCAATATAATGAGTTGTCTTGGGCTTCTGCTTTATTCAGCCTGCAGTGTTTTAATAGACTGTTAGTAATTCTGAAAGGGATAAATGATGTTTATGCCCTCTTGTGGTATGTTATTGAACAGAATGGATTTTCTAACTGACAAAATTAGGCCAATGATGGAAAAGTCCCAGGTAAAAATCTGTAACGAATACTGTTTTGCACAGTAGAAAAATATCTATCCCTCCAGCAGCATCCTCATGACTCAGTTAAGGGGGGGAGGGAAGCCAATTTTACATGCGTTTACAGCAGCAAGTAAATGACTAATGCCCATGGTGACAGAGTTTGTGCCATCTTTCTAGAGTGAAGATAATTTTAAAAGTGCTTTTCTTTGCTAAGAAGGTTAGAAAGTAAGTGAAATACCGCTTTATAAAAGCGGTTGTGTTGATACCTCTTTGTGTTAGCTATTGCCAACATGTTGTGATACATACCTTCAGATTTTTTATCTTCTTTGCTCACACATCTGACGGGTAAATAATCTGATTCCCTTGGGACAGACCGGTCCCAAAGATGAGAAACACTGTTTGGGGATTTTACATGGGGAAATAAGGCTGGATTCCTGTGAAATTGGACTTGTTACCCTGCTGTGTTCAAATACAGTGAATTAACTAGTCGACATCATCCCAACCTACGCTGAGAATTTAGATGTAGGGTTGGGAACTCACGGACTCCCCAGACAGGCCAGTCATGGATTTTGTATCAATCTTATTACTTCATTCCTGATTGAGAACTGAACACAGCAAAATGTATCCTCCAGACAGTGAAATTACCAGAATAAATCAGACTAATGCTCTACAAAGTCCAGCAACTGATCTCTGACTGTGGTTGGTACTTAGCTGTGCTGAGGCAGGATCTAGGAAACCCTGTTGTAGGAAATTCAAAGGCTTTTTGGTCCCAAATAATCACTTGTTATTTAACTGTTAGCTAATGCTGTGAGGAAGCATTATTTCCATTACATGTCATCTTTCTCTCTGCCCAGCCACGAAGTATGTAGAAGACTATTGTAAAGAGGAAGGGAATGATTTCCTTTCCACATCCATGATGAGTGCAACCACAATAGTGGGTTTAAGTGAAAGTAGTGGGCTTAACTGGGCTAGGCTTTAGGAAAAACACTCTAACAGGATGGTAAATATTGGAATGGACTCCTTGAGGAAACTGGAGGATCTCCATCTCCGAGGATCTTTCAGGAACAGTTAAACAAAGTTTGCTGGAAGTAACGCAGCTTTCATTTGTGGTATCATGATGAAAGAAGTTGGACTCGATGACTTACTACAGGTCTACCAGCTCTGGTTTTGTGATTCTGTGTGATGATTTTCTTTTAGGGGTTTTATTCATTAGAATAATGAGAGAACACTTATTTATCTGGTAATCTTAAATGCTAACCCTTCATTCTTACAGTTGACCTTACTGTCAAGTCTGACTGATAGCAATGCAATTCTATCTATGCCCAGTGCTTTACAAGTATACTTTGCAACAGTAGTTTGGCACCAGTTAAAGTGCTTATTAGGTTATCACGGCCTTCAGTGAGCGCAACTGAAGATGTGTCCCAACTGAGATAAGAATTGACTCCAAAATCTTGGTGCTTACCAGTTTCCTTAGAAAAGGAAAATCCACTAGGAAAAATGTCATGGCAAGCCATGTTAAAAAGAAATTTTCTGTGTCAGAAACCTTTCAGGAGCATCAAATTCAGTTAGAGGATATCAGAAAGAAACTAAAGTCTAATTTAAAATCCCCACCCACATTCCTCCTTCTTTTAGTGCAAAGTGATTATTGCTCCTGGTCCACGTATTGGCAAATCTTTCAGAAATGAACCATAATTTGCCTTAAAAATACCTTTCTGGTCATGATGGAACTGTTCTTTTTGAAGAATGAGTTTGCAGCGACTGTGTGAAAAGAGCCCAAATGCTCTTGTTTCTCAATGACATCAGTGGGGCTAAAATTTCACCCAGAAATTCTTCTTGGCGTAGGGACATGTGGGGTGGATGGTACGTTTCAAAGTTCTTGGACACTGCAAGGCAGCTGGCCAGGCTTGATCAAAGTGTGCTTTGCTGCCTTTAACATTTGTTTTCCACTTTCATTGACGGCACCACATCCCTGCCTGGCGTGGTTAATAAAGAGGAGAGAATGAACGTGTGGCCATGGCAAATTAAACAAATGAGCCATTAAAACAGGAGGGTGCACTACCTTTTCTCACCAATGCCTACTTTGGTGCCCGCAATGTCTCCTAGCAAAATAGCACGAAAGCAAGGATAAAGGCCTTTCAGGGATGTGCTGCAAATGTGGTCCAAGCGCTGAGATATGTCTGTGGCTCCTGCTGAGAGAAAACCTAACATCATTCACCAGCAGAGAAGCCAGCAAACCACTAATGGCTTTCCATCGTGTTTCTTGACAGGTATTGACGGAGGGTGGTTTTGGTCCCATCACAACAGAAATCCGGGAGGCTCCGGAGTTTTATTACGCCGAAGATTACCATCAACAGTACCTCAGTAAGAACCCCAGCGGATACTGCGGCCTTGGGGGAACAGGGCTTTCCTGCCCTATTGGGATCAAGAAATAGCCTGCGCTTACTCCACCACCTCCACTTTGGTTTAGGGAGTTTGGAAAAAGACCGACAACCCTAATAGGTGTTGCAGTACGCCCACAGCATCGGCGCATAAAGATTTGGGAACCTGTTGGGTCGGCTTTCCGTAATCTGAGCAGTTTCCCATTCACCGACACTAAAAGCCAAAGTAGAGGCAGAAATTGCACCTGTTGGCAAATGCAGCTTCTTGCTCTGTGCAGCTCACTGGGTTTCCTTGCAATCTTGTAATCTGGAGAGAAAAGAAACTTCTAAAAATTTGGCTTGAAATGCTGTTAAAAGGATGAATTAGGAGGTGGTTGCACCTGCTAACTGCTTTGCATAGCTAATGCCTTCAGACGTGTTTATTTTCTTGGGTTAATGAATTTGCTCCGGTTATGAGAGCTTTGACTTCTGGAGGCATGGTTGGGCTCATCTTAACTGTCACAACCCTGTAATTTGATGTCTTTGAAAATGGTGAATTTATAAGATCAGTAATTCTCTTACAATCCCACTTTCACAGCAATGTGTAATATCACCTATAGTGCCTATTTTCTGAAACAATTTTAGTGAGAAAATGTAAAGATTGTAATGTGATACTTCCTTTTGACAGTTCCAAAAAGTGTATAAACACAAAAAGAAATCAATTTTGTTTCCTGCACTACAATAAATCACAAAAAAAAAAAAAGGAAAGAAAAATGTTGTCTGTGATGTGTTCTGTGGCTCTAAGTATACATCTGGGTAGATCTAAAAAAAGTATCAAATATTATAAAAGGCTGCAGCCTGCTAATTAAACACCAGGGCTTTTACATCTGTATTATTGTGCATGACAGTACAGAGGAGTAGAATTCGTATTGTCCGCACTGTAACATAATTATTCGTATGAGTAATTATTTGTACTTCAGGAGCTCGTGGAGCCCCCACCAAGACCAGAGCTCATTATGGCAGGTGCTGTGCCAATGTAATGTTGGGCAGTCTCTGCCCCAGTGCGTGTACAGTCAAAATAGCAGGACAACCAGAGAGCGTCAAAATAAATTTTTGTTTTATTGATGGGGTTCTCAGAGTGGAGACTAAAAGCTACAGGCAAAGGCTGTAGGGGATGCAGGGGTTATCCTATATGGATATAGGATCCTATGGGCTGTATGCTATGGAGTATCCTAGGACAAACAGCTTCAGTAGCAGAGATGGGGATGGGTTTGTCCCACCCATCCACCTTGCTGCTTGCAATGCTTCCCAGAGCAGTGGGAGGTGTGGGCTCAAGCCTCTCATGTGTTTCCTGTTTCGGAGGCTGTCTTAATCACTAAGATTGAAGAACATGTGTCGTTGGTGTACCCTCTTCCAGATGTGCTCTTGTAGGAACCCGTCTTGATGTGTCAATTCTGGGCAGCAGAGCACATAAAGCCATTTTTGAGGGCCAGATGGTGGGGATGCAGAGACACAAATCCACAGCATTTCCTTTTGGATAGCTCTCCATGGCATGCGTCTCCATATCTTGTTTTGATGTTTCCTGCTCACCAGCTCAGGTTTCAGGCTCAGAAAGGCCCGAACCAGCTCCCTGAACATCTCCTATAACTATCCAGTGGACCAGATCTTGTTCTGAGCTTGGAGCGATTGAAAATGTGCATCAAATCATCAGTCTTCGGGCTTGTAAATCCACTACTGAAGTCCTACCTGCTTTGTCCGAAGACAGGCAGTAAGTCCCTGCCAGAGAAGTTAGCTCCCCATCTTCCCTTGCTCCTCAGCTGATGCTTAGTTCATTCCAGTCTCAAAAGTCAGAGGAAACCTCTCCTTTTAGCAGATTTGTACCTGGGGCAAGCTTGAGAGGAGCTACCTCTGGCAGGATTGCCACGTTAGGCTCTTTCTGGAGATGCCCCAAAATGTGCCCACATCACACGCGGGATTTCCAGTTGCCGTGGTAACCGATCGCCTGTCCTTAACGTGTTGTGCCACTGAATTGTTCTAGAGCTCACTGTCAAGGAAACCAGCACTTCTGTCTAATTTCCTAGGCATGAGGTGACGTAAAAGCAAAGAAAAGAGGAAAATAAAATCTTACTTGAATCCTATGCATTTTTAACCTCTGTGTAATTCAGACTTCAGTGGGATTTGCTCCAATGTACAAAGCAAAACATTTCATATGCTGAATCATTCGGGTGCACATAAAATGTTACTTGGTTCCCTTGTGTCCTTTCCCCTCCCTCCCCTCCTACTCCATGCTATAATTATTGTTTTGAAACAAGCTGGAAAGTCTTTGGAGAAAGTGCCATTCTATCCTTAATATAGCCAGGCTCAAGTCTGAACCTGGCTCAGTTTTTTTAAGTCCTGTGCTAGTGGAAATGACGTGTCGGTTTAGAAATCAGCATAGATGGGTTCGTTGATACTAAAGTTGGCCCACACCAAAATATTATGCCACCACAGAATTAATTATGGAGTTACTGTAGGGTGGAGTTTTGGCCTTGAGCCCTGAAGGTACAAAGAGTATCAGGGATATAATCAGTAAAGGTGAAATGCTAATGATTCAGCCTCATGGATTAGTTTTTAAGCTGGATTTGGTCTTATAAGCCACCCTTGCCCACAGGGGAGAAGGGAGTGGCTGCCTCAACATCTTTGATACTATACTTTTGATTTGGCACTGTACCCTACCACAGAGCTGCCTCTTTCTTCTGAGAACACAGACACAGTCTAAATGAATTAATTCAGAGTTTGACAAGGACAAGAGGAAATGGCCTTAAGTTGCGCCAGGGGAGGTTTAGGCTGGATATTAGGAAAAATTTCTTTACTGAGAGAGTGGTGACACACTGGAATAAGCTGCCCAGGGAGGTGGTGGAGTCACCATCCCTGGAGGTGTTCAAGGAACGTGTGGACGAGGCACTGTGGGACATGGTTTAGTGGCCATGGTGGTGTTGGTTGATGGTTGGACTTGATGATCTTACAGGTCTTTTCCAACCATAGTGATTCTGTGACTCTGTGATAGGCTTCAGCACTTCGCAGAGTCGAAGATGAAAGCTGATGCAGGGCCAGCATCTAAGGTCTTTGCGGAGAAGAACATGGTTCAAGATCCAAAAAGGGCTACAGCACCTAGCTCATGAAGTCCACTATTGCAGTACTCCGTGAAAGTCAGTCCAGGATACAGACAGTAATTTCCACTGCTGCCCTATCCCTATCATAGCTAAAGCAAATCCCAAGTCTCTTGGAAATCACTGAGCTTTCCCTCATCGCCTTGGGAAGGACAGCATCCGACTGTGATGTCAACAGAAACAAATGGATGATGTCACATCCTGGTTGCCCCGGCAGAGAGATGTGTTGCCTTTGGTGAGAGCATGGAATGGGGAATGTGTCCTGAGGTGTCTGCAGAAGCATCACGGCTCTGAACGTTGTCGAAGAGTGTTGGTCCAAGACTGGGATTGAAATGCTGCTCCTTACGCTCTTTTGCTTAACTTCTCTGATCAGCGGCATCAATGCAGGTTTTTCTTCTCAACTTTTTATGTTCAGGAATGACCAGCAGAGCAGAACTGCTAGTAGCCCTACAGGATATACACGTATCGGTAAATGAAATAGGCCTGGGCTTATTCCTTGTACCTGGTGGCATGTATGTATGGCTTGTATTACAGCCTGATACTGAACTCTTCCACTCACACTCCCTAAACAAGGATTTTATCCAGCCTGACTATGGTCTATGGCCCTGCTAGCCCCCAAACTGCCTGGGTATTGCTTGGCAGAGTGCAGGTTTGGGGAGGCTACAGTGATGCCAGGGGCTTTAGTAGAGATCAAGTAGCATGGATAATTACAGACCAGTGCTTTAACTGATGTCCTGCCCCTCTAGTTTAGTAGCACAGGCAGTGGCACTGCTGTACGTGAGCAATGATGTGTCTCATTTTGTACCCAGAGTGTGGCCTCCGGCCATCTTACGAGTCCTTTCTGGAGACTGGCAAGAGGGTCACAGCAGGGAGATACGCCAAGGCTGGGGAGTTCCCGTGGCATGTGAGCATCCAGAGCAATGGGAAACATATCTGTGGAGGCACCATGATCAGCGCATTGTGGATTTTAACTGCGGCCCATTGCTTTGCAGAAGAGGTGTGAGTACTCGAGGGAAGCGAGGACAGCTCAGGCACAATGGGTTGATAACATTCCTCCTTGTGGGTGTAGGATATGTATGTCCTTGGGGTCAAGTGAAACATACACGTGACTGAGCCAGAAAGAGAGCCCTGAAAACAGGAATTGTCTCCCTTGGGGAAAACAGGCCCCTTTTTGATCAGAGGTAGTGTTACAATGGAAATGTGTAGAAATCTGCATAACTAGGAGATGCAGAAGGGCAATATTTTGAAGGATGGTCTAAGCAGCCTTGAATAAATGCTCGTGATGCTCTTCTAACAGCCCCAAGCATTTCCTGTACATCTACACATGTTGCAGTACCTTGTAAAAAGAGATGTATTTCATTTCCATTCCAGCTTATTCTAACCCCCAAATTACCTTTGCTTTCGTATAGCAAACACCTTTACCTCATGGAGGGTCTGATTTTAAAACAGCAGTTTCTGGATAAATCAACCCTATGCAATGCCCAGGGGCAGCGTCCAGCCCTCTGTGAGCCCCCTCCAAAGTACAGCAGGTCCAAGAGCCAGGGCTGCTCGGTGACAAATGACCTGTGGCAACACAACCGGGAGCAGCCAGTCCAGGGCACAGCGATCCCGAATATCCAGCCCACTCCATCTGTTTGTTAGTGACTGGGCTATTTATAACTTGGTTGCATTCATGTTCTACCTCTGTACCTTTCTCCCCTGAAAATTAGCTTTGCCTAGAAGTGAGGGTAGATTTCTGCGATATTTATAGCTAAGCTTCTGCAATTTGCTGAGCATGACCCTACCCTGCTCAGGGGGAGGAGGCACCACCCTTATAACACAAAGCTTTCATGTTTGCTTATGTCTACACCGCTTCTGTTTTGTTTGTAAGGCCACCAGATCTCACTGTTGTAGTGGGGGGAATTGACCTCAGCCTCCCGCTGGAAGAACATAAGCCGGACAGCTTGATCCTCCATGAAAACTTTGACAGAATGAGCATGCAAAATGATATCGCTCTGATCCTGCTCAGCTCTCCCATCCAGTTCAGCAATGAGAAAATCCCCATCTGCTTGCCCTTCATATACGACGTCGATACGTGGCAACACTGCTGGGTTGCTGGATGGGGAACCGCCAGTGCAGGTGAGATGCTGTTGGGAGATGTATTTGCTAATGGAGGCTGGTTTTTATCCATTTAAAGTAGATGTTCTCTCCCAGGAGGGGTTACCCACACTAGCTTCTACTCCCTACCTCCCTGGTAGGGACACATCCAGACCCTTGCAGCCTCTGCACGTCCACCCGTTCTCAATTCAGTGCAAGGAGCAGTCACCTACTCACCCCCAGAGCAAAGTCCCTGGTACTCTGAGCATTTATGTTCAAGCTGAAACCTTAGACCCCACCTTTGCTCTGCAGGAACTCAACCTCTTGCTTGCCTTTTTTTGGCACCCAAAGTAAGACAAGCCCCACCCTGGTGGGCAAGTTAGGCTGGGTCTAAGGTGGTCTGGAACAAGGGAAATGGAGGTCTAGGGTTGTCTTTGGCTGAATGCCTCTATGAACCAGACTGATTCAGTGGTACTGGCTACCCCTCTTCTTCGCTCATTTAGAACAGCAGATTGCTATTGCTAATTGCTCTCATTTAAGCCCTAACGAAAGTAGCTCCAGCACTGATTGTGACCCAAAAAGTCTATCCTGAACAAATGTCACTAAACGGCTAATGAGCGATTTCATTATTGGAAAGAGGTAATCGGGACGGAGTGGGCAGGGTGGTGCCTTGGGGCTTTAGCAGTCCTTCCTAGGATGTAGTAAGTGAATGTCCCATTTAATCCTTGCTATCCTGCTCCCTAGGGTTACTGTCTCCTCTCTGAACCTCTGCATTTTCCTTCTTAGCCTTCATTTGCCTCATGTAACAGTCATACGCAACACAACACTATGTTATAGTTGTGAAAGTCTCCCATTTCACCAAGGTAACGTGCTCTTAGAAACAGAAAAGCAGGGGGCTGCTGCAGCTTGGCAAGATTTCTCTTCAGCTAGTGTCTTTGCAAAAATGCATGGCGTGGCTCCGGAGATCAGTCTCATGCTGCTGTGTGGGCTCAGTTGACAGTGCTTTCGCTCTCCAAATTGCACCCTGCGAGAGGTCAGTGCATTCAGCCCTGGCACACACCCCTTCTGTCTGGGAGATGTTTCAAAAGAAAAACAGCAGAAGCTGAGTTTGGTGAGAGGGATGTGCGATGGTGTGATATGGGCCATACCAAAAAGTACGAGGCATTGTTCCTCGGTGGGGGAAAATGGGTCATTTCTCGTCTCGGTCAGCATTTTGTAGGTGGACATCTCTCAACTGGCACCTCAGGTGGCACTAGTCTGACTCCTCTTCAACTGCAGTCAATTAGACCTCAAGTGGAGCCACCTCCTTGGAGATGCCTCTATTAAAGCCTTTTAATCTGTGGGCACTTCCATGGAGTGGCCCCGTGTTAGCTGGGAAAGGGACCTGATAACTTTCTATCTTTTAGATCTTACCTTTGAGTCCCACCTTCCCAAAGGAACTGGCTCAGTGAAATATGGAAGGAGTGAGATCCTGAAAATCTGTAGGTCCCCTACCCAGCAGCAACATCCCCCCAAAATCAGTTTTATCCTCCAGACTTGGGTTCATTTTGGACAGAAACGTGGGTGAAATGAGTGGGTTTTCCAAGTAGCCCTGCATATTTTCAGCCTTTTTGTCGCTTGCTGGTGCCTGCTGCGATTTCTGGTTTTCCATCTCAAGGGAAGAATAAAGGAGTTATTCCCATTGTGTAGTGCCATCCTGAGAGCCACTTTGTGAAAGATACAGCTGGTCCCCTGGGTGAGGCACAGCCTCACAGCCCCCCCATGCAAGCATGGGGATAACAAGATCATCTGTTCTGCGGAAAGCTCAGTGGACTTTCATCTGTAGGGCTCTCACAGGACCCCAAGAAGAGTCCCCCAAACTGGGTTCCCCAGAAATGTGAGTGAGAAACCCAAGCAGTGCGGTACAGCTTGTCTCAGGTCATCACCAAGACCAACAGAATAAGCCATCCCTCTGGGGGTCTTCCAGCTGTACCAGAGTTCCTCTACGAAAATAAGTGATTTTTTAAAATCCTATTTAGCAAACCTCCACTCCCCAGGATTTCAGCTTTGCCCGTTAACACCTTCCCCCTCTCTACCTACCTACCCACCTCCTCAGCTGGCATAAAGTCAAGAATACAAATTTATCTTTGCTAACATTTGGGCAACCTCTGCAAGCCCCCGTGACCCCAAGACCATATGGTTGTGCCCTGAGACCCTCTTGCCCTGAGATGCTTTACAAATTTAGCTGAGAGCAGTCCCAAGGGCTAGTCTCTGGCTGTGGTTTCACCCTTACCAAGTCTGCGCTGTTCTGCAGGGTTTGTTAACCCTTCTCTTCTCACTTGTGGGTTAGCGGTTGCAGGGCCAACATCCCATGTGCTGCAGAAAGCGCGGATGAAGCTCATCAGCAGGGAGCGGTGCTTGGAGCGGATCCCGCAGCTAGTGGAGAACGTGCTGTGTGCTGAGCTGGAGAGAGGACAAAGAGGCGCCTGCCAGGTAAAGTAAACAGACTCCTGGATGTCCATGCTGCCTGTGGGGGCACAGACACATTGGAGGAGAAGCTCCTTTGCTTTGGGAATGAACATCGATCCTTCCCACGGCTTCCTGGGGTTGCTAACTCTTCTCTGCAGGAGGCCAGGGCAGGATGCCCAGGGGCCAAGGAACTGCCTGAAAAGGCATTTTGACCCGGGCAGTGGCGGTGCAGGACTCTTGGGGTCGGAAAGCAATGGTGGTGCTGGGAATGAAACACCTTGTTGAGCAGACGGGCCTCTCCTCACACTCTCTCCCCTGCCCTGATTCCCTCCCTGCAGGGAGATAAACAGGAGCTCTGCAAGGGAAACTGTGAGCTGGAAGGAGGGCAAGGGAAAAGGGTGGTTCCCAACAAGTCCCCTTGGATGGGAGACAGTTTTGGATGGCTCTGGGCAGAGGACTTTTATCTCATAGCAATCAAAAAACCCAGTGTCTGCTGTGGCCAAGCTGTGCAGGTAGGAGGAATGGGAGGAGAGGTCTCCTGTCCCTGCAGAGAGGGCTCAGCACAGCATGGGCTGTGTCTCCTCCTGCCTGGGGTCCCCTCAGCCCCTGGGCTGGGCAGTGCTGCTCTATTGCCAGGTTAAACACTGAATACAGACACGGAAGTTTGTCCAGGGGTGTCAAAGCAGAAGAATTGGGTGGGAAATTGAGTCCAGGTATGTTTAACTTGAATATTAGAAACCTTTCTCAGTGAAGTCTTGGCTCTGATACAAATGTCCTTTGATAACATGGCAGGTGGGTCTGTGACTGCCAGAACTAGTCGCATCTTATTGCAATGAGTTAGTGATGTAGGATGATGGGCTTTTGAAGCTAAATAATAGAGTTTAAGCAGTATTTGATAACAGGGACTGCTAAGCGGGGAGAGCTGACACAAACACCTGGATATGGGGAAACCTCACTCAGAATTTGAGCCTTCAGAACATACTCCATCCGCAGGATCACTGTCCTGAGGTCAAAGACTGAAAGCCAAAAAACACCTTTTCACAGTATCACACAGAATCACAGAATCACTGCGGTTGGAAAAGACCTGTAAGATCAAGTCCAACCATCAACAAACACCACCATACCCACTAAACCATGTCCCACAATGCCACGTCCACACATTCCCTGGACACCTCCAGGGATGGTGACTCCACCACCTCCCTGGGCAGCTTATTCCAGTGCTTCACCACTCTCTCAGTAAAGAAATTGTTCCTAATATCCAGTCTGAACCTCACCTGGCACAACTTGAGGCCATTTCCTCTTGTCCTCTCGCTAGTCACTTGGGAGAAGAGATCAACACCCACCTCACCACAACCCCCTTTCAGGTGATGGTAGAGAGCGATAAGGTCTCCCCTCAGCCTCCTCTTCTCCAGACTGAACAACCCCAGCTCCCTCAGCCGCTCCTCATCAGACTTGTGCTCCAGACCCCTCATCAGCTCCGTCGCCCTTCTCTGGACATGCTCCAGCACCTCAAGGTCCTTCTTGTAGTGAGGGGCCCAAAACTGAACACAGCATTCGAGGTGCGGCCTCACCAGCGCCGAGTACAGGGGCATGATCACCTCCCTGCTCCTGCTGGCCACACTCTTTCTGATACAGGCCAGGATGGCGTTGGCCTTCTTGGCCACCTGGGCACACTGCTGGCTCATACGGCTGTCGACCAACACCCCCAGGTCCTTTTCTGCGGGGCAGCTTTCCAGCCACTCGTCCCCAAGCCTGTAGCGTTGCCTGGGGTTGTTGTGACCCAAGTGCAGGACCCGGCACTTGGCCTTGTTGAACCTCATACAATTGGCCTCGGCCCATCGATCCAGCCTGTCCAGATCCCTCTGCAGAGCCTTCCTACCCTCCAGTAGATCAATGCTCCCACCAACTTGGTATCATCTGCACAGCATCAACCTCCAACCCCTCCTCTGAGAGCCGGGTAAGGACTGGGCTCTCCTGCAGCCTCTGCTTCAGGACTAAGCTCTCCATCCTCCACTGGGCAAGGGTTTTCTTAGACATGTGCATGTTTTTGCAGGGGGACAGAGGGCAGTCACACGTATGCACAGCTCCATCCCACAGAAATAATTCACTGAGGGAACTAAAACAACACCCAGGACAGGAGAGATCCCCTGCCCTTTAGGCAAAGACAGTGGGTACAGGGACCGTGGACTGCAAAGCCATTGCGAGCTGGGCCCGTAGCTGGGCGGCGGAGGGGAAGTTTGCTTTGCAAAACCATTTTTTGATTAGCTAGAGAGCATCTGTCTCTGAAACCATTCATCTAGTGACTTTCACCTCCATTAAATTCAATCAAAAATTTTAAAAAGAAAACTGCCACAGGATAACATTAACATGATTAAAGAATGCACTTCCCAGCCCAGCCTTAAGTTCTGCGACTGAATTATGCTGGTGAAACAGCAAGAGCACTTGTACCCAGCAAAATGAATCTCCTGTATTCAAAAAGCTGATGAGGGTGCTATTTTGATCTACAATAATGTTAGAGTCATCTGAAAAATGAATTAGAAATGTGAGCTTTCCAAGCAGTGGAAGTACACGACGATTGCATGTGTGGTAATGCTCATAACCCAGCAACTGCCCACTTTTAGTGGAAGCTTGACCAGGCAGAAATGTCTTGCAAACTGAAATAATGAGAGCAAAACAGAACCATACCCTAGGCTAGGGGAGCTCTTCAGGAGAGAAACAGGTGACATGGCTTTTCGTCAGAATTTGTTAATTTGCTGCAGGGGAAGCATTTTGCTGATGGGTGATTTTCTGGGAGGTGCTGATTGAAGTCAGGTAGGGCAAGTTGTGGCCTTGCTAGGCTGGTTCAGAAATCTGGTGGCTTGCCTGTAGTAGGCTGCCTGGTAATAAACTGGGAGGCCAGGTCCGAACCTGGTACTGGCTCTGCAGCATGGACCTCTGGACACCCATTTCATCTGCCCTGGGCAGATAGTGAGGCATACTGTAGACAGTGCAGCCTATCGAGCTACGCTTACCTATAGATATTACGGGGGTTGTGTCAAATGAAAATGAGGCCAGATTTCAAAATACCTAAATCCTTTACAAAGTCAGCGCTGTCAAGGAGGTAGAGCAGCCCTGGGCATGGTTTTCGCCTGTGCCAACCAGCTGTCTCCTGGACACAACTCAAAGCTTTTGCATGGCTCAGGAGCCTCCCACAATAGAATCATAGAATGGTTTGGGTTGGAAGGGACCTTCAAAGGTCATCTAGTCCAACGCCCCTGCAACGAGCAGGGGCATCTTCAACTAGATCAGGTTGCTCAGAGCCCCGTCCAACCTGACCTTGAATGTTTCCAGGGATGGGGCAGGATCACTTTGGATGCTGGCACCCCAGTTTAGAGGTCAGGTAGGAGCAGCAGCACAGGCAAGGCAGAGACCCCTGGTCAGGGAACAAGCCCTGGAGACGCTGAGTTTGCTGGTGTAGATGTGGTTGCAGTAAACCTGAAAGCCATGCATTGCAGAGATGCAAGATCTGTATGGATATGAAGTAGATAAAAGCTTTATGTTAACCTTTTCTAAGCTTTGCTGAGAATCAGGATACATTTGTTCATGTCCAAAGCCAGGCTAAGTTGGGAAAGTAGCATCTAGACCAAGGTTGTAAGTCTACATGATCCTGATCTGAATCCAAAGGATTACCATCCTAGGTCTTTGCATTGTGTGCCATTTGTGTGCTAGATTTTCCCCATTGCAGCAAGCTGTTTTATATGAGTAACTAGAGCCACACAGAAGTCTTTACCAAGGCATCATGTAGAAGTTTTGTTCTACTGACCACCACCTTAATACCCCCATGTGGCAACAGGACAGGAATAGAAAAGCTCAGATGTTTCACCAGCTGCCATCATACTAGTACCAGACAAGACTAATTTGTGGATCACTGACCATATTCCTATAATAACTCAAGGAGATTGAATAGCAGAGCTCCCGAGTATTTGTACTTTAAAAAAAATCCATTCACTTAAAAAGAAAAATCTATTGTATACCAATTCCCTAGCGGTTCCGCAGACAAATATATAGATTGACTGTGAATTAACACTAACAGGATCTGTAATTGACTTATAGTTCTATTTAGTCATAAGCATTAGCATTAATGGATGTTCATGGCGTACAAGTGCTAAAGAACAGACACTAGAGATGGCCTATGTGTTATTTTTTTGTGTGCTACATTTCTTCCATGACCCCATGAACCACGATTGATGTCTAATTCCTTGCTTTCTTAAGCATCTTTTGTTAGGCTCTGATGCAATGGTAACTTGAACAATAATCAGAGTATAAGAGACTCACAAAGCAAATGCCTCTTCAGTGTCTTGCCTATCCAGACAAAATTCAGTAAATGGCCCAATTATATTTCAGAGAGTTTCTGCAAAAGAGGTCTGTGGGGGTAGCTCTGCGTTGTGGTGATTAGGACGGAGTGTGTTCAGCTGGAAGTCACAGTTCACGTACAGTTCAGGTCAGCAGCAGAGGAAGGGGGGCCGAGTCCCTGGCCTGACTTTCACGGGAAGGGATCATTGTGTGGTCACAAACAAGCAGCGGGATGCTTCCAGCTCAGCTGCACCGTTCCCTGCACCGTCCCCCGGTGTGGGGCTGATCTGAGTCATGGGCTGAAGGTATCTACCCCCTTCCACCGACTGTAGCAGGAGGTGATCTTGGCCATCTCTGATAAATGTCTGAAATGATGCTAGGATGCATCTAGGGCTCTGGGTTTCAATTTCTTTAGTTCTGTGAAAAAGGCAGAGAAAGACCTCTTTCCTTCACCTGCAATATGCCCTGCCGCATATACTGTCAGCAGTTTAGAAGGGGCAAATGCCCTTTACAGCGTCTGGGATGCTCAGGGCTCTCACCCCTCATAGCTATAGTGATAGCAGTAGTTGTTGTACAACGCAGGGTGGGATTTATCTGGCCAGATACAAATGTCTTTCCTATAGCCATCTGCACCTACCTAATCATCTTTCCATCAATAGGGAGAAAAAAAGCACTTCTGACATGTGGTTCATTGGGACTGTTTTAACCATCTATTTTAAAATGAGATAAATCCCTGTACGAGTGCTTATTGCATCCTATTAACTAAAAGCAAGTCCAAGGTGTCTAGCTCACAGGGGAACACATGGCTCCAAGGCAGGACATTGCCTACATTTAAGTCTCCAGAGCTATTTTAGATATTTCAGGAGCTTGACACTTGTGCTGGAACCAGCAAGGAGGGGTGATCAGTCCAGAGCTGAACTCACCCCTCACACCCTCACTTCGTCTGTGTATAAGAGTGCTAAACGCCTGCAGAAGTGACAAAAGCTCTTGCATCCTTTTACAAGCTCTTGCATCCTTTTACTGGTGCTAATGTGGCTCCAAAACTGCAAAGGAAGACTTGTGAAATAGAATTTTTTAAAGAAAAAGTCTGCAAGTTAAAATTGGGTCCATATAGGTAAATTATCACAGATGCAAGGAAAAAGGTCACAAACCAGGGAAGCCTGGTTAGTCCTTCAGGCTGTTCAAAATATCTGATCGGAGGTGGATGGATGATGGTCTGATTGCAGTCGGTAGGGATGGAGAGTATCTGCGTGAGGTCTGAGGTTATAGGCCCTTCTGCCTATCAGACAAAGGTCTCCTGGGGGCCAGGAGTCAAAGCTGACCACATTTCAGTTCAAAGTTATTACTAACTATACAAAATTACTTTATTATTGTATCTTGCCTTAATATTGAAGAGAGTGATCCACTCTCCGTCCTTGTGGTGGATTCTCCATCACCGAACTGTTGCTAACATGACGAGGTGGGTTTTTTCCCTAAGGGACCAGTTGGTTTAAGTAGGAAGGTATCCTGGGAAGCCCCAGAACAAAGCAGTAGAAAGGTGTTTCTGCATTTGCAGTCTCTTAAATTTGCTTCTGAAGGGTGCTTTGATGTGCAGCTCATAAGAACCAGAACACTTTTCCTGCATCCCATGGTTTTATAGGGCTTTCATCATTTGATCGTTCTTTGACATGGGCAGACAAGTGAACACATTCAGGCTGAGGTGGCTTAATTCTCTCATCTGTCAAAACCATTCCTTCCTATTGCAAGGACCTGGGATGTTGATGGTCTCACGTGTCTCTTCCGCTTTCTTCCTCTGGGTTGCAGTTTTTGGTCCCTCAAACTGAAGCTGGTTTGCAGCAAGGGGATCCAGAATTACTTTGTGTGCCTGGTGAGTGAAGCTGTGGGGAGCAGAACATCTTGGGATCCAGCTGAACACAAAAACCTACTTTGTGCTTGCCCTGGGAGTGGGGGAATGGGTGTGATGATTCAGAGGAGCCGCTTCTCATTCAATTACAGTGAGTCAACACGGCTTTAAGGGAAAGTCATGACTCACAGGCAGATTTAAATTCTTTGAAGGAGTCAACAAGCATGTGGCAGAGGGTGATCCAGCTGATATAACACGCTGAGATTTCCAAAACTCTTTTAATGAGATTTCTCACCAAAGGCGCGTGAAGAAACTAAACTGTCATGAAGTAGAAGGGCTTTGGTTTGAAAGGGAGGCAACGTGGAGGAAGGATATGATGGGCTCACGAGGGGAGTTGTGTTGGCATCTGTGCAAGGAACCGTGATCTTCAAGGGGGGCGAATGCTGAGATGACCAAGTTGGCTGATGCCACAGCATCGTTCAGAGTGGTCGAATTTAAAACTGACGGTGCAGAGGTGCAGCAGGGTCTCATTATTCTGAGTGACTGAAGGTTAAAACAGCAAATGCAGTTCACTGTTGATAAGGGCAAAGTAATGAATATAGGGAGAAGCAGCTCCAGCTGTATGCTTGCAATAATAGGCTCTAAATTAGCTATTACCATGTAAGAAGATCTTGGAGTAACTGTGGATAGTCCTTCAAAAACATCAGCACGAGGTTCTGTGGAGGTCAAAAAGGCAATGAGAGAGTTATGAATTATTAGCAAAGGAATAGGTAGCGAAGAAAAGGCATGTTATGCCAGGGCACTAATCTTGGGAGCATACATCTTGTGTCCTGTGTGCAATTCCCATCCACCCCACCTGAGAAAGGAGCAGTAGTTTTAGAAAAGGAGAAGAGTAGAGTAGGAAGGGTGAAGAGGGTCACGGAATGGCTTCTGGCAGAAAGGGGAATAACAGAGCAGGACTCTGAGGCTTGTAAAAGAGATGTGTGATGGGGATATGACACAGATTTCCAAAGTCATGAGCAGCAAGGAGAGGACAGTCAAGAGCTGTCCTCTTGTCGCTACTGTTCAAAACACATGAAGGAGGGGGTGTCAGATGGCCGTATCAGGCAACAGATTTAAAACAAAGAGAAGGAAGCGTTTTTTCATCCAATGGATAATTAAACTATGGAAGTCACTGACCAGGATGTTGTGGGTATTTATCCTAAGGGATAAATGGATTCAAAAAGCAATTAGATAACTTCCTGGATGAAGATCTCTCTAAGGCTATTAACCACTGTGATGTAAATACAACTCTGTAAATACTTGCCCTGTTTCTCATTCTCCTTCCCTGAGCTCTTGCTACAGATGACTGTCAGAGACAGGAGTCTGGGCCACACGGGTCTTTGGCCAGATGCATTATAAATGTCTTTAAGTCTGTGCTACCGCAGTTCCTAATGGACCCTGCTGTGGATGGAGCAGAACGGTCCTGTTCTCCCATTTTCCAGCAAGGAGATGGAGGGACAGAGTAGCTCTCGGAGATCTCAAAGGGATCCCATGAAAGGAGTGCAGATGCCCTGTGTTGCCTGGTTCATTTTCGATACCTGCATGCTAAAAATGGCCGTAGCCTCCTTCCTTCCACCTTTCTCCAAAGACAGCTTGTTCACGGTGAAATAACTGTAGAAATCATCTATTTGCAAAAGCCTTTACTTCCTGCAGCCAAGACAGCTCTAACGGCAAATGTTGTTATTCACATGCTGATTCTCTCCAATTTACACAGAGCTTACCAACAAGAAAATGAAACCAGCAATGACTTGCAAGGATTGTGTATCCACCTAATGAGTATCAGATGGGTTGTTCTCCCTCCCCCAGACCTTCTCCCACCTAAGAAGATTTATGTGGCTGAACGTGTTTGTTCTGATCAATTACCATGTTGCAGACATGAATACAAATAGGAAAGGAAGAAGATTACACTCTCGATCCAAAGGCCACTAAAGTCAGCAGAAAGGCTCCTGATGTTCACAGAAAGGCTTTGGCCATCGTGAAAAGGATGAAACTTCTGATCAGCTTCAGTGAACAAAGCGCCTTGTTAGTCGGTGACAGTTTTTATACAAGCCAGAACCATTTACCAGTGAATATATCATTGCTCTCACCTCTCCTAATGGGAGGATTAACATGCAGTTGTGGAAGGCATGAGTTCAGCACCAGATCTCATTTGGTGTGGTTGCTTTTCGCTCATCCTCCTGTTGACAAGAAACATGCAACAGAAGCAAAGATGCTATTTTTAAGGTTTTTTTCATTGCCCAGAAACTTGGCACTGAGACCGAAGAGCAGGAGCAGGTATCTGGTGTGTGTCGCCGACCAGAAGTATTTCAACACCAAGATACAGGAGGCTGAAAGCTGAAAGCAGCATTTAATAAGTTCTTCGATCTTCAGAGTCGTTAACCTGAGCATTCATTAAATTAGTGCTACTGGAAACATCACAGAGCTGAGATAATTGTACCAGTGCTCAGAACTCGCTCCTCCCACACCGTCTCCTACATGAGGATGGAAAACTTGGGGCCAACGTTTTTGAGAGCTTAAGGTGGATACAGGGATATTCAGAAGTGTCCAAGAACCGAGTTTATTTCCCTATCTTTAGCCCTGTAAAAACCAGGCTACTGATTCATCTGGGCTACTGCTATAATTTTGTGAATGAGATTATCACCTGGAGAGGATGATTTAGTGACTTTGTGATAAAATCATCAAGTTAAGTATCTTGGAGTTAAGAGAAGTGGCACCTTAGCTGCATGTTACCTCCTTTTGCATCCACGAAGCAGACCAGCTCAGCCTGCGTGGAAAGGGATCTGAAGCGGAATTTGGGTCTCAGGGCATGTGGATTAGAGGAATGGATTTGCAGCTGCTGCCTGGCTTTTCACAGCGTTGCCTGACTCCCTCTCTGCCCAGGTTTTAAATGGCTTTCCGCAGCTGACAGTCCCCCGAGCCCTGCAGACAGCTCTCCCTTTCCTCACCGACCGGGCAGAGAACAAAACGAACATGGTTAAAGAGGCAAACAGGGAAAAGCAGATCTGATTTGAAAGGAAAACCGCATGATCTGTAGTTTGAATAGGGATTCCTGGCTCTGCCGTTGCCTCGTGCAAATCGCATCTCTTTTCTGCTGTGGTTTTCTCAGCTATGAAATACGATAAGACTTTTCCCCCCAAGGATAGTCACAAGGTATCAGGAATTAACTGGTATTTAAGCACCCTGGGAGAAAGGTCCTTTGCAAGTGTGAACAGCCTCCAAATTAGACACTCTGAAACCGATCTGCCCCGATAGTGTGCAGGGGCTCTGCCAGCACTAAAAACCTCCTGTATCGGGAAAAGCCGGCACGACACATCCCGACATATCGCCAATGAGGGATCGTCAGCCGTTGCTGCGTCACTGGCTTGCGAACGGCTCCCACTCTCTTGACTTCATTTATTATCTTTGTGTAGGAGGCTCGAAGCGCCTTCCTTTCGCTACCAGAATAATACGTTTGGCCTGTTCCTGCCGCGAGGGGATTAGCGGTAAAATTCCCAGTAATTTAATTGTGCGCACAGCCTAGGAGATGTCCGTTCATTCAAGCAGGATGCCATTGCCAAGGACACTGATAACGCATGGATCCAAGGTCACTGCAAGGTCACTTGTGCGATTCGCGCAAGTTTTTGGCTGAAACAGGGTTGGGAAATGTCTTTAGATCCTGAGTCTGAAGAGGGACCAGCAGCACTGGCTGAGATGCAGACACGTAGCTACAGTAACACCATTTCAATGCAAACTGTATTGAATTTACAGTTGGACTTTAGGTCTTTTCCAACCTAAATGATTCTGTGAATGCTGAAGCAACACTTGCTCTGTATTTATCTTCTTTTTTCCCTCCCATATGCATGTTGAACCAAAAAGAAAAATAGAAAAAAACCAAAAATATAAACATATTATGGGTCTAGACCCTCCGTCTAATGAAATAAGTAGGAATTCTGCCACAAACTTTAGCGGGTGCCGATGCGTTGCACAGGGGACTACGGCCACTTCCTTACTCAGTAATTAATGTGTGTTAGCTCAGGGTAGCTGCTGGTGGAAGGGGACTCATATATTAATGACAGAGACATTTCTCAAGGTAGTGCACAAAGAGGGAAGGACAACATTTCCCAAGAAAGCTGTCTGTCTTGGGAAATGGGTTTGTATTGGATTTATTTGCCACATGAACTATTGGAGATAGGGTAGAAAAAAGATTCAAACCCACTGTGGAAGGAAACTGTCTTATTTAGAGCAGGGGCTGCACAGCACTTAAGAGGTACATGACTGTCAAAAAGTGTTGTACCTGGCTGGGTGGATTTTGTACTGGTATCTCTTCTCCCTCGGGTTGTTTTCAGAGATTGTACACAGAGGTCATGCGGGCAACTAGATGTGCTCTTGGTGTTCAAGCTACAGCAGCCAACAGAAGGACATTCCTCTTTGCAGGGTGGCTGCAAAGTGCATTTAAAGGCTTGCACACACTGGGTGACTGATGGTTGCTCTTGCAGTTTCCCAGGCAAGCTTTCAGTGAAATTAGTGTGGTCGCAAGAAAGATTTGTCAGGCTTAGCGTGCATCTCTTGTCCAATTTCTGGATGCTAGACCCCAAAATTAACAGTGGCAGGTACCTAGCACCTACACGCACCAGTTTAGCAGAGAAGTCAAGGACTGAATGAGCAGTCACAGCAAATGTCCCTTTTCACTCTCAGCTATTGTGTCTTGGTGACAGGATTCAGGTATCCTTCTGGGGCCACGGGAGCACGCGGAAAAGGCTGAGAAGGACAGGGCATTGCACTGAGCCAGAGCTTGTGACTGACCTCCTTCTCTTACCTTCTGTATCTATTTATTCTGCAGCCATCTCAGGGCTCAGCTGTGAAATTTTGAGTCCCAAAATTTCCCTGTTCCCCCAAATCCTTATGAACTCGGGATAGAATTTGCTTTTCCCAATCAGCCCATGGGATGCAGCTGCTAATAAGAGAGACCTGAGGTTTGATCCTGCTATAACATCCTCCTTATGCCGTAGGTGGACAGCGGGGGACCTCTGGTTTGCAGCTACTGGAACACCATGAAGTGGTTTCAGGTCGGCATCGTCAGCTGGGGAGAAGATTGTGCAGAAAAGCCAAACCATGAGATCTTAATGTCTGTTTACAGCTACCGTGGCTGGATCGAGACTGAGACAGCCATAAGGGGGAAACCTTTCTTGATTGAAGGTGTGGATAACCGTGCAAATGCTGGGGTGGTTCCTTCCAGGACTGAGACACAGCTGGTGTTTCTTGAGTATTGTCTCCTTTTATTTTTCTCTCTAATAGCAATTAGATTACTCTAGAGAAGATTTTTCGAAACATAATAAAAGTCAGAGCTACCGCCTCGTTCTTCTTTTGCTGCTGACCCGTAGAGTCCTGCCTCAGGTCAACCTGCTCCATCTCACTGGTGTGGACACAGATGCCAAAATGAGATGCCACAGTGAGACAGGGGAGCGACGGAGAGGACGTAGGGATGAAATGAGAGAGCCAGGACACAGACAAGAGAGGCCATAATCCTCTGAAGAACACCCATTTTCCACACTGGTGGGTCACATCAGGCCCAGTTATTTGCTAAGCTCAGATGCAAAATCAAGATGTGACATCTGAAGGAGCTGCTTCCCTTGGAAAGCTGAAACTAAGAAAGGTCTTAGCTTACTCAGCTGCATATTAGCTTAGCTGTTCGTAGGACAGCTCTAGGTTAACGTATCTCACAGCGAATTATTAGCTGGACTAATGTATCTTCTATCTTGCAACTGGCCCAAGCTCAGAGCATCTTCAGGGACCACAGCAGCAGCTCAGGTGATATGTCAAGCTGCTGGGACATGACTACATGTCAAATCTAGTGTCTCGTTAAGCTAGAAAAAGGTCAAGACATCTTTTGGGCAGTGTTGGAAAGTGTATCATCCTATAACTAATCAGTCTTATTTACCTGGACTGCAAATGCTGGGTTTTGGTTGTCAAAAGCAATAGAGAAAAATCTGGCTGGCTGAAGAGAACTGTTTCTGAGCTATCAATAAAATGTTGTCTACAGAAGCCCCTTGGCTTTCTAATTAACCAAAATCAAGCCCTTGCAAGTAAATGGTAAATCAAAAGTAAGTAGGATTTTTTTTCTCTGTTAGAGGCCTTTTACATGTGTTGCTGAGAGGTCCACATCCCAGCCTGAGCTGGGACTGAGCTGGTCCTTCATGTAACACATAGTCCTTCATTGCTTCTCCAGTAGCGAAGTGCATTGCAAAATGCGTTCTGGTCTTCATAAGGAGGTTGCTTTTCTTCAAAGCGATGGGGAAGGAAGCAAGCAGCAAGGTTTCCTTCATGTCCCACCTTTGCAACAGCATAAAAGCACCTGTAATTTGCAGCAATGATAAAACTCAGTGAATGTGCAATGGGACAGAACCTCACAAATTGGTTTTAATTACCTTGATATTTTCTGGCTAGCTGGTGGAGAAGCCTTGTAAATGAGAATTAATTCATCTACCTTAAGCTAATGCAAACCCATCTTGGCATAAAAGTCAGACTTTATTTTCTGTGTTATCTGAGCAGAAAATAATGCTTAATTATTATTAGTTCTGAGTAATGCTTATGAAAATTGGTCCACATTAATTTCACATGGCTGACTGGCTAATGGATGCATAAGGGTCTTGTAACCCTTTGCAAAAAGACTAATAAAAGCTAAAAACAAGGGGAATATATTACTTTAGCAGCTATTAGTAGTAGACAGTGTCTGCTGGCATTAATACCTATATTTATTTTCCTTTCTATTAATAATATATCAACAGATTCTAGAAGCTGCGGCAGGGGCTGGACATCAGGAAATATTTCCTAATGCTGCAATCTATTCAGCTGCAGAATTGTTTCCCCCAAAGGAAATGAGAGATATCCTCCTGCTTGAATTATTTTAATGTAGGGATTGTATAAAGCACTTTTGTCTACAGCACACGGCATGGAAAAAGCCTGAGCTTACAGGGAGCTGCAAAAGGACCTAGTAGGTCTTTTTCCATCAGCAGCATTTGCAAACTGATAATGGTCTGTGTTAAATGAAGGCGATGCTACTTAGTGGTTACAGCACGGCACTGTGCTACGGGCTTTGATCCGTTCTGCTGCTCATTTACTCAATGGCCTTGGGGAAAGAAAGTTTTTGCCTCCTGCCTCAGTTTCCCTACTTGTAAATTGAGATAATGAAAGTGATTCACTTTGCTATATGGAAACATCAGTTCTGCAAATTATGACCAGCTATGTAGCTGCAAAGTAATAAACAGTAAAAAGACTTTTTCCTCCTTATTTAAAACACCATAGAATTCCTTAAAGTGAATTCACCTTTGCTACTTCATATACTGTTCAATAATCAGGGTGAGAAAGGAAATATTTGTTTAATATTTCTATGCTGTAAGTAGCTCTAATGAAACATGGTGATGCTGTATTTTGTTTCAAAGGTATTTGTGTTTTGAGCGAGCACATCTCTTTTGATTATGGATTTGATAGGAAAGTGTTGGAGTCATACAAAATCAAAATGCAATATATCGGCTTTGTCATTAACATTTCAATGTGACCCATTCATTTTTTAAGCTTTACAACATTGGTGTCCTCTGTTTCTTACGTTATTGTGTTCCATATTTGTGGGTTTAGAGCATCTGAGTGAAAAGTTTCCAAACTGAACTACCTCAACTTTTATGCTTCAGACAATATTTTGGGATGTTCTCTTTTTGTCTCAATTTGCAGCTCATTTCTTATTGCTCCTCCCCTCTTTCCAGATCCCTCTTCCTCATGTCCAGTCAGCCCAATGGAAAGCATCAAGAAGTCTGGGCAAAATAAATATGTTTCTTTCAATATCCTTCACTCGGTGAGCAAAGCTGGCCAACATAAAACAAGAGGCTGCTGCATGGAGCATGGTGATGCAAAGCAGTGCACCAAAATACAGATTTTGTTCTCAGCAGCACACCTTTAGCAGCAAATGCCAGAAGAGAAGCAGGCTACGGAAATGCTTAGAGACCCGGGGAAACATCCATAAGAGGATTTGGGGAAAAATATAGGATATGAGTACGCAAGGAGACAGAGAAGAGGTAGTCAGGCCTTGCTTGCACATTTTGCTAAGGAGATAAGAACAGAAGCACCTCCTGTGAGCAATGAAGGCAGCAATTTAAAAGCCAACATACCAAAATAATTTTGGCTTTGTTCTGCAGAAATTAAGGGCTCTGTATATATATGTGTGTTTCCCTGCCGGCCCCATCCCAGCTGGACATTTGTAGGCAAGCTTGAGCAGAGAGATGAAGATTTAAAGATGATGGTGTTTGTGCAGGTTTGGAGGCAGGAGCTAGTTGCAGATGAGACGTGGGGAGGGCTCCAAGTAAGCAGGAGAGTCGTGTGGCTCCACCTCAGAGAAGGAGGGTTGGAAGAGCACCAGTCCAAGGTCACAGACAGCTACCACTTGTAGAAACCCAACCTTTGTTCACGGCGGTGATCCCAGACCTCTCCTCCTCGGTAGATGTGACATGGGTCATTTGAAGACAAAGCAGTTCCCAGCGCAATCCTTTTAGAGGGACTGAGATTTCCCATTTTCCCCTTTTCCAGCCTGTGCTTCCTCACAGGGGTAAGATACAGTGAAAAGCGTAGTCTTGTCTTCTGCTCCCTTCAGCACCTCTCTGTCCCCCTATGGAGAAGGCGGATGGCACACATGGCTGTGACTGTGACTGTTGGCATCCATTTGACATTTCATATGCACTGCAAGAAGTGTTTTGACATTGTGTATGTGTCTTTGTCCGACTTCAATGCAAGCAAAATGTCAGAGGGCTTATTACTCTCTCATATTTTTGTGTGTCTACCAGGCGATGAGTGAAAAAGCACCTGTGGATATGGTGGAAATCATTGGTCAGCTCTTTAATTGTGTCTTTTGTTGATGATAAAGTAGATTAGTGCTGGATACTGGAGGCTGCAGAGGATCAGCTTCCATTCGCACCTTTCCCAGCGACTTGCCAAGTGGCTTTCTGGACAAGCCATTTTTCATGCTAAGGACTCAGTTTACCCTTCTGTAAGCATGAGAACAATTGAAAGCCAGGGGCGTCTCTTGGGACACACCAATTGCGATAGTGATTAATCACTGTTGTTAACTGATGTGAAGATAGCTCTGGGACAGAAAACGCTACTGACAGTATCGAACTACTTGGTTTGTTCAACAACTGCTGAACACTTCTGGTGTTAGGCTGAAGAGCTGCTTTAAGTACATGGATTATGGTCTGGAGGAGAGCCTGGCTTTGAGATGAATACAGGATGGAGGCTGGCAGCCCTTGACATGCCTAACTAAGCCACTGACATCCCTCAATGCACCCCAGAAATACAACCACACCTTTCCCTGCAATGTGGGAACGCTCAAGTGTGATGGATCTGTGCTGAGCAGTGCCCACCCTTTGCATAGCGGTTGTGCTTGCTGACCTTGAAGAAACACCTATTCTGTTTGAAGGATTTTGCTCTGTTGCCTTTTTTACTGTTTGAGCATTTAATTGCTAGGGAAATCCCTCTGGTTTTGGCATCTCTGGCAGTCCCGTGACAGTCCACACCGCTGATCACAAGTGGCTTTTCTAAGTTGTGCGTGAACTGCCCGTGTACTTCAAGAGTACCAGCTTGGCCACCTCTGTGCAGACCATACTTCTTTGCTGTTCTATCTTTGGTGTGCACCACTCCTGGTGGTTATTAGGGCTTGTAAAATGAACCAGCTGGCAGCAACTGAGCTTACAACATCCTGCAGCGTCGTGAAATATCCTCTGACCAGGTATTTCCAAGTATCTACGTTCAAAGTATCAGCCTCCCATGTCCTTTTCTGAGATGTGTCTTGTGCTTGCTAACACTTTTTGTATTCACAACTGGTTGCTTTCTCCATGTCTCACCATGACTACTGCTGCAAGGGCTCTTTAATATGCAATTCACTTTGTTGCCACAGCCCAGATCGCTAAATGATTTAGCATGTGGCTGCAGAGGAGAGCGCTGCATTTGGCTCCTCTGCTGGGAAGGGTGGGCTTCAAGGCACCGCTGGAAAGTATAAGTTCCTCTTCCTCAAAGCTTTTGAATTTATACATCGTAACACTAACTCTGCAGACATTAATCACAACATAAGCAGCTCCAGAGCTAACCCATGTGCCTCCCAATTAGGGAAATGTAGGGGGGGGAAAGGATGATAGGATGGCTTAGGCACTGAATGCAGACACAGGAGCATAAATTCAGCTCTGCAGCAGCCTTGTGAGAGCCTAGAGGAGTTCTATAGGGTTGCATATGAAGAGGAGTAACTCTTGAAAATTGAGACAATCAGTTGTGAGCTGTCTGAAATTCCTTTGGAGAGCTATTGCGAGAAGAGAGCTTTGCTCTTTGTCCTCTTTCCTTTGATCACAATGGGAGATAATTTGAATGGACTTGTGCCTTGGACATACATGTGAAGGAATTTTCTCACCATCAATGTGAAAAGCATTGCTTCAGTCTGGAATGCATAAGACTTTGGGTAAAAGATAGGAAAGTGAGTGTTTCCATTGAAGAGGTCACCTCAAGCAAAAATTTTGGGAGCTGCCTTGCTCTGAACAGAATCATGGGAAAGGGCCAAGGGAACAATAGGAAATGATCTGTTGACTATGAACTAGAATTTACAAACAACCCCTGAAACTCAGTGTGCTGGGCCAGTGGTCTACATATTCCTTTATATCAAGCTGTGCTAATAATTTTCCCTGTTTTGCAACTCAAGCTAAGAGTGACGCTGTACAGAGCAGAGGGCTTTGTTAGGATGGGAAGGGACCCAGGAGTGATGCAGCAACTCAGGGGCACTGGGGAGGTGTTGAGAAACCTGCAGCCATCTGAGCATCACTGCCCCAGCCATGCTCACAGCAAGTGCCGAGGAGGTGGAGTGGGAAGCTGGAGCTGGATGTGTAGGGGAGCATGAAGAATCACAAAGTGTTTATTCAAGGCGGGCCCAATTGCTGGGTGCCTTGTGACAAGAGATTTATTTTGCGGATGAGTGAGCGGCTGTCACTCCGTGTGCATGACCGGTAATATCAGAATGAGGCCATTCGTGCAGAAGAGAGCCTCCCGGCAAATGCGTGTTATCACATCCAAGGTGCCTGGGGTATGCGTTCAGGGTATGCTGCCGCTTGCAAATGCCTCCGATGCCCCACGTTTGAACCTGTTTCCCGGAAGAACCTGGCACGCCACATCCTTCAGGGGAACATAATTCTCTCCAAAATCCTCCGCACGCTGCCAGATCTCAGGGCATGATCTTTTACTGCTCTTTGTTGGCTGTTCATCCAGTATCAGGAGGATACAGATCTAGGGCAGGACCTTCATACACTGTGTACTGGGCTTGGCTGGGATGGAGATAGCTTTCTTTGTACCAGCCCATATGGTGCTACGTCTTAGATTTGTGATCAAATCAGTGTCGATAACACACCAGTGTTTTAGCTATTGCTGAGCAGTGCTTGCACAGCATGAAGGCTTTCTCTGTTTCTCATGCCGCCCCACCAGTGGGTCAGCTGGGGGTGCACAAGAAGTTGGGAGGGGACACAGGTAGGACAGCTGACCCCAACTGACCACAGGGATATTCCATACCATATGACATCAAGCTGAGCAATAAAATCTTGAGGAAAGAAGGAGGAAGGAGGGATATTTTGGGGTTATGGCATTTGCCTTCCAAAGTGTCATTAAGCACGGTGAAGCCCTGCTTGCCTGAAAATGGCTGAACACCTGCCTGCCGAGGGAAAGTAGTGGATGCATTCCTTATTCTGCTTTGCTTGTGCACACAGTGTTGTTTCACTTATTAAACTGTCTTTATCTTGACCTGTAAGGTTTTTGTTTTTACACTGGATCCTTCACTTGCATTTTGCTGGTATTGTTAAAGCATCTGAAACTCAGGCACCTCCAAGGATGCATTTAAAACAACTATTGCAGATTGGTCCTTGCATAAGCTCCAGGTGACTCTGTTATATATTCCCCTGCAACCAGCAGAACGAAGTTGTGGCTTCATATCTCCGATAACCTAAATGGTACCAAGGCCTCTTCTCCAGCCCCAAAACCAACTGACAGGGTCCTGCCTGATCCATACAGTTAAACTCCCAGTCTCCAAATCAGGGTGGCTGATCCAAACTGCCTCCTGGCAATGGTCCCTGGCCTGTGCTAAGCTGGGAAATGTTTGGGTTGATGCTTGTTAGTTTGGGCTAAAGCAGGGCTAGGGCTGTCTATGAACCATGTAGGTAAGCGAGTTCCTGTACCCATTCAACCCTGTTTGATTTACCAGTACAGAGCTATAGCTTGTGCATCGCTCCCTCGTCCAAACTCTGCTTCTTTCCCAGCTCTTCTGCCAGCAGTTCCTGCTCTACAGCCATCCCAAACATCCTCCTACCAGCCTGGCAGGCTCACCTGAGTCATGAAGCCATTATTCAAATCCTCAAATGGGCTTAAAAAATATGGTTTGGTGTTCTGTTTTTCCCACTGTGTTTAGAGGCACACTGAGTCACTGTTGGTTGAAAAGAGCTTTGACCGACCCGCTGCCTGCCGTTACGGGAAGGGGTTGCATCACAAACTTTTCAATACCACCTACGTTCCTGCTCGGCTACCAGGATTTCAAAGCAATCAGTGCACAATTAGAGGCTAGCTATACAATAAAGAAAAGGGAATGGTACCATCCCACTGTGATCCCACGGAGAACCGCAGAACTGTTCTTTAATAAAGGTAAATCGGTTTCTGCTTTGCTGCATAATGAGCTTCTGATGATTTCAGCAGGAGAAATCCCAATTAGAAACAGGTAGAAAAGGGGCATCCCATCTTGGGAGCATGTTGGAAAGCCTGAGAATTTTTCCTGTTGTTCTTTGTGGTTAAACTAAAGCTTTTACATTTAAAAAACCACCTCGAATTAGCCAAGAACAATGCTGCGAAGCAGGATTCAAGCCTTCCTACCCCTTTTTTTCACCTGCTAGTCTGGTGAGAGGAACATCACCTTCCACCCCAATTATGATCCAGAGCAGTAGTGTATGGGCTGTTTGGTGGTGGGATTCTCTGTGGGAGCTGTTCTGCTTCATATAAATGACTATCTGCAAGGATAAAAGGGTAAGAGATCGACATATTTCTAATACAATTTTAAAAGAAATTTGAAATATCCTAAGGCAGATGCAGTAGTGAAGGAGAAGCATCTGCTGGTTCAACCTGAACCAGACCCCAGAGGGGGTTGTAGGAACCACAGATTTGCACTGTACCACTTGTACGTGCATTCGGTCACTAAAAAACGACGGTGTTAGCCAGGAGGCAATCTCACATGGCCTGTTTTGGCTATCTCCAGGCTATTAAGCACTGTCCCTGCCCCATATGGGTGCCCTCAACCCAACTGCCTCTTGGAAAATGACTGCATCCTGGAGCACAGGATTCAGGTGATCAACTGAATGTCTCCAAAGATGTGACCTCCTGCATGGGAGTGGGCACCTTCTTCCCCACACAGGAGGTGGTTTTCATGGGGCATTGCCTAGGGATGTGGTGGACCCTGCTGTGGCATAATGCACTACCTGACATCAGACCAGTGCAAGCAGATGTGTCAAGAGGGTTGTCCATCCAGCACCAAGGTTTTGTGGCTTCTAGGCAACCTGGGCTGCAGTTTGACCAGGTCTCCACCCATTGCTCTGCTGACTTTCTTGAGGGAGGAATGAAAGTTCTGGCTTCCTTTAGTCTCCCTGACAGCTGATGCAAACCATCCCTATGGGTGTGATAAATCAAACCCAGTCCAGACCAACAGCCCCCTTACTGCTTTGGGACTTCATGAGAAAGAGCTGTCTGGGGCTGGGTGTGGAGGGAGAGCTGGGCTATGATAAATGTGAGACCTTGTTGGACGTCTCGTCCTGCCTCACTTACACTGGGGTGAATCTAGACTAGGTCCACTCATGGTGGTGATGGTACACCATGTACAACCAGTGTGAAGATAGAAGGACCACTAAGTGATACAATGCATGGCTGTTTGGAGGTTCATCTACAGTTTAAAACATTGAACCCAGAAGATCTTTGCTTTGCCTGATCTCCAGAGTGGCACTAGGAAGATCTGTTTTTGTTTTTTTGGGAGAATAAATATCACCTAAATGTAGTGAAGAAGACAGGCTGCATGAAATGAGTTTGCCAGCCCATAGTCTGCACCTAGTTGTTATTTCCTGCAACAGGACCCTGACATCCCTGTGCTCCAGTTCCGTTATATAGAATCATCATAGAATCATAGAATGCTTTGGGTTGGAAGGGACCTTAAAGATCATCTAGTTCCAGCCCCCCTGCCATGGGCAGGGACATCTTCCACTAGACCATGCATATATAACAAGGATGGCAAGTGTGTCTTCTTACAGTGGAGTTTATGAAAGTAAACTCTACTGGTGCTTTTCTGGGGCTCAGAGAGCAAGTGGAGGGGTCATAGGGGGTTCTGAAATACAGATAAAACAGAGAAACAGGAAAAAATACCCACCCTGCAATGTAAAACCCAAAGGTCCAGAGCTGGGGCAATGGCTGTCCTTCCTGTCCCCACCAGGAGCAAGCTCTGGCAAGTTCAATTTATGTATCTAACTTCAAGCTGAATTTGTATAACTAATTACAGTTTCTTGCCTGTATTTCTGCCCAAACTTTTATGTGGGATTGCTTGGAGTTTGGGCACCATCTTAGAATCATAGAATCCTCTAGGTTGGAAAAGACCTTTAAGATCATCAAGTTCAACCATTAACATAACCCTGCCAAGTCCACCACTAAACCATGTCCCCAAGCGCCTCATCCACATGTCTTTTAAATCCTTCCAGGGATGGTGACTCCACCACCTCCCTGGGCAGCCTGTTCCAGTGCTTCACCACTCTCTCAGTAAAGAAATTTTTCCTAATATCCAGTCCAAACCTCCCTTGGTACAACTTGAGGCCATTTCCTCTTGTCCTGTCACTCGTCACTTGGGAGAAGAGACCAACACCCACCTCCCCACAACCCCCTTTCAGGCAGTTGTAGAGAGTGATGAGGTCTCCCCTCAGCCTCCTCTTCTCCAGACTGAACAACCCCAGTTCCCTCAGCCGCTCCTCATCAGACTTGTGCTCCAGACCCCTCACCAGCTCCGTCGCCCTTCTCTGGACACGCTCCAGCACCTCAATGTCCTTCTTGTAGTGAGGGGCCCAAAACTGAACACAGCATTCGAGGAGTGGCCCCACCAGCGCCGAGTACAGGGGCACGATCCCCTCCCTACTCCTGCTGGCCACACCATTTCTGATCCAGGCCAGGATGCCGTTGGCCTTCTTGGCCACCTGGGCACACTGCTGGCTCATCTTCAGCCGGCTGTCGACCTTCTTCTGGAAGTTTTGCTCAGCGGCACAAGCAAGGATGGCAGCACGGTGAGTCAGATGAGCTTAGGTAGGGACGAAGGTGCACAAGGAGCATGCCTGACTTTTTTCTTTTTCTCATTTTTTTTTCCTGAGGATTTCCTGAGTATCCCATGCCTAAAGGGATGGCAGTACCTTAGATCCCAACCAGACCAGCCCTGCCTGGATCCAGATGTGTGTTCCATGAGACAGGGCTCAAAACTTGATTTTTCTGCCTTCTGTCCAACCAACCAAGGAAAACACACAGCCAGTCTGCCACGTGGTCCCTTGGGCAAGGGGTGATCTGAGACTGAATTCCCTCGGGCATTTTAAACACAGAATGGTTTACTGTAAAGCTGTTAAAAACAGATGTTATGTTGTTTTTGGCATACGAATACTGTTATGTGGAACTGTCGTTTTTCTCTTTCTAGAGGACAGCCGTAGCTAAGCACGTATATCATGACAGCCTTTGTAATTTGCTACCTGTTCTGCAGTGATTGAGTTTTTGTGCCATGTACTATGGGTGCCGAGCGCTTGAAAAATCTGATGCTAAAGCTCTTCTACTTTCTGGCCTGTGGAGCAGATGGATGGCATAAGTAGAAATTGCTATTTATTTTTTAAGAGCTATTTTATCCCTTAAGAAAACATTCCTTCAAAAAGCAGAATGGGGAAAATAAAATCTTCCTTTAGTAGTAGCTGTTAGGTGGGGAATGGTTTCCCAAAGGAAACAATCGAAGCCTCATCACTTGGAAGTTTTAAAATTACAGCGAATAAAGTATTAAAAACTACCCTGCAAGACAGAAAATGGCACAGGTTGATATAGGCACTGAGGGTTGAGGACTATAGGCTTTGACATGCTTTGCATAAGGGGTCTGGCCTGCAGAAAGGAGCTACAACCTCATGTAATACAGCTAAGCTCCTAGACAGTGTGGTGGATAGTGCGGTGTCCTGTGATGCTAAATCCAAAGATTTCACAAAATGATGCTGGCCTCAGGCTGGGGATGTTCCTATAGTTCAGGCACCAGGAAAAGGATTGTTTTCTCCTTGTCATGCTCTTAACAGTTTTCTCCTGAGCATCTCCTATTTACTGGTTTTCAAGACATAAAACTGGGCTAAACGACCCAGTTTGGATCTGACTCAGTGCGGTCCTTCTCACAGTTGCCACTTTGGTGCGGGAATGAAATGTAGTGAAAATCAGACATGTTTTTCATGCGCCTCCTAAATTGTTGGACCTCTATCAGCTGGGTAAGATGATAAAGTTTGAGCAATATGAGATGGAAATAGAGAAACTGTGTCCATGTCATAAACTGGGCATGTTGGATTTTCCTCTGTCATACCACATCCAAGGGATCCCTTTTGCATTCCTGAATGCAGTGGGTATGAACATTGAATGGAATTTCATAGGGGACTTCAAAATGGCACCCACTACCCCTAAAATGGGGATTTTCAAAGAATTTCTACAATCACAGCCAGATTCTGACCTTCCAAAGAGTTTTGCTCAAACTTTAAGGGACTTTCAGGTCAGAAGAAGCTCTTCTTGTCATATAGTTTGGCATCTGTGTAGCACAGTGAAACAAAAACATCAAGAATTCTGTTATTAGTTTATTAAGATTTTAAAAACTGCACCATAATGCCCAAGCAATGACGAGTGTGGCACACTTGAAATACCAAGCCACTTCTTTGCTATTTAAACAGAAGTTGAATTATTCTAAAGGCTGAACTTAGCTGTGGGTGTTAAACATACAAAAATGTGATGCTAATGATGCTACTAGCTATCTTACACAAATTGAGGTTTAAAAGAAAAAAAAAGAAAAACTCTATTGCTTTCCCCCTTCTTTTGTGGCTTTGTCTAAAAACTTTCCTCCCTGTCAGGAAATGAAAAATAAACTTTCATTTCTCATAGGCTTTATCTAGCACCTTTCTAACACACAGAATGCTGAGATATTACAGCAAGAATAAAATAAGAATTAAATGGAATTTCTTGCCACAAATTCATAGACAAAAGGGAGTTGCTCACCTTTTTGCCTATAAAAGCTTATTTCTGGAAAAAGTGTACATACATATGTGTATATATATGTACTTATATGCATATGTATTTATATGCATATATTTAAGAGAGGACAAATTACGGTTTACCTTTTTCAGTATTGATTGTAATTGAAAAATATGACCTCTAGATGGCAGAAACTCCCTCTTTTGGGCTTTTTTTTTTTTCCTAATCCCTGCACAGGATGCCACAAACCCAAGTTTTAGTATAATAGACAGATTTATAAATATTCAGCCTTATCCAAGCCTGGAGATCTCAGGGCACAGTATAGCATCATCCAGCTCTAAGCCACGCTGAATTTGCTTTATGCTTATCACTCTGCAAACCTTATGCCATACTGCAACTATCTGTCCTCCTAGCCAGGCAGGTTCAAACGCTTTTTGGTGGCCGGTCATTTAGTCTGAGTCTGAGTGAAATCACGATGAGCTAAGTGCCTAAATATTAGAGGATCTGGATTATTTGGATGCATGGTGCAACACAAAACAGAGAGGTGGTGGGGCCACTACAGAATTGTTTGCACAGTTTTATCTGATGTATCTATTAGGAAAGAGACTGGTTTGGGTGGCAGAAATTGGTTCCCTAGCTAAACGTTTAGTATTTAGGCTAAGGGGGTCACTTAGTTGGTTTTTGCTATCCATGGAGTGAGATGGGTGATTCATTGCTCCTACTTGGGGCATCCTTTTCATCCAAGGACCATTGCGGTTGCCTCACCCTTATCTCCTCGTACCTTCTTGTGCTGAAATTTTTGGCTTCCCACCCTCATCTCTGAAGCTGGGAACTTCACAGGCTGGGAATTGATGGTCTGGTCTGCAAACAAGGTGTTCACATGTTACTGCAAGCAGAGGATGACAGACTGGGCTACTAAGAGTGAAACAGGCTTTTACTTAACTGCCTACCCATGGTATCAGGACCAAAATACACCTTGTTCTTTCTCTCTTCTGGCTCTGGGTAGCAGGCAAGACTTTTCTTCACCTATTTCTCCCTCTTTATATTTTTAATTCTCTTTTCTCAGCTCTGTTCTCAGTCAAGAGTTTCTGGACCATGGCCAAAATTACGCTCTTCTAACATTGATGTAAAGCTTCAAGTTTTGTGGCCACCTCATACTCTTCAGGACCATGTTCTACACTCACAGCTAGTTACTAAAACCACCTGCCTGCAGCCATGGGAGAGATGGGTAAATCTGAGGGATATGAGGCAACAGTTTTGTTCTGCCAGTAAACTGGAGCACATGAGCGTAGGAAGCCAAGGACCAAAACCTTGACTATAGCCCAGCGTTGACCAAAGAACCTGGGATAATCCTTGGTATTAGTTAGTGAGAATTCTATGTTCAAGCAAGGATTGGGTAGGTGAATAAATAACAGGGGAAAAGCTTGTAAGGCAGAATATAATTAAAAAATGTAAGAACGGCCGAACGGCTTCAGGTGATGAGTTGATCGAGTCTACCAATGGCTGAGCAGGCGAGCATGGTCAGGGCTACCAAATACCTTTTTGAAGCCTGGCCTATTTGTTCCTCCTGAACCTTGTAATAACAATAAACTCATTGTTTTGATGGCCAGAAAGGACCATCACACTCATGTTATCCACACAACTCTCTACTTCTCCATAAGCCAGCATGGTGAAACATGTACATCATGAGGATGAGGCGCTCACTTCAGCTAAACCCAGCTCCAGCCCAGGGGCAGGATGTCCCCGGGACCTGTCCTGGGGAAGGTGCATTTCCCAAGGCAGATGCCATATTGGTATCGTGGGGTGTTACAGCCCTCAAGGTCTGAGTGCTTTGGGCTCTCAAGGATTCACATGGCCCGTGCCCATGTCATGCGGTGGGTCACTGTGTGCTGCAAGAAGGTGTCCTCTGCTCACTGGGGCAGACAGGAAAGGGCTACAGCCCAGCTACAGTTGTGGTGCTGCTGAGTACAGCTCATCTCACCTCCCTTTAGATGCTTATGGCGCATGTTTTTATAGCTGATCTGGTCTTTAGGCTCCTACTATTGCCTATAAAGCCTTAGCAAATGATCCCAGCCAGTGACTCACCTCACCCTAGATCAGAAACCTACATTTGGTCCGATGACTCACTTCATTGACTGTGCTGGCTGGGTTTCTATTGACGTTAATGGGAGGCTAAACACCTACCTCGGATGTAGATGTCTATGCCGTAGACACGAGGTGTTGGATTCAGCTGCCCACACACAGGTACCTAGTGCCATTTGAGATGTTCTGCAGTATCTGAGACATCTGCATCCCGTGGCACGTATGACATGGGAAATCTCTGTCTTCTGGGCTAGCACCTGGAGGTCAGATGGGACAGGCTTGGGCATCTCACATGGCATGAGGTGTCCATAGTTAGAGACCTGAACTGAAAAATCGAGTTTCCAATAATGAGTCGCCAGGAGATTGGTTGAACGTGCTGTCTAGGATGCTTGCATGGGAGATGGAGGTTTTAATTCCCTGTTCTGACATTGTGTACAGACACCGGAGCCACAGAAGGGGAGTGAGCTGGGACATGATAAGCCTGTTCTCCTGATGTTGTTTCTCTGTCCATCTCTCACTTAGCTATTCAGTGGAGCAGGGAGGACTTTGATGATGAGTGATACGGCCACCAGACATGCTTTCTCTTGTCTCTGCATCCTCCCCTCTCTTGTTCTGGCTGAAACAGTGATCAAGTTAAAATCAAGGGCAGGAAAAAGGCGACAACATAAGGAGATTAAAAAAACAGCCAGACACATTTTGCAATTCAGCGGGGTGGTGAGCCAGGATTGGCACTTCCACTGCAATAGTTTCTGCTGTGGAAAGAGGGATTTGGGCAAAACCAGATCACATCCATGGATGGCTGCTTGATCAAAGCTGCTTGCACTGAAGGATGCGAATGCTTTCCGTGTTGCACTGATGTCTCTGGGTGAGTAAAACTCCACCAACATGTGCAAGTTGCACGGCAGAGAGGAGAAGAAGCCTGGATAAGGTTTCAACTTGTAAGACTCTCTGACATTGTGCTAATAAAATTCAAAACCCATTAAGAAATGAAAATATGATTCTGAAGGAATCAAAGTGCCTTGAGCAGAAGGGAAAGAGAAGTGAGGTGAAGGGATAGAAGGCATCACCCATGAATATGGCCAGCCCCAGCATGAGAGCTGCCTTCTACATGGAGCCAAGGGCACCCCGAGGGACAGAGAGGGGTGTCCCTGGGGGGGCTGCAGAGCCTGGGAGGCGTTGCACTCTTTTCCTCCATCCTGGAGCATGTAAACAGCTTTATAAAGGATGAGAGGGAGGGAAAACTGTCATTTGGAAACTAACGTAATCCTCTGTCATTCTCTCTGAGGGTTGTCGCAGCTTGGTGATGCTGAAACCCAAAGGACCATTTCATGCTCTCAGCAACCCCATGATACCTTGAGCAGGGACCTTCATAGCTCTGTAAAGTAAAATACCCTGAAAACTGCTCGATTCTTCGCTGGGGAATTATCAAGCAGTGATGGAGATCACCAGAGGCCAATTAAAAGGCGAAACAAACCATAATCAGGACTTGCATTGAAATACGTCCGTGCAGCCAGCATCACCAAGAGCAAGCGCTTATCTGAAAAGCCAGATCCTTCGAAGAGGGCTTCAGTTCAACTCCCAAAAACTGCAGGCATGTAAGCAATCTTTGCCTGGATGTTGTTATTTCCTGAGAATAATGGTGCAATGTGTGAGCTCTGTGTCCATGCTGCTGCCTCAATCCGGGGGGCAAAGAGAGGTCCATCCACTGGTGATGGTAAAAGACTGGTTTGTGTCCATGTGTCCTCCCTGGGGAGGGACTGTCTGAGCCCTATGGGGGGTGTCTCAGCTCCCTCACCCCACCATGGAAAATGAGTTTGGCAAGGCGTGGGGTCAGCAGGAGCAGGATCAGGCCCTGCATCTTGTACACAGCTCCGTGGTTTGGCACTTTCATCCCAACAGCCGCCTGTATGGGGATTTGGAGAATACCGCAGAGGTCGAGAAAGGAAGGAATAGAGTTTCACCTTTTATTCTTTTATCTTGGCAACAATGCATGTTGGGGAAAAAAAAAAAGAAGAAGAAGAAGTTGTGAATGGCAGAATTAACAATAATATAAGCCCTCCCTCCCCATCCCTCCTCCCTTTCCCTCTGCCGTCCATTCAGGAGACCGACAATAAACAAGGTCATTTGATTCATTCAGCTTGGGGTGTAAACAAAGTCTTACAATAAAGTCCCCCCCATCAGGGCCCCCCTTTTTCTCTAAGAATAGATGTCCCCCCCTAAGCCGGGGCCCCCCCTTCGCTTCTCCTCTCCCATCATCCCCGGATCGGCAGCCGCGGGCGTCCAGCCCTGCTGCCACTTCCGCAGTCCCCGTCCCGGCTCCGTGAGGCCCCGCTTCCTACTTGGTGTGGGAACCTCGGCTTCCCCGGGCAACATCTGCGCGGACGGCCCCGCTTTCTCATGCCGGCAGCAGCACTGCCTCATCCTGGGCTCCTGATCCGGAGAGGGAGAGAGAAAAGAGGAAAAAAAAAAATTAATAAAACAAACCCAACCCAACAATAAAGGGATTCACAACCCCCTCCCTGGCCCGTGGGGAGGAGATCCCAAAAGCTTGTGGTCAGCTTCCTCTTTCCACAGGTTTTGCCACTATCTGTGCGGCCGATGGAGAAACAGCTCTGCGTGTGTGCATGAGTGTGCATGCACAACGGGAAGGGTATGGGTTCTGCCAGGAGCCGTGCAGTAGGATCAAGCCTAGGATAGGGTCCAGGGGGGTGCCTGAGCCTCTGTCTGCACCAGGGGAGGCTATGGGGGTTATAGGGTTTTTCTAGGGATGTTGTTTTATGTGCATTCCTGGAGGCTGGATATTGAGTTGGATGGCAGTGTGTTGTGGGTGATAGGGTTGTAGCATGGTGCGGGATGGGTCATGCAGAGTAAGAATCCTTTTGGTGGGTCTGAGCACTCTGAAGACAGATGGTTTAAACACTTTCTCCTGGTTAAGGTCAATTCAGGCTGATTTCATGCCAGAAGGCAGGCTTGGGAAGTTCTGAGACCTTCTCCACCTCATACCTTTCTTAAAATAATTCCTGCAGAGCATTAAGTGGATGCCGAGCCAACAACCCACACACCTGGGGATGCATCCCTGTCTGGCATGTCCACCCTACTTGTCTCCCTGCCACCCATGCGTGCTGGGATGACACTTATAGGTCCTGCTTGTGGGTTTCTGCCCCAAATGTGGGGATACCTTGCATCGTAGCTGTTCACCAGAAGCTCCCATTACTCTTGGGAGTCCCTCTAGTGTCTTGCAACAGCTTCAGGTTCTGCAGGGGATGGTGGATGCGGGAAGGGAAATCACAGCATGCACATGGCACATAGAAGACTGAGTCTCACACTTTGGTCAAGACAGATAGAAATTAGCAGTAACAGTTCTAACACATGATTTTTGCTCTCCGTGTCTCAGCGACATGGATGCACTGCTGGATTTAAGCACTGGGAAAGCTGGCTCAGCTTTTGCTCTCTTGGGTCCACCACAAACTTTCTCTATGTGACCTCAAACAGCCCAAATCCTCAGGAACACCTCAGTTTCCTACTCGAAAGCACTGAAATAACACTGGGGCAATGCACCTTCACTCCCTGTGCCTCAGTTTCCTACTTGTTTTTTCTCAGTGCTCAACCACAGGCTTTACTTAAATTGCAAATTTACAGTATCAGGGGTTGTCTCATGATATTTCTGCATCACTTAGTACAATGAAAAACAGCTCATCTTTTACAATTTATCTAATACCACAAGGCTTTCACGACAGTGTCTTAAGCTCCGTAATAATAATAAAAATAATAAAAAGGAATGAGCTGTTCTTTCTCAGGGGAGGAAGGCTATTTTCAGAGTTGCTCAAGCGATGAGTTATAACAAATAATTCTAATACAAAGCCTGTTTTTTGCAATTCAGTATTCGCAACACCACGAATCTGGCTGCATTTTTACTTTTTTTTTGTCCGCTGGATCCCTTCCATGATTTCTTGTCAGGAGAAGCACTTTCTTTTCCTATATTTCCTGGGAGAGAGAATTCTCCAAAATATAAACTGCAAGAGACTGAGCTGCGAGAGGGAGGAAAACTGCGGGCCAAACCACTGGGTAAATGTACTGCAAGAAAACCCAGCCAACGACAATGAACTCTTCTGCTTCAGTTATCACCTGCATGACATAAACATGTCTTTTAGGCAAGGAAAATGCCTCTCTCCCTCCCTCTCTCACACACCTGCTCACTCACACTATAAAAATTTCTCGTTTCATCTGCTAAAATGTTGGCAGGTGCATTGCAGTCCTCGACAGCAGGTCCCCTCCAGAAAGACATCCAATTTAGGTCACCAAACAGCCTGCAGCAGCTTTGGCTCTGCTTTCCAGGAGTGGATCCGTGGCTGTGTGTTCATCGCTGCTCTGATGAAACGGAGAAGACCTGTCTGACAGGGACCAAGAGGCTGATGTGTTGCTGAAATTGCTGGTGATGTCCCTGAACAGAGGAAAAGGGAGAGGTCCGAGCCCTCTGTGTAAGATGCGGGTAGCTCTTGGGCAGGTGAAAAAAAAAGGGGAAATTTAGCAGGGCATCATTTCTGAGTTCATGCTATGTGACTGTGTATTTCAGCTGCAGACAGCACCACTCTCTTGAAGTTCACCAAGGCAAAGTTTCATCCTATCAAACAGCAGAAGACTGATAAGCTGAAGTCTTCCTGTACAGACTTAGCAAAGCATCTTGGGTGCATATACAGAAAAGTTAGGCAATGGGACAATACTGGCGTGTCACCGTGATTTTCCTGGTCTCACTCTGGCTATATCAGTGCCAAAAAAATACACATGAGCTGGGAAATAATGAAAAGGACAAAATATGATACATTTATTCTCCAGTGGGATTCTTTCAACTGTAATAGGATCACTCCAGGTCTGATTTTTGAAGATTTGCAGCCCAGATTTTCCATGGGCTTGGCACCTGCCCTTGGGGAACGATGTGGTCCCTCAACGGGGCAAAGACAAGGGAGGGAAGTTCCTGGTTTGAAGCTGTTTGAGGGGATGCATTGCAAGGGAGAAGGAAAACTTCAGCTCAGTCCCTGGGAATTCTTCTACAGCCAAGAAATCCGCATTGTTGGAAAGAGTCTCCCAGAGGAAGTGATTGAAATATCATTGTGTGAATCATATCTGTAACAAGGTTAGTCTGTAGGAAACAAACCTTTGCTGAACCCTGGGAAGAGATGAAATGACCTAAAAAGATGTGATTTTTTTCATGCAGGAATGGCCTTTAGCAGCCCATGTTAAGTGAAGGGTGTTGGGTTTGGGGGTCCAGCAGGGCTGGGTTGTCCCACAACATTACCTGTCATCCACTGTGCCGCACGAGGTGCTTGAGTACATTGTAGGATGGCTCTTCAGCTATTTAGAGAGGGTTGACCCACCTCAAATGACGACCCTTGCAGTGATAAAACCTGTATGTGGCATATTCTCATGGTGTGGCTGATGTGTGGTGCTTGCTGAGGCTCAGAGAAGCCGTGATCAACGACCTGGCACTGTTTGGGCAGTGATGGGGCTACAGCGACAGGAGACGCAGCGGAGGGCGAGCGTGGCAGGTAGGTTTGGGGTCCTGTTCTGGGGACAGTGGCTGGTACAGGGATGGAAAGCATGTTTGGAGGAAGGCATATGGTCTGGGGAAGTGAGCGTTGTGCTGGGGTGAGGAGGCTGGACTGGGTCATGACACAACACCTTTGGGAGGAAAAGTATCCGTGAACTCATTTAGGATCTGACTGCAGGTCTTGCTTAGGGCTGAGCAGGGGTTAATTCCAGACATACTTTCCATGATGAACCTTGCTCTGTACTATTACTTCTACCATAATTTCCCCGCCGCCCCTATCAAGACTGTTACGTCAAGGACTATGTATAAAGACAGCAAAAAGGCAGTCTGCTCCAAGGAGGTTAAAATCTGCATGCACCTTGCATGAAATAACTGAAACTGTTGACACATACATGAGGTACCAAATACACCACAAATCTTATGCATCTTAATGGGTGGAAGGAAGAATACAAAAACCACCTAAACTGCTGTTTATTAGGTAGTTTTAACAAATACTTATTTTTTCAGTAGTTGCTTTGTCCTGCCAGACATTCTTACTGCCTGCTTCAGCTCAGTCCTACTGAAGCAAACATTAACAACTCATCCAATTGCCTATATTTAACACTCCAAATCTGGCACAGATTTATACCAGCACTGGTAACAATGACATTGAACACCTGTCCGTGACTGCATTTGCCCAGGGATTCGCTTCGTTCCATGCTGTGTGTTTAATAATTCCTGCGAACAATGGGACAAATAAACATATTTTTTGCTTAGCTCTTACTCAAGCCAATGCCACTGTCCAAATTGTACATGAGAGGCCTGCAGAAGCTGGTGGTTGTTTCCTAGACTTGTCGCCTCTTTCCCTCAAAAACGACATTGTCAGCAGCTCCGTGCTCAGGGAGGGCATTTACCACTTGTATGTAAGGAAGGAAGAAGGAAGAATGAGCAGGAAAGGGGCAGCGTCGTGCAGGGCTCTGAAGGCAAGGATGATGAATTTGAACTTGAAGTGGTGGATAACAGAGAGGTCTTCTAAGAAAGGCCAGCGTGGTCTGAGCAAAAAGGATGGGAGACGTGTGTAGTGCATGGCCGAGGTTGGAAGAACGAGGGGTTACAGGAGCCAGCATAGCAGGTGGGATCTGTTGATTGTTGACCAGAGGGAATATAACATGTTGCAGCTGTGTTCTGCAATAAGATGTAGGAATGGGGATGGGGATAATTGGCGGAGGTTGGCAGTGCTGTCTTTGGATGGGGAAAGGGCTTGGGAGGGAAGGCAAGTTGTGTTTGATGGGGAGAAGTTGGCTTCTCCTGATGTCATCTGGAGAGCTGTTGAGAGCTGAAGTGTCTCTGACCCTCTGGACAGCATAGGACTTTGCATATTATGAGTAAGGAACACATAGCAATTTAAGCTTCTGGATAATGGTTTTCCAGACATCAGCCAGTGCTTAATATTGCCCACTCTTTCTAGAGACATGAGCCCTGCTTGGTAAGGTTGAGTGGCTGTATTCCCCCAGTCGTAGGTAGCATCTTGATGGAAATTTGTGGGTGTCTCAGCAGTGGCTAACCAAGAAGGATGGGTGGTCTGTTTAAAATGAAGATTTAGGGCCTTCAAACCTTGGAAGCTTGGGGAAACTTTCTGACCTGAGTGGTGTGGTAGCACCTTTCTACTGGTCAGATCTGGAAGGGGATCCACCACAAAAGCTTGGAGAAGCTTTGCTGTTCACCTTATGGGACCATGAGCTTGACAGTGGTCAAGGAGACAAATTCACCTTCACTCAGATCAACTGAACTCTGTGTTTACAAAAAAAAAATTAAAAAAAAATTTGGCAGGCTGTGTCTGTCCAAATCTGAATGAATAGAAACTCCAAAGGAAGCACCTGCTGCTAAAGGAAATCCAGGACAAGTTTTATTATCCTTTTTCACAGGTCTATTCAGGACTACATTAGGGGTTTCCTCTTTCCTTTTCTGGTACTTCACACTCATTCACAACAAAAAACATATTGTGCTTATGAATTATATTCCAGAGAATATAGCTGGAGCTTATAAAGGTACTGGCCAAAGAACTTTATTTTTAACCTTACTCCCTTGCGAATTAATTTCTCAAATGAAAGCTTTGCAATTGTTTGGGGTTATTTTTCTCTCTTTTTCTTGGACGGGGCACAAGGGCAAATCCTGCCTGCTCTGTGTTAACAAAAAGTACCTCTCAAGGAATGAGGAGCAAAGGAGGTGAGTGAGGCTCTCGATAGAGCTCAGCTATGGGGAACAAATGGAAAATATTAATGCAACTCCTCCTAAAACAGCAAAGTGTTAGAAGGTCTCCTATTAATGATGCATTGACCACTCTGGTGCATGCAGAAGCCAATGGCAGTTTTTCCATTGCTAATGTGCTGTAGCCACACAGCACAAGGAGAGAGAAAACCCCCTTTGGCTGCTGAAGGCCGTGTAAAGAGCAACTTTTCAGTTTGATCCTGAGACCATTTGAGGCAGTGATGAGGTACCCAGGAGGCACTGAGGAGTTTGCTTATCAAACACAGCTGCTCCGCTTAACATCTTCTGGGTACAGAGTACATAAAAGCTGAAGGGCTTGCAAACAACCCAAGTGTAACGCATGAGCCACTTGTGAACCACTGTGTTTGGTTTAGTGGGTCATTTTGCACCTGTGCAAAAGGGATATGACCTGATCCCTGAGTAGCCTGGGAAGGTTTTGCACCCTTCTGCACTGGGGTGGGTGCCTAAAAGGCAGCAGTGGTCCCTCCGTGTAGCAAATACACTGTACCCCATGAGTGCAAGGAGCTTGCTGTGCGTGCACACAAAGCCTTTTCTCGGTTTATTTCTGATCTGTCCTTAAAAGTCACCTTCTTGGTTTTTTAAAACCCTTGTCCAAACCCCTGCCTCCACACCATCAGCAGGTCACAGCCCTGAGCATGGCTTGTCATTGTTCCTCTGGGTGCTGGTTCTCCTTCTCACAGGTTATATTTTGGTTGGGAGCCCTTTTTAAGAGAGGAGATGGCCCACTCTGCCTTTGAGCAGTAACCAGCACAAATATTTCTTCTTCAGCCTGAGGCTCCTTGTTGCTACCGCAGCGGAAATGGTAAATTATAGCAATTAACGGTGGCATAAATCAGAAACCGTGACCAGAAGAGGTCACCGAGGACTCGAGGGCTGCATCATACAAGTAAATTACCCCAGACAGGAATTCCTTCATCCGCACTGCTGAATTGTTTGAGCATTTCTTGACATGATTTTGGCCCAGGACAGCGACACGGACCCCAGGAATGGCTCAGGCATTAGCAAGGGCCAGGGATCAGCTGGGCATCTTGTGTGGGACCCTTGTCTGAAGGGTTAGAGGGCAACCATCGCAGGGACATGGCCAAGCAGCAAGCCCTGGCACCGGTTAGTAGAGATGCAGCCCTTTTTTAATGCACATGGGCTCATTTTTAACGAGTGTGTTAACATGGAGATGACATTTCTATACAGGGAGAACATGCCCTGATTCCCAGATTACCATTGCAGTTTTCACTGCCCTTGATGCTCTTCGCATTTCTTCCCTTGCAAGGTGTGTTTTAAGGTGTTGCCCCAGGGTCAAGCTGTTGGTCCTTGTGATTTCCAAGTGGTGTCAGACACCGTGTCACTCTGAGCTGAGGTATGGCATGGCTCCTGCCCTTGCAGACAGCACTCTTGACTGGTTGGAAGGTGCAATACACAAAGCCCTGAAAGTCCTTGCTGCAGGACGTTAGCACAACCGGGGCTTCTCTGTTCAGATGGGATTGATTTTTCACTTTCTCTCTTTGGCTTTTAGGATGGTTTTCTAAGTGTTCTTGTTTGGTCTTGTTAGATGGCAAGAATACTTCCAGATGTCACCTAATACTTTGCGATATAGGTGCTGAACATGGTTGAATATACAACTCATTTTCTACATTGACAAGCTGTATTGCTCCTACTGTAAGGCAGCTACACTGTTTTACAAAGTAATATGAAATGTAAGAACTAAAGCCAAAGCCTAACTTGTGTCTTGTTTGGCCAAGCTGGGGAAGAGGTGGAAATCTGTGTTGCTTCCGACCTGATGCCTTGCATTAATATTTCCATTTATGGGCAGCCTGGACTTGAGCAGCTGATGCATCCCGCTTCTCCTTGCAGCAGAGGGGGTCGGGGTCCTTCCTGGCTGACTCCTTAACTGTCTTGTCTTCTTCCACACAACACCGCCAAAAAGGACCTCCATACTTTAGGCCTTTAGGGTTTTTTTCCATCTCTGAACTGGTTGGAACATCAGTGATGATGCAGGATGATGCTGGAGACAGCAGATGTGATCCTGCAGTCATGTTTGACCACCACCTGTCCTTGTTTCATGGATGGAATGGTGCAGACAGGAATTAGGGCCATGTGTGCAAGGGGAAAAGCTAGTATCTGCCCATTGAGTGAGAACCGAGCTAGTAGTCAGATATGTCAGAGTGGGTATGTACAGATATATACAACCTAGGAGAGTGGTGGCTAGGAAGAATTATGCTGCAAGAGGAAAGATACTCCAATAAATAGTTTTTCAGTCCAGGCTGACTCCATTGCCTGCCCTGGATGCGTCAGTCAAAAGCAGCAGTCATCAGTCACAGAATCACAGAATCAGGGAATCACTAAGGTTAGAAAAGACCTGTAAGATCATCAAGTCCAACCATCAACTAACACCACCATGCCCATTAAACCATGTCCCACAATGCCATCTCATCTCTCCATCCCATCGTCCTGTTAATCAAAAAGTCAAGATGTGATGGTATGGAGCAGCTGTACAACTTTCTTGTGTGGTTCCTCTGTTTCTTGCCCATTTTTACATCCCTTATATATTAATGACAGTGGGACTTTGGGTGTTGGGAAAATAAAAGATGGGAGATCTTCATTTTACAACCAGGCAGGCCTACTGCAGTGTAATATTATTTCTAAAACAGAAAGGGTGCAGAATAAAACAGCTGGAGAATAAAACAGCTGGCACTGACAAGCACAGAGCTTTGCACACCTTTCTGCCAAACGGAGAATGAGACCCACATATATCTGCATTCATGTCTCTGCCTGACCACATGCCCAGCAGCCCTCCTGCAACAGGGTTTTGTTGTCATTCCAGGCAAAGCAGCATGGTATGAGCATCAGGGAAAGGTGCTCCCCAGGCTGTGGCCTCGTGGTGAAGTGCCAAAGGTGATTCAACGTCCTCATGGCACACAAGTTACCTGCTGAAGCAAGCACCTCCTCCAACCGTGCTTTCAAAGAAAAAAATGGTCACACAGAATCACAGAATCATTAAGGCTGGAAAAGACCTGTAAGATCATCAAGTCCAACCATCAACCTAACACCACCATGCCCACTAAACCATGTCCCACAATGCCTCGTCCACATGTTCCTTGAACACCTCCAGGGTTGGTGACTCCACCACCTCCCTGGGCAGCCTGTTCCAGTGTTTCACCACTCTCTCAGTGAAGAAATTTTTCCTAATATCCAGCCTAAAGGATATCCTAAAGGGTCCTTTCACACCACAGCTCATGGGAGTTTTAGGCTGTGCGTCCCTGTTGCATAGGCACTCCTCAGCTGTCTGGGGGCACTAGGACAAACTCTTGCCTTCATGTTGCTGATGACCTTGCTCCAGGCTGCTGGCCTTGTGTACCCCAGCCACCATAATGTCCAGCCTGAGATATGTTGTTCTACCAAAGCATGGCAGAAAAAAATCAAATACCTTCAAAAACAGTAAGTGCTATATTAAATAATAAATGCTACCTCTGGTCAGGTATTGCATGTGGAAGGCAATCTTCCTGCGCCCAGTTTGCGTGGGACAATGTCCACCCTCCTTCACAACTCGTCCTAGAGCGGGGTTTGAGCTGCGCTGCTGGGATGGGGATGCTGGTTTCAAAGGAAGCCTCAAAGGAAGCTTCTTTGTAAGCGAGCAGCGGAGGCAAGGGCTAAAGGGACTGAGCCGTGACTCCAAGAAGTGCTTCAAAATTTTCCATGCTACAGAGCATATCTTCCTCTCCACAAAGACTTCTGCACCCAGGGAGAGCTTGTCATTTCTTCGAGAGCTAAAAGATGAAGATTAAGCTGTTTCCCTCCTGTCTCCGTTGCCTGGGAGGTATCCAAAAGGCTGTTAGGACCCAGTAGCTGAATCTTTACTACTTTCCTATAGGATGCAGAAAAGGAAGTGCAGACCATGAGGACAAGCTGGGAGATGCTCTACTGAAGCTCACTGGGATTCGTGGAAAATGGCTGAAGCCCTTGTAAAATAGAGGAGCTGAGTAGCAATGAAGTAGATCCCCCTCTTTTATTTTGCAGTCACTTTTCAGTTGAGACCTGCACCCTGCACTTATTTGGTGGGAGGGTGGTGGTGGGGAATAATTAATATTATCTGAATAATTAATATTATCTGATATTTCTCCTGCAGCCTTAGCAGAGGGGCTCCAAGCCCCATTGTTGTGGGTGCTGTATGGAGTCAGGGAGGAAAAGAGGCAGCTCCAGCATCCATTACCAAGGTCAAGGAAGGGGGAAGAAGTTCCCACTATTTTCTGTTTTGCTTCTGGAATTTAATTCAGATCAAGGAGGTGAATTTGGGGACAAGCTAGATGAGTTCAGCAGCTGTGGCATTGAAATGCAGGGATCATAAATGGCAGGAGGAAGGGAAACCCAGTAAACACTTTTCAGATCTCAACCGAGCGTTGCCTCTGAACTACAAAGACCTGCGAGAAAGTGGTATCAAACACCCAGCTCTTACTTTGACCCCTGCCTGAGGGGAAGTGAATCAATGTTGGGAAAATATGGAAAGCAGGATGAGATTATCTACTGTATAAAAGAAGCTGGAAGAGATGGCTTGGGATATTTGTGTATTGAGGCTCTTTCCACGTCCTATTCCTTTATGGGGGGGTGCTATTGTACCTATTGTGGTAGATCTTTATCGGCCCTGTTTATCACGTTGGGTGCGGGGAATGTCAGATTGCTGAATGTCAGGTTGTTGACTGTTTTCATAACAGGAAGCTGCCTGCTGTCTTGCTGTGTTAAGGAACTCCCGTATGCACAATATTTTCCAAAACAACAAAAAAATTCTAAACACTCTGCTGTGGTTGGGTAACTGCACGGATTCAAGTTTCTATTGTTCCTTGTAAGGCAAAATCCTGTATAGATAAATACACTTGATACACATATGCCTGTTATTTCTTTTGTGTAAAGATACAGGAAATATGGCCGTTGTTTTGTCAAGATGAAATATTTCCCAACGCTAAAACTAAATCTCCACAATTTCATCAGTGCTTGGGAGCCTGGAGAGCTGCCATGTTCGGGTGCAGGTGGGACGTGGGAGAGAGTAGTACAAGAGTGGGTTAGTCATTGCAACATCGAGCATGGCAGGACCCAGCTTTTAAGTGCCTTCATCCCTGTGAGCTGAAGTTAGGCATCCGGCTTCCCCTGAGCACTGCAGAGAGAGGATGGCTAATTCAGATATCTTACTAGAAAACTGTGTCTGCCTCTCCTCACTTGGAGAACAAGTGACCCAAATACCTCCTGTCTTCTCTGAACATCAGAGGGAGATGTCAACATTAGGGGAGGTTTAGGCTGGGTATTAGGAAAAATGTCTTTACTGAGAGAGTGGTGAGACACTGGAATAAGCTGCCCAGGGAGGTGGTGGAGTCACCATCCCTGGAGGTGTTCGAGGAATGTGTGGACATGGCATCGTGGGACATGGTTTAATGGGCATGGTGGTGTTGGGTTGATGGTTGGACTTGATGATCTTACAGGTCTTTTCCAACCTTAGTGATTCTGTGATCAAAATCACAACGACGGAGTTTGGGGGCTATAAGTAACTCATGTGAGCTGCCTGAGAATGCAATCCAGGGGACACCCTTCGCAGTGTGGGACATAGCTCAGTTGGTCAGTTTGGGCACAAGGTATTGAAATTTGGGTGAGAGGAGGTCCCAAGCACCTTTGTTCAGAGTCCTGAACTGCCTGCTAGTTGTAGGCACCTAAACTGTTTGTTGGAGCAATGCACTAACGAAGCTCCTATACAAGTGCCATCCAAGTGATAGTCACTCTGAATGGTCCAAAAAGCGTGCAAGCATTGTGCGTGAAGTAAAGTACCATTAATCACAACCTGACTCACTCTAAGGTACACTGTACCTTAGTGCAATTAAGCGATGTTGGACTGAAGCAACCCTAGGACAAGGAATTTGAACTTGAGTCTTTCCTAATCCCTCTGGTGGCTTTAATTGAAGGACAGAGGTGAGGACAGAGTTTTTCTACAAGACTAAAATATCTCAGAGGAAGACAGAGTGGGCACCTAAACTTTGGACATGGGGTCTGCCTTCCCCAGGGGTTTTCTTTTCAGACACCAGATAGCAGCATGTTGAAACAGGGTCGATGTGCTTTCAAAAATCATTCAGAGCACAACCTGGCTGCTGTTTCTGACTCCAGGTCTCCAGAATTTGGTCCACAAGGTGTGTGTCTTCCCGTGAGACCCCACAAGGCTGTCTCTCTCAGACACGTGCTCTCAGATCACTGCTTGGGCTGTAGGATCATGGCATAGGCGGAGAGCCAGAGATATTGAATTAGCAAAGGGATTTCTTAAAAGTCCCTGCAAATTAAAGAATCTTGGTACCAATAGCAAATGCAGCGTGCTTTCTGTATCTGCATATATCCCTGGTGGTCAGCATACTCATATTTCAGCCTGGATAAAATCCCCCTCTGCTCTGTAGTATAACCAGAATTACTAACTCACATAATTCTGAGCCTTTGCACAAAGCAAAATATACCTTTTAAAGAGCATCTTCCCCCTCTCCAGTGACCAGATAACCTCATGAGGCTGCTAACCCAGTGCGGGAGATGTTGGCATAAAAGGTGGGCAAGTCACCACGACTGGTTTCTAATTCAAAGATCTGTGAGCAACCAGCTGGTCACTCCCCAACAGGGCACCAGCCCATGCTGCTGGTTCCCTCTCACTGCTCTTCTGTGGGAAAAAATGATGTATTCTGCCTCAGTACAAAAAGTGACAATTCTTGAAGGAGGAAATTGCCAAATCTGTATTTGGAAACAATAGATTTGTTGGGATTCAGAGATTTTTTGGAAGAAGGTTCACCCTGAGAGGTCAGGTCTGCTTCCTCAACTTTAGCTGTGCTGTCCAGGGACAGGGAAACTAATGATCCTGGGAGCCAAAGCTGAGCCAGACTCTTCAGAGCTTCAGAAACTCTGTGAGACATTGGGCTGATGGTGGCGGGGACCTCACACCTTCTGCTTTCCTCCTGAGGAGCTCAGAGCCGATGGCCGCATCCGTACTGCTGGGATGCAAATGCTGGAAGTCGGCTGGCCGTGCTGTTAAACTGGCAGAGGAATGGCACATGCCAGAATGGAGCAGGGAAAAAAAAAAATCTTTCAAAAGAAGTTTTAAGAAGAAGATGGACTCAATTATGGCAATCGGAATTCAAGCAAAACTGATTTGGGAAAATCAAGGTAAAACCTTGGAAGGCCCTTCCATCCCGTATTTTATTATTTTGTGCTCATGTAAGAACAGAGCTCTTAATACCCAGTGACATCGGGTCTGGCTTTGAATTACAGCATTAAAGAGAAATACGATATACTCATATTTATCATATAGTCAGCAGAGGGCGTCAAATGCACGTATGTCTCTTAACCCCAGTACAGAGTTGGAACAGCAAACCCGCTACCGGCCAACTATTCCTCCGAGCGCGGCTGATGCTTCCCCGCCAATTGTGCGGTTGCCCCAGGTTTCCTTCCCCGCTTGCCGTGTGCGGTGCCATACGATAGATGCAGACCTAATTGTTCGCCCTGCGGCCCCTGCAGACAGGATACAAGTCCAGTGCCAGGTGTTGAATTATTTTCCTGTGTGGTGGTATAGTGCATGGGAATTGTTGATAACACTAACAATACAGCAAAGGAAAAGTGGGAGAGGAGGAGGACAATTAAGCAGCCTTTGAAAGCCCTGGGGGCATGTAAACTACCCTCCCTCTATTCATGTGTCACCAAGTCCAAGTTCTTAAGTATAGAAACGCGGGTGTCGTTACCAGGTGAATCTCTCTTACAGCCTGAAAACTTTCAGCGAGACCTAGTCTGTCTTGCGGGTGAACGGTATTCACCCCACTGGTTTAGTGGAGTTCAATTTGATTTATCGCAGGAGGCTGTCAAGCTGGGTCATCTTCCCAGGGAACAGCTACATAACCCTGCTATGTTTTGGTAGTGCTGGGGGCAGAGTTAGGGTTGGGGTCCCAGCCTGCTGCCCCAAAGGGCTCTCAGTGAAAGGCAGGTGGGGTGACTGCAGCAAAGCGGTGGGGAGTTTGGTGAAGGAGCAGGTTTGTGGGAAAAGCAGACCTGGGATGTAGGAGATCCGGGGTCAAGCCCTGGCTCCAGACTCACTTTATGCTCTTGAGAAAGTCACTAGTCCCTCTTCACTCCTGAATGACTTTGGAAATAGTCAGATTTTTAGGGTTGAAACAGTGATATAGCACCATATAGCGCCATATAGCACCCAGACATGCATGCAAAGAACTTGTCACCATCCTAGGTGTTGTTACATGGCAGCACTCTAGGTCTTTCAACAGAGTATTAAGGGTTGATTTACAGGAGAATAAGGTCCTGAGGAGCCTTCTCCCAAGCTCCTGAGCTCTCCAGGGCTCAAGGTGAGCCTTTAGTCATGTTTCCAGGCCCACACACAACTCTTGCCAAGCTGGCTGTGCCACCAGCCCTTCGCACACCACCGAGCTCTTGCACTGTCCCACTGTCCAAGAGGCCACTGTGTCCCAGCAAGCTGAGGCCCCTCCAGCTTGCTGTCATGATGACACTTTCCTGTTGTCCAGCACACAAATCCCAGTGCAAATCACCGGCACTTCTGATTAGGAACTGTTTTGTCAGCATTTGGCACTGTCCCAGCAAAAGTGACACCAATTATTTGTGTCAGCTCCCCTCTGAAAGCAGGAGATATATGAAATCTCACGCAGAGACAATCCATCACGGCTTGCAATGGGATTTGAGACCTGTCACCCTGATGGGGTATTGACTGAGCATGGCTTCTTCCAGGACAGAGAGGTTATGGAGAGCATTATATCATTCCCCAGCAAGGCATTGCGGATTGAAACTGAAAAATGAGCCTCAGAGTCTCTCGACTTGGGTAAATGGTCCAATGAGAGCAACTGAAGTGAATTCAGGCTGCTCCTGGTTTATGTTTATCTGAGGAGGTTTAGTAACTGATACATGATTAAACTGCAAATGTTTGTTTTAAAGCAAGCTGGGACCAAGCCTTATTTGTCTGTTTGTTTTAATATCAGCTTAGATTGATGTCGAATTCTTTCCACCAGGGTACATGGTGAGCTCTTGCTTTGCTCAAGGGCCACTGGATTTTCCAAATAGTCCTTTTTTTTTTTTTTTTCCTGGGGGTTTTGTGCTGATATCAGGCTTTGCTTAGAGATGGAATGGGAAATGGTGGGAGCTCAGCTTGGAAGACAGGAATTGGGTTCTGCTGATCTCTGGGGTTGTTTTGGGAAAGTCACATTCTAGCCGCGATGCCTTAGTGCCTCCTTGCAGTCTAATGAAAAGAATATTAAACACCTTGAGTTATTGTTAAAAGATCCTTATAGCAGCTAGGGGTTAAACACAAAGTTACAGCAATGGCTCAGCAAGACCATGAGCTCTAGCTTGGTTGCAGCTGGGTTTACTGGGGAGTGTCCTGTACGCTGCTCACTTCTTATACAGTCTTCCTTAAAATTGCTAAACATTGCAGAGACATGGTAAGGGTTAGAAGCACCTCTGGTCAGACCCTGTAATAAATGGTCCCTCATACAGTTGACATTATTATTTGGTAAAACACGTCCTTTCCTGTTTTGCAGTGGTTATTGCTTTCTACTTTTCCCCAAGATGAAGTTTGCTGTGTGCATCGTTAATACATAATATTGTGTGCTGATCTTTCCCTTTACGTGTCACTGTCTCCCCGTGGCTCTGCTCATCCCACAGCTCATGTCAGCTCTGTCCTGGGCCTTATTCCTCACATTCTGGTGCCTGCAGCTCCACTTTTCTGCTAAAGGATCACCTAGGATGAGTGCAGGACACTTGCTACGGGCCATCCCTTTTCCTCTTTCTTCATAGCTTCATACTGCGACAGTCTAGGTGCGGGAATGATTAGCACAACCCCTGTCCTGAGAAGTAAATCTAGAAACTCAGACCAGAGAACAATGGTCTTCTACCTTTGTCAGAAACTTGCCATCATCACCATTAAGCAATGCCCAGGTAACTCATCTCCTAACCTCACCAGCACCCATCTCCCAGCCCACCCAAACCCAAAGCAACTAGAATTAAGGAGCCTGGGTGCTGCTAGGTGGAAACACGCCCCTTGCAACCGCACTAGGTATTGAATGAATACCCACATCCGCACTCACGCATTAAAACTATTGACAAAAAAAAACATACAGCAAAGCATTGAAGAGGGGAAGAATCAGACCAGGAGGTGTGCCTACAGAGCAGGTTAAAAGTGCATTTTCCCACTATTCAGAATATTTATTCTGATTGTTTTATTATTGTCCTTTGCCAAACCACTAGGAATAGATGCTCTGCTCATGGAGGAGAACAGTAACATAATAACACAGCCTCGGAGGTCTTCATTTCCTCAGCACCACGGCTACATTAGACCTGAAAATTTTGAGCCTCCTCCTGCCCAGAGGGCAAGTTCAGCCTGATGCAGTGGTTATGGGATTTCTCAGTGTGTGCAGAGAACCACGGGGTGCTTCCTCTGTGCCAGCTTGCAAGGGAGCCAGAAAATATGTGGTTCTCAATCAGAGAGCTTCAAAAAGCACCCCAGATCCCAGTGCCAGTCAGATCCAGACACACTCCATCCCAAAGCTTTGGGAGAAGCACTTCACGCTCACCTTCTCTGCATTGACCTTCATCAAGAGCAGCTCTCCCTTGGGTGTGCCAGTGATGAGTTGCCCTTCTCTGACAATTCACTCACCCCATTTGTTGCCACCCATCAGCTTTCCTCTCTTCCCTTGTCATTTTGGGCTGACTCACGCCCAGGTTGTGCCATGGCCAGTGCAATCTCTTTGGTTTTCTCAAGAGAAGATGCATGTGGTCTCCAGTGTGAGCACAGAGTCTTTCTGTCGGAGGACAGGAGTTCAAGGGTCAAGAGGGATGTAAGCATCTCAAAGGCCACCATTGCCCATCTGGGGACTGACTCTTGGCCACAGTCAAGCACAGATCCCAGAAAGAGAAGAGGGATTTCCAAAGGAAAATACTAAAATGCACTGAGGACACCAATAACAGTGGGGGATCTGCAGTTCTGCCCTTTCACGGCCAACGAGGATGATACGCAGCTCCTGCTGCCTTTCCCCAGCCCCAAATGATGAGTCCATGTCCAAATCATGGACAATTTCCCCCAAACACAGCAGACCCACCTACCACAGAAATCCCCACTCAGCAACCAGCTAACCATTGCTTTAGCAGGTAACTTCATGGAAGGATGCTGAAGTCAGAGCTCTAACAGGATTTCTAGTCCAGTTGGGTTTCCCTGGACTATTCATTATTTTCAAAGGAAAATAAATCCTTTGACCTGTGAAAATGCTGCAGTGACTATCAGCAGAACTGTTCATTCATGCTAGAAAGGCATATAGGATATTTTAAGTAAGGGGTGAGTGTTTTTCTTCTTTGCCTTTTGCTTTAAGTATACCACATACTCTTTCTGTATTTTGGGAGCGCAGAATTAAATCCTAATTAAAGGCTGTAAAAACGCAGTGAGGCCAGGAACAGATACATATTATTGCCCCTTTCATAGATCATATGAGCACTGTGGTGACATAATAAATAATCCACCCAAAGTTTTTAAAGGTAAAAACCAGCAAATCATTAATAATGTCTCTGGTACCATATATCAAACTGAAGTCTTTCTCTTACAGCTGATCCCCAGCTATTCCCAGCTGCATTTTTGCATTGCTATGTACATTTATACCTCCCTTGGCATTGCTCTTTCTTCCTGTCTTCCCTGCTACCATATTTCTGTGTTTTGTCCATCTGCATTTGTTTCTGTAGTTCACTGAATGCAGGTATGAATAACCCAAGAAAACACACATGACACTGTTTAAACCCATTTGCTCGGGAGGTTTAAAACTTGCCCAGACAAGAAAAGACTGACAGAAACTGTTTTTCAGGGTAGGGAGCGGAACTGGATGATCATATGGTAGTCTCATTTATTTCTGGCACACATGATTTATTTACGCTGCTGTCTGTAATGGTAGAGCGTTTCACTCTGTGCAATTTTTGTTGTCTTGTCACCCTCTTTTTTTTGCTTTTTGTTTAATCCACTTAACCTGTTTTACTATCTCAGACTGTGTCTCAGTGAGTCTGTTTCTGAAGGACTGGGATACGCTCTGTCATTACTCTTTACTTGTTCACGCTTAGTGTAGGTGAGTTCTTCCAAGTTGCTGGGCTTCTTGGGGTTATCGTAATTAGTATATCTTCATATTGCTATTAAGTATCATGAATTTGTTAACAGGGATTCCTCCGGTGACGCCTCAGGCTAGCTGACTGATTGCTCTTCTATCCCATGATGTGGGGTTTTGTCTTACCTCTTTTTAGGCATTGAGGGAAGACTGGTGACATAGATCTCGCAGAGGAGGAAGGAATTGCAAAGACGGAGGCAGCGTGGTCTTGTGTGGGATTCCCACCCTCACTGCTGGGTGCCAGATCAAAATGGTTCACCTGTTTCCTGGTGGAGGCGAGAACAGCCGGGAACTCACCCCAGTGGCCAAACTTCAATTTCTATGCTTGGATATTTATTCTTTTTATGGATCTGGGAGTTACCGCAGCTGTTACACCATTCCTGGTACAATACAATTCTCTACCAGTGTTCTGGGATGCACTAGCACAGTAAAGGTAAAATTTCTCACTATGTGAGTACCTGACTTCTCTCCCTAATGCTTAGGGCAGGATTCACCTCACCTCACTTTACAGAGATGTTCAGCTTGTGGTCACCTGAATTTAGGACACCTGCAGGTGTCCCCAGACGAAGTGGCTGTCTGAACATCTGTTACAGACAGCGAGGAGTGGTGGCTCAATCAGTTGCCCATGCATAGGTGTCTAGTGCGACTTGAGAGGCTCTTTGGTATCTGAGCTACCCACATGCAGCTGGCAAATATGATCCAGTCAATGGAGTTTAGACAAATATTCGAGAGAGGAATTGTCAATGTTTGCTTTAGGTTGATCTCAGAGCTCTCCAGGCTCTGCTGTCTGCACTGACTAAATCTCCTTTGACTGTAGTATCGTCTCGTTCCCACAGAGGTACCTGCATTTAGATACCCACAATCTGGAACTTGCTCACATGCCCACAAGCAGCATGAAGTGCCATCTGAAATGTCCCAGCTAGTCCTCTCTGGCTCTCACCTCCTACTCCACAGGAGAACGTCTTGCAGAGGTCCTGCATCCTATCTGTTAAACCTGTGTACGTGACTATCTCTGAGACCAAGAGGTGATTCATGGCACTGAAATCAAACCCTTTCTGTGTCGAAAGAAAGTCTGCTCTGCATCATGTCCATAATGAGACAGCTGCAATTTATATATGTGGCACCAAGTTAAGTCAAAGTCATTTGTCTAATACATGCCACTGCAGCTTTTGGGGCTGAGCAAGAGCCCAGAATGGAAGTGAAATGGGAGGGCTGCACACATTCGTGGGTGCAAGGCAATGGTGCAATGTTGCCGCAGCTCTCAAAGGAGCTAGGCTGCAGGGATTTTTATAGTACTGAGGTGACACACGTCCTTCCAGCTGGTAAGGAAGACGATTGTTTTGCTCTTTCCTTACTGTGTGCACTTGTGGATGGGTGATTCCAGAAGGGTGACAGTGTGGGTCTCCAAGAAGTCGTGGTCAAGTTTCAGTTCAGCACCAATCAACCTTGCACATAGCATTGCCTAAACTGGGAGGTGATTTCTTAGCCTTCACATGAGACTTCAATCGCCCTTGTAGTGGCCCTTAGGTCTACCTCTTCCCTGTTTCATTGCCACAGGAAAGTCCGAACCACTGAATACCATGGGACTCTTGAGAACTTGCCATGGTAATTTCTGTGGCCATCTGAGGATGTCGTGAAAGAATTTGAATGAGGTACCTGTGTTCAGGAATATATGTAGGATCTCAAGTTCCAGACTTAGGCTCCTACCTGTGTTTCTGAGAGTGGCTGTAGAGCGACCTGGCCAGGGAAAGGCTTGTTATTTCAGATACTCCCTTTATTTTCAGTGGAAAGCCACCACTGATGCTCAGCGTACTTGCCTCAAAGAACATCATAAGCGTACAACTATAGTTTCCGCTGAGCTAACACACAGCATGTTCTACTTCATGTCTATGCACAGTAACAAGAAAAAGGTGCAAGAAGCAAAGCTAGTGCTTCCACTGCAAAAATTTTTGTCCTGCCTAGTTCTGCTAAGCAAGTTGCTTCTACATCAGGGATGAAGAGAATTAGTGGGTCCGACTCTTCAAAAAAATGGCGTTCTGGATTCCCTGAGCTTAGCAAGGGCTCGGTGCTATCTCTCTTAGGGTTTCATAGTGCTGCAGACCTTCAGAGTAGTTAATTTCCAAAAGCAAGAGCTAGGAAGACCTTGTAATGGAGATTTTGAAAACCATATAGGTATGTATATGGGAGTACCAAGAACAGTAGCACCGAAATGTTTCCCTGTTTCTGGATACCTCATCTTACTATTGTGGAGAAACTTGCTTCCATGTTTGAATGCCCATCTGACTTGCTCTCCCCACTTATAACTCTGTATCTACCCATGCTCACAACTAGCTTGCAAACCATCAGCAAGAACATCTCCTTCTTTGGGTGGTAACTGCCTGAACATCCCATTTTCAGGTTGCAGAAGAAAACTTACCATGTCTTCGCTGAGTTGGGAAATCCTGGCAAAAAGTCCTGGTACAAACATGCCACTGGTGCCAGCACGATACTGGCTGTAATTCAGATGAAAATTATATCTTCCTTTCTGCTAGCACTGAAACAACCCCAGATCAAACTTATTTCTGTAATACTCTTGTCTCCTAAAGTCTCTCAGCAAAAATTTTTCTGTTTCTTTAATGTTTTCTAGGGAGGACAACTTACGTCCTCGGGTTCTATTGCCAGGATGTTGCTTGTTTCACAGCCAGGCTAATTGAAAATTTTTCTGTGTCCAGAAAAAGGATTTAAAGATATCAGAAAGCTTCAAGGAGAGATCACATCAATTGTCTCTTCCACCTGCTCCTAACAGCATTTAACAAGCTCGTGTCTTGGGTGGTGAATTTTAATGCCCAAATGACAGTGTCCTCTCTGGAACCTCTTTTACAACATCACCAATTTCCTTAGGACAATTTTCACTCCAGTATTCAAGCTACATTGCAGGTGCAGCCTCAGCCCACCCACTTCTGAACTCGTGGTGGTGTAAGTCAAAGGAGACAGTAGCAGTCAGCGGGGATAAAGATTTGTGTGCCTCAATCAATATTTCTCATATTGACTCATCAGCAAGAAGCCTAGAAACCTTTTGGCCTCACCCTGAACAGAAGCAACATAAATGGCTGAAAACCATTGCTTATGTCAAAATTTAAATCTGTGTAGTTAATATCTAAGTGTTATTCTTTTTTCTATTTTTATGTATTTACTTGTTTTGGTATGCTGTCGTTTATAGCCCACCTTCTGTGGACTTTTTTTCTGTGCATTTCATTTCTGATCCTCCAAACACTCAGTTTGAAGCCACCTATCCCTGGATGCATCAGATGCTCTTTATTCCCATCAGTCCAGTCCTCACAGCATATAAATTTCTCTGTTTCTGGACATGTTTGGAGCTGCCTAAATCTCGACAGTGATGATCAGTGAGGAGCTTACTCACATCTAAACCCCGTTGGGATTCACCAGCTGAGCATGTCCTTACCTGCTTAGCTTTGGGGATTGATCCAGTGGGTGTATTCAGAAGATGCCAACCTGTTCCTTGCACAAATTGCAGCAGCAGGCGGAAGCAACCCCTTGCCTGTTTAGCGGTTATTCCCTCTCTCCTAACTTTCAGGAGGCCCTTTTCAAATAACTCCATGTTATAGGAAAAGGCACTAATCCATAGGTACTCTGACACTCCTTACTGTTTCTCTTCCATTAAAGCTACCCAGCAGTGTATAGCAATGATTACATAGTTCAGCAGTAAGTGCACTGCCCTGAAAGACTGTGTTCTCCCCATTGATATATTATGGAAAACAAAACAGCTTCTAGATGGGAGGTCTTGAGACCAGTCAAGATTTTAGTTCCCTACTAATGCCTGTGTGTGAAAGACACTGGTGGGACTCGAGAAAGCATTTCTATACCTATTTTTGCTGACGGTCTGTGTCATAGCCTGTTCTGGAACACCGAGCAGATCAAGGCCAATGAGTATGATGAGTAGAGAAATACCAGCTTGTAGACACCGTATTTCTCAGTGTGACCAGAGTTTGGGTGACTGCACATGATCAATAGCAGAAGGACACGTACCTGCAGAGTTAGCTAGACAGCTGTAAGTGCTAGGGGAAGAGCTGTGGTTTAAGCATCATCCCTAAATGTCTTTGGCTGGGAAGGCGGTGTGGTTATTTCAAAGTTCCTCTACAGGTTTGTACAACCCATGCTAGAGGAAAGTGGGTCTTCCTCTCTCTATGCATGATCCCCATAAAACAATAAGAAGCTATTACGAGATCCAGGTCATGGAGTTGTCTCCTAAGATCCTGAGGGTCATGACACTGTAAAATATCTTCCCATCTTAGCATCACCTGCAGATGTAATTAGTATAGGCCTGAATTCTAATTCTTGATTATTAATGACACTAATCCAAATCCATCCCTTTCATTTTCCATAAGTCAATCAGCTCTGACATGGTAAAAACCAAGAGCAGAATTGTCTGAACCACTCCCGATTTGGAAAAGAGACTCTAAGACACCTGTCCTTGCTCATGTGTCTAGAACCCTGTTTGGGGATGGATGCTCTGTTCCTCCTCTTTTCCTTGGTGGTCATGGGACATGGGATCTCCCAGCTGCCCTTGGTGCACTCCCTGCTACCCTGGCAGGGAATAGCCCTAAGCCCAAGAAGGATGTTGGATTCCTGTCATCCTGCTGCGAAATGGACAGTCTCTGCCAGGATCACCAGACAGGAAGAGATAGGGAGGAGCAACAGGAAAGTGAGGGAAAGGGGCGGGTAGGGGGGCTCAGCTTTTTCCCGTCTTCTGTCCTTCCTCTCCGGCAGCAGCACTCCCACACGTGATGTGAATTTAGGGTGTGGCCAGAGATGCACAATCCTCTTTCCTTGCTCAAGGGATGTCACAGGAAGGTGAAACTTGATGAGATTAGATGAGCAGCTGGCAGCTCCAAAAGACATCTGATGTAACTAAATCCTTGCAGTTCAGTGTAGGCAACAGCCATGGGAGATAATAAAAATCTCACAGAGCGGGTGCATTTTCCTCCCCACATTCTCCTTCCCTCCTGGCACAGGTTGCTGTTGTGGACTGATTTTGCCAGGAACTGCTGTCCTCACTAGCTTGGTCTCATCCCTCTAATTCCCATATTTATTAAACGCATCACCAGGGCTGTGGCTCAGAAAGTTAAGTTGCTCCATAAGTAACTTCCAAGATGTTACTCCTTTGCTGCGGACTTCTTGCGATGGGATTCTCAGGTGTGCAATATTTTGCCAAGTCTGAATAAAGCTTTCCTCACCTCTGAGGCAAGCATTATGGGTCTGTCCCCAGGGAAGTCCTTCATGTCCTGCTTTTATTCTCCAGGTTTCTTAGGAAGCCAAGCAAAATATGGCATGTTAGGACTGATGGGTATCTGCTTTCAAGTTTAGGTTTGGGGCAAGGTGGGAGACTGGGGAAGAGATCAAGGTTTCTGCCATAAAATATAACCTGGGCTTTTCAGAAACACAGGGATGCTTTTATTACCAGGAAAACCATTTTTCTTCAAATCACTGTAGATTTTAATGTGGAATCTCTATTCTCTTGTCTGCTCCATCATCTGACTAGCTTTGAGATTTAGCAGCCCAAACCAACCTCGCATGTCTAATGGTACCATAAAGAAGAGGGGAAGCCTTAACACTCCCCAGTCCACGCCTTGGTTGGTGCATGGGGTCAGGAAGCATCGTGGAGCCCCCAAGGTGAGACAGCAGCCAGGGTGTGTGCCCTTCCCCAGGACAGTTTGGTGCATGAAGCCCTGCAGGGATTGCAGCACTGGGCTGTGGCTGCCCTCCGTGATGCCTGACATAGATGTTTGGTGAATCATGTGTCTGACACATAGAGGCATGGCAAGGGAGAGACTGCAGCACAGGACAGACAGACAAGTGAGAGCCAGACCTGGCTGCATCCCTTGCCTGCTCCTGAAGGCAGAGTCTTTAATAAGGGTGAGTCCTCCTGCTCAGTGACGTTCGCAGCATCGGTTGTTGGTCCCTGGTACTTCAGTAAAGTTCCTGCTCTGGATGACCAAGGGAAAAACTGATGCTTGAAAGAGAAATACAGAAATTTGAATATTTAGCAACCAGCAAATTGTCCTTCAAATGTTTTAGTGTGCAACAAAGAGATTTTTGCAATATTCCAGAGACTTACCCATGTTGTTCATGAAGCTTAACATGGCATTAGCCCTGAGTGGTTGAGGTTGCTGTCATGGACAGGAGAGGCATTGCTTCAAGATAGCATTGCAGTGGGAAGTGAAGAGATGATGTTTAATGAGTCTGGGTCCTAGAGCTGTAAGTCTTTCCCAGATCGGGGACTGATAAAGGGGGAGGATTTCTCTACTGTAACAGACTAATTAGGCACCATGGTGAAGCATTTCCAGCCGCTTAGGAAAGACTGTTCTGACCTTGCTCCTACACCTCCTCCCGCTGTCACAGGACTGAAAGAGCCTCGCTCAGCTCTTTTAAAACTGGAAAAGGAGCCCAAGCACCATCCTTTATGCAAGAGCTGAAAGGTTAATACATGTCACTTGTTTTGCCTGGGACTCTGCAATAGGCTAAGGAGGAGCCAGCCCATTTTACTGAGGAAAAAGAAACACAAGCCTGCCACAGCCTGCCCTTTCAACCCTCACGGTTCAACCCCACTTTCACACCACAGGGCTTAGAATAAATATATCCTTCTCTGAGCAGGGCTCTCAGTTGCAGCAAATGCAAAATGCAATTCATTGCAATGCAATGCAAACTGTGCAGGTTGCTCTTATGTAGGGATTTTCCTGTGGATTGCAGGGATAAGCAAGCATCAAGCTCCTGAAATTAGAAAGGTCATCAGAGGTGTTTCCTGTTGGAGCTGCACAAACCCTGGTGCTCAGCTCAGAGGGCATGGATTTAAAATTAGAAGTGGCTGCAGGGTTACAGAGATTCCTCCTTCAGCCTGACATAGTATTGGGGTCTGTGGCGTAGGGGCATGAGAAAATAAACATCTCCAGCCTGAATATGTTCTAGGGGATCACAGAAAATACCAATCCTTCTGTATCAGACTCAAGGTTTGGGATAGCAGGAATCTCTCCCTAAATAATCCCTCTCTTTCCCTGGCATATAGAGGAACTGTATACACCTAGCTGTCCACACCAAAATAATAGGGACCGAAATAACTAGGGAATCCCCGGTTGAGTCGCTTCCCAGAAAGGCTACATTGGGTGGACACAGCTCAGAAGATGTCATGTTGTCTGGCACTTTTCTGGGATGCAAAAGACTGAATAATTCACCATTCAGAGGCACAGAACCTGAGCCCCCTTCTCTGCCGAGTACGTCCTGCATCTCTTTCTCACCCAGCAATATTTATTCACCAATAGTAGGACAGCTCCAACAGAAGAGATGGAGAGGGATCCCACAGCCCCAGATAGCCTGTGTTTGTTGCAGACCTTAGATACCCTTCCCAAGTTGTTTATCTTCCAGGTACTCAAAGTGTCTAACTTGGAGGAGGGCAAATTGCAGGGACTGACTACCGCCAAGGATGTAATGTGTGGTCATATGAAACACCCACTGCAATAGTTTAAACCATTGTTGTGTAGTCCTTATCCCATGTCCTAACCACAGCCCACTCCTCCTGCATCCAAGAGGACGTACCTCTCTGGAGGAGTAATGGGACTGACGGACTTACCCCCAGGGTCTGTCTTGCTGCAGGAAAGTAGTGTTGCACTTTTGGAGCAAAACACTGCAACCCCCAAATGTCTGATTTTGGAGCTTGGTGTGTGCATGGGTTTGAGTTTTCCCATCCCATTCCTAACCTCATGTTAGGAGGAGCAGTTATTCCTGCCATTTGCCAAGGAGCCACCAAGCCCTGTAGTGCAAGTTCTCCACCTTCCAATTAAAGAAAACAGGGAGATTGCAGGGCATATACACAGCCAGCTTGGAAACTCTCTCTGCCGTCCAGAACAAAGCCTACTGGAGGAGCCTGAGGTCCAGAAATAACAACAAACCACTCCCTCCTGTAAGGCAGCTGGGATTGCAAGTGGCTGGAGCTAAATACAGTGCTATGTCAGCAAGGACCCACAAGAAAAGGGGGATTATTGCTCTCCGTTAGTGAGAGGAGTGTCTGCTTGCACACATCTGCGAAGACCTCAGCTTTAGAAAGCACATTTCTTTTATTTCAGTGGTTTACACTTTCATTTTCACCATGCTCTTCATCATCTTTCACTGAATATTTCCTATTTAAACAACAAACAAGCAAACAAAACCAACACACATCAAGAAGCAATTTGTCTGGCTGGTAAAAAATAAAAAACACCACAACCACCCAAAAGACAAACAGAGATGCACAGCAAAACATGCCATACAGCTATGCACAGTCAAACACGCCGTACAGCTGTGCAAGTCTCGCATTGCCTCTCCTCCCTCCTCCTCAGCTCTGCTGAAAGACAGCAGCTGTAATCCCCTCCAGGTGGTGACAAGCATTATCTTTCCAGCCGGTATAAACGTGACAGCTCGTGGTAACACGTGTTCCCGTGCTGTAAGAGGGAGAGGGAAGCTGCAAGACTGAACACGCACATGAGTCACACCAGCCAAGGGGAAATGTAAACTTTGGAAGCAGTGCAAGTGCGAGAGATGTAATTGCGAGGGATCCTTTTCAGCCGCGCGTTTTGTTCACGGATGCTCTGGGCGATCCTGGGAGAGACTGGTGGGGGAAAGAAACACCTACTTCAGCAACATCTGGCTCCTGGATCGACACTGCGACTGCTCCCCCGCCCTTCTGAATGGGGCTTTTTGTGAGCAGTTTGTACGGGTGCAGAGCCCACCCTGCCCCGACGAGGACAGGCACATGCGTGAGACACTGCCCAAACGCAGAAGGTGACAAACACAGACATGAGTGGGACAGGTCTCATGGCGTTGGACTCTGGTGATTTCAGTTTTCATGGTTTGATGATTACATTTTTGTGTTTGATTTTATTTCTTTCTCCTTGCTGGTGCTGCAAGTGGGGAACTTACTGACTAAACACGGATGGGGGGTAATACTGACTATGCACAAGCGGCTTTAAAATGAACAAAGTCAACAGTTGGAGAAGAAATCCTGGGAAACTTTTGCCCTTTCACTAACCCATTAAGTTCCAGCAGTGGCTTTTATCACTAGCAGAGAAGGGTGATCTTGAAGCCAACAAACATCTTTAAAACTTCCATGGGATGACTGGCTTGAGTTGCTGCCTGGCAGAGTCTGCAAGTCACCATCGTAAGCATTGTAAGATGCTTTTGGGTAGCTACGCTGGGATCAGCCCTTCCCATATGAGACATCTCCATCTGAGCAACTTGTCTAGACTCCCTTTGCACTCAACAGAGAGAAACAGGCCTGCTGAGAGCGTAATTCATCTCCTAATGTAGTTGCCTACAACAGATGAATCACGCTCTTCTTTACCTCTCTCTCCTCGCTGCTTATAAGGGGAGTCTGGATGGTGGGGTCAGAGGGAGACATCCTCACCAGAACGTTTAAAGTTAAGTCAATGCGTACCACTTCCAGTGTATGTCTTGTGCCAAGATCAGAGCTATGACTACCCAGCTCAGTGCATTTCTGAATCCTGCAAGAATCGATGCGTCAGAAAGCAGACATTTCACTTTGCTCCCTGTGAAACAAAAACACTTCTACACATGACTCTGTACCTGCCAGTTGCAGCCAACATGGAGAGACGCACGCTGCAGGGCCACTGAGCAGCCACGCTGGGCCAGCTGTTCTCCTGCAGGGACTGACAAGCAGTGAATAACAGGCTTCTTTTGGTGGCAAACACCCTTTCCCTGGCATCTGGAATAGTTTCCTAGCAGGCGTCAGTGAACAAAGGTGCCGCAGCCTTCACCCAACGTCCCTGGGCTGGGTTTTGAACCAAGCAACCTGGTGGTACCTGGCCAACTTCCAAGTTGCTGGGGTAGTTTGCAGCTTGAATTCAAACATTTGCCCAAAGCGCCTGGGTTAGGATGCTATGGTCCATGGGCTTCACCCCTCCAGATGACAGTTCTGCGTCACACTGAATAATTGCTAGGAGACCTTGTCTCTTCACCTTGCCTGGAGAACCCAGGACAAAACACCTGACGCACATGCCTAGAGTCAGTGGTATGAATTCAGTCCAGCCGTAACTTTCTCCTTGGTGCCTTTCCCTTAATTGTAAATCAATGGATGTAACTGTATTTTTGACATTTTTCACTCTGGACATCTTATGAAGTGTTTTTGAATTGGCTTGTGGAAACCTTGGAAAGGTTTAATACAGAGTCAGAATATTGATGTCATGGGACATTGCGACGGAAGGGGAAAATTGCCCTGCAGCAGCACTGTTTCTTTTTGACCCAAACAGTAAAAGCCAGAGGGATCACCGATGCTGTGTGGGTGCTGTCTTTAACCACGAGCATAGGTCTAGACAAGGAGGATTCAGTAGGACTATCAAGTCTGTTGTGAACGGTGGGTGCTTGAAGGCATTTGCTATCAAATCCAGCTCAGACAATCAACGTTCACTTATGTGCAAAGCCCAGCACTGAGCTCATGCACAACGGTTTCTGCTTGAACCTTCAAATAGCACCATAAAGGGAGCTTTAATAGTACAGAAGCTACAGGACTGGCCTTTGGAGCAGGTATGGCATTCATCATGTACTCTAGATGTAGGAAATAACCTGTTAGTGCAATACTGAGATATGAGAAAATGCATAAGTATTGTGTCAGACAGAGGAACGTAAGTTTTCTTTTTCCTGTACTTCAAAGCCAATTGAGTTTTAACATTTAGTTTTAACCTTGTATTTCAGTTTCTTGAGGTAGGATTTGTTTACACAGGTTTAGGAGCGGATTCTATGATTCTACGATTCTGTGATTCAGCTTTTTTACACCCATGACTAATGCAGTTTAAGACGCCCTGGAGCAACCCTGACATTTACAAGGAGCTTGTGATATGACTCTGGACCTACAGGAGATGTGCACCCCTTCAGACCAACACTGGGGTGTGATACTGGATTTCCTAGGCCCTCTCAGCTGGCACTAAACTTCTATGTTTAAACAACTACATAGACCATAAGCTGTTTGAAAGCTAGTAATCTTAGGTCTGGAGATGTCTACAGAGAAAACATGGAACTGAGACTACCAGATGAGACAAGATATCAAACGTTGAGATAGGTTCAGGGTTCAACTGAGTTGCAACTAGAGAGAGATGCAGTCCCACCTAAGATGTCCTAGGAAACCCAAGACATCCACATGAGGCTAACAGATGGGGTTGCCCTTCTTTTTAGGAAGGACCAGATCTGTCTTAACTTCTGTGTCTTGAGGACGGTGTGGTGGTCTTGGACTCCCCGGAGGATCTCAGATGGCACTGTAAGTCTTTGTGAGGGCAGCTCAGCTGAGATCTAGCTGACTACTCCATACAGACCCCTATTTCTCAGACACCTAAAATTAAGTATGCACATCTGGAGCTGAAACCAATTCTTAATTCGAGTAAAATGAATCGTATCTCTGGAAATCAACTGATTGGCTATGAGTTTAAGAAATTCATTCTTAAAATGATAACAATATTAATTATTTGACTTTGAATAATGATTATTTCAACATGTCTGCATACACCTTCACAAACCTGGCACAATACTACACACATACTTCTTCACCATACAATTTAAGGCATTTTGCTTTCACCCTCTCTTAGTTTTTTGCCATTCTATTCTCCCTGCAAATTATTGATAGAATGGACTGTTTCCCAAAGACATACACACATGTATGCAGCTGAGGCATGGTCAAACTTCTCCTGGCATAAGTTGGGCATTTATTCAGAAATGTATATATTGCCCCAGGTGAAAAAAAAGATATAATCTAGTATGAAATAGTTGTTAAAAAGTTTGCAGTCCTATTGTGATTTGTGAAGTCCAACCTCTCCAAGTTGGTTGAATGCTTGAGCCTCTTCCAGTTGTTTGCTGCAGCGCAGATGCCCAAACCTTTTCCATGTTAAAGGTAAAATTAGTTTAAATGTTACTCGTTGTCTGCAAGGGTGAGGCACTGAGCAATTGCAAATCCTATTAGCTTTGGAACAGGGCCTCGTACAAAATTGTCTGAAGGATCACAGATAATTGTAAAGTGCTTAGGTACCATCACTGGCATAGTCAAGGGTAATCACAAGGAATTGAACTTTACTCATTTCTAATTTTGTCAATATTGCATTCAACCACTTCTCAGTTACCTGACAGGTGAATTAACTCTTCCTTGTTATCTACTACTACATCACTACATACTACAGTGATGGGCACAGTACAAACAGTTCCGTCGTCTGGAAGAGGAGAGATCTATTGGAATGACCTTTCTGGTGTTGAGGATTTCCAGTGAAGTGAGGAATGATCTCAACCTCTACTAAAGAAAAATAGAGAAAGTGGGGAAAGACTTTGATATGTCAGACCCCTTTTTTGGGTACAGAGAAGGTAGGGTAGGGCAGGGTAGGGGGGAAAATGAATGTACATGTCTGTGGTCTCTGACCAGACTTTGGCAATGAACCCAGATTTTGTCACGTTTCTGTGGATTGGCAATCTTTCCAGGAAAATGGCATGCAACAGGTGAAAGGCATCCTGAAGTCACTCAGAGATGATGCCCAGCAGAGCCACAGATCACTCAAGCAGCAAATAGCATAGCTTAAAGAGTGGGAGCAAGAAAGTATCACAAACAAAACAGCCTTCCCTTTCTCCAAACCACTTTTATATTGAAACCACTAAATGTTAATGAGTTTACTAGCCCTCTAGAAATGAGGGCAGGTAATTGTAACATTACTCACAGGATTCAAGATCAAGTTTACCACATTTAACTCAGAAGAAAAGCCAATTATGATGGCTCAACTCACTGGAGATACTGTAATATGTAATGAAAATATACTTTAAAAAAAGAAAGAAAGGAAGAAAGAAAAAACCAGTTTTTGATAAGTAGTTCTAGAAGTCCAGGTCATCCTGGCCAATCTCATCAGAGTCGTCTTTCTTTTTAGAAGCCTGAACTTCATCAGTATGTTCAACCTCCTTTGGATCTGCACCTTCAGCATCTGCCTGGTCCTCATCTCCTAAAGGATCAGTGCATGAAGATGCTTTGTCCTCCTCTTCTTCCTCGCTGTCAGGATACATCTGTGAGGGTTTGCTGCTCTCATCACTTTGAACCTCTCCATTGGGGTGGTTGTTCATGGGGTTGTTGTCATCTTCGCATTCCTCTTCACCTTCATCTTCAGACCCCTTCTGGGATTGCTGTGAGAAGTTTCCCAGGGAAGAATAACAAGAAAAAGCGGCTGCTTTGTTCAGAGTCTCTAGCCGTTTGCTGATTTCTTTGCGTTTGGCCTTTGAGGCTTTGTCAGAAGTATTGTTGTTGCCTTTGTCATCGTGTTTTTCAAGTGCCTTGTCAGGGTCATCATTCTCATCATATTTGTCACTTCCTTCACTCTTGTGTTCCTCCTCAGCCGAACATGCCTCATCTTCTGACTCTGGATTTGCTTCTTCCACTGCCTCAGCTTCATCCTGCTGAGCTTCCTCACTTCCTTCTGCAGCATCTCCTTTAGGATTGTTGTCAGCTCCAGAGCCATCAGCATCTCCTCTGCATTCGGATGTCTCTTCCTCATTTTCAGCCCCAAAGTCTTCATCCTCTGGCTCTTCTGCTTCTTCGGCTTCATTGTCAACTTCATCTTCAGCTTTGGACTTCTCTTCAGCTTCCTGCTCTTCATTTTGAGTTTCTTCTTTCTGTTCTTCCTCTTCCTTGTTTGCTTCCTCCTCCTCTTCCTTTGTTTCTTCCTTGTCTTTTGCTCCCTCTTTTTCCTCTTCTGCTTCTTCCTCCTCCTCTTTTAGGTTTTCTTCCTCTTCTTCCACTTCCTGCTCCTCTTGTTTTATTTCTTCCTCATCTTCTTTTGCTTCCTCATCCTCCTTTGTTACCGCTTCCTCTTCTTGCTCTTCTTCTTCCTCCTCTTTTGTTTCTTCTTCCTCCTTCATGTCTTCCGCCTCATCTTTTGTTCTTTCTTCCTCCTCCTTCATGTCTTCCTCATCTTCTTTTGTTTCTTCCTCCTCTTTCACTTCCTCCTCCTCTTCCTTTTTTGTTTCTTCCTCTTCCTCCTTTACTTCCTCTTCCTCTTTTGTGTCTTCCTCCTCCTTCGCTTCCTCCTCCTCTTCCTTTTTTGTTTCTTCCTCTTCCTCCTTTACCTCCTCTTCCTCCTCTTTTGCTTCTTCCTCCTCCTTCATGTCATCCTCCTCCTCTTTTGTTTCTTCCTCCTCATCCTTCACTTCTTCTTCCTCTTTTGCTTCCTCCTCCTTCATGTCTTCCTCCTCTTCTTTTGTTTCTTCCTCCTTCCCACCTACTTCCTCCTCTTTGGTTTCTCCTTCCTCCTCCTCTTTCGTTTCTTCCTCTTCCTCTTCCTCTTTCACTTCCTCTTCCTCCTCTTTTGCTTCTTCCTCCTTGTTCATGTCTTCCTCCTCTTCTATTGCTTCTTCCTCCTTCTCACCCACTTCCTCTTCCTCTTTTGTTTCTCCCTCTTCCTCCTCTTTTGTTTCTTCCTCCTCCTCTTTCACTTCTTCTTCCTCCTCCTCCTTCTCTTCCTCCTTTTTTGCTTCTTCTTCCTCCTTCATGTCTTCCTCGTCCTCTTTTGTTTCTACCTCCTTCTCACCCACTTCCTCCTCCTCCTCCTCTTTTGTTTCTCCCTCTTCCTCCTCTTTTGTTTCTTCCTCCTCCTCTTTCACTTCTTCCTCCTTCTCTTCCTTCTCTATTGCTTCTTCTTCCTCCTTCATGTCTTCCTCCTCCTCTTTTGTTTCTTCCTCCTTCTCACCCACTTCCTCTTCCTCCTCTTTTGTTTCTCCCTCTTCCTCTTTTGTTTCTTCCTCCTTCTCACCCACTTCCTCTTCCTCCTCTTTTGTTTCTTCCTCCTCCTCTTTCACTTCCTCTTCCTCCTCCTCCTTCTCTTCCTTCTCTTTTGCTTCTTCCTCTTTCATATCATCCTCCTCGGCTTTTGTTTCTTCCTCCTTCTCACCCACTTCCTCCTCCTCCTCTTTTGTTTCTCCCGCTTCCTCCTCTTTTGTTTCTACCTCTTCTTCATCTTCTGTTTCTCCATCCTCCTCCTTCACTTCTTCCTCCGCTTTCGGTTCTTCCTCGCCCTTCATGTCTTCCTCCTCCTCTTTTGTTTCTTCCTCCTTCTCACCCACTTCCTCGTCCTCCTCTTTTGTTTCTCCATCCTCCTCCTTCATTTCCTCTTCCTCCTCTTTCGCTTCTTCCTCCTTCATGTCTTCCTCCTCCTCTTTTGCCTCTTCCTCTTCTTTCATTTCTTCCTCCTCCTCTTTTGTTTCTCCCTCCTCCTCCTCTTTTGTTTCTTCCTCATCCTCCTCTTTCGCTTCTTCCTCCTCCTTCATGTCTTCCTCCTCTTTTGTTTCTTCCTCCTTCTCACCCACTTCCTCCTCCTCATCTTTTGTTTCTCCCTCCTCTTCCCCTTTTGTTTCTTCCTCCTCCTCCTTCTCCTTCTCTTCCTCCTCTTTTATTTCCTCTTCCTCCTTTGTTTCTTCTGCTGCTTCCTCTTTTACTTCCTCATCTTCTTTCTCTTCTGTTTCTTCCTCTGCCTCCTCTTTTGTTTCCTCCTCTTCCTCTGCCTTCATAATTTCTTCTTCCTCTTTCTCTTCTTCCTCCTCTTTTGCCTCCTTCTCTTCTTCTTCTGTCTCTTTCATTTCTTCCTCCACTTCTGCTTCCTTTTCTTCTTCTTTGGTCTCTTCATCTTTAACCTCATCCTCCATCTCACAGTTTTGACTCTCTGTTATTTCAGATCCTTCTCCATCTCCATTCAACGTTGAGCTGCCCACTTCATTTAATTCTGGCTCCTTTTCTCCATCGCCCTCCACTTCCATTTCACTTGGCTGAACTTCACCCTCATCATTCTCCTCAGTTGGATTGCTGTTTTCTGCTGCTTCTTTCACAGAACTGCTGGGAATTGTTTTTATGTCCTGGGCTGCTTCTGAGACACAGGCTTCCTCATTATCATTTTTCTTCAACCTCAGGATTTGCTGTAAATCAAATGCTTTCATGACTGGGGCATTGGTGACCACCACAGGGTTTCTTGTGGGCTTGGAAGCCATTTTTTTCCTCATACAAGTGTCACATGGGCAGTATTCCTCCTCACTTGTTTGTTTACTAATACTGGCCTCAAAAGCTGCACTGAATGCTGTATCTTCATATAAGTCAAACGATAAATCTGATGTGTCCTCTAGCCCACCCTGGGTTCCATTCTTGTCACTGAAGAGTGACTTTTTATGCATAGTCTGCAATCGCCGTCTCCTCTGCTCAGTTTGGAGTGTTGACTCGCGCTTGAGTGGTTCATCTGGAGGTCTTGGTCTCTTGTTCCCTGCTCTGGTTTTGATCTTCTTCATCTCCTTCTCTATGCTTTTTTGTATCCTTTTACTCACTTCCTCCTTCAGCTCCAGTATCATTTCATCCATCTGTTCGTTGTTCTGCAGTTTCCACCTGACTTTGAACTCATTCATGGCACTGACATAGTGAGCCATGAACTCCTTCTCGATTTTCTTGAGCAGCCTCAGGACCCAGATTGGATCCGGATCCATTGAGTTTTGCTGGGCAAGGGATGTGCCCACACTGGTGCCCATATTGACTTTGGGCTCTGGGTCATTTGGAGACTCTTTTTCAAGCTGCTCTTCCAAATAAGCTTTCAGTTCTGTCCCACAATCAACACCATTGACATTTGTATCATCAGTAGTGGCTAGCTGATCAGCTTTCTCTTCAAGATTTTCTTTTGGGATTTCATCATTCACAGCTTCAGCTTCTTCTTGTTCTCCGTTTTCAGCTAATTTGCTGTTTTCTTCATTTTCATTTTCTCTCCCTTCCTCCTGACCATTTTCACAGTTACTGCACTGATCCTCCTTATTCTCTTCTGCCTCCTGAATTACAGAGTCCTCTCTAGTAGACTGTGCTTTTTCCTCACCTTCTGATTTTGAGCAGGCTGTCGAAGGTCGGGATGACTGCTCTTCCTCTTTACTTTGCTCCTCAGCCTCAGTAAGCTCAGTTCCAGTCTCTACATTTTCCACTTGTCCAGCTGATTCGAATTCAGCAGTTTTCTGTGCCATTGAAGTGCAGTCCCTGGCACCAGCTGTACTCTCTCCTCCTGAGCCATCAGAAAGACTGCTAACATCAACCCCAGAGGAGGACATGGGAGTGAAGTCATGATCCAGAGATTTTGGGGCTTTAAACCCAGAGGCTGTCTTTGCCTGCTCACTTGCCTCTTGACCTGAACTTGGACCACTTTTTTCAGCTGTGCATCCAAACCACAGGGCTTGAAAAATATTTATCAGCTCCATATACCTTGACTTATTCAAACGTTTTGATTTATCTGATGGATCTTCTGAATCTTCATCAAGGAGTTGGAGACTGGCAAGACAAGTAATCAAAATGTTGGCAGAGTTACTCAGTTTTCTCCCCATAGTGGGGGACACTTCAGGCAAACTGTTTGATCGGTCAAATTTTGTTTCATGTTTTGAACTGAGCAAGGCCTTCATGATCTGGACGGAAGTCTGGACAGAGATGGGCAGGACTCTTCTGTTGTTATTTTGGCTGGATGTAACTGACTGGCTGCATTCTGCCTGGTCGGCCTTGGCAGCTTCAGACACAGCATCAGAGATCTGTTCCTGATTCACGCATTCTTCAGCCTCTTCATTAATAGCAGTGCCTTCTGCTGTCTCTTTTCCCCCTTCATCCTTTGCCTCGTTTTCAACATCCTCCACATTCTTTTTCTCAGCTTTTTCATCCTCTGAGATCTTCTCGGATTTTGTACAGTATGATACCTCAGTGGTTGCCTCTACACACTCCCCTTCTGCATCATCCTCCATTTCATATTTCATAAGCAATGTTTCTGAAGGGATTTTACTTAGCCATTCTTGCACAACTTCTTCTGGAGATGTATTTGGTAGACTAGATGGCATTAAATCACTCTCTTCCTCCTGCATGCCTGTCCCTTCTAACTCTTCCTCCATTTTTCTGTTGCAAGAGTCATCAATCTCTTTATTCTTCTGATCATTTACTTTGGTTGCAGCTGATTTAGACCCATAGGAAGTTGCTCTGGAGGAATCTACAATTTCTTTCTGCTCTTTTCCTGTGGTCAGCACTGATTCAGTACCCATGCTGCTAATGGAGGAATTCTTCAACATGGTTGACCGTATTTTTTTGCTGTTTGGCTTCCCTTTTGGTGGGGCAGGGCAATGCATACTACATACTGACAAAGTCTCAGACAATGATGCTCGGCTGGAGTTTGACATCTTCACACGAAGATTTCTGGTTTTTACCATCTGCCTCGATTTTGAGGATTGAGATATGTTTGATTGTGAACACCTATCATCACTTTCCTGGGATATCTGTGTCAACAAGCATTTATCTTTTTCTTCTGACTTTGAAGAGACTCTTGAAGAGACACTTGCAGGATTTCCATTCCTAATCCCAGTCGCAGTTGAGCGGTCACCTTTTGAACAAACACTCTCACTCATACTTCCCTGTCTTGAAGAAGGGGCCTCTGAATTCATCTTGGAATGACCCTCTGCAGCTTTTCCATTAGGGCTTGAAACACTTGAGCAGAGGGATGATGGCTTGCTATCTTCTTCTCTGTGGCTTCTCTTCTTTGAGCCTTTTGAGGATACACTGTAGCCATTGGTGGTACTTTTCAAGCTTTTCTCCTCAGCAACACCTGCAATTGCTTCTGCTTCACTAGTAGATGAAATGTTTGAGTGAAAAGATCCTGAGTTATGAGACATGGGGTCACCAATAGATTTTTTCTTGATTTCACATGAGCTTTTGGAGTAATTAGATGCCCTGCTGCATGATCTCAGATCATCTGCATGTAGGGAATTCTTCGTTTTATTCAGAGTGGATTCAAGTGAAGACACAGACATTTCAGACTGTGCATCCAAATGAATATGGCTGTGTTTGCTCTTTTTTGATCCTTTGGAAGAGCAAGAAGCATTGCACAGAACAATCTCATCACTATCACTTCTCTTGCTGTTCCTGTCACTAGCTCTTGAATGGGGGGTTCCTTGTGTAGAGCATCGTTCACCTTCACTGCTCTCATCTCTAATTGATTGGCTGGGCTTTGTTTTCGTTGACTCTGAGCTGACTTCATTTGTTTCATTTTCTTCTTGTTCTGCTTCAACCTCTTCAGCCTCTTTCTTAGGGCAGGACTCACTGGAGAAGGAAGAGACCACTGCATTGTCCTCAGAGTGGTCATCCTGTTCACTCTTTGCTCTTGGCGTAGTACAGTTACTAGACTTGCTGTGCATACTGTTGGCAGGAGTGGAGCACCTAGTGTTATCTTCTTGATTTGCCTTCTGAAGGCTGGAGGAGGACATGCTCCTACCCACGCTACTTATTTCCTCACATACATTCTTCTTGCTCTGTCTGGACTGCAGAGAAGACCTTGACATGACACTCCCAACTCTGCTGCTTTCAACCTCTTCCACATCATCCTTTAAGCACTTCACAGAGGAAACTTCAAAACAATTTTCATCTTCATTTTGTGAATCGGTTTTGCTGGCCTCATGGTCTTCAGGGACATCTTGAGTATCCAGGTTGTTTTCACAGCTTGAATGTGACATTAAGCCCAAGGATGAAGGTCTCTGACTATTGCTTGTGCTTGTCCGAGTGTATTCTTGCTGGCCTTCTCCATTGGAAGCACCTGTAGACAAATCACTTCGACATGTACACTTCTTAATGGATCGATATGACACTCTGTTCTCTATAGTCTCTGAGTAGGATGAGGACTCTTGCACAATGTGCTCAGAGAATTCCTCACTGGATGTGGTGCGGAGGCTATCCACAGAAGCCATCTTCTTGTGGACTACTCTCCTCCGAGAAGATGTGCTGGAGCATGATGACCGTGTGTGCCAGGTGCTTCGTACGCTGGGCTCTTGCCTCTGAGAGGTGTGCATGGGATTTTTCCAAATGTCATAGTCCTGGTGTTTCTTGCCACAGCTATGACAATGAGCCTCATCACATTCTGATTCCTCAAGTTTTGACATGTAAGAATCAATATCACAAGGATACAATGACTCATCTGCCTCGGAGCTGGCTTCTGGGTTCATTTTCTGTATGGGGTCTACTCCACTGTCCTCCTCTACGCCTGACTCTTCACAAGGCATCTGGTTCATCAGATTGGACTTTTTGATCTGGGTGGACCATTGCAAAGTCTCATCATTTAGCAAGCGGAAGCGGACTTTCATCTCAACGGACAGGCTACCATCCTTGTTTACATGTACCCGTTTTTCTATGTCATCATTGACCAAGGAATGGACCAGGTCCCCAGGCTTGGGATGTGAGCAACTGTTTGAGAAAGGTGCACCATTATCTGGTGAGGCAGCAAGACCATTAGGGTATGACTTTTCTGACGATAAAGAAAATCTCATTGACCTATTGCTTGATGATGACCGTGGATGGATAACACTTTTTTTGGCTTTCAGTCCAAAGTTCACTGGAGTTTGAAATAGGTAAAGAAAATAAAGATGGAGAGAAATGTTAAGAACTCATATGAAGATGACACAAAATGTATAGATCAAACCCTCAAACTAGCGAATACTGATATTATTCCATTAAAGCTAAGCCTATGCTGGTGTACATAATTCGAAAATTTGGCTTTGAGTAAGTGATGGCCATAAATGTTAAGTTTTGAATGAATAGTCTGTATTAAAATCTTCTATACCTTAACTTTCTTATTTTTCTAAATCTAAATTGAAATACAAACACTTTTTTTTGTTGTATTATGTGCATGCCAGGAAGCAAAAAATATTTCTATACAATGCAATTTAGTCTCAAAGTTTCTGTATTTTATCACATTGCAAATATGCCTTTATTTCACCGCATAAGTTTTCATCCTTCTTATTCAGTTGGGGAAAAATACTTGGAGAAGTGACCCTTTTCCTTAGTTAGAGGTCAAGTGTCACACATTTATTGTGCATCATCCACTTCTCCACTTACATACCAGGAATTACAGGGGGGCCATGTAGACCAGAGCAGCACTCAGTCCCTGCAGGGATGTACCACTATGAATAATTCTAATGCTTATTAAAACATAAAGAACAAATGGAAAAGGAATTGTAAGCTGGTGATAATTACAAAGAGAAATAGTAGTAGTTATAGAGGATAGTGTGTATCAGAGATAGTAAGGGACTTTTAAGAATTGTGATCTGAAGCACATCTCTATGGCCCAGTGCAGTAATCTGCATAGATTTATGGATGTCATAGACCCTTCATTTCAAGCAGAGTATGTTGCTATCATGCTGTCTTGCAAGAGATGAATCTGTCTTGTTTCTAATACATACATTAGTTCAAAACTTACTTTTATATACCTAGACAACCACATTCCTCTATAGACATATGGATATACAGCTGAATGGAGGGCATTTTAGGAAGTGTTGAACAGGGAGCACACCAACCAAGATAAGTAAGACATGAAATAGCTTCTACCTGACCATCCTTATGCATTTGAGCTGATATATTTGCTCACTCTCTTGATGGACAAAATTTCAGCTTATTCCCACTGCTTCCTCCAATTTTTTATGTCTCAGGCATTGAGTGTGAGATGCCTCAGTCCTTAACTTTCTACAACTGGTTGTCAACACATGAATGAATCTTTCCTGGCTCCTGGTATTGACAATGGAGAGAAACAGGTGCACCTCCAGAGCACACTTCATTTCTCCCTAAAACTAATCCCTAATGTAGGTGAGATGAATTGCCCTCTGGAAATGGGAAGTTTCTCTCCATAGGCTACCGAGGGTGTCTGGTTTAATTGCCTATGACCTTAGATAATTCATGATGAAGTGCCTGAGAAATATCATCCTGGATAACCCATAACATACTCCTTCCTGAACATAACCTTTCCATAAAAACATGCTTTGCTCCTAAAGGGCTACACTGCAGCTGTAACCTGCAGGAGAAACTGAGTCTGCTGTTGCCAAAAACAGGGCATCCTCTGATGCAGGCAAATGCAGAAGTGCAGACATTATATGACAGACAGACAAGGGGATAGAGGATTCGTGGGAAATCTCAAGGTTTTGGGGAGTCGCAGGGGCAGACACAGGAAAGGAGGGAGTTCTGGAAGGAAAAGGAGACACAGAGATATGAAAGAGGAAGGGAAGTCAGCCAGACATGGGGAGCATGTAAAAGAAAGACTGGAGGGTGTAGGGAGGAAATCCTAGAAGGAAACCAGAGAAAAAGAAGGGGAGGATGGAAAGGCCTGGGAGGCAGAGAGAGGGAAGTACATTTTGCACATGAAATCTGCACATTGGGGCAGTACAATAGGTGCCTGTAATCTCCATGTTGTGGGACGCAGGCCTGGAGACGACTGTGCAATATGCCCCAGAGTTTTTCTTACTTTCATTGTTTTCATTGATATTGTTGCCATTGGAACGGGGAGCCAGGTCGGGCAGCTTCTCCACTGAGTGTTTCCTCAAATTCTCCATCGAAACAGGTTTAAATGGCTCCCGGCCGACACACACCAGCACACTGGGGCAGTGAAGCAGAGCCTGCATGCTGTCGATCTAGAAAGAGAAGAGCAAGTGAATCACTATGAGCTGTAGATTCTTCCAGGCCCAGAATCAACTGACATTTAGTTGTCACCTAAAATAAAATAAACATGGTTCGGGAGAACTTCAGGTTCTACCAGAGCCTGTTGGCAGGCTCCATTGCAGTATTCTTCCATTGAAAGAGGAGCTCTGCTATGTTTTAGTCAGATCTCCTAAGATAGGGAAGGTGTGGGAGAGATTGCCTAAGGGAGAAGATATCTCATTTCACAGAATCACAGAATCATTAAGGCTGGAAAAGACCTTTAAGATCATCAGGTCCAACCATCAACCCAACACCACCATGCCCACTAAACCATGTCCCACAATGCCACGTCCACACGTTCCTTGAACACCTCCAGGGTTGGTGACTCCACCACCTCCCTGGGCAGCTTATTCCAGTGTGTCACCACTCTCTCAGAAAGGAAATTTTTCCTAATATCCAGTCTGAATCTCCCCTGACACAACTTGAGGCCATTTGCTCTTGTCCTCTCGCTAGTCACTTGGGAGAAGAGACCAACACCCACCTCACCACAACCCCCTTTCAGGTAGTTGTAGAGAGCAATGAGGTCTCCCCTCAGCCTCCTCTTCTCCAGACTGAACGACCCCAGCTCCCTCAGCCGCTCCTCATCAGACTTGTGCTCCACACCCCTCACCAGCTTCGTCGCCCTTCTCTGGACATGCTCCAGCACCTCAATGTCTTTCTTGTAGTGAGGGGCCCAAAACTGAACACAGCATTCGAGGTGCGGCCTCACCAGCGCCGAGTACAGGGGCACGATCCCCTCCCTACTCCTGCTGGCCACACTCTTTCTGATACAGGCCAGGATGGCGTTGGCCTTCTTGGCCACCTGGGCACACTGCTGGCTCATCTTCAGCCGGCTGTCGACCAACACCCCCAGGTCCTTTTCTGCAGGGCAGCTTTCCAGCCACTCTGGAAGTATTACAAGTCTTGTGATGAGCACTGGCTAGGCAAAGCCTGGACCCCTCTTCCATCTTCCTTCTGCAATCCCTTATTTGTAAGACTGAAGTTAAGCTCGCAGGTAAACCACTTGTTGGCTTCTAAAAGGGTGAGAGGGCTCTCCTGCTGTCTGAGAGGGCTTTAGAGTGGCCAACATCTGGCAGCTTTGTGCTGTTAGGTCTCTCTACAACCCAGCTAGGATGTTCCTTCCTCCTCAGACTGCTACATCAGAACATCTCTAGCGCACATGGGGACTCACCAACAAGAAGTGACGATGCAATGGGCTACCAAGTTGTTAGTTAGCACCCGTGGTGGGCTGAGCACTATCTTGCCTGTAAGATGCACCGTGACCTCACTGTGTCACTTAATCATCAGCACTTTAGCTAGCAACCGAGGATGGAAGAGAACAAATCCCAGAGGAGCTGTGATGACAGTTCTGCAGTTGTCACACGTGCCTGGCATAACAGAGCATGAAGAAAGGACCTCATTCTCTAAATATTGCTATAGCAAAGGAATGAAGAATCAGGCCCCCTTCAGAGCCCAAGCCCTTAGTTTGTGAACTGCCTCTGGGGTTTTCTGAGATTAGTTAGTACCACCAGGCTTCGAGAGGTACTGAGATAACAGTGCTGGATCTTGTGCAAATAAGAGGAGGGTGAATGTGTGGAGAGTGGAAGAACAAAACAGAGACAAATAGAATCACTCAAGATCCAGTTAAACACTTCTTATGCTTATGGCATCAACTTTTTTGTGAGAATACACTGAAATCCCATCGTCTTCCCATTATTTTTTGTTTACTGTTTGCACTATAACAACACTTGCGACCTGAGGCCCCCATTGAGTTTGCTGCTATAAAAACCCACAGCAAGAAGGCTCTGCTTTCTAAAGCTTCCATTAAGCACCACTGTGTGTAAAGCAACAAAACTGCTGAGTCTATGTGATGAGTACCATGAAACAGAAACAGAAAATAACCCAGAAATCTCAGCCTATCTATGTCTAGTGCTTGTCGTTTGACAATAATCCACTTCTGGTCCATATATTTCTAAAGGAAACATCTTTCTAGCTCACTCAGAAAGTGTAGAGAAAGCCTCTAAACTAATAAATGACAATATTTTGAGTAGGTTTTTGCCACCTGTGTATTTCTTTTCCTTCTTTACTTTCCTGTTCTTTTTTCTTTTCTTTTTTATTCCTTTTGTGAGATCTTTTGCTGTGTCCTCATACAAGTAGAAAAAAAGTGAGGGTAAAAAAGGAGAAAGAGAAAAGGAAAAAGAGGGAGAGAAGAAAGAAAAATAGACATGAAACCTCTTCCAGCCCTAATGTAAAACAATCTGTCTTTAAACCACCACTAAGTTTAGGAACTATTCCTATTCATAAAGGATGTTTTTTCAGTGAAAGCTATTTTTTGTCCAGGACATTTCCTCACATGGTACTGTGTCTGTATATAGATACTTCAATCACACTCATCACCACTGCGTTGTGTGTGCAGAAAATAGATGGTGCCAATGACACAGCTTCAGGAATCAATGGAGCTGAGCCAGCTGAGTTATTGAATTTATACATACTGCACAAACCAAATCCTTTCATATGGAATACACTTGTGTTAGGTGATTTAAATAAAGAGTCTAACATGTAGTATTTCTAGCATTATCAGCTCTTCAGCAGTGTTCATACCTATAACAAAGCTTTTCTTCCTAATATCTTTCAAGCTTAATCTCTTTGAATTAATAATTGTAGAAATTCATCTAAATTTGGGAAATCACCACTTCGCAATGCTTCATTGTTAAAAAATTTTGGTAGTTGTAAATACAACTGAATGTTTCCTAAGGGTTAAATAAATCGTTTTTCTCACATTGATTTGGTTTAATGCAACATCCATTCTGCCAGGGCAGTACAGTGCTCTGGAGTCGGGATAATAGTTCATCTCAGTTTGCTCAGCACAGACCTTTCCCACGCTGCTGCATGAATCCCATCATCTCAACAACACGTCCTGCCTGGGCTATACAGAGGACATCTGTCTTCAGGGCAATCAATATGGTATTTTTCACTAGTGCTAAATTATCTCTAAACAGTATGCCCCCCTCTTAGGTGTTGAGCAACTTGCAGCTTGCTCAGCGTGTCCCAGGATGCGGTCCATGCACTGCTTCTCAGATTTGCCTCTTTTTAAGGAATATGTAAAAATTATCTCTAATGTGAAGGGATCAGATCCTGAACCTGCAGGCATGCCAGTGTCCACTGTTGCTCCTGAAAGTGTTCAGTGAAATATTGGCCCCATTTCAACCAGTGGCAGAATTTCCCCTGGTTTTTCTGAAGTTTGCATCGCACTGCTTACAACTAGGAAACAACAGGAAAACCGGGAGCTTTCTTTTGCTATCCTGCAAGAGAAGCGATGCTGTTCTTCTGCTTGGACATAACAACCACCAGACAAAGAGTTATTACGACTTGTGAAACTGTATTTTCCATGCACTTTCTGCCATTGATTTTCATGCTGGCAGAGGAAACAGGATATCAAACAGAAAATCAGTGAAGTGGCTTGAGATATTGGATTGCAAGATCTGGCAATAACACCATGGCGAAAAGCAGACACAGTAGCTATTCATATTTCAGAAGCACATGAGCCCCAGAGGAAGAGATAAAATATTAGATCTGATTACATTATGAGAAAATAATCTGATGTTGAATTGCTGTTCAGGATGGGTAAGAGGTGGGAATGTTCTTGCAGAGAGGACAGTGTGAATTCCAGCAGATGGGATATTGTTCAAGGCTGAGATGTACCTCCCCGAGCACAATCCTAGTTTAACTCTCAGGAGTTATCTTACTCTACAATTATTTGTTCTGGGACCTAGGCTTTGTACAGTGCTTTTATAGAATCATAGAATCATTTAGGTTGGAAAAGACCTTTAAGATCATCAAGTCCAACCATTAACCTAACATTGCCAAGTCCACCACTAAACCATGTCCCTAAGTGCCTCATCCACACATCTTTCAAATACCTCCAGGGATGGTGACTCAACCACCTCCCTGGGCAGCCTGTGCCAATGTCTGACAACCCTTTCAGTGAAGACATTTTATAAGCAACTTCTATAAAGCATCATATTGTCATCACCTCCCTTAGATAAGTTGTGAAAAACAAGTAACAGGCAACCTTCTGTAAATGTTGAAAACGAAGTTCAGGAAGATGATAAGCAGATTTTGGACATCTAAAAGTTAGGTGTGTAGGACTGAGCTAGTCAACCAAGGCTGTATAGTCCATGTAGAAAGGGCAATTCCTGTACTCTGCATTGGACATGTCTCCTACTGTAAGACTCCAGAGAGATGGAGCACCTCTCCTATGAAGACAGGCTGAGAGAGTTGGGGTTGTTCAGCCTGGAGAAGAGAAGGCTCCAGGGAGACCTCACAGCAGCCTTTCAGTACCTGAAGGAGGTCTACAAGAAAGCTAGAGAGGGACTTTTTACAAGGGCAGGTAGTGATAGGACAAGGGGTAATGGCTTTAAGCCGAAAGCAGGTAGATTTAGGTTAGATATAAGGAAGAAACTCTTCACCATGAGGGTGGTGAGGCACTGGAACAGGTTGTCCAGAGAAGTTGTGGATGCCCCAACCCTGGAAGTGTTCAAGGTTAGGTTGGATGGGGTTTTGAGTGGAAGATGTCTCTGCCCATGGCAGAGGGATTGGAACTAGATGATCTTTTAAGGTCCCTTCCAATCCAAACCATTGTATAATTCTATGACTCTATGATTCGGTGAAATCATACTCTGGAGATCCCTCTTTCTCCCTTGGTATAAGAGCACCTTGGAATGATTAGGAGAGATGTAGACATTTAAACTAAGGCAGATTAACTCCAGCCAACATGACCACTCAATAATTATATGGAAGCCTCATCTGAGCTGAATATCGAGTATCGTTCTCCAGGGTGCCAGCCCTGTGCTCCTTCTTGAAGGCCATGTAATTTCAATGAGTCGCTGCTATTAATTGCTATTTTAGGAATACAGTTGTTATTAACTTCAGCTGTATAATATCACATGCGGCATAATCCCAAGGTAAGTAAAATCAGTAATAGAGCATGTTTGGCCAAACATTATAGGTCTGGCCTGAAGCAGGGAGTCTATCACTACATTAAAAATTAAATTATTTTAAATTCCTTGCAGTTGGTGAAAACCCAGGACTTTAGAGGCCGTTGTTGTCTGACCTTTATTGTATTGAATTGTTTATCTATCTATTTATACAGGCAATTCTATTTAAACATAAGAAAAAAACCTTTTTCATTGTGAGGGTGGCCAAACACTGGAACAGGTTTCTCAGACATGTTGTGGAGTCTCCATCCTTGGAGATATTCAAAACCCAGCTGGACACCTAAACAACCTGAACCTAACTGGACACCTGAACAACCTGCTGTAGTTGACTGTGCTTTGAAAAGGGGGGTTGAATGAGATGATCTTCAGAGGCCTCTTCCAACCTCATCAATAATGTGATTCTGTGATTTATTGTAAGAGAGGTGGTTGTTATTTTCATATAGACATCAGCCTGAGGAAAAGTGTGGTGAAACTCCAAAGAGTAGAAGGTAGATGTTCTTATCTGCCTTAGCTGTCACAGAAAAATAAATGCCAGTAGGGTGGGATGTGTTTCATTCTAAAGCAGCAATAAAACCTTAGATATTTATTGCTTTCTTTTAAGGTAGGGGGTAGATCAGAAAATGTGACAGTGAAATAAAATGGTGGCTACTGGTTGGTCAGCACAGATTTTTTCCGACATTAAAGTTTTCTTTGTTTGCTCAGAGAAGCCATTATCTTTTCTGAGCAGTAGCCTGTAAGGAAATACTTCTGGTAAACAGATTCCCCACTTCCCTCAGGCTGCCACAGCAAGATTCTTGAGTACCCATGCCAGGATACCGTATTACAAGAAAACAGTATTACATCCCAGTCCAATTTAGTCGCAAAAACCAAAGGCAACTGATTATGAATACTTAAAATCTAGCGATCACCTGAAAGAGTTGTGATGGAGAAGGGAATGCCCTGCCCTATTGTTTCTCCATTAACTCATCACACTTGATTGTAAGTCATCTTTTACAATCTAGGCTTCTTGCGCATCGGTGGAGGACAATCAATATTTCTGGGGGACAGGTCATTTTGCGCCAGGAAAGCCACCTGATACAGGTGGCAAATCCCCCATTGGACATGCCTGCCTCTTTCGCCAACTAGAGAGAAAGTCAATCATCTCAATGCAGTTGCCTAAATGTAGATACCTAGAGCAATTTGAGGTGTTCTAGGGTATCTAATATGTGTGTGAGGATGGTAGACAGGATATAAGACTGTGCCCCACCAGACTATCACCTGAAAACTGAGCAGGAAACATCTAGCATATTCATATAGAGACAGTTAGAAAATTAAGTGTCTTCATTTGCAAGCTGAATCCCAAAAGATGGTAACTTCAAGAATATTTTAATCTTTGATAAGTGAACAGTCAAGAGTAAAATGGAAGAAAATGAACAGCTTATGATAAAGATCTTTGATGGATTAGGAAGGAGTTCCTTCAGATTGCTCAGGCCCCATTCAAGCCCTCCTTTGAGTTCCCTCAGTGTAATTTCCCTATCATATGAGCTCATGGGAAAGGTTGCTCACAGTTAAGGCACTTGAAATTCAGAGACAAAATCCACTAAGCAAAATCTACAGGGAAAAACCCCTAGCAGTTTGTACTCAGTGGGTTGAAATAGACTCCCATTAGAGTTTTATTGCATAACCCCTGAAAATAAAATTAAATTTCTCCATCCTACTGTAAGGCTTGATCAAAATTCCACTCTAACCAATGGAGAGAAACCTGTTGACCTCTACAGACTCTGGTTTAGGAACCAAGAGGTTTATGGAGGCTGTAGGTGAAGTTCTGGAGCAGAAAGAAGAAAATTTGTTGCCAATACTTGCCTCTGTTGAAGTATTTTTGTTCTTATCAATCAGCTTCTGGCCCACAAACCACTGTGGTGTCCTAAGGATAGGTGCTGCCTTGTGAAAAACAAGTTGCAATTTGCTGTGCTTTAAACCTATATGCACAGACTCTTCCAAGGAAATGTCAGCTATGACTTTAGGTTTTATTGAAATCTTCGTACTTCTGACAATAAAATTGCGATTTTTCAAAGCAGTAAAACTTTTGTTTACTTGCATACTTCATTACCTCATACCCCAGGAACTCCCTGTTCACTGTGGGATGTCATGTATGGATTGGTTCTAAAAAGCTAAATGTTCTTTCCAATAAAAACGTTTCATAGATGTTACCCTAAGCCCCACTGGGGAGGCCATCATGTGCAAGGTGGAAAAGAAAGGATGTCCTCTCTTCTAAACTATGTCTTTTTTGTCAGTTTGGGTGCTATCCATTGGATGATGGATTGTCTCCATGAATGTTACTATTCAGTACCTAGCACAGAGGGGCTGTGATCTCAGCAAGGACCTCTAGGTGCTACTGCAACACAATTAATAATAAACTGTCATCAACTCGTAAACAGAAGGAAGACAAACATAATATCTCTAAAATAAGGAATCTGTTGCCTGTTATGGAGAACACGCTATCCTCTGGCTCTTCCCAGAGAAGAAAGAACCTTCATAAACCTTACTCACCTCAGAAGCTGAATACCAGTTTCTGATGAAGGTAAAATGTCAGGAGATACCCTTTGTTTTTCCTCTGCTGGCTACCAGCCAACCAAAGATATTTGAAAGAGTCAGGGAGAGAAAGACAGAATGGGGAAATAACGCAAGACACGGTTGAGATCACAAGTTCGTAAGCTAATCCACCTTCCAAAGTGCAGAGATGCAAGGGAGAAACAGGAAAAGCTTGTAACAGACATGTCAAAGAAAAGGCTAACGGGCTGAGTTCATTGCCTATCATGCTGACTCATTGCCTCGTTTCCTTGTGCTCTTTCATCTGTTCCCTTTTGTCTTCCATTCAGATTTACAACTCTTTGGAGTGTGAACAGCCCTTTTCTTTTGTACTTGTACTACATTCAGTCCAGGGGGATCCAGGCTCTGAACTGGGGGATCTCAGTTTAATAAATTTTGGATTTTATTCATGCAAATAACCCTTTTGGCCTTCCCTCCCCTAGACTTTGCACTGGAGGAATTAGAGAGTGGTTGGTCTGGGGAGTGGTTTTTTAAAGCTATGCTAATCTGTTGGTCAGAAGGTGAATCACGGGGTGTTGCCACTCCCTGCCCACATACATATTAGCAAATTAGCAGAAGAAAAGAAGGTGGAAGGTATAGGAAAGTGCATTACTTGACCTTACTTTCTCTAACATCTTGATGGGCAACCTCCCCCACACCCTAGCACAGTGGAACACCCCTTTTCCCATCTGCAGTGAGGCTGGTGGACGTGGCATGGGTGTGTATTTGATGAGCAGCCAGAAGGCTCTCCCCATTGCATCAGAAGGAATGCAGAACAAGAGCTAATATTGAACTTAAAGTAGGGAACTACTGCATAGAAATGCATCTAATCCTCTGCAAACTGTAGCGCCCAAACAATTAGTCCAGAAGAGAGTACGCAGCATCCCTTCCTCTCCCACAGCACACCAAAACTCACATGGTCTCCTACACACCACATCAAACCTCAGGTCTCAAAAACCACATGCAGGAAGCAGGACAGATGCCAGTGTCCTAGGCTCTGCAATAGCAGGTAATCCCCTAAACATAAATTACATGCTGATACCTTTATTTGATGCTTATGGGCCAGTCCATTGCTTCAGATGCTGAAATGCAGCAACATGAGGTGATTTGTCATACCAACACTTCTAAATACATCGGCATCTTCTAGAACTGCTCAGACATGAGCTGTCTAGCTTTCTGTTTTGACCATCGTGTAAAGCTGCATGAAAAATGATAGCTTTGGGAGTTGTGATCTGGAAATCAGGCCATGAAGCACTCAAACAGCCAAGTAAAATATGTGAAAGATAGAGGAATAATGCTCTACACTGCTTTCTCAGTCAACCACAGGCAAAGATCATGTTTAGCTATTGCACTGCTGGCAGCTTTTCCTGGAGTACTCACAGATGCCTTTTCCCTGTGTGTGACACTGTACATGCATAAAGAAAATGTTCGGAGTTTGGCCCTGGAAATAGTCTAGATGAACATGTCCTTCAGCAGATCAGGAGAAATACTGCAATTGGTGTTCAGTGGCCATTGGAAATTGTTTGGGTAGCAGCAAAAGAGAAACACTGCATGGAAAAAGGGGAAGGAAGAGGAAAGACTGAAAAAAAGGCATGAAAAAAACAGAAAAGTTTTTGAGAAACAGGTGAAGTGGACAAAAAGGGGAAGAAAACTGATTTACAGCCTGGTTCAGTTGGGAAGACGGGCTGCTAGGATCGTATGAGAGGTGTCACGGTTAGTGCCTCTGTGAAGGATGAGCTAGTTCCTGATGAAGACTATGGGAGGCTTCCTGAGGACTTCCACTGAGTGTTGGATTGAGCTGGGGAGGTCTCCACATCGCAGTGACTTCATATTCATGCTTTTGATGGCCTTTTCCCTACCCACCCACCCTGTCAGCTCAAAATGAGGTCTAAGACTGTCCTAGTTGTGAATCAGGCAGAAAAACAGAAAATTGCTGTTAAGGGTGCAAATTTCAACATAGAAGAGAGGAAAGCATTTCTTAGAAAGTTTTTGCTGCAGATATTTTCCACCTTCTGACATGCTGCAATTCCTCACTGAAATCAGAGTCCACCACCTGCTCCTTTGGCACCTGGCTCATTAAATCCGGTCCATCCAACATCAGCATTTGAAAATCATGAGTCAGACTAACATCCACCCCACCCCAAGCGCCTGCCCTTATCCTCTCCAAGGGCAGGATTAGCTCAAAAATTGACAAGTCTTGAAAAATGCTAAGCATTTAGCCTTGTGGTGACTGAGTCAGGGGGAAGGATACTGTTCATGAGTTCAAGATTTTTCTCATGACCAGAAGTTCTCAAAACTTACTCTTTTTATATGGGGATTATCTACACCAGGGATGAAAATTTACTCCAGGTGGAAACTGTGGGTGGAAAGAGGGGAGCACAACATAGATGTGCTCCAACTAGCTGTAGGAGCTGGGACTGAGTATATAAACCCTGCTGCTTCTAGATCAAGCTCATAGATCCATATGGCATTGTTCCGTGGTCTTACCATCCCAGGTGTCTCTCAGCTTAAACATTTGTGCATTGCACTTCATTGAGCGCTATGGATACAGCCTACGGACTCCAGAAGCTCCGGGCGTAAAGAGAAACACATTTGGGTTAAAACCCTGGTTTAATTGAATAGTTTTCTTATTATTGAATCCAGGGTTTCACTCTCAATTTGCAAAGTCCGTAGTACAAATGTGAAAGCTGGAAAGTTGTTTACAACTATGCAGTAGAAGTAGTTCCCCTGATTTTAACTGAATCTATTTCAGAAAAGTTGCGAGTTGAAAGAGAACCAGACCTTGCTACGAGTTGCAGCAAAATCCTTTTAATTTTCTGTTCAGAATCCAAAGGATGAAGCAAATTGATGAAAATGCAGAACATGCTATCTTTTCCTCTCCTGTTATTGCTAAAAATTCCAAAATCCGAATTTAGAAAAACAGATTTCCCCATGAAAAAAACCCTGTCTCTCCTGCAAGAATTCTTTGCAGAAACAGTGATTTCTGCTTAAAGTACTTAAAGAAAATTCACAGTTTTTCCAGGAGAGGGTGGAATTCTGCTATTCTTCGTACTCTAAGTAAATGAAAAAATTGAAGCATCATGATCACAAATATTATTGCATATACTCAATAATATGATTGGAAATGTCTTTGCCCTGGATTAAATTCAAAAGAATTAGAAAGTAATTACACTTTGCTACATTATTATTGAAAGAACAAAATCTCCTCAGGCTAAGGGAATCATTTGCATTTGGTATATGTTAGATAAGAAAGTATTAGATTTGGTATATGTTAGATAAGAAAGTGGCTAGCACATGGGGTCCATTTAACTACATCTTGTAAGGCACTGGGCCAAATGATTTCAGGGCATCTCAAAGGTTCATAAAACACACCTGGATATGAGTCTTCTTATGGATCGGGTTCATGGAAAGTTTTGCTGAGGTTTACAGATCGCTTGTGTAAATCTCATTGGAGTCATTGTGGTTTTGGCATGGAATCAGAGAATATTGAACCTGAAACCTGTGGTTTGTTTGTTTTTAGACTATGAGTCACACACATGGTGGGTGGAAAGTGGTACAGCTCACTTGATAACAACGGTTTGCACCAGATGAGGGGCTGAAATTGGTTGCAATTATTCATACCTGAACACAGCACGAAACCAAGTGTCACAGTGAATATGTCAACATGGAAAGAGAAAAATTAACTATCCCAAGGAGGGAAATTATCACCTTTCTTCTCCTATTGTTTATATATATACACCACATTTTAAAACAGCTTATTTGCCTCCATGTATCTCATTTCCCTCTTACAGTTCCATCAGGGTCTTGATGACACCTGTCATCAAGACAGATGAGCTTGGTAGACAGCCCAAACATGAGTGGCCTAGAGGATGCCTGCGGGCAGTCTACAGATGTCCTAGGAATGGCTATATGGATGTGTAAATCTGAGTCAGGAAATATGTCAGACAAGCCTGTTTCCTGGCCTTGCACCCTAAGGTCGCTGTAAATGCAGTCATTATTATCAAGAACGACTTAGTAATAAGAATTAGGCCAATACCTTTACTAATAACAGCTAAAAATAAAAGCTCTGTCTTTACTGCTAAATTAAACAATTCTGGATCCAGGGCACTGGAACAGAGTTGCCTGTACTGTTAAATTGTTAGAATGGTCTTTGGTGCATTTAAAGCCTGGATCAACTGGCACTCTCCCAAGCAATTCCTGGGCAGATCTGGGAGTTGACATACGCCAGGGACCTTTCCTAAGAAGCAGCTTTAGTGTGGACACCCAATTTTAGGGGCTGCAGAAATTAGACCCTATTTTGGAGACTACATAGTATGAGTATGTATAGATAGTGCCATTTGGTGCCCCGATACTGCTCTGTCTGCTAGAATAGCTGTAGCCCATGGTGCTACTTCTGGCTGAGGAATATCTTAGCTACAGCTTGCTGGAGACTGGGAAGCTACACTGGGGAAAGAATCACTTCATATGTGACCTTCTGTCTTTCTCCAGGGCTGCTACAACTGGCCAATGCCAAAGATGGCTTAATTTGACCCAGAAAGATTAGCCTTGCCACAGTATCTAGTGTGTCTGGTTCCAAACTCTACACAAACACAGAAGAAAAATGAAGGTCTCTACCCCAAGGAGTTTCTAATAACTAATCCTTTACAGTCTCCACTTAGTGGTGCCTGAGGAAGCATTCCTTAACTCATGATCGCTCCCCTGATTAACTCGCACAGTAATTGTCTGATCCCTCAAGGAAATTCGGTTGCATACAGGGCTCATTCTGCAATGTTCTCATTTGTAGAGTCCGAGGCAAAAGAGAGTCATCTGGTCATCTGCTCTGCCTTTCTACACAACAGACAGGGTCAGATTCACTCATTAAATATAACAACTTACAGTCAACCTTGAGTGCGCCTAAGCAAAAAACCATCTAAGTCTTGGCCTGACTCCAACAAACATAAAACTAGCCACATCCCTTGGAAAACTCTTCTGACGGTTGATAAATCCCATTTGAGAAGCTCATGGTAATTGCCACCAGTAGCCATAAACTATGTAGACTATTTGCCACAACACAATGTGGTTTCAAATGCCATACAAGAAGGAGTATTGGATTTTAAGGAAGAATTTGTTTTCGTTTTTGTTTTAATTTAAGACAGTCAGTAAGAGGAAGGCCTAGTGATTCAAGAGTAAGTGCAGAAATCAGAACATCTGTGACTAGACACAGTCATGTGCTGGGTTCCTGTGACTTAAAGAACTCTTAATGACTGTTCAGCTGGTGGACCCTGGATAATTGCCATTTGTAAGGGAAATCCTCTCTTGCTGTGCAGTTGCTGTCACGTAATCCTACACGTCATTTCTTAAAGTTTAATTGTCTGTGAGGATTTCTGGCCTTTCTATGATCTCTGTCTGCCTTTTTGCCCCTAGAGGCATTCTTCCGTCTCCAGAGACAGGCAGTGGGATCTGCACACAGGTGCATTCTTCTGTGGTTTAGACCATGAAGAAGGAAAATCCACTGGGTTGTATAAGAACTTCCCAAAACTGAAATGAAAGTTTGTCTGGTGGAGATGATAACCTACAAATTATACTCTATCTTCTTTTAATTGCGATATCTGCTCTATCTATCTAACATTGGAATCAGGATCTTTCAATCACTGTTTCTACTGACCTGGGTTTTGCATAATTATTATAGGCTAATTCTGAATTCATAGCACTGAAAGACTCTGACCCAAAAGCAATGAAGACCCCATAATCCAGGCCACAGAAGAAACAACCAGCGAATAGACTGACCTTTCCTAGGAAGTTCATAAAGTACAATTTTGAAAATACGTGAGAGGTAAATAAGCAGACAAACGGGAGCAAGAAAAGACAAAATAACAGCAAAATAAGTGTGATCAGAAAAGCAAGAGCTCTGCTGGCCTCCAATGCATCTTGATGCTACAACACAACCTTTGGCTTTACAATGAACTTCACCTGTATTAGGATTCTGCATAGCTGCCCATAACCACCTTCTGACTTTGTTCCATGAAAAAGAAAAAGGAGTAAAATGTTCAGTTCATTGACTTCATGAAATCACTAGCATTTCTTCCTTTTCAGGTAAAACCTTAGGCTAAAACCAATTTGAGAAAATTGAGAGAAAATGAGGGCTATAAAAATAAATGATACAAAGTTTTGTCTGGAGAAGAAAACGTACTGATGTGCAAAATCAGTGAGATTTGCAGTCCAAAAAGTGTATTTTCTTGTGAGTTATGATTGAATTAAACTTAGAGGTTTACTGGAAACATTTGTGGACTGGGTGAGCTGCAAAAGGGAAAAACACTTTTCTCTGCCTTTTCAAATCGATACTACACGAAAGGAACACAAAACAAGAAGCCTGTTCCATGCATGTCTAAGTTTATACCCACATCAAGGTATAATAGGAAACCAGTCTTTTAATTTTGAACTGTTCTGGATTTACTCAACAAAATGGTAAAGAAGTTAAAGCAGAGGCACTGGGACAATATATGCCAACCATATATTATATTGCAGAGGTGATTTAACTTATCTTAAGATTCAAGTTAAGATCTGGAGTTAAAGTAGTAGAAGAAAATAAAAGCAGATTGAAGGGGCAACACTCTCAAGTCTATGAATAGCACTTTCATTGATGGAAGAGATCGATTCATCTGTAGGAGAGGAGATTTTTCCTTTTTTTGTGTTCAGTTTTCAAGAGATCAAGGAAAAACTGCCAGCAAAAGAAACATCGTGAATCTGCTATTAAATACTGTGAATTACCTTATTCTAAGCCAGACAAATACAAAGTCAATCAAGCAGTAGTCCAGATACATTGCTTAGGAATGAATCTTACTGTTATTCAGCTGATCTGTCAAATCTTGGGAATGAATGTCAAAAATTGCTATTCCCCCTACTCCCAGCCCCATTTCCAGGAAACAGTGGCCTGTGTAATAATGATAGACATAGACATGTGATAAAAGAATTTAACAAAATTACTAAAAGAGAATTTTAATTATTATTCAAAGAGAATAATATGAGAAACAAGGAAATACCCAAGAAATATGAAGCATCCAGACACCTTTGAATAGTCACGGAAGAATGGAGGCTTGTTTTCATTATCTCTAACAGAAAATGCAAATGTAAGTATAAAGGCAAGATGTACAGTTAAAATTAAACTTCAGCACCAGTTGAAGAAGGTTTTTTAGGAAATACCCCAAATTGTGCAACAAATTCACCATTTTCACTCCTCAAAGAAACCATTAGTATCTGGTGAGAACTCTGGGACACAACCAGTTGTGTATAGGGAACAGAGTTCTTGAAGATGTAAGGCAAGAAAACTTAAACAGAAGAGCAGAAATTGTTTAGAGAATCCTTATGAAAGATAAAGACTAGAAAAACCTAAGACTGAGTGACTTTTTTTTGTGGTTTAAATGCTTTGCACCCAAGACTAGGGTAACAGCTCTAGGAAGTCCTAGCAGGAATGACCAGTGAATGAGCAGTAACAAACAGTTAAAAAGCAAGAGGTAAATGACTGAAATTAAGAACAGCCAAAAATCACTTTAAGAGATTCCTCAGAAAAGATATTAATATATCACATATTTCCGAGCTATGTGTAAGCTGATAACATTGATCAGGTTAGGCCCATAGTCACCTATCACTGTGATATTCTACACAAGAATAAAAGGAGTCCGAATTAATTTAATAAGGTACAGTGCAGAAGATGAACTGTCTATTGACAAGATGGTAAAGAAAATCTTCATATCCAAAAAAAGAATCCCAAGGGAGCGTGGAGATATTATGTGATGGTGTTTGATCCACACCCACATTTCTGCAGATGGAAAACATGGAGGGAAAAAAGCAGTGGGCGGAAGGTCTCTATAGGACCCCTGGGATTTATTGTGGAAAATATTATCACTATATAGAGGATAATCTTAAACTCTGGGGCATGCCAGAGAAGGCAATCTAGCTGCAACAAAGAGCATCAGTATTTTTTCAACTGATGTTCATGTGCAGCTTGGGCTGAACTGTTTCCAGAAACAAAGGCTGAATTGGGAGTGGGGATGCAAAACAAGTGACAACGCTATTGACACGTCGTCTCCTGAAGAGACCTACATAGCTTGTCACTTAAACTGTCAGCAAAGATGTTAGCATGCAGAACTTAGTAGGTGCCATCAGCTTCAAATACTCCACAGTGACCACTTCGGGTCAGTTAGTACCCATGTCATTCTAGCCATGTCTGGCCACATCTTGGCACACTGGGATGTGATCGGACTTTGGGAGAATAGAGACCTTTAGGCAGGATGATCACCATTGCAGAGCTGAAAATGTAAAAGATAACTGCATGTCTTTAGATCAAAGAAAGACGGAGGTTGAATAATAGTGAAGATATTGTGTTTCCTGATCGTGTCTTTATTGTATATCCCAGCTAAAATATCAGTGTTTAGGAAGAAAAGGCTTCATGATGGCTAGAAGGAAAATTGTGAATCGTTTAAGAATCACAAGGAGAACATTAAGAATGCACTAAGAAGTAGGAGGCAAATCTTTTCTTTAGAGAAATGGGTGAAAAATCTCAAAAATGGAAGAAGTGAAGAGAAAGTTAGTACCACTACACAAGATTATTATCTCCATGTGGTCTGAACAGGAGTCCAAGTCTTGAAAACTGGAGAAATCAGTGACAAAATAAAATACTTATCCATAGATTATAACACATCTTGACAGCAGGGCTGCGTTTGGGTTTTTTTTCCTGTTTCGAGTTGGCTACATTTGTAGTAGCAAAGCAAGCAGTGCCAGCCCCTCTTCTTCAGAATGGAGGTCACTGAAGTAGCCTGGCTGCTCAAACGCAAGCTGGCCACATCCAAACCACCTACGGGGAATGGTCCAGGTCCTAACTCTAAACTGTTGGGAGACTGTTACTCTGGGCCAAGACCAAACCAGGGAAGATGTTAAGAATTTAGCAGAATGGAGAAGAGAGGGATGAGATCCCGCTCTAACACTTTTTAATTTAGTAGTACAGTTGTAGCTGTGGTACACAGCAAACTTCACCTTGCAAATAAATTGATGGTAGCTAGAAAAAAAAGAACCCGACTGATTCTGAAGACCTCTAGACATCTATCTTTAGCCAGCTCCAAGTACAATGGACTGTCAGCTTAGTCTCAACAACTATATGAGAGCTTAGCCTCTCACCTCACTTACAGAAACATTCAGACACTGACATTCAGGTAGCTGAATCTGAAATGAATCCAGCTCCAGAAATCTGCAGTCATTTAGACACTTACTTGGAAAGCAGCTGTCTAAAGTGCCTGTTTCTTTCCATTGACTGCTGAAATACCCTGGGGCATGGGATTTGTCTTGCCTACCATGCAGTTGCCTACGAGCGAGCCATTCTTTTCTACTCTCCCATTAGGAGAAACACAGACTTTAGACACACTTAGAAAAGATGAATCCCACGGTAGGGTGGTCAGCTTGATCATCTTGGACTTAGAAAACTGACTCTTAGGCCATAAAGTTTGAGGACGTGAATTATTTATTTTGCTTATCCTAGGCCATGCTCAGGTTGTCCTCAGCTAAGTTCCCTCTCTTGCTCCTGGGTCCCTTTTCATAAACCCCCAGTTTCTGCAGGACCCTCAGTTTCTCAGCAAGATTGCAGTTTCACTTATCTGGCATATGTGGAGTGGCACCATCCCTTCCCTGGTGTTTCATCTCATCTCTGACTGCAGTCAGGCTGACATGCTTTTAGCCTCTAGATCAGTAGGGTTGGGAAAGCTGTAGCAGTAGGATGTTTGGGAAGGACATTTTCCTTGGATCTTCCAGCTGAGAACAGCAAGCTCTTTCCAGAGTGGTGGTCATAGCAGATAGCACTGTGATGTGACATGTTGTCTCCACCAGGAAAGCTGGCTTAAGGCACCATTATCCCCTCTCTCCCTCTTTGATGGCTGCACACTCCTGTCCCTGTGCCAGCTCAAAATGATCTGGGTTAAAAATATACCTCCCTCTTTTTTTCCCCTCCTGGATAGTGGATCATTTGAACCTAAGTCATTTCAGTCATCTGATTCAGAAAGTGACACCACAAATGGTTGTAACGTTACCACTGAGGAGCTGGCACACAGCACTGTGAAGGTGGAAAATGTGGCAAGGAGCAGGGCAAGTGCTCCACTTGGCTGCATTGCCAGGGACAAGTCAGGCTAACATGTGAGACCTCTTCAGAAGAAATGAAAGCACAGGTTAGTCTACGCTACAAAGAGATGGAGAAGGAATCAGGAGGATCTCGGGTTTGTCAGGAAACTCCTCTGGGAACAGAAGAAAAAAGGACTTGTCATGCCCTGAATTTATTATAAGATTCTACCGCAGTTGGCACATTCACCAAATCATCGACGCAAATGCATCTCCTGATCCCACTCATACCCTAATTATTTATGCATTTATTAGTTATATTATGATAATGCTGAGGATCCCACAACATAAGCAGGACCCTGTTCTGTTAGGAACTGTGCAACCACAAGGTGCTACCTAAGGACTATCTTATTTTGTTGAATTCCTGGTCATTAGGTACAGAAAAGTTAAGCCCCTCTTGGGACATGCCTCCCGGGAGAGGCTGGGAAACTCCATTACTAGAAGTTTATTTAGGGATTTTATACCCAGCTGCAAAATATTGAGCTTCTGGACCTCTGTCAGAAGTTGCCTCCCATTGACCCAAAATAATATCTGATGCATGAAGTTCTTGAATGGCTGAACAAGATTCTTCTACATCATCCCTTCATGTAATTAGTGGGGAAGTAACTAATGTGACAGCAACTACACAAGCCCCAAGGATTAAGGTAATGTGGGTAAACTATTGGCCCCATGAGCTAAAGGATTTACATCACAGGGAATGCAAATGCTGATGTGGTAACACCTGTTAGAATAACTGACCAGCAACAGGTACCAGAGTTACTTGCCTTCTTCCCATCAACAGTGTAGAGCTTCTTCACTGGGAATTGCAGGATCTCCGAAATCTCATCCAGGAGCGTTTTGAAACTCCTGGCATTTCTGCGGTTCAAGATAATTGAGCGCCGAAAACCACTTTCTCCATTCTTAACTAGAGTGATTTTCTTGGGTATTCTGGGGCCATGCTGAGCGAACGGTGTGGAATAATCTTCAAGCTTGCCCTCCTGAGCTGCTCTTCTCAAGGTACTGGAGGGACGACCACTTCGTGGGGGGCCTGGCCTGTGTCCCCCAGAAATAATGCTAATAGGCTTGACATATTTCTTGTCGGAGCAAAGGTAGCATCCTCCATCCTCTAGCTGGTCCAGCTCGCTGATGCAATGTATTCCTCGTGGAGTGGTGATGGTCCGCACCCCAAAAGGCAGTGGGACCCGATGAGAGAGGTCATCCATGAGTGCATTGAAGCTCTTGAAGCTTCGCTGGTTGATGGCCATCCTGACTCCTGCAAACTGAGGATCTCCACTCTTGAAGAAGGTTATTTTTTTGGCTGGGGGTACCTTGGTGACAGTGCTTGTCCGAGCCACGGAGGGAAAGGGCTGCTCATAGTTGTAGGAGCTGGTGGTTGACAGGTAGTCAGCAGGCACCTGAGTCATCCCTCTTGCTTAAAGGTAACTACAAGAGAAACAAAAACAGAGTAGGGTTTGTTTGAGTCATGCAGAAGCAGTGCTTGACTAGCATGTGAGCAAAGTTTATTTTCCTCACAGAAGTTTTACCATCTATGCTTGATCAAGAGCAGATTGTACCAACATGGAGTTATGAACTCATTGGCTCAAGTAGATACAAGGAAACACAGCAGCAAGAGTAGCCGTAACGCTGCTCCTCACAGTTAAACTATCCCTGTCCTGCAGATGCCAATGAGAATTCAGTCAGTGTTAGTCGTCCCTGAGGCACAAAAAACATGAGTCAGACCCCAAGCAAAACCCACAAAAACTGATATTCGTGTATTGTTGTCCTTTTGAGTTTTGTGCCTTCCTTGCTTATATTTTTGAGGTTTCTTCTGAAACTACCAGAGCCAGTGATTACTTCGGTTTTATTTTTACAAGCAGGGAGCTGAGATTCTCATGTAACCCTTTAACCCCATGAACTGGTGCGTAACAAAAAACAGAATAAAACTGAATTTGTTCATGTAGCGATCACAGATTGTAGCACACAACCATTCCTGAGTGTACCGAAGGGCAGAGTAGCCGGGTTTCAGAACAGGTGCATATGGCCATGCCATAGTGTGCTAAGGCAAGATCTGCATGAAAAATCCATGGCAATTGTGCAAACAAATACAATAAGAAATATCACAAGACCTCGTATAGAACTACAAAAGTTAGTTCTGCTAGAAGTGGGAAAATTCACACATCATTCTTTGGAGAACCAGTTTGGTGACCACTGGTGACCAAAATGGGAATTTTGTCATTGATTGCAGAGGTGCAGCATTCAAAAAGCTGTAAATGCTGATTTTCTCCACATTTTAGAACAAAACCATTATTTTCTTACTATGCTACTACTCTCAAGTGAAATATTTGTGCACTTTGTACTACAGCAAATTCACTCCTGCACCAAATGAAAGTTTAACCTAGGCTAGATGAGAAAAGACATTAGGCACATTTGAAAGATTATTATTTTGAAAAATCTCTGCTTTTATATATCCATGCACACTGACAAAAATTTCAGTATGATTTATTCTTTCCATGTGCATATTTCACAAAGCAATTATTCACTTATTTATTTCGCAGTTAAAGGTCAATCCATCACTCTATCTTCCAGGGGAAAAAAAAAAAAATAAATTTAATTTCTCTGTTTTTCAACAGCTTTCAGAAAGGTGGCTCTAACTTTTTCTCCATGAGTCCCACATTAGAGCTTTCAGACACCGGCAGCATAATTTCCAAACAAACCCGTTATCCAGACAAATTGTAGTCCCTGAACCAATGGTGGTCCACAATATGCTGGCTGCACTCCCAGAAATCTAACTGCTTCCCAAGGATTTATTCTACTTTTTTCAAGCTGTTAAATCATATTGAAAGAAGTATAAAAAATTAAAATATAGGACAAATCATCACATACTTCCCCAATACTAATTTTCAATACTAATTTCACAAGACTGTTAAGGGATGACCAGTGTAAAGGAACATTGTCCCTCAAGTTTTGGTTGATAGAGTTGGTTACCCACCCAAGCCTAGATGGTCTGTCAGATCTGCTCTTATGAAGCAGTATATAGTGCAAAGAAAGAGCCTTCCACAAAACACCTTGCATGAAATATAAACAGTTCCCACAGGGAGAAGTTTTGTATTGTCCATTTGAAGTTTCAGAACGGGAAGGGGGTTCTAGTGAATATCTGGCAAGGCAACAAAAATGGTCATCTTGCCCGAATACACCTTTTTACAGATACATAACAGAGCAGTCTCAATGCATATTTTTGTACTTACATTGAAATACTGCATGCCTCTTGCTCAGGATGACTGTTTCTTATTGAATATCCATGAGATTAAAAATAAATCAACAAAACAATAAAAAAACCCACAACACAGCCAACCAATGACCTCCAGGATCTAATGCACTGGACAATGCAGGGAAAAACATTAGCAGGTTACATGCTGTCAATCAAACTGTCCTCAAAATGACTGACCACAGCTTGGACAGTTAATCAGGACTGTGTTGCTAAGGATAGAAAGAAAAGCTACCTAAGCTGCTGGAGAAGGCTCTCAAATCCACTGGGGCTTTAGGCACAGTTTGCCCAATCCTCTTGCTTGCGTCCATGTAACTCGGGTATAAATCTGACTCAGTGACACTCCTCTCAAATCATACCAGTATAAGTGAGAATGCAGTCAAGGCCAAAGAAGTAATATTTTCCTCTTGCATAAAGGCCTGCAGAGATCTGGAACACTTTCCTGAGTCACCCCACTCATCAACTCATCAACCCACTCACTCATCAACAATACTTTGGAATCAGATTTATCTTTTGGGTAACTCCAGGGAAATCAACGGAGCTAGAGTAAAGATGATGGTAGCTCTTAAGGATTTGTGTGTACGTTTGTAACTTCTCAGCTGGTTGATAGTCACTTACTCAGGAAAGATAGATGGCTGAGATTCATAACAGTTTTTCAGAGAAATATTACCTTAACGGGAAAGTCTGGTGTGTCCTATCCCAAATATCTTCAAGTTTATGGCAGATGTCAAAGTCAGATCCTCAGATGAATACTCAACAGCTGGATCACTGAGATTTGGGCATGAAATAAGGACAGACAAGCAACCTGTCAATGAAAAATGATGGGAAACGACTTGTTCTTTCATAATTCATCTATGAGAGCCTTCCTGCTTTCTCTCACACTTCCTCTTTGCAAAGAACACACACACAACACAATAAAAAAAAAAATCAATCAGTTGGATTCAAGTGTAAAATTAGTGGGGAAACCCCACTTTTCTGTGGACTGGAATTCTTGTCTTCTAGCAAGATTGACTTACTACTCACATAGCCATTGCACCTGTGCACCAATGTCACTTACTGCACTAAGCACCTTCTTTTGCAGAAGGCAATTACTTGCAGAGAGATCAGAGTCATAAAGGGCTTTTATTGGAGGGGTAGGGATTTGGGGATCCTGCAAGAATAGGTTCAAGTTTTACATCTCCAATCCTCAACATGAATCCTCCAAACGTAAGGTTAGTGTTTGAGACATTACACAGTCCTCCTTATACAGCATTGCTTTTCTACCTGTGGACAACACACCTTTCAGGGTCCAGACACCATTCCTGTGGGATCCTTGATCCAGAAGAACAAGATCATCTCTCTGTGGGCTTGCATCTACTATAAGAGGTCAGTAGATCTACTGGAAAATTTGCAGGAGTCCATCCATGGGAAAGACTGAACCCCTCATGGAGGTCATTCTACTCAATCAGGACTGTGCCCGGCAGTCTGGCTCCTACTTTTCAATTTCCCACCACAGTTCAAAACAACATCTCAAAAAGACTAAACCATAGCAGGCAGGCAAGTCGTGCACTTCTAAACCCTATCAAACCTCTGTTACCCAACTTCACAAAGAGGAAGCTATGTGACCATGTGGTGGGCATCCATTACGTGATCCCTTAGCCGAAATCCAATACACCTGCAGCACATCTCTTCGTACCAGCCTTCACTTTCTGTCCCTCACACTAGGATTGTTATCTCTGAAGTTTTTTTGCAGCCTTCTCTCTGTTGGGGACATAGAAGAGGGAGAGGAATCCAGGTACCACTCTACAACGTGCCTGAGCTGAGGCAGGGGAGCTGTCAGAGAACTTGACTCAAAGGTTTAAGCACCCAGTCTATAACCTCTATTTGAGAGATGAGAAGGCCTTTATCAGAAGCATCCAGACTTGACTTAAATACTTTAAATTATCAAGAGTCTACCCCATCCAGAGGCAACAGTTCCAATAGTTAATCCCACTTAGTGCTAAACATCTGTGCCTTTTCTCTAGCCTGAATATGCCTAGTGTCAATTTTTGTATGGCTTTTGTTGATAAATTAATGTGCAGACTTTTACTGGAAGTTTCTCTTCCCATAAAAGTAATTGTAACTTCCATTTTTACAAAGTCCTTTCTTCCAGACAGAAGAAAAATTTACAGGTCACCATTACCATTTGGAATGGGGCCGGCTGAAGAATCCAGGTGTATGTTCTAGGGAAATCGTGAACAAGATTATTTCATTTGAAATTTTTCCCAGAAAAGGTGGGAGTTTCTGGCAAGAAAGATGAATCATCGTTTTGTAAGATCTCACCATACTTCTCTACAAAGGCTCATTTCAATTTGCTCTGTGCCCTTTTTGAGAAAGAAAAATATTTTTTAAATGTCAAAGTGATCTTATTAACAAGGAGTATTTATGGTCTGACCAAGCCAAAGTATTGGATAGAGAATGACAAAACTTGAGACATTTCATTCATAAATAGAAAAGCATTGAATTGGAAGGAAGCGTATCCATTTGCCTGTGATTATATAAGAATTCCCTGCAAACAAAACAGGTAGATTGTATATTTTTCCCTCAATTTATTTGTTACTTAAGATTACTTGAAAAGGATTATCAAACCCTGTGTAGGACTTGAAGATTTTCCTTGTTTGGAAAAGAGGTTTCTGATAGCCGACATTGTCATTCTATTCTATGGCTGAATGAGCTTAAAACACAGCACTCTTCTTCACCCAGGTCCTTGTCAGAGCTGATGATAAGTACAAGCAAAACCACTTCTTGGTAGGAACAGTGCATCAATGATCGCAGCCATTGCGACCATCCTTTGAACCACATTGCTGGACCAGTAAGCTAGAAGGCATACTGGAGATGCAAGCCTGTACCTTCTGTGCTAAAACCAGCCTGGATTTGATGGCATCTACAGCTTATACAGTTTTCCTCTACCATTCTCAGAGAGGAACATGGGCACATCTGTCCAAGAGGCTTTGCATTAATTGCATCTAAGATAATTTATTTCTTTTCCTTCTCTTCTGGGATTCAGTTGGGAATCTACCATACGGATATCTCCTCTATTACAGCTGTGCTATGCCCATGTCCTGTTCCTTACAGGTAAGGACAGTCAGGGTCCTCAGCAGAATCAAAGCTTCTCTCAAGTTGTCACTTGGAGTACGCACTTACACAAGCTCTTATATTGGTGTCCATGCCTATGATCACTACAAGAAAGAGATTGAGGTTCTGGACCGTGTCCAGAGAAGGGCGACGAAACTGGTGAGGGCTCTGGAGCACAAGTCTGATGAGGAGCGACTGAGGGAGCTGGGGTTGTTCAGTCTGGAGAAGAGGAGGCTGAGGGGAGACCTCATCGCTCTCTACAACTCCCTGAAAGGGGGTTGTGGTGAGGTGGGTGTTGGTCTCTTCTCCCAAGTGAAGAGTGACAGGACAAGAGGAAATGGCCTCAAGCTGCACCAGGGGAGGTTCAGACTGGATATTAGGAAAAATTTCTTTACTGAGAGAGTGGTGAAGCATTAGAATAAGCTGCCCAGGGAGGTGGTGGAGTCACCATCACTGGAGGTATTCAAGGAACATGTGGACGAGGCATTGTGGGACATGGTTTAGTGGGCATGGTGGTGTTTTTTGGTTGATGTTTGGACTTTATGATCTTACAGGTCTTTTCCAACCTTAGTGATTCGGTGATCTGGATGGTTTCTTACCCAAAGCAACAGTATAACAGACAGGTTGTTCTTCGCAGAGCCCTAGGGCTGGAATGGCAGGGGCAGGGCAGCACTTGCGAGTGGCTACTCAGAAATCCTCATTAGTGACCTGGATGGTGACAGAGGGCACCCTCAGCAAGTTCCCCAGTAACACCAACCTTTTGGGAACAGCTGATGTGCTGGAGGGCAGGACTGCCATTTGGAAGGACCTTGAAAGCCTGGAGAAATTAGCTGACACGACCCCCAGGAGAAGAAAACACCAATCGTGTGTCAGGGACAGAAAATCCCCGTGCACCAACACAGGCTCAAGCTGACTGACAGCAGCTTTGCAGGAATGGATGTGGGGGTCCCAGTGGACAAGAAGTTGAACAGGAGTCAGCAGTGAGCCCTTGTGGCAAAGAAAACCATCCCCATACTGCAATGTATTAGCAAGAGTGTCCTAAGCAGGCCAAGAGAAGTCTTAACTCCCTTCTGGTTGGCTCTTTTGAGAGCACATCTGGACACTGCGTTCAGGTTTGCGCTCCATGGTACAAGAAAGATACCAACATACCAGAGTGGGTCCAGCAAAGGCCACCAAGATGATAGGGCAAAATAGGAGCACATGATGTTCAGGGGGAGGGCAAGAGCACTAGAATTGTTCAACTTGGAGAAGAGACATGGAGGCATTCATATCATTTTCTATAACTACCTAGGACATAGTTATAGAGAGCCAGACTCTTCCCAGAAGCGCATAGTAAACCATTAAGATGTGGCAGATAGAAGTGGTAGCACCCAAGATGCCATTTAGGTATCAGGAAAAAAATGCTTCATGATGGTGATCAAAGACTGGGACCCAAGAGGTGGAGGAATAGTCAACCCTGGAGATATTCAAAACTCAGCCAAGCAACCTGATCTATTGGGCATGGCTGTGACTGTGTGGTTGGACCAGAGAACCTCCAAAGTCCCTTCCAGATTAGTTTATTCTGTGATTCAGCGAAGCTAAGGCAGCTTCTCCAAAGGTTGCCTGAACTCTGCTTGGCTCAGGCTTGTGTGGTAATTCAGATCCTGTTAAGTGCCACTTGAATATGATACGTCCTTTGCAACAATTTGAACCGTGCCATCCTCAGAGATGTTTTCTGTGATCTGATAGAATATTCCACCTCTAATTAATTTCACAGTAGTGGCTCTTCCCTTTTGTGACTACTGGATTTACTTCTAAGAAAATTAAATACACATTTATAAATGTGAGGCAGATCCTAGTACATAAGGTTTTCTGTTGATGTTTTGGGGGTTTGAGGGGCTCTGGGGTGGGTTGGGGGGTTGGTTTGTGGTTTTTGGTTTGGTTTTTTTTTTAAAGAACATATTATTTTTTCTTTATTTGGGTCCACATCAGTTTGAAACAAGTCAACCTTCAAAACACAGCAGTCCAAATTGTATTTCTAGCTACCACCTTCGGTGCAAAGGATTACATTTTATTTAACCTAGGTAATCAAGAAGCCCAGCTTTCTGGAGGATAAGAATTAGTCTCAGGGATCAGATTCACCTACAGCAAATCTCCCTCTTATTCCAGATGCATTATCTAATTAGTTTTTCAGCCATCAACCATGGTACAAAGAAAGAAACCCTCTGAAATTGCTAAAAGATAGGGGTTTTTTGATGCTTCTTACTTTTAAAAGCATTTATTCTGTAGACGATGTCTCTAGAGTTGATACATCAGTCTTCATGGACTTAAAATATGAACTTGAGTTCCTTCAACATGAGACAAAATACAGTTGAGAAATGTTATTGCTTTGCCAAGAGTCACTCTCACCATGCAAATAACAGGTCCATTTTTGAAGTTGAAGACCAAAGATCATGGTATCAGTAGGAGTTCAGAGAACAAGGGCTGAGCCATAAAGACCTGGTTACAGGATCCGGACCTCAGACCAGACAGACCTTACTGACGTTGGGTCCTCAGCACTATACTTTGTTCAAACTCCTGAGTTATGAGATTTGCTGTCTGCTTAGGAGGAAACATAAGGATAGTTGTACACGAGTACAACATAATAAAACAAGATAACGGACCGCACATGGTCTTGGTGAACAGAAAGAGACAGGGACATCGTGGTGCCCGTTTGTTATTCCTTCCCCTGCATATCCTGTTGTCTCCCATCAATCAGTTCTCTGAGTTCCTTGAGACAATTGTACAGTAACAGCTCCCCTAGGATGCTGTTAATCACAGTCCACTGTGAAATTAAAGCATTCTTCCACTGAAGGGAGCAGAGATGCGCTAACAGAGGACTGGTTTTTCTTTTGCCAAAGAAGCGTAGGAATAGCCTTTCCTAAAATGAAAACAAGGGCTTAAGAAACCAGAGGCAGAGAGGCCAGCTCTGCCACATACTCACACCCGACTGTGGTCTATCGAAGTAACAGCTCTGTGACACAGCCCTGATTACACACACTTCTGCAACAGGCTCCAGCAGCAACAGTGTCATCTGGGTGTTTCAGACTGCACACAGTTCAGCTTCGCCAACAGTTTAGAAATATCGCTAGAAGTTGGGGACAATGCTTTTCTTTCAGAGGGTATTTCTAGTGCCGTAGCCAGGCATTGCCTAAGAATATTGCTGGTTTAAAGATCCAGGACTTTAGGTAACCTGCACTGCCCTTTCCTCACATTTCTAGCAGTACTGGAGAGACTAACTTCACATGTCTTTTTGAGGTGGGCTTGAAGTTTCATGTCCAAACTGATCTGCATGTTTGTGCCAGGAAACTGATAAACAGATGCACTTCAGGTGGAGGTGGCAGCATGGTAAGATGGGAGCAGCTTGCCAAGTTTTGAGCCAGAAACCTAGAATTGACACGATCGGCTACATGAAAGGGACAAGATCACAAGAACATGTATGTAACACAAGGATTAAGTATGGTGTGATTAGCAGGGTATTAGCAGTCCTTTTGTCTTCTCATGAAGACTGTCTGGTATGCATGTCCCTTGCTTATGTGATCACAACCACACAAGGCAGCTCCTCCAACTCCCATCTCTCATTCCAGAGCTGTTTCCATCATCTCCAGGGAGGATATAAAAGCTCAGGCACAGAAGAAGTTTTATAGACAACCAGCTGAAATTTCCTAGGCTGGTTAACTCATACGCACCCACTCCCCATAACAACCCAAGCTTTGCTTCCTCATCTTCCTGCCTTTAAAGGGGAATGAAGAAAGAGACTGAGCAAAGCTGATCGTGTGAGTATCCAGGAAAGCAAAAGAGCTGACTAGAGTAAGCAGCTGAAGAACTAGGAATATGCACAAAAACCAGGACCTGAGGCAAGGCATGCCTAAAAGGTGACACCCAGGAGCCAATTACTGAGACATGAACCAAGAAAGTCACCACGAGCTTTGAAGAGGTTTCAATCTACAACTGGATCGGGACTTGGCAGCTCAAGGCTATGTATCAGTAGAAGAAACTCACTGTAGGTTCCAGAAACTGCAGGTGTTGGAAGCTTTTTTTCCAGTTTCCATGCAAACCCACTCCAACCCTTCTTCCTGAGGACAGCACCCAACTCTGAAAACATACAGGCACTTCACTGCACATACCTCCCGAGTTCAACGTGAGGCTATCCGCATGCGCAACAAAACAACCACTTGCATCCCAGTGTTTTTATCTGCCATAAGGCACAAGTTAATTTCCTCTACACCACCATCATTTCCCAATTTCACATTTCCAACAAAACATTTACTTGAGATTATTAAACCTTTGATATGCAACATTTGCTTTTTTTGTGGTAGGGATCTCATTTTTCTCACCATTTCTAACATTTCTAGGCCGCTTTATACCATTTTTCTTTCCTTTCTGATGTGCTCAATTCCTTACAAATGATTATGAATTTTGATTTTCATTAATGTGGTTTTTGCACTCAAAAATTATTTCAAAAGATATTAAATCAAATCAGATCCGTCCACATTTCAACATGTATACTTTTTCTCTCTCACTTTTTCAATACCTTTTTTACTAAATCTGTGGATGGCTTTTATTCATCCAACAATGTATCTTCTAAAACACTTTGAAATAGTTTTCCAAGCCAAATTAAGGACTGTATAAAATCTGATAAACAGTAGAAGCAGTCAAGTTTCTGGCATCATGTATTTATTTGGCCTTTTGTCTACAATTCTTGTGCCATGCAGCTGTATACTTATTTCTGCCTTAACATTTGTTCCATTATATTAGAAGACACAATGTCTCACAAGGAGTGACTCTCCTTCCGGCTTTGAGTAGTAGGGAAAAAGAAAATAATCAGGGATATTACCCCAGCCCTTTCTCCTTTATTCATCCCAGTTAGCATCAGTTGCCTTTGGGAAGTGATACAGTTCGTTTTTCAATTCATTCTCTAATGTCCAACATGCCAACATGATCAGCAAAGCTGATCTGTGTGCTTTCCAATTTTTTCAACGATTTCTCCACTTGTTCTTTATCAATTTTTTTTTATAGTGACTTCCTTCCTCACTTTAAATACTGTCCAAACTACTCTCCTACAGTTTTCTCCTTTAGAAGAGATATTTTTTTAAAAAACATTCAATAACTCAGACAGTTTTGAATCATTGTCCTTCTTTTTCATTTATTAATGATCCTGCTTTTTCCACTACTTTTGCTCTACTCCCAGGATTTACATCCTTCCAATTTTACTTATTCTTGATTTTAATTCATGTCAGCAGAACTTCGACCTCTCATCAAGGGTAGCATTGCTAATACTGGTACCCTGGCCAAAGTCTAAATTTGGCGATTTCTGCATTTTTTGCTTGCCTACACTTTTAACACAATGAACTGTTCTTTCTTTTCCCCATCTATTGAGTCTCACTGCCAGGTTCTCAGATCGGATGAGCCAGCAGGACTCACTGGAGCTCATGAGATCTCTCGAGACTAGCGCTTGCTGAACACCTGCTCCTTTCGGGCACTGTGCAGGAGCAGAAGGGACAATGCTTTGTCTCCACCACCAGCTGTGTGACAATGGTGGGTATTTCCTACACCCACGCTCTTTCCCAGATGTGTTGGGGCTGTTCTGAAAGAACAAAGTGTTGTAGCGGGGTAATACTGTCAGGTGGCTCCACAACTGCTCAACCCCAAACGGAGTTGGAGAGATCACATGCAACCACAGAGCAGGGACAAGGATCAACCAATGCCTGGGCACTGTGGGACAAATATATCCTAGCCAGGCAGGATACTTTGGGCTGGATGTGGATATCTGTAGTGTCTCTACTCAAGACAGTCACTCCAGGCTTGCTTCAGAGTCACCAGAAAGATATGGTGTCTTTTAGACTGTGTTCATCTCATCCTGAACTGGCTGTCTCAAAATGTCTTAAAATTATGGTTTCTCTCCACTCCCTGGAAAAGAAGCTCAAGGTGATGAACACAGATGGCGACAATAAGGATGTTTCATCAGATGCATATCATTCCTTATGTCCTGTCTCTAAATTACCAGAAACGAATATTTGAAATGCTAACAAAGAAGGGGGAGGAAGGGGATTCTCCTTGGCTGATGCTGACCCTTCAAAGAACATTTTTTAAAATATTTTTTTTTTAAAATTGGATGGAAAGGAATGACCAGAAATGAATACCTGAAATAGGAGAAGAAAGAAGAAAAAAAAAAAAAGCACCACATTTTCTCCTCGGCTGACCCTTCAAATAGCATTTCTTTGATATTTTTGAAAGATGAGAAGGTAAAAAAGCCATTTTAAGTTTAAAAAAGCCATTTTAAGTTAAATGAAAAATTTTGCTTCACTTTTTCCTTTTACTCTTTCAAAGCAGCTAAAAGTGTTTGTTAAAAAAAAAGAAAGAAAAATAGAAATTTCGTATTGAGACATTCGAAACTTGATGAACAGAATGGTTTGGGTCTTTTAAAAGACTCCACATTTGAACTTGACATTTAAAAAACCAGCTAAAGAAGCCACCTCCTGCCCCTCCTCTGTCTGAGCTGCAGTTGAGATCCAGCTCTCGTCTGCAGCAATGGACACCATGTTTGCTAGCCTTAGTCCGCTTTGCGAGAGAGTGGCCATCTCCTGCTGCCTTCCCTCCACACATTCTCTGAATGCCCTGGTACTTCTTCCTCATCCTCATTTTCTCTCCTGTTGACATCATGCTCCCTGTGATGTCAGCTGGTGACATCATTCTCCACATTCATGGTAGCAGGTGTAACTCTCCACTGCTGAGTCTCTCCTACTCTTCCTCTGAGCTCTTTCCCAGATGTGGGGCTGCCAACTCTTATCGCGGTTAAAAGAACACCTCCTTATCTTTCACCACAAACTCTTCCCTCCCCCAGCCCTCCTTGCTGCGAATAACCCGCACTCATATGACACTCAAACGCACAATCTCCGTGTCGTGTTCAACAACTACATCTCCTTCACACCAAACACTCATATCTGGATTGTTGCCAAATCCTACAGATTCTTGACTGTAATCTCTCCAAAATCTCCTGCCATCCCTTCCTGCTAAAACACCTATCTGTTTCTGAGTTAGCTTATCTCAACCTTTATAAACTTTACCAGCTTTCACAATATTACACAAGGTCTATTCAAAATCCTGCCTATAAAATCTTTCGCTTCTGCAATCTGGTGGTTTCCCTCTGTTTTTCCATGTTTTTACATTTGCTTTTACCACCCTCAGCAGCTCTGAAGATCTTCACCTTCTCCTTTCTTGCTCCTGCCTCTCCTGGAGATTGCCAGGGTTGGTCAATTCAGCTCACGCCTTGCAATCCATGGAGCAGAAAGTGTTCAGATACTATGATAATAGGTGACATGTGACAGCATAGGGAGAGAGGTAGTGCTCCTTGGTGCTGTGCACCTCCCTTCCCTGGCCTCATACCCATCCTAAAAGCACAGATCTTCTAAAACATGTAGGAGTTAATGCAAAGCTTATATAACACTGCAGTCATCACTCAGCTCTTCATCACCAGCGTTTCCCAGCCTACATATGATCCTGACCTGGATTCAGATGTGAATGCTGTCCCATTTGTCCTGTCTCTCACTCAAAGGCAGATGTGATAAGAAATATCAAGATTATTTATTAAGAGGCTTTGCTCGCCTTTGAAGAAGCTTAAAGTGATAGCGTGTTGAAATGGGTAAATGAATCCCCAACAAAAAGGGAATAGGTCTGGAAAAGTACTGCAAAATATACCTAGGATTATTTGTGCTGATTTTTTTTCCATGGATTGGCCAAGTGCCACGTTTTTCCGACTTCAGTGTTCACTTTGCCTGAACTTTAATGGCAAGGGCATCTGCCAAATGTGCTTATGGGCTTGCTGAGGTGTTCGTGGAGGACAAGTCAGAACTACCTCCCTGCAAGACCTCATGGCCAGATCTCAGTGACACAAGATTGGCTTGTGCAGTCAAGAACCAAGGATGACACCAGGTGACTAAGCCCGGTCAGCTAATGCAGAAAGAATGCAAATATGAAGAAATCAAGCCACTGAGCGAAAGAAACCTGTGAGCAGTTTGTATGGGATAATTCCAAATAAACTTTGACACAGCAACGAACGTTCCCTCAAGTAGGACAAAAAAAAATTCCACCAAACTGTTGTAATTTATTGAACCAATGGTAGTGGCTGTCAATTACCTCTTATTTTTAGGATATATCTCATTATTCTTAGGTGCACTTTTAGTACAAAAAGTTACTGTAAATGTGTTTCTTCCTAGTAAGTCTAGATCAAGTATTCTGAATTTACAACTCTGCAGGTTGTTTTTATCACCTGCCAGAGCCTTATTGCCTTCTGGGCTCTGAGAGGCATGCTCTGCTCTTCTGTCACTTCCAGTTCTACCCAGAGCAACCCGGCCCAGCAGCTGGAAGTTAACTGGCACCTGTACATATGTCTCCATAAGGCAGCAAAGAAACCCTTTCTCACTCGCACTGCACTGGGCTAAGAAAGTCTAAAACCACGTTTGTTTAAGGAATAGAAGTGGCACAATGCGGCTCTGGGATGTACATGGGGTCTGTTGAGTAAGCAGATATAATTTCTACAGATTTATTGCTCCTTTGGGTTCCAGCAGGGCTCTGAGGCTCCTGCTGAGATGGCTGATGGTAAATGCACGTGTTAGGACATCCACACTGCCAGCCAGTTCGGGCCCAGGCTTGCTGTCGGGAACAGACTTGCGCACCATCACACTGTGATCAGGCACGCGCGTGCAAAGAGGTCACCTCTGCTCTCCGGGTGCAGTCATGCAAGCCAACCTCTCTTTGCTGGGCAACATCGAGGTGGTCCTGCATATGCCGTCACCCGATATCCAAGCCTGGCTCCTTCCAAGCGTGTTGTGGATGCTGAGACCCAGCTGAAGCCCAGCACATAGCACAGGGGGTGGGTAGAAAACAGGCAGTTTGGGGAGCCTGCAGTGCTTAGGCTCTCTCTCCATCTCAGATTTGTATAGACACGACCACGAGTGATAGTCACAGTTCCAAGAGCATCAGGCAGAAGAGGCAGACAAAGGCTAAAAGGGAAACTGAGGTACTGAAAGATCAAGTGATTTGCCCAGTACCACTTATATGGCCTTTGGGACAGCACTAGGAACACAACCTTTATCTCCTTGATCCCAATGCAGCGATTTACACTACCTCATTAAAGCAAAGAGAAAGAGAGAAAGCCAATTTCCGACAAAAGACCATTGTTTCCAGGTGAGCGGCTCTGACACAAGCATGGAAGGATTTGCATTGCCATCTTGGTAGCCCACCTCTCCTGCTAAGCCTTTAAGTACACGCAGGACTCTTCTCATGCAATCCTGGACACCAATGTCAGTGGGAACACCTAAGCAAGTAAGGCAACAAACTTAACTTCCATGACTTGCAGGAGGAGGAAGACTGAGGGTAACATTACACAGCCACAAGTCTACAGGATGCCGACAATTTTGAGAGGTTTTGGAGAAAAGCAACAAAATGATTGAGGGGTTGGTTAGGTGAAGGAGGGGAAGAAAAAAAATTGAAAGCGCTAAATATACATTGCTTGGCCAACTAATGCCCGAGGGAAAATAAGAGCTGGCAGGCAGGAGGGAGCTGAGAGCCAAGGAAGAAGTAGGATCTCCATTGTTAAGAGCTCTCAGCCCTTGTAAGTGAACAATGAGGAATAACTGCGTGCTGCAAGCCAGGAGATAAGTTAGACTGAGGGGAAGCTGGTGAGTGTAGGCACTACACAAATAGATGAAATCAAGCCCTTTCTGAAACAACATTTTTGGCACTAGCTGCACCTGGGTGTTGATTTTCTCCTGTTTTTCATTCTCTACATGGTCAAAATGTTAAGGTGCTAATTCTTCCCAGGCGTGCAGAGGAGCCGCTTAATGTAGAGCAAGAGGGTATAAGTAGATGTGATGGGATAAAACTGAGAAAAGGGCAAGTGAGGTCATTTAGATTGGAATAATCTTCAAATGAAGTAGTGGAAGCCCCTTCTCACAGGTTATTTAAAACTAGGCTGGGGAGAGTAGACTTTAGGGAAAAAAAAATTGCACTGTGCAGGGAAGAGATGAAGAGATCCATTGTTTATCTCTCCAAACTGATACATTAAAACCACCTAAGCTGTATAAGCGACACTTTACACTTGAATGTGCAGTTTGTCCCTCTTTTACATTAATGGGCACAAATTAATAATAACAACAATTGATAGCAATAAAACTCTCCTATTGGCCAATGATTCATGTTTGTCCAATGCACAATAGGAAGACAGCCATGATTACAAGGCAATAAATTAAAGAGATGAGAACAAAAAAACTATTAAAGCTTCAAAGGAGAGCTAAGAGAGATCCAGTGAAGCAGGGAAAGAAAAAAAAAAACACAATAAAACACCAGCAAGAGATGGAAACATTATCTTGTGCCCTCAGTTGCTGTAAGGAGCAATTTGGGGGAGAAGAAGATAAATACCAATCCATCACCATCACAACCAATAATTCGTAGTGATTATAGAAAGGCCAAGACTCCATTGTAGTTTCAGATGTTCAAAAGCAAATACAAATTTTGGTCCCAACCCTACAAGAAGAGTCACAGAGATGCAGAAATTCGCAGTTCAGGAGTACGGCCACCAGGCAATATTCTTCCATAACAGACAGATGAAAGCAGATGGGTTTTGAGCAAGAGGCAACCGAGTATTACCAGGCTCCTCTCTTCAAAGGCTCAATGAGCCTCTGACCTACGGCCTCCTGGTAAATTTATATCAGTACTCTTTGCTTCCGTGTTAATTCAGCCCCTACAGATATGCTGTCCTGACATTATGAGTTTCCTAACGCAATGTACAAAGACCATAAATGAAAGGCCAGGAGCTACGGGATGAAATTCAGTGCCCCGTACTATTCAAAGGGTCAAATCTGATGATCTAAATGACCCTTATGTCATCAACTATATGAACCTCTCTTCAGCCCAAGAAATGAATTCATTTTTTTTAATAGTAAATCACTGAAGAACTGTCAAGGGTTAATGACCTGAAGCATGTATTAGCCAAAAAAACCAAGGCCCTCCTTTTAGCTTGTGCTTAGAGAGACTGAAGGGTTGCCAACAAAAGAAAAAGAAGAAGAAAAAAAAAAAAATGCCTTGTGGGCTATTCAGTTCTTACAGAGAAAAACAGAGCAGAAATTCTGGTTTAGACTCCAGTTGGGATTGTGGTGAAAGTCACAATCTCTCCCATCAGGGACTGGTGTTGGAGCAAGTCTGTGACCAGCCTGGCTCCTTGCCGGGGCAGCACTGCTTAAAACGGACAGGAATCCCCTCTCTGTGCACAGGAGCCCATATCTTCTTAGGGCTTGATCCACTCAATCTCCTTCTGTCCCTGAATAGCAGCAGAGACTTAAGTGGCCTCAGCGAGTTATATCAGGAAAACTGGAATCCACCTCTACTTAGAAAGGAGACCTGTTTGCTTGGGAAATGCCTCAATAAGGATGGACCCAGAGCCCACTGCAAAGCCTCCCAGGAAAACAAAAACATGGCCTTTGGAAATCTTCCAGGGATAACATCTACATTGCTCAACAGAGCAAAATACAGCCACCAGCTATGGCTTGATCACATCAGCAACCTTTCCCTATAAGTATAATTCTTATTTATAATGGGCACCTATTTCTCCACGTGAACATCCACCACATCTCACTTTCCTAATAACAAACAAAGATGTAAAAAAAAAAGGACAATAGAGCTACTGAAAAAAGGCAATCAATACTAACACCAGACCTCCTGCTACTGGCTGCTCTCCATCGCTCCAGTATCTCCCTTGTCACTCCTTTTCCCTGTATTGATTCACAAGTGTACAGAGGGACAGAGAGAGGCAGATTCAACTTACCGCAGCGAAGGCAATCCAGGTACATAGCTTTGCTTGGATCGATAATCCATCCCAGGTCAGACCTCCCTTGAGTGCTCACAGCAGAGATCAAAAGCCAGGTAGAGAAATCTCCCAGGTTCACGTTTCTCAGCCCCACTTCTGCTCACTCACTGCCTACACAGGAGGACAGGACATCACCCCTCTTCCTAAAGCTTTACATCTCTCCCCTTCTCACAGCTTTCCCCACTGCCATGTGCTCCTGTGCTCAACCACTTCTCCAGATAAAAAAACCAAACGGGCTCTTCTGCCTAGGGTAGCCACTTGGAATGGGATTAAGATGAGCAGAAAGGAGCTTACAGCTGGACACCATCTGTGGTGATGATAATTAACTAATGAGGTTTTAAAGGTGTTTTTTTCTTGTTCCTCATACAGATCTGACGACTGAGAGGGGTTCAATGCTGTGTTACAACTGAGCCTAAAGACACTCTGTGGATGCCTTTGAAGATTAGATTTGTCCTGAAGTAAGAAATAGTACTGTCCCCCTTGGAAGTTGGTGTATTTCTTTTTTCTTTTGCGGAGGGAAAAATTAGAGAATAAATTAGGGAATAAACCTGCAAATTTTGGAATTTCACCCAGGGGAAAACAGACACCTCTAGGCCCTCTGCTTTAGAATGACCTGAACCATTTTCCAGGCTCTGTTGACCATATCTCATTCAAGAGGAACAACATCATACGCAAAACACATACAATATCAGCATAAAGAGTTCAATGTCTGAGTTTATACAGTGAATCCCATCCTTACCCTACATAAGCTGTGGCTATAAATAAGTAGTCCCAGCAATTACTACCTATTTTCAGGTGCTTTTGTTTCTTTTGCATGAAGGGAGGCAGGGAGAGACCTCAGCCAGCTCCAAATTACCCTTGCAAGTGACTATTGCCCCATTGATGACAGACCAGAGGCTGTTTGCAATGTATTATTCAATGGTTGTAACCAGAACAGAATCTAATTCTGCATGATTTACACAAAATAATACTCCAAAAGACAAGTCCACAAGAATAGTGGTGTAAAAAGATTTTCCTTTTGTGGGTTGTTCTCCTGCCTCCTTCCTTGCCCTGTCCCATCTGAAACAAATCACATCTGCAGTGATGTTCAAACCATAGCTGAAAACAGGGCTCGCTTCAGACATGTGTGAGGACTCCACATGTTGCAGGCTGTAAATTCAGGCAGGTGTCATGTTAAATCTCTCGAGGGATTGATTGCTGTTTATCATCGGAACGAGGGGAATCTCACTGGCTTTACCCCGTGCAATGGCTCCGTAAGTTAAAGCTGCACATGATCAGCTTGACCTTGTGCTGCAGTCGTTGACTGGGGTTTTTTCCAAAAGAAGATTACACATTGAGTTGCTCAGAGTGGGATTTCCAGCACTTTTCTCTTCTGAGATTGTCTTAATAATTAATTGTTTATTATCATTAATTGCATTTTGGCAGCCTCCTTGGCCTATTCTACCTGCACCTCCATGCAACTTCGAGGCATTAATGAAAATGGATTCACCCACAGAGGTGGCTGAGGATGTTTTTATTAAGTGTTAAGGGAGAATTCAGGGGGAAAAGGCATTTTGGAAAACGTATTAGGTTTGAGAAAACTCCTGTTGGGAACATTTCTCAAATTCAGGGCTGAACCATAGTCAAAACTACAGGGGAGAGAAAACACCCAGGGCGGATAGCTATTAACCCAGATTCAAGCCTTTTTAATAAATTAAGAATCACGCTGTAGGTCCCAGCTCCACAGCACAGTGGCTGTCCTGACCCTGTCTCCTCTCCAAATAAAGAGTCCTATAAGGTCTTGACCCCAAGAAAAAGCTGCGATGCTCATCTGCATTGAGAGTGAGAGAAAGGCAAATGAAGTAGCACGCTGAACGTGACACAGCAGCAGGTCACGAACAAACCCAGGGGTCCCCTTTTCTAATCCCCCTTCTCCGTTAATAAACACCTCTTGCCGCACAATGAGAAATTTAGCAGAAGACAGGAGAAATTTGCTGACTGAGAGACACAGAAAACCTAAGATCTTTGACTCCCATAAAACCCTCCTTAAGTTTGGGTATTATTAGCACCTGTTTCTAATCCATTATTTAGATGTTTTATGCTTAACAGCTGAAATTGCCAAGGGTGTTAAGTCTCACTCAGAAAAATTGAGTACAGCGTGATCAGGTTTACTTCAGGCAAATCACTTACTCCCTGTTCACAAAGGAATATAAACCAGCACCTCATTTCCAGAAGGTGCTTAGCTTCCTTCTAGGTTGTCCTCTGCTGAATAGGGCATCGTTTTCTCTATATAACATTATTTTACATATAGTGAAAAGATCTCGATCCTGGCCTCCCAGAGGTATTCATCAAGAAGTAATTCTGCTACCCAGCCTGCACAGCAGAAGAGAATAAGCGTAGACCTCCCTGTTTGTCTCAGTTATCAGTTACTGCTCTCCACCAAAATAATTTCCAAAACTAATAATGCTCATTGCAGTCCCAGTGCGTATGGTGATACATCAATATCGTATAATTTTAGGCAGACTGTACTTAAGGACTGGTTTGCTCAGATGATGCCAACTGTGGATGACCAACTTCTAGGAGGACTATGAAGCCTAGGTGTTATCAAGACTATACGAGGACCTCTGGAGAATCTAGAAACTTAGGAAATACAGCAGCAGGCAGACCTCTGTCCTAGCTACAGTAGATAGCTCTTTCCCATTGAGACTAAATTTATTTCTTTGCCAAATCTGCCCTCCTTCCTCACCAAATACACATCCTACTTCAACATTGCAGGGCCACTTGAAAAAACTTTTTGTTCAATCCTGTGTTTTATAAAAACAGAAACACCTGAAAACCAAAAAAACTAGGAAACCCAGTTCTGTCCCAAAATGCAGCTCTATAAATGCATTAAACTATCGGGGTCAGCACAAGCGAAAATGACGTTACTCACTTGCCCTCTGCTCACTTCCGTAAAACGGCTCCGGATTTGCGCTGCTGGGGTGATGGAGGAATTCAGCCTTCAGCATCTGAAGGGATTGTCACCTTAGTAGTACAGGACAGGGACAGAAAAAAATAAATTGTTAAAAGGGCACAGGTAAAGTCAAGCACATTGGACGATGTTTATTACAAAGGTGTTGCTACCGCTAAGGTGGGAAGCACCTTTCTGAACCCAGCTAGCTGGCTTTTCTAAGCCAGGCCACAGGCAACGGCCGTGCTGTCTTCTGCTGCCCAACAGCACCAAAATGACTAGACCGATCAAGGTGGATAGCGAGGAGGCCAAAACCACAGGTCTCAAAATGCCGATCACCCTGGAGGCGTTTGACTGGCAGGACAGTGAGATTACCCTGCTTTGGTCTGTTACAGAGATAAGATATGGCTGTGGGATGCTTGAGCATCTCCCCAGACCTCACCTTCTGCCTGGGTCCCTCTCTAAGACCAACCTCAGGCTCCCAGTGGGGCCGTGACCACAGTGGGAGGTCTGAGCAGGACCCTCCATCATCAGCGGCTCTTCTGGGTGAACCAAAAGGAGAGCTGGAGCTTTGCCAGGCTTTGCTGTGCTTATCTTATCTCGGCTGGAGCGCAGCCTCTGACATATCTTCACAGGTTCATCTCTTAGCGCTGTGACACAACCGGCAGATGCACAGGGTGATATCGCTGCCTCGGTCCACCACCCCTGCCTTTACCACGCTCTCTGTGTGGTGGGCTCTGAGATTAGGATCTCAGGTTGCTGTTGGGAGGCAGCTGAAGTACCACAAGCATTGTTGGGCTGAGGTGAAGGTCTCTGGCCTTACGGCAGTTACACCTGCAGTGGATAATGGTCAGGGTTTTCAGGACTGGATTTTTTCACCCTCCAAGTCGCTATCTCTTACAACAGAATGTACGATGCAAAGAGCGATGGGTGCGATGCAGAACACAAGGGCAAGAGATGATAAACCTTTCCTACTAATCTCCTTGTACCCAAAATCTGTAGAAGAGAGAACTGCCTTATATGCTAAGGCATTAATGTATTAGTGCTAAGAGCATTAGGGACTTGATTAGTACTGTAACCTCCACACCCCCACCCACCACATGACCATGCTTTAAAGGGCTCCATCCTTGCCTGGTCCTTGTGTTTTCCGGCAATCACTCATCATCTTCTGCACCTATACTAAAATACAGCCATGTTTCAGCAACAGGCTCAATGTCTCCTGTTCTCCTTAGATGATGCAAGCTCCTAGCAGCAATCAACTGCTTTGCAAGGAGTTTTGACTAATTCCTATAGCCATACCATAACACTTCCACTTTGAGATCTTGCCTTCAGTCCAAAGGTAGTTTCTGCAAAGCAGAGCTTTTCATGGCTGTTGTTTTCCACAATTTCAGCTGCATCAGCCTGAATTCATACAACCAAGCTGTAGGTATTTATAGAGTAAATGGAGATCTTCCTTAAGGAAGGTCTTTGCTGGGAAGAATTCAGGCCACACAGAGGAGGTAGAGGTGGGGGAAGACTGTATGTGGAAAGCTCCTGTATTCAGAGGACCGATGCATCTTTCTCTAAATCTGAACCTGAAGATTTGGCCCCAGTCATATCAGCACACGGGGTAATCTCTCCCACTCATCCCAGGAGCTGCTTGCTACTTCGAACACTTTGAACTCCAAAAAGCGGTGGGGGAAATGACACTGCTGAGTAGGACACCAAAATCTCCAGTGCTCTCCTGGCTGTGCCGCAGACTCTGAATGCTTTAGCACGTGTTCTGCAACTGGGACATGAACTCTTATTTCAGCTCACCTGATCCACAGCCATGGTTAACCAGAGGATGCAGGACTTGAACGCACCAGGCAGCCTTTGGGTAAATGCACCTTCTCATGCTGGAGAAGGTCCTGTGTCCTCTGGGATGTATGCACAAACAACCACAGGAGCATCTATTCTGATAAATATAGGAACTGGGAAGGTAGAGGCATAGAAGGGTGGATAATCTCAGATTTCAGACTAAACCACCACTGATTCTTTGGTTTAGAGAGGAGAGGTAATGATAACCATGATTTGCTCACTCCAACATTTTCATGCATCAGTTTTGGAGATGCAATACTGATGCAGAACAGGAAGGTGACATCTCCAGTAGGAAACTAGACAGTTCTTGTAGTCATTTTCTGGTCCTGAGGACAATTGTCAGAGCTGGCAACGTCCACAGTATTAAATTCCACCAAAAGAAAGTGAATGCTTCCTAACTGTGTGGGACCAGGGATGGTCTTTGGCCCGTGCTATCCCTCCGTCTGGGCCTGGGACTTACTTGGCCTAGACCAAAGCCAGACGTGGGACTGTGCTAACTGTTTAACAGTGTATGTAGACCAGTTACCCCATTGCCTGTGCCCTACTGCTGATTAATCTGCCATTCTCAGCATAACCACTTGGCTGGATTCAGAGAGAAGCAAAAGCTGTAGCCTAAGAGGAAAGCAAGGAACACAATGAAGAGGCTGGAGAGGGCTGACCTTAAGGAAGAGGAAAGCTGACCGTGGTCAGGCTCTCAAGTGCCAGAGGGGGTGTGAACTGGTGCAGAAATGCCTCCCCCAGGAAATGCTATCGCATGCAAACAGGGGTTCCTTGCCTACCCACCCCCCAAACTTGGGCCTCTTGGAAAAACTGTTAGGGGGAGAGATTTATTCACAACTCTGGGACTAGGGACATTCAACATGTCCAGGGGAAGTGGCCTGGATTTCTCCTGGCTGCTTTGGAGAGGGAAATACCTTAAAACTCCCCAACACAACAGCATTACAAGATGCACCATATGTCCTTTTGAGATTCAAAATCCACCCCATCAGCTGCTTCACTGAATCTCTGCTCTTCCCAGACCCTCTCTCTTTTTTTTCTCCCTCTCATTTTGCTTTCCACCTTCAAGGACAAGTTTGGTTGACTTCCTTTTCCCCTGGACATAGCTACTCATTGGAGCCAGTAGTTTCCTAATGGGGCACCAGATCTTGGCTCTGGCTTCCCAAAGCCTATTGCAGAACCCAAAGACACTTCACACCACAAAAGCAGCCACTGCAGAGGGATGAGGTGCAAGATCCTGCTGGAGCTCCTGGGGTGGGAGCCCTGTGACCAAGTTTGAGATCTGCAGTGCAGTGCCCACCTGGAAGTCCTCTACTACAGCGATGGGGAAGACGGAGGAGTTCTTCAAGGAGATGAAAGTAAATGGAGGGCTGAGCTCATGTGGTCCAGGATGAGCTGTTTGCCCCTTGTGTCTCCCCAGGGCAGGGGGAAACTGGAAGGAGACCAACACCCCAAGACCAGCAGGAGAAGAAATAACCCAAACTCATAGAATCATAGAATGGGTTGGGTTGGAAGGGACCTTAAAGGTCATCTAGTTCCAACCCCCCTGCCATGGGCAAGGACACCTTCCACTAGACCAGGTTGCTCAAAGCCCCATCCAACCTGGCTTTGAACACTTCCAGGGTTGGGGCATCCACAACTTCTCTGGACAACCTGTTCCAGTGCCTCACCACCCTCATGGTGAAGAGTTTCTTCCTTATATCTAATCTAAATCTACCCTCTTTCGGCTTAAAGCCATTACCCCTTGTCCTATCACTACCTGCCCTTGTAAAAAGTCCCTCTCCAGCTTTCTTGTAGTCCTCCTTCAGGTACTGAAAGGCTGCTGTGAGGTCTCCCTGGAGCCTTCTCTTCTCCATGCTGAACAAAAATGTGCACTTTTGGTGCACAGTTTTCATCTGAGCTTTCAGTGATTTGTTACACCTATAGCATGGTGGCTAGCGGGCCAGATCCAGACTGTGGGATGGCCTCGGCTCAGGCCCCTTTTGGGTAAGGCAACAGGGGATGCCTTTAGCCCAGCACATGAAACTCAGCCTCCCAGCCTATGCTCCTCTAGCCCGTCGCAAGTCCCACACCTGGGCTCCCTACAAAGCACCATCTGACCTCTGCAGCTTGGTCATCCCCAGGTTCACCCCACATACACTTAAGACCTTCCCAAGGTGTCTATGTAAGGTATGTTGCAACTTTCAGGTCTTCCCTGCCAATGGAAAGGAAAATATGCCTCCAGAGAAGTTTTACGTAAAGAGCGTGGGATGGTGAGCTCAAAATCCAGGCTATAACAGGCAGATATTGTTTCAGAGAGGGAGTACAATTTGCATCGTGTGTAAATACAGGCAGAAAAGTCCATGGTGGTCTGAGAGCTGCTCCAGGTTGGGAAAAGCCCAGGAGGGAAGGGTTTGTTAGAGCTGTGGTTGCTGGGGACACCAGGAGCAGTCATGCTCTGCTATGCTCTGTGCAAAACGTCTGGGAGCACAGCCTGGCAGAACAAGTCTGGTAGGGTTGTTGGCATATTCATACCAGTGTGATTGGTATGAAATCATGCCCTCACCCTACCTCCCAGTGAGCTGCTGAAGAGTTTCCCTGTTTTGTAATAAAGATGACAACATCCATCCATCCCCTGCCAAACGGGGATTTGAGTGCGGCGGGTAAACATCCCTGCGCTCCCCTGAGGCCGGCAGGCAAGACGGGGTCCTGCCCACCACTCCTGCCGGTGCGGGGCGAGTCTTAGGTCTCAGGTTCTGTCCAGACACTTTCCTTGTGATGTCTTTGTCCCAACCTTTTCAAAGTATACTTACATCACATCAGAAGTGAAAAGTTAAATAAAAACCTGAGACTTCAGTCCTTTGCATGACAGGAAAAATAGTGCTACTGATTTTACTTGTATCTTATATTGCTTTGGACTTACATATTTTCTCGGACATCAGGTCTTGATACAGATTCGCCATCACAGTAGTATTAATCTAGAGTAATGAGATTAAAGTTGAAGGAGCTACTACAGTTTTACACCGTTGAAATGAATCCAGAATTCAACCCCTCACTTGACGATGAGTATTATAATCACGTTGGGTATGACAGTCTGGCCAGGAGCGAGAAATCGGCTTTGCAGTTTTGCAGAAACCTGGCTATGCCACTGCTGCAAACCCTGGTGCAGATGGGCTCTTCCCAGTGAACAAGGGTAGCCTTTACACTTTTCTTCTTCCAAAACCACTGTCTTGTTTTGTTAATCCTCCACCTCTGCTGCTGTAGGTATGTCAATGCCTTGGCCAGCTCTGACTCTTCACTGAAGTGCCCCCATCAACTCTTTAATGAGAGCTGTGAAGATTCTTAATGGGGCTTTTTCTACTCAACTCCAGTAATGGAGTCCCCGGAGGATCACCAGGAACTGGTAAATATAAGGAATGAATTAGCCCTAAAGTGTGTCTAGACGTGTGTATGGATGATCAGACTTGAGTCACTGGCAACCTTGGTTACTAGTATAACTAATGTCAAGTCCCTCACATGGTTTCAGCATGACCTTGCACCACTCTGACAATTTCCAGGTGTGGATCAGGAGTTAGTATAGGACCACCCTGTTTTGAAGGCTGAATTTGACAGCATGGACATGGCCAAATCGTATTAGGTGGACCAAGGCCCAGAGAATGGACGAGGCACTGTTTGATTTACAGATATTGCAATAAACTTTTTTATGTTGCCTTTGTTGGTTGTGGCTTTGTTGGATATGAATATATTGTTTTCTTCAGGGCTTTACCCTGCAAAAGCCTCAGTTTGCATTCTCTTAGTGTTTCAGAGTGGGCAAAACCACTCAGTACTTTAGTACTTTGAAGCATCTGCATTGTTATGGCCATTTATAAACATCATCAGGCAGTTTGTTTCTTTCTCACCCCCACTTGCTGCCAAGAAATAAATTAGAGTTAATACTTCCCTTGTTTGTGTATGAGATAACAGAGTCATTTCACACCACTGGGTGTGCCCAATGTGTACTCAGCACAGCTCTGAGCAGTGATGGGCAGTCACCTGCAACTCTGGAGCTTCGTGTGAACTTCCTTAAAGCTTCCCTTACATCCAGTGTTGGGAAGAACACCTGCAGCTGGGGGCTTGTCCTGGGCTCTTCACAGATTCACGGAGGGACCTCAGGAGGTCTTTGGTCCAACCCCCCATTCAAAGCAGGGTAAGGCTGAAGTTAGATCCAACTTCAAAGTTATTACATATTGATCAGGGTCATACTCACCTATGTTTTGAGTATCATCTCCAAGGATGGAGATCCCCCAACATCTCTGGGTACCTCCTCCAACTTTTTATTGTCTTCATGGTGGATTTCTCCCCCACACTTCTTAATGTCTAACTGGGATTTCTATTCTTGCAATCAAAGTCCATTGCCTCTTTTCCTTTCTCTGTGGACATCCAAGGAGAATCTGACTCTATATATACCCTCCCATTAGGTAATTGAAGACAGCAATAAGATCCCCCTTAGACATCTCTGCTTATGGCTGAACAAACCCAGTTTTACAAGCCTCTGCTAGTAAATCCTGTGCTTTAGCCCATGTTGGTGACCTTCTGCCCAACTCCCTCCAGTTTGTCAGTCTCCTCCTTGTGGAAAAGGCCGAAACTGGGAAGCCCAAAACCAGATACAGTATTCTGGATGCGTCTTACAAGTACCGAATACTTCCATACAAAGGAGAATAAGTCTTCTATTATAAAACATTCTATTACACTCTAGAAGGTATAATAAGGATTATACTCCTCTTGGGCTGTTTTTCCATCCATCTCCTTGGTATTTTGAAATTCTTTCTTACCTGAGCTGGTGCACATAGAGCAGGAATCAGACCTAACCTAAGAGAGCAGCGAGGATGTTAGATCCTTCTCCTTCGTGCCTCCATTGAGAATGAGAAGGATGGAGCAAGTGGTGAGAGAAATCAGCAACAAAGCCACATCAACACAGTTCAGCAGGAGATGTCCACACAACAGTTGGATGAAAAAACAGTTATCTGACTACCTATCCCCTGCACTGGATGGAAAGAGAAGAGGGAATGGTAGCACGGTACCATGTTGTTTTGCATGATATGCTGGTTGGCTTCCAATCTCATTCACCTTTTGGAGGTGGTCCCTGTCCACCACATGGCCAAAGAGAGATAAGAGGTTCTTGTACTGGTGCTGGAGTAAACCTGTTTGTCCCCCGGGGTTTTTAGGGTACCTATGAAATAAAATTAAGACACCACTAATGTATCACTCAACACAGTGTTGCTGCCTGTGCCTGAATAGTACTTGGACCCTTTCCCCGGCCAGGCCCTAAGCATCATATTGAAGGTGCAGAGCAGAGCTGAAGAGAATATACTAATTTGTCCTGGATTAGACCCTGCACAGGGAAGCCTGAGAGATTAGGTATTTTGGTGCTTACAGAGCCGTTTAATCATAAGATAATGCACAACCTGTTCACACAAATTAGGGTGGGGCCTGTTTGCATAATGTTGACTTCAGAGGCGAATTAATCTCACAGACAACTTGTTTCTACTGCAGAATTTATTCATTCAGCATGATAGGGGATCAGATCTCAGTCTGATGAAATTGTTGCAGGGTGGATTTTGAGAGGAAAGAAGGAGGAAAGGGGAAGTGCAACCAGAAAGGTAGCTGGACTTTACTGGATAATTGCTCCTGGATTGCTAGGTTTAGGCAGAATTTAGCCAAGGCTTTATAACTTGAAGGGGATCTTTGTTTCTTGCTGACCCTTCTGATCAGAGGGTGTTTAATAACAATTCATTCCTTATTTGTTTTGCAAATAATACAACTTCAATCATGGCTCAAACATCCACCCCCAACCCTCCTGTGCTACTTGCCCCACAGATTTTAAAATCTGACTACATTCCTTACAAAAATGTGTCCATTCATTACTTTCCCAACACTACACAGAATCAGAGCACCAATTGTCAAGCATTCCCTTTGAAATAAAAAATCTATTCAGGACATCCACTGCTTCTTAACAAATTAATTAAATTTTAATTAAACATCACTAAGAAATTAAATTTCCCTTTGCAGTCAGCTGGGTCGGGAAGGGCTATGGGGCATTCTGACAAAGCTGCAGCTTTTCTCAGCTTTCAAAGGGGAGGGACCTATGCCGATTCATTCATAATCAGCCCACTGAATAATGCATGGGATGCTAATGACAGATGAAAGTCCTGAGGAGGAGCCAGTGTGTGCTGCCACCCCTCCTTTTTTTTATGGAGGGGAGGAGTGGAGTGGGGAATAAAAAAAAATAAATCGCATTTCCATTTAAGAAGCCAGGATGAAAAACACAGCTTCGAGGACTTTGTGAGTTCCTGACAAATATTTGAAAGTGCATTTTTTTTGATATTTCAGAAACTGTCTTCTGGGCTCTCACTCTATTACTACATTTTCTCCCATCTATCACTGTAGCAGAAGTACTAATACTTGAAAACAAGTCCTAAGACAGCTTGTGCTCTCACACAACCCCCACAAGGCCAATGAAGGAGGAAATCAGAGATGCGGGCTACTGAGAGAGAGAGAAGCAGCTATAGGGTATCAGGAGCAATGATTTGGGAGTTGTAGGGCTCTGAAGAGGACTTGCTCTCATATTACCTCTCCAAGCCTAGAAATTGTCCCTGATTAGGTTTGTGGGGGTTTTTTTAACAGAAACCCTAAGGTTAATGGCTGTAACCACAGCGTATGGCTTTGGTTAAATTGTAATTTTAAGCCATCCTGAATTACTTCATATTCAGAAAGCAGAAAAGCTCTTCCTACCTTACCCCAGCTCAGGATACCTCCAGTGTGAGGGGCTGGAGAAGCGAAACCATATGAAACACAAAAAGATCTAAGCTTGGCAGCAGCCAACATTTACATCAATTGGGATGAAAAAGAAAATGTCTGAGTAGTGGAAACACAACCTTTCTGGTTCATTCCCTGACCTTTACTGTCTTTCTGCAAAGAAAAGGCAGGACAACATGTCTCTGGGATGAAGCTCATTTTAACTGAGGGTTTGAAGGAAGATGTGGAGGTGTGGAGTTAGGGTAGACTGTGCTCTCCCTCTGAGCCTACCCTAGCCTTGGGAGCTGCAAATGGAGGTGGCAGCAGAATGGTGGGTGGTTGGTGGTGCAGAGTGGATAACAGAGGCAACCATAGACATCTGTGTTGTGTATGGCCAGGACATCAAGAAAGAAGAAGTCTGTACAAGACCCACAAAAGTCCATGAGGGCAATTTGGCCTGAGGGCAAAAGTCTGGTGAGGGAGAAGTGGGCTCAGATGTGTTCTGCAAGTGAAATGTCTTTGGTGGAGAAGTGCAGGAGGGATTGAGGAGAGCTTGGAGTGTGGGAGAGAAAAGGGTGTTTGTGACCGTTGCAAGAGGGATCTACCAAAACCTTCTCTTGAAACGTGAGTCCTCTCCTCACCATTAAACAGTAGTTGTAATCTTTGGCTAAGTTTTTGGTCCGAGCCATTTAATGCACCCCAACCAATTCCCAGGTGCAGGTCAGGAGTCAACACAGACCAAGGACCATTCCCAAGGGGCAGTTTGGGTGGGGCCACTTGATTTTGGAGGCTGAATAAGTCAAGGCATGGCCAGATGATGCCTACTGGCATGAGGGTGAGACAGTCAGTGCTGTTGCAGTTCTGTTCCATAGCACAGGTGTAGCCAGAGATGTGTCCCAGTCCAGGACACAGCCAGCAGAGGAGTGTCCATGTTGCCCAGAGTATTACTACGGCCACCCAATAGCTCCCTGCAGCCCATCCTTCCTCTTGACCCATTGCTGAAACAAAAGGATTGGCACCGGTTACCTCCATCCAGCTCTGGCTCTCCCCTGGGGACTATATTCCTGCTTTTTAAGATGTGAATTGGAATTGCCCAGTCCCATCTACCCTCCAGCATGGTTTCATCTTGTTCCTTCAAGGCTTCCTTCAGTTCCCCACTAACCCCACAAATTGTCCCTGCTGTGACCCTGCGTGGGGCAGTTTTCCAACCACCTCCCTCCATACTGTGCTACAGCCATTCCCCACACAGTGCTGTACTGAAATACGAACCGTGAATAGATTTAAACACCAAAGGGATCAACTTCTCTCATCTTTTCTTAATAACTAAACAATTTCATTGACTTTCATCCCATCTGGGTTTACACCACTACATCAGGATCAGCTTCTGGCTGGACCAAAGGCCAGACTCCACCTTGGAAGCCCCAGAAGATGCCAGCTCCTCATCAGGCTTGCAAGAGTTTGTATTAGAAGTGGACTCAAATGTATTAAATACAAGTTCTTCATGCCTTAAATGTATTAAATACAAGTTATTTGTTTCCTTTGAGAGGAAAAGGGTGTCACAGAGAATTTGGACCTTAGAAGACCCATGGGCTGTGCTCCATCTTCTCAGCTGCTTCTGCATAGGTACATAGAAAGACTCAGGTCTCTTGCAGACAGCTACCAGTAAGTTGTGTGACCACAGCCCAAAGAGCCTAAACATTAAGTAACTCCAGCAGCTGCGGGGAGCTCAGCACTTTCACCATCAGCTTGAGATCTCTTTCCACCACAGCTGAGCTTTGGTGTCCCCTCAGCCTGTTTCTTCCTTGCAGGTCTCTGTGTGGAAATCACAGCACCTCATTCTGTTTCGTGTGGCGCTGCTGTAAATCTAGGGTAACTGTGCTTCGGTGGAGCTACCCTGCATTGATGTGGGTGTGATTAGGTGCTAAAGAGGTGCGAGAAAGGGGTGGAGTAAGCTACATCTGGTGGGCCTGAGCTTACATGGAAGCAAATGAGAAGTAGTTGCACTGAACCTTAGGGGGTTGCACTCAATGAAACCAACATGTGGTCGGAGCAAGGACATATCCTAATATTAATATGTTAACTCAGTATTTCGGCCCCTGGATCCCCTGTTTGTAAAGTGCTTGGGGTGGAGGACTTTTTTTTTCTTTTGCATTTGTACAGAAGCTGGCATGGGTATTGCTGGGCCCTGGCTGAAGTCCTCTGGCAGTTCAGTGATGGTAACACTACTTACACAGGCAGTAAAACACTGGTGGTGAATCTGGGTCTTGTCTACACTGCTCCAGGCTCTTCATTGTTGTTGGGCTTCACTGAACTGCGGGAAGCATGCTGAAGCTAAATCCAACTGCAAGGCTCTCACTCCCCTTTATACCTGATGGAGAATACATTGAAGAATGGAGTATGAATGGAGGGTGCTTTTACAAAGGACAAGTTGTCTTATTTTAAAATAGATGTCCAAAATATCCTGACCACCTCTGGAGGAGCTCAGCCTTCCACTTTGACTACAGGAAATTTAGATCGGTCTTGGATTTTTAGGCTATGCCTCTTCCAGCAAATTAGGGCATCCCAAGGTACCAGTGCTGGAGCACCAGTGTCTATTCTTTTAAACAGTTAGCACAGATCTTGGCATGGTTTTTGCTTGGTCAATCAGCACTGGCCCAGGCAATTCCTGTGCACATTTTGGGAGTTTGTATTGATCAGGGCGACTCCCAATAGGCAATGTATCTGTACCACCCTAATAATGAGTTTAATATTATGGTTATACGTAGATCATGGCAGTTTAGGCAGGGAATGGGAAGGCAGCTCCAACTTATGGACCTACAACTCTGAATGTGTAAGTTCAGGTGGGATAAATTGTTTCTGTGATCCTAAAACTGATGCTGAGGCTTTTCCTGCCATTTTCACCAATGCTGTGAATGGGGCTGTGCATAAATTAGAAGCAGGGGGTGGATCTCTGGCCTTCAGTTCCCCAGAAATAGTATTAGCAGTAATGATGATAATAAGCAATGATGATGAATTCTTTCTCCTCTTGCCTCCCCAGATGTTGTGCCTGTTTCAGTGCTAAGTGCCGCAGACCTGGGGTTGTACAGGGTTGTATTGCACTGTGCTCCTTGAATAAATACTGTTCCCAAGACTGGCTGACACGTGTGTGTCACAGTGATGTTGATAACACACACATTTCATCCCTCCCTTGTCCTTCTGAGAAATGTGTGCAAATTATTTTGGGGAATTATTTATTACATTTTTTTTCCTGTATAATTGTGCAAAGGACGTGGACTCCACTTTTACGTATGAACCTATATTTGCAAAAGGTTGGTGGGGTACTCAGACACTGCACAATAATAAGCTGTTCCCATTTATGCCACAGGATCCCTGAAAGATTTTCACACTTAGGCAGGATAAGGCATAAACAGTCAATTCCTGGTCTCACCCCCCCCAACACCATTCCCTTGACATGACACATTGGTGGACATCAAGCCTGAAGAAAGTCCAGGAGATGTGCCTCCAAGTGAGATCGGTGGGCATCAGGCTCCTGCATCCTCATGTAGTTAAGCTCTTTCAGATATTCCCATCAAAAAGCATCAAGGGAATGGTGTATTTAATCACCACATCAGTTTATTCAACACTGCTTCGCCCCGGTTCCCCAATGGGCTTGGCTGTGCTTTTGCCCTGTGTTGCTGTGGATCTTCCTTCCTAGCCAAATATTTTCATGCTAACAATTTTTATCTCCCAAGGCTCAGCCTATTACTACAGACATTTCTCCCAAAAGACACCAATCTCTCTCCAACACATTAGTGTCACCTTGGAGGAAACTAATAACAGCAAGTGTTCACCAGCTTTTTAGGATTTTGCAGAGAATAACAGATGTTCCCAGTTCCCTTAAGGGAGGAATTATCATTCCGGTACTGCAGACAGGTTAGCCAGAGCTCACCGAGGTTAAGGGACTTGGCAAAGGGCATGTAGTGATTTGGTGGCAGAAGCAAGACCGTAATTGTGAAGTCCTGACTCACTCCATTCGTAATTACTGTCTGCCATTAACATAACTCAGACTGTAGGGTTAGGAAGTGGATCTCCGTTTCCCTCCAGCCTCCAAACATATGTAACACACCACCCCCCACCCCCCCAATTTTTAGAAATATTCCGTAATTCTACAGATGTCATTTTGCAGCTTGGCTGGAAGATACAGCCAAAGCAGCAATAAACAATCGGACAATCTGAATTGTTCTCTCAGTTTAGGTTTTCATAATTCTTTCTTTCAAAAAGCTGCCTTTCTGAAAAAAAAAAAATTCTCGTAAAAATCTTCATTTTTTTAAATGGGAAACGTCTTCTTTGATACAGTTTTGTGTTGTTTAATTGAAAACAGTAATCTATCAATCTTTTATGTTTATTGAAAAATCTCATACTTCTAGTCAATAAAAAAATTGTTCACCTGAATATAGTAAATGTTTAAGTAGAGAGTGCTTAAAAAGGCTTTATAATCATAGAATCACAGAATGGTTTGGGTTGGAAGGGACCTTTAAACGTCATCTAGTCCAACCCCCTGCAGTAAGCAGGGACATCTCCAACCAGACCAGGTTGCTCAGAGCCCTGTCCAGCCTGGCCTTGAATGTTTCCAGGGATGGGGCATCTACCACCTCTCTGGGCAACCTGTGCCAGGGTTTCACCACCCTTATGGTGAAAAAATTCTTCCTTATGTCCAACCTAAATCTACCCTCTTTCAGTTTAAAACAGTCACCTCTTGCCCTGTCACTACAGACCCTGGTAAAAAGTCTCCCTCTGTCTTTCTTATAAGTGCTTTTAAATATTGAAAGGCTGCAATAAGGTCTTCCTGGAGCACTCTGATCATTTTTGCCTCCAGTTACCTCTTCACAGGCTGGGAACTGATTGTGTAACAGAAACCCCATCTCTTCCCAACTCTGTTGCTGTGATCCTACTCCTCTAAACAAAGGTGGGCTTTAAAATTAGGAGTATTTTTTATATAATTTCCTCTCACTCCCCCTCAAATATTTCCCATTCAGACAGGATGTGGTAGGAACAGTCTTCAATATTAGAAGACGGTCCCATCAGAAATGTTGGGGTGGGTTATGTTCATTTGATCTCAAAGAGTTTATGAAACAGATGTCCCAGTAATACCCTTTCCTCTATTGTCCATAAATAGAGTCTAACTCTCAAGCCAATGTCTGCTTTATAGACATTAGAGATGAGATTCAACTCACCTACCTTTAGCTGTCTCCACTGAGATCAAATGCCACTCCCAAACTTCGGGAGATAACTAACCTATCTGTTCAGGTTCTTTCCTTCCTCCCAAATAACTCCAATCCTTTAACCTTGTAACACCTTTCAGTGCAGAAAGCATCCCCAATTTACAGGCTGAGAAAAAAGGATAAGAGGGATGCTGTGATTTGCCCAGAGTCCCGTAGCAGGTTCTGGCATGACAAGGAAGCAGCGCCCGGGAGCCTGGCGCATCCTGAGTAATTCCGCATCATGCAGATGTCACGCTGTGAGGAGCTCACCTCAAAGCTCATCTTGCAGACAATGCGCTACTAATAGGTCTTTCCCATGTAGATGCTCTTGTGTCCAGCAGTATAGTTGTGTACGGGCTGTGGCCATATCCTCAGAAAGAAGTAGTATTATGGTGTCCGAATTCAACTAATGTCACCAAAACTGGTAGAATCTGATTATGAGAACGAAGCCTAACTTGATGAAGAAACTGTTAATTACAGCTAACGGAAACAAATAAGTACAGTGCATGAAAAAAAAATCATTTAATTTTCTATTTTCCATGGATGTTCTGGGGGTGCTTGGGTATTGCTATGAAAAATGTTATTTTTAAAAAAATATGCATCATGTCTTTAAAAAAAAAGTCAAACAATCTCACTCTGACTGGTCAGTCACCACTTTTATTTTTCCTTTATGCATGTGGGCCATTAAAGAGGAAAGAAAAGTGAAAAAGTTGTGTAAAATGCATTTTCTTTTTAAGTGTGTTTAAGGGAAACTAAGCTAACCTAGAATTTTCTTTAAGTTTCTTTTTTTTTTTCCTTAGAAGGATGTTTTCTACAAGGAAATCATCAATGGAAAATGTTTGACCAGCTGTACTCTTATCTTTAGATCTGGAAACGCATGCAATACATGGAAATCCCCACCTCACTTGAAGTTTCAAGGAGGTGACTGGGTTTTGTGCTCATACTTCTCTCGGTATGAGTAAGTATTTCAGTATTTGCTTTTGTTTGCTATCCATCCACTCCAGTCCAGGGGAAAACATAGGAAAATTTCCCCCTTTGCCATTACAGTGCATGATCACTGTGCAGGGATCTGCAAAGTCCACGCCTGTTGATTTTTTTGCAGTCCCTTGAACAAGGCCTCAGTCTTGGCTCTTTCTTTCGTCTTCTGGGAATTTTAATCTGGAGATTAACTTCCAACTTGAAGGAAATAGCAGAGACAACCTGGATAGATCTCGATATGGACTGGCCATCAGAGCTCAGTCATTTGCACTGTTGTTAGCATAGTCATTGGCTTGGTTTTGGCCTGAGCCTGCTGGCCCGGACCCAGATGATCCCCGGCCATAGGTCAGGGCTTAGCATAGTCCAAGGACCATTCCTGGTAGGTTGTTTAAATGCAGCCACCTTGCTCTGGAGAGAGTTCAGCTATATGGACTTCACCAGACCAGGCCACCAAGGCAGAGCCAGGGCACTGGTCCTGGTTATTCTGCCTGTAAGCAACTATTTGTGTTCATCATGGACTAGTTTTCTTTCTCTGAGGTTAATGTCTCAAGTGCATCTTTGTACCATGGAGCAAAGTAGCAGAAGGGTCTTGTTCTTTGGTGAATGTTGTCCTACCAAAATCCTTGTCCATCTGCTTTACTTGTCAAAATCCTCTAGGCAGAGGGTACTAGGTCATTCTGGAGAATCCTTAAACAAGAACTAGTTTAACAGTTCTTTGGAAACAGCAGCCTCCCATCCTCTCTCCAGCTCAGGCAGGAATTGCAGGAGATAAAATAATAATAATAAAGGGGAAGAGGAGGTTAGGTTACATTTTCCAGTTGAGTGAACATCAGTTGATGCTAATAGGTGCATTTTTTTTTTCTTCCAAAACCAGAGTACCATAATAGTGTGTGTTGATAACTGCAGGATTGTTGCAGGCTCATTTAGGCCTGAATTCACTCATCTTTGGGCATATAGCTAAGGTTCCTAAAGGATTTTAGCTGACTAGTGTCTCTCTGGAGTCCATGGAAAGAGGTGGCCTCCTCTGGAAAGCTAGGAGGAACTCAAAGCAGGAGGATCACCCTTGGAAGACCCCATTTCTCTTCACTGGGTTGAATCCAAGACTCAGGAGCCATTAGAACCTCTTTCCAGGTCTAACGATTTCCCAGATCCTCCAAGTCTTCTGGGACGAAATTTCAGCCTGTAAGCCAAAGCTGAGACCTCTCAAGAGAAGCATCTTGTGTGATTACTTTCCCAACGTGTACTTCAAACATTTCCACCTCTAACAGTTCTTGCTATGGCGCAAGAGATCTGTGGTGGCAGAGCTATGCCAGCCTGGAGGTCTGTGTGCCTCCGTATGCCCTCCCACTGGAGGATGGCATAGATGTAGAGGTTGAAAAACACCATTAGCACGTTGCTGTCCTGTTGGACATCGAGACCCAAAAATGCACCTGTGTGCTGCTTCTGCAAAAGACAGTGAGGATGGAGAAGGATACCAACCTGGAGAAAGTATACACAACATTTCTTTCCAGAAAAGAAGTTGGATATAGCAGCAAAAACCCCCGTACAGAGAGATGCTGTTGGTGCAGCACTTGGAGCAGACTAAAGGGGTTGGAGATGGCTCCAGCCCTCTGCCACCAATTCACTCTCTGAGCTTTCTCCCTCTTCATTTTTCACCTATGAGACTAAGGGTGAGGATGAGACATGGGACTTGTCTTTGATGTAAAGACATCTGGTTTTGTTTGCCATTCAAAGCTGTTGAGTTTAGGATTCCTTTGTCCCTCTGGTTTTTTGCCAAGCTTCCATAGTGGGAACTAATGTATCTGAGAGCGACTTCTAATTCCTGATCACTGCACCTCCTGCCTATGTCCTACAAGGGGACTCTAGTGCAAAATCCTGCTGTTCTTCCAGGAGAACAGCACTCTCAGCAGGACTGACAGGTGCAGAAGGTCTGTAAGATTTGGCTTTTCTTCATACAGTCTGGACTGGATTGCCACCTCTGGTTTTATTTCTTACCCCAACCATGAAGTGTTGACAATGCTTAGGAAAAAAAATCACAAGTTCAAATAATAAAAAAAAAGAAACCCAAAAACCCCAGACGTACACACACACATATGCATGTGGACCTGCTTCGGCTTGCATTACAGGTTCTCAGCCTGGGAGCAAATCACTTGGGAAATTTAATTAAACTTTAATGAGGTACTTTGATTGTTGGGCCGTACGCCTAGTGGAATTAATGTACAATGAAGGGGCGTCTCGTCATGCTGCTGGCAATAGCTGGCAAGTTCATGTAGAGCAGAGCATGTCATCCTAAATCACCTTTTGAACTCGGGAAAGCAGCAGGGAATAACAACCAGGAAGCTCTAATGGGTCATTTAATTACAGCAGGTCCTTTACATGTGAGTCCCGTATATTGACAAAACTCCTTCTGCGTTGCTTTTGGGACTTTCCAGGAGGTTGGGGAATGGAAGGCAGGCAGGGCAGTGGTGGAGGTCTGGGTTGTGGGTTTCCTTCTCTTCTTTCCCTCGAGCAGGCAGGGGACTGGATTGGAGGGAGCTCTGGCATGGGAGATCCTGGGAGAGTTGGGTGGTGAGCAGGGACCTCCATGGATCCTCCACAGGACCTTGGTGCACAGCTACCCACTAACCAGAGAAAGGCACTATTTTGTTGCTAGTGGAGAAGTGGCTTCTGTTTCAAGCGGAGGGCCTATTCATGGCCTTCGCAGCAAGCAGGGAAAGGCTGTTTTGTAATGTAATGCTGGTTTGGAGAGGACCATTCAACCTCAGGGGAGTCCCACCTCCTTCTGCCTCAAAGCTAGGCCTCCACCTTGAAAAAGATCTGTCATAGATCCCATATGGGATCTCCAGACATCCCTTACAACCTCAACATTTCTGTGAGAAGCTGCTGCACCAGGCTGGATTTGACCATCACCCACCCTTGTCTTACGGGGTCCCAAAGGGACTGGGACATTGTGCATTCACCAACGTGTGTTACCACACAAGACCCCTTACGGAAAGAATCCCTTTTTGAAAGGGACAGCCCTCTCTAGGCATCCAGGAAGGTGCCTCCCACATGCTGCAAGAGAAGAGAGTTGCAAGGTTTACAAAGCAGAATCATAGGATAATCCAGGTTGGAAGGGACCTCTGGAGATTTCCAGTCCACTCCCGCCCTGCTCAAAGCAGGTTACCCAGGACCTTGATGAGTTGAGCTTTCACTGTCTCCAGGGGTAGAGATCCCATGGTCACTGTGGGACTTTGTCCTCAGACTTAACCAATTCCAGAATTTCACTTGCTGCAACATGTACTCAGTGCATTTTATCCTTTCCTGCACACCTCTCACAAAAGACTCTCTGTCTTCTCTACAACCCCCCATTAGGTAGCTGAAAACAGCAGTAAGATATTCTCTGAGCCTTGTCTTCTCCAACCTGAGCAAACCCAGATCTCAGGCTCTTCTCATACCTATGTTTCGGGAGGATTTCCAGAAAAGATAACCCTCTGCTTGGACCTGTGTCAGTTTGTCAGCAAGAAGAAACTCTAAAAGAAGCCCCAACCTTCCTGCATTTGTTTGCTTCTTTAGAGGCTGGAGGATTCAATGAAAGAAGTGATCAGTGGCAAGGTAGAATCCATGCATGAGATTTTCCAGGCTGAGATCCAGACCACCTTGGACATCCTGGAGCTGAGACTCCAGAAGAAGACACTAGCCTTGAAGCCATCTGTTTCAAAGCAACCATAGAGATCCCAGTTTAGAAATACAATCCTGCTCTGCACTCAGTCGTGTCAGCGTTATAATCAACAGACACAGGAAGGGGACCAGGCAGCGTCTTCCTCAGAGGTATGGAGGCAACAAACATTTTCAACTCTGGGCTTCACTTGTGTCATTCATCACCAAGACAGGCTCCTGGGAGGACAACTGTGTTTATTTGGAGGCCTGAGTGTAAAGGGTTCACAAAGGACTTGTTAATCCTTACTTCATCAGGAAGCTCTGGGCGTACTCTAGTCAGGGCTCTGGTGTTGCACTGGCCATTGGAAAGTCAGAAGTGGGTGAACTCGGTCTCCTCCTGACTCTCAGCTACCACAGGGACATGGAGATTTTGGCATGCCTCAAGGTGGCCAAACTGTAATGAAATGTCCTGCTGCTCTGCAGCCCCACGAGGTCCTTCCGTGCACATTATTGTAGATCAAAACTCTATCGTGGATCAACCCATTATCATAGATCAATCCTCCAGGCAAGGTCCTTTACCTCCTCTGGTCTTTTTACTCCATGTAAATGAACTGGAGCAATGCTGGGAACATGTCCCGGGAACGCAAATGGTTAACACAAAGCACAGCATGAGCTCTTGAAACCTAACTGAGATGGGGACAAAACAGAAAGTTATGTCTGCACATGCCAGGTGATCATGTACTGTGTTCTTGGAAATCTGGAGGCCACCGAGCCAGGAGCCATATTGCTTGGCATTTCTATAACACCATCCACCCAGTCTTACAAAACCAAGCTGCCATTGCACTGACACAGTGTGGCTGGGAGCCACCAACTGTTTTGTGTTCTCCCCTGTTTTTTCAGCAAGACCCATTCATTCCTGCTTCCCTTTTCAGCAGACAATACAACTTCTCCGCTCCCGGGGCAGTTAAGGATGTATGGGACTCTGTCGTACACCAGGGTCTGGCTGTGCAGGGCGCTGGATGAATGCAGAACCAGAAATGCCTGCCCAACCTTCATTTCTCCTCCTGGTGCCAGTGTTTTATGATGCAGCTTTTTACCACCTCTCATTCTATTCAGTGTCCAAACTAGGATTGCTCAACTGGGAGGACCAGCTGTGTGCGATGAAGACGTCATCTCTAGGACCCTTGCCTTGTTGGCTGAGGACACAAGAAGATGTGAAGTGAATGATGTAGGGATGCTGAACGGGCATGGATGTTCTTCCTCAGTGTTCAGATGGTCACGGGCTGACAGATGTGTCTTTACCTCTGCCATTCAGACTGTCCATCAAGGCTGCTAGGAGACCAGCCTGCTGGAGTCACTGGCAGCAGATCTTTTATTTTCCAGATGCTCAGCTTGTGACCAGGGGCTATCATGCAAATAGACTCAGTCTACAGTGTAGACTGCCCTTACTGCAGGTGAGACCCGAGTTGCTGAGTACAGGTTGACCAGTGGGCATCTGGCATCCCAAGCTGATGGGCAACTCCTCCATGTCTCCAACACCTTGCTTCACTGGGATCTAAGGAAATGACTGAGTTTGTGCAGCAACAGGGTGTTGGCAAGACAAACATCAGGAAGGCATCCCTACCCAAATCCTCTGCTTTTGCAGCAGGGCATATGGAGCAAGCAGCAAATAAGGCCCAGAGCTGGGCAATCAGGTGAAGAGAGAATGAATACAGCAACTCTTAGTTATTGAGGGGCTGTGGTCTAAGTTCAGCCATTTAAATGATGCCACTGCTGTGGTGTTCAAGTTGGGAGCCCTGCTACCCTAGGATCTCAGTGAAGACAGCTGGGCATGTCTGGGAAGTAAATCCCACCTTAAATCACTGATCAGACTTGCCCAGATCTGTGCAATCACTGGGGAGGAACCTGGCAGACTCAGTTAAACGTTAAATGTTGAGTGGGTGCATCCAAATCTGCCTGTGAGCTGAAAGAGGCAGTGGTCCAAAGGGGGGGGAAAAAGTTCACGTGTAATCCTGCAATGTGATCATGCAACGAGTGCCTTTCGCTGCATGATCACGGGATCTCCTGCAACTTCAGGTCTCCCGCAATGCCTAGCACCTGGAAGGAGCAGAGAGGTTGCACAAACATGCTCCAGCCTGGCGTTTCCTAATCCTGGAGCACTTGACTCTGCAACTGTTACACACTTCTTCCACCCTAGTGTGCATGGGGGAGGGAAGCGGGAATGTTTTCTAAGGTTATAAAGAGCCTAACAGACAAATCCACCCAAATCCCACACTCTAGCATTACCCAAGGGCTCCAGTCTGCATCTATACTCAGAATAGGACCAGAATCAGGGGCGCTCAGGCTTCTGCAATGACCCTCCAGTTATTTGTAGCATGCTCCCTGGTGTGATTTTGGCCCAAGTCAAGTGGCACTGATGCACCCAGGGGCCAGGTAAGGTTCAAGGTGAGCAAAGGCCAGGGACCATTTGCAGTAGGCTGGTTGGGTGCCATCACCCTCTTTTTGGAGGCTGAGAGGTTTTAGTAGGAAGGATGGGCCAGTTGGGCTCAGAGCTGCCCTGTTTATTTTTCTGCATAGATGCATCCACGTGAGCCATCAGGGCCTTTGGAACCACCATGATATCCTGGCACAGTAGGAGGCTGTCACCTCTCCCAGGCCAGCTCTGAAGAGCACACGTGGGACGTGCACTCTGCTGAGGCTTTCACCGGTCTGTGCTGACAGCTGTGGAAAAGGAGAGCAGGGGACGCTGCTTTCTCCAAGCCATGGCTAGTCTGACCTCTGTCCTCTGGCTTGGCCACTCATGGGGAGCCCAATCATTTCTTCTCCACTGTGGGCCGTTGGTCACTCTTTTGTCTGTTTTCTATTAACAGCCTTCAGCTCTACTGTAAGGTCTGTCATCCCCACCTGGTCCAGCAAAGCCTGATGCCACTCTTCTCCCTTTCCCAGTCCAGTCTCCACTCCAGAAGTTTCCTTCCACTAGCCTCGTCCTTTTTTCCTCCAACTTCTGGTTCCTCATCCAACATTCATCCTTCCAGTCATGCTCTGTTCCTTCTCAGCCCTACTCTTCCTTGCCAGACCATGGTTGTTCGCACCCACCTCCTCCTTCCTTGGCTGCTTTCTCCAGCCTCTTTCACCATCTAGCCCTATCCCTGGCACCCCAACTCCTTATCGCCCGTCTCGCTCGGACTGGGTCTCACCCCCAGCCTCCTGCTCATTGCTCGCAGCGCATGGACCACTCCCTCACCCACCCAGCATCCCTCGGTGTCTCCTCCACCCAGTCTCCCCTGGCATAATGATCGTTTAAAGCTGTTGAAACTCGACAGCACACAACTCTCCCTCTGCAGCACCTGCCCCCAGTGCTTGACAAATATCCCTGAAGTGAATAATGAGCAAATCAAGTCTCAGCATTCCCGAGGTGGGCTGATACCCAGAGAGGAAGACTGGAGCTCTCCAGGCTGGAAAAGAGATGGCTAAAAGGGTGGGATACGATATATGGTTACAAAATCACACATGGCCCAGAGAGGGTAAATAAGGAATAATGCAACTGGAGAAATACAGCATCAAACGAACCTGGCAGGTGGCAGGATCAAAGCAACAGAAGGAGGTGGTTCTTTACACCGAATGGGGATGTGAAGGGTACTAAAGTTTTAAACCCACAACCGAGCAAATGTACGGAGGAAAATCCCACTAAGGGTGAGTTAAGACAGAGAGCTCACAAAGTCCTGAGCTGCAGATGGTCTGAAGAGGGAGAGGTGCTAGGGTGGATGGCTCCACTTGCCTCCTTTGTATACTTGTCTTCAGACATGCTTTCCTTACCCCGTCAGAAACAACATCATGGGCTGCATCGGCCTTCGGTCTGGCCAGATGTGGCCTCTATGTGTATATATATATATATATATGTCATATCTCCTCTGTGTGTGTATATATCATATCTCATGTCAACGAGAAGGGCAGAATTGGGAATACTGGCCCCTCCAGACCAGAGCTCCTGGTGCCTCTGGGTTCAGAGACAAATTAGACCTCAGGTCTTTGCTGCCCTGGAGGGGTCTGAGTGGTGACAACCTTTGTGGCATCGTGTGATGCTCAAGACAAGAAGTCTGGCCCTGCCAGCAGAGAATCAAATAGGTGGTCCCAGGTCAGGGGTGCTGAGGAGCCTGTTTTAAACTAAGGTATTCAGCATCCTCCCTGGATTTTGGCTGAGGGCCAAAAGGACAGCATGGAGACTCTGTCCTTGCCGGGGGAGAAAATCCAGCCTTTCCCACTCAAGCCGCAGGAAAAAAAAACCCAAAAGCAGCATTTTGTTTCTCAAAGCAAGAAGATAGGGTGGTGGCAGGGGAGAAGGATTTTTGGTGCCCTTGCTGGGCAGGGTGGGAGTGGGACCTCTCGTCCCTTGGTACCCGATGCCGCCGGCTCCCTGGGATGCCGGGAGGGAGCAGCGGGATCGTGACTCAGCCACCACGTGAGCGGGTTTCCTTCCTGCACCACCAGCCCAGCCTTCTGATGTTTTGTTTGCCGTGAAGCTCTGGGGGCCAAGCAGGAGCTCCTGGAAATCAAAGGGAAAGAACAACATCTTGGGCTTGCTGAGGCGGGGTGCACCCCGGCTGGCCAGGGGACTGGGGGGGATATTCGGGGTGCTGAGGGAAGAGAGGTGGGAGAGCTGGAAGGAGGGCACAGGTCAGGTCTCCAGCATGAGCCTTCTTAGCCCCAAACTCTCCCTGCAAGCAGCAATGCTCCTTGGATGCCCTTCAGCCGCTGGTGGGGACCCTCATGGGCTCCCCAGGCTCTGAGGAGGAGGAAGGGAAGGGGCATTGCCCTCTCTCCTTTCTTCTCAGGGTGTCCTCCAGTCCTCTCTCTGCCCCACTGGGTGGGAAACGGGACCCCCAGCAGTCCCTCTTGCATTGAAATGGAAGTAAACAGGGGTGGGGAGGCAGCTCAGCTCTCGTTAACCACCCTGGATGGGAGATTGCCAGATTTTCTCTGCTATCAGACTTCTCTCTGTTGATGCCAAAGACAAAACTCTCGGTCAGAAGTTGCTCAATGCTGGCAAAAAAATGTCTGTAGACTCTTTGGTAGTGCACAGACTCAACTGTTTGGCCCATGTTGGTCTGGCTGCATCCAAACCAGATGGCCACATCGAAACCTTCCGTGGGGATGTCCTCACTACCCCCACCCCAGGGTTGGGGCAGGACTTGTTGGCCTGGGCACCACTGTGGTAATTTCACAGTGTGGATGGCAGTGGTTGAGGTCCAGGGATCTTCCCTGTCCTGGTTTTTTGACCAGTGTGAGCCTAGTGCAGGTCTCTCCATGTGCCTTCCAGTGTTCAGAGATGACCCTGAACACGTACCAGCCTTCAGGCAGGGCAGAGGTTTTGGCTTGAGCCCTGTGGATGGTCCCAGAAGGGTGGCAGGAATGCACAAGCTGCATTCAAAAGAGGAGGGTCTGGCCACCACTGGATTTTACTTATTTATTGCAAAAAGATGGAGAAGATCCCTAACTGTCTCATTCCCTCCATACTCACTGCACAACCTCTCCCTCCTCCCTGGCCAGCTGGGCGCTGCTGGGCTGTCGGACCCAACTCTTCCACATCCTCCCTCTTTTAACATCTCTGACTCCCTGGATGGCAGAGGTGGGCAGGAGCTAACGCCAGACCTTCAGCCACAGAGGCTGGTGTGGGTGGCCTTAGCTCCTGTCTTGAAGGGGCTCTTCTGAGCAAGTCCTTACTGGGGGCTGGATCTCTTCCAGGTGGGCACCAGAGGTGACATGCTGGATTTGGTTGCCACCAAGGTGACTCTGGATTGATGTGAAGCCTGAGCCCACAGGGTTGAGCCTGCACTAGCCAGCCCCAGGCTCTTCTCCCCAGCTCCTCCTGCCTTTGCCTTGGTACCCTCCCACCCCAGCCCCAGCGGGGAGGGAGAGACCTCAGCCTGCCCACAGCCCTGCTTCCCCATCACCAAGCCCTTCTTCCCCATCACCCACCTCCATCCCCTTGCCCCTGTTTTCCTATTCCCAGCATTTACCCTCCCGCACGTAGCCCTGGGGGAGCCGGAGGATTGTACACAGAGGGAGAAGTTATTTTTCCTTGACATAAACATCCAAGCCTTTTCTCGGCCCCTTCGCTTGAAATGTAGAGGTAGGACCTGGACTCATAACATCCGGCAGGAGGGGCTGGCCTTATCTGCCAGGAAACACTCAGCTCCGGATACATCCTCCCCTGCTCCCGGCACCCCAAGCAGCTCCCATTGGCAGTGCCGGGCAGGAAACCACTCAGCAGCTTGTCTCATTCCCTCCTCTGGAGAGACGGGAGGGAGGGCCTGATCCTGTCCTCCCTGTGTGGCTCCCCACGGGGTGCGGCGGTGTTTGGAGTCGGGGTGAGATGGGGGCAAAGAGAGATGGAGGGGGAAGGTGTTTACCTGTGAGCAGAAAGGGGTTGATGGTGGTAAAGAGGGATTTTGGGGGAGTTGGTGGTGTCGAGGGTCTCCCCTAGGTTCTGCCACTGATTTGCAGGGTGACCTCCGTCAAGTCTCCTCGCCCCCTTCTCTGCCTCTACTTCCCTCCCCGCCCTACTGTTTTGAGAGTGACAGAGGGAAAAAATCATCTCTGAGCTAATTTCAGCATCCAGAGCACTCACACGGGGCAGAGACCCCTTGTGCTAAGGGCAGCACAAGCACTTGCTCCTGTTCACAGTCTTGGTAAGATCACGTCCCAATGCTGGACAGAAAAAGGATGGGAGGGAAGGAAGTAGTATCTTATCTAGTAGTATTTTACAAACAGAGAAACTGAGGCATGGAGCAGCCACGTGGCTGCTTGTCATCGGGGTCTACCCCTGCCCAGTGGCACCGGGACAGGCAGACATGGCCAGTGGAGCGAGGATGGAGAGGAGCCACCACCTGCTCAAGGGATGCAAAGGAAATCACCCAACCTGGGAGGGCCAGGGCATGACACACACCACAGCTCCCGGCCAGCCCGAATCCCAGCGCTATCCGGGCAGGTGACCTCATCCCTGCTCCCGACGCCCAGCACCATGACCCACACAACCACGGGGGCCAAGGGCTGGCCAGGGCCACCGGACACAGAGGGCAGAGGACTCACACCCTGTCCACCTCCTTGTAAGGAGAGACCCTTATGCTGGCCCAGCCTGACACCCCTGAGCGGGAGCCTGAATGTGGTGTGAGGTCATTTTATCCTTTCCTGCAGCCCTGATTTGATTTTCCTGCTAGTTCCCAGCCCGTCCCAGCCTGGAGAAAGCAACCCACAAACCACAAGACTCCTCTGCATGCACAGAGATAGCCTTGGGCTCACGGGTTCGGGATGGGGAGGGAGAAGAAACATACCCAGGACTGATGCAGAATGAGTCCCACTTGGGGTGGAGACCCCCCTAACACCCATAAACCACCACAACCATCAGTCCTCTGTGGGAACGTCCACTTTCCAAGCAAAAAAGGCTCCTTCCCACCTCTGTCCGCCACTTATTTTCTGGCTGGTCACTGCAGCAATGCCCTGCATCCCAAAAACATGCTGCGGGGTGAGGGGCAACCTATAGCCTTGCATTTTCCATCCTGCCAGAGAAGGGGTGGATGGCTCCACTCCCGAATTTCATCTCAGCTGCCGGTGTCCTGGGAGGTGGAAGCCGGCTGCTCCCGGCGCTGGGCGTGTGCCCGGATCCGGCCGGCGAGCCCTGGCTCCCAGGGAGCCACACCTTGCCTTGGCTGCGGCTCCCAACGCCCTCGGGGGGCCCCAGCTCCCGGTTGGGGCCTGTAGCTGTTCCTGACATGCAGAGAGCACGGGGACACGCTCCCACCTCTCCTCACGTGGCTCCGGGTTGAGCAAGTGGGGACAGGCTCGGTTCGTGGGAGTCTCCACGCATCCCAGCCCAGCGGGCTGCTGGGGGCTGAGAAATCCCTTTTCCTGGGGAAACCAGACTCCGGCCACCACCGCACGCACTGCTGGGAGCTCTTGGTGTGGGCTTTGCCTCTGCCAACCCTGAATGTGATTCTGCCTGTGAGAAGGGAAGGGGGAGAAGAGGCTCGCGGGGTGTTTCAGTCGGTCCCGTCACTGCTCGGGGCATGGGAACAAGGAGCAGGACAGGCGGGAGCAGCCAATGTCCCAGAGAGAGTGTCTCATTGGGGGGATGAAGGCAACAGCCCAAATCAGGCATGCTGGTGGCAATAGCATGAGCTGACCTTGTTGGGGGGCCGGGGGTTGCGCTCTCTCCCTCCTCACCAAAGCAGTTTAAAAACTCATTACACCGTTCTCAGCTGCCCCTGCAGCAGACCTGGGAGAAAGGAACATTTGCGGAGTGCCCTTGGGTGGGTGCCCCTCTGATGTCCTGGGGTGGGTGACCCTCTAACGAGAACCTACTTGGAAGGGAGCAGCCCCCTGGATTTGCTGGTTGAAAGGCAGGTTGAGGTTTGGTCATGTGCACTTGGGCCACCCCTGCTATGAACAATTTTTAATGTGCTGCTGGGGGGGCTGTTAGCACCCCTCGGCCCTGGGGCACCACAGGGATTGTGTGCAGAGCAGGAGGTGGGAGGAGCAGGACTTCTCCAGCCCTGCTCCTGGCATGGTCCCACCTGAGTCAATGCCACTGGGCAGAGACGCCAAACAGGCTCATGGCACCTCCCTCCCTCCAGCCCCGTCGGGCTGACTCACAAATCCTATTGGAAGAGCGATGCTGCCCCAGCCATGCCGCTGCACCGGCCAACTTGGCACGACACCGCAACGAGCGTCCCGATTGTGTGCTGTGCTGGTGCAAGAGCCACCACAGTTCATGGTGCCACCGGGACACCCAAAGACATCCATATCATTCCCCCTAAAAGGGAAACAAGCTGCACGCGGCCAAGGATGGTTTTGGATGCCTGAGCAATGGGCTAAGGAGGAGGCAGCGTGTGTGATGGAGGGCTGTCTCCAAGGGGCCTACAGCTGGGGGACAAAGGACAACCATAAGCACAGAAGAGGGTCATGTTGGTGCCTCCCCAAATACTCATGCAGCCTCCCATCTTCTGGACCATGGACTCCCTGAGTCAGAGACAAGTCATTTATGGGAGGCAAGCCAGCCCAGTTGGGTTGGGTTGCCTTGGGTTGGGTTGGGTGAGCTCTGGAGACCCCTTCCAGCCAATATGTGTAAGTAGGCATCACAAAGTGCATTAGGAGGCTTGCTCCTCTGCTTTTTGGGGCCAAGCAGGAGGACACAGCCTGGGAGGACACTACTTTGGCAGGTGTGCATGGCTCAACCTCAAGGATCACAGGGACACAGCTTAATTTTATGTCTGGCAAGAGCAGGCTGCGATGCTGGTCCACAGACCACAAAAAGGACTAAGCTTTCCTCTTCACTAGCGATGCCTGAAGGCCACCACCCCACATCCACATACAAGAGCACCCTTGACGCAGCTCCCCAAATTTGACCCACACTCCATTTCTCAGGCCTCATTGCCTTGATCTGCGTTTGCACTGAGGGCCCTTTACGCGGCCCTGGCACTGTGGAGCATCTTAAATGGCACATCAGCATGAACTGTGAAAGACAGCCTTAAATGTGAATAAAAACCATGCTCCAGGCACTGGCACTCGCTCCATAAATAGGCAACATCATTTGCACCCAGCGACACACCGAAGGCAAAGCTTTGCCATAACCTCACTGTAACACCTACACAGGACCTGGCGTTAAAAGGTCGTGTTCGTGAGATGGCGAACGAGGGATCAAGGCCATCAAAGTGACTTGCTGCCCCTGAGACAAACGGTGAAAAGTGAAGGTATGCACACGTCATGCCTCAAGTTGGTTTGTTAGAAAGCAACTCACAATTTGTAAAGATAACCACAGATCTTTTTTATTTTAAAAAATGGAAGTAGAAAAGTTTGGCTGAAAATACCAACAAAAAAAAAAAATTAAAAAAATAGCACTCGCACAGGGAATGTTTCTGTTTTGAAAACTTTGTCAATAGCTACAGCAATTTAAATCATAAAACAATCATCGTATAAAAACATATTTATTTAAATTAAATATTTTATGCAAACTCATATCTACACTCATTCAAAATGCATAGAGTCACACAAAAAAGATGGAATGTATTAGCTTAAAAACCTGTGAACTTGTGGGGGTTTTTAAGTATTATTTGCAATTATTATTAATACACGTTCGGGACTGAAACCAGAAAATCATAGCCATGCTACTAACTAATCATTACCAAGTGCCATACAGTAAACACTAAGATTAATCATGTCATATAACTGATTTAAAATAAAGCTTCATCTTTATGAAAAGGAAGAGAACTCGAGCAATACAAAAGCCAAGGGGAGGAATAATGGAAGGAATAAATCAATGTACAGCTTTATTACAAGCAATAATACGCCAGAGTTAGAAGAGGCATTGGGCACTGCGGCTCGAAACATGAAGCATTCGCCTTCAAAGGATGTTTGATAAAAAAAGTGTCTGCTACATCATCACCTCTTTGCCAAAATGCTCATCCCAGGACCCGTTCCCAGCCCGGCGGGGAGGCCAGCTCACGCCGCCCCCGCTTTGGGAACGCTTTTGCTGGCAGGCCAAGGGGAAGCCATGGAGGGGGGTGGATGTTTGGATGTTGGCCGGATCCTGCTTTTCCAAGCCCTGATCCTACCCTCCTCCGGAATGCACAGGCTGAGCGCCCTCGGGGCTGGCTGCCCCCCTGCAGCCCCCTCCCCACACATCCCCGGGGCCAGCCTGGCAGCATCCCTGGTGTCCCGGCAGCATCCCTGGTGTCCCGAAGCCCCCAACTCGTGGTCTGGGGGCAGGGGGACAGGGCAGGTTTAACCCTGGCCCGTGCGGTCAGGCAGGTCAGGGCGGCTGCAGCAACGCCGATACCAGGAGCCGAGAACGGCTTTCAGACTGTGCGCCCCTTTACCAAAATCTTCCCTTTTCCCCCCATCCCTGCCTTTTCCTCTTCCAGGGAGTCTTCTCCCCTGCCAGGACTTCAAACCTGCCGTTTGCAGGATGCTGCCGTCCTGACTCCAACACAGAGCTGGGGGCACCCCGGAATGGGGGGGCAGCCTTCCCGTGCTCCCAGGAGCATCTCTGCTTTGGAAGAGGGGCTTGGCCAAAGGGCTTTGGCATTGGGAAATCCCCCCCCGCAGCCCCATTCGGAGCAAGGCACCCGAGGCCTTGCACCGGTGGTGAGCTGACAACGGAAATCCTTTACCTACGCCACCCAGGAGACTCCACGGCCCTCGCGGTTCGGACTCGGTCACCCTGAGGGGCGGCGAGCGATGTCCCCAGGGAGCAACGCCTCATAATACTGTGTTGGGTCCTTCCTCGGCCGGTCCAGGCGGCCCCGGCCAGGGTTCTAGGAGACGCTGTAGTTATTGTAGTAGGTGGCCGTGGCATCGGCAAGGACAGAGATGAGGCTGGTCTCGGAGGTGTGGGAGCCGCCGGCCGCCGGGACGTGTCCGTTCACCAGGACCCCGCCGTGGTGGTCGCCGTGGCCGGGGTTGTTGAGATACTGGTCGAACTCGTTGCGGTCCATCTCCCCCAGGAGCTCGGCTTGGCTCAGCTGGTCCAAGGTGTCAAAGCTGTGGTGGTCGGGCGGTGGGGAGAGCTGGCCCAGGTGGGCATGGAGGCTGGGGGGGTGCAGGGAGGGGAAGGCAGGCGTGTAGTAGCTGGGAGGAGGAGGAGGAGGAAGGGGAGGGCAGCTGGAGGCCGGGGGGATCATGCAGGTGGCCGGCTGTGGCATGGGGCTGAGAGGGTGGTGGTTGCACGGGAGGGAGCTGCCAGTGTACTCTGGGGAGTAGGGGGCTCCGGCGAGGTGGGAGCGGTGATGCTCGTCAGGACAGGGCGAGGAGAAGAAGCTCTGCTCGGGGTCTATGGCGTCCAGCGGAGACATCTCTGGGGGGGTGGGCAGCCCGTAGGGGTAGGTGTCCACGCTGGTGCTGCTGCTGCTGCTGCCTGGGGCCTCTCGGTATCCCCGGGCGGCCGGCAGCCCCGGGCGAGGCGGGTACTCACCCGGCCCCTCTTTCTCCCCCCCGGCCCGGCCGCAGGTCCGCTTCTCCGGCACCGCGTTTTGATCCCGAGTCAGGCTGCCCAGCAAAAAACCGGGGTCCACCCGCTTGCAGATCCGCTTGACCTGCTTCTTCCGCCGGGGCCGGTATTTGTAGTTGGGATAATCTTGCATGTGCTTCACTCGCAGCCGCTCGGCCTCCTCCACGTAGGGACGCTTCTGCGAGAGGCTCAGAGCCTTCCAGGATTTGCCTGAAATGGAGAACAAAACTCCCCTTAGTGCCCACAGAGGCCATACTGGGGGGGGGGAAGGGGGCTGCCTCCCCAGGCTGGCAGGCACACAACCCAAGGGCAGGGTAGGCGCTCCCAATATCCGAGCAGGCGCATGGAGGATGCAGCCCACAAACCCCACAGGAGGATGAGATGGCAGCAGGAGGGTGAAGGGGGGGGATTGGAGCCACTCTAGGTCCTCCAACTCCCCCCACCCCAAGTCCCCAAACAGGGTGGCTTCAGGGTTAGCTGAGCCCCACTGCAAATAAATCAGGGCAAATAAACTCCCCCAGCTCCATGGCCTGATCTTGCAATGCCTCTCTGGGACGGAGAGCCCGGCTGCTGAGCGGGGACGGCCGAGGCCATGCCTGGCTGAGCAGGGGGTCAGGACGTGGCGAACCTGGATATGTCCCAGCCTGTGCCCTGCTGGCACTCGCACCAGGGCAGACGGAGACCCGGGTGCCACGACCTTGCTGCTCACTGTTTGAGATACACAAAACGTCCCCAAGACACAGGACAGCGAAGCAGCACTGGGGTGGGGGGGTTGTATCCCACGGTGAGGCTACCCCAGGCTGTTCCGCAGGGTAGGGGGAGAAATGAGGGGATGGATCAAAGCGTTTCATGCCTTCCCATTGCCAAAGAGACAGCAGAAATAACGCTAATAAGCAGAGATGCTGCATGGCAAAGCAGAGAGGAGAAAACCCAAACCACCAAAGAAAACACCACAAAACTGTCCAGAGAAAAACAAACTTTGGGTAAGGGGCTGGACAGCAAAGCTGTGTTGCAATGCGGGCAGCTCTTTCTCAGGCTGTCTGGGCTGGTTGTTTCTGTTTGCCCTCTCGGTTTTGCATAAAAAAAGGGGATTGGGATAAGGGGGAAACAGTGGATGGGGAGTGGGAAACAAATGTGTATTCAAAATCGGTTGCGATCCCCAAAAAGAAACAGCAGAAATACCACCCCACCACCCCCTGGACATGCAATATCGGGGTGGGCTAGTAACTTTGGGGACAAAGTGGGGCAGCAAAAACAGGCCAGGAAAATTTGGAGATCCCTCCTTGCCCTGCATTGGGGGATCCCTGGCATTGGCAGCCCGGGGGTTTGCACCCCGGCAGGGTTTACACCCGAGGGGTGGCAGGGAGTGCACATGGGTGCCTGTCCCCTAGGGTGCAGGAGACCATCAGGCTGTGCACCCTGATGGGTGGCCGGCTGGGTGCAAGCCCCCAGAGTATGGGTCACCGCTGGGGTTCGCACCCTGTGGGGTGGCGGGGTGGGTGCATGGGTGCCTTCTCCTTGGGGTGTGGGACCCCATCAGGCTTTGTACCCCACAAGGCAGCCTGGTGGATGTTGTCCCAGGGTGCTGCACCCTGCAGCATGGCCATGTGGGTGTGCGGGTGCCCACCCCCTGTGTGCCGGACCCGCCTGTATCCCACAGGGTGGCCGGGAGGATGCACGCACCCCAGGGTGCTGCTGCCAGACCCAGGCAGGGCTTGCACCCCGCAGGGTAGCAGGGAGGGTGCATGGGTCCCCATCTGGGCAGGGTTTGCACCCCCAGGGATGGCCGATGGGTGCATGGGTGCCCACACTGGCTACCGGATCCGGACAAGGTTTGCACCCTGGGGGATGCCCGGGTGGGTGCATGGGTCCCCATCCCCGGGGTATCGGATCTGGACAGGGTTTGCACCCCGGGGGTTGCCCGGGTGGGTGCATGGGTGCCCATCCCCAGGGTATCGGATCCGGACAGGGTTGGCACCCCGGGGGATGCCCGGGTGGGTGCACGGGTGCCCATCCCCGGGGTATCGGATCCGGACAGGGTTTACACCCTGGGGGATGCCCGGGTGGGTGCATGGGTGCCCATCCCCGGGGTATCGGATCCAGACAGGGTTTGCACCCTGGGGGATGCCCGGGTGGGTGCACGGGTGCCCATCCCCGGGGTATCGGATCCGGACAGGGTTGGCACCCCGGGGGATGCCCGGGTGGGTGCCCGCACCGCGCAGTGCCAGACTCGGAGCAAGGTTTGCCCCCCCGGAGACGGCCGGCTGGATGCACGGACTCCCACCCCCCCCGGTTTGCACCCCCCAAACCCCGCACCCCTCCGCTCCTCACCGAGCATCTTGCTGAGCTCCGCGTTGTGCAGGTCGGGGTTTTGCACGGCCAGACGCTTCCTCTCGTCCTTCGCCCACACCATGAAAGCGTTCATGGGCCGGCGGATACGGCTCTCGGAGCCCTTCTCCCCCGGCGGACACCGGGGGGGCGGCCCCGGCGGCAGCCCCTCGGCCGCGTCCCCCTCCAGCCGCTCGGGCCAGGGGTAGGTGCTCAGCAGCGCAGCCATGGCCCGGCCCCGCGCCCCCCCCCGCCCCGGCCCCCGCCCGCCTCTGCCCGCTGCGCTGCCCTCGGGGTCCCCGCGCAGTCCCAGCCTCCTGCCCGGCCTCCCCCGTATTTATGAGCTCCTTGGAAAAAGCCTCCTCCAATGACACCGAAGGTACTCGCTGCTCCTCCTTGTTTGCAAACTCCTGAGCCCCGGCCAGGATGGCGCGGGGAGAAAACTTCTCCCCACCCTCTGCCCGGCACCCCCCGGGGAAGCGAAGGGGGGGGGCAGCACCCCGCAGAGCCCCCCTTCTGCTTCCCCCCCCCCTTTTATTATATTTTTATTATTACGATTTTCCCCACTGAAGGGTTGTGAGGAGGGAGCTGGAAATGGCCCTGCCGCCCCCGCTGCCCCCCGCGCCTCAGAGCCCCTAAAACTTCAAGGCTGGGGGAAACGCAGAGAGGAGGGATGAGGGCCCGGAGATTTTTCAGGGGTGGCCTGGAAAGAATAGGAAAATGGCCCCAAAAGGAAAGTCCCTACAGGGTTGCAAAGGGTCCCCCCTCAGCCCCCCTCCCCAGGCTTTGGCAAGCTGCCGTGTGCCTGTTTGCAAGGGGAAATCAAGGCACGGTCCTGCAGGCAGGTACCGCTTTCCCCCCCACCCCACTTTAACCACTGGTCCTGGCTGTGCTTTGCCACCCTGCGTGGGGTTTTTACCCGGCTACCCCAAATTCCCAGGTCCCCTCGTATGGAAACTGGGTCCCGGCGAAGCTGCCAGTGGGTGCTCATCCAGCCTGGTTGGGCTCCTGAGTGAGCTTTGCCGGGGTCTCGCAGGGCAGGGATGGGGCTGGGCACAGCCCGGAGAGGCTGCAACATCCCCAGTCGGTCCCCGCTGCCCATCCCTGGGGCTCTGGGAGACGGTGTGCCCGTCTGATGCTTTGCGGCCTTTTTCTTGCTGCTGCGTTTTATGGAGCGCTACCCCATCCTGCAAAGCCACGCCAGCCCGGCTGGGATGGAAGCAGCACCGTCACGCAACGGGATTTCCCGCTAACCCCAGTTTGGTGCTCACGAGGGCGGGAAAGTCACCCCTGAGAAGCGTTCCCCCAGCTAGGACAAAGGATCTCCAGGAAGGCGACGGGACCAAAAATCCCCAGCCGGACCCCCTCGCCCAGCTCATCCCTGCAACCTGCCCCGAGAAATATATTTAGTCGCTCGATTCCTTTATGATTCTGACCCCCTGACATGGGCTGCAGGGCCGCAGCGGCTCCGCTTTGACTGATTATGGATTTCCTCTCTGCCCTGCCAGAAAGCCGGCGGGCCGGGGCGCGAGATGGGAAGGCATTTCCTCGGGCCGGCCAGCCGCTGCCCCATCTAACCCGTGCACAGAGGGGAAAAACCCAGCGCGGATCCCAAGCCGGGGTGTTTGTGCAGGTAGGCAGCGATTTACCACGTGCCTGGGTGTTCCTATTGACTCTTGTCAGATTACAAGCGATGGAGAGCGCGGTATGTAAATGTAAGCTACGCGGGTTCAGGATGCGCCTGGGTTTCCTGGTCTCTCCCCCTGCTTCGCACAGGAGCAGCAGCCCTGCGGTTCTGTTTTCTCATGGGTTACGGTGATTTTGGGGTCCGGAGAGGTGGAAGCTGCCAACTTCGCTTGCAGCAGAAGCAGCAACTGCCCTTTCTGAGCTTTTCCCCGGGACCGAATTAAAACCCTGCGGAAGCAACAACATTTTCCAAAGGAACTGATTAAATCTATTAAGCTATTTACAAGCGGGCTTGATCAGAGCTGCGTTATCTGGGAATACAACAGGAAGGCAACTTCTCTTAAATCTAAAAGGCGCAGGAGATTTCCTGGTCTCGGGACAGATTTATAAACCCTTTACACACACACAGACACGCAGGCCGGCACATCGCAACTGCCTTTCATCTGTGTTTTGGAGCCGTCCGCGCTCCTGGGGACAGCCCGTGCCGGCCCGGGCTTTGCCCAGCGGGCTCCGGTTCTCTCTGCAAGTCCTGTCTCACGCCTTGAAGTGCCGGGACGGGGCAAGGAGAGAGGATGCCAAACCCTCCATCCTGCTCTGAACAGGTCTCCTGGGTGCATTTTGCAGACGGGAGTTGCTGCAGAGGTTGGGAAGAAAAACCGTAACATCCTTTTTTCCTTTTTTTTTTTTTGGATTTCCCTTTAGTAGGGGTTGAAGCGCACCAAAAAAGACTGCCCAAAGTTGCGAGGTTTTATTTTGAATACGGTGTTACGCCACTTAGTGTTATTTTTTAACCCTCAGGATGCACAGAGCCTTCATATCATCATTATTATAAAAACAATGGCTTGTGTATTTGAGGCCAGAAAATTTTTAGCAGTAGTAACTAGTAGAATATATCCCCTGAAGGGAAAAGACAAGGGACAGACGAATTCCGCTCGAGCCCTTTCACATGACATGCCTCCATCCCACGCTGCGTTTCCAAGGTGCGGTGTGCGGGAGGAAAGGTCTGGGCGAGGATAAAGCGCTGAGCAGGGACGGGACCTGCACCCACCTCCCGCCTCTGCTGCAAGTGCCTGGAAGCTCTCGGAGCAGCTCACCGGGTTTTTCCTGGTCTTTGCTATTCCCTCTGCATCGTGGGGGTAACACGGTTTGACCTCCCCCAGGGGTAAACTAAGGTGGCTTTTCAGAACCCCCCACCCCGAGACGTGCGCGGGGACTCCCGTGCGGTTACGGGACAAAAATACCGCAAAATATTTCTCGTTCAGATTTTCTCCCGGGCTGGAAGACGGCACCTTCCCGGGAGCCCCCACGCCGCATTTTGAATGCAAACAATAACAAACACTCTTTTTTTTATTCTCCCCCTCTCCTTTAGCACCCGACATTCTGATTGCATTAGTAAGATGGGTTTCATTCTGCACCCTACCTAAAATGCTGGTTAAACCTGTCCTGTAGGAAGCTCTGCATTACATAAAGGCAGCCGGGGCCATGTGAAAATGCCACCTTTTAATTGCGACCGTATCGGGGTAATTAGCAGCAGTCTGGAAAAACTCATCTTTACTTTTTATGCTTACCTTCCTGATTCTGGTGCAACGCTTACCTGTATCTGGGGCACAGGAAGAAGCAAGAGCTCTCACAGGGCTTTGAGAGCAGGGAAATTACGGCTAAAAGCTACAAGCTAAAATAGACTGAGCAGACAAAGGGTGGAAGAAAGCTTTGTTCTCCCCGTTTTCACGGCTGGGGAACAGTGGCAGCAGCTCCCATGGGTCAAGTAGAAAATCCGTGACTGAACCCGGGTTTCGCGCCGTGTAGGCGAGACCGTCCCCGCTCTTGACAAATACCCCTTTTTGGTGTGGATGCAACATCTGGCATTTGACTCGGCTTGCAAACGGCGGGTCTGTTTTCACCAAGTAACCCCCCCCCCCTTCAGAGACATTAAAATGTGTGAGAAAGTGCAAATCCTAAATTAGCTCAATATTCACATGTTCCTTAATTATTGATGGAACTCTTGCCTCCCGAGGGCAGTTTTTGCCGAGACGGCTGGGGGTTCCCAGCAGAAGAGCCGGCTCTCAGCGGTGCAGCTCCCAGCTGCTTTGCCGCTGAGACCAAAGAACCGACCCTGCCCACCGCCCGTCCTCCCCGGGTCCCCACCACTACTGGGACCATTTATTTGCTAGGAGGAGAAACCAGAGCTTTCCCCTTACACACCCTGCAGCGAAAAATGTAGATGAAGAAAAAAAGATGCTAAGATTTTCAGCACACACACACTCATGGTGCTGAATACTTCCGCGCTTACTATTTTTAAAATGCAGCTTTAAGAGTTACAAAACAAATATATTTTAGTCCCTTTAGGTTAAAAGGGACTAGCAGAATTTCCTTCTTACACTTTAAAATTTATAAAAATGGATTAAGATAAGAAAAAAAAAATCTTCTGAGTGACTCAGAAGCAGAATTTAAGTTCTGACTTGCTGACAAATCGAGCTTCAATTTGGCATTGGAACAATCTTCCCACTTCTGCCACCACAGAAGTTTGTATTTTTACCATATTCACCAGTCCCACATCCCTAAAACTTTGCTTATCCCCGCATGGGATAGGTACGGAGCCTTGGTTATTGTCCAAGCACTCCGTGAGCTCAGATCCTCGGCCATTAACACTGTGTGGATGAGGTTTATAACCCGTTATGTAGCAAACCTCATATTGCCCAGGAAGGAGGAGGAATTCAGCAAAGACCTGCTTGGGGTGCTAGCAATCCTCACGCCGTTTGAGCACACACTATTATAAGATCCTTTTTTTACGACAGGCGTGATGCTACGCAGTGTTTCCAATAGACTTTGTGTGGTTTTCCTCTCTTCTTGGAGCTTCCTTCCTCCTCTTAGTGCTGGCAGGTTTGGAGGTTTCCTGACGTAAATTGTGCCTTTTGAAGGTGGATGCTTCAAGAACTTCAATCTTGTGTGTTTAAACAGGAGAAAATTGGTTAATTACATTGGTGCATTCAGCTAATTTTCTTTGCTGAGAGCTGATTATTTGAAAGAAGTCAGCACCACAACTGCCTTTTGCTTAAAGGAAAATTGCATTAATTGAACGCGATGCTGAACTGGATGGGTCCCCAAGTGCATTTCTTAAGTTTCACAAAGCAGCTGCGTCTCAGATACTATCTAATGGTCTGAAATTCACATAGATGTAAGGATACGGGGTTCTGAAATCGTAATGGGTTGTCTTGAAACTTGCACTTCATAGCACCACGCATCTATGCTTTGAAACCACCCTGGTTGTTACTTCTTCTGCTTTACATTGGTTGTGCGTAAAGCACTAGAGCTAGTACGTCTTGGAAGGAAATCCAAGGAATGGTGCCTGTTCTACGCATCTGGGTTGTCACACGGCGTGCACCAGTGCAATCTCCCGGCCTTGGCTCGAAGGAAGGCTCTGCAGAGTCGGACACAGCAAGATCAAAACAGCTGAAGCCCATAAAGCTCATGCAGGCTTTGGTCCGATGCTGGTAACGGACTACTTTTCCGTGGCCTCTACTTTCCAGGATACAGTTTTGTGCTTGCAGGTAATTACAAGCACAAAAGTCAGCATATATATTGCCGTTCACAAAATTGCAATTGCAAATCACGTAGCTTGGCACGTAGCAGCCTTTGCACCGACAGTTAATTTCAAGGCTCAAAGCGAAGAACAACACTATACCTGCAAAGAATGGAAGTAACTCCCGAGAAACCATCATCTGTGTAAGGCTCCCAGTGCGAAAAGGAAAATTTCCTTCTATGTCACTGGTGACCCGGGATTACTAAAACTGAAAACATTTTAATATCTACGCTGTGTGTGCATCATTCTCAATTTGGAAGTGAAAGCAGAGTGGCAACTCTCATTTTGCTTAGCTTGTAGGTAATTTCACTTGGAGGTAAGTAATTCTGCGCTGCAATGTGGGAGGACAATGGACAAATATATAACAAAAGACCTTTCTGTTTAAAAGTCTTATTTTCACAGAAACGAAACCAAGTAATTTCTTTGTGCTTACATTCGGCTCATTTCACCATTCGGGTAATGACGTAATTCTTTTTCTTATGCTTTCTAAAAAAAGACCTTCTTGCCAAACCAGGGTTTGGTTAAAACTGGACTCAGAACCCACTATAAACAAAAAAACCCAATTTATTACTTTGAAACATGTTCCTGTCGTTTCAATCGTCCATTTCACTAGACAGTATCTAGTAAGAGCTTTTTGTTGAGTAATGCAAAGTTGGCTGACCACTAACATGCACAGAGCGGAGCAGCTAAGTGAATTGCTTGTTTCAAATGTTAGTCTATTATGATTTTTTTCCCCCTACAACCCATATTCTGCACATGCTATTTCTCTTTGAGCTTGAGGCACATTAAAATCCCACATTTCCTGGGATAAAATGAAATCCCCACTTCTTGTACAAATAGAGAATCTTCTATTTGTAGCTGATACTTCAATCTGAGCCAGTTTAAATCTTAGGTATACTGTACTGAACTGTAGTAACACCATACATTTAAAGATTCATTCCTGGTTTTATTCTTTGTATAACTACACTGGAATCTGCCCAAACACTCCTAAGAATTAGCACACAGAAACTCATGGAAGATTAATACAGAGAACAAACAAGTAAGCCCAGCAGTATTTGGAGAAGGAAACCCTATTCCTTGACTAGCACCTTTTTAAAGTGAAATCCCAGACTGTGAAGTTTAGCTGCTTAAGAGTTAAAAAATAAACAACATTGGAAACAGTCAGGCTTGGCTTCTGCTAATAAAACTCCAAACTCGGGGTGAAATGAGAAAGGCTGCTTTGAAGGGCACCTGCAAAACTTAGGATGCTTCAATATAACATGAAGGATTATTTTGCTGTCTTCTTCCATTGAGCAGATTATTTTTTTCACCTCAAGCATGGAGCTTACTCACAACTCTCTAGCAACCTCATGGTATTAAGTGGTATTTCGTTTAAGGACGCCAGGGAAGAAGCCCAGCCATAGCAGCATCGTAATGGCTAATATTTGTATAGCACTGAAAAGCAAATGCTGGAAGGGTTAAAAACTACTTGCATGCCAGCAGTGAAACACAGAGAAAGGCATCTTGTTCTCCCTTACAATACAGTAAAACTACAGTAATTTTGCTGCAATGAATGAGCATGTCCGGAGGGCAAGAAAGGTGCATTGCAAACCAAGATATCTTAAAAAGGAAGAGTTCAGCTGCAACTAAACCACCTGAAGCCATGTGGAGTGTGTGCTGCAGACTAAGTTTCTCCCCCTGGACAATAAAGGCAGCTTAAGGAAATGTTTTCATATTAATGTCTGCATCTTGACAATGTTTTTCAAACCATGTTAAGCAACTCAACTGAGCTAAGACAATTAAAAAAATGTACCCATTTTATTCAGCAGAACAGGCCAAGAGGATGTTTTAGATTTACACTGATGAAACACAGCCAGGCCCAAAGACAAACGAACAGCTAACGGATTGGAATTCTGGTCAGCTCCTCTGGATTATGCTATGATAACTGGCTGGCTTTCAGGCTTGGGCTGTCAATTTGCTGTGGCCAAAGCAGTATCAGAACCCGGCTCAAGGGTGGTGAATGCTTCTTCCCATTCCACCACTTTACTTCCAAGCTCACCCATCCCCTCTGACAGCGCTTAGTTGAGTGAGACTGAGATGCCAAAATCCAGCCCGAACGTTTAAGCTCTCATACAAAACAGCTGGTGGTAGCGCTGAGTTCCAGCATTACTTATTTCCAGGTTTACAAACAGAAACAAGCTCTAATTTGGTTATAAATCTAAACTACAGGTTTTCAATGTATAAATGGCGATACTAATGCATCTGACTAGCTACGCTTTTAAAATCTGTTCGGTCTCCTAATTTCACAGAAAACCTTGCTCCACCCAAGACAACTTTTTGAATGCCAGATGCACCACTGAAGGTACCGTGAATGTCGCCTGGGAACCAAAGATTTAGATATGGTTAATAAAGGCACAGCTCCTTTAGCTTTGTTGCAAAGTTACAATTGCTTGACAGTAGTTAACTACTGGCTAGGAAACAAAGGGAGGTTATTTTATTTCATTCTTTAGTACTGACACTGAGGCATAAACCTTTAATTAGACTAAGTATTTTGCGAAGAAACAACAATCATTTTATATGTAAAAGGAGATCAATGAAAAAATTAGACAACACTGCAAAAATCAATGGAAAAATACATACAGCTTTGCAAAACCCCTCCTGTTTTCAGAAGCTGAGCTGGGCTATCACAAGTGAAAACAACAGTGGCAGCACTAAAGGCAGCAGTAGGGTGACTTTTTTTTGGTCCCTGGACTGAGAAAAACGCAGTCCGGGTGAAGCAGCAGATAGTAATTCACCACCTTTCACAGTCTTAACCGCAGTGGTTAAAACCAGGCTTGATTTTGCTTGCTGTTATCAGACTTGAATGGAGTTGCACCAGAGTGAATCTGGGCTGAAGGCAGCACAGGGTCTGCTGTGTTAAAATACAGCTCTTGCAAAGCCACTACGGTGAACCGTCTGCCACGCTGGAAGGGGCAAAGCCTCACTGGTTTTTATCAAGTCTTGTTTTGCAGACATGCAAGCCTTGGCCCTACACATGGAGACCTTTTTAACATGGCACTGAAGCTCATGTTGGCCTGCCACCACGTTCTCCCTTGAAAGAGCTATATTTCAACAGTCTGGGGTTTCAGGTGGAGGTAGAGCAGTGTGCTCAAGACTGGATTACGATGTGAAGTCTGGCTGGTGTGTTCACACAGACTTCTCCTCTAACACGCTAAAGTTCGAATCACCTCAGAGTCCCAGCTTGACTCTTAAATGGTTAAATGTGCTTGCAGTGCTTCTTTTTTTTTCTCTGTGCTCCTTCAATACACTCATCTGCCTCCTCTTTTTGCCTTTTGTGTTTCTTCTTATGGCGTTTCTTTTGCTTTGCCTCATAGTCCTTTACGCTGAGATCTTCCTCATCAGATATTCCCGTATAGATTTCTCCACTGCCCATATTTTCATCACAACTAATGCTTTCCCCTTTGTGCTGCTCTTTATGTTTCTTTTTCTTTTTCCCTGAGTGACCCTCATTTAACAGAGCATCCAGTTCCTTTCCATTCAAGCTACCTATCTTAGATTGTTTCACTTTTGGTTTCTCGCAATGCTCTGCACTCTCTGCCTCATCTCTCTTCTGCTTCTTCTTTTTCTTTTTGACTTTGGTTTTCAGTTCTTCTGAAGGCTCCAAAGCTTCGTCAGCTGTTGGGCAGGAATTGTCTACCTTTGTTGTTCTTTCATTCTGGCATCCCTTCAGTTTCGCCATGCGCTTGGCGAAATATTCCTGTACGGTGAGAACGCTCTTCACTGTATTGTAACCGTCTGCAGGCTCAGCCAGCCAGTGGTTTCTCTTCTCTTCCTGAGACTTGGGATTGGTAATATCCTCCTGCAGGTGAACAAAGAGGAGCGGGAGCAAGAGTCAGAAATAATGGCTTTAAACATAACATTACTTTTTTGCACACTAATAAGAAAAATATTAAAGAGCAATATGGCGCTTTGAAAATTAATTGTAAAAGTATAGACTTGGGCAGAAGTGAGAGGCAGTCCTTAATGCAAAAGATAGCGTAGGTTTAGGGAGAAGAGGCGGCAGTTTGGAAGGCAGCAAAAGAATACAGAACAAGACAATTCTCTGTGGCTTTGAATTTCTTACTGTTTACCTACCCCTGTGCAACTCATGCAGATTATGTATAATACTATCATACTCAGTGTATTACACTCACTTTGCAAAGGCGCGTGTCTCTACAAGATATAAAACAACATGAAAAATAATACAGTACAATCTATTAGCCTGTGGCATAAAGGAAATCCCATGCCTGGAATACCTCTACAGCAAAGTGAAAGAACTTAAGATATACGGAGCAATCCAGCATCGATGCGTCTCTTCCATCTTATCTGATCTTTAGAAATGTTTGTTTCGTAGCTGGTTTACTGTCATTGTGTCCTAGATGTTGTTATTTAAACACGCTCCATTTGATCATACGTTATCAGATGGCAAAAACAACATCACAGGTTAGATCTTACAAGGCTTCTGCATACACAAAATAAATAGCTGCTGAACACCAGCTGCAGGTGAGTATCTATAAAAAGAGGCTAGTATCTAGAAAGTAACTATAAAACAAAAAGCAAAGTATAGCTCTGGAGGGATGTTATGTATGGCATGAAGAGAATTGACTCTGAAAAAGCAACAAATGCAACAAGATGAAAATACATAACTTGTTAAATTATCTGTGACTTACAAAATAAACAAGCCAAAAAGGCAGCTGAAATTCAGACTTGTTTACATGGATACCAGAGCGCTCAAAACCAACCCTTAGTGGCATATCCTTTTGCTTGGCAAAAGTCACAAACGATTCTTGGAAATGTCCCAAATTTTACATTGGGTTTTTTTTTAAAGCCTTGTACGAACTGCAGGTAACCAAGCACACCCCTCTCGATGGGAAAAGCTGAGCTGGTAAGAATTGTGTAGAATCCTAACCAACATCTGGCTTACAACAGGATTCCTGAACGGGAGGTAATCCGCAGCTACAGAGATACTTCACTGTTTTTCCGTTCATAAATGCACGGATAGATAAGAGCATCCACTCTACCCATGCATCTTGTATGTGAAGCTAAGTGACTATAAAATGCAACCAAATCAGAGCAGTAATATTTCATGCCCACTGATACACAGGGTGAAGGCCAGCAGGAAACTGGGAGGTATAAAACCACTTATCTCAACACTTTATAGTTACTGCATGATGGTGTAGATAAGTGATCTGGCTCTCTTCAGGGCATCATTAAACTTGCTAGCTGAAGTGGGGTTTCTTGGGGTTTGTGAGTAAGGTTTTGCAGGTCTGACTCCTTATGCATCCACCACCTTTACTCACATGAGCAGGAATGCAAAAATTTGTGTCATTAGTGATGCATTACGAGTAGCGATTTCCTCATACATCTGCTTTCAAGAGAGCTATTCCAGTGGAACGAAAGTAACGCTACACTTGAGATGCCAGTAATGTTTGTGTGGGCACTTATAAAAATTAGGTACTTTTCGTGTAGGAATAGCTTGTAGCGTACCTTCAGGTAAGTTTATGAAGTAACTGCAACTATTTGACTTCTGGCAAAGAAGTCTGCAAAGAGATGTTGAACACGGGGGGAAAAAACCCGCATGCATCTCCACACACCTACACATATAGGTTACATTTGAAAGGGGAGCCGCAGTCGAAGTTTGACAAGACAGAATCCACAGAATAAATGGATTGAGCTACGTTTGTAGTCGCTCTCCTTTTAATAAGATATACCTCCCAACCCAAGCAAGCAGCGTTAGTGTGGATCAAAAATAGATGCCCTGCTAAAGCAAAGTTAAACAGGTCACTTTCTTTTCCTTTTCCTTCTACCCACAGCAGGATTTTGACACCTTGTATTGCAAAATGACAAACAGTCTCCCAGGTTTTCTGCCTCAGATGTCAGTCAGAACAGTTTCCCTCCCCACCCCAATATGTAAAACGTACTTGCGACCAGAACACCAATTACCCCCTGGCCAACCAGGAAAGGATTTTCTCATTCCCTTGGTGACTTCAAGTCCTGACAACTTAATGACTGTAATTGAAGGCAAATATTACTTGAACTCTACACATTTCTTTTATAAAATACATTAGGCATAAAAAAATGTTCCTTTGGTTAAGCTGAAGAGTTCAGAAGGTATGCATGATCCCAGAAAATAAGAACCTTGCTCAGAAACTCCTTTATTGATAAGAATTTTAATAACCACGGGCCACTGAACACAGAACTAACAGGGCATGGAGACAAGCAAAGAGGTGCCAACCCTAGAAAACCTCTCAGTTTAGGAAAAGCTTATGTGAAACCATAAATCACCTGGAAAGGCTGTTAAATGCCAGAAGTGTTCCCCCTCCCATCATGTACCTGTCCTAGTAGCCATGGGAACACCGCTGAACTCCAAACATGGGTTTTCTCTAACCTCGCAACTCACAGTTTATGCAATTCCTCCCCTGCTTGCCCCAACACACGCATATAAAAGCTTCAAAGAAAAATACTATATACATACTTAAATATGTACTGTGTTGCTGCAACTTCTGAAAAGCCATTTATTAGACAAGATAGAAGACAGAAAGAAATGCTCCTGCTCCAAAGAACTGATGAGCACGTAAAAGGAAAAGAGCAATCGTGCTGTAACTGGTGGGAGGCCTGAAGATTGGTCTTTGAAGGAGACGTGTGTGTCCACACTGAGAGTTCCAAAATTGCCAGCGAAATCAGGCTGAGAAGATGAAGTTAAAAGGAGTTGGGAATACTGGCCTCTAGGGAATTGGTAGGATGGTCCCAGCAAGAAAACAGGACTGCTTGAACCATGGTGTTAAATGTGGAATGATCAAGAGGAAACAATAGGAAAATTCAAGGAGAGGCTGGGAAGTGCACAGGAAAAGATGAAGGTCAATTATAGCCAGAAGTCCCCTGTAAATATCATCTGTTTATGTACTTAGTTAAATGTATGGAAAATAATTTCAAGCACATAAAGCACTCTAAGTACCACCGGGGTTTTTTTCTGCCTGCTTTCTTCACTTGAGACACACACAATGCTGATTTAATCATTAGTACACTAAACTTATAGAATGAAATCCTGGTTCTCTTGATTCCTGCAGGATCAGGATTGCATCTCTAAGGCACCATACTCTCAGAGCACCTTTCAGCCACAGTTATTTAGTGAAGAAAAAAATAGGGGATTATCGTCAATTATGCAAACAATTCACATCACATCGTGAAAACAGTTTGGCAACAGTAGAAGCCCAAAGTGGAAAGTATTTAGACACCTCATGAAATCAAATGAGTTTGAAACCCAAATATCTTTGGAGATTTAAGACCTTAGGTTGAAGAACAAAAATCCAAAAAGAAAAATTGCATCCGCATGTTACTCTGGGAGGAAAAGTGAGATATAACCAAGCAGCAAAGACAAAGGGTGCCAGTACAAAAGTACCAGAAGTAGCTTGGATTAATTCAGTGAAGTTTCCCTCCTCTTCAGATTGCAAGTGTTTCTTTCTTAGCACTTAAAGCTTAGAATAGGGGAATCAAAATATCTACTCTACAGTCTCAGATCTGCCACATACAAACTACAATTACTTAAGTAATTTCACTTGCCTTTGCTTCTTCACTTGCAAATGAGGGGGTACTAATTCACAAGCAATTTTGTTAGCTTAAATTCACAAAAATGACACAGAAGGGGTGAGCATAAAGGCAGAATAAAGATAAACTGTAATTTCAGTAGATTCTCACTCCAATTACAGAAAATGGGCTAGATGAAGCAAGTAGAGGCTAAAACACTAGCCTGAGTTACAAGGCTATCACACAGAATCACAGAATCACTACGGTTGGAAAAGACCTGTAAGATCATCAAGTCCAACCATCAACCAACAAACACCACCATGCCCATTAAACCATGTCCTGCAGTGCCATGTCCACACGTTCCTTGAACACCTCCAGTGATGGTGACTCCACCACCTCCCTGGGCAGCCTGTTCCAGTGTCTCACCACTCTCTCAGTAAAGAAATTTTTCCTAATATCCAGTCTAAACCTCCTCTGGCTCAACTTGAGGCCATTTCCTCTTGTCCTGTCGCTCGTCACTTGGGAGAAGAGACCAACACCCACCTCCCCACAACCCCCTTTCAGGGAGTTGTAGAGAGCGATGAGGTCTCCCCTCAGCCTCCTCTTCTCCAGACTGACCAACCCCAGTTCCCTCAGCCGCTCCTCATCAGACTTGTGCTCCAGACCCCTCACCAGCTCCGTCGCCCTTCTCTGGACATGCTCCAGCACCTCAATGTCCTTCTTGTCGTGAGGGGCCCAAAACTGAACACAGGATTCGAGGTGCGGCCTCACCAGCGCCGAGTACAGGGGCACGATCCCCTCCCTGTTCCTGCTGGCCACACTCTTTCTGATCCAGGCCAGGATGGCGTTGGCCTTCTTGGCCACCTGGGCACACTGCTGGCTCATCTTCAGCCGGCTGTCGACCAACACCCCCAGGTCCTTTTCTGCGGGGCAGCTTTCCAGCCACTCGTCCCCAAGCCTGTAGCGTTGCCTGGGGTTGTTGTGACCAAAGTGTAGGACTTGTCACTTGGCCTTGTTGAACCTCATACAATTGGCCTGGGCCAGTAACGTTATACTGCAACAAACCCTTTCTGCAGTCTGGCTGAACCACAGTGATTAGCTACTTTCTTGTTGAGAAACCGTAACAATAAGATTAATATAATCCAGTTCTGTTTCTGCTACTTCAGATCCTCACTGCAGAGGTGCGTTGGTATGACCCCAATGCGGTGCACAAAACTTGACAGGCAAGAACTGAGGGCATCCCTGTATCTTTCTAACCCAGGTCTAGCTGTAATGGAGAGAAGCACAGCAGATTATTCATGAAGAGTCACTCTGGAGCTTTGCAGACATTAAGGATGACAGAGTCTTGCTTTAAGGAGTTGACAACCTAAAGTTAAGTATGAGCATAAACATTTGGATTGGGATCAAACAGGCAAGAGAGTGAACAAAGACTTGTAGCATGATGAGTTTAAGCAGGATTAAAATAAATACATGCATAAATAAGGCCACGTACCATCAGTTCTGAAGTCAATTCTGGCATAAGAACAGGTACCCAGGAGGCTTTAATGTTTTCAGTTTACCTGATTAAGACTGGTATACTGCAAACACCATCTTGTGAAGAACTAATGATAACAGACTTCCAATACAGAAAGGGCTGATGCAGAGAGAAAAGGGGACAATTTTCCTTGTGCTTACGAGGAAGAGGACAAGCAGATGTAAAATACCAACATGAAACTTTGCTAGTAGGACAAATCTATCAGTATATATGTGAAGCCTCAACAATCACTGGGAGTCTCAACCACTGAAAGCAACTCAGACAACTATCAGGAAAGCATTAGGTAGAGTTAATCCTTGCTTGGAATGGAAAATGGAAGATCTGGACTCTAGAAGCATCTTCCAGCCCTGTAACACTTAAAAAACTTACACAGAGATATAATTTGACCTTCTGGTAATAAAAGAGGGTTTTAATGAAAGAGATGAAAAGCAGGAACACTAAACCTGGAAAGAAGAAATCCTAAAAATTCAGGTCACCCGCAATTTCCTTCTTTTGCTGACTCTGGTATTCTAATCACCAGGATACCTCACATAACCATAGAAAGATTTAATTTTACTACTATTTATTCTGAGTGCCAATATAGCAAGGAATCCACTTATGGGAAATGGAAAGAAAATCCTGCATGTCTAATACCTGGCTGGGCTGTATGACATGATAGCACTTTTTAAAAGGGCAAGTTCCAATTACTATAGAGATGCATTTTCCTGTTTGACTCCAGTAAAATAAATTCTGTGCTAGAATACACTGAAAAATCAGCTGCTATCTTGCAGTTGGATATCAACTACTATATTCCACATGAACTATCAGCTCTGTCTCTTACCCAGCAAGAACAAGGAGAGAGGTTAGGAAGTAACTAATGGAAAGGGGACAAGGAAAAACCTTGTAAAAAAATCCAACCATTTTCTTCATGGAATTATGAAGATCCTTTTATGCTACACCTGCCTCCATCTGCAACTACAAAGGAACAGAATCACAGAATCATTTAGGTTGGAAAAGATCTTCAAGATCATTAAGTCCAACTGTTAACCTAACCCTGCCAAGTCCACCACTAAACCATGTCCCCAAGCACCTCATCCACACGTCTTGTAAATTCCTCCAGGGATGGTGACTCCACCACCTCCCTGGGCAGCCTGTTCCAGAGCTTGACAACCCTTTCAGGGAAGAAATTGTTCCTAATATCCAGCCTAAACCTCCCCTGGCACAACTTGACGCCATTTCCTCTTGTCCTGTCACTCGTCACTTGGGAGAAGAGACCAACACCCACCTCACCACAACCCCCTTTCAGGTAGTTGTAGAGAGCAATGAGGTCTCCCCTCAGCCTCCTCTTCTCCAGACTGAACAACCCCAGCTCCCTCAGCCGCTCCTCATCAGACTTGTGCTCCAGACCCCTCACCAGCTTCGTCGCCCTTCTCTGGACACGCTCCAGCACCTCAATGTCCTTCTTGGAGTGAGGGGCCCAAAACTGAACACAGCATTCGAGATGCGGCCTCACCAGCACCGAGTACAGGGGCACGATCCCCTCCCTGTTCCTGCTGGCCACACTCTTTCTGATCCAGGCCAGGATGGCGTTGGCCTTCTTGGCCACCTGGGCACACTGCTGGCTCATCTTCAGCCGGCTGTCAATCAACACCCCCAGGTCCTTTTCTATGGGGGAGCTTTCCAGCCACTCGTCCCCAAGCCTGTAGCGTTGCATGGGGTTGTTGTGACCCAAGTGCAGGACCCGGCACTTGGCTTTGTTGAACCTCATGCAATTGGCCTCGGACCATTGATCCAGCCTGTCCAGATCCCTCTGCAGAGCCCTCCTGCCCTCGAGCAGATCAACACTCTGCTCAACTTGGTGTTGTCTGCAAACTTACTGAGGGTGCATTCAATCCCCTCATCCAGATCATTGAAAAAAGACATTAATCAGAACTGGCCCCAGTACCGGAAGGAGCAGTCAGACTGCTCTTGTTGCAATTAAAAATGTCAAGGAATTTTATTGCAGTAAATCTCTGCTTAGAATAATTTTGAGGTTATTCACAGAATCATTGATTGGAAGTGACCTCTGGAGGTCTTTAGTCCAGCCTCCGGCCTGGAGCAGGACTACCGCCAATGCCAGACCAGGTCAACTTTTTGTAGCAGAGTCATGGAAACCTCCAAAGACAGAGGTTCCACAATCTTTCTGGATACCTGTTCCGACGTGGCACCATATCCTAGCGAGGAAGTTTTATTACCACATAAAACAGCACCCGTTTCATTCTACTCTATAAATCTAGAGGTGCTTGGTTTTCAAGTACATTTACATTGTATCTGCTGACACCATTTTTTATTTTAGTTTTAAATTCCATGGTGATGTGTTTCTATTAAAACTGCATTCAAATTCTCCCAGGCAGTCATGAAATTATATTTTGTATTTTTGCCAAAAACTCATCCCTCAGCAAGTGGCCAATTTTAGCATTTCCATTTATTATTATAATTCACACATTACTACTGCTAAAATAGAAAGCTACCATCTCTCTTGCTGAACGTAATCTCTAGGTATCCAAAACGCCATTTGCTTCTCATATAAACAATATGTTTTTACTGTCGTACGACATACTGGATCCCAGCCTGTTTCCATCAATGAAACGGGAGCCGTACAATAAGCTGTAATACTCAGCCAGGTTTTGCCTTCAGCCTGAAAACAACAGCGTAACAGGAAGCAACAGGGTTGCAAAAGTGCAACGGATTAAATTTTGGCCAGAGACTTGATTACAATGATAGTCATGGGGATTCATTCCAGCTGTCATTATCAGATCCTGGTCAGTCCTACAGTACTAACAGTTACAATACCAGCAGTTACAACACCTGTATTTCTAATGTCAGCTTGGGAACCCTCATACCGTGTTGCATAGAGCACGCAAACTTCCTCCTACTGTTCTTACACTTTTCAGGAAAAAAAAAGCATTCATTTAAAGTTTTAGCAAACAAAGGCAGCGAGTAAAATCCAGGAGCAGAAGGCAGCCTGTGAAAGGCTAAGGGAGAATACACACAGTGAGATAACACACAAGAGGTGCAGACGACTGAAGGCACATAGGGAAAGAGTTAAAAAATCAGCACACTACAGAGAAGAAAAATTCTTTTCATATCTGGAGAGAGAGACATTTAGATATCCTTGTGACATCTCATTTCACTCTAGCTACACTGCTGAGGCCAGCAAAACCTCCTTTCCTTTGCATTTCCTTGCAAATTACATCTGTGCATTAGACTGAACATAAACAAAACTAAAGGAAGAGATTTCCCCTAGGATCTCTCTATTGGCATGATCCAGGGATCCAAACATAGTGACTTCATCTTCCCAGAAGCACCTAAATCAATTCTAACAGTTCTGTTCTCACCTTGAATAACAGAGGAAGTATGGTCCGGCAAAGCGAACACAAGACTGGAAAGGTCACGTTTCCCAAGTTCTCTTCCCAGCTGGTGGGAAACCCTGGAGAAGAAGTTATTCCCTCCAGCTCTGGCACAGGCTATCAAAGCACAAAACATGCCTTATCAACTACATGAAACTGGCAGCAGAGCTAAGAGTTTCATTAAGTGTTTGTGAAGTGCTTTGAGATCCTTCAAAGAGGTATCACAGATGTGCAAGGCACTGTGCAAGTACTGAAATAACCCCGCTGTTCCACTCACCTGACAGCACTACGTGGCTATGACACTTAACAGCGAACAGACACACCACAATTTTTGTCTGTTCTGCGATATACCCGTATATAATCAAATCATCAAAAGACTCTCAAAGGTAGTATTTTAAAGGAGCGGGCAGGACTATAATCAAATCAGTGCAGACTGGTCTTTTCGTTCTGTACCCGTACCCTAAATGTCAATGCCTTCAAATGTCTGGGACAGTCATCCCAGTAGTGTAGGTATTGTTCACATGGCTGTACTACTGCAAGGCACACTCAGAAGCAATCCAAGATGTCTTCTCATAGTAGTTTGTTACTGTCATGTCATTCCCTGAGCACTTCTCATTATTCCTTTGTAACGTGTGTGGAATAGGCAGCTGCTGTTAATCCTTTCTAATCAGGATTCAGAAGACCGAACCCTTCTTGATCCTTGAGTTCAGGATTTCATCCTATACCCCACAGATACAGAAGAAACTGAATTACTGAGAGAGTGGTGAGACACTGGAATAAACTGCCCAGGGAGGTGGTGGAGTCACCCTCCCTGGAGGTGTTCAAGGAACATGTGGACGAGGCATTGTGGGACATGGTTTAATGGGCATCGTGGTGTTGGGTTGATGGTTGGACTTCATGATCTTACAGGTCTTTTCCAACCTTAGTGATTCTGTCATTCTGTGTGATTCTGTGACTCGATGAGAAGTAACAAGTTGGCTTGGCCAGCCAAACTGCGAATACAAGCAAAGGTATTAACAAGGGCTCTGAAGATTTCAGATGCCAAGATAAGCCACTGAGAGAAAGGGTGCAAGAAAAATCATTGGAAGCACCCAGAGGAGAGAAAGGATTTCTGGTAGCAATTCTGAGAGCAAGCACAGGCAGCATCACAGCTTGGCTTCTGGTGGAGAAAACTACATGTACTTTGAAAATAACACCTGTCTATGTAAAACTTCACTTCTATCTCTTTTCCAATAATAAACGTAGAAAAGCATATCTGTGTATAAATAAAGTGCTTGCAGGAGCACTGGAAGCAGATAGTTTAAATCGCCAAACCTTCACTCCTTTCCCCTTCCCCTTAGAAAATGCTTCTCAAAAGGAAAATACACACTTGAAACTCTTCCGCTTCTTTGCTCTGAGAGGGTAATACGCTAGAGAGCTGATCCACGTATCAAAATCAAGTCAGAGCTCTGTGCAAGGGTACAGACATTTCCTGTTTTTCAGTACAAGCAGTGGCCGAGGAGCTGCTGAGAAATACCTTGTGTCACTTTTTGTCACTTATTTATTAAGTGTGCCTACACCATGACTTGGTTCCTTTTCTCTAAGCAGGTGTGAAGAAGTATTCACAGCACAGGAAAATGAATCAGAACTTCACAATTTAGAGCAGCATAGACCATAAATACCAGCAGAGCTCTCCTGCCTGAAAGCGTGCAGGCTAAAAGACAGATGCAGAAGAACAAAACAAACAGCAAGAATGAGAACTGAAATCTGAAATACAACTGCACGGATGTGTGTGCACATTTTTTTCTTCTCTCCCATCTATAAAGGTCTGAAGAAAAGGGTTTGTCTGAGGAAAGGGTTTTTTTTTTCAAGAAATATCACTCAGGCAGTGTACCTACAGTTCATATGGATCTTACTCTTATTTTCAAGAATTCACACAGTACAGCCCTGCAACTATAACCAAGCCAGGTACATTCTCTTACAGCCTTCTTTCATAAATTTCTGCATTTTTTTCTTCACTGCTGCCTTTAGTTTTGGTGCTTCCTTGCACAACTATTCTGACAAGTCAACCCCTCAGATCAATCCAAATTAGCACCCATCCTCTCCCCCCGCAAACCAACCCGACTCTTCTGCGCTGTGCTTCATAATGCCACTCTGTTTTCAAACGCAGACGTTAAGTGTTTAACTAACCATATTGCCCGTGTCCTACCTTACCCTTTTACTCTCTGATATGCGTAACATCCTGCCCTTGTTCTGTCCATCATTTTATTGTAAGCTCTCTGGGGAAGTAATTAGCCCACATGCGAGCACTATATAACATAATTAACAAATAATAACCACCAAGAAATGTAGGCCAAAAAAGCAAAGTTATCAGAGCAACATTTCTGCAGAGACTTGTATTGTTCTGTACTCACTTGCAGTGTTAGCTTCCAGGTTCCTGGAGGCACATATTACACTCCAAGCAGCATAAAAGCAAAGGTGAACACTGTGCTTTAAAGAAGACATAAGATGTTCTGACTTTATTTGGATTTACAAGCTTTGCTATTTCTACACATTCGTTAACATTACCAGTAGTTAGTATTTACACAGAACACGACAGTTAATAAATTTCAGAATTTGAGCTGAAAGGCTTATCATTTAGTTCTAAATTAACTTTGGCAACGAGCGTATCAAAGGAAGGAAAGACAGGATGACTGTAACTATGAGCAAGATGCAACACAAACTTTGTAAGTGACATCATTTAGTATGGAAAAAACTGCTTGAGGAGGCAAGGACAGAACCTCCGTTCTTGGGTACTCATCCCCACACTCCACAATGGCGAGTAGGGAATGGCAGCAATTGTTGCTGTCCCAACAAGGAAAGCCTAAAAGCTCCCTCTTATTTCAGCAGGAAACAAAATATTTCCCATTCCTGAGGCTTCCTACTGTAGGACAGGTATTTTAGCCTCTTGCACACTTGCTAGGAAGTGTAAAGAGTCCTGGGTATCCCTTCAATGCTGTCTCTATCCCCTTGATACTGAAAAATAAGTCTGGCTGTTAAGGTGCCAAAGCAATTAGACAAAGGTTTCTGATAAGCCTGAAGTAGACTTCCCACTTCCTGGGGACCTGGGGAGCTACGGAAGCATAAGGAAGGATGAAAGAAGGGGAAAAAAAGGAGAAAGGATCAGTTTGGAGTGGTTATGGGGATGAAGAAAGATGGCACTTGCGATGTACAGAGGAGGAATAACCAGGAAAGAAGAGGGAGAAAGTACGTGATTACATCTACACATTTCTCATCCTTGAGTATGTTAGCAACGGTGACCGTACTCTGAAATACTGATTTTAGATCCAGCAATAGCTGATCTTGTCTTGACGCACCAAATTAAGGTGGTCCCTACTGAGAACATGACAGCGAACAGACTACTTCAGCCACAAGGCAGGTGGAAAACTTGTCATCAAGCAGTTGGCACTACTTCATGGGTAATCCCTGAAGACGACAAGTGCCAGCATGACCTATCCAGCCTTGTAGCCTGAGCAAGACAGAGCACGTATGCTGTGACCTGCAACAAAGATGCTGGCTTTTCATGGTCACTTTGTGAAATCTGCAATCTTTGGCAGAACTTTGGCTCTATCAACCTGCAAAACAACTCATCTGTTTTAACCTATGCAAGCAAGTCATTTGAGGAAAGAATAGCTTAGATCAGCATGTACAGTATCTACATTACCAAGGCCTGCTTCAATGCCAAAGAAAATCTTAAACACCCAAGTGAAGAAGACAGGTCTTGTGCTTCAAAACTGATAGATAGCCGTATGACATTGAGACAGTTTGTATCCTCACAGTCAGGGTCTTATCTCTGCTTTTCTGCTCATATGCAATCCAGCTCTGATCTCCCAAGAATTAAAGGTGAAAACATTTAGTCTATTTGTGTTTCACATCCGCACCTGTCCAGACTGCTCTTGGGTTTACATTACTTTCCTCCCCTGGGAGTGAAGAGCCTCACTTTCCACCTTCAAACCCCTCCTCAGACTTAATTTCCTTTGGCTTGCTTTCCATTGCTAACCTTTGTGTTTCTGCTCTGCTTTTCTTGCCTCCCTTTGACTTCTGCACCTTGCAAACCACAGCCTTCATTTCACATCCTTCTGTGCTGCTTCCTTTCCTCCTTACCTTTTCTTTTTTTGTTGGCTTTTTTTTTTTTGGTGATGGTTGCATCTATAATTTTGACCTGGGTGAGTTTTAAAGACACACGTCTTTCATTATGCTAAGTATTAGCTTTATGGTACTGCATAAAGATTTAGCGGTAATGTAAAAAACGACAATGAGAAAAGCCCCGTGCCTGTAATTCCAAATAGATTTCCTAGGATTTTATTATTAACACTTTATGTAATGCCCTAAGGGGAGTGAAGTGCTCTATGGTTGCCCAGTGAACCACACAAAACACATAACCGGTGCCTCAAGAGACTTGCAGGTTAAAGCTATCAGTGGGTACAAAACAATACAAGTAATTGCCAGGTAGGCAATCCCGCAGGCAGCGTGCGTGTTCCAAGCCGGAACATCTCCTGGCACGGGAGCTTTGAAAAAGGAATGGGAATGGGATACTTATCACAGCTTAACAGCAAACTGTTCCAGGAATAAGCAGAAAAATGAAGAGAAGACTCAGGAGGAAATGTCAGGTTAAAGGAAAGACCAATTTGTTCCCAATGTTTCATTTGCTCCTAATACTCTGCCGTCTACAGGTAAGCAAAGGCAAACGCCGTCAGCCACAGCTGCTGTCCCCAGTCCCTCGGCCGCGTCATGGGAAGCTGTTCTGTTGAGATGGAAATGGTGTTGGTTGGGGTCTCAAATCCTTAGTGGAAGGCTCGGAGTAGTTCACCTAGATGTCTTAAGTGTACTAAAGCAGAGAGAAACCAGATGCCAGACAGCACAGAAATTCTTGGTTTATGTTGAGCACTAGAAGGGTGTGGAGAGAAGAGGAAAGAAGACCCTTGCCCAACAGACCTTAGTGGCCTAGCATTTCGCAAGAGCCCAGAAGCTTTAAAAGATTTTGTTTACCCCCAATTAGACTCTAACAATCCACCCTTAAAAGCTGCTTTCTACTTTTGCTTTACCTCCTTTCAGTCAATCTTCCTACTACCCTGCTCTCCTTTCATTAGGCAAGCCCTCTGCTAATCCCTTCTGCTACCTGCAAAAGCTGGGTGGTCCCTCCATCTTGAGCGGAGCTCCACCACCAAGTCAGCCCGTCTCAAATCTCGGCAGTGACTCAGCAATGCCAGCTCAGTTTTATTTCTTTCCTTCACTACCCCACACTTAATGCCATAAGAAAAGCAGGGGGGTGGGTGGAGCCGCGGAGTTTTTAAAGAAGTCATTCCAAGCACAGATGAAGGTCATGGCTACTCCAAGATCTGAGCTCCATTTTTCATTTAAAAAAGGATAGTTGTAGTAACTCTAAGCAAAGCAACTTGGCTTCCTGTGGCTTTGCATCTTGCGGCTGAATGACCCCATATCTAATGAAGTGCAAGTTCTGATAGAAGCTGTTCCTGTGGTTACGGCATTCATAACGGCTTTCCTCTGTGCGCATTCTCTGATGTCTAATAATACAGTTGAGCCCAGCTGGGAAAACAATTTGTCTTTCCTCTTTATGTGACCATTTATTTTCACAAAAAGTAGGAACTTAATATTTGTAAGGCTGCTGTCTGCCTATGTAATGTGGCTGAAATCAGTGAGAAAGGACAGAATAGACAAACAGAATAATCATAGATGCTTAATTGACCTGGAAACCAGGCTTAAAATGAACTAGCACTTTAAGTAGTTAAAATGATAGCAAAAGAAACTCAGTGTTGATAAAGTAATGCACTTGGGTGAAAGATAACCTAACATTAAATAGTATAAAAATGAGGAAGTCAGGACATATTTCAGCAGTCCATCCAGCCTGCTACTGCTCCTGACAGTTCTGCATGTCTAAAAGGTGGTATACATTAGTAGTGGGACAACTTTAAAAGCAGCATACCACACAGATACAGGTTAAAAAGAAAATCCATGTAATGCTGATTAAAGAAGTCCAAAGTCCCCAACAGTAAAGTGTGCCAGCACTGCTTACCACTAATGACATTCATCCTACCTTTACACCGGTTTCTCAGACATATCTCATTCATGAGAACATGATTTGCGCTAAAAGGTAGGTGTCGATTTAAGATGGAGGTGAGCCTCAATGAGAAATAGGAAAACAATAATGATGGCATAAACCACCACTAAAGACGATTTGGAGTAACTGGCTGATTTTGTGCTGAAGCAGATGAGAAGCAGTCACAGAGTCTGTTCCACCACCTCTGCTGCAGAGGAAACCACCTCGGGAAAAGGGGCAATAACATACAAATGGAAGTGGTGATGGTAAGGTGCAGATGGCAACCATTAACACGGCTATTTTTGCAGCAATAAACACCTCTTGAAGAAAAAAAGATTCCATGCTAAGTCATAGGTGGTAAGAAGCCAACACGTCACTAAAGAGGAGGAATTGTTCAATTATTATTCTGGATATGAGCATTGCAAATGCAGGCACTAACAACCATGTTACAACCTGTTATCAATCTGTTTTCAACCGCAGCATGTTGAAGGGATTAAAAGCTAACATCGCGCCACCATTCCTCTTAAAATCCTGTGCCAGGCCAGGGTCTTCCAATTTCTCAGCTTAAATATCCATACAGTTGCAACATCAGACCAACTTTGTTTGTTCCTAATGAAAGAGGTGATTCACTTCCTTTCAGGGACCTACACCATAAAATGTTGATTAAACCACAAACTGCCCCCAAAATTTAAAGCAGAAGGAAAAAGAATACAAAGTGAGGTGTAAAAGAAGATGGGAGTCGAGGGGAAAATCAAAGCAGAGAATTCACCAGGAGGTAGAGATTTTATCAAAGTGATTGGTTCATTAGGCAGAAAATTCGACTGTGCATTAACACTGTACAGTAGTGTTTTTCGTTAGTGAGTTCTTCAGGGCAGACACCTTTGTCTTTATAACTTGTAAAACACCAATTAGTATCTTGGGCAGACTACAAACAAATCAACGTTAAAACAAAGCAGCGAAACAGAACGATTTGTATATCCTGTTATGCCTGGAGTCACTAGGACAGATTCAACTCTCTGGAGAGAGACCATATTCTGTTTTCTCTAATAGTCTTGCCCGTGTGTGCTGCACATCTGTAGTAGTTAAAAAGCACAAACTTTGATTTATCTCTCTGCTTTGGTTCAGAAGTTCACCATAGGATGCGGCTCTGGGAATTCTTGTTACACTTTTTCTGTGTGTGTATTCAAGCTAGCTTTAAATTAGTAACAGTATAACTGAGGGTACCTACTACACGTCCCCTGACGGCAGATGGGCACATTTGGGAGATTAAAGACCACTGGAATGGTACCGGAGGACTACATAGGGTGGAAGGAGCCAGATCTAGCTCAGTCTTGTCCCTGTGGTGGAACTGGGAAGGGTCCCTGGCACGAACTGTCTCCAGAACTGTCTCTCTTCGTGAGACTTTGAAGCAGAGCTTGGGAGGGAATTTATTTATGTGGATGACTAGTCACCAGGACCCAGGAGGGAAAAGGAGTACCAAACTGTGTGAGCAAAGGCATACACAGTAACCCAAGAGAACTCAGCAAGCTTCCCTCTTTCAACCTGCCCTACCCAATACAGCATCTTCCCCCACTTGCCACACACAGTTTCTAAACTGGAAAAGCCATTTAATATTGTTTAACTCCCTAAAACATGTTCAGAGGAAAGGCCAGACACAGCAAAAATCTGTTGGCTTAGTGTCACAGTAATGGTTAAGATGCCATACTACAGATTCAGAGTCTGAGCCTTCCCCTGATTGACACTAAAGGGCTGCTCAGGTTGTACTTGCTGTAAGTAGAAAGATGGTAATTTAGACTCATGATGGAAAAAACCTGAAAATAAGCCAGCCACATCTCTGCCTGGCATGCCAGAAGCTATTAAAACTCTAACCAAGGCTACAAGTAGGAATGTATGATTTGGGGTTTACGATTCCTAGAGCAATGTTAATGTCAAAGGTTGGAAGAGAACAACTGTCTTATCTCCACGTTCTACTCCCTACGGTAAAGAAATAATGATCATAAATAGTAGCAACAGAGATGCATGTTTTAAGAGTTGGAAAAGCCTCCCCATGTTTAGTCAAGCATACAACAGACTGTGCAGAGTCTGTGAAGTTCACGTAAGAGAGGCACTCATTTAGTGTTTTTTATAAACACATCCGTCAAGATCCATGCGAGCAGAGCTGATCCCTCTTAGAGAAAAGGTGATGGATTTGATGAGCCCTTAAGGTCCTTTCCTAACTTACCTCCTATGAAAAGAAACCTAATGCATAGAAACGCAGAAGACAAGAATTAATAACTGCATCCTGCGAGTGAAAAATGGTTCCAGATCACCTTGCATCTTGTCCTGAGAAGCCCTGGTGGACAGAAGCTTGGTAACAGAAAAGGGTGAGATTTAGAGATCTCAGGAAAGAGTTAAATATTCAAACAGGTAATATCTGAATTTTGAAAGAATTTGGCCACCAGAGCTACTTCCCTGCAACAGTTACAAGAAGCTTCTGCCAATGTTAACATCAGAAGGCAGATACTGACAGGTTTTTTTTGCCCAGTCAGATGCCGGTATTGACACTCATTTACGCAAGCCAGTACAAACACGCATAAAAGGACATTTTCTATAGCAACGGCTTCTCAAGTAACTAAGGAATTTACCAACAGTCATGAAATCTCTGGCAGGCGGGTGGAAGGCGGTGGGGTTAGCTTCCCAAATGTCCTGGGGCACGGAAAAGCTGATGCGACTCACGTAACAACGGTTCCTACTGCGCTGCTGAAGCCTGGGTAGTTTGAGAGATGAGTGACAACCTCCCTGAGCTGTGCAATATGCAACAGGAATTATTGAAACTTGGTAACGTGTCCCTTCGGACGGTGCCCAAGTGATGTGGAGGATGGGTGATAAATTACAGTTGCACGTCAGGCTCTTCATGAAGGGACAGAAATTTTTGCAGAACCAACAGCTACTTGAATTTTTCTTTAGACTGGAAAGCAAATGGCAAGTTTCCTTACACAAGAGTTACTGACGAATTGTTAAAACTCAAAGCAATAAATAGTATCCCTTCTATGGGAAAGACTCAAAATACTTTACCAGCGTTAGACCTAAACATGACCAAACTATTGTGAATAAGGGAAACTTGCAAAGAAATACTAGTAACAAAGGCACGAGTAGCAAAGGGTGGGTAGAATTACCATCCAAATTTCTGGCTCTGCATTTTATGCCCCAGTTCATAGCACACGATCTAACCAGACACAGTGCAACCCTGTGCTGGTGCAGAAAGCAAAACCGATTCAGAGAGAGGAAGCTGATCTAATTTTGCGAAGTCTAGGGGAAGGGTGAGCTGTGCACAGGAGTGGTACGTTCCCTTGCAGACTGGGATCTCCACACCCAGTGCTCAGACCAGTTTCCAGTTTTCCTGTCTTGAAGAAAAGAAGATGTGGGCGTAAGCTTGGAGCTGAACTCCCAGCTCAAGCTGCTCTGCTTCTCAGAAGACCATCCTCAGCATCCCTGTATTTGGATTTTGAATCCAAAACTGTCAAAATGTATGCCTTTAGTCCATCACTAGTTTGAAGGCAGAAGAAAAACCTTAGTCTCAACAAATTTAATCTGATCTCAGATTCGCAGCACTTCAGGAAAAGATTCTGCAACTTTCACCAGCAGTTGTGCTTTTGTCTTTAAAGCAGAGCTGAAAATAATACGAATCCTGGAGAGCTGATAGTCATGTGAGAAAGACGACGTGAAAGGTTCCAAGATGATTTTTTAAATACCAGAAGAGAACGTCTGGACAGGTAGCTGACAGTCTTCTACAGATGACAGATTAGCCAACTCTACAGGGTACAATTTGCATCTGATTCACAGGGACTGGAAGAGAACTAGGAAGTTGAGATTATAATGAGATTAATCATACGACTCTAGGGATCCCATTCATCCCACTGCTGAAGGGTCCTAGAGCTGCTTTGTACTGTCTGAGCTGCATTTAGGAAGTGATTTTGGGGTTCGCTGGGACAGAAACATATCTGATTGGAAGGAGGGAAGAGATAAAAGTTTGCTGGTTTTCCAATCAAAGCCAGCCTGTATCAGTTATGTGACCACGAGCTGAGATTAAGGACTGTAGTAAACCTCAAATTCCAGACTAGAGCTGAAAAGCTTTGAGATTTAATGCTAATAATTCATACAGCTCTCACAGTTACCAGGAGTGACTGTTAAAAAAAAAAAAATTAAAAAAAAAAAATAAAAATCAATCAATCTGGAGGAACCGTTCTGCATCCTGAAACAAAGGGAAAGGATGAGATCATACCTATTTCTTCAGCCTTGGTGAGGTCTCAAAGTTAACGTATGAAACAGACGAGGAGACTCGCATTAGCAAGGCATGCCAATGTCATAGCAATAAATAAACGTTCAAATAATAAGGCTGCACCTTCAGTTGATGTGGCAGCATACTACACTGCTGTCAAACCTGGGCAGACTGCATTAGTCCCAGGATCCTTGGGTGATTGAAGATCCGGCGCCACACTTACCTGAAGGTAGACTTCAGCGCACAGCCACTATACAAAGTGCTAGCTTGCCAAGCAGGCAGTTAATTAGAAGAGAAATGCTGTGCACTTCCAAAGTCTCTTACCCACTATGATCTTCTGTGTTGAACTTGGCATTATCATGGAGTTCTTGAGCTGTTCTACCAATAGGGACACCAAGGCCCAGAAAGCAGTGAAGCAGTTTGCCCCAAACTGTATAGCATCAGTATTTGATGTGGGACTCCTGGTTTTGTTCCTGATTTCTACTCCTGGGCTTTGGCCACTGAGATGTATTTCCACATGTGGCCAGAAGAAGAGCTGCAAGCAGGGTCTTCTTGTGCCTATCTTAATGGCAAAAATTATGAAGTGAAACAGAAACGAGCCGGTCTAACCAATGCATAACTGTGTTTCTATTTTTCCAAGAACTGGTTACTAACCTAGAGTCACAGCGCAGACCCTGGCTAAGATCCTGGGGTCCAGTCACACCGAGGCTCAGGCAGCCCTGGTGGAAGGTTCTCTTTGCTCCAATTCACATTCCCTTTAACTTAGACCCTTCATTTCTAGGTCACATAAAGACAATACATAAAAGAAAACCTCTGATGTTTGTCTATAAAGACACTCACTGTCCAAATAACCCCTTCTTTGAGGACAATTTTTGTCTGACCTTTGTTCCATAGCTGATAGTACAACTCTGATTTTTATAAAAGTCTCTTAGAAAAAACAGTTAAATCTTTTTTTTCCTAAACTTAAATCACCTTCTGGTATTAAGTCTAAACAAACAATTAGGAGTCATGCTGAATTTATGCCCTTTGGGAAAAAAAACCCACAAACCCCCACAATGTCTACAGAGATGTCTATTGACCCAGCAGTTAGCAGAAATGCGTTGGGTTTTTTCGCTGGCACAAAAACAGCTTTCTAAACAGCCAGTGACCCACTTTCACCCAGCTGGCCTCTGAAGTTGAGAGAAGATTCATACCCTCTAGACGTTAGAGGCTCTGTTTGAAGTCACTGCTGTCAGGAGATGGTCAGTTTACGTCTCCTGTCCTAGGACAGGAAAAGGATGCACTCTCAGCTCCATGTGTTGCAGTGAGATAAGCACAAAGATTTCTGTCCTATGCCCTTATCAGCTTTTCCTGCTACTCTCCAGAACAGACACCACCAAGACTGGCAGTAAAAATTAAACTTGCTTAAGCAAAAGTTGAAAAAAAAAAAAAAAAAAAAAAGGAAAAGAAAAAGACTCAAGTATTTCTTATAACTGTAATCCAAAAGGTTGAAGTTTTGGGAAAAAATTAATGTTAGGATTTTGGGGAGCACTGAAAACTACCTAAAATCTTCTGTAGCCTCAGTATAAACTGATCTCTTCCTCTGACACACCCAGGATGACTTACATTTTAAAACATCTCACTAGTTAAATAACAATCTTTACTACATGAAAGACAGAAATATTCCCCTTGCAAATAAAATCAATTAGCTGGACATTCCTTGCATATGGAAATTATGTTGATATATTAAAATTTTTCTTCCATGGTTTCCTTTGCTTTTCATTCTCTCTCTGCTGCTCCCTCCTTCTCTTTATGTTACTTCTGTCCCTCCACCTCGGTTTCTTAGTGTGCAGAGGACAGGCGAGACAGAGCCTCCAAGGACCTCGGTTTATCTCCTATCTTTCCATCACCTGCCCACATATGATTTAATTTATGGGTGTTTCAGTCTCCACCCTGTATAAAACTGGTGTTACTTCTTGTTAAAACATTGTCATCCACACGTGAGATGGACTCAACATCATAGCAGCACATTGGTGCAATAAAGGGATTTTACAAAATTACAGGTTTCTTTCTAATCTTGTGGAAGATGCAGTTGTGCTTCCCAAATTCTCCTCAAATACTACTCTGGTGGATGAGCAGCACTGTCAGGATCCTACATCCATGCCTAGATATGTTTGTGTGTTTCAGGGATGGTGCAAACTGCCTGTGCAGTGCAGGTCCAGGAATCAGATCCCACCATCCCTGGCTTTCCACCCATCGCCCAAGTGATAGCAAGTGGCATTGACATTCATCATCCCAACTGGACAGGTGTACCTCCCAAAGCCCCTTTAACACATCAACACCACTTTAGGAGGCATCCTCAACTAAGACTTGAACATATAGGTGCTAAATACCTTCCAGATAGAAACCAAGTTCCCAGTCTCTCTACAAAGCCCCCCATTTTCATCTGCTAATGTATATAAAAACAAATACTGTTTAGCATATAGCCAGGTATTATTGCCACATAGCATATTTCAGAAAGATCAGCAATTGCTCTTACGTTCCTCCTCAGCCCTCAGTATACATCATTATTAAAATTACGTCTGCTGACCATCTATTATTGTCTTTCTGAAGTACCAAAACCCAATCCATTCTTGCCCACACAAAGGAAATAAAACGGCGCAGTCATTTTACACATTTAAACAATTTTAGAAAATGCACCACATTTAATTGCAGCAGTTATTAAATACACATCATAGAAGTCATGGAGTGCCATAAAATCGTGGGGAGAACTTTATTGACGTGCAAGGTATCACTGAAAGGCAAACCACAAGAAAGCCCTTGGGTAGTTCAAGACTCCTGAGTTCTAGACTCACTTCTGCTACTAATTTCTTGTAGGACAAGGTATTTTGGGTAAAGTTTAAAAGAACAGTCCAGTTTCATTTTTAAAAGCACACAAGATCCTCAAACATATTAACTTTCCAGGTGACTTAAAGACCTACCTACATATCTACATACACAGAAGAACATCTGGAGATCCAAAATGAGCACTAGCCACTGAAGCTAAAATCCATGTACTGGTTCCTAGTGCAAACTGGACTTCCCTGTTAGGTAAACAAAGAAGGTTCTGAAATTTTGCTTTTAAAATTAATGTGCTCCTGATACATTTTACCCTTAAAGCTGACTCAGTATCCTCATTAAAGTGAAAAAAAATACCTCCCTACATCCATGGAATACCAAAACTTAGTTTGTTATTCTTACTGCTATTGAGTAAGGTTTTCAAAAGGAAGATGTTGATATATTAGCACTTCTCTAAGTCACTCCGCCATTTCTCTTTAGGTTCTACTACAATAAAGAAAAATTTACTCACTCGAATCCCCACATGAAAATATGATGAAATGATTCTTGGGCAAGACAAGAACTATGGTGATGGCATAAAAAATGTCAAATATTCCTTCAAAACCAAACTGCAATGAAACAAGTATTTTAAGACCCTAACCACATGAAACCAACAACAGCATTAGGCACAGCATTCTGGATAAAACAGCATGTGTGTGTATGTGCATGTGTCCGTGTGTGTTTATCCCTAGATATCAGACAGAACAGGAAAGGAAGAGCTGAAACACTTGTCCAGAAAATCCTCAAAAAGCAAACACAGCCAGGACAAATTTAGAAGCTTTACTTAGCTGTAATATCAAAGGCAGAGCTGACTGCAAAAGCAACCACCTCTCAAGAACGGCAAAATAAACTTACCCAAGTCTCAAGAGGAAAACACTGATCAGAGACTGGATATTGTTAACTGCTGCTGTTTTGGTTAAGTGAGGTCCTTTTTGACACTACTAAGATAGTCTTGTCAAAGAACAACAAAAATGAAAAGCAAAAAAAAAAAAAAAGAAAAAGGACAGACAACAGCCATTTCAGGGGGAACCTGTTTGGCCAAGCCTGGCTTTGAGCTGGTGTCTGAAGAAACAAATCTCAGAATGAACTTCCTAAAACATTTTTTTTTTGGTCTCCTTTGGAACAGCGGTAGAGGGCCTTTTGCAAATTTCTATAGTCTGATTGGCAACTTCTTTCTTGATCAAAGCAAAAGTCTGAAACATATCTGAGAAAGATTTTCTGAAAAAAGAAAAAAAAAACACAAACGAAAAAGCATTTCATGCTCAATTCAGAGGAAAGTTTTTCTAGCAGAAACTAGGCTATTTGAATTTTTTTTAAAAAAAAGAGGTTTCCATCAAATAAAATGAGCCAAAAGCGACACATTTTAATAACCTCCGTCTTAAAGATGTGCAGTTTACATAGCTCTATGCTCATTACCTGGATATGATACCAGTGTCCTGAAATCATGGTTTAAACTGTATGGCTTTCTATACAGTGTAGATTAATTTGCTTACATTATGCAGAAGAGGATTTACCTTGGACTCTGAAAAACATCCGGATCTCTTCTTTTACAGTAACCATAATCACAACCTTATGCTCAGAAATAGTCTGCATTTAGATAGGAGTGTGGCATCTGCCCACCTCTGCCAAAAAAAAAGAAAAAAAAGAAAGAAAAAAAGAAAATCTTGAACTTGGTTAGCAGCATGCCTTGAAATTGCTGCTACTTCACCTGGGGAAGTCCACCTTAAGGATTTATAAAAGCAATAAAGTATGTGTGTCAACATGATCTATACCATCCAATGGATAAAACTGGCTTCAGAATTCACCCTCGGAGTGCCAAACTCCCTCTGTCTAGATATTCAGAAATTTAAGTGATGTCAAGCAATTTCCCTTGGCTTAAAGTAATGCCAGTAGACAGACACTCTGACGCCAAGAAAGGATGATGGCGAGATAGTACGTCCCTCTCATTTTCACAAGAACTCGAGGGAACTGCTCCCATATCTTTAGCAGAATTAATCAAGATAAGTTAATGTGTGATAACATGTATCTGAAGCACTCTGAAGGGAAGAAAACCTGAGCAGCTTCTGGCTCTCCAGGATTAACTTTAACAGCTCTCCAAGAAACACAAATCTTTCCTTTTCTGCCCTGATCCACCCCCAAAACAGAGTTCATACTGCAGAGTCAGAAAAGTTGAGGATGGAAGTATAAAGTATGTCACAGGAACGCGACATGATGGAGAAGCATCTCGTAATACAGAGGCACTGACAGACTATTGATGCTGTTACACCCTGGCAGAAAGAAGTTTTTACCTGACCTGCAAGTAACTACTCCTACTGTTACTCTTAAAATACTCCATAGTAATAATACAGAAATGGTTTCTGCATACACAAGCATGAACATTTTGAGGTATTTCAGAGAGGTCTAAACTATATTTTATTGCCACATTACAAATGGGACACGTTTTACGTTAAATGCAAAAGTCAGAAACTATCGGATCATTTGACTTGTGGGGAAGGTAGGAAACTGGAAGAAGGTTTTGGCTGCAATCGTGTAAATTGGAGTATAAAGAGACTGCTGTCTCTCCGCACACACAAGCACACACGCACTTTTATCTCTGTAACCCAAGTGCACCAAGCAAGCTGTTGCCTTCCCAACCAGTCTTGCCTTTCGGATGATATTCCTTTTTATTCTTCTAAAAGCTCTTTTCGTGAAAACAGACTGAAAAGATGAGCTTGACTTCTTACTGCTCTGTAACCAAGGCCTTACCGTGCTGGTTTGCGAGACACCAGAAGGTGGGCCACGGGGCGATTGCAAAACCCCCACATGCAATCCGTTCACACTCAGCTGACGGGGACGAGTCACTGCATGCAGGCAGACACGGGCAAGAACCAATTCCCCACAGCAGCCAGTACCTAATTAAAAAGCTAACTGAAACAGTAAAATGAGGGGTTTGTAAGATAATGTGGTTTTGCTTACTTCAATATAAACTACTTTGGTACCTCTCTCGCCCCCAGCTGCCAAACACTTGGAGGTAAGATAGTCTGCAGGATGTTTCTCTCAAAGGGGCTGTGGTCCTTTGATTAAGAGCTTGAGAAGCGCTGCCTTCCCCAGTGTAACACAGCAATTAACACAGTTCTTAACCAGCTATCCCTGTCTAAAGACTCCAGTATCTGTGTAGCTTTATTCATCACAAATGAGGTACTTTGCAGATTCAAGAAGTCTTCTAGCCACATGACAGTAACTAACGCACCAGGAATCACATGCTAGCAAGCAAATATCTGCATCGGGTGCTTTGAAGTGTTCAGAGGGAATTCCCAATGAGTGCAATGAATTAGATCTAATTAATAAACCATACTAGCAAGACATGGACTGTCTGTATATTTGTGCTCATGATCACTTCTAGGCACATACAGCCACAGATGTGGTGGTAGGCAAGCACCAGGCATGTGTACATTAAAGAAAAGAACATCGCGTATAAAGAGTTAGATAGCCAAAGGCATCTAAAAATATCACCCAGTATTTTTACAGAAAACACTATTTGAATGGAAAGCTCTAATGCTCCATTTTCTCACCTGCACCATTCACAAGGTGACATATATAAGCAGCATCCCTGATGGCATGGATTAATAGAGCAACTTCAGAGGATGAGTTTCTAGCCAGGTATTTATAACACCTCCCATTGTGAGTGAGCCGACTGTACTTATATAAGAAACTGTAACCCAAAAAAGGCAGAAGTGTCAATGCATCAAAAATGAAATCAAACAAGAAAAAAATTCCGAATTTGTCTGTTTTGTATGCAGGCATGTTGGCTTCAGAATAGCCTTCTAAATGAAAGGTGATTTGACCAGTATATTTCCCTGAGGCATAATCTGCCTCTCTAATAAAACACTAACTTCTCTGCACTAACTGTGCAGCCATGAATAATATCACCTGAAATAATGCGCATTTCTTTAATTCAGCAATATACAGAAGGATGCAAAAAACATTCCTATGTACAACAAATGAAGAGCAAAGCAGCAGGGCTGACATCAAGAACTCTCTCTTCTTTCGTACTTCAGAGTTATTCTTGCCAGATACTAATACTGAAAAACTAAAATCTTTCAGCTCCAGGTGTGTGACCCTGAGTTTCAAAACCTGTATTACACAGGGAGACAATTTTCAAAGCTAAACACTAAACAGTCACAGAAGTCTATGGGTGCTGGAGGGATGACTATAACCCAGATCCACAAGAATATTTAGGTGTTCAACTCTTTCAGCACCTTTGTGCTTTGGCATTCAGACACCATTTTAACTATGTAGCTACGTGTTATGTTTTGCATAGGACCTCCCCTCATACAGCGAGCAGGACAGACTTCTTCAGAGATGAATCAGAGGTTTGCAGTGAAGGAAGCAGCACTCTGCGGGACCACATCTCATCTGGTGCAAAATGCATAGAGCCAAATGAACAAGAGTTTTGTGGTTAAATGAGCTGAACACTGACCTGAGAAATTCAATTCTACTTTGGCCTTGGCCACAGAGCACACTGATATGAAGTTATGCCCTTAATTTCTGTTACTCTTTTTATAAGTGCCTGTCAAAAACCTCAATCTGAAAACTATTCAGAGCTTTCTTAAGTCAAGAGTAGCAGTACTGTGAATACATGCCACTCTGTGATTTGCAGTAATACGAAAACAAAAAAAGCTGAGGTCTCAGCTATCTCAAGCTGGAAACCTAAAATCAGTAGACGTCTATACGGCATCATACAAAATGGGGCAGCTGCGCCCAAAATTACATCCTAAGAAGAGATCCTGATATGTGCTCGTTTCCTAAAACAGGCCAGGGCATCGTATGCCACCGTCATTTGGCCAGGGACCGTGCTTCCAGCTTAAGAGCATGGACAATTGGAGGCTAGTGAACAGGCTGGTACCGCAGCCTTTTAAGTTTACTATTAAAAAATACAGTTTTTGAGCTTCTCTGCCTATCAGAAGGTTGGGATTGTACCCTCTCCATCTCATAACAACATTGTGAGGACTGGGACAGGTGAGGGGGAATTCTCCTTGCTCAGACTCCTCCAGATTTTGACTTATCCTGCTTCATGATATAACAAACTATCCCCTACAAGTACCTGATCTCTTCCCCATACCATAGAGGAAATGTTGACAAGAAAGGATGTAGATACTACTGTAGCAAACAATGTAGAAAGCCAGCAAGAATATTCATAATTCTGTCTTCTGAGCAGCATTTGAATTGTATGTAGTAAATAAAGACCAAGGCCACACCCTAAACAAAAACAAAATACTTAATAGTTCTTCATTATGTGAGTGCTATTTCCAGAGAAATTAATAGTACATAATTATGTAATTAACAATTATGATTGTCTAAATAATCTTATTGTAGAATTGGAGGGAGTCAAGTTACATGATCAATATCAGATTCAGCATTTCTAGTTTTTCAGTACTTACACAAATTAGTATTTGAACTAGGTTCAGTATAGTATGTTCTGTATTGAGAAATTATATCATATAGCGGAGAAAAAGGATGAAATGAACATTAAACTCCTAACTGCAAAAGAAGTGCATTATATAAAAGCCTTCAGGAGATGCAGGCTGATCCACTTCAACCCACACAGGCTACAGGCACAGCCAACTCACATCCACGCTCAGCAGCCAGCCCAAACTCTGTCTGCGAGAACATGCAATCCCAACCTTCTGTAAGTACAAGCACGAAATCTGGTCGACAGCTTAAACATTCCTTGTATGACATCCACACATGTCCTACGTAGGTGGAAAAAAACCAAAAAATTGGTTTTTTTTTAATTCAAGTACTATCAAGACAGCCTCATGAAATACACGTGAGCTTTAAAGACATTAGAGAATCTTCTGTCAAAACTTTGTCATAAAACCCAAGAGCAACATCCTCTCCCCCAAACAAATAATTTTCAAATACAGTCCTTATCAGACCAGGTAGTAATTGTGAAACATTTTAGAATTTTGAGTACAACCAAAACTGAAATGTTGCTTCACTAAAAACTAATTGGAAATAAATTGCACTGGACTGTTTGACTGTTTCCACTGTGAAGCTCACTTATTTCAAATACACAGAAGCTAAGTGTGCTCCATTAAATATCACTACAACAATGTAGCCTGCACTGAAATTTAGGAAGCCACTCTATACGTTAAAGCAGTAATGGTTTTTACAAGGAAATATTTCGTTGTTTGCCGTATGAATGGATTCCTTTTGTCGAATGCCCCTTCAAGAATCTTCTAAAGACAATTAAATTTTTAGTCTTATGGTTTCCACTTCAGAATGGACAAAACCCAACTTCTCTTTCAAATACAGCCAGCTATTCCTCCAGGCGATGACATTACCTCTGAACCATCCAGACAGGCGCTGAAATCAGTGTTGCAGGGCTTGCAAAACAGAAAGTTACTTCCCACTCAGACGGTTAAAACCTGTCTGTAGCCAGTTGCATTCCTCAGAGCAACTGGATGCTCCAACAGTTTTGGCAATCCACATTCCCATTTTCACTGGGGTTAGCCAGAACAAGATTAGACCACATTCCTGTTAGCCGACTCTGGCCGTGGTAACCTACCTTTGTGTAACCTCATGTACAAAGGCAGAAGTTTATCTCCAGGACTGAATGCAGCTATAGCTCACTTTGTAAAACCACCTGCAGTGAAAAGAGCAGCTCAACAAACAGATCTCCAAAGAACGGCAGCCCACTGAAGAGAGAGTTCAAGGTCATTGGCTTGATACTCAATAGCTTTCCTTAGTATCAGACAAACATTTTAGAGATGATTTCCACCATCAAGCATTCGTGGTAGTTAGTCTCTACTGCAGCAGGGAAATGCCTAGCTGCTGGAAGAAAGCTTCTGCGAGACAAGGTCTTCATTGCAGTAAGATCCTGGCGATGGAATCCATCTGTCCAGGAAAATGCAACTGGCTACAGTTGTAAAAAAACCACTTGCACCTTCAAACAGCTCAGTGGTTTGGTCATACATCACCAGGTAAAATCGGTAAAGCAGGAGAGTAAGTTATTCCTCTTCATTTACTGAGAAAGAAGAATTAAAACTGTATTAAAATGTTTTAAAAGTGTTTAGGAATGGCTTTAACTGGAATTAGGGGGAGTCACAGAATCACTAAGGTTGGAAAAGACCTGTAAGATCACCAAGTCCTCCAACCAGAGAACAGGTGCCTGGGAGGTATCAACTCTAGTAATCTCCTGAATAGAAAGTTAACTAATAATATTAAAGTAAGATCTAGCAAACCCTACTAATGTTCTTAAATGGCAAGCAACATGCCTTTTTGCTTATGTATTTGAAAGACAATTGAACAGCCTGGGTCCTTCCCAGCTGGTTACGGGGTGGGGGTACAGTACACAGCTCTAGACACCACAAACCTTTCTCTCCAGCAATTTTAAAAAATTACAGGGGAAAGACACTTTGGTTCCAGTTAAAGCTAGAACCACCATCTTTCAAAACGATTACTTTAGAGAGGTTTTTCTTGGTTTAGAAGCCACGGTCTCATGTTACGAGCTCTGAATCAGTCTCACATCTATATTCTTTCAACCACTTGCCATTCAGGACAGCCTTGGGAATTCTAAGCAATTAAAACAGCATGCCTCAGTTTCCCTGAGTGGAGAGAACTAGCAAATGTATTACAGCATTATTAAAGAGTTAATTAGGTAGTGCTTTGTGCATCACAGCTTCACTGTTTCAGCAAGTCTCCAGTAACACCTAATTAACAAATCTCTGATGAGCCGTTTCTTAGAGAGCTCAGCATTGGTGCTCCACACAAATCTCCTTTAACATGCCAGCCATGCAGCTGTGATGCCCCTGCTGCCCCTCAGTGAGGGTATATTGTGATTCTTCTGGCTGGCTGTAAGCTGTCATTCATGCCCCTGCTGCCCAATAAAAAAGTTTATTTACTAAACTTTGGAGCATTTGGTACAAAGCAAAAAACCAGCAAGCTACATCAAAGCCTCCCTATTATCACTCCCTAGTGAACTGTGAAAATATAAATTCAAAGCTGACAAGCTAGTTAGACTTTTAACTAAAATCTGAGTGCAATTAACTTTAACCATGCCACTCTGCTACTGTACTTCTGGCACCAACTTTGAGAAGTGGCCCAAATTCTTCTGAGGAACAGAAAGACCATTTATCTACTATATTTATTCAGGGCAAACCTCCTCCTTCGTGCCAAGCAGGGAATGTAGCGTTGCTGACTGTGACTGGCAGTGATAAAGGAGCTGGTATGATTTTCAAATGAGTAGCATGTCCCGCTTTCCCAAATGTTAGAGAAAAGTGAATAATATACCCTCCTAAATAAGAACTGGCTACTGATTCAGAGATGCACACTGGGGAAAAGGTGCCTATAAATTACTGGACATAAAAAGCTTCTGCCTTAAGAAGGCTTTCTGCTTGGATCTCCTACATAAAGGTATTTTTATTTGCAGAAGTTGATTAAGGAAAGCGATTCAGAAAGAGGGAGACAAGGATCATTTGTTTACGGCAAAGTTAGGAAATGGTATTAATTTACAGAATAATTTGTATACATGTGGTGTCTTCCAAAGTTCCTTGAGGTCCTATGCACATTCTGCGTACTGAACCGGTTTAGTAGTATCAAATCTGTAAGAAACTGTGACAAATGTAATGCCTTACCTAAGCATCCATATGGAAAGGAAAATAATACAAAGCTTTTATATATTTGCAATATATGTATATAAATCAAGAGCTTTGTACCCAAAGGTCAAACCATTCCAAATATTTATATGTAGTGGAAGCTTTAAATCTGGAGACCAAAATCATCATATTCAAGGGAAAAAGGTGACCCTCAAATGCACAGGTCATACCTTAAGTGGGGTAAATGGCCCTTCACCAGTGCTTTTCTCTTCCCCTGCTTCTTACATGTTACATCACTATATTTAACCTCTCAGCTAGGATTAATCTCCCTCTACTTTAGGCATCTAGCTTAACTCTGAAACAATTGGAGAATATTATCTTGACTCCATCATTATCAGCAAATCTCCACAGCAACAAGATATCCTGAAGGACAAAACAAGAAAGCTAAGTGGGTACCTCTTGCATGACACCCTGAAGATGATTGTGTGTCAGGGCCCTCAAGTGGTATAAAACCCCATGACTCTTCCTTGAGAACAATCTCATGTTTTCTTTCAAGGACTTCAGACTCAGGGAGAGAGAAAATTCTCCTACCAGCCTGACAATACAGGTTCCAGAAAAATTGCTTACTCATTAGGACAAAAGAGTCTTGCAGCTTTCAGTTCAAAACTTTTAACCATAAAAGAAAAGCTTCTTGGAAAAATAAGTACCAAAAGGACTTCACAGATGTCACAGCAAAATTCTAATATTCTGTTGCCTGACATCAACTTGAGATAATTTTTCCTAGTTACCAACCTCACAAGCTTCCTCTGAGAGTGCTACCAGTTCCCATCCCTTCAGCCATCCTGGCCGTGTGCCCATGCTCTTTCTTTCAAGAACTATCACCTGTATTTTTCGGCTGCCCCACAATGGTCTGGGTTCAGTGCTAGTGTCCAAGGGCTTTGACAGGTGAACGCTGGCAAATCTTGCTGCAGCAGCTGAAGACGTCAGCAAACCCAGCTCTGTACATCTCTTTCATGAAGGTTACCGTCATCCCTACATAGCAAAACCAGCACTGAAAAACATCTGCCTGTAAATCAGGCAATCCAGTGCAAAGCCACCTTGCCGATACGTTAAGCCAAGCAGCCACACCGCATACTAGTGGCTGAGGCACACGTATGCTGTTTTTCTTCAGGTGACTGCAGCAGGGCAGGTTCCTGGGGACAGAAACACCTTACATCCCCGTAAATTTACCCAAGCTCTTCTGTGCTCAGGTGAAGAGCATTTTGTTCCACTAATACTTACAGGAAAGAAAGAAGCTTCAAGACTAAATGAACTTTAATTCTGTGATTTGAACAAGATCCGCAATAGGCCTGCAAGGCTTTAGATATTATCAAGCCTGTGGAGGTGCCAGTCTTTGAGGTACCGAAGGCAAGTGGGAGCAGACAGGCTCTACAAACCATGTTGTGAGTTCTGCCATCCAGGGACAGCTCTGTGGGTTAAAGCAGAGGGGCAGCATCACCACTACACTGGAAGATTCCCAGAAAGCAAGCATAAGCCAGGACTGGGCATGAAGCCCTTTATTGTTATCAGTGTTTTTGTAAAGTCAGTTGCCAGGAGTGACAAACCTCTGTTTTCTAGTAGCAAGTGTTAAAATCAGAACACACAGACTTTTGTTGCTGAAGAGCAAGGGCTCTAGCGATGGGCGTCTCTTGGAGACACCCATTTCCCTATGACAATGGAGGAAAAAGGAACAGGCCATATTTTGTGCCTTTGGATGCGATCCACTGCAGTTGCTACACACAGCATTCCTTTGCCATTTGGTAACTGAGAAACACTGGGCTTATTAAAAAGAAAAAAAGAAAAAACCCAACCCCGCAGTGCTCTGGTTGGTAAGCACTGGTCAGAGGAGGTCTGCTGTAATGAATGGATGTCAGAGAATCAGCAGCCCAAATGATACATTAAGTACTAGCTGTCAAAACAAAGGCTGCTAACTTCACTTGACCAGAAGCAACCATTTATACAAACACTCCTGCAGGTAGACACTTCTTCACTTCTTGCTTGACCTCAGCTTTCCAAGATTCACAAATCTGCAGGGTTACATACCCTCGCCCTCAGTCGTGCAAGTAACGTGATGCTCTGGAGCACACTCCCCCCTCCCATCCGGATTTTATGTAAACAGCCTTGCTTTTGCATGGATTTCAGAAAAGCCGGAGACAGTCACGCTTCAGGAATCCCTGAAAGTTTAATTAAGTTACAATGTCCTAAAACCACAATATAGCTTTTATAGGCACTAAGGCTGTAAAGTTCAAAAGGTAAACAGGTAAGCACATACAGTACACTTCAAACAGCTCTTCCAGTTCTCCAGAAATAACCGTCAGGAGAAACTGAACATGTATGATATACTTTACACTTAAACATTCTCACTTATCATCTAAATATTTCAATGCACTTCATGAAGACCTACACGCTTAACACAAATCAGGCTAATACCACCTACATGGGGTAACTGAATCATCCCCAGATTCAGCGATTGTGAAATTGGGATGCAGAGAAGTAACTTGACCCAAGGCTGCACAGCATGCGAGTAGGACAGTGGTGACAGCAAACCGAAGAGCCCTGACTGCAGGCTGGCTGTGCTTCACCTGAGCCACATTCCTGGGGTCCGCTGCGGGGTGATGTCCTCTGTAGATAAATCACATGCTGAAATCCATCTTGGCATATAAATGCCAAGGGGCTGGGAGAGAGGAGTTTAAAAGTAGCGATTAATAGAAGGCTTAACAAGGCATCAGTTTAAATAGGGACATTTTGCCTTCTAACTTCTTAGTGTGCAAGTTACAACAAAAAACTTCCTCTTACAGTCGCTTGCTGACGTGCAAGATTACACAATTTTCTCTCATCACCTCAAAGTTTGGCCCAGCATTCTCACTGCTTTTAAGATGAAATATAAATGAATGCCTAAGCTTTCAGCATTAGCACAGTCACAGATATTAAGAGGCTGAAATTAGGTCACTTTGGCCATCACTGAATCACTCCCCACAGAACATCCATTCAATTCGGGAGGAGAAACGTTTTTAGGTAGCAGCAAACTTGAGAACTGGATAACCCGACAGTCATGCGTTTCATTATATCACTGCCCCAGATTCAAGCTGAGTAGCACCAAAAGATTTATACAAGCAGACTATTATGGTGGTCTTCGTGGAAAAATTTGAGTTTTGAACTGATGCCATTATTGGACAGATTGAGAACATAGAAAAGGAGGATATTTAGAAAACTTAATAACCCACTGGGCTAAATGTGTTGTTTACCGACTAAGGACCTAATACTGGGACAAGCTGAGCTAGGCAAGTAAATAAAGATTTGAAACTCTAAGATAATTTGAGAATTGTTGGAGGAAATAGCTTTTGCTTGAACGTGACAGCAGTGGCATATAGAGTTAGTAGCCTCCAATAGGCTGTGTATCAAAACAGAATTCAAGAAGTTCTCTTTGCCGCTTTCTATGACACTTTTCATACCAAATTTCTTAGTGTCTTAATACCTTAGTAGTTGCAGAGGAATTCCACATCTACTGCTATCCAGAGGACTTTACAGTTATTTTACTGAGTAACAGCTAAATCTAGGAAGTGCTCCAGGTACCTTGCAGTGTTTGATACAGACTAAGGTGCTTTTTGAATACAGTTAAAGAGTTAAAGGAATAGATGAGAGATGGGGAGGATCAAATAAAAACTCCTGCTTAATTACTCACACTGTTCCCCTTTTTCTCCTAGAAATATATGAACCATGTTCATAAGACATCAAACAAATATATGTACACAAAGGGTTACCTGAACTAATAAATAACTAAAATTGGATGATTTTTTTCCTCATCTAAGACTTTTACTCCATTATGAGCTATAGTGGTCTAATGAATAATAATAAAAAAGCACCTGCAAGCTTGCACTTGACTGCAACAAGACATTTGTAGTAATGCCTATTTCTCTAACTGCAAATATTAATTGCAAAACATAGAAGTTGACTATTTTAAACAAAAATAATTTTTTTTAGAAATTTTCCAAAGAAAATTGATCATATTTTCTGTGAACTAGAAAGCATTTCCTAATTAGCATTAGCCTTTGACTAACTCGCTCTACTACAGTAACTTTCTTTTACTCCCAAGCTTACAGAAATTTCTTTGTAGAAAAGTATTGAGAATAAATAATTTTCTTTCAAGTATTGAAGTACTGACTGACATTTAAATTCTTCAATATTCTGGAAAACAGGATTTTAGGGCAGACAATATTTTTGATCTTCTCTTCATTTGTTAAAAAACAACCTGTAACACACAGGTGACATAGGATCATAGCCTGAGCTGGGTTCGATTCTGCTGCTGTCAACAACATGTCCCAGCACTTGGAAGAAATCAGCTCATGGTGAGAACACAGCAGATTTAAAATAAACCCCAGGAAAACAGAAATAATAAGCAAGAATTAAATTATGAGAACTCTTCAACCCTGTGGATAGCCACACTTCTCACCCACTGTCCCCTCTGCTATCCACAAATCATCCCTGGTCTGGTCCTTTTCATGGGAGCTTAAAATTCAGTGTAAGGGCCATCCAACAAAGTATTAGTGCTTAACTTCAGCCGAGGTAAGTGCGAGCTGGTCACCAAAACAGCCCTGGTGATTCTGGATCCTGAGGGACATGAGTATTTTCTACCAGCAGTTAAAAAGCATCTACGCAGAACCTTCTGGAGGTCCATCACAGACTACAACAAACTTCCACAGAAATTAATTATTATAGACAGCATCATCTTCTGCTCCAAAGCCAGAGCACACTTCAACTTGTCTTCACTAATACCCACTGGGTTCATATTACTGAGAGTCTGCCAAATCAAAACACTTGAATGCACAACCAGTTTCCCCCAAGGAGAGAAAGAACAAACTACGCAAAACAGACAGACGTCACATCCCTTAATCCAGTGCAGGGAAGAGTTCAGACACTGTTAATGTGCATGGAAATTTCAGAATCTGTACAATACAGCACCCAAACGCTTTCCAACTTGGCAAAACTCAGGTTTGCCTGAGCTCCCCTCCATGCTCTCTTCTTACTTTGCTTACTTCAGCTGTTAGACCTTGCTCTCTCTTCTCAACAACAGACAATCTGGCTTAGCAATCAAAATTGGACAGTATTCATTCTTAACACCAAATCTGAGGTCCTTCCCCAAAAGCATTCTGTGATGAAGAACAGCAAGCCATCATCATCAAGATAATGGCAACTGACATATCATTTTAGAGATGATACTAAAGGAAACAGAGCATGGAAGGTACCTACTATCCCACCGCATGATCATTTTCTCCATCATAATCGTCCTCTTTTCTTAACGAAGGGATATATGCAGTTATTAGCAGATAGTCAATTTAGTGACTTTAGTCAGCAGGTCACATTTGCCTATATATATATATATGTACGGCAACAGCACAATTATTCAAAGGAAACACACTGGGTTTGATGGTAGTTTGCAGAATGAGGCTGTAGATGTAGGGAAAAACACAGACAATGGATTTCTTGACCTTGTCTTACTACTTTGAGAAAACTCAAATGAACCCAAATTAACTTCAAATTGCCAAACTTTTCAAACATGTCAGGCAGCTGAAGTGAGGTCAGAGAGAGGAGGGAGTACCTCATCCACTCTCAAGGTTACCCTGATGGGGAAGTTTACCATTAAGTCACACTCCAGCACTAGATATTTCTCCTGATTGAAGAAGAAAAATAGCAAAATACGCACAGCTGAAGAAAGACCAATTCAGTATAGAAGTCGAAATACTGGATTGGAAGTGGAAAAGCTTGTTTCTTTGATTTTAAGCACTTTCTCAGGCTGAATCATTTATTTTGCTCCAACTTCTGGTTTGCTTAATGCATCTGAACCAACTAGCAGTTTCATAATCAGTTTGATGAGCCAAAATCAGAAGACACCCTTGGAGAAAGGTTAGACACCCTTTAATAACTAAAAGTCAGCAAAAATAAAACGGTGCTATGAACATCCAATCCTCCTGCAGGCTATTTGAGTGGATCCGGCAGCCTCCTTAGAGGGTAATAAAATGTATTCTATTCCCTGATTTCTGAGAGAGAACACATGCTGCTATTTTCCTCTCACTCCCATAGCAGTATTATTCCCGTAAGATACCAACCCCAAATGCCTTCTCACACTACCCCTATTCCTCACACACGGAGGAATAAGCTCCTTTGTGCAAAGGGCCATCACCTTGGCCCTGCGCTACACCAGCAGAAGGAAAGAGCACGCAGCATACTCTTGCACCAGGACACCAGGGAAAGAAGGGCAGGTAGCAGCCTGCGAGATCAACTCGTTGTCAAGAACTTGCCCACCTGGCTTTAAAATCAACAGGAAGCCACCTGCTTAGTTCACACTTCCATATACAAATCCTGTTATGATAGGATCAAAAAAAACGTACTTTTCCTTGTTTTGAACTACTGCACTGGAATTTTATTATTTTTTTTTTTTTTAAAGAAAGCTCTTTGATCACACAAATATTTTTAAAAGAAAAACCAAAACAAAGCTGTCCTATAAAAGCGCTGGCCCACGACAAGGGCTGTTTGAGAGGAAGGGATTACACATGACAAATACAAGGTTAACTTTATTCTGTAGTACCCAAGCCCATATTCTTAGGTACTGGCATGTTACTTTCTTACAGTATACACACAGTTAAAGAAGAAAAGAATAAAAAAAGCACAATTAGGATTTGTTTTGTGCACCCACTTAAGCAGCTACGCCAAACATGATTGTTTTATGTTTCCTTACATGGTTACGCTGCTTTAACCCTATTTACACACCCCATGTATAAGCGTGGTTCTGGATGACAGTTTTATGCAATTTCATTTAGAGCTGGATTTCCCCCCCCCCCTTTTTTTTTAAAAACTCTCAGTGAAGAATCCCACTGAGGAACCATCTTTTCAGGACAAGGTGTTATAAAGTATACAGATGACAAAATTCAGCATATAGATGCCAAAAGCCAGTACTAATTGAATCGGATAAGATGAAGTCTTTTACCAACACAGACCTGCATCTTACTTCATGTATTTTCCCCAATTACTTCATTAGACCCATTTATGGATGTCAGCTTTGTTCACGCAGCGCCTGAGGACTGGATACGACCCACTGAACAGTCTGAGTATACTTAAATGACAAAAGGCTGTCAGCCATTCTGATTATAGACCCACTCGATCTCAATACAAAGCCATGACAATGATTTCCCCCCCCCAACTTCTTTAAACCTGAGGGGTTTGTTTCACAATTCAGAAAACAGAAGAACTACAATCGTAACGAAGTTCTGTTTGGGCTTTTCCTCTTGAAAACGTTCACAACCTAAAAACTCCCACAATGCAAAATGCAAGGGCAGCAAAAATACACCTCCAAAAATGCAGTGCTGCTTTCACACAAAGTGTAGTTAAAAAATGACTAAGTTTTCTTGATGTATGAATTTGTGGGTAAGCCATTTATCAATGACCTGTTTACCTGTGCAGCAGAGTCCCTCAAGCCGAGGGCCATGTCATTCCCCTTTGACTGATTAATTAGCTAATCAAGGGGTATTTTTCACTGTGAGGCATGATGGTTTATTCCAGCTAATGCATGGTCTCTAATGGTAACACATTAAAGCCAACTTGGCTCTTTAAACCTATCAAAGTGACCAAAAGGGAAGGAGAGAAGATAAATCAAAAGAGCTCCCCCCAGTTTTGTTTCTGTTCCTAACAATCCCCCCAAGGAACTAACGCTAGAGGCAAGACTCTTCTCCAATGAAAAGAGAAGAAAAAGCACCATTTCTTCCAGATCGGGAGATGTCTCCTCCTCTCCCTTCCGTTGATACCTCAACAGCAATAATTTATCCTCAGTTGATTAAAAAGGTGCTTACAGAATAGGCAACAAAACATCAGTACTTTGCTCTTCCTCCTTTTATCAAAAGCACTACTAGGACACCATGCTGGGTAAAGTAATTTTTACCAGTGCTCCTGGAAAAATCTTTTCTGCATGGAGAAGTATTAAAAATATGACCCAAATTAACACCTTGAGCCTAATTTGTTGTTTGTCTGACTTGCTATATATGGTGTGACAAGTTACCAGCTCAGAGCAACAGGGTTTTAGGTCCACTTTATGCTAGTCCGTGCTGCCAGAAGATTTGCTCTACCTGTACCACTCGTGTACACTGAAGATGCATGTAGCCCTTCAGCTGCACTGTCATGCTGTCCTCCTTGTGAGTTTGCGTCACCAACCTGTACTGGCTGCCCCTCAAGCATGGGCAAAGGCCTGGTACTGCTAACTGCTGCCAGAATCTGGTTTTGAGGAGGTTTTTTTTCTTCTTTTTTTTTTAGGAAATAATCCCTATGGCTGTTAGAGTCCATGGTATGCAGCAGAGAAAAACTGGAGAGGCCAAAGAAGTAACTGCAGTATTACAGAAGTAGTAAAAAGCCTTTGCTAATGGTAATTTTAATATATTTAATTCAAAGAGTCAGAAAGAAAAAACAGGTGAGCACACAAACCTAATGACATTGTCTAACACTGATGCTGCAGAACACAGTGAACTCCCATCAAAGTCAAGGAGAACTAAGCCGCTGTAAGCTGAGCGTTACCATTTCCTAGATCATACATGTGAAAATCTGTAGTGAGTAAGCAATGCTGGCCAAAGTAGCAGTGAACTAGAGGCTGACGGAAATCTTTCTATAATCAGAAGCAGGTTCCTGAGAAAAAATTCCAAATGCGTAAAAGCACCATTATATTGTCTTGCAGACTCTGTCACTAGGTCACCAGCCACGTCCCACTAACCAACATCTTAAAAAAAAAAAAAAAGAAAAAATGCAGCTTTCACAAGAGCTGAATAGGTCAAGAGGGTTGAGCAGCAATCACATGCTTACAAGTTCACAGTCAGCTTTTGCACTGAAACAGAATATCTTCAGAATGTAACTTCTTGGCTAGGATGCACCTCACTGTTAGATGTTCCCTATGATCAGTGAGGAAAGAGGCACATATCTCCAGGAAGGGTCCGGCTTCATACATCTTTACCATCTTTGGAGACAATGAACGTATCTGTTTGGGCACCTGTGCTTCATCACTATGAAGGGAATCCGGACAAGATGCCTAGATTTTCTATTAATAAAGTTGGGTGGGGTTAAATCCCACCTTTTGTTACCTATGTTTTAATTTCCCTTGATTCTTGGTAAAGCGTTATATTCACTCTTCCCAATGACACACAACACGTTACATACTTCTGTGCTGAAATGGTCAAGTCATATATAGGAACAAGCACTGTGCTGTTCTGCATTTTAACCTGAAATCTGACAAACCCTGTAGCCTGGGAATAATTGGAATACCTAGGCACAAGATACTCTAAAAATGCAATTATTCTCTCTGACAATAAATGTATAATAGAAAAAGAAGGAAGTATGTTAAAGATGCTATGTCAGTGTTTTCCTACGGTCTTCCTTCAGAACACACTGACAGCAATTACATTTTTACTCTGATATCTTAAGGAAGCAAAGTTTCCACAACCATTCCGCCCAGACATTTGCGTACACCATGCACTCCTTTCTCTCCAGCAACTTTTTAATCCAACCTACCAGAAGGTTAGAGATTTCAAAGATATTAAGACTCTAAAATATTTCAAGACAACAGGCAGCTGGACAGAGAAGGCCAACAGATCAGCATGCACATGGACAGGGATTTCAGCACGAGCTCATCTTTAGTTGCACAGAATCCAAGCACAACACAACCACAGGAAACCAAGTTTTAGTACTGGAGCCGCTCACAGAGTGACTTGTTGGGAGATGTTTTACTTAAACCAATTCATCTTTGCCCATTCCAACGGGTCTAAAAGTGTTAAATTCATTTTTTTTCTTGGCGTCATTTACTAAGGAGCTGGGATTTCCCTCAGGAGACTCTTCCACTGCCCCGCTGACATCACTGCGAGGAAGCCTGCCGAAGAGTAAGCTTGTGTCTTCCTTTTTCTAATTGAAGTTCTCACCCTCAGTACCATTCTTGGCTTTTGCCTACCCTGATTACTATCCCTTCCCTTCCTCGGTTCCTCCCTCTCCCCGACACCCAGATATTTATAGGCAGAGAGGTCATCTTTTCTGCCTCTTTTCTGAGATGAACGGATCTAGTTCCTCCACTCTCTCCTTCTAGGACATGCCCTCTAACCCTGTCGCCCATTTTACTAAATCCTTTTGGACTCTCTCCAGGTTTTTGATGTCCTTTTTCTGTTCTGCTTCTCAGTCCCAAATACCTCATGCTAGCTGCAGTCTCCAAAGCAGAACAGTGAGAAACCTACGTTAATTTTTAACTAATTTTTCTCTTCTGAAGTTTTTTTGTTCCCCAACAGTGCTGAATAAAGGAACAGAAAATTAATTTATATGCTACCTCTACAACAGAGACTTTTGTCACAGGTAAAAAAACCCAGACGGAACATGCAACTTGCCTCAAAGTCACAATTGTGAAACCCACAAACATCAATATCATGAGTGGTATTTGGCAGAGAGAAAGTTGAGGTGAAGGGAATTACATCAGTTTACCCACAGCTTCAGTGAGCCCATGGCAGAGCCAGACTTTAATGGATTTTCAGTTATGTCCCTTAAGATTAGTCAACATGCTTTTCTGATAAGTGCTGGGAAATGTAAGTCAGTTGAGGAAGTTCTGCAAAATGTGTCAGAAGACAATTTCCTGATTTAAAAAAAAAAAGTGAAAAAGCAACAGGGTGGATAGTTACATTTCTAATGACTAACACGAAAGAAATCACCACGAACTCGAGACTTTCGGGCTACTTGGATTAGGTGGTTTAAGGGAACTTACTCAGGTTTACATCCAAGTTAACAAAAATTTGGAGGAAGCAGATTACTCATCAAATGGCCTGAGGCATGGAAGTGAGATGGATGCAAAACATTCCGTTTTCTATGCATCTCAAACAAAGTTATTACAAATGCGCCAGCAAATCAGAATTACTCCCCCAGCCCCCAAAGCAAAATCAGTGCCAGAATCATGTTGTTCAGCAACCAAGTTGGGACTGTCTGTAACTCATTCCCAAATCCTCAGTCTCACTCAGGAGCATTTTCTCCAGTGATAAGGCTTCATCAGGAAACACAGCTGGATGGAGGAAGGAAATTCTGAGAAGCAAAAAAAATAGTGGGGGTTCCAGGAAGTTCAACAAGATAGGAACTAATGGAATTTGTTTTTCTGTCTCCCCAGCTCCCAGTGTTCCTAAGCAAGTGAGAAAATCAGAGGGAAAGTGGGGGCAAAAAAAGTCTGGCAGATCTTACCCTGCAAAACAGGTCCTCACTGCAGGTCTCCAGAGAGCATCGTAATTACAATTCAATATTTTCGATCACTTACTCTCCCTGGGAAAAACTGCAGACGTTTTCAATTTAGGTCCACTCTGAAGCCCAGCCATTGTTTTCTTCCCCCTGTTTTTTTGACTTGTATTTTTTTTTTTAAATGAAGGTCCCTGTGTAGTTTATTAAGGAGGTTTTAGTTGGACACATGATTTATCAAAAATAATTTAAAAGAAAAAGTACCGCTATGTTTAACATTCAGGAGAATTAAAGATTGCAAGTGCCTATGATTAGTAACACATATCCCAGAAACATCAAAACAATAGCTTAAACTAGAAGTAACAAGACCAAGATACTAGAGAAACTCCTTTCGACCCTTAGGGGCAAACAGCATTTCCTTCCATATCCTTTGCAATTCCACTCTTTTGCAATCTTTACAATCCTCTAGCCAACTCCCTCTTCCTTTGATAAGGTAGATAATCCAAATTTCAACATCCCTACTTACTGCAGTCGTGTCAGTGAGAAATAAGTGAAAAGATGCATTAGCCAGATCAGTCCTAGGCTACTGAGTTAAAAAGTGAGTTTGAGAACAGATCTCCAGTTAAGACAGCTCAGACTAAGCTAGCACAAAACATCTTCTGCCGAAGGCTACTCCACAGGTCAAGATCATAAAATGATATGCTAATGACTATCCCACAAAAGACTGAACACAACTAATTGGAACAGTGTCTCTTTGACATATCTGATTTGTTGAGACACCGTTTATCACAGCAGCAGTTCAGAAGAGAATACTTTTGACAAGTACTTCACAAGAGCCGGGATTATCTTGCTGGTCCAGAGACCATGTCACTTAGCCTTGAACCCTTCCACTGGCTTCCATTCGACCATAAGCACAAATGGGAGTTTCCTGGGTTTTGCTTTTTTCTCCCCACTTTTCCTAATTTTTAAGAACAGCTGGGTGTAACACCAACCAACCAGCCAGCCATAGTACCACAGCGCAGTACCACTGATAAGCATCAATGTAATACCGCTGCCAGGATCTACCGCACGTTAGGTCATTTGTAGACACAGAAAAGCTCAAAGGCAGCATGTACAACATCTCTTAGGAGTAAAAGAAGCTCTGTAACTCACTCAGATGAAAAACCTGGCCATAATGCCATCAATGGCATACATCCTTAAACCTTTCCATAACTTTCAGTGTCTCTGATGCCTACAGACTGCAAAAGATCACCCAACTGAGTCCATTTACAATATAAGCATTTTGTTATTCCAAAACGTTCCCATCTTCTGCTCCTTAAGTTATCTGTTTCATCCATCCACTGAATTTTGTCACAGGCTTAAATTGGAGGCTTTAAGGGAGGGAGATAGTCAAAACTCAGCTGGACAAGGTCCTGAGCAACTTGCTGTAGCTGACCCTGCTTTGAGCAGGGCAGTTGATCTGGAGACCTCCAGAAGTCTCCTCCTATCTCAGTAATTCTGTGGTTCTATGAAAAGCAGTTCCTGCATCCTTCCATCAAGTTATACCCAAGATGGTTCTGATCCTGGACTGAAACAACTAGAAATACGGGAAAGAGAATTATGCTGAGTATCTTTGTCAAAAGATCAAGAGAGGAATGACAACTGTGTTGCGAGCTGAGGATAGGTCATTCAGTCCAAGTCAAATCTGTACTGAATGCTTCTCAAACTGTAGCTCTGAAACAAGAGGAGGAATCTCATACCTCAGAAAGAGCCTTAAAGGTAGGACTTCAAGCTACAGGATTAATACGTAAGAGGTACTTCCATTTACCATCTCAGTTGCAACTACAGCTGGGAACCTGCAACCAGAGTAATTGACAGTAGCTGTTCTGGCACCTATGTAAGTATGGAAGCTGTCCTCATCTACTTTGGACAGGGACAGCAGCATACAACTGTTACTAACACTTGTAGGAGCTGCAGTTAAAGGGGATTGCAGCCTACCACAGTCTGAAGGCATACCCCAGGGCTCTGATGGACACCAGGACTCTTCCTACATTATCTCTACACAGGAACAGATATGAACAACTCACTTCCAGGAGAATGACAGCACTTTCCTGCTCCTGTAGTGCACTCTCCGCCACATCATGGAAATGCCCAGAGCCTAGGGATTTCAAAACAGAATGCAAACACACACAGAGAACAGTACTGCAAATCCTCACAGGGCAGTTCCATTTGTGCCACCTTAAGGACCAGGCTCTGGAACATGATGGAAAGGGATCATGTGAGTTCATGGGTGCAATGAAATGAAATTGCTCAGAGCTGGAGAGCCTGAGCAATGCATTTTTGTTCTGTGCAAACTCCACAGATCTCTGATCCATGAAGAAAAGGAGAGGGGTAAAAAAAAAAAAAAAAGCAATTGTGCTGCCTCTGGCTTTCTCTCGCGGTGGCTGCTTAGCAGCAGACAGTAGCCAGAAGACCACAATGCAGCTCGAAATTACATTACCTTCTGCTTGTATTTGCACGTGGAAATCTGGGTGCTTAACAGGGAACAGTCTGTGAGTTTTTTAGGCTGGATATTAGGAAAAGTTTCTTCACAGAGAGTGGTGAGACACTGGCACAGGCTGCCCAGGGAGGTGGTGGAGTCACCATCACTGGGGGTGTTCAAGGAATGTGTGGACGAGGCATTGTGGGACATGGTTTAGTGGGCATGGTGGGGTTGGGTTGATGGTTGGACTTCATGATCTTACAGGTCTTTTCCAACCCTAATGATTCAGTGAACCCTGAACCGTTAGCTTAGTGATCAGTGAGGGAAAAAAGGAAATCTGCACAGTAGCCATCAGCCAGCCACTGCATTGGTCAAGGAACTAGCAAAAGCATGCACAAACTTATATACCCTTCACAAGCAGCGATAAATGCACTTCGTCTATCAACAAAAGAACAAATGCTCTGCAGGATTAAGTCCCAGAAGAAGCAACAGCACTTTCCAAACTTATCTTTAGTTTCAAAAGATGCAGGACATGAAGAAAAAACAAAACCAACTACTTGGGACAACTCATGGGTGGGCAAAATCTACTCCCTTAACCACAGGACTGTTGATTTGCATTAAATCCCAGTCTTGCTTCATATTGATTTGACAGCAAGGGAGCTAAGAAGTAGATCCGCGGCACATTTAGGTAATCAGAAGTGTTAATCAAGGGGGCTCCAATGGTGCAAGCCTACCTGCAGTATTTGAGACCTCTAACAGCTCTCATGGACTTGAAGTCCCCAAATGCTTATTTCAAGACAGTAATAAGTTACGATGGTTTCTGTTGTGGCTAATGGCCTCCTCCCAAGCTCTTACCTTTCAAGCCAAACCATGTGACTTGCAACAAAGGTTCATGCTGCTTTTCACAGCGACGGACAAGACAGGACAGTTCTTAATTTGTTTAAATTTCTTCTAACCTCCCAATTTAGTTAACTGTAACTGTATTTTTGTAGTTTAGAGAACAGTACTCAGAAAACAGGCTTGACATTTTTCTCTGTCCTACCAATAACTTTAAAACCTACAGCACATGCACTGAAATTATAACACTATATGGGATAATGGCAAGACCAAATCCTTCAAACTGTTCAATCCAAGACACCCCACTGAAGTATTCTTTATTTTATAGTAAGAGTTTTTTCCAGTGAAGAATCCCCAGTGGATCACTATTTGTTCTTCACAAGCTCCCTTGTCATTCTGCCCAGCATTTACACAGCTAAAAACCTTATATTACTTTTACTACTACCCAGGATCTCTTAGCACATTCTTCCCTCTCTTCCTCTCCTCCCAAAGTTCAGTGGACTACAGTGAAGTCACAGAACAATTTTCAAGAGTACTGCACAACGAGCAAAGTGTCAAACACATACAGGGTATTTCAGAAGTTTCCATTCAATTCCAGGCCCCATCTTTCCCTCTAACTCCAAGAGACTTCAGAGACCTCTGAACCAACAGGGTAATTCTTGCAACATAATCATTTGTGCTTTCCAGATGTTATCTTTTCCAAAGAATTTTTCTGGATGCATTAGTCATGTCACAGTGTAAATCTGTTATTTTATATACTGATACAGCAGGCCTATTCTCTGCAAGTGCAAAATGCTAATGAATACATAAATAAAATAAAATAAATCCTAGTACAAACTTTGATCTCATTACACAAAGTTGGGGAAAAGTCTTCTCATTAAATATTTATCAGTGTTCAAGCCATCTTTGAATCCTTTGTTCAAAGATGAGCAAGCCTTTGCAGCTGCTCAGCCCTTCCCAATTCTTGTGAAAGTAAGGGCACTTTGCTGAGACTGGCCAGTTGCTGCTGAATGTCAAATTTTTCTTTTGGATATTTATGGAACTTTCAGATCAAGCAAAACTTACCTACTTTGCAATGTATATTGCCTAACAAGTGTAAAAGTAAAAAAAATGAAGATTCGTAATTAACTCCAAAGAAGTTACATCACAATAATTCATAAAAATATGTATTAAATTCACTCGTAATGGTTCAGAGCACAGCCCTTCACCTGCAGCCTTCACATAGAAAGAACAGTAATTTCACAGGCAGAAGACCCCTTGCTTTTGATGAGCATGTGGTAATCTCATTAGCAGAAAGACATTTAAATATGGTTTTGTTGTAAGGGAAAAAGACGTAAGGAAACAAGAGAAAGGTGAAGCCTCTTGTTTACCTGTGTCTTCGTACTCTTCTGTCGCTTCCCAAATATGCAGGACAGGTCATCTTCACTGCGCGAAGAGAGGTCCTTACCTGAAAGGGGTAAGGGGAGGAAAAAAAAACCCACAACCTTCATATCTGATGATGACAGGCACATTTTGATAACACAAACTGTGACCCACGGAGGTCGAGAAATTGTTTTTGGAGGTGAAAAAAAAAATCAGGAGGAGAGCGTTAAAGACACTAAATGAAGGCTGACCATGGCTCCCACATACGCTAGGAAATGTGTGTGTAGAGGGACAGGCTGGTAGGGAGACAACCACAGCCTGCTGGTGCATGCCCACAGGGAAACATATAACAACAGCTTGTTTCCCCCCACCTGACGCTGCAATTGTCATAGCAAGATGAAGGAAGCAGCCTGCACTATGCTAAAGGGAAAGAAGAGTTGCAACCCCTTACACAGAAGAAAAGTTCAAGGAGAAGCTGCACATCTTGGGATTCTCACGAGAATTTCCCATCTCTGACAGAATTGGGGAGTTACAGCTTCTCCATACAGTGAAAAAAAAAAATAAATCCATCTTTACTCAGTGGGGGCTTTTCTTTGATTCATGCAATTGCTTCTGAAAAGCAAAACCTCTACCTCTGCAACACTCTGGATTATTCCAACTTAAAACAATTTCAAGGGCAAAGCAAGGATTTATCTGAGTTCCAGTAGGACCATTATTCCCATCTGACTGTTGTGTGGCTAGCTGAATGTCCGACATGGAGCAGGGAGGGAAAAGCAAAAGAGCGTGATGTGATATTCTGAGATACCAGCAAAAGTTTAGCCAATTCCCCAGTGCAGAAGCCTTTGAGTTGTCCACAGCTTGCCTCAGAAAACTCTTTAAAAAAAATAGTCAGCAAAAGTTAAAGAAACAAAATTAGTCCAGATAGGCCAACTTATTAGGAGTCTGTTGGGGTCTTATGCCACTTGACTGATTCCAAAATCACTGACCTCAAAATGAAACTAAGCACTTGTAATGGACAAAAAATTAAATAATCTGACTATTCCACCTGTTTCTTCTTCTCAGGATCCGCAACTGCCCACAGAGGGTAAGCAGACCCATCAACCTAGAGGAGAACTTGTTACCCAACTTTCTGGTGTCCCACTGCGCAGCCTCTAGATATCCTTTCCCAAGCATGCTGGATGAGACTGGTGGCTGTTTGCAGCTTTATCCAAGGCTTGGACTTAGATTCCTGCTGCTCCTCCTCTAAGCCTAGGCTTTCTTTCCATGCCTTCTCACCCCCGCCAAACGTATCCCCCCATCTTTTTGCATTCTCTAATAGAAAACCAACTTAGCTGACAGTCCAAATCTTTTGCAGCATCACAGTGGAACAGCTACTAGAAAAGCAATTCAAATCACTGTCTTAATCACATATTGGTGTGTATTTCCCAGATCCATGTGCAGCTGCTATGTGTGGTGCCTATGCCCCTCCAGCAGTGAGGCTACAAAATAGCACCAGAAACGGAAGCTGCATTTTCTACCGTTGCTGCTCCCTTCTCCCGCTTTTGTGTGAGCTCCTCTTGTTTAGTCTAAAAGGAAGCAGGATCGGACTTGAACAACAAGGGCCACAACAACATTAGCCTTTCTCAAATAACTTTTCCTCTTTCCCTGAAAAAGGACAACTTCCCTGTTTTAGACTACAGAGGGTACAATCAAACAGGGGCCTACCTTATAGAAACACTGCAGCCAAATAAATAAGGGATATTGTTAATATGAAAGCCTTGCTCCATATTTTCCATCCTCAAAAGACTCTTCTTTTTTTCTCTATATTTAGTAAAAGGTTAAATTGATAGCAAAATAAATCCTCTTCGCTACTACCTCAAACAGGCCACGGCCTCTGTACTTGTAAGCCCTGAACGAATTTAATTGTTTAATGTCGTAAAGTGGCAGGGTCATGTTAACACATTTGACTTCTAGGCTGAATTATTTAATCAAAAACCCCAAACCCCAATATCAGAATTTGGCCTCTATTCAGCCGTCAATTACTTCTGTTTTAGCGAGGCATTTGTTACCAGGAAACATTACATAGAGCTTTAAGTTTAATAAATTAGCCATTAGTGGAAACTGATCCTACCTATACATTGAAACACATATATAAACACACCATGTGCACAGGGGTGTGTGAAACCAACAGAGAAATAGAGCAAGGGGTTGAACAATGGTCAAGAGTCAAAACCAAGGATGGCTAAAATAACGTTATCACTCCAAGAAAGAAAGAAATTACTAAACTCCACAAGCTCTCGATATAGTTTTTCTGGCCACCAACCACTGTCCTAATTTATCCAATAAAGTACCTGGTAAATGTAAGAGAGCTTTCCTCTTCCTGCATTCAGGTTTAATCTGATCACTGATCTTATCCACATGATCTCTGAGCAGGGGTTATTGGAGATTGCAGAGGATAGTGCCGTGCAGATGCCCAAATAACTCTGTTATCACCTTTGCATCCCCCATCCCCTGCCCACACACAGATCATTCAGAATATTCACTGCTCCTTTATTCAGCTGATGGTTCCTTCAGACAGAAATTGTTTTATTCACAATAGCAGCCTAAAGCCATTCAAAATTGTCCAAAATAAAGATAAGCAGCGTATTATAGCTTTAAGTAAGTTGCTGCAGGGGGTAGTTCTAAACCAAGATTTTACTTGCCAAATTTAGACCCCATAAGGCAACAGATCACCTTGACACGTTGGGGTTTTTCTTTTTTCTAATCTTGGCTAGAGCTTATGAAACAACAAAATTCCTCTTACCTTTTGCAAACTTCATATAATGGACACGTTTCCTGGAAGATTTGGATTTTTCTTCAAGACTGAATGTCTTCTTCTGATTATTCACTGAGGAGTCTAAAAAAAAAAAAAAAAAAAAGACCCAAACACGTTCCAACCCTACCACAGGCACTCTAAACCACCAAATTCAAGCATCACCGTATTTAACTTTATCTCTCAAAACCAAGTCTCAACAACATGTCACAATATATTACTGAAGAAAACATAGTAAGTTTTGTCTGAGACATGTTACTGCTTGATTTTTTTTTGCCACATCCCCTTCCCTTCCCATTTCCAACCTAATGTAATTTGCAAAGGCAGATACAGGTACTCCAGGTCAAAGGCAAAGTCTAATTTAACACCATTTCTATGATAAGAAAAGAATAATAGGTCAGGGTTTATTGTGCTGTTTGTTACAAAATATCTCCAGTGCCAGAGTCTGTGAAAGATGTAAGAAATAGTACAAAATACTGAACCTGGCTGGGTAGAAAGAAAACAGGAAAAAAAAATATCACACAGACAGGCTTTCCACTTCTAACACTAAACAAAGTACCTCTGTCTGGACATACATCTGTGTAAGGAAATTAAACGGTGGCAGAGGTTTTCTGTCCCTGAGGCTGGCTAGAATAAACTGACACATCCATATTATCTAATTTTCCTAGCTTCCAGAAGTGGGGCTGCATCTAAACTGTCCACTGGGAATGGTCTCTGGGGTTGGCTAAGTCCCGAATTCACTCACGAGTTGCTTGGGAGAATGTTCGCTTGTGCGGGTCAAAACTATGTGAAGGATTAGTCTAACGATTTAACAGTGGAGATACCAAGTTCCTGTGCTGTGGCAGGTTATTTTACTGATACAGATGTACTCTTTGCATCCACGGAGTTTGTTAATTTACAAGAAATTCTCAGAAGGAGGTAACCTGCTGTCTGGTTAATAATTACTTTATTAGTCCTGTTCTGAAAAGAAATAGGCATCACAGGATTCTCTGCTCTGGAACTCTAGAAAAGGCTACTCCGGTGAGATTTTTTTTTTTTTGCCTCCCAGTGGCAACTGGGATGGGTAGGGAAATCAACCCATACCCTGAGGGCCAAGTTGAGTCACCTTTTTCATATGATCCCGTCCCTGAAAGCTCTGCAGACCAAGCTTTTCTGACATTGGAATTACAGCACTTCACTGTTTGATAGGTAGTGACACCTGATGACAGAGTCATTGACCTAAAAACGAAATCTGCAGCCTGCAGTGGGGGAGCTGACTACCAGAAAGCAGTCTGAGATCTACTCTTCCATTTACACACTAAGCCCTAATGAGAAGAGGAAGGACTAACAAACCCAGTTTTAGACAGGGTTTGCAGTCACCTTGAAAATCCTTAATAAAAAGGGTCTATGGGGAAAGAAACCATCACAACTAAAATGTCCTGACCAGAGATGAGGCACTTCGAGTCTGCTCTCCGATCCGGTTGTACCAAAGGGAACATTACACAGCAAAGAATTTCACGCAGGAAGCAAAGGGCTTCCTCCTCCACTTTATTCTTACAGTGAAAGGGGCAGCAGCACCGCCTTGTGCCTTCAAGGAGGAATTTCACTACTGAAACATGCTGGCACTTGCAATGGACAGGTAGGCACATTCCTGCGTCTTCTAGTGACTGGTAAATCCTCTGAGAAACTGAGCAAGCAAGCACTGCAGGAATATTAATGTGCTTTTTAAAGCAATTTAGTCATAGCAATAAAGCCACGTGTCCTTTCTATAGCAATTCTGACACAGATGGATATTCCAAAGCACCTTACAGACATGGCCAGCATGTTGTTGCCCCATTTTACGAACAGGAAAGGGACACAGGCATCATGGCTTAGTAGCCCAGCAAAAGACCCAGGAATCAAAACTCCTCACTAGATGCTCAGCTAGAAAAAAAGAGAAGAAAGCTAAAACGATGCAGATCAAGGGTATCTGAATGTTGGCATACTAACCACCACGGGGCCCTTCCTTCCCGATCTCTAATTGCAATCCAACTCTGGCAACTACACCAGTTATTTAAGAACAATGAAGTTTTTCAGCTGACTTTTAATGCAATTTGAAACTGGATGATGGCCAGTAATGTAACATTTGATCCTGTAGCACAGCTGCAGGCAGAGTTATCTGGATGAGTTTTGCCAGCTTAAACAATTGCCAAAAAAACAAGTTTCAGAGCAATGCTTGCAGTCTGCAAATCACCAAATGTGATTCTGACCGAGAATTTTCAATATGCACCCAAATTTCTCCTCGGTGATTGAAAACTCTTGTCCCAGCTCCTAGAAAGATCAAGGATAAATAACTGAGTAAAACAGGGAGAAATTCGGCTTTCAGGGGCCACTTTGCATCAGTACAGATGACCCAGGGAATACTGCACAGACTTAGGAACAAGACAGCCTTGCTCAATGAACCTGCCTCTGTGCTGACTCATTGTGTCCTTGGGCAAGTCATTTCAGCTCTCTGCTCATCAGCTTGCAGGTTTCCCACCAGTTACACCTAACTGATCTTCCCATGGCTCAAGTTGGAACTTGGGTAGGATTTAGTTATAAAGGTAAAAAGGAACTTTTGGAATTTCCCTACGATATGCTATTCTACCTCTTGAGGACTTTAACTACAGCACCTAGCACTGTGTGGCCTCAGACCATGATTAGGGCTCCAATGCACAAGGATAACTTACACAGGAATTAAAAAAAATGCATCAGGTCAAGAATTTTAATCATAGTTTTCTAAGATTAGAAACCAAGTTTGATCCTTCTTGCTAGCTGATTTTCCTCCTCTTTCTACTCTTCCTGTCCTAGAAAATCTTCTGTGCTCAAACATTAAGAATGAATGAATGAACAGCTGCTAATTCACTATGCTGGCAATTCTGCCACTAGCAGCAGGTGGACAGGCTGCTGTGTCCAAACAGAAGCCCTTGATTTAACGACACTCCACAGAGAGTTGTTTCGATATATGATCAGAGTATATATTTGAGTCTAACTAAAGGAGAGATGATAAACCATTTGATGTGTACAGTTCTTTTTGTAAGCTCACACCCACCAGTTTTGCATAACTTCATTTTTACAAACCAAGGTCAAACTATAAAAAGCTTTTAAAAATTAAAAGACTTTATAAATAGCCCTTTTGGGAAAGTTGTGTAGTTTCCCCACTTGCGTGCTCTACATCAGGGCTACCAAAATCACACTATACCACACTCAAAACAGAGATGCATAACTCTGAGTCAAAAGCTAAGAAGCAGCTCTCTGAGGACAGGAAAAGTAGGTATTTAAGAAACCATCAGAGCATGGAAGCCAGGTGTGACAGTTCATTAGTAAAAGGAAGGCAAACACATGGCAATGGTGAGTGATTGTGTTGTGACCCTTAATGCTGGCTCTGGCTGCTTTACAAAGAAAGAAGCACTGCTGTTGTACATCCCAGCAAAAGGTCCCCCATGTTGTGGTCCAGGATAAACCAAACAGGTTCAAAATCTTATGTTTGCTTTCCCCAACAAAAAGCCTTTAATAGAGGCCTGAAAGCAAAAGCAATCCACCAAGATCTACACATCCAAGCAAACAAACTTGAGCATGGTCATGGATGGCAACATGTCCTTTGGCTCCCACTGATTTTGGGGGAGAAAGGGAAGAAAGGGGAGTTGTCAACCTCAGCAAGGAGACTATCAGCAGCCCAGAGGACTGAGCCTCAGCTAGCCTTTTAAGACAAAGAATGGAAATTCTGCTAAGCTTCCAGCATCTGATTGAGCAAAGCATGAACCTACCTGTTTCACCCTGTCCATGGCAATCATTCAGTTCAGCCAGAAGCTGGTTGAAGTCATCCTGATGAGCAATCCAGTTGTCCTGTAAATATCACCCACATGAATACAAGGCAAAAGTTTTCAGAACTAACAGAAGCTTTGCTAAAAGAGATACTAAGACTCCGCACTCTAAGAAATAACTTAATTGCATATACTCAATCCTTGTTGGTGGGAGGGACCCTTAGAAGCTCCACAAGTGGCAATGCTAACAACAGCTCGCTACAGTCACTGCAAAGTGTAGAAGTGATGAGGGTTGTGTTTGTAAATCCTTAAACAATACTGAGCCGCTGTTGGCTCTACGTGTCCCCTGCCTGCGCAAGATGTTTTCAAAAGTAGGCAGGAAATACTAGTGTGATTTTTTTCCAGCAACAAAGTTATTTAAGATGTTGATTATGAGACAAGCACCTTTAGGATCCCATTTTGCTCTGCCTATCTACCTGAACTCCAGTCAGAAAGGTGACTGTATCAGGAAGAGGGACAGAAGGTATAAAGCTAAGCTGGGCAGAAGACACAGGGAGGAAGCAAGTATTTCAGTGATTTGCTTGGAAGCAAAAAAACCTCTCTGAACAGCCTGCTCCCAGAATTCACTGTAACCCTTCCAAGCAGGTACTACTCCTAAAACACCCAACAAAGCCAAACTAAACTCCAGGTCAAGAGTTTCTGCAGAGACATTCGCATAGGTACATGCTGCCACCAGATGTGACTAGAGATTTCACTAACGTCCCATTACAAAGATTGTGCTTTAGCTGAAACGAGAACCATTTCCTTACCTGGGTCTAGTGCTCACCTCATAATTGATGGTTGCTCCTAACCCCAGCGTGTTGTTTTTCACCTGAACCTTGATATGTTCTGTATTTCCTTGTTCCTGAGCCCCAAGACCCTAATGAGGATTTAAGGGTAAAACTGTAAGGATTTTACAGCAGTGACTAAGTAACTATGGCTTTTGTACTGTAAGACAGTTTGCAATGAAATACAGCAAGAAACCACAACTTTCTATTTACTTGCTTGCCTGTGACTGAATTCATTCACAGGTGTTAGCACACATGAGTTACTAAGTTTTTTTAACTTACTACTTAAGCCTCCAGCAAAGTATTAAACCACCACTAAAATAGCAACAACGTTAAGTAGTTGGGTGATTAATCAGGAAGCCACCTGACATTCCTAGGCAAGTACAAAGTGTTTACAATTTTAAAACAAGACACTACATAAAGAGAACATGCCTCTCACCAAAAATACCTCCGCCATTGGGAAGGCAGCTGCGTGACGGCTCTAAGACAGATGCCACATAGAATGTACAACACAGAATGAAGTTATATGGGAGGGAAGCGGGGAGGATCAGACTGAAGCTAGCAGGACATTAAGAACTTCTTCCATCTCATTCACATTCATAATTCGATGAAGATATTGGAGCAAACAAACGATAGGTTTGTCTGTCCTAAAACCCGTAATCATTCAAATCTGGGAAGCAATCTTTAGGCCCAGTATTATCTATCTTAATTGTACAATCAGGGGGAAAAAAAAGACAAAGCATGCGGTTTAAAACTTTATTCCTGGTACCCACCCGCATTTTCCCTTATCTGTCACCAGTAACAAATCATCAGCTACATGTATGTCTATAATAAACACGTATGTGGTGGAGAGAAGCCCTGTGGATAGATCCTGGGCATATCTAATATTTGAAGCAATGAGGCATATTTGAAAAAGGCTGGTGCTATTACAAAAATAGTAGAGTTTATTTGGTCACTGGGGTGGAAAATTTGCCTTGAAACTTCTGCTAACCAAAAAGTATGGAAGCAAGCAGGCTATACATCTTGCCGTGACCCAATTCCAATACAACTAGTAACAGAACTAGTGTAAGCAGCTTAATTTCACTGCACAGATGGGGTTTTGCCCATTAATTTGATCAAGCTAAGGTTCCCTTTGAGTTTGTAGTGGAATGGAGGCATAAATCCTTCTTGTACAGCTGTAACTGTTGTAAAGGAAGATCCGGTAGCTCACGTAAGAAACTTATTGTTGTGAAGAAAACGGGGGGAGTATAGTGTGACAGACAGAAAACAAAGTGAGACCTTCTTTTCACACCCTGACACAAACAGTGTTCCTAATGGCAAAGGTGTTATCCATGGTCAGAGGAGCTGGCTGCCTAAAATACAATCAGAACATTTAACAGCATTTTTTCTGCTCTGGTTTACATATCTATTTGAATCTACACACATAAAATACCTATGCATACAATTTACATAAAAAGACAGTACTCAAGCTCCATACTTTTAACAGTCTGGTCTAAAGCCTAGTGTTTAGACAATGCCCGTTCCTTGAGCTCAGCAACCTTTCAATCAGGTACCACTGCTTGTTTGTGAAATTTGAGGCAGTCAGAAGCCAGATTTATATGTACTAACCATAAGCCAACTGATGGAACAATAAGCTATACTGAGAAATCCAAGAGCAGGCTTATTTTTCTAAGTTTAAACGCATTCACAGAATTGAGAATGGTCCTAATTTTATTCCTCTTAAAAAAGGCTGGGATAGGAAATCTAGGAGAAGAATTAAATAACTATCATGGGGGGTTTGCGTGCATCCATTTCATTAAACACGCTGACATGCGGGCCCAAATCTCAGCTTTGCTGAGGCACCTTTGTGGAAGTTAAAATGCTTTTAAGAGGCAGCTGAGATGTCCACAGCTCTCTGCACTGACCTAGAGATTATTCTTAGCACCAGAAAGCAGTCACCTCACCCCAAAGGTACAGGCTGGAGCTGGGAAGGAATACAGCTCACATAACACTGCATTTTGGCCATTCAGGGAACAGATCAGAAGTAACCTTTAAAAACAGGCAAAAGATTAAAGCAGGTCCTGGAGTTGTTTTAAACAGTACCAAAAGCCACAGAGAGAACTGAGGGCATAAAGGCAACTTAAAGCCCTTAACCATCACCTAATTTAATGTGTCAACTCCTGCTCTTACTTGGGGACATTACCTTGTCAAAGAGAGGGGAGAAAAACTGGAAAGCAGGACAGGTACAAGCAAGCAAGTACCTTTGTAACAAACTGTAGAAATCTAACTTTGCTCAAATTCTCCGTGCATTTAAGAGAATAAACCAAATAGAAGGAACATGGCTGTTCTAAGCACTGAGGTCAAGAGACCCACAGCAGTCTTCCACCTTTCACCTAGACAGCTCTCCTTTAGATCATACCTTTCCTTTGGACCAGCCCATCTTTTCCAGCATCTTCTGGCCAAATTTGGATTCATCTTTACTCCAAGCGCTATTTCGTGGATCCACTGACCACTTCTGCCTTCTACGGGCTAGAGCAGGAAGGAAAAATTCAAACAGGCTCTATTTACATTTCCACAGCGTTCTTAGTATTTTATCAATTCAAGAAAAGCTCTTCATTGCAAAAAAACAGAACCTGTGCCAGATCAAAGACATTCTGGGGGTTTAATTTTAGTAAACCTTACATTGCAAAAAAAGTCCAGTGAAAATTGTAATTATTAATGTGAAGAACACCAAAATAAAATTGCTACGGAAGTTGTCATCCCTAAGGATGGGCTGCAATTCAGGGAAGGCTTTAAGGATTACTATTTAGGTGTACAGGCCTAAATTCCATATTTATTCCAACTTTGTTTTACATCTGGCTTCAACATGAAAACTATAGGGGATAAGATTTCAGTGCTGGCTTTCCCAGTTCTGGACAATATCCACTGGCCAGTCTTCCTTTTAATCAGAACATAGAAGTTTTAATATTTGCCTTCATAACAAAAGCCAAGTGAAAAATCACATAAGTGACCAGAAAAACTGAACTACAGAACACAAACCAGTGGGATTTCAGCATTTGGATTTGCCACAAATGGTTTATTCGGAAAATGAATAGTCACCGGAAATTATTGCAGGTGTTAAGAGATCCAAACAAGAATCAAGGCTCCTTTGTCCTATGTAGACTACTAAAGAAACTACAGTCCCCCAGGCCCACATGCGTGCGCTTGCCTCTATCATCAGGAATAGCTTCATTGAAATCAAGGAGGAAAAGCTAGCACTGTTAACCAGTCACTTTAAGTGTGCACCTAAACATACGCAGGAAGACAACCTAAATAAACAAGACAAACAAAGAATGGGAGACAGGAAGATTACAAACTTCATTAAACACGATGGGAAATGGGAGATCAAAAATGACCGATTAACCCAAGGCCATACAATGTCAGTGAGAAGCCAGGTCCACTGAGGCACTTTCAACATAATCAGGAAGTCATCTTCCCCTAAAATGCAATGCTTAGGATTTGGGCCAGAGAGACAGAATATTACAGGGATGGTTGATTCATTTTTTGCCCAGTTTTGTTTCGTTCTTAAAGAAGAACTAATGCTGTCAGAATGCATGATGGTGGCTGTTTTTAACATACTTCCGAAGCTTTGAAGCTCAAAATAGGTGCTGCGTGGCAGCCCCATAAAAAGTAACAGCCTGATAAAGAATTTCATAAAACCCCAAACAGTCCATAAAAAAGATTTTACAGTAGGTGAAATGACTGAGTATTGTGCGAGGAATCCACACAGCACTCGCTTGGCTCACTTCTCTATAGGAAAACAACAACTTACTTCCTACACGCAGCCTTCAGAGAAGCATCTACTACAAGCCCTGCCTGTGCTGCTAACAAAAGGTGGCAAAGGGCCACTGGGGACTGTGATTTTAAACGCCCGAGCAAAATTAGAGTTTCCTGCTGCCCCACTGAGAACAAAACCTCTGGTGCCCTTAGCAGTGTGGCTAACTTCACTCATTTATTGCAGTTTTTGAAGCACTGACCTAGGAATTTGGGACTATTAATGTGCTTTGTCATCTTCCCTCACCCAAGATGCGAATGATCTCTAAGGACCCAAGTTTCCAGTGGTCTGTGGGGGGAATGAATTAAAAGGCTATCAAGCTGGCAGCAAAAGCTAAGTCCTATAAAAAGCAGGAACACCTTGGCTGTTGCTTTTGTCCATAGCTGACAGTGAAACAAACAACATAAAGGACAATAAAAAGAAGCAATTTAATAGAGGTTATGCTGCCCAGCTGAGCAGCAGCCCTCCTTTTCAAGCATACTTCTTAATTTGTTCCTCTGTTTAAAAATCTCCTGATTAACATCAACTTTCCCTCACTCAGTCACCAAAAACTAACTGTTCAATACCTTTTTTAAAATCTAACTATAACAACATTTTAAGTATGCCCATATTCTGTTATGCTCTCTGAAACTAGTTCCCCAGGTGGTGACTTGGTAAATCGCAAGAAATTAAATTCAATGCAATTCTTACAGTTGTAAAGCCACTGTATGTATCTAAGGATTTGTCTACACAGTAAAGGTAATCCATGTCAACTGAATGTGTGAATTTAAATTAACTTCCAAATTGAGTTGTTTGATGTAGTTCAACTAATCCACTTTAAAAGTTAATTTCTATTAATTTTCCTCTGTAGAGAAGCCCTAAGATGTTTTACTCCCAGGAGGACAAAACCCAGGGCACCCAATACAGACATGTCTCAAGCATGAAATTTTAAGAGACCTTCCCTTTTCCAGCACTTTTAATCCAAGTATTTCAAACCTCATAACCACCGTTATGAGATTAATCCTCACATTTCTGCCAGGTTAACACATTCTCATTTTCAAATATGGTAAGCCAGATGCAGGAAAATAAGGAAACTTGCTTCCCTCTTTAGAGAAGTATTTAAGAAAGCCAGGAACAACTTCATGCTGCATACAGCAACCATAACATCATCTCTCCTCTCCAAACAAACAACAACAAAGCCTGTTTAGTCAACAATTTATCAGAAATGTTTGTTCACCGATGTCTTAAGAGCAAGAAAGGAAACACAATACTATCTTCCACCTAAAAAATTTAGCTCAGAAGTTAACACCAATCTTCTGGGCTGCTCATAAAATGATGCTAGAGATAGTAATGCAACTCTGGGCAAGCAGCACCATCCAGTGGAGAAAAGCATCATTTCTTTAGATACTTCACTCAGACATTCTACGATTTGAAAAGGATCAATCGCTAAACCCTTTTACCAAGACCTGCTATGTGCCCATATATGGTGATAACATGGAAAATAATAAACAGGTTAAATTTCTCCAGTGAATGGAAAAAAAATACACTGCCCACAGAAGGGATTAATTCCAAGCTATGAAACCCATCATTAACATATACATTTTTTTCCTGATAAGCATTAGTAAGATAGACAGTTAATCAAAGTTTATTAAAAGCTAAAAAGAGTTAAAAATAAGTGAAAAATAAAAGCTTTGGCCATTTCTGCCATTGATAAGTTTTTTTTAAATTCACACTACACAAGCACAGAATGATTGAGTTTGTCCTTTTTCAGTTTGGTTCACAGCATCACAAAACTTGGAAGGACTTCTCAAGATCATCTACTTCAACCCCCTGCTTAACCAGGTTGTCCAGCACCGCGTCCAGTCCGGTTCTGAATATCTCCATAGACTGATACTCCACAGCCTCCCTGAGCAATTTGTTCCAGTGCTTGGCTGCCCTCACAGTAAAAAAAAAAAAGATGGAATTTCTTGGGTTTCGATTTGCACTCACCGCTTCTTGTCCTGTCACTGGGTACTGCTGAGAAATTACTTTAACTCCCTGAAATGCATGTACTTTCACAGCTGTAGTAAAACTAATTAATCCCCCCAACTTTTTTTTTTAGGATGAATATTAATAGAAGCATCAGAACTTGATCTGGAACTGCAAACAAAAATGCATGTGTGTAACACAGCTTCACAATTTTAACTACAACTGAAGGTGATGAACAAAGGCTTACAACTCTGCAAAGGTCACTCTCAGCAACTAGATTCATTTTTTAAGGCATTTGATTTTAGAATTCACTACATACAAAAGCTATATTAACACACTGGCCCAGGTTGCCCAGAGAGGTGGTAGATGCCCCACCCCTGGAAACATTCAAGGCCAGGGCAGATGGGGCTCTAAGCAACCTGGTCTGGTTGACGATATCCCCGCTCATTGCAGGGGGGTTGGACCAGATGACCTCTAAAGGTCCCTTCCAACCCAAACTATTCTACGATTATTGATATGGGCAGTGTCCAATTAAAATGATTAACAAATTTTGGAAAAAAGGTACCAAAGTTTACATCTAAAATAATTAAGACAACTACATATGTAAGTGCAATTTTGTTTTCCTCAAGTCACACCTGTATTTTCCACTGGAAACCATATTTTCTAATTAGTCATTATACTTAGGTCCATCTTTCCTGCAGTCAAGCAAACAAATTCATTAGACCTTGTGCTCTCATGTTAACAGTGTCCTGACACCAGTAAGCTTACCGAAACCAGCTGAGGACATTAACAATACTCAGACAGAACTATATTAGTCCTGTTAGATAAAAATGAGAAGTTTAGTCTTTCTACTCATATACAGTTTTGTATTTACTAGAAAAGGCTACTTTACAGAAATGCATCTTTAACTTGGAAAAGAAAGCAGGAAAAGTTTTTAGTTCTCACTTTGCCAGCCCTGAGACAGTTCTGTTTCCTGAACCGAAGAGCTTTACCAGCGAGTTATCAGTCAGGATATTCATCCAATGTTTTGATCAATTCTTTTAGATATGGGGAGCCCAAGTTCTCAATCACCTCAGAGGTAAGAGTGAAGCTCAGTTTGATTCCAACATCAGGAACAGGTTAAACAAAATTATCAGGCTGCATATAATAAAACCTTCAAAAATTATTCACTCAGCAACACCCTTACACAAAAAGCGTAAGACAACCACATGGCCTTACCCTGAGTTCTCCCCTTGAGTTCAGTGGATTTACTTGCCTTTTCTGAAGCGCCTGCCTAAGATCCCTTACATCCCACTCTCACCTTTCCCAACCCAGGATTTAGCTAATCACCGAAGCTCCCTGTACAGACAAGAAGGCGAGCTAAGCTCAAATACTAACCCTGGGTGCGGTCCTGAGACCAATGCCTACGTACAGACGGCTCCGCTGAGCCCTGCTTGGCTACCACACAGCAGCCGGCAGCCCAGCACAGCCCCGGCCCCAAGGCTTGAGGGTGTCTGCCCTCCAACACACCGCCGCACATGGCACCGAGGCGTTGAAAGGAAATGCAGACCCTAAAAGCGTCTGAGAGACATCTCCACCGATCTTGTACGCGTCTCTCCCCAGGCCGGGAAGCGACAGAACCCTGCAAACCCGTACCCAGCCACCGCGGGGCCTGGGGGGACCAGCCCGCCTCCAGCCCGCCACCCTCGGGAAGGACCGCGCGGCCCCCCCGCATCAGCCAGGGCGGTAGGGCCTGGGGTAGCGCCCAAGCCACCCCCCAGGATAACGGCTCTTCCCCCGACCCCTCCGCTCCGTCGCTCTCAGGGGATCGCCCCGAGCCCGGCCGGCGCGGTTCCTCCCCGCGGGGAACGGCACTCACGCTCCGCCAGCATCGCCATCTTGGGGGCCTTCCTGCCTCCGCGGCGCGTGGCGAGGAAACGCCACCGTGCCCCCACCCCTGAGGGGGACTTTTGTGACCTTGGGCGCAGAAGAAGGTGGCAAAAGAAAAGCCTGATTGAAAAGTCTCGAAGCAGGAGAGCGCAGCGGGCGCTCCAGGGCAAATAGAGGCTGTAAACCTCCTAAAATTCTATTTAAGATCTTAAAAGCCGTGTTGGGTTGTAGATGGGCTGGTTTCACGCGTTTCCCGGTGGATATTGGACAGGCACTTTTGCCGGCGGCGAAGGGGAGCGGCAGCGGCCTCTGTTTCCACGGAGAGCGCAGGCCGCTACCGGCGGTGCGCGGCGGCTTCTCCCGGGCGGCTCAGGGCTTCCTCGGAGCTGTTAAAGCCGCTGAAGCCGCTACTAAAGCCGCTGCGAGCGGGTGGTAGGGCTCCTTAGGCGTTTAACCGTCCTCACAGGCGGAGCTCGGGGTGTTTCACGGTCTCCACAGATGGAGCCCGTTGTGAGGGGACTCTTGGGGGGGAATGGGATGAACTGCGCTCGCCGTCGCCTCGGGTCGTGTGGTTAAAAATAACGGGGCAGGGGCGGTCTGAGTCCTCGGCGGGGGCATGAATGTCCTTGAACTTACCCAAATCCGTGCCTGTTGTGGGAAGGAAGAGTGGTGGGCAGCGGAGGGACCTCACATGCCTCGTGCACCATCCTCTGCCAGGCCTCGGGTAACGCAGCTGAACTGGTCGTGATCGTGTCCCAGGACGGCTTTTGGTAGAATTAATTAAAAATGTTCAACAGCAGTGGCTTGAAGCCTTCTCAAGCTAACTACACCTTTATTCTCCTTTTCAAGATTTTTAAAAATTCTGTGATGAATGCAGATCTTCCTGTAATACCAGCTCAGTGCTTCTTGTCTTGCCCACCTTAGATGTGGAAGAAAATTACTCTTTCTGCAACAGAATTCATGTATTTGAAGACTGAACACGGCCCCTCTTTGATGTTTATTTGCTGAATCAAACCACCCCTATTTAGCAGTCTTTTCTTGTAGATCACATTTTAGAGCCTTTGGTCATTCATGCTTACCGGTTTTCAGCCGCTCTTCATTGGTTTGAAGTATCACATCCAAAACAAGGCACACGTGATGCTGCTGAGTTCTTCAAAGCACTTAACTGGAATTGTAGGCTCTGTCTCCTCTCTGGCTGTGTTTTGCATCTGAATGTAATATTTTGTTCTCTAACCTCACTACCCCTTTCAGAGAAGTGCTACATAGGGGTTTTATAGTCTGTGTTCGTGCACTGTGTTAACCCTGTCTTTTGCCCTTACTGAATCAATAATTACTTTTGTGTTTCCATTTTGTTGTGTTGCTCCGAACTGCAGACCTTCAGCGTCTCTGCTGTCTCTTTCCCAGCTTGGAGTCACCTGCAAATGTCATGAGTGTACTATATACCGTAAGTCATGTCATTAATGGGAGTATTGAGGCCTACCAGGATCAGAACAGGTTGCCCACCACTCTTTCTTCATCCATCCTCCCATTTGGATGACAACTGGATTACAGCTCCCCCAGTTCAGCTTTTCAAACTGCTCTGATTCTGTGCTTTTGATTTAGATTACATTTCCCTATTTGCTTATGAGAACACTGTGCAAGACAGTTCCTAAAGACTTTATAGACAAAGAAAACAGAAATTATAACCGTGTCTTTTCTTCTGTAAGACCCATTCTGTCAGTCAGCAAAGTTAGATTGTGGAGCTTGTTCTTGGCAAATCTATAAACTTACAAATAGCTTGTTGATTTTTTTTTTTAATAGTTTATATACAGTTCCTGTTAAACTGACTGCCCTGACTGCCCCAGTTCCTCCTTTAAAGAAGGGTATCAAGTCCTTTGATAGTCTTCTAAGCCCACATCCAGCCATCAGAAATTCTCACAGCATGTGTTCTCACCAGACTTTTTTTTGCCAGTTCTCCGTGTACTTTCAGGTCACGTTCGTCAGGCTTGACTGACATGAAAGCAAATGAATACTTTCCAATCTTTTACTACCTGGGAGAGTGATCTTTTCCCTTTGCCTCTCGTTAATTGTGTTAGCCACTTGATTGCATTTAATCCTTTTAGTGAAGACTGAATGGATGAATCACTCCCTGCTCCCTCTGCTGTGTAGTGGATCAGCCTTGCCTTTGGTCTTTCTCTTATGCCTGCTGCGCCACACAAAGCTTTGCGACTGCAGGTTTTATCTCATTCAATGCCTTGACTTAGTTCATTCTGTCTCTTGTGCTCATACTATGTCTGTATGTATGTGCTCTGTGTAAGGTGGCTTTACGTATACTTCTTGTGTCCTTCTGGCTTGCAGCTGTGTGTTACACACTGATGCGCTTATTAGTGTAAGGTTAAGGAATGACTGTCTTTAATTCATAAATGTGACTTCTAAGAGACTGCCTGGTAATTCTCTGAGCTTACTGAGGTCTACCTGAAATCTATCAATTTTTTTTGGCTCCTCTACTCTCCTGCCTTAGGAGGAGGAGCCATCATTTGCACCTGCACATAACCAGGTATGTAGCAGCTTTCAAGCTTTCACTTAACATTTTCCTCCAGGAGGAAATCCCTGGAGATCAAAATCAACCCTAGAAGAGCCTTCTTTCTGCTTTCTTTTTTATTGTCCTGACAAAAGTCATACACAGCAGAGACCTGCTCGGACAGTCTAGGACAGGGTCCACCCCACCTCCCTTAACTGCATACAAAGCAGGCCTGTAACCTGAATTCTTGGTGCCCATCTTTCTTCTGACCCAGAGGGGGTTTAGATACCCGGCTGATTCTGGGTAGCTCTAGCTGAATCCCATCATCCCTGCTCTCTTCCTAAGGGAGGAAAGGCCTCTGTGATGCTGCTAGTTCTCAATCTGATACCCTGCCTGCCACCCACCAGGATGCTCCTCCCCTTTCATCACCACTCAGGGATTCTCAGCAGTGGCCACTCTTTGCTGTCGTCTGGATCTGAAAGATAAAGTGATGTATCCTCCCCTCCATCATCCTTCTGCCTGTGTTTCCTGAACAAAGTACTACTCCTCGCAATAATAGTCATTTCTGTGAATCATCCCTACGAGGCCTCTATTACAACTAAATTGTAGTGTCATCCAGGCATTAAGTGTTCGAATGGTCACTTACTTGTGTGAGCCATTTCACACTGGACAAGTTCTGCTTCTGTTTTTGATTCTGGAGAGGTGTAAGTCTTCTAGCTGAGAACTGAGTGTAATATCTGATCGCTCCAATAGATAGCAGCATTACACACATTTGAGTCAGCTTCGCTGGGCTATAAAGACATCACTGAAGGCGAAAGATTGGAAATAATTTCTGTTAAAGGATGCCTTGAGGTTGAGATTTGTTTCTTCTTTGTTTTTGAAACTTAATATTTGACTGTATCAGAGCACTTCTACTTCCAACGCTGTCTTACTCCCCTGCTTGCAAAGCATCACAGCTCAAAACACAAATGAGATCATACCTGCTTTAATTATTGCTGACTGTATTTGTGTAACAATAGGCTTGAGGTCAAGGTCCAAATTATTCTACACAGATGTAGACACAGTTCTTGCAAGTGAGCAGTCTAAAGTGCTGATCCTAAAAACATTTAAGTACATGAATACGTACAGGGGCAGTGAAATTAGATAATACGCTCAAAAGGGGAAGGTTCCATCCAGGGGCAATTATTATATTTCACAATTACATAGCTGAGTAAAAGCTGTTGTCACAGAAAAGAAAAATATATGTATGCATATATATGTATGTTTGTATATATATTTTCTTCCAAGAGAAAGAACCTGATACAGGTGTTTGTAGCCCTGTAAGAAAATATCCTGAAATCCTATTTCCAGTGTGCTTGGAGTGTTTGAAATGTAGCCCTTCTCTGAAAAATAAAGTGATAAAGATGCCTGGTGGGCATTACGTTCAGAGTTCTCCAGTGATTCCTCCCAAGGGTCTTACTTGAAAAGAGGTGTTTCCCGACAGCCAGCCCTGCAAAGATCACTTAGGGCTCAGAGATTTGAACAGGGTATTTTCCTCGTGGCACGTCGTTATCGATCGCACGGTGGCTGCAGCCCGTGCTGTGCTGTCAGCGTCAGCTCCAGAGTCCCCACAGGCTTTGGGGAATTCCTTTGATGCCACTCGCAGGTTGAAGTGCCTGGGTCTTAGGGAGAGATCCAGCTGGGATGAACAGAGCCAATAATACAGAGAAATTGAAACAGCAGATAAACGGAGGAGGGTTGGAAGCATGTCTGAGCCTGATACCCACCTTGCTGGCCCCGTTCCACCCAGGGGACACCCATGGAAGGGAGGAGGGAGAGGGAATTACATTTCCCAGCTACGGAGCAGCTCTGATGCCCCACAGAAGGGCAGCCACGCGTACCAGCGATGAGCTAATGCCACAGAGAGCTCTACACCAGTCTCTTGCTACCTGAGAACGCTGGGGTGGGATCCATGAAGATGTTATAACCTCCTTGGAGTTGATGGGGAGACAGGCACTCGCAGGTGGGGTTCAGGTCACCTAACACAAGATGGCTGCAAGAGATGTCTAGATCTGAATGCATGGCCCTGAGTTCAAATGGAGAAGAAACAGTATCAGTCAAAACACCCCTTTTTCTCCCTCTATGCCCCATTCAAATGCCCCATCAACAAGGGAGATGTGAGGAGGGAGAGGAGAGGCAGCCAGGAAAAGACAAGTGGAGAAAAAAGGAGGAGAAAAGCAAGTAAAGAAATAGGATGTGAGTCCTGGCTGTGCAACAGGTCATTTGTGAGGCAAATCAGCCCCTGTTGTGTGATAATGGCCTGAGGCCAGACTGGAAATGCTTATTGAGCGAGTCCTGGGAGAGGTGTGATGGAAGCGCTAGGGACAAGGACTGCCTGGAGACCTTAAAACGAGAAGACAGGTTTGATTTAGGACAATGATTTGAGAGAACACGCGGATTAGAGGTGAGCTCTGGTATAAAACTGCATTAGCGGAGCAGAGAAGCCGCCCATCAAGCGCCAGGCAGGGAGCAAGAGATTAACAATGTCTGACCCATGGAGCAAAAGATGTCAGGACGAGTGCCTGCAGCCAGAAGACGAGGGCTTCAAAGAACAGCTACTGGGGCAGGCGAGGAGCAGAAACAGGCTCAAGGCAAGGGGCTGATGTTCCTAGAAATGCTGCCAGCGAAGAGCTCAGCAGCAGCGTGCAGTGCCTGGCAGGGAACGCTGGAGGGAGCGTGGGCAAAGGAGGCAGAAGACAGAAATCCAGATAATTTTCCTTCTGTTCCATGAGCACTGTGTGTTTTTATTATTTTTGCTATTGCTGTTGTTATTTCATTTGGACTTGATGATCTTACAGGTCTTTTCCAACCGTAGTGATTCTGTGATTCAGCAGCCTGGGCTTCCTGGGACGTGAGACTGAAGTCCTGTTGTAAGCAGTTTGTTATCCAAACAGAGGAAGGAGGTAGGGAGCAGACAAAAAGGCAGCAATGGATTGTAGAGGGGGAAACTGAGGCACAGGCATGATGTGAAAGTCAAGGCACTAACAGCTTGCATTTTGTGTGGAGATATTTTAAAATACAAAGGAGTACTAAAGAGTTGGATGCTACTGAGGAATTAGACTCACGTTGATGAGCACAGGGTGGAGTTTTTGGTGGTTTTTTTTTTTTGTCATGACTGATATTTTGGTGATCAGATTTCCTGGCTGGGCTGTGCTGAACATGGGTTGGAAGCATTGCTCTGAACTGCAATCATGGCAGGGTGAGGCCAGGCACCAGCGGGTCCCAAATGGACCAGTCCGAAGAAGGTCAGGAAGCCAAAAAGTCGGAGCCAGCAGACCCCGAGGTCAAGCCGGGGTATAATCCATGGGTGGGGTGAAGATGAGGATCCCAAGGACATGGACAGCAGCTCAGGGCTTGGGAACAGCCTTGCGCAGGTTGATTTAAGAGAGATAAAGGGATGCAGGGTCAGAAACCTTTGAGGACCAGGCTGACCTGAGAGGAGATAAGATCGGGGAGGGGGCTGGAAACCCAGACATGGAGTAGGACTGCAAGATCTACGAACTGGTCAAGAGTCTTTGCAGAGATGCACCGTGGGAAACCATCAGCTACAGATAAAATCAGCAGGAAAGGGTGCAACTGTCAGCAAACAGAGGCTTTATAAATACAGTGCAGGAGAGGTAAGAGGAGAACAGGCCAGTCAGGGCCACCTCGTAATGTAGATGAGATGGTAACAAGCCCATAAGAAACAGTGTCAGGAGACCGAAGGATTTGTGTGTTTCTTGCTTTAGTCTTCCCCCAAATCCTGAACGAATATTCAGTGCAATTTAACAGTGCAGGTTCGAGGGCAGGAAGAGAGGGCTGATGTGTCTACTTGGAGGTTTGTAACTTGGGTAAAGCTCCACCTGGAAATTTTGAGAAATGTCATGAAACAGTCTTTGAATCGCTAATCATTATTGTGGGAGAAAGAGGACAGTGGTGGAGTCAGGGAATCATGGATGAGTTACCTGCACTCCAGTCCCTGGGAAAACACTGCAGAAGTTCTTACATAATTGGTTCAATATTTGGCCACTGGAGGACAACGGAGTGATGAAAAACCACATCCGTGACTCACTGGGAACAATTCTCAACAAACCAAGCTATTTTTTGTCTCTGACCAGAAAGCTGCCTTTGGTGACTAAGGTAGCAAGATTTTTCGTGTTGCCAAGAGCCACAGACGCATGGTGCACACCTTAATGCTGAGGGTAGGGGGAACTTTGGGAATCATTCACAGATGGGAGAGGACTGGAGCTCCTCGTGGTTCCCTGGCCCCATGGTGGGATGAGTCTGGTCTGAAGACCCAGAGGTGTGATGAGGTTCCAGGGTGATGTGGTGGTGTCGGATCCTGCCGGCTGACATCCTCCCACACCCAAGGACTCGGACAACCCAGCGGACTCCACAGCAGCCCCACCTTGCTGCCGCTCATGCAATAAAGCTCCCATATGGGATTTGCTCTTGGTCTTTCCACAGACTATCTGCAACTCAGGAGCTCCAGGTTGAGCATTCCTAGGGAAAAAAATAGTCTTTAAAATTACTTTCAGCACCATCCCACATGCAGACTTATGTTCCAGACAGCTTCCCCATAGCATGGGTGCACAATGTGTCTAGTTGGTAATCTGTGAACAACCTGCTGTGGGACAGACCATCTGTTGATGTACCATGCACAGAAGGGCTGCAAGCAGTGTGGAAGGCAAGATCAAAACTCAACCGATCACATGAAGAGGAGGAATAGCCTGAAAAAAATGAGATAGTAAGCGGTAGGATAAGACTTGAACCTGGGAAATACCACGTGTAGGGAAACTGGGAATGACCAGAAGGCATCAACACTGGGGGCAAATAAAAGAGGAAGGAGTAGAGCTAAAACGTAACTAATTAAATGAGAACCTATAGTAAAATGCTGGTTCAAAAGGACCAGTTTCTTTCTGGACCACATTATCTGTGATGAAAGGGCATAATTGCTCCTTGTCTCAGAGATGGATGCCCGTATCTGCCACTGCACTTATGGAAATTAGGGATGAACCAGATACGGAGCACAGCGGAGAGAAAGGGACACAAATGGATGATGAGAAAAGACAGTCTGAGGAAGAGCTTGGAGGAAATGGACTTTTTTGGCTCAGAAATGAAAAGCATACAGCAACTCCAGTGCAGGCTGCTAGGGATGAGGGTGAGCAATTCCTTGTCCACTGCCACCTGGACAAGCAGAAATCAACATCATTTAGCATGTTGGAGAATAGGCAGGGTATCAGAACACCTGGGACTGGCTAAGGGGTGGTGAGATTTTCTTTTTTGGTGTTCAGACTTGTCACGGATGGGCTGTTTGACCTGACCACAGAATGGGGAGAGGAGCTAGGTGGCTTCCCAAAGGATCCTCCAGTTCATCCAGTTCTCCATATCTAACACTTTATGAATTAATTTAGGTAGCCTTCTCAGAACACATCTTTCCTCAGGTCTGACGCAATGTCTTAACCACAAAACCAGTCCTGTGCTATTTACTCTTCCGTAAAGTGAAGGTTACTCTTCTGCAAATTGAAGTGTCCCATTTAATCCTACGAAACACTCACTTGCTTTGTTCAAAATGAGCTGGAAAAGGAAAAAAAAGGATTTCCTGCAGATACTCATTCGGATTTCAAAATTAATTCCCTTCAACCATCGTTGTGTTCATTTTCTGAGAAGCAGCTAGGCAGCAAATTTCATTTACACAAGACATTTGTTGCCAGCCAGGTTGCAGTGTTATTTACCACACGCATAAGATATAAGAAGCAAATGATACTTTTGTAGACAAGACAATTGCTCCTCTGGTCGGGAAGCAAGAAAAGGAGTAGGTGAGCAGCACATAAGCAACACCAATGGCTCAGTTCAACAGGACCCGCAAAAAATATTCATGATGAAACTGATTAAATAAAGCATTCCTGCCCCCGATACCAAATACTTCTGGATTTGCAACTGGTTGCAAGGAAAAGTTCATCGCTTTCCATAAGGAGGAGGAAATGCCAGGCCCAGTAGAGCGTGTTTGATATATTATTCATGAGATATTATATGCTGAGGACTAGTCAAAATCCAGCAGCAGCAAACAGGGGTCAGCAGTGAAGAAAACCAAATAGATCTGCCACAGTTTTTAAACTGTTTTAATGCATCCAGTTTATAGCCCGTTTTATTCATTAGCCCTGGTTGTCTGGGAAGATCTTGTGGCAGGATTGAGGTTACTTCTGAAGATTTCAGAACCAACATTGCTCACAGTCTCAGCAGGGTTCAGCTTTGTAAACACAGCAAATTAGATTTAGGGCTTTTGAACAGAAATAAAGAGGGAAACCCACAAGGACATTGCTCACTTTTCAAAGCGTAGCTGCACTTTCAAGGCTGACCCAGTACTGTCATTTTGGGGCTGTTTGAGCAACCACTGGAAAATAAAAGAGCACTAAAAATAGCCAACGTGGGCTCATTAGCTCTTTAATTACACATTGGTATTCCTTTCTTTCATCTACACTTGCAACTTTGACCTGTGATCTCACCACTGACATTGACTGGGGAATGCCAGGAGCTGCCTTGAGCTGGTGGACACCGGTACGCTTCACTGCCAGTCCAACTTCTTATCCTTCCCTTTTCCACAGATTGGAAGAATGGGATCCCCCCAGGAAGCCCATGGTAAGACAAGCATCGAGGAAAGGAAAATGCAGGGAAAACAGGGTGGGAAGTCACAGTAACAGCCTCTGAAGTGCTCAGAGCCTGTCCGAGTACATAAAATCCAGGTGTGTCTTCAATAGGAGGCATGTGTTAAAGAAGCAACCATAAGTCCAGCTAAACAGACATCCATGAAGCTTAGGTTACAGCAGTGCCCACATTACCAGGGACAGCGCTAGTTCAACAGGTATGGCTGAATAACACATCCGTAACATATCCCATAATCCTGGACTACAGGACTGTCTACGCAAAGATGACCCTCTAGACTGGGCAAGGCAGAGGACGTGTGTAGGATATTTCCCGCTACATCATTTAGACTTACTAACTGCACCAATCCTACTACACTAACCCGGGCTCAGGTTCTGGGAAGCTGTTGTCCCCACTGGTCAATTGTCAGCATGGTCCTTGGCCTGGTTTTGGCCCAGAACAACTAGCATTGATCTTCCCAAGCACAGTTCAGGAGGCAGCAAAGGCCAGGAATTATTCCCAAGAGCAATGTGGATGCAGCCGTCTTGTTTTGGACCAGTGTATGACAGGGGTGATGAAGTACTGAGATCTTCTGATCTTGCTACAGGCCTTGCATCCGCTACTAGTGGGCTAGGTCATGAGCAAGCTGAGCACCATGGCAGCCACCGGGCTCATGAGCTGCCTCTGAAGCAGCAAGAGGGACAGACAACTCCATACCGCCGTTTGTCAATGTCACAAGGATTGTCCCCAAGGCTTGCAGCCTGGTTGGGCAGATCAGAGGGAAGAGGAGAAGTGTGAGTTATGCCCATTGACCAAAGCAAAGAAGTGGGAGTACCTTTTCTGCAGAGGGAGTCCTTCTCCTAAAAGTGTAGGAATGCATCTCCAGGCTCAGCTACCCAGGGACACTCTGCAAAATGAGTCTGAATAACCCAAGTGCTTCCCTACATGGGGAGGTTAGGTCCAGCCTCATCATTCCGACGTTGGGGTATCACTGGAGTTGCCTGAATCAAGACCTCTGTCAACCTACCAGCTTTTCTGTTTGCAGCGCTGACACAGGACCCTCCTGTTTGCCACCATTCGCTCCCATATCACAACTGCTTTTATGGTTGGACTCGATGATCTTAAAGGTCTTTTCCAACCTAAATGATTCTATGCTTCTATGAAATGATTCTATGCTCCATTGCAGTACTCATTGCCACAGGATGCTGTGGAAGGATACAAGGGTTGAACAGGGGTTTGACACATTGATGAAGGGCAGGTCCATCAGGTGCCACTAAACGTAATGGTCCAGCTGCTACTTCCAGTTCAGGAAGTCCTTAAAGACATGATTATAGCAGACAGAGATGTGCAAAATAGAAAGATCACTCCAGACTTGCCATGTGTCTTACACTTTTTCCTGCATATCAGCTTTTGGCCACTGTCTCAGGCCGCGTGCTGGGCTAGGTAGACCTTCAATTTGATTTAACATGATCATTCTTCTTTTCAAATGTTACTGAATGCTGGTTAATGGTGCTTTTTGTGGAGCCCAAAGACAACAAACTGGTTGGTTTTCACAGCGTATTTGGCTGCTCGGGTCCACCACTCTGCTCGCTCCACCTGCAGATGCTCTGCCCCTGCTACGTACCTCAATGGGATGGCAAGCTGGGCTACAACAGCATCTCTGATCTACAACAGGAACAATAAAACAAATGACTGAGTGATCTCACGTTCTTGCGGCTTCCCGAGCAGCCAGAAAACATTCAGTACACCACATTGTTCAGGACATTTCTATTTTGAACTCTGCAAACTTTTTAATTTCCACATGCTCCTTGTAAAACAGGAGCTGTGCTGGAGCTTTCATTTGTTCACTCATCGTAGAGTCAATGAGCCAGGGAATGTATCATGGCACACTTATCCCACAGATGCATTCAAATTCACATCTAGCGCAAATGGCAGCACTAATAGTGCTTGTAAATACCATTGTTTACTTAGCGTTCTCTGAAGCACTTGGGAAAGTGCTTTGCTTGAAAAGAAAATCTCCGCTTTAACTCAGCTCTCGGGTCCCAGCTTGTTCTACAGAGAGATATTTACAAACAGATAAAATGCACATGCACACGTGATCAGATGTTTTGTTAAATTGTAGGCAAGGAGTTGAAAATATCAGTTTAATCTACTGAGGTGTACTTCTAATAAACCCTGGAATAGCATCTACCTTCCCAGTGGTACTTAGAAAGCGGGCACTGCCAGAGGTCAGGACAGCATCAGTGCTACCTAAGCCAGTCCTATTGAAGCATGTCTAACCCCTTCTTCTTCTCCACTTGTGAATGCTCAGCTCCCATCCAGATAACCTACCCAGGTCAACTTGTCCTACCAGGAGAAGGTTTCTCCTGGTGTCTCACCTCAGGTTCCTTTTCAGCTTGAAGTCCATTTGTTCTCTTTTTCCTTACCGTTTTGTTTTCTAGACTGTTTTATCTTATTACAGGAAGATCTCTAAGCCACTCTTGTGTCAGGCATTGTATAAACACAGTGATCTTTAATTAAACAATGATTTCATGCCCTGGCACTCTTCTCTGTGAAGATGAAGATGCTGGCATCTGGTCCCTGTAACTCTACTCTTATTTCTATGGTTATAACTCAGACCAACTAGCCTTGATTTCTAGACATGGTTTCAACCCAGGCCAACTAGCACTGAGCCAAACCACTCCCAGGTGCTACTAAGGAGTTAGCACAGGTCATGGGTCAGTCCCAACATGCAGTTTGGGTATGGCCATGTTGACCCTCTGCATGGGTCCATGGGCATATGTGCCTTAGCTCCTGTGGAAGAAGCTACTTCCGAACCTTCCTACAGAACCAAAGACTGGGCAAGTCTCCAGAAAATTCACATTGAAAACCTGGTCTAGGTGGAGGCAACTGCTACCTACCTTGTGCTATAACGTGGCAGGAGTCCGCTCTGCAGGCAGATGAGGAAGAGCACAAAAAGCAGTCACGTTGTAGACTAAGCTGAAGTTGTCCTCTCCAGAAGTTGTTTGTTAGTAGCAAGCCAGGGAAAAGTGTTAAGGAAAGTGTTAAAAGGGAACTTGGCAGATTGATGGAAGGGAACGGGGAGCCTGTTTTGTCAGAAGGATGTCCTGGGATGGGTATTAGGAGGAAAAATAGCTGTGTAAAGCAATTTCTTAACTTATTTTTTTCCCCACCCTGCTAGGTGAAAGACGGTCTCTCCAGGATTGCTGCTGTGCTCTGGCCCTGCTGTGGGTTAAATCCCCTCAGCATTCTTCCCTTGGCATTTATTTCTGCCTCCCTTCCCACCCACAAAGGTGTTCTGGCTGTTTTTTTCTTCCCCTGGGTCCCTTCACAGCTTCTCCCACTGTTTTGGGATCTCTGAAGCCTCATCCCTATATCCTACTCCTCTTCTCTCCCTTCTCCTCCACATCTCAGCCTCAAACACTACATTGCTAAAGTGTCTGCCTGATGGTCGTGAGCCAGACTTTTCATTGTATGCAGAAAAGTGCAGGGATCTCATTTCTCCTGACACATCTGGGGAGCTGAGAGCATGGAGGGGTAAAAAGAGATCTTCTTTGAATCTCAGGGCTGATTACCCAAGCCCAAGAGAGTGGTTTGGTAGCTCCCAACGCTCACCACAGCCCCATGCTGCAGCACACAGGCCATCACGCCTCTAGTCCTGGGGTAAGAAAGGAATGGTCCATCTTTGTTCTGCTGGAAGTGTCTTTCCACCCCTGAAAGAACAGGTGAGGCCACAGTGAGTGAGGTGAGGTGCACGGTACAGCAGCTGGAAAGGGAAAGGCCTTCACACAAACATAGGACAACGCTGTGAAAGTTTGTCATGGATGCCATCCCCAACACAAGTCCTTCTGTGCTGAAAGGCTCATCTCCTTCCTGGTGGGAAGCAGAGGAAGATGCCCCACAGCAGCCAGCGTATGCTGCACTGAGTTACATCCACCCCAGAAGAAATGGTCTCCCTGTATGCTTCTCCTTAGAAGAAGTTGGCTTCTCCTGGAACGTTGCTTTTCTGACTGTGACCTATTTCTTCTGACTCTAAAGGACTCCAGCACACCTGGCAATCCCCTTTTGGGAGAGCAATCTGTAAGACTCATTCTTCTCTCTTAGAGTCATGATGAGAGTGGACTCCAGGGCTCCCCTCAACTCATGCCATCTTTCCAGACGGCAGTTGCCCCATTCTTTGGGGAGGAGTGGATGCAATGTAGAAGGTGCCTGTCGTTGACTGGTTCGCAGAGACATATGAATTGGCCTGGATCAGAAAGAGTGTGGCCAGCAGGAGCAGGGAGGTGATCGTGCCCCTGTACTCGGCGCTGGTGAGGCCGCACCTCGAATGCTGTGTTCAGTTTTGGGCCCCTCACTCCAAGAAGGACATTGAGGTGCTGGAGCGTGTCCAGAGAAGGGTGACGAAGCTGGTGAGGGGTCTGGAGCACAAGTCTGATGAGGAGCGGCTGAGGGAGCTGGGGTTGTTCAGTCTGGAGAAGAGGAGGCTGAGGGGAGACCTCATCGCTCTCTACAACTACCTGAAAGGGGGTTGTGGTGAGGTGAGTGTTGGTCTCTTCTCCCAAGTGACAAGTGAAAGGACAAGAGGAAATGGCCTCAGGTTGTGCCAGGGGAGGTTCAGGCTGGATATTAGGAAAAATGTCTTTCCTGAGAGAGTGGTGACACACTGGAATAAGCTGCCCAGGGAAGTGGTGGAGTCACCATCCCTGGAGGTGTTCAAGGAACGTGTGGGTGAGGCATTGTGGGACATGGTTTAGTGGGCATGGTGGTGTTTTTTGGTTGATGGTTGGACTTGATGATCTTACAGGTCTTTTCCAACCATAGTGATTCTGTGATTCTGTGATTCTGTGAATTACTCAGCTCAAAGAGGATAAGTCAAGTCAGAATAAAGGGAGTTATCTGCAATGAATGGCCACATTCACCTGATTTTCTTCCAGGTGCCTCTCAATAACTCATGTGCTCTCTTCTCTAATGTCCCTTAGGTGTGATTTTAAGGTTGCACAGCCCCCACACCCTTCCCCTTCCTTCTCCATTCAGTATCTCCCAGACATGCCCTCCAAGCAAAGTTTGGCAGTGTCCTGAAATTCATACCCTGCCCAGAGCATCCAGGAAGCAGAAGGATATTTGGTTTGAGCTACTGTTGTGTATGAGACACCTCTCTTCCCACGGTGTATTCTTTGATAAGCAGTGAAATGCTGGACCTTCACAGCTGTGTAGGGCTAGCTCTGGAGTCCTGACTGCTGCAGACTATGACAGATGTGGCACAATGTGTTACTCTCTTTGTATCATAGGGAGTTTCTTAAGATGAAGCTGATACCTTCTGGAGAAGGTCACAATTTTGGGACAGCATTCTACAAGAAGTCCACTTTCTCCTTCACCTCCCAGGGGTCAGGTTTGACAAGAGAACTGGTACCGCACAGCATTTTTATTTTTAATGGCCTGGGCAAGTTTGAGGAGGAACCTTCCTGGAGTCTGTCTGTACTGAGTGTTCATTCTGCTTTGAAATGCGGGGGTGGAGAAATTACAGGTTCATATTCCTGTATTCCTACAAAAAGCTGCTCCAGAGCGAAGAAAACAGGAGTTTCTTGAGGGGAACAGCTATGTATTTCAGTCATGGAGAATATTACCTGCTCTTCGTGATAATACCCAGAAGCTATCACCAGAGATCAGCACCCCACTGGGCCTCTGCAACGAGTGTCCACCCTCTCTTGTTGTCAGTGTGCTGTGCAGTCCAAGAAGTGGGCATGATGTCCTGCACTGGTTGTCTATAGCAATAAATTAAACACTCCTGGACAGGTTTACGAGCATACTCCTGAGTACAGTTTTGGACCAAGTCAGCTGGAAACATCCCAAATAGTCCTTGGACTTGGCTCAGGAGTTAGAACGGACCATTCCCAATGGGTGGTTTGGATGTTACCACCCTGCTCTGGCAGCTGAGGGGGTTTGGTAGCATGGACCTGGCCAGACGGAGCCTTAGAGCCAAGGATGTAGTCAACATTTACCTCATGGTCACAAGTAGATTTGGTCTCCATGCAACACCAGCCTCCAGCACTGAAAAAGAGACCTCACGAGCAAGCTCCTCTCCTCACAAGTGGCACATCCTTAGTGCGTGTAGGCAAGAGTTACACATTGCATGATAGACCTGCGTCTGAAGGAGGGCAGCTTGCATAGCCCGCTTCATTCTTGAGCCTTCTCTATGAAGGGATGGATCAAAGGGTCAGTTCTCATTAACTGGGCTAAACATGTGTTTGGGTTCTTCAGGGAGCTGGTAGAGGGACTCAATAAGAGGCACAAACTGAAGGCAGAAAACTGGCGCAGAGCAGCCAAAGCACAGCTCATTGGCAGCAATAGACATGTGTCCCTTCATGTGTGTGGTGGGTTTACGCACCACCCTGGGCAGGGGTGTGGAGAAGCAGGGGGTGACAAAGGAGGTGAAGGAAGAAAATCAGGAGTAGGAGTTGAATTTGGGGATTTGGTGGAGGAGACAGTCAATCCTTACGGATTGAGTGAGTGGGGATGAGGAGGGACAGGACAGGTGTCAGGCGCTCAGTCCCTCTGTGCGTAGGCTCACCTGGGAGTCTCAGTGCAGGGACCACATCACTGCCAGAGGATGCAAACTGCTTCCCTTGCAGCGGTGCACATGGGATACATGGTGTGGTTGGGCCATCCCCTATCTGGGGACTCCACAGGGAGGTCACGTCACCTAGAGCAGCAGCAGACAATTAGATTTCCAGCTGCATGGTCGTTTACTCTAACCCTGGACCATCCTTATCCCAGGTCTTCTGCTCTCTCAGGCTACCTCATCCTGTGGTTTGACCTGGTGCCCATTTGGTTTTCCTGGAGCATCCTGCTAAAGACACGCTCTTGCTCTGGTTTAAACGAAACTCAGGATTGCCAGGATCTGAAATGTTGCAGATCTGCTTTTGGTTTCGTAGGCTCTGTGTCCGGTGCAGAGTAGAAAGGAAAGAATAAAAAGACACGACACACTGCAAACATGTTATTAAAATGAACTGTTTATATTATCTCAGTTGAGTCAATACATTATAATGTATTAAAATGGAAAGGTACAAAATTGAAATAAATACTTTCTGATTCATGTATAAATCTTTTGTCAAGATGACATTTTGTTTGTTTTTCATCAGTACATGTTTCAATAAAACATTTAAAATGACAAAGTATTGTTTAAAATATGGTTCATGGAAGAAAAGGTTGAAATCAAACAACTTTTGGCTTGTTTTGGCATGAGATCTTGACACAATCTGGGTTCCCCAAAACCACGTAAATGGTGGTAAAATATAAATGCTCAAACTTATTTAAAAAAATAAACAGGCTTTACAAAACCCTCTGATCCTTGACTTAGCCACTTTTCTGTATAGTCTGCACTTACGATATATACATTCATTATTGTCCAAGGGAAGACAGCCACTGACGTTCATTTAAAGAGCTTGGTGGAGAGGCCTAACAAACATTATGCAGCTGACTACAATTAACACGGTTTAAAAAATTCCTGACAGTGCAAAAAAACCAGCTCGGAAATCAAAGCGTACAAATGGGACAGGGAAGAGGCAAGTGCACAAGCCCAGATCTGATGCAAAGCTCTAGGCGTTTCGGCCAGGTCTAACAAAACCGCTTTTGCCAGCATAAGCCAGCTGGTCAGCTTCTCCTGCAAAGGTCTGCCAGCACGTGCCTAACGTAGACTTGCAGATCAGCCTGTTCGCTGACACAGGTTATTTCGGGCTCCCCTGCAGCTCCCAGGCGTATTCGTGCTCCCGGGAAAATCACCCCTTGGCACATGGGGACCTTCTGTAGAGACTTCCTTCTCGTTGGCGGTGAAGGCGAGAGCTGCGCTAAGCAGAATATACGGGTGTAAGCCTGGCCTGGGAGAGGGGGGTGATGTCCAGACGAGAAATTGCGGAGCGGGAAGGGAGGAGTGGGGAGTGTGAATGTGGGTTTGGGACCTTTGAGAAGAGGCAGTGGGGAATTCACTCCTAGGCAGTGGTTTTTATCAGGATCGTGAAGCAGGCTTGTTTGTGTGCTTTAGTCTCAACAGTGTGCTTATTTCTTTGTCACCGTAGCCATGGGCTGTTATGGTCCCTCTAACCTCTACCATGTGCTTATCGTTCTGGGGCAATGGATGGGGTGTTTTTTGGGGCAAGGCATGAGAGCATGGACTTCCCTGTTGGATAATGGTGACTTTTTCCAAGTTTCAGTATTGCAGGAACTTTTCAAGTTTCACCCAAAAGGGGAAAAGAAACATGGTTACATTGAAAATAATATTAAAGAGAATCTTCCTGCCAACCTCTAGATAAAACTTCTTGATGCCTGGTACTGGTCCTGTGGGTTGTATTGCTACCGGCAAGCTAAGCTGCATAAACCGAAGAGTGAATTTTCTTTTGTTTGGTTGTTTTTAAGGCAGTAGAAGATTTTATCACCTCGGAAAGGAAGTACAGCCCCATCCCGGCATGGTTGAAGGGCAGGCAGGACTCGAGGCGGTGCTGCCTGTGCTGTTCTCCTTGGTGCTCTGCAGGCTGACAGGGACTCACCCTCTTGGGTACCTGGTTGTTCTCAGCCTGCGAGGAAGGATCTCCTGGCACAAGCTGTTTGCAATGCTCTGGACATTGCTGCAGGTGCAGAGCTCCCATATCAACGCCAATCCCATTGCAAAGAGAGCCCTGTAAGGTTTGGGACGTGGGGGCTAGAGGGTCAATGGATGTGAAGGGTATTGTTTGGAAAAATTGTTTTCTATCCCCCCCAAAAAAAAGCCAGCGCGACACAGCTAAAACTTCTTGGAAAAGGCCAGCTTCAAGCTGTTTCCTGTTGAAAAATACCACAGCCATGGGGAAATAAAGGACGTGATTTGAGGCTCTTAGATGTCTTCTTTGACATTTTCATTCATTTTTTTTTCATTTCAGAACAGATTTTGATTTCAAAATGCAGGGTAATTTATAAAAAAAAGGAGGATGCAAACAGGGAAAGATCAAAACAGCCTCCCTCCAAGATACCAAAACTGTTTTTGTTGGCATATGCATTGTTTTGCATATTTTTGTTTTGTGTTTGCTGTTAGCCTTGAAGTTTCCATGTGGGTTGGAAAAACAAATTCACAAAAATTCTTAAGGGATGGAACAGTTCTTTCCTATCCAACTCCCCTGTGCAAAAAACTTGATTGACCTTAGCTAAAGCTCTCCCCTTCTGTGTTTTTGAGTGTGTGACTCAGTTTTCAAAGGCAAATGAAGCAGAAGTTCTCTGAGTGCTGCTTTCTGGTGTGGAAGATGCACCCAAAGCTGCTCCAAGAATTTCCATGTACCAGTGAGGGTGAGAAGAGATTATTCATCCTGCTGTTAACCAAATTCATGAGGTGCACAAGAAGGGTCTTTCGTGGGCTCCTTTTCCACCTCTGGAAGGATAATTTGCACCTTTTTTTTTTTTTTTTTTAACATTTTGTGTCCTAATCCAATCTTCCGTCAGCTTTCAAAAGCCCATCTCAATGGAGGTCCTTAGATTAGAGCCTGAATCCATTGACTGAAGTGTGTATGGTCAAGGACAGTCTGTCTCTGTGCATCAAGGTGCTAAACTCCTAGCAAGGCAGAGAAATGATTTAAAAATGACTTTTCTCTGCATATCCTTTCAAATAGCAACCAGCAAACATTTCCCTGGATGTTCCTGTGGTGCTGTAGGACAGCCTGGACTGTGTCACAGAAAGCACTGGCATCTTATACACAGCCAAAATGTGCTCTTGCATGATTCTCCAGTGAGGTTTTGCAATCCAAAGACTGAGTGTTCATGGTGGCAAAGAGACTGATTAGGTGGTTGTGGCGCCTTGGGACAGTAGGGCAAAAAACTCTTTGTCCATGGTTGTGTCGGTAATTTCAGCTATCTCAGGAATAAGAGCAGAGCTTCCCACATCTGATCCCCTCCACATGTCATATCCAGCCTTGCCTGCGTGGAGTCTTTGTAAATGCCCCAAACCTTGGCACCAGATGAACGCAATGAAGAAAAGTCATAACAACGTTGACTTCTGCCAACACTGATGTCTCAAGAAAGAGTTTTACAGGGAATGCTGATGAGCATGAACGGGGGGGCATTTCTACCCCACCTTCCAGACAAGGCTCTCAGTAACAGAGCCTCACAACACCCCTGTGAGGTAGATATTATTATACCTGGGTGGGTAAACTGAGGCACGCATAGACCAAGTAGAGAGCAAGTGAGAGGAAAAGCTAAGACGAAGATCCAGGGATCCTTAATGCCAATCTGTTGCTCTGAGTAGCATTTCCTTTCTAAAGAAGACAACGTGGCTGTCTGCTGGAAGGTGGGAGAGACAGACCAGTGAGCTCCTGGGACAACATATCAACATTCATTTTCCTGGTTGAAGTTCAGGATTCAGCTTGTTAAAGATCAAAAAAGGACACTGGGCATAACAGCAATGAAAGAGATAGTCCAGAAGAGGTAAGAAACCAAGTCAGGAGGGGGACACAAACAAAAGCACAACCAAAAGGTAGCTCCAAAGGGACATCTGTGGGGTCTGCACCAGAACACCCTCAACTGAACTTGGAAACTATGATGGAAGGACCAAAGGGATTTGCTTTCGCAGATCGCTGCACTGGAACAAGCTGCCCAGAGAGGTTGTGTGGAGATACTCAAAACTTGCCTGGACGCATTCCTGTGCAACCTGCTCTGGGTGAACCTACTCTGGTGGAGGGGTTGGACTAGATGATCTCCAGAGGTCCCTTCCAACCCCTGTCATTCTGTGATTTCGTGATTCCGTGATCCAGTGGCTTCCAGTGAACCTTCTACCTCCTCATCTCACAAGAAAGAAAGAGGGAAGGAAAGAAGGAAAGAGAGAAAGACAATGAAAGAGAATGAGAGAGAGAGACTGAGAAAGAGGGGAAGAGAAAGAGATAAAAATAAATAAGGAAAGAGAAAGAAAAACAAAAGAGAGAAAGAAAGAACAGAAAGAAAGAGAAAGAGAGAAAGAAAGAGAAAGAAAGAAAGAAAGAGAAAGAAAGAAAGAGAAGGAAAGGAAGGAAGGAAAGAGGGAAGGAAGGAAGGAAGAGAAAAAGAAGAAAAAAGGAAGAGAGAAAGAAAGAGAAAGACAAAACACATGTAAAGCCACATAGTTTTCCCCATTTGCAATCCACCCGTGCCGGGAGAGAGGCAAAGAGGGTATTTTCCCTTCCAATATTCTGCAAAGTGCTGCTAGGCGGAGAAAATACAGGGCAGACTGTCCCATGCAGAAGGTTTTGGGAGATAGCACCTGGCGCATGGTTTGCTACAATAAGTTGGTTATTCTTTATTGCGTTGGAAGTAAAACAGTCATGTAAAGTCCTGCATAAATCCACAGCTCTGGCCTGCAAAATCTCTGCCTCACTTTGGCTTTGCTGAATATTTTCAGGGTTTAGGGCTTGAGGGTTTTTTTTTTATTTTATTTTTCTTGGTTTCAAGGATGGAAATCAAAGCTGGTCATGGAATTTGTTCTTCTTAGGGGCCGGAAGGGGAAAGTCTGTCTATACAGAGAGATTCTTCTAATGGGTTACTAGAGAGGGTGAGGTTAGAGGGTGAGCGAAGCAGTGTGCCCAGCTTGTAAACCACTGTAATATTTTTTAAAATGGTTTTTATCTAACCCCAGAACATGCTCCCGTTGAGCAAATCAAAGCTTGGTAGGCAACTAGAAGATGAACATCTTTCTGGCAGCTGGTAGAGAGCTGTGCCATGCTCTTGGCTCGTGCATGTTAGAATAGCTCCAGTTATTTCTGTGGGACTCTGATAATTTACATCAGATGTATGGTTAATTGCTCAGATGAATACATTTGCATGCTCGCCTTGAGACAGGGGAGGAGGACTGACCATCGGAGGCTGACCCTCTGCAGGATGCTGCTCTAAAAGCCAGCTTCCCCTCGATGTATGTGGGGCCACGAAAAGGCAGATAGACCAAGGGCAAGGTGACACTACATGAGCATACTTCCAGATTGCACCTCTCAAGGAATAAGCTCTTTTCTAATGGGGCACAGCTCCTTTTCCCAGACACATTGAAGATACAGAAGGACAGCTTTGCAGAAGCAAAACGATGACTATTAGGAAAGGCTCTTGCAAGGGATTGAATACTGATGTCCTCCATCTCAGGATGCTCCACATACAACCTTGAGGGGTCTGAAATAATTCATCTCACAGCCTTTGAAAGCAAAACTTGATTTCAGCAGGAGCTTTTCTATACAAAGACTTAGGACTCAGGACTGACTGAATCCCTCTTAAAGAGAAAGATCCCCTGAGCATCATGCCATGAAACATCAACCAGGTGACCTCCTCTCACCAGAGAGCCAGTGTTTGGGCATTTCCACTGTTTTACTGGAGAAACTCTGGATCTGGAACAAAGTAAGAATAAAGCTTACCAAGCTGGGGAGAAGACTGCCATGAGCAGCTTTTCAGAGATGCAGCCAATCCTGCAACAAATCACGGGATTTGTAGTCGGCATCAAGGCCACAAGCCGGCATCCATCAAGCTGTATGATTTGGCCACAGGACAGTGCATGTATCTGCATGCCAAGCAAGGATTCCTGCCAGTGCCTAATGTCAGGCTGTTTATTTCTGTCCAGATTAAAACCAGTTGGAACATCAAGCAGCAAAATCAGAGTGTAACTGTAGTTTAAAAGAAGTGGTGGAGATCAGAGAAGATTGAAAGTTTATTGGCCAATAGCTTTGTATAAAGAAAGGAGGCAAAGAAAGAGAGAGGGGTGGAGTTGTTTTATTTCTGGAGCCGAGGAGGGGCAGTTTTGTCCCCTATTCTGCTGTGCAAAACTAATATTTTGAAAGCTTTTAGGAAAGAAAAAGCTGATGAAAGCAAGTTGACAAAGTTTAGGTCAGTTGGACAGTTCAATGCCCAGCATTGTGTGAGGACAGGAAAAAAGAGGGGAACTGCCCAGAAAGGGAAAATTAAATGCATCAACCTGTCCTCTCTGGTGTTGGTGTGGACTTAGCTGGGATTTGTGCATGTTATACTTCTGCTAAGTTCCCCTGAAGGCGCAATCCACACCTCTTGCACTAGACTTTGCATAGAGTTGCTGTGAGCTGGCAGATGTTGGGCAGGTTCACCCCAGAGGTGGCTGCAGGTTACTAACAGTGCTTTGCCACTTACAGGCTGCATCAGTAAGATCTTATCATGCTGGAAAAGTCCTCTGAGACCCTCAGGGATGAAGAACACTAAGAAATTGGATAGCTCTATGTATCTAAGTCTAGCTCTGTCTTATTGTTGGGAAAGGCCACTGGAGATTTGTCAGGCATTAAGAGACAAGAACGTGTCCGCATTGACCAGCGCAGGGAGGTCAATCCTGGAAGCCATTAATGGTCACTAAAGCCAGTGACTTTTGATGGTGTCTGTGCAGTTCCTGCTGCAGGCTTGGAAATGTCCCCATTCTGGTGGTTCAGCAGAAGCAAAGCTTGGAGAAAACTGGTAAGAGGTGTGGCAGGGACAGGAGATGTGAAAATGAACCGTGACCATTGCCCATGCGCTCCCTGCTTGGATGTTTGGTCCTAGGTCTCATCACATCCATCGGCCAGACTTAGCTGTGCAGGGCACAGAGCCAGCTCCTCTTGAATGCGGCGGGTTTGTGCTTCTGGAAGGGAACATGGAGCTTATTGCGAATGCTGAAGGTTCACTGTGTTTCTCATGGTGGCAAGGGTTGGTGGTCCACACTCCGCTGCCGGTACCCCATTATTTCAGCAGTGTTGCATGGCTGCTACTGAAAGCCAAATTCATCCATTAGAGAGCTGGGAGAAGCCCCAGGGGATGCCTGCTGTGATCCTGATAAAACACATGCTGCCGAGAGGAAAAACCCAGCCTTCGTTCGTGAAGGAGGGGCCAAATCCTGCCCTCGTACCCCTTCGTTGTCAGAGACTGCCAGGCCTGATGCTGATGTCCTGGTGTTGGACTGGAGCAAGCCACTCACTTGGGTCCTCCTCATCCCAGTGGCACTCGCAGCCTGGCCTCTAGCACCTCCCCGCCAGCAAATAAGATCCCAAAGGAAGCTCAAACCTGGACTTCACAGCAAATTAAATGGAACGCAACTGAATCACAACTGTGATGCAAAACGTCATTTTGCCGGACGAAACGCAGTTTCCACAACCTGGTTTTAAGGAACAGTAGTACATATAGATAGATACACTATGCTAGATCTTGAGAAAAAAATAAATAAATATGCTAAATAAACTAAGACATACAGTATAGGGGATAATCTGATCAACAAACCAATCACCATTAGAATCAAAAAGTAAACCAGCCTTTCACTTAGGACCCTAACAACATTTCTCAATGCACTAAGTACATTTTAAACCATGCAAGTTTACACAAACATCTTAACTAGGTTTTTTTTTTTACTTTTTAAAACACCAACATTATGCATTTCTTTGTTAATTATATTGGTTAAAGTTGCAGCCGTTCACTGCCAAATATCAGATACATCATATACATATTTTTATACAGAATCTGGACAACACAACATTACACAGCCTAAAGAGAGAAAAAAAGATTATTTGTTCCTTTGTTTGTTTGTTTTTTTTCAGTTTTGTAAAAAATATGAAATGATGATAGGAAGGAGGGAGAAGGTGTGGGAAATCTTCTACCAAATTAAAGGATTATATCAAAATAATTCCCAAATCACAGTACAACAAGGAAAAAAATCGATCAAACTCAGCTCCACATTTAAGATTCTCTTAGCTAAGAAACAAGACTTTACACACAGAATGTATCAGTATTTAAAAATAGAAAGAATTGCAACACCATGCTGTCTGATTCCAAATACATCTTATTTAAAAAAATGTTTAAAAAGGGGAAGAAAAAAAAGTCAATAAACTTAGTGATTGCAAAGTTATCTCGTTGGTTTGGATTTCCTACCTACTCGCAATGCATTGCTGTGTGATGGAGCTGGACAGCCAACACGGCCAGAACAACGCCAGAATAAAGAAACGTCGTACGGTCAGGACAGCTGGAACTCTGAACGGGATCTGAAACCATCCAAATGGTTGGGGGTCTTTGCTTTTCCTTCTACTCAGCTTGTTCGGGTGCACCTCTCTGAACAAGAGCGGGGGGTGACCTACTCAGTTGCCATGGCCATACCCTGCCCATCGACGTGTAGCAATGCATGTGTTTGATTAGACGGAAAGGAAACAGAACCCGAAAATTAACCATGGAGGATGCTATCTTTGACATGGTTAAGTATACAAAAATGCTAAAATTTCAGATATAATCAAAGATACAAAATCAGTTCTGACAAGAGGTTTTTTTTTTGTTGTTTTTTTGTTTTTTAATAGTAACCATTACAGTGCAAGGTTTTAAAAGTTATTATTACAGTAAAAGGTGTGTATCTGGTTTTACAGTAACTGTATCACTGATTTTTGTTATGTATAGTAGGTCCCTGATGTAAAGTGTATGCACCAGTTTGAGAGAAAACCCCGCACAATAACGGCTCTTTAGCTTTAAATACATTTTTTTTTTTAAACAGATACAAAATAACACATCAATTTCACAATTTCACAAGCACATACTTTTGCCTCAATAAAAAGCATGAAAACTTTGTCGAAACCCCGACATTTAAAGAAATGTAAAAACCGTTCAATGAGGGACGCGACTGTGTGTTTGAGTCACGGCATTCTGCCACCCCACTGAGCTCCTGGAGTTCACGGATGATTTTGTGTCGTCAAACTGCTGCTTCTTGCTCACCCACCAATTTCTGGCCAGGCAAACTGGTGTTCAGCTTCCCACAGCTGGGATTTGAGTTTGTGCGTTTAACTTTATAAATGATCTACTTTTTGTATGGACGAGTTCCCTAAAGAAGGATCATCCATACCGAACCTGCGACTCCAAGCCACAGATGTATTTCTTTTTTGAAATTATCAAGATGAGATGCAAATGACTGCAGCCCTGGCAATAACCCACTGCGTGGAACTAACTCAAGGAAAATGCTCAGCTCCTACACTAAAAAGTCAACTTCACGGCTAAGCAAGCAGGCACGTAGAACATACCACAAAGGAAGCAATTCAGGAAAACGCTGGGGCGAAACTAAATTCAACCCCTTGATTCAATGGAGTTAATCCAGAATTACTTTAGTGCAACTGACTGCCCTGTCGCTGTGGGCTGGAGGAGAGCAGCTGAGGTCCCACAACCTTATACTCATGTCTACTTTGACAGTACAGCGCTCAGAGAGGAACCATCCCTGTGCTGCTTGTCTGTCACTCATGGTACACTGCTAATATACATCTTCCCTGTCTTTGTACATCTCTCTATCTAGCCTATGACATGCCATAGACACACATATATGACTTAATGACTTACTGCAACCAACTTTGACTTTTCTGAGTTAAACAAGCTTTAAAATAGTGGAAGCATGATGGTAACTTGCTAATTTAATCAAACACATTGATTTTACTTTAAAACCAGCCAGACTTCTATCTAAGCAAGAAAACACAGTCATCAGAAAATAGTCAGGAAGATCTGAGGCTGTAGGTTAAATCACAGCTCCAAGAAGAGGTATCCAGCTGACTTCATAACCACCTAGAATACAGGCTTACTGCAGAAATGTCCCTGTCCCTTGAAGAGTAGTTCAGGAATTTATTTAGTGCTTTATTCTGCAATTTCTGTCTCCTCAAGTTACTTTTACTCAGGTAAATAGGATGAGTTCAAGTTATTAAAAGTTAGACCCAAAAAAGTAATGTGAGATGAATTCCTCTCCAAAGGTGTCCGTCTCCTTCCACTGATGGTAGACGAAGCAGATGCAAAGAGGTTAGACCAGGCACTTTAACTTTTAGAGAGTGAAAGTTAAGTGGGATTAATCCCTCTTTCAACTTCTTTCCCCACTCCAATGGCTAGGTAAGTAAATATACAGTACTCAGGTGGGAAAGGCTGCAGAATTACTTAGAAGGAATATTTTACACTAAAATAAAAAACCTCATATTTTGAAAATCGTGTCTGCAATCCTCAGCTAAATGAAGTCCCAGCCAGAGGCTAGAAGAGGTTGGATAAACATTATGAACTCAATGGACATAAAGACAAATGGTTTTTTCCCAAAGTTTTTCATCCCTGCCTCCCTTTAGATTTTATTCTGAACACTTGTGAGACTGCAAGAAACAGCATGAGCCCAGCACAAGAGTGGGATGCTCTTGGTTGTATCAGCAGCCGCACATTAGTTCTGTCAGACACTACATCCTCCCATCAGGCTTGACTCCTGCAGTCAGCTCCACCATTGCTCCTCAGCTCCTCATTGCAAAGCCCCTCCATGTAGGAACCCATACCTCTCTCACAGCACACCTCAATCTTAGCCTGAGGAGCTCCTCCACATGGCAAACCTACCACTCACCTTGGTTACCTTATTTTTAAAAACTACCTTCTTTTTGAGAAGAGCCTGCCTTTGCTGGTGTAGTCTACCTAACACGGTGGGAGCTCGTATCAATCTGGCTCAAAGTAAAAAACTTGACAAAATCCCTGGTCAGGAAGAATGCTTATCCCTCTAAAGAGGAAAGGTTCAAGGATTAGACACATTCTCATGACAGTGCCTCTCTACCCTGGGCTTTCATTAAATGAGGCCTTCGTCTTGAAGCTTAATGAGGCAGTGGAAAAGCAAAATATGGAGGCATGTGCTAGGTGTTCTGCCTCACTGCAAGAGGCATTCATTTAGCTATGATCATTATTCTAAAGCAAAAATCAATTTAAAAGACAAAGACAAATTCAACAACAACAAAAAAAATCCTTGTAAAAGGAAAAGCACCGCTCCTCCCAAACTCTAAGCAACGAGACAGTGAACCACAAGCCTAACCCAAAAAGGCTGAAAAGTCAGGATGTCTATGAAGACTTCTTTACTGCCTACCCAGAAAATACTCAGATACTTAAAGAACAAACTCCCAAGCTAGAAAAGAAGTGGTCAAAATCTGATAAGCCAAGTTGCTTAAAATTAGACTATGTAAAGCTCTGGGATGCGAGACTGTGGGGCTAGTTGAGAGGAGGATGCTTCATTATTCTAGGAACCAATGAAGACCTCTACTGTCTGCAGTGGTTTTGCCCCTTGGATATTAATGTCTGAACTTCACTGATGAATTGTGGATGGAACAAAGACAGCAGGAATGTTGCCTCATTATTACACAAAAGAATTTGCTGCATGAGTAGTGAAAATGGCCTGTGGTCTCCTCATTGTGTTAGAAAATCACCCTTGGCTCCTTTTGTAGTCAGTGGAAAGAAATAGGCATTTCCAGAGACTGATTCATCTCTCGTACTTTAGATATCTCTGCTAGGAGAGGTGAGTGCTATTCTCCAAGAATCAAAGAGAAAGTTGAGCTTTACTAGCTTGAGTTTGGAGAGTTAACTTTTAGTTATTTAAGTTAGATAAAGTGAATCTTACTGGCAATATTCATCCTGTCAAGCTCTTAAAAATTTGTGGAGCTTTGGATTTTCTGAAGTACTGACACATTTCAATGATGGCTTATTCCATCTTGAACTGATCAATCCATCTTGGTGTAACAGCTATCTTAATTTTTCGTTCCTTCATTTCATGCCAAGGTATCACAGCTTCTTTCCCACAGCAGCTGTCAGAACGGTTCCTCTCATCTAAATGCACCTCTAGTTTGTTTTCGCAGTTGGGTCACCTCTGTGCAGCCTTTGATTGTAGTCTTAGACAGTGGCTTTGGGAACCGAATGCATCTTGTTCATTAGGTCATGCAAGGACACTGATTGCTGGAGCAGCTCACAGCGTCCAGATTCCAGCAAGACGTTCACAAAGAAATCTGCAAGATCTGTGCTTTACGGAACACAGGGAATGTCTCAGCACTGGATTCTTGACATTAGTCCAATAAAATATCTTTGGAAGATGAGAACAAATGATGCCATTTGTTCTGCCAGAAAGAAGATGTCAGTTTTGTGCAAGAGAGATGGGGACTCTCCAATTGGATTTACTCTCCAATTGTCAGGTAGCAGAAATTGCAGTTCAAACCTTTGAATTGTTTTTATATGTTGCAGTAAAAATCTGGAAGAGGTGCTGAAGGACCTTACAGTGCCCCTTTGGAGGGGCTTGGCAAGCTGATCTTAGTTGTTTAAGGTTGTGCTACCTTGTGCTGCAAGTTTATCTGAATTCACAAGCTAAGCAAAATCGACTCTGACCAAGTCTGGATAGAATACCAAGACTGAAAGTGACTCTAGAGTTTCAGCAGGTGACACTTCTCTACTGAAACCCTGAGTTGGGGAAGGAGATGAAAACTAGATTGTTTGGAAGTGCTACTGTACAAATAAGGAGAAAACTGGCCATTAAGGTTCCAATGAGATGTTTTGCAGAAATAGAAATAGTAGTGTCATCAACTTGACTCATAATGTTGAACGTGAGAAGTTCTTTTCCTTCCACATTCCTAAAGAGTGTAAGAAACAGAAGATCACCTTGACAGGTAAGCAGTCCACAGAGTACACTTTAAAAATTGATTTTGATCTTGAGACACTGGGAGCCTCATTATCTGAACAAACAGAGATAGATGCTTGTATTTGAGTTAGTATCTTGGACTTCTTCTAAAGTCAAGACAGGCACAGACGTTTCTAGGACATGATTCATCTGACAAAGTGCAGGCAGCTGCTTTACGAGGACAGGAATTGCATCCCAGAAGCGCATATTCCTTTCTACAGGCTGTAAAAGTGGCCTCCATTAATTAATCTACTCATGTGGGCCATCCACACTGTAGATGTCTAAAGTCAGGTGAGATGAATCTCACCTTAGATTGCAAAGTTATTAATTTTTGCATCTTTTTGCCTCCCAAAGCAATTAGGATGTTATGGAGCAAACAGAAGGCTCAAGGACCAAGAATCACTTACATGGAAGAGGTCCTGTTTCTAGTGGAGACTCAGTCAAAATCTTAAAACTTCAGCAATTCCTACAGGAGCTCTGTGGGAGACCTTTTCAGTTCTTGCTAAAGAGCAAGGGGAAGAAACAAAATTGCCCTGAGAGAATGACAGAGTACCAATATCTTGCCTCACATGTACCCAGGAAAGGTATAGAGGGCTGACTAATTCTCATGTTGATATGGATGAAAGATACCTTAATAAAGAACAGTAAATAAGCCATGTACTAAACTTACATTATTGCTGCTAAGACAAATTTCCGAAGAACTGAAATGCCAAGGTATTCTCGCAGTGTTCTTCTTGGTGCCTATAAAAGCACCAACCTAAGATCCTGCGATGATAACACAGCCCGGACACACCTAGGGGAAGAACATATGACTGCACACAGGCAGCTAAAGCTTGCAAGTTTAAAGGACATATCTTCTGGAACTTGTCAAGTAGCTAAATAAACTATAGATGTAGCCATGGGACATAAAAATAACTAGACTTTAATCATTGCTTAAACAGTTTTTCAGACTAGACCAAATCAGAAGTGAGCAGAGCATAGTTTCTTCAATTACCTGGTACATCAAATGTATCTCAAAGCAAGTAGGCTGGAAATGGCAGTGCTAATGGATGGAAGAGCAGAGCTAAAGAATTTTTGTCCAATGTCCCAATATCCCATCACAAAGGACGAAGGAACAGTGGGCTCCAAGGAACACCTCCATTGGCAATTTCAGCCAAACAGTTCAATGCAGGGGAAGTCATGACTGACAGGGTTGTGTCAGAGTAGCGATGTTGTACATCAGCAATGCAGGGATAACTGTGCTGATGTTATCAGTGTTCATCTATATTCCTCACTGATACCAACCTCTCTTTTCTTCATTGGCTTGAAATTCTCCATTTTTAAAAATGATGCCATTTGGTATAATTTTTAATGCCAGATTTGTTTCAGCTGTCTTCTTGCTCCGTGTAAACCAGGCACTTCTTTTCCCGAGAAAGGAACTGTACTGCTCCAGTGAAGTGTTATAAGTGATCTCTGCTGTTTGATTACCTATATTTGGCTGGTATGGATCATGGTTGCTTGTGTCATGATATAAGGAGAGGCAAATGCATTTGTTTTCTCCAATAAAAAAGTTTCACATTTATAGAAAAAAAGTAATAACGCAAAAGCATCTGATGCACTGAATACAGGACCTGATGGAGTGAGCAAATACAAGTGATCCAGAGAGTTGTGCAGCCACCTGCTTTACCAAATCTGTGAACTCTTAACCCAATCTCAAGTTGCCATGACCAACACCTCCCCAGGGCTCACTTGATGCAAATGCATATTCATTCAGCACTCTTGGCTATGAGTTTTGAAGAAGCCCAAGGCTGAGTTCCCAGTGAGCATTGGAGCTGAGGAAGTATTTTGGGGAGAAGGCAAAGAATTACATTTTAAATGAATCCTGGACTGGTGGGGTGAGGGAAGTGATCATGCCCCTAGCCTGAAAAATCGGGAATTATTGCAGGAAAATGCAGCCAGCTCTAAAGCTGCTGAATTCTGCAGAAATATCTTGCTTGTTGGAGGGAAATGCACATAAACCCAGCACATTTTACACCATTAAAACTCATGCAGCACTGTGGAGTCTGTCTTTTATTTTTAAAAGCAAGTGTAACAAGGCCATATGCTGTCCTTGAGGCTCTGTTGGCAGCATAACAAAGGGAAGGCATGGAGCAAAAAAATTCTGGGCTCTTCCTGGAACATACTGATCCCCTCAGCTCCCACGGAAAGCAGGGATGGTATTTTTGGACTTTAATAAGAAAACTTTGGCACCTTGCAAAGTTGAAGTCTCTTGCTGTGGTGTGTACCCTGGGATAAGAACAGGGTGCAGGCCATAAGGATTAAAAGGGCCACAAAAGTTTGTTAATGCTAGAATGACAACGCTGAGACAAAATCCTTTGTAAGACATTTCTAAACACTTCCTAGTCATGTTTTGGTAGCTGGCATGGTCTAAGGTAATATAAGAGGCATGGTTTAAAGGGGGAGGTATTTTAATAATAAAATATATATTTCTAGTAAAAGATATGATCTCTCCCTCAAACCTTGTCTCTCTTATTAAGCAGGGACTTGGTTGCAGGTCTAGTCTAATATTACCTCCTCTTGACTACCACACCATAGCTTGTCATGCCATTTAACTAGCAATTGGTGAGGTTCACGTTGACTATAATAAACAAAACACTGCCAGGGCCCATTCTTTCTCCCTGCGAGAATCTCCCTTAGTCTCCAAGACAGGGTGCCCACAACCAAAGTGCCTGTTGTCTCCAGACCCCCTGCTAAATCCTCAGGTAGGGGATTGTTTGGGTCAATGCTAGCTGTCCCCCACCAAAACCATGCCAAGGACCTCGCTTACAATTGAACAATAGTGACAACTGAGGGCCAGTGCCTGTAGCCAGGTCCTGTACTGTTTAATTTATTGGTGTGGATGTAGACAAGGAGCCCAACAGGAATGGGATAATAATCTGTGGCTCTTATCAAGTCTACAGCTTTTACATCTTTAGAGCACATCCGAATGTTATTTAACCCCTCACCCTGCATCTCAGTGCTATATAAAGAGCATGCTAGACGATGAGATGAGACCCCAAGCAGGTCCACCAGTAAGGTAGTTTGGTTGTTCATCTTAATGACTGAAATTGGCTGGGCAGTACAATGCTCATCTGGTGCCCAGGCAGATCTGTAAGAAATTCACTGCCAAGTGATGTCATCGGTGTTGAGCTAATGATCCAAAGAGGGACTGGCACCAAGAAGAGCTGAGTGTCCTCACAGCTAATGCCATTACCACTTCAGAAAAGTAATTCAAGGTACATGTTTGAGACTCAAGCCAGCCTCAGAGATGGGACAGGCCCACTGAGTGGGGGGAAGATTATCCTTTCAGCATCTACCAGCCTTACACCTCCTCCGTGTACATCTAGTCAAGGTTATGGTCAAGCAGGACTGTGGGTTGAATGGCATGACCGCTTTGGTGATTCCAAGCTAATCCTCTTCAGGTTTAAGGTGATCGATCACTTGTTTGAACAGCCTTTTCCTGACAGTGGAATGGTCATAACAAAGTCTCAGAGTTGCCATCTCAGGCATTATGTCCTTAGCCCCCTTTGCTAAGTGAGTCTGTATTTCAGAGAAGGATTTCAATAAGCTAAAATTGCAGCACTTTTTCTATATATTTTAAGCTCTGATATCTTTTGTAGGATCTTCTGATGATGCACTGGTCTCCCCTTCAGCATATGAGCCTGGACATGTCCTGACGCCCAACCATACAGCCATTAAGGGACCCAGAAGACCTCAAACCATGGTTTCACCTTCATACCTTGGACACGTGTCTGTGTCTTAACAGCACGGACATCTCCCTCACCTGCTGCCAGCCATCTTGACTTGACCTGAGCAGTGAGTGAGCCGACTCTGACTCTGTGCAGGGCTCTGTGCCTCCAAACCTCAGGACATAACCACAAGAAAATGAAACAGAGTCCCACAGGTGAAAGCTTCTGTCAATGCTCTGCTGCCTAAAGGATCTCAGGAGACCCTTGATCCAAATCAGAGCTTGGTTTTTGTAAGGGCTCCATTGTCAGAACCTGCTCAACCCTTTACCCAAATGTTCTCTTTAGTAAGTGAGACAGCAGAAGACGTTCCCAATGCTATTACGTCCACTTGTAATAACTCATCTGCCATGCAACAGTCAACAGAGAGGCAACTCAAAGAGCACACCCTTCTCACCAATGCATGCTGCTACTCTATGCCAGGATAAACGTTGAGTCTGCTCCACTGAAGCTGCTAAAGCTCTCCTACATTTACAGAGTTCGAGTAAGAGGAAAATGTTCATGATACAGCTGCCAAAATAAATGGGACCTTTATAGAAATGAACAGTCTTACCACCTTGAAAAGAGCAGATAGCACAACAGTGAGCATTAAGCTAGAAGAACTACTCTTCCCTCCACAGAGATATTGCACATGATGGAAGAGACACACAGAACTTCTCAGTAAAGCAGAGCCGATGCCACAGAAGGACATAAAACCTCAAAGTCAGCATTTGCAAACTGTCATGATATGATCACAGTAGCAAAGCAACAAGATGTGACAAGAAAATGCTTCCATGACCAAAACCAAAGGCATCCCATTAACATCAGTGGAAATACTTGTGAGATTAAGGGAAGAAAATCTAGGCTCCATTCAGACAAAGAGATGAAGAAAAAGAAATGCTTAAGACTTTCCCATTTCATCAAACAACCCTCTGAACATCTGAGTACACCGTTAACACTACTTCAGACATTTGCTTCATCCAGCACCTATGCCTGCAGCTGCGGAATGCAACAAGGATAAACCTGGCCCCTCGTTAACATTTATCAGCGTGACCAAATCAGATCCACAAGCGATTTGCATGACCTAGTCCTTCATGGACCACATTTCACTGCAGATGTGATAAAACACAGGCTGTCTCTTCCATTTACTGGACAGATTCTTTGTCACTCAATTAAAAGGAGACCATTTTGACTTTACAGTAGATCTTGAAGACAATAACCACTAAGTACAAAATTCAACCCTATTTTTAAAGCAAATAAAGAATAAATAAGGCCAGGAATTCTGCATGATTTCTGAGCAGAAATGAAACAGCTGCATCTCTCCGTTTTGCCTAATGCAAGATGATTAATGAACAGATATAAAAGATTATATATTTCATGTCAAAATTTTGGAATTATAGTGTTCACATAGGCAAAGAATGAAATAACATAATGGATCCTCAATAAAATTATAACAGTTTAACGATAATTGTGCTTTTTGGTATCTCAAAACCCGCAATCTTCATAAAGTCTTGTTATTTCAAAATAAACTTTTCAAAAAGCTCAGTAGAATGACAAAATGCTCAAATTCAAACACACAATTTGGAAGCATACTTTTCATATAGATATTTTTCTCAGTTAGATTTTTTTCAAATCAACTCCAATCTGTAATTCCATCTGCTATACAATTTCATGAACACATCTGTATTTCATTCCATATAGACAAAATACTACACCATAAAAATAGAAATAGCTGGGAACAGGCAACAAAAATAATAAAAACAAACCAAAATCCAAGCCAGATTTGTACAGACACCAGATCAGAATGAGGAAAAAAAATGCTGTTTGTACTGAACAATTGTGCCAATTTTAGAGCGAAGACTACGCAGAAGGGGTCTCGTGAAACCGACTCTAAATACGGGTTTTGCAGTCCTGTCTTGTGCTTTAGGTGAAACCCAATAGCATTTTCTCCACTCAGATTTACTTTTATTTGGGTTTCATTTCCTGCATCTTTCTTGTTTTTTCCTGATGGAATAGCTGGATTTAAGTTCAGTGGTATTTTTCTCCTTTCTTTAAAAAAATATGTCATAATCCATTTGTGTCCAGTTCTTTCTGGTCACTAATTTTTTGTTTGCTTTAACAAAGCAGTGGGGGAAAATATTACTTTCCCCACAGTCTGGTGGAATGGAAATGGAGAGGATTCCCCTTATTCTTCTCCCAGTAAAGTGAATGCATGAGATCCATGGAAATATTTTCTAATCAAGCATTTTGGGCTTGATGCTTTTCTTCTAATTCCAGCCTATGGGAGCAGCGTTGGGGTTGAAGAAGGATTGCACTGGGCAGATGAGGGCTTTGTCCCCTCACATTTCTGGCAGCAGGATCAAGCTGCGAGGCTCTTGGAAGGGTTTTACTGGGAATAAAGAGATGAGAGGTCCCGTCTACCTCAACAGTCCTCCCTCACGCTCCTCCCCACACTGTAGGACTCAGCCAATATTTTTGTGCCAGACGTTTGTCATTACAGTATTGCTGGCTAGTCACTGGGTCCAGGGACATTTCCACCACACAAGCGTAGAAGAAGTAGGCAAAGTCCTGCTCACTGTACCAGGAGCTCCCACCTTCCTCATCTCTTCCATTGACAGAGCACAAGGTACCACGTGGTTCAGAATAATGCACATGACCAAAAATGGAGAGTTTTCACTTGCCAGGATGATATTTGTGCACTGACGATGGGAGTCCTTGAACTTGGTTTTAGCCCATAAAGTTGAAGTATCTAGTGTAAGCTTATCTTCTCAGTTCCATCCACAGAGACGGGGAGTGACAGCCATCCTGAAGGAGACGCATCCCACGTGTCTTAGACAAGTGTCTTAGCATAGGCTGAATTATCCTAGGGAACTTTATGTCTCTTTCCACTCCCACAGAAAGGACCTGGATTAGTGTCTCTGGGTCAGTGACTGCCGTTACACACACAACTTTTCAACGGCCGGAGTTAATTTCGATGAGTGTGGTCCCCATGCTCGGGGAAGAGCCACATTTCAATTATTTCAAAGAATGAATCCCCTCTTCACCCAAATGGAAACAGATGAACATATTTTTCCTTCATCAGTCCTAATAGCCCCTCTTTTTTTTGCTCCTTCTCTGCCTCCTGCCAAATTCAGACAAACCAAAATTGGAAGATCAGGACTGCAAATCATTTTCTTTCAATTTTGCTGTTTGATTCCAGTTACAAACAGGCTGTATTTGGGGGGAAGAAAAAGCAAACCAATTCATGTTTGACAATTCTGGTGTCTATCTCACATCTCAAAAATATCACTTAAATGGAAAAGTAACAGAAATAATAACCATTCACTCATGAACACAATAGCGATTTTAGACTACAGGAAAATAGGATCCAGACAGGATTTTACAACTAAGAAGGGAAAATTACAATAAAGATTATGACATTTTATGAATATTCGTGTTATAGCTTTGAACTTTATTGCAAAGCAAAAAATATATATTTGTATATATATATATATATTTTTATCTACATATCACCTCTGACATTGTATACAACACTAAATCACAAGAAATCAAAGAAATCATAGTGAGGTAGATACAAAACAAAGGGATGTTGAAGAATCCAGCTGCTAAATTTGGCTTAACGCAACTGTCATTAACATATGTATATCAAACACAGCAGTGAGCTTTGATTCACAGCTTAATCAATGGATCCTACTAACATTGATACTGATATTAGAGCCCATTTAGAAATAATGCCATTTGGAAAGGCAGGGGGGAAGGGGAAAATAAATCAGAAGCGTTTCCTACAGACTAGTCATCTCCAAGGGAAAATTTTCCATTGATTTTTCATGACTTTTAATGCTGATAAAACAACTCTGAGAAATAGCCTGTGTTCTAGGGGTACTAGTAGTGCATGAGGACAGACAAAGAGGGAGGACTCTACAGGAGGGGAATCTACTGGGGTTGAACATAAGCAAAAGAAAGATAAGCCATTTCCCCTCTCTTTTTGGTGGCCAAGGGGAAGCAGCACACCCTGGGAACGCTTGAGGCTACATTCACCAACGTGTGCTCATGAGTATCAGCTTGGATTTCTTGACAATGGTCAATGAAACAAGGCTTCAGTAGAAGGGCAGCCCCTTGATGGATTCTGTTGCTCTTTTCAGGCAACAGTAGACACGTGGCAAGAAAGGCGGTACCAGTGAAGCGACCGGGCGTTGGTGTGACCGGTGTTGGTACCTGTTGGGATTTGGCTGCTTGATCTGCACTCCCACAAGGAGACTTGTTAAGGCACCTGGATGACTGGGGCTCATCAGTTAGTTCTCATCACAATAGCTTGGGAGGGATTTGGAATAGTCTTGGGCTTCCTGGCTTTTAAATTTAGTCTATCAATCCAGGACAATGTGTACCTGGTGCTTCCACAGGAGAAAAGACATGGAGATGAGAAGCAGTGGGTTCAACTATAGCAAGGGGGAACCAGCCTGGATACAGGAAAACCTTTCCAATAAGGTTGAGCATAGTGGTGGTTGGTAAAAGCTCTTCTTTGGGCCATTGGACCATCCTCATCCATGAGTTGGCATGTGCAGCAAAGGAAGGGCATGGCACCCTCATATCCCAGGATGCAGGAGCCACATATTATCAGGGACGTAAGGAGCTCTCAGGTGCTTGGACATGAAACCCAGACAAAAACAAGTTTGAAGCTCTGGATGAGGCAGCCCCTTTGCTGCTGCTCAAATATCTCCTAATCTTCTTGCAAAGGTAGGTAGTGGTGCTCTGGAAGGAATATAATTCCCCAGCTCTTCTGTAAATGGTGGCAATCTGAGCTTTATTCTCATGTCATTTACAATGTCACGGCTGAATTAAAGAAAATGAGTAGAATTGACCAGAACAGATTGCTAATGAGCAGGAGAAGAAGCCAATTGTTACCAGCTCGCAGTGTGAATCTACTGAACACATCACTGTTGTAGCTCAGGTTTTACTTTTTGCTTTTCACCTAGCCAAAGAGTGACCTTACCTTTTAGGAAAACACATAGAAGGTTATTGCCTGTGCATTGATTTTCAAAGTTTTTTTTGTGAACCCCTGGAGTGACGAGAAGACTGTCACAGAAAGTGTGTATCACTTAAGAAAATCAAATTCCCCCTCTCTTGAGTGGGTCCCACTCTGAATTGCAGCCTGATACCCTTAGTCCTGGGAGGGAAAGGCCTGAAGTGGATGTGCCACTTTGGCAGGGGCTGCTGAGCAAGCATGGAGCTATGCTGAAGGAGATAACCTTAAATGTTCATCAGCAGAGTGGAAAGAGGACACGTCTCATGGTAAGCCATGGTGGGAAATGGTTTGTCCACTTTTGGTGGGATTCAACTCATGCAAACGTAACCAGCTAAAGGGCACACAACAGATCTAAACTGGGAATCGAGTGGGATGAATCCCTACCTGGAGGTATCTTGCTGTCTCTCCTGAGTACGGAAGGGTCCTTGATAACTCACTGGATACCCTGCTTTTCTGGCTAAATTAGAGGATTGGATCCCATGCTCATAGAGCCAGCAGGCAAAATACTTCAGACAAACATCCCCAACCAGGGGAGTGTGTGTGTGTCAAGAAATATGCTCTCTCTTAGGGTCTGAAAGCTGCAAGTGGCTTTACACTTGTCCACAAAACAAAACTCTCCTGCTGTTTGCCAAACACACTCTTAAAGATTTGTTTTTTCATGTCACAGAAAGGCATTTTGAACTGAAACACAGGTTTGCTTTTATTTTAACTCCGATGGGTGAATTGCTTTGCTTTGAAGGGGCTGGGTAACCTGGAGAGGAAGAATATATTGCCAAGCATCCTCCATGTACTTCTTTCCCTTACATAGATTTTCTTAGTGAGTCATGGAAGGAAGAAGCCTTTGCAAGTTACTCCCTTGAAGAAATTGGAGTGTATGAACGTAAAAGATTTTAGCTGCAAGATTATGGATTGAGTCCAACTTGCCCTCTAGGTTCCTCTATTTGCTGAATCTAGCAATTAGAAAAGTATCTTCTTTTTTTCCTTAAGGCTTTAGTACAAACTGCTAACTGGGGCAGAGGATGTCTCCACTTGGCCTCCATAGGTGGGGACCTCTCAGCACTACATTTTCAGGGAAGGAAATAAGGTGTTCTGCCTTAAAGTGAGCCACGGGGGAAAAATACTGTCTTTGATTTGTGTGTGGGATTAACCATTAACACAGCCCACAGATGCCAACATCCTAATGGCAAGTCCAAGGGACAACTATAGCTCCTTGTAAACACCAGCTACAACCAGAGCCTAAAAGCTGTCAGTGCAGGCAGATGGAAGAGCCCACACTTGTGCAGGAAGAGCAGATAAGTAGACACGCGAGGCAATACAGCCGTATTACATATTATACCATCAAACAGACCATGTGTAGCACATAAGGCTGGGTGAGATGTCCTGCAATAAATCATTTAGGTGTGAACACTGCTTTCTAGAGAGCTGAGCTATATGAAGCACTCACAGGAGGTTTCTGAGCCCACCTGGATTTATAGATCAACCAACTGACTGCCAACAGCTGCAGCCGTGAGGTTGTGCAAGATGGGAAGACTGCCCCCAGCTTTTCCACTACAGCTGGTTTCAAATAAATGTGGCTTTAACTTCAGTAGGAAGGCTGAAATGAAATTCTTGTTAAGGAGTCAAGCCCAAACGACTGGCTGAAAGAAGCACCCATGCTGCCACAAGCTGATGTGGACACTTGTGTTCCCACCGGCACATGGAAGAGGTGCCACAAATCCTTTCCCCTCATTCTTCTCACTTTTACTGGTTCCAGTTAGGGACCTTTCTGTATCCACAGCCGTGTATGATACCCAGCCCAGCTGTGCCTTGGTCACTTGGAAGAGCTTCACTAAATCAGTTGTCCAATGAGTCAGAAATGGGGTTTCATCTGCCCTACCCCAAGAAACCTGAGGTCGTAGAATCACAGAATATCTCAAGTTGGAAGGGACCCCTAAGGATCAAGACCATCAGGTCTGCGTGTAGTATGTAGGGCAAGAGTGGGCTAATGGCAGCAACCCAGGGTTTTGCCCTTTGACAAGTTGTTTTAGTGGCTGGAGGTACCATAGCTGATGAGAGTCTGATAAAGGGATTTGAAGAGTGTTAATGTGGTGGGCCATGGCTCTCAAGGGTGGGGAAGCCTTGAGTGGAAGGAAGGAGAAGAACAACAGTGCTCATTTAATACATAATGGTGAGAGGATGAAGGTCAAAGCATGGCCCAGCAAAGCAGCAGTGGGCTTCCTGAACAGAAGAGAGATGGAGGACAAGGGGTAGGTTGGTGAAGATCTCACCGTAAACTGGCCCGAATCACCTCCCACTGGTATTGAGGGGGACCCTGCGGAATTGGCAGAGAGGGACCATGAGTGCAAAGTGCTTAAAGGCTTGGTAAGCATTAGCAACCCCAGTTTGACAGGCACAGAGAAGTGGGAGTGATGCGCTCTAAGTTGCATGGTGAGTCGGTGGTGGGTGGGGGACATGGCAGCCACATCTCGTGGTTTCCTGAGCTCATCACTGGATGACCCTGTTTCCTCACCAACACTCTCTCCTCGGCACCCGCTGCTAAACTAGGGTGGGGAAAGAAAGGTTGTAAAGGCTAAAACCCCCCAGGAATATGCACTGTGAATAACAGGGGAGGACAATTTTCTACCTTTCCCCTAAGGACAGGGAAGAAGTTTACCCAGTAGAGCCAGGCTATTTATTGTAGCTTGAAAACCTTGAAGAAATACAAACCCCTCTACTTTTATGGTATAGATGGGCATGATCATGTGTTGGGATGTGTGTATATATTATACACACCCTAACATGGACATACGCTATTATATATCGCTATAATATATAATATAGTATATAATACACACACACGCGCACGCGTGAGATACTCAGACATCTTAACTCCTCTTAATCAAAACTCTCTTCTTTGAAGGTTGGGTAACACTCACTACATTTTCTATATAGACAACTTTGTACATACAAGTCGTAAAGTGCGTTAAAAAGCGCGTAAAATTTTCTATGTAGAAAACTATATACATATAGCCCACACATGTACTAAAACACTTGAAGTTAAGCCAAATTTCACCTTCATCTTCACATCCCCAATACCTACAATACAAAACCAGAATTAAAAAAGACAAGAAGTACAGAAGGAAACAAATTAAAAAAAAAAAATAAAATCCTTAAACCCAAGAGAGAGAAAAATGAATCAAGAAACAAAACCAAACTCACAAACAGTCAACAGAAGCCTGGCACATGTAGAAAACGTTGTTTCACTTAGAGAACATAAAGAGGGTCATGTCCGAACCTCCTTTTTCTTAAAAACAAAACCAAACCAAACCCCTTTTGTTTGTCTGTTTGTTAGCTCTTATCGTTTGAGAAAAGTCACAGTAGCACTCTCACCTTGAACCAGAGTTTGGAACTTTTTGTGTTTCTTTGTACAAAAGAAAAAACGGTTTAGGTTACGGAAAATAGTTGGGAAATTTGAGGTTGGAGAGAGGAGATAGAGAGAGAAACTGGAAGATTGCATAGTTGTGAACAGTGGCTTCTCATCAAGGTGAAAAAGTGCATCATCTGATAAAATAGCATTTGATTATTATTTTTTGTTCGGTTCCATATGTTTTTTTTTTCCTCAGTCAACTGTACATGTCACACATGAAAAGGTATATACAGCACACACACATGCTAACATTAAACGTCTGACATTGAAACAGCCATTCTTTAAATGTTCCATCAGAGTTTTTTCCATGCAAATTTGTATTCTTTTTAAATACATTTTTTGCTACATCCTAAGACCACGAACTTGTCTAAGCCCATCTCATGTAATTTTGATCATTAGCAACACAAAAAGGGGAAAAGCACCAGAATGGCTCGGTTTGATCACCAAACCTCTGCTTTGACTTCTTTCTTTTTTAATTTTCATTCCTTCATTCACTGCTGGTTGTTTGCTCTTTCTTTTTTTTTCTTTTTTTTGTTGTTGTAATTTCTTTGCTTTAATTTTTCAGAGATGGGAAAAAACAATTGACTTTTTTTGTAAGCGTTCTTGAGGTAAGAGTTATGCTCAGCACCTGGGGCAGGCAACAAAGCTTTCAAAAGCATTTGAGTAATGAAGTGTGAGTCCAAACACTGTCACCAATGTCATAAACTAACAACAAAACACAACAAAAAGAATAAAATGAAGATGACTGTTCCAGGTTTCCATGCTATCTAAACCTCCCACCCTCTTTCCATCCCTTTTTCCTTTTCCCAAAAATCACAAACAGAATTAAAAGGAAATAAAAGTGACTTGACACATTCCCTCTTGCACCAGCCGAACGAAAAAAGACAGGTGTTGTGCATTAAAAAGGGTACTTCAAAAGCTTTTCATGCTTGCTGCCTGCCTCAAGTGCATTTTAATATATGTCTGATCATTTACATTTATATAGGAAAGTCATATTTGTTGCACTTTATACAGGATCGCTTCATTTTGTCCTTTTTTAACCTTTTCACTTTTTTTTGTTTTTTGGATAAACAGTTGGTTATAACAATCTACAGTAAGGCTGCACAGGAAGAAATCTGTGTATTTTTTTTTTCTCTAAGAACTGAAGTATATAAAATGAGGTTTGATTCTAGCACCTTTTACAGTATTATTGGTGTTGTTCCCTTTAGTAGAAAATACCTTCACTCAACATCTGTTCTCTCATCTATCTATAGTTTCAGCAATACTTCAAAGGTAACAATAAGGTGACGATTGACCCAACCCAGCAGCCCCTTGACAAAAAGAAGTCCCCCTCCAAAGTCAGGCAGAACTACTCGCGTGAGCAAAGCAAACCGCCTTTGCCAGCTTCCCTCCTCCCCGCCAGCGAGGGCTGCGGCGCTGGGCTCGCTTGGAGCAGCGCGGGAAACCGAGCATCCGAAGAGAAATCAAAAATACACCAAGTTGCTGTCTCGCTGGGGAAGCTGAGATGGAAAGGCTCGACAGCCGATGGTTTCGCTAGCGGGGGAAAAACACCACTTGCCACCCGGCAGGTTGCATCGCCTCAGTGCAAAGAAAAGGCAAGGATGCTGCCCCGGGATGCTGCCCCGGGATGCTGACCTGGGATGCCGCCTCACCGGCCCCACCATCCTCCTTTTGCGGCAAGGGGAGACCTCCCCATGCCGCGGCGGGAGGAAGATGTCGCCTTGCGGCACATGCTGGCGATGGGGAGAGCTATTTGGAGAAATTGCTACGATGCGAAACAGCAGCTTTCACGGAGTGAGTTTCTGGGAGCGGGGAGGAGAAGGGAAGGAGGAGAGAAGGGAGACGGAAAACCAACGCAGGAAAGAGAAGCTCCTTGCCAAGGTTGTAATGCTTTACAGGACGCTGAGCTGTTGGTTTCACTCAAGCAGTGTATAATCCTGCAGAGGAATGGTCCATTCCCCACATAACGGCATCAGAACCTCAATTATATATATATAATTATAACTATAGCAATATATCTATCTATCTATATTTATATATGTATACATTAAAGTCTGTTACTGCACTGGCACGTAATACAGAGGAAAAGTACTGGCATTGCTGCTTGATGCAAGTGGTTGCCTTTACTGAAGTCCTGTGAAGGGTAAGCACCACAAGAAAAGGCACCACAAGGTTTTGAGAATTGAAATGTTGCTGCCCTAACATAGCTGTCATCAACAAACGTAAAGGGCTTTTTGGAGTTAATGAGGGCAGGTGGGGCCAGGCCAAATTCTGGCCTCGCTGACGGCAGAAAAACCAGGCATTCCCAGAATAAATCATGGGGTTCATGCAAGGTGGCTGGTGCCTTGGTGAAATCGAGACCAGAATTTGGTCTTTTAAGGGGCACGTTGACTTTGCGAGCTCTTATCTAGCACTTCGGACACTTTTTAACAGCCTTCCGAAATTAGAATGACCACATCTTGTCACGTTCAACATGCTTGTACCGGTGTAAGGAAAGCAGAACTGAACTTTGAACACTCAAAGGATAATCTAACACAAACAGGGCACAACCTCACGTGGACTGCCTCCTGGGAGGTGCTGGATACCTTCAGCTTCCACTAAACCAGGGGAAGTCAAAGGCGCTCAGCGAGTCTGATCTCATCCCTCTGTGGAGCTCTGCCCTGAATATATCAATCTGTCACTCCCCGGGAGCCCAGAGAAGAAATTGTCCTGGACACAGACAACAATCTTAGATGGATTTACAGGAGTCCCACTGGACTGAGGTGGAGATCAAAATCTGCACATCTGGTTTCCCGAGGTCTTAGCCCGTGCTTCTCATTCACTCCTTACTCGGTCAAAACCTCCATTGCACTAAATATTCGGGTTGGCCCTTGCTCTGTTTCTTTTGCTCATAAATTCACACTCAAGCACAGACACACATGCACACCTTGCCCTCCAAGACATAGAAATCAGAGGAAGAGCTGGGGAATAAGACAGAGTAGATACTTAGAGCCCTCCTGTGAAACGAGAAGTCGCTACAGACTCTGTCTATAAACAACGGGCTTCCCATGCGTAAGGTAATTGCTTGGTGATCGAAAAAGAAAAAGAAGAGACTCGCAGGCACTCTATGCCAAGTTAATAGCACCAGTTTTGCATCGTGTTGACACCTGTCAGCCCATCCCATCTAAACCACAGTAGCTTTTCAGACAGCTGCTGACAAGCAGCCTGCCCCTGCTCTCGGCGGCATTGCACCAAATCAAGGGCAACGGCACTGAGATCGGCAGAAATGCGCTCGCTGGATGCGAGAGGAGGGTCAGGTCTGCCCTCGGCCACTTCTCTTGGCCAGCTCAGAGCAGGGGTTGTTGGGAGTCCTCATATCTCCCAAGCACCATGTGTGCGGCTTGCTGGCAGAAGCTAGAAATGGTGTTGAAATGCCACTGTGGGGGAGAAAGGAGTTGCCTGTGGCAGGACTTCAAGTAGTTTTCCTTGTTCATGCAGATCTACTTTTGGGGGTCTAATCTGGATCCCAGTCTCTCTAGACCCCCAGTAAGGATGGCTCAGATGCAGAAGTGACCTAGGAAGGAGCCAACCTCTCCCAGTCTAAATGGCGGATCCTCGATCCTAACTTGGATGAACAGGCATCTTCACCTGCAAGCCACGCTGGGTCAGAACGGCACTGGAAGGACAACTTCAGATGAATGACCTGGGTCCAGAAAGGGCTGAGTTTGGTTAATAAGGCAAGATTCAAGGCATGGGCATGACTGAATTTCAAGCTTAGTTAACAAAAAATGTACTTCTTACTAGGAAAGCTTGAACCATTATTTCTGTCTGACGTGCCTGATTGAGAGGGCCTGGGGTGAGCAGACCCCTTCTTTGGAAGATTTCCAACCAGACAGGATTTAGGGTGGGAGAATGAGACACAGGGATGCCTGTGGCATGAGCTCTTGGGAATGCACCTGATGACCCACGTGGTCTTGCTTTCTGCAACTCCATGACCCAACAGGACTGTGCTAAATCCCTGGCTTCTCAGTTGACTTCCCCGAACGCTTTCCAAAGGGAGAGTGGAGCATTTCAGGGGATGGAGAAAAGCACTCCCCAAAAGCTTAATGTGGCATCTTGAATGGGTTGTGACAGTCCTCCTTGAGAAACCCACTTTCAGATCAGCCTGCCTCTTCGTCCCTGCTGAGCTACATGGAGACAAGGAAAAGGTGACATGATGCATTGCTTTGTCCTGCTCTGCCCAACACCACCACATTCCTGCAGCACTTTTGATGTTAAGGTCTTGAAGCACTTCACCAACATTGACTAAATAATCCTCACATCATCCTTGTGAGGTAAGCTTTACACCTTCCATTTTACAGATGAGGAAACTGAGGCACAGAGCAGTTACACGACTTGCCCAAGGTTACACAAACAACCACAGTGAAACTGAAGGCTATTTTGGGGCAGGTCCATTTCTCTCTGTGTTTTGGTAGTGCTTAGCACAAGAGGGTCCTAAGCCTGGCTGTAGTCTCAGTGTGCCTACTGCAAGACAAATGGACAATATTCAGTGGTTACAGTCTAGCATTCAAAAACATTAGAAAAACCCAGGTGTCTTGCTTTAATAGCTTCTTTTTATCATTTTGTAGTGATTGGGGAATTTGTTCTCCTTGAATAAGGTTTATCTGAGGAATCAACTGTGAGAGTGTTTTCCGGGTTTTGAAAGTTAACAACGAGTTCCAGCAGTGATTAGTCAAATTTCAATGTTTATGGGAAAAGTGGCACTTCTGAAATATAAGTATTTAAATTGTGCTATTCTCTATGGCTGTGCCAATTTTCCAGTACTATCAAAATTCACTAATCAAAAATGCTTCTAGGATGAAAGCTAATTTGAGAAGATACCGTGAACTTTCAGGACTCCTTTCACTCGGAAGGTGCTCAAGAGCTTTGCAAGAAGTATATAACTAGTGTGTGTCTTCCCAGCACTTTTGTAGTGTAGACAAGGATCTTTAAATCTACATTGCGACATCTGGGGCAAGTATGGCAGAGATCCAGGGCTAGAGGTGGGATCAGTGATGGGGTCAGGCAACAGCCTGACCATTCCCGTATCCCATGCCATGGAGTACAGGCCAATGGTACTAGGGAACATATTACATCTGCCAGCAGAGACAACACAAAAATCCCCTTGGCTTTCCCAACGAACAGCCCATGGAAGAGATGGAGAGAGAACGTGTATCTTCAGGCACCATGATTTTACCTTCTGTATATGACAGTGCATCCAAAAATATACACACCAAAGGGATGATATTTCCTTGCAATCAAAAAGTCATTCAAAGCCTCCAGAATATATAGCCTTTCTGTGAAAATCCTGGTTTTAGGGAAACAGCTCCATGACGGGGCATGCTATGGCAGGTTCCTGAGCCCATCACCATTAGTTTGTGATAGGGAACACACAGGAGACCCGGCAAAGGCCTCACCCCAGCTGTTATCTCATATTGGTTTCATACTGGGTAATCACATCGGCTTTAGTGGAATGGTCTGAAATTGGCCCAATGACGTGAGTGGAAATCACCAGACCTAGATGTGAAATAGTCCTTCCCTGAGTAATTTAAACACTTTTGAAACTACTTCCCATTCCTCATTGGAACAAAAGGCTGGAATGGTAAAAGAGTTTGCAGAGCGGAAACATTAGCCAAAACCATTGGTTTTTTCTCACAGGAAAATGTTTTCCACAAAAGAAAAAAAAGTTTTAGATGCATTTTGGGAGGGGGCACGTTTTGTAGCTAATGGCAAACTTTGATGTTCAAGGTAAAATCCCTTCCCTCGCACTCTCCCCACATACAGAAGATGGGGGCCAAGGAATTCGGCTGTGATACCTATTTAGACACTTTTTTAGAAAACATGCATCACAGCTCTCCTCCAAATGGCTGCGATTACCTCCAATTTAAGGCTTGTTTAATTGCTCGAGTAGTACTAGGAGGTCTATGGATAAGTGTGAACCAGTCGACTTCCCCTGCTACTTATCTGTCATAAATTTGTTGACTGATACCCAGGCTTCAGCAATTGTTGAAAAAAACAGGTTATATGGGAATGGTGTGAAACTGTAGTAATTCGAGGGGGTTGCCTGGGGACTACTTGGTGTATAGTTTCTCTTGCAGCAGTGTCAGCTCAGAGCAAGTCCACTGAAGTCAAGTGGCTTCAACTGCAGGCTACCGAAATTTCTGCAGGTGCATGTCCCCGTGTGTACTCGTATGCCCTCGGAAAGTGAAATAAAATCCTAAAGCGAACAGATTGCAGGTGTAATCATCTGGCATTTGTCCTGGATTTTCGCTACTTGGGAAAGAACAGCGTTTGCTTTTAAGGTGGAGGAAAGGGGAGGAAAGACGGGGGTGGCGTGCAGGTGGTGTTCAGCTGGGTCTGAGGGAAGGAGGTTCTGGCACTGCCAGCGTGTTTTATTGGTAAATACCGCTAGAAAGGAAAATATGAGCTGCTTGTCCTTGTGACTGACGAACGGGAATGACATCTGGAGAGAAAACAATAATCATCCCCTTTGAGTGGCATTTGGCATTTGAATTCTAAGGGCTTGAAATCAGATTTGGGGGGTTTAATCCCTGCAAAGGAGGGCCCACTTTGCTTTGTGTATTACCAGGGCTGTTCTCATTGCAATGGTGATACTGGTGGAAGGGGACACCATCTCTTCCTCAGCTAAAGCCAGAGACTACAAAACCCCCGTGCAGGTCAGGGGTATGCTACACTCAGATGGCTCCGCTTGGAAAGAAACTCCTGATTTTTCCAAGTTTTGCCTGGGCTTTGACAAAATCTACAAGCTCGAACAGGAAATCTATTAGAGGTTAAGGAAAAAAGCTATAGGGCCCAGTTTGGGCTCCCCTGGCACCAGTAGAAATGACTATTTTTAGCATAGGGAGTGTAAGGAGGCACTTGGACGTCAATGGAGCTTTACTGATTTATACTGACACTGCATTTGGCCCTCATTTTTGGTCTGATTTTGGCTTCCAGATTTCTTAAGAAGTGGAAGGTGAGGTGGTACAGCATTTCCTCAGAAAGACCTTAAGCTTCTGATGGTCTTTTGTCCCTGTTTTTACTTTAAAAAAAAAAATCCAAGGAATATTTATTTCAACACTGCTTGCAAATCCCAAATTGCTAGCACCTCGCACCAGAAACTACCTTCCTCATCTCAAAAAGCCCTTTGGAATTTGCTATGTGTTCATATATATTAAAACATATATACTGTTGCAGTAACATGGCATGTATGCTTTTCTATATTTCCACAGGACCGTGTATATAGACACAGACATACATGTTGATTAGTCCCTTTAATCCTGAAAATTCGTAGCCACCCACTTCACATCAGGCCTAATATATAGTAGGAGGAGTTCTCTCTCACCTCCCGTTTTTTTACCTTTGCAGTTAAAGTAGCCATCGCTGCTGAAGTGGGTTAAAGCAAAAGAATAGGATGCAAGCACAGCCAGGTGTATTTACTGTTGAAAAGTACATTTTCAGGAAAATTAAAGGGTGATTTATTGATAAAGTGAACTTTTTGTCTTTTTTTAAAAAATATATATATATAATGCTCTCAATACTTTATAGGCTATATCCTATTTACTTCCATGAGGTGGGCGACAACTAGCTTTGAAAGCAGTCTGCATTTACATCTTGTTTTTTCTCTATTAAATACACATGAGACTTTAATTGCTTTCAAAACCACACTTGCCCTCTCTCACACCTCTCAGTCCATCCCTATTCAAGAAACAGATGTGTGGTGCTTCTTAGGACAGAGAAAATCTATATGTTGGCCAGCATTTGGTTGGGTCGAACAAAGCAGTTAGCATAGCACCGAAGGAGTTACATTGCTGTTTTTTTTTTTCTCACTTCATTCTTTTTGGAACAGAAGCAGTAATGAGAACCCAGAAGCACTGAGCTGAGTGCTTAAAACAGGGCAAATAAACGGCTGGGGAGAAGAATGGGGAAGGAGCAGACTCAAAGCTGATGCAGATAAGCAGTGGCCCATCTGCAAGAGTAAGGCTTCTGAATTTGCTCCACCCCAGCGGGAAGATATGCAGCTGCCTGGTTAGTCATGTGGAAGAGCCTGGCCCATGTAGCCAGAAGATTTTGAACTACCTCCCCATGGTGGATACAGAAAAGGGACAGGGAAGGTACGTGGCACACCAAGACAGAGCTGGAGGAGAAGGGTTTCCTAGCTTCATTCTTCCTTCATGCAAGGCAAGTCTCGGGTTAGAGAAGACAACAGCCACCTGAAACACCACCCGGTTATCCAGGACAGGCCAGATTTCACAGTCCTTACTCAGGAAAGAAAACGAGACCCAACAACAAAACCCAGGAGTTTTGCCTGAGTAAGGAGTGCATGAGTAGACTTCAAAAAGCTTTTCTAGAAGGGAGCAGGGAGTCTTGCCTCGCATTGCATTTCCAAAAAAGACTTTATATAATGGTCAGGACACTTAGACAATAAAAAAGCTTGGCTCAAAACCAGAAAAAAAACCCCAGGCTTTCTATCACATGCTTTTTTTCCCTTCCGAATTATCTGACCAGTGGCAATATTTGGAGCAATGAACTGGATCCCTTCCCTCGTTCTAAAGAAAGTTATCCTGGGTTTCACCCAAGTGTCTTGGGGTTCAACCAGGGATGAATCCACCTTGATGGACACATAATCAACAGTCAAAACTCCTGCTGACGGCAAAAGAAGTTTTGCCTGTGGGAGAAGGGTAAAGGCAGGCCTGGTCTAGCGTCTCTGAATGTGGCACAGATTTTTCTCCAGGAAAGCGGGTACTTCGAGAAGAGTCGCGCGTAAAGCAACGTTGAGTCTAGTTTATCCTTTCACAACCCACCTTCGCCCTTCGCGTAAGGAAACAGTTCAAAAAAAAGCTATTGTACAACCAAGTAAACTGCAATTATTGTGCTGTCTTAGGCAGTCAAGAAACTTAAAAGGCAAAAACAAAAAGAAAAAAGATTTTTCACGTGTTTGTCAGTTGAGACTCTAGTTTTCCCATGCCTACAAGAGTTCTCAGCAAACAGTATACCAGCCTCCCAAATAAGGTCCAGGCTATTCCAAAACAGCGTGAGCAAATTTTTCACTGTATTCAGATGGAAGCTGATGACTGAAAGATTAGTGCACATTAACCGTGGCTGATGAGAGCAACTTTTAAAGAAATTCAAGTATTCGTCAGTAATCTGTTCGGTTCAGAAATACTTTTGTGATGTTTAGTTTCAAGTTTCCAGAAATAGAAAGGAAAAGGGAAAGGTCACCTGTTGTGTAAGAAAATAATATTGCAAACAGTGCTATTACAATTGACCAGGAAAGCAAGGCTGTTCAGTTGGCGCACAACAATTTTCCCCATTCCTTGCTTTTGGGGAGAGAAAAGACTTAAGATCACCTTCTCGACACATGCACGCACCAGCAGGTTTTCCTTCTGCGTGTTGTAACAAACCCCTTTACTGCTCATTCGCGATAACAGCACAAACCCACCAAGAATGAAATTTTTACGACGCGCTTCCAGCACCTCTCACACTCATTTACTTAAGCCTCACAACACCCCTGTGAGGTAGGTAAATATTATTATACCCATGTACAGATGGGTAAACTGTAGGCACAGAAAGGTTAAATCACTTGCCCAAGGTTACACAGCAACTTCATGGCAGAACTGGGGTCGAAACCCAGGAGTACTGTCACCCAGAAATCTGCAATGAGTTTTAGACCGTGGCCACTTTCTACGCTCACTGTAAAAGACCATCTGACAAACACAGCATTGCACAAATCCAAATAATTCCACGAATTACAAAGTGCCTGGTTTTCAAACAGTTGCCTTGCTGCATGTGTCCCAAAGGGAGGGGAGGGAAGTAAAGTTTATGGTCTCAAATAATTTTTGTCTGCTTGCAATGCTTTGTTTTGTTGTGGTTTTTGTTTTGGTTTGGTTTTTTAGTTTTTTAATATACAACAGGAAACGATAGTCCACATTATTTTATCAACAACATCACTTTCCAATTGGGTTGCGCGTACGTCTGAATATACATCAAGGTCCAGATGGTTTATGCAGATTTATTTTAGTTGTCACAAATTGCCTCCCTCCTCATTAGTGAAGAGCCAATGGAACATATGCAGCTATCTGTCATCTCATTTTCTCATTTTTCTCATTATCCTACTGTCTGAGCTTCAAGTAAGGAACAAGGGTTGAACACAGGCAATATCTAGTACAGCAGGAAGGCTCCTACCTTTCTTCACATCACACCTCAAGAGAAGAGTCACCACACCGTTATTCCCAAGTTCGAACACAACAGAACAATGAAGCAATTCTGAACATGCTCATGGAAAAATAAGTGGATTGCAAAAATCTCTAGCAGTACCCAAAGGTCTGGAAATGTGTTCTGCACACAGTGAAAGGTTTGCCCACGTCTATTTGGGATAGCCTCAAATCTTCTCGTTCAAACCAGGCTGAGATTCTCTGCACCAGAATACACCTGAGCTCTAAGGAAAAATACAAACAGCAATCATAACCCTGGGCAACTACCATCCCCAAAGCCCCAGGGCTTCAGACAGCTGCCAAAATAACAACATGCAAGCTTCAGCAAGGAAGGGGTACACAACGGAGTTCACATCATCCCTACCATCTAACATCAACTACCTCAGCGTCTGTGGGGTTTGGCATAGACCTTATTTTGTTGTGGTTATTTGGGGTTTTGTTTTCTGGGTTTTTTTTGCATGACCACATTCGATCTGAACAGAATCCAGAGAAAAGCTAACCCAGCAAAAGAAGAAAATATCCTAGAAAAGCCTGTCTCCGCAATTTTCCGCTGACTCCGGCAGCTTCCAAATTGTCTCTTGCCCAAGCTGCCCAGCAAGCAGGCACTATAAGGTTTTGCAAATGCACAGTAGTTAAGTTTTCCTTTTCAAAGCACCTCTGAGCTTCAATGAAATCATGCTGGATGAACCTCAGACCACATTTTCTTCAGGAGGTTTAGTCATGCTGCAGGCATGTGGGTGACAGGTGTGTCATGCATTTCTGTGTAGGGACGAGGAGTCGGGATAAATTGTGAAGTGAATCTTGTCTGTACAAAAACATATCTGAAGAGCACAGGATGATCGCTCTCTGAAAGTCAATAGAAATGCTCCCTTCATGAGCAGCATCAGGCAGGTTTTACCAGACCACTGACTAAAGCTTGAAATTAATTTTGTCCTGTTTTATCTAGTCAGCTTTAAATAAAAATACATGCAAATGACTACTGACTTTTGGCAGGTGCAGAGAAGGACAGGATGAAGCAGACAACTAGCTCCAATCCAAACCACTGAAAATATATATATTTACACTTGAAATGGGTGGCCCGCTTGCACTTTCCACTGGTAATTACGCAACATTGGCTCCTCTTCTGCAGTTCAGGTTAGATATGCTGCGGATGAAAAATGCCTTGTGTGGGTGGCAAAGCATGACAAGGGCATGGGCAGGGACCTTGTAATTCCTGTATTTCCATTGTTGATTTGGTCTGGTCTGAATCATTCCTGTCTCCAAATTAGCTGCCTACAGATGTATAACGCTATCACACTAAGCGTGCCAGCCATCTGACACGGATGGAGGGATGGATGGATGGGTTGACATCAGCATGATAAAACTGATGCTGTTCGCAAAATAACCTCAGCAAAAAGAACAAAGTGAACTGAGAAATACCTTGTCCATTGAATCGGGCAGAAAATAGAAAAATGTCAGATCGGAGCTGATGTACTCCACCAAGTACTGAATCCTGGTCCGTGGCATATAGTTACATCTTTTTTAGCAAATTAAGCACTGCCAGGATCCATTCTGGCCACAAAGCCGACTGACAAGTGCTGGTCACATCCACACTACTAAACTCTTTCACCCTCGATACAGAGCAGCTGCATCCAAACTGCTGATTGGGGATGGTCTCTGGCCAGCGTCAACGCCTATGCAAGCTGTGCCCGAGCCCAGGCCTCACTGGAGGAGGTCAAAACCATACCAAGGAAGGTTTGAACAATATAACAGTGGGGATGGTGGAGCCCTCATGCCCTGGCTTTGCTCTGGCACGGCATAGTTGGCTGGTTTAGATGATCCCAGGGTGAATCCAGCAGCACAAACAAGCCAGAGAAGTTGCCCACTGATCTTGTGACGTGAATAAATACGGACTGAACCTTCTCCACGACAGTCTGAAAAACCCCTCATGCAGTATCTTCTGGTAAGAAGGTGGGACATGGTATAACTAAGCTACCAGGGAGAAGCTGAGGAGTTAAAAACCAAGCGAAACCATAACAAGTCACTGACCATCCTGCCAGAGTGCACACCAAAAATCAAAGAAACCCTGGGCAAAAAAACCCCACAGAGGCGAGGACTAGTCTCTTAGCATTGGGATTAGTATCAATAAAGGGCTGGGGGTAATCTTCCTCCTCGAGGTTTTGGCTTGGCAAAAGGCGCTGTTTGGCAACAAGATCACAGATAATCCCAAGAGAAAATGGTCACCACACCAAACTGTCCACCATGAACTTGTTGGGTGTAGTGGTAGAGCACGTGCTTTATGTTAAGGCTGTAATGAAGTCCTTCAAAAAGAAATAATGCTTCAGGGTTGACACAGGCTCTCACTGGAAATCTTTTGCTAAATCAAGATGCCAGTGGATATCATTCAAAGAAAGGACTAATAGCGGAGGCAGAAAGTTTATGCAACTAAGCGTAATGAAACAGTCTTAACACGTAGTGGAGGCACCTGCCTTCATTGTTATCCACACTACGAGCCATGAAGAAGGAGGACTTTGGAACAGGGGTGTGTCAAGCCCTTAGTCAAGCTGGTTTGGCTGTGAGAAATTAGCACTGCATTGAGAGGTAAGGTCACTTCTAGAGTGTTTTGCCCCTCTGCTCCCATAACGGGATGGAGGTGACGGCTGTTGGTGTGGTGGTCTGGAGCAAGGGTCCTGTTCCTGAGGGAAGGCAGGTTGCAGATGCTCATGAGAGGCAACACTGAAGGGTCTCCTCCTCGACTCCTGATGAGTGTGCCTTGGCTCGTTGACTCCTTTCACTGTCCCGGTGCGAAGCGGCAGGGTCCGGCTGTTCAGTGGGGCCGGGGAGTGGGACCACATCTCCAAACCAGACCTCCAGGTTGACAAGTTTGGCGGGGGGACCTTCTCATGGTGCTTTTGAAAATGAGGATGCTATCTCCTGGAGGAAAGGTCTCTGAGGAACAGCAGGATTGTTTGTCATCCATTCCTTTCTCATGCTTATGCCAATGAAACGCAGATGGGTAGAGGAGAGCTCTTCGTGGAAGGACCAAGGAAAGTCTTTACACAGGGCATGAGTCTCAGGGAACTGGATCAGAGTAAGTCTACCCTGGCATTAAAGGTAAGTCAAAAGAAAGTCCTGGGAGGAGAAATGCAGGCCTGTTGCTGGAAGATGGGCACCTCTGTGCTTTTACGACTCAGTAGCTGGGGACAGCAAGTTCACTTCACAAATTACCTCTTTTTATGGAGACAGCATACTGGTTGGGGAAGAAACAGGGTGAAATGTTAGTAGGAGACTTGAGAAGGGACTCGTTATGGGACACAGGCAATGGAGAAGGGAAATGAAAGCTTTTCACAAATATGTATGTGTGTGTGTATATATATATGTATTTATGTGCACGGTGAACAATGGACTGGGAATTTAGATAGGGGATGACAAGACAAAATACCTCCCTTTGCATGAAAATGTGACCATCATATTGGTTGTAGTCAGAGCCCAGAAACATTTGCCTGAAATGGAGTTTGACTGGGAATTACAGTACCAGTGACAATTTGGCTTCTTATAAACTTTGCCGTGCGTCTAGTTTGGCGTGCATGAGTCCTGTCCTCCTTGAAAGGGACAGACACCGTTTAAAAGTTTTCTTTATAAAATAAAATGAAACAACTGAAAAAACCCCAGCATTTTCTCAGAACACTGCAAAGGATCACTGACTGAAAAAATTGTTTCTCTTCAGGTATATTCAGGCGAAGAAAGCGTTCAGCTTCTTTAAATTGTTATATAAAATTGGTACTAGTTTCTTTAAATACTATTATAATTAAAAAAACCAACTGATTCCTCAAATTAAAAAAAAAATCATAATATTAATTAAAAAATATCCCCCCCATGCTGATCTTCGCTTCAGAATAGGTCAGCATGGGAGTTTTGCACCCTAGACAGTTACAGTATTTCTGGAATAAAAAATTGCAATTACACACAGAAAATACTACAGCATTCACTTAAAAATATCGCATTTTGTTGTTGTTGCTTTTCCCCTCACAAGTAGAGGGATGGTGGGATTGAAAAGATGCCCTGAAACGGGAATATTCCTTTAAAGGAGCAATACTCTCGAAACGGAAAAGGGTGTTGGATAGATGCCAACCGGTGATTTAACTCGAAACAAGAGATTCCAGCACAGAAACAGAACTTGAGAGATGTGAATGTTCAGACACCGAGCGGGTTATTTGGAAATGCCAAGACAACCACACAACCCACGGCAGGTGACCGTCTAGGCTTTGCCATCATCGGAGGTGGCAGCATCTCCTTGCGGTGAGAAGGCTAAGCTAAACCACGATGCTCTCGCTACGCTCTTGAATTTCCTCTGGTGTTTTTTCTCGCCATGTACTTACAGTAGAGGGTGACACGAGACAGTTTTTTTATCATCAGCAGTTCCCCACATGTACCGAGTTGAAGAATTCTCAGCTAAATCACAACAACAACATCAACAAAAATACAAAGCACCAAATCATCTCAAGACGTGAGTCAGTTTACAGGTTATTACCGTTTGAAGAAGTTTGTTGTTTTGTTGTTGTTTGTTTGTTTTTTTATCCCGATTTTCATGTTTTGTTTTCCTTAAAAACAAAACAAAACAAAAATCAAACCCCCAAAACCCCAAAATGGAACGAAGGATGCTTTACAATCACTTTAAGGCTCGCACTGAATGAGACATGACAGGTCTTATACACAGATTACAAATAATACATGTATGCCTTTCACAGCCTTAAAATGATACAGTAGGTCAAATTATTTTGCCAGTCACTGATCAAGTATTGTGCCTTTAAATTGACTCGCTTTTTGCTACTATGCTGAGTTTTATTATTACTGAAATAGTTATTAGATATGTGTAAATGTACTTTAGTAGATGTTTTTGGTATACAATTTCAATGTTTGCAGATTTCTTATTTTCCAGAAATCAAGGTGGCAGGCCTTATTCTGGGCTCAGACGGTTGTTATTTACTCCACTGAAGTCAGTGGCACTGTAGCGTGTGCAATTGTTCGAAACAAGATCAGATACTGTATTACCATATTAATCTGGTGCAAACCGACCATTACATATGGCCCATTTACACGAGGAAAACGGTTACATGGTGGGATCGCATTTATAACACGACTCGGTCAAGGCTAGCAGGCTTGGCCAAATGGTGGTATAAATGCATTGCCAAATTGAGTTACAGACCTGATTTTGTCTTTCAACTGGAAAAATCAAACTCCATTGGGGGTGTCTTGGCTTTGCTTTCTTATCTTTAGACATTTGGGTTTTTCTGCTAAATCCAATAAGAGCAACAAGATTTTTTTTTTCATACATTTCTCTCTTTTTGTTGTTGTTGTTCACTTTTTTCTTTTCTTTTTTTTTTTTGTGTTTTTTTTTTTTTTTTAATTTTAAGGTTTGTATTTCAGTTGGTTGTTTTTTTCCTGGCATATAATCATCAAAGAGTTTTGCATGAGAAAGGTGACAGTACTTAATGAAACTCAGCACCTAAGGGCATAAGGCAGTTGTAGGTTTGTTTGTTTGTTTTTTTATTTTTCAATCAGCACCAATCCCATAAATAATGTTCTACACTTGGTGTACGGTATAAAACTGATGTGGAGATGCCTCCTTCTCCACCTGTGAATCCTAGGTGTGGAAGTTGAAATACTGTTTCTTGTGTGTAAAAAACAAAAGAAAAGTTTTTCTTTTTGTTTTTACTTACAAAACATAGAGAATATCTTTTTTTTTTATACATACAGCAACCAGAAAGAAAGCTTATCTGAAGGTTTGTGTTTGTTTCATGATCTGTGTTTACCGTAAACAAAAATAAGGTCCCCTCTTTTACTTTTGCTTTAAGGAGCTTTTAAAGTGAAGATTCATATTGTAGCAACTCATATAAGAGAGGTCCATCTCTATACCTAATACCTACAGCTGTGGGGGTGACATACTGGAGGATGTTGATAGTTCTTCTTAACCTCCTGTCTACAAAATGAGCATCCCATGCAGGATATCTTTTTCTTGGGATGTCAATCTTAATGAGAGGCCCCTCGGGGGGGTAGGGTCGCCCAGATGGAGTAGATGGTACCATTGCTCTCACCTGGAAAACGGGCAAGCAAGTGTCAGCTGTGAGTTCCTCCTGTTGCTCCGTGACCGCTCTGGTGGGCGTAGCCTGGGCCCCCCGGTACCCAGGGGTTTGGGGTGCCATGGGCTCAACATCGGGGGGCAAAGGAATGCCCCAGAGCAGCTCGGCGCAACAGGAGCTGACCAAGATCTTAACTCTTGGCCCCATGGGATGCAGCACACCATAATATAACAGCATCAAAGCTATCCCAGCAGCAAAGCTAAGAAAGACACAACACAGTGCTGGCACGGCATATGAGTCAGTAGTGTCAGGATCTCTGTAAAAATACCAAAGGAGCGTCAAGGCAGCGTTCTCCGTCAGGACTACCGTGTAATACGCAAACATTCTGTATCGAGTCCGCCCTTCCTTGACATTAAACCAGCAGAAAATGTACACAATCCCTACCACCATGTTGAAGAGGATCTCCTCCCACTTAGACATGCAGAAATCTGTCCCACCATGGATGATCCAGAAAGCCATGGCACACCAATGGACCACGACAAAGATCCCAAAGTAGAGCTGGAAGATGGAAGCAAAGAGAGCAAAAGAAAGAACTCGGGATGAGATGGTGAAGAGGCGCCAGAAGACATGGATGAGGGCCCCTCTGTAGCTCATACTCTTCTTGTCGTCCCTAGAGTCCCGAAGAAGCTTGTGATAGGAGGCTAGCACCCAAGCCAGGGACATCAGGGAGGCCACAGAGGACACACCTGCCGGAAGACACACAGATCCACTGAGTTAGACAGGAGGTTTGGTTGAAAACATCATCTGCTCACTAAATTATTGCATCTGGGGCAGGCTCAGCAGCCCAAAGGTTCAACTCACGTCCGGTTGTCCTTACAGTCTAGAGGAGATAAATACAGAAATATCAGTGTGGGAGTTGGAAAAGATGCTGTATTCAGTTCTCTGACACAGCACATTATGCTTATCTTCATGAGGTGTTCGCTCTGCCACCCCACCCCAGCTCTTCTCTTCTTAGAGGGAACAGCCTCTGTCCTCATCCTGATTAGATCCACATTTGAGAATTTGAAAGCCAGTTCCCATCTAAACGCTGCAGCCCAAGTATGAAGGTTACTTTCTGTAGAAAGGTGTCTATCTTGGAGAGCACCACCGCAAGAGCAGGGCATCTATAGTCCTTGTAACTGCATGGATCTTTTTTATTCTAAAATACTTTCATACAAGCAACATTCACATTGACTTGTACTTGATTGTGCCTTAATCAGGAAATCCCATTTGCATTTGCCTTTGGAAAAAACAGGCAGGTGGTCAGTTTTTTGTCACCCTGTGGTCCCATGCAGATGAATATATAAGTACAGGGAACATCAAGACTCATCAATACCCTCCAAATGGTCCTGAAACAAAGAATCTGATCCCTCCCTGCCCTGTTTCTGGGATGGACTGAAGACCTGTATGGGAGGTAGCTTATCTCCAGCCTTGTCTCCAGGATGGACCACAGATCCAAGTCGCAGTCATGTCTCCAGCCCCGTCTCCAGGCCTATCTCATTCTGCTCCTGGTGGGACCCCATGGAAGGACCCCATTGGATCTGGTCCGTCCCCTTGCCTTGCCTGGGACTGCTGAGGGAGCCATTACCAGCACACAGCTCTGCCCAGTGCGCTCAGACCCTGTGGCACTGCTCCCATCAGTGAGTGCATTGCCTGCGCTGGGGTCACCCTCCATTCCCAACTCATCCCCCTGCGCCCTGGCATGGGGCAGGCAGCCCATGATATTCCAGAAGGGCCTGATCTTATTCCCCGTCATAATCAACACTTAAACTATTTATTTGCTCCAGTGGATAAAATAGTGCCCCGTCACACTTCAGGAGCTTTTGAAAATACAATACCATTGATTATTGCAAGGGTAAATTGACCAACTCATTGATCAAAGCATCATAATAAAAATTAATTGACAGATTCCTGGGAAAAGAAAAGGCCACTGGCATCGCATTCCTTTGGTCCCACTGCTGCTCACTGGACAACTGCTCTGCAGGTGAGGGAACAGATGATGGACTAAGATCCATGTTTGGGAAGCTAAATAATTTGGTAGCTATACTTTGATTGGGCCTTTGCGAAAGATTCCTCTGGGACCATCACCTATAAAATCTAAAGGAAAAATGCTAATGGTTTCAAGTGAACCAAACAATAACAAACACCCCTCCAGGTTCAGCTCTATTTTCCTTTTTATTACCTTAAGAAAACCCAAGCAGCAGCTTGCTGCAGCTGCTCAGGGTTAAAAAGCTAAAATGTCTGAACACCCTAAAGTTCTTCTTCTGTTTTCTTCTCACTTTTCCATCTGCCTACAAGGACCTGGCTCCCATGGGGATGGAAGGAAGATCCACTGACTCTTCAGACCTCCCTCTAGAGACTTTATCTTCTTCTTTTTGAGGACCCCACCCCACAGTGCGCTGGGGTTAGATTCCCCCCGCCCTCCAGCCTAGTTACGCCTGGAGGAGAGGTGCTGGAGAAGGTGGCCAGGAAGGACGGCAGACCTCCATCTCTGCCCCTCATTGAAATTCTCCCAGCCTGCAGTCCACCAAAACTATGCCTTTCCACCAGCTCTCAAGTGTCTCTCTGAATACCTTGTCTTCGGGCTCACATGTGCATTAGCATTTTAGACTGAATCTTAAAAAACAACAAACCACATACCAGTAAGATCAGTGGCCTTCTCAAAGAGGGATGCGTTAGGCCACCATCTTTAAGAAAACCACAATTTTCCTGAAGTTCTAAGTCCTCAATAAGAAACACTTGCATATAGGACTTGGGGACTGTAATGGATGGAAACTTCTGAAAGTGAACAGCCTCAGCCCAAAACAGATGCAGATTAGATTTATTTTTAACCTACCAGATGTGTTACATTTTTGGTAGACATAACAGTTTTGGAAGGCTGAGCAATGCCACACAATTCTTAAGGTAAGCGATGCAGTGTGTGTAAGTACTGTTTGTTGCAGTATCTTCTAGCTATTCAGTTTAAAAACTTTCCATTATTAGTGGAAAAAAAAAAAAAGTCATGTATTGTCTTATTTTAGTGCTGTTATACTGGAAACGTGTATGGCATTAGATGTACCTGCATACTGCAATCCAAGCAACGTCAACCCACAAGAGACAGATGTGTCACACTGGCTTAAAAAAGTTTCTGTTGGGTTCATTTATTCTAGAATAGAGAGAGGAATAAAATACACCAGAAACAAAAACCCAGTATACACATAAAGGCTTTTCCCACTGTAATGTTGTCAGTGCAGAAACCTACACTAACCACAGTCTTTGCTGTAAATTGAATAGAGCTGGCTGAGAGTATGTGTGTTGAGTCACTCATATTGTACGGTACCATGTCTGCTGATAGTCATCTGAACGTCTCCTTGAGTCAACAGAGAGAGGCAGACACCCCCAGAAAGTGATTCACCCTGTCCTAAGATCCATGTGTGGGACAAGGGGGGTTGACTCATGCTCCCAAAGTGTCTGCCTCCGTCCCTTGACAGGGGAGTGCGGGGACTTGCGAACACCATCAGTCAGGCAGGATGAGTCCTACCCTTACAAAACAGTGAGTTGCCTCCTCATTTGCACTAAGAGGAGGAATGAAGGGGGGAATGAAGTATCTCTAGACATTTTGACATATTCCTGCAGTTGTTTAAAAATTCACGACTCTGTGGCCAATGTGAATTTTGGCATCCTAGTGATGAGCAGGATCTGAACCTGGGTGTCAGGGGGATGCGATCAGTAAGTGGTTGTCAACAGGAACCATGGAGCAATATGAAGATTTCTGCAGTACTTCTTACTGTGTTGCCACAGAAGTTATTCCCTGGCTATTTCATACAGACTTAAATGACAAAGCATGCCTCAACTTTTGTCATCTTGACCATGAGTTTCTCATTCCCATCATTCCTGGTTACTTCTAGCCTGTGACATCTTCATACAATGTACAATTCTCACAAACTGTGGGATAAACTGTTCCTTTCTTTTCCACTTCTCCAGGACTTATTTCTAAGCAACTATAGAGATCTCTCCAATTATAACTAGAACAAAAAGTCCTGGTAAGTTGGATCACATGGGAAGTATTTTATTTTGATTTTGACTTTTGCACATGGTGACTGACGCACCTTCATCTAGCATGAGTGGGTTTCAACTCCCTTCCAAGGTTTGTTTATCAAAGGGTTGGGGTTGGTTTAAAACTGAAGTCACTTCCAAAAACCCACTCCCACTCCTCCCACTCTGTGCTTAGTCTTGGGAGTGGAAAATATCCACCATGCACTGCCACATCTATGTGGGCATTCTCAAGCCAGGAGGACATCACCTACAATGCAGCTGGAAGCCCTGTGGCTGCATCTGTGAGATCTGTATCCCACCTGCCCGTAACAAGTCAGATTGGCATAGACTGGGGTTATCTTCAAGATCTCTGCACCAGGCTGTACAACAGTCCTTGAACTCCTCATGTCACCTGCTAGGAAGCAATGAGTGACACACAGGTCATAGTCAGCACCGTTGAGGAGTCAAGCCCATGTGTCTTGAATGACACAACACAAGAATTAGTTCCCCACGTCCTTTTAGTAGTGTGTCCTGAAGTCCTTAATGGTGAGACATATCCTAACCTACATTCAGCACGGTGAGGTAGAGCTCTATAATGTCCCCATTTGACAGAAGAAGCACTAAGATTTGAAGGATTTATCCAAGGTCTCATATAAAAACCATGCTATAGCAGGGACTAGATCTCCACATCACAGTGCACCTTGCCAAGGTATTTCAGAGAGGATTCAGCTCCTACTGTAGAGATTCACCTCGGGGTGTCCATGGGTGAGTGCTGTCTCTTACATTACTCAATGGAGAATTGAGACTCAGTGCAACCATCACAGATGGGAATCCAGAAACATTTGAGATGCTCTAGGATATTTCAGACCTCCATGTGGAGCTGGCAGGTGTGACAAACTTGCATACAGAAGGCAAGAACATTTTTGAGCTGGGAGCTGGAGTGAGGCAGGGTACTGAGGGCATCTCAGATGACACTAGGCAAAAGTCAAGCAAACTGTTTCCTTAGTGATTATGGCTGGTGCAGCCAGAGCTGTATGAAGGTCGTTGTTTAGACTCTGTGGCTCTGTTACCTACATCTCCACTGAATACAAGGGAAGCTTGGACACCCCCACCATGTGGAGACACCTCCATCAGAGACACCTTTGTTTAGGTGTCTGAATCTGGAATTGAACTTGCCCATCATCTTGAACTGCTTTGACGCTGACTTCTTGCCTTAGTAATTCCGCCTTTCCCAGGGGGAAACACAGTCCTCAGTGGGAAACACACGTGGCACGGAGACTAAGCAACAGTAAATGCTGAAGAGAAATGAGAAAGCAGTGGGAAATAAGGCAGTTATATAAAAGGTTAAACTTTCTGAGAAGAGTGTCAGACCAAGGAATAGAGTATTTGAGAAGGGGAAACAAGAGCCAATGCTTGGGATCGTGAAAACATGAGTGGACTAGAGTATAATGCAGGTAACGATCTGATACCAGAGGAGAGGAGCATAAACCACTCTGAGTTCAAGGGAATCTCCTGGAGCCTTGCTGAAGCTCACAGGGGCAGGCTGAATTTCAGCCCGTTTCAGTTTTCTTCCTCTAGTTCCTACTGATGGCCCAGAAAAAGAAAAGGCCATCTCAGAAATATAATGAAGGTCTTTGAAAGATCCACATTCACAAGAGAGACTCAAAACAATGACTCCCCTTAAATTGTCACTGCTGTTTTTAAAGCCCGTATATGTGCAGGAATAAAAACAGTGCATGGAAAGCCATCCAAGTCTGTCTGGCCTATTCATGCTCTGCAATGACACATGGTTTTACAACTAGTCTAATAAAAGCTGTAGACAAATCACACACACACACAAAATGAATATTTAAAATGAACAATATATCCCTTTTTCCCTTACTCGCAGTGTTGTTCAGCTGAGGAGAGAGGTTTTTCACTAGGGGTATGTACAGTTTTCATCACGAATCCAGCTGCAGGTTATTGGCTGTAAGTAAAATCCGAATGCACTTGCTGTAGCATATTCCCTAAGTATTTACTGTCGTGCCTGTCCCTTTAAAGCTGAAAATGATGCCTAAATGGTGCTCTATTTCTTTTTTGACATTAATTCTCCTGAAGACTCTACTAAAACAAAATGGGAAGATACCAACATTTCTCCCGGGTGAGCTGGACAGCAAATATTCAGTGCGACATGAAACCTTCCATCAACCCCTGTGCGAAGGCAGCGCTTGCTTAATGCCAAGTGCCACGTCTCGGTTCCTCCCCACCGCTCGCTGGCTGCTCAGGCCTCTGCGCTGTGAACCCTGTTATCGTGTTTTCCCCTTTGGGTGGCACGTTCCTCCCTGAAGCTCAGTACGACTCTAGGAACAGGCTTTCATTTTGATGCACACAGACTGAAAATGCATTTATATATAAAAGAGATCGAGCTAGATTCTGCTTTTGTAACAACATTGCCTGAAAGTTCCTCCCCTTTACTTTTTAACCTGTTTTTATTTATTTGCACCAGAGTAAAAGGGGTCAGAATCAGACCCCAGGTCTGACTTAATTTGTTCCTGCTGGAGTTTGATGCTTGATCTTCCTTTTTTCTTTCCCTTAAGAGGTAGGAATGACTTTTTTCGTCTTTCCTTCATTCTGCCTCTTTGTTTTTCACATTGAACATGGAAAAAATATGGACCATTACCAGTATATAAATAATAAAGGCTGTACAGACTATTTTGATCTTCATTTTCCTCACAGGACTTTAGAACACTCCCTTAACCAGTTTCTCCAGCGTGCCACCAGTCCATTACGGCAGATGAGCACTATTCTACCTATGGTGAACATCACTCGTCAGTCTGACCCGGGAATGGCCTGCTCACATCTACGTGACACCTCTGTACTCTACTCAGAGCTGGAGTGACCAGCAATGAAAAACCAGAGCCTGACGTTGGGAAGAGATGTGACTTGAACGTTGCATTTTCTATTGGTTACACCGGTGTCCTGTCCTTCACTTTCTTCTCATGAAAAATGTTTTGGTTTTGTTGGGCAAGGGGTGAGTTTCAAATCCTCAGCATCTGCTCCCTTGCTAGGGAGCTCTTCTGAGACCTTTCTCCAAGGAGCATCACAGCCCTGTTCTCCCCAAGATCTGACTCCCACAGGACACAGCCTCACCAGTCCATAAGAAACAGAAAACTGCTGGTGGCTGTTTGGGAAAGGCAGGAAGCAAAGGTAAGTAAGTAACTCAATTCTAGGACTAATCGCCAAGTAAGTCTGGGCAACAAGAAGAGGGTCCTCTACCACTGAATCCCACTGGGCCTTGCTTGCTTTGAGTTGCCACACAGGACAGTCCATGTTCAAGCTAGCACAGGGAGGGCTCTTCCACATTAGACCGGAGGAACATCCATGTTCCCAAACCTTTTATTGTGAGAGTGCGAAAGTCCATAGCAAGGCAACTTTAGAACAGCTTGCTCACATGGAGAGTTGCCCTCCCACCCCTTGCCAGTTAAAGGCTGGCTCGTGTCCTGAAATGTGAATGCTTCCTAAAACCTTTTCTTATTGCTCAATTAAGGTGTCCTCACTGACCCCAGAAACATTGGATCTCTTTTTCGCTCCCCTCCAGCTTTCGCCTTAGCACTGCCTTGAGGAAAAGAGGTCCACAGGTTCACTATGAATTGTGTTTCAAAAGGACTTGCTTTTCTCCCCTTTCATCCTGCTGCCTTTCAGTTCTCCCGTATGCCCCTTTTTCTCTACTGCTAGAACAGGTGACCGGCCACATTCGTCTGATCTCTGCTCTCATTATCTCAGCCGCTTCTGTCATGTCTCCTCCTATTCATCTCCTCTGTGAACTCGGAAGCTGCCAAACTGGCTCAGGCCCTGGGGCCATCCAGTCTTGCATATTCTCCTGGGTGCAAGCCAACGACTGACCCTCCCGCAGGAGGCACAAGCACCCTAGGGCAAGCAGAAATGGGATAATCTGCCCTCTGTTTTGGATTGTCCTTGAATACCCTCAGCAAAGTGTCAAATCTCCTGTTGAAAATGTTGGCTATCACCCACCACATAAGGACTGGCAAAGCTTCCCCCTGTCTTCCTTGCATCGTATGCCTCAGTGTTTATCCCACCTGAGGAGACCTGTCTGAGATGTGGGATGAGTTGCCCTCTGGAGATGCCTCTCTGTCTCTCCATTGACTCCACCTGGAGTGTGGATGATCAAACTGAAATGAGAAAACAGGTAGAAGTGGGTAAGATGAAAAGTACCATAGATAACAGTGGTTTGGCATCCACCAAATCCCTACAAGAGCTCAGAGGAGAGTCCTGAGTCCCAGCAAGGTGAGGAAAGCAGAAAGAAGTCTTGGGGAAACCTGTTCCTGACTCCAAGATGAGCAGAATAGCTGGCATTGTCAGAGTGGAAGTTGCCAGACCCAACATAATGTGGGCAAATTTGAGTGACGCAACACGATGATTTTATACCACTGAAGATCAAGCAGGCAAAACAACCCCACAACACTGTCTTGATGAGAGAAGGGTGCCGTGACTAGTCAGAGGACATATTCAAGTTGCATTTCCCTGAACAGCCAGAGTTATCACCATCTGAAAGAAAGTGGCAGCAGAAAGACAATATCCCCCTGCTACATCAATAAGAAGGCTGATCTCAACAGGCGTATATGCACACAGTCCTCATAGGCATCTACTTCCACTTTTTGCTTTCTGTAATAGCCTTGCCCTTTCCTAGGATGCTGACCGTAGATATCTCAGTTTTTACCTATTTGTGTAGGCAAAAAAGTTGCTGACATCCACTCCACAGCTGAAACATTTCTAGCAGCACTTAGCTGAAATCTCACTCCTTACATATGCACATATATTCAAACAAGCCTCACCTCACTTAGCTAACCGAGATCTTTGATCTTGTAGAGTGGCTTGCCACCAGATAACGGCTCATAAAAAGACGGTAGAGAGGAGAAGGGCACATGGGACCCCAGGTCTTGAGAGAACCTGCGTCACTGTGGTGACATCTAAAGTAGCAAACAAAAAACAGAGCCAGGACTATTCGTTGACCCTGAGCCCAGCTGGCATAGTCTGCCATGTCCATACTATTAAACTCTCTCAGTCTCCAAAACAGAGTTGTTGTTTCCAATCTGCCTTTTGGGAATGGTCCCTGGCCTATGTGAACTCATTTTCCCATGCCTGGGAAAGCTTTGGGAAAGGGCTAGCTGGCCAAAACTGTACCAGGCACCATGTTAACAGAATCACTTGAGTGCTAGTGCTTGGGCTCTGGCACTGTTTGCATTACAGGTATAGATGTAATCTGTGCACAGTCCTCTGCTATCACAAACATGGTCATATAATCCTCTTCATCACTTTAAGAATAATGTGGAAGACCTGTAGTTCAACTCCTGGAGATGGAGCCCCTTGTATTATCAGGTTCTCCAGGCTGGGGTTTTTGGCAGAGTAAATTAGCCCAAGTGGCTGCTGTGTCCAGACAACTCTGGGGAGCCCAAGCATGGCAGCTAGAGCTTCAGTAAGGTGTAATACAGACATGTAGACAGCTTTACACCGGCAAAATGTTGTTTTGGCAGTACAGGTTAATCCTTCTATGAATCTGGTCTCCACTAGGCTCTCAAATCTACGTCTGAGGAAAATGCCAGCATGACTATTGCTATAGCTAGGTGGGCAAACCCTGCCTTATGGAGAAAAGCTCTCTTCTGAAGGTCCATCCGGCCACTGGAGTGCATGGATGGGAGTCTAATGGTGAACTTCAAGGAAATAAACTTCAAAATCACACTTTTCAGGGGGAGCAATGCATGGCAAGTGTCTAAGACCACTTAGGAATCTGGGGTGAGTTTGGTGAACAGTTTCAGTCCTAAAGAAGCTGGAGGCAATCATGGACTAGAGGAGAGGGGGGACACACAACAAGACTAATCTTGCCTTTGGAGTCCCTTTTATTATGACATTATTTATGACATGAAGCTATTTATTTTGAAATTACTCTTCCATTTTGAAACTTCCCCTAAATGTTAAGAAAATGTAAAGAAAGGGATTCACTGTCCTCCTCTCACCAAAAGCAGATAGTGCCATTTCAGTGGATGCTATTTTGAGGGTGTTAATACAGAACAGTTCTTTCCTTTGAGATTTTTGGGTAGTAAACCAGAAATTTCATTAACCTTATTGACAATGGTGTTTTTGATCTTGGTGTGGGGCTACATTTGATGGTGTTTCCAATTAGAATAGCTGCTGTTATCACTTCAGTTGGGTTCATGTAGCCCAGTAACTCACACCCCCAGCAGTGAGGACTTGGGCTATCTTACACCAGTGCCAATATCTCTCCAGGATCTTCCCACCATGCCCTGGTGCATCCTTCCCCAACCGATCCTCTAAAGGACATGCTGAATCACATGTGGACAGGGCTGCATTGAGTTTCAGAGACACTCAGAACCAACAACTATGTGCATCTCTGTCTTCTAATGCCACATATACAGGAACGAGAGACGGTCTGGTCTGAGCCTGGGCTAAATTTATCCAGGTACCAATCACCTGGGCTAATTCTGCAGTGGAAATGTGCTGGGAGAGCAGCAGCCAGGATTTCCTGGGCACAGTTTAGGTTGTTTGGAAATAGAGCATGAGAACTCTTATACGTGTCTATTTTTGTCAAAAGCTGTATGAACTGCCACTCTATTCGGGGTGACATACCCTCTGCACAGTCATCACTGTAATTATAAAGACTTTAGTTAAACTCCTGTTAATCTGAACGCCTTTAACCACTGTCTCAGAATCACACTGAAAAAGAACCCCACCTGAATCCCCAGAAGTGAACAGGCGCAGACAAAAGGATTTGAAACTTTTAAAGAGACCCCAAGAGATTTCACTTAAAATGCTCCATCAGGATGTCCTGACAACACCTCCAGCAAGGACAGGATTTAAATCTATGCATGCAGAGCAAAATCCCTTGTTGTAGGCAATGTTATAGGGCAGTAGAGTCTATCACAGAAACCTGGTTCAACCTGAAAGGAACACGGCCAGCAGAGAAGTGTACCAGTTATCTCTATAGACTTCCATTGCTTTTTCTTGGTGTACTTTCTGGTTCCTCTTGTGCTCATTTGCTTGTGACCCCAGTTCAGAAATCAGAGTAGCTTGAGCAGAGCCTCATATCTACATGGCCGTCAGCATGGCCCAGAGACATCCAGATCTTACCAGGCACCTGAGATGGGAAAAAAATCAACCTGAGCTACCTTTATACGTAATATGGAGAGCTAAGCACCACCATTAGCATGGATCTACCATGGATCTCTAGAGACTAAAGACTCCCAAGTATGTCTGTGCTGCTCTTGTAGCCTCTTGGTTAGATGTGCAGTGTTGTGTGGTCATTGATTGCTGCGATCTAGGTTTTTTCCCTCTGCTATTTAAAATAGTCTTTCCCACAGCAACAGGAGAAAAACACTCAAACATGTGATTACTTTAACTGAGAAGAATAAGATGGCAAAATCCAAGAGGAGTTACTCTTGGAGGAAAAATCGTATTGCACATTCAACAGGTGGTTCTTTGTGAAGGACACTTTAGACACAACTTGTAGCTGCCAATTCTTTGCTCAGATTCTTGAGAATATTGAAACTCCTTACAGACTCCAGTAGAGTCACTCCCAGTTTACACTCTGCAAAGATCAGACCAAGCCTCCTATATTGAGGGTTTTCAGACCTAATGATATTTGAACTCTACCGCTAGGAACCTTTAGAAGAGAAACACACCTTATGAAACTACTAGAATGCACTGAAATGGGGAAAGAAACCTTTGCTAAGGAAAACAACACATGGCTTGATTTAGAATAAAATCTTTCCCCACCCATTTCTATGTTCTGAGTAGGGATAGTCGGCATGAAACAACACAACTCCACAAGCACATAAAATATACCTGCATTTTAACACTGTACATTTGATAGTTGTTACCGCATCTTTATCCTGGCATTCTTTTTAAAATTCAGATGAGAACCGCAGCCATTGAGAGTAATTTAAATCTGCCTAGCACAAGTTGAAAGGATGTTGTAATCTTGCAAGTGGGACTAAAATACTCTGAAAAATGGGGGAGCACATCAGCACTGGAAAGGAAAGCCCTAGGAGTTCTGCTGTCTGCTTCTGAAAGTAACCATGAGAATCTCTTCTTCCTAGCACAGGTCTGGGGCAGCTTTTGAACCTGGGACCTTGTGCCTAGAGATCAGTAACTGAGCAAAGCCTAATTCTGTTGACTGCTACATCCATGTCATTATTCTGTCTCAGCCCCCAAAACAGGGTGGCGCAATCCAGACTGCTTGCTGGGAATCGTTCTTGGCCTGTGCTAACACCTGAACCAAGCCTGGGAATTGTCTGGGTTGGTGCTAGCCGCCGTGAGCTAAAAATGTGCCAAGGACTGTGCTGATAATTGAACCACATGGATGACTGAGATCTGGTGGCTGTGCTCACGTTCTGATGCGTTTAGTTTATTAGCATAGATGAAACCCAACAGACTCGTCACCATATTGGGGAAGCAACATCTTCTGCCAGGGCTTAGTGAAGGAACTTCCTGCTATAAATACAGCTCCCATGGCCAGTTCCTTGGAGATGAGGCAACATCAAGGCAATGTTTCAAACAGTCTGTGACAGTACCAAACATGGATCCTGCAAACCACCTCTGGTTAATGGTTTGGCCTGAACACAGAAAGTTGGCAGGCCATTAGAAAAATAACTTCATCCCAGTCCTGGAAATGTTTTTGACCTGATGGGGAAGAGGAAGGAAACCCAACTTGGTTCATACTCACTGGCCAAGGTAAGATGTTTTCATTCAGTGTGTTTAGAGGAGATGTGTCAGCAGTGCAGACTTTGCTAACCTTATGGTTTGTAAATCTTTGTTATTGTGTGTGGGGCCATTGGTGGAATTGTCTCGGCATAATTGCAGGTGAGGGGACTGGTCTCCTGAAAAATAGGAGCATCTCAACACTTCTGGATAGTACACAGGGCTGGCATCATTAGAGTGAGTCTGGCAGAGCATTTCTGTGAGGGGGAGTGACAAAGTGACAAAAACGGATGTGGTGCAGCTGGTGCTGTCTCACAGTGGGGTAGCTGAAGGCACCAGGGATTCTGCTTTCCAAGGATAACAGCAGGAACCTGCTTCTTCCTCTGCTTCTCATGCTTTGTACGCTCTGCAAAGGTCTAAGTGATGTGTAGCAGGCCAGAACTCAATGACATACCAGCATCCACCAGTTAAGTCGTGCTCAGGTTGGCTTGTCTCTCCTGGGTCTTTTTGCCTTCTCAGAAGTTCATGTGTGCACAAGATGGAGTTGAGACTGCCTCTTCAACAGGTTAATGAACATCACCTTCCCCAAGGACAGGCTGGGATCAAATCATGCATCCGTTCCCCTACTGCAAACGTCTGTTTGCACCTTAGGGTATTTCAGATATGGGCTCCTGCGATAGGGAAAGAGCCGTGCCTGGTGGACATCCCCCACAAGTGAGCATCCGTGCGAAGACGTGAATGTACTGAGGGCACTGAGAGCATGAGGTTGGTCAAATGCCACTTAGGACAAAAGTCATTTCAGCAGATTTCCACTGACTCAGTAAATCTGCTGCACTCCCAGACACAGGACTGTCACCCCGAGCCAATCATCTAAAACAACTGATAGTTTCTGAAACAAGAAAGTTCTTTCCTTCAATACTCAGCAATTTTGAGCCAGTTGCATCAACCTGAACTGCTCCATCTACATCAGGGGTAGAGACACAGAGAAGTCCCTAGCTCCCACCCCTGCGTCTTCCCCAGGTTTTTTACATATCTTGGTGTCTACGTGCTCTCTGTTTACCCAGAGTTAGCATGCTCTTCCTGGATGCCTGATGTGAACTCCAGAGCTGCACGCTAGAGCAACCTGAAAATGAAAAGAGTTGAATTTCCATGCATTTTACCAGCCAATTGCACAGCAGCATGCAGCCACCTTTTCCTATGCTCTAATCATGAATCTGCCATAAGATGTATGTCTCCAAGAAAGTCTGCAGCATAAAATTACCTGAAAAAGCCTTAATTTCCTGCCTGGAATCTGTTTTGCATGAACCTGCTTCCCAGGAGCCTGCAGCCATAATTTCCTGCCTGGAATCTGTTTGGCATGAACTTGCTCCCCAGGATCCTCCCCAAGACCTTGGGCTACTCAAAGCTCTCTCTCCATGCCTCAGTTTCCCAGCTGGCCTGCAGCTCCTCGGAACAGCATGAGCTAATGCTTGTGTAGTGCTCTGATGATGTAACTCCCTCCCAGTGATTACCACAGTCTTACAAAGCCTAAAATTGGCAGCACTGGCTACCTGCCAGTGCTGTCCCGTGAATGGTGACTCATCTTTATTGGCTGTGGCATGTCATATGCGTGATGGTGGCAGGTGATACGGAACAGAAGGGTTTTTATCAGCACTCCAAAATAACAGAGTGAGAGCTATGGCAAGGTGGTGGACGGAGAAGCTGCAGGTGGGGATGGGCTAAGGGATGACGTCTCTCTTTGGGCTTGCTCCAAAGCCCATTGGAAAAAAAAGCTGTCACTGGCTTCAATAGCTCCTGGACCCAGTCCTTCCCTGTCGCGCTGGGACAATACGGCTGATGATAGGGCAAGCTTTCCCCATGGCACTCACTGCCAGCGTGCCTCGGGCTTGGCCTGCTCTCAGCATGCCAGAGCAAGATGTCCACAGTGCCCACTGCCAACTGTGGAGATGGCTTTTTGATGCTGCTGGGAATTGGCCCGGGACCAGCGACTCATTTCAAGCAGGGCACCAAATTGCTATCTGTCATCTGGCTTTGGTGAGAAGGAGGGGAAGGAAGGAACAGAGCCATATGCCCCAGTCTGGCAAGGCACTTGAGTCATATGAGTGGCCTCCCAGGCGAGCTGCTTATGTGTTTGGAGCTATCTGGGCATTTTGTGAGATGCCTCCTTGGTCTGCTGATAAACATTTAAAGGGGAACTGTGGTTGAATCAGGACAAACTTTCAATGCAGATTACCTCGGCTCCTCCCTGCTAAGCCCCTTCAGCAAGAACACAACTGGTCGGGTCCCTTGCCTGCATGGCAATGACCAAGTGCTTTTCTGCTCATGCCTCTTCTGTCACAGGGAACCAGGGCTGGGTGATGGATGTTTCCCATTTCTTTTACTCCCCAATGAATGGCATGAGAGACAGAGGGAGAGAGAATATGTCTTCAACCCCATGGGCAAAGTTTTAGAATTGTTTTTCCTTATGATCTGTCTCACAGCCCAAGCCAAAGCCCAGAGTGTGACTCTGGTAGACCTTTCACTCACCCCATCTCCTGTTACCAAGGACTCTATGAGACAAAGACTTTTTTAGGCATATATTGCAGTTATCTTGCTGGATCTCAGGAAAAATACACTGGTCAGAAAAGGGAGGAAGATTTCTGCTTCTGGAGGAAAAGGACTTTGCTTAGGTCTGCATCAGTGTCTCACCCATCCCAAACAGAGGGTCTAGATGACATGTTGGTCTTTTTTGTACTGAGCCCTCCGGAATCTGATGCCTGTGTAGAAAGGGTGAACCCTGGCTTATTTATAATGGGTAACTCTGGTTATGGGACTCTGCACAAATGGGGACAATTTTGTGTAGTGCGGTCACAAGGATTTGAATTTGGGGTTTTGGATTCACGTTTCAGGACTGTTAGAATGTATATATTTAGTTACACCCACATTGAAAGACATCTGTGGAAAATAGGCAGCAACACCCCACAACAAGCACTTTCCCCTATGCATCGTTTTCCATCCAGCGTGGCATCTCCCATCCATAGTCCTCTGTGGCTGCATCTCTACTAAGAACCAAGTATTTGCAGGGATTGTTCTCTAGCCCTGAGGCCAGCAGGCACACCTTGGCCCCATCCATACTCCATCTTTTGCCATCCAAAAGAGCCCACGTCTAACTGTCTGCTGAGAATGGTCCCTGGTCTGTGTTTACTCCCAAGCAGTCCTTGAGGATCATTTGGCTCAGAGTTAGCTGGCCCAAGCCAAAACCATGTCAGGCCCATGATAACAGGGCAACAGTGGTGATGATGGATGCCCGTTGCTGGTGCCTATCTGCTTGCTCCCAGAACTGCATTTCTGCTGGGCTCTGCAATGGATATACCTGCTCGGCCCAGGCCAGCATGAAGGATCTTGTGCTGACCTTCAAGGTTAGCAGTACTACTTGTAGGATGAACTTTCAAATCTAATGAGTCTCTTTTCCACTTTCAGTGGAGGCACGGGAGTTTTAGTCTCTTCAGTTAGGTTCAGGCCACTGTTGATCACATTTGAAAATCACCCCCTTGGGCAACTAAAGGCTGAAGGCTCCCTTTCTAACTTGGTTGCCCCAGCTAAGAAGCTTACTTTGATCTTTGGGGCCTGAGTGGGAAGAGGACTGAGTAAGAAGTAATCCATTCATTTTTTGTTCTTTAGATAAGGCCTTGTTTTTAGATCTCAAACCACTCAACAAGTCAGGGTGCCTGGGGATATTTCCTACCCTATGAGTATATCTAACAGGACATTTCAGACAGCATGTAGTTCACAGCATATCCCTTATTCACAGCATATTATTGGTTAACTATCAGCCTGTCATCAGGGAAAATTAACTGAGAAATTTATCTCCACATGAGACTTAACTCACTGTCACCCACACAGGTAAACTCTCACTCGGGTGCAGGAGTGTTTAACTTGAGGTTGGCTCATCCCAAACCCACTCAACTCAATGGGGAATGCCTCCTCTGGGCAGTGAGGACAACGGCTAACCCACCCCTGCTTCTCGTCCTCCAATACCCCACACAGACCGGTTAAGTTTTCTAAACTAAGTGACAGGGGAAAGCATCTTAGAGTGCCCTTGCAAAAAAGGACAAGCCCTGATCATAAATGGTCTCCAGACATGGTACGGAAAGAGTGAGGACATGAAGAAACAGATAGGACTTTGCTTTGGGAGGGACAACAAAATTTGGCTACATCATTTACGAACTCCACCGGGATAACCCTTCAGCCAACACACATCTCTAGCTGAGAAGTCTAAAATCCCTTTTAGTGACTAACTTGTATCACTCTGCTTAAAAAAGTGACCCCCCAGACAGGCTGAAACTAATGCTTCTTTTTTTTTAAATATACGAGCAGCTTCAGACTAGTTATTGCAGGCTGCAGAGAGCGCAGGCACCACAAAATCCCAGACATTTCAACAGGACTTTGCATAAGGAAGGCTTACACTGCAAATCTCTTTCAGATCAACGGCAGGGTTATAGAGGAGACAGGCACAGCATTGGTGGATAGACAGTCCTTTTTTTGTGGGGGGAAACCCTGCGCTGAAAACTGCAGCCTCACGCAGGCAAATTCCTGGCAAAAGCATTGCGTAAAGCGCTCGTGACATGAGTGGAAGGACATTAGAGGTTGGGCTAAATCTCATTAAGTCTTAAAAGTAGACACATGACAAAATTAAGTAAAAGGAAACCTCTTTAAGAGGAGATTTATGCTGAGAAACTGGAATCCCTCTCACCTCGCTAACTGCCTAGAAGTTGGGTCTTTCTTTAAGCTGGCTGTATGTGCTCCTTTCCATTCAGTGCAGAGGAACAGGCACCTCTGCGGGGTGAAGTCGGTTAAGGATGGTTTATTCTGGAAGAAGTCAGGTGGATTATCTGCTAGGAGTGATTATGAAATGAAGATCTGGGTTGCTGGGCTTTTTTTGTTGTCATTAATATTACATTATCCCCCCCAAATATGCCATGTTATTCAAACCAGGGGAGTCCTCTGGCCAGTGCTGTCCAGGAATCTGAGAGAGATGGCCACCATTTCATCCCATCTTCTCCTAAATCTCGGATACAGTTAAGTTGAGTGAGGGACAGAGCTGCATCCTCTTCAGAGTCCCACCACCTCCTTTTGCCTAACCCTAAGGGTAGGTCTAACTGCATCACCTAGGTTCTGTCTGGATTCCCTGGAGAAAGGCGCTGCTGGAGGGCGAGCATCTCATCTCATCTCCTTCAGCTGCTTTGAACACAGGCTGATCCATGTTTTGGAGGCATCCTTCCTCCCTAACCTTCCGTTGACTCTGTTTTGGACCCAAATATCTGTGGTTGCAGCAGATGAATCGCTCGAAAAGGGCCTGCATACCAACACCAGCTTCTTCCACATGCATATTCAGAAGCTGATGTCAACCCATTTGTCCCAGCAGCCACAGCACAAAGTACCCCAGCTCAGGCTCTCAGGGTGCACCTTCAAGGACAGATCTGCTCACCCGACGGAGTACACCGAGTTCCTACTTCTTTTCTCTCTGTCCTATTTTCTGCTCTTCCTGAGTCATCGGACGATGGCAGAGGTCTGCCTTGTGCTAGAGATGTGATGAAGGAATGAATCCTGACCTTCATAAAATCTCAGGGGGGATTGTCCCAAGCTTTACCGAGGCTGGGACTTGGCCTCAAATTCCAGCTCCAGCACTTCTGCTGCCGGTGGTGTAAGACCATGCAGGAGATGCTAACTCTTGGGTGAGCAGGGGCCCATTGGTGAAACTGGTCTGTTCTTTGAGCACTGAAGGAGCAATGAACACAGGTTCCACCCAACCCTTTCAAACAGGTACCATTCAGGGTAAAATGGTTCTTGCAAGGCATGGTGAGGTTTTTCTTTCTTCCGCCCACCCAATAGATGTGGAAACCAGGAAATTAAGCGTTAGCCTCATTGCATCCCCTTCTACTAGTCCTCGCAGTGCTCCCCTACTCACTGCAACCACAATAGGCAAGATCAGCCCTTTCTGTCACCGTGCTTCTAAACACCTCTGGAGGAGATGCTCTGGGTTTGAGTAAAGACCTCCAGTGTATTCACTCTTTTTACCTCAACAGCTATCCTAACACAGGAACTAGGAGAAAAAAAGCAAAATTTCCAGTAACTCTCTTTCTACAGGTCCTTAAATAGGAGGAGGAGACATTAGCTGACCCATTTGGAGAAGACTGGAGCCTGGCTTGGCTTCCTGCACTGGGCTCGGCATTGCGGTCTTAAGTCCAGGGAGGACTGAGGCTTGGGGGAGGGATGTGTGCCATGTAAAATGGTAAACTGACCTTGCTGTAGCACTAAATGAATCCATAAGAGACTGTGTGAACCATATGGAAATAGCTGGAGTCTGGACATGTTCGCACGGGCTGTACTTGTGTTTATAAGCCCTGCTGCGGGCTGTCTTGCCAGCATGCATCCCTCAGTGACGCAGCTGATACTGTCCCTGTTTAGAGGCAGAACTGGCCTCTTCCTGTACCGTGTGATGAGCCACGCTCACACAGACACGATGAGCCAGAAGAACCTTGATTTGATTTTTAAACACACTGCCTTCCTAACAATATCTATCTTCCTTTGGTTTCTGCCTGCTTTAAGGGAAATCTTTGATGCTCCCTTTCATAACGACTCCCCTCAGCATTTAATTTCCTTTTACACAATTATGTACTGGCCGGGAGGAGGGGGAAGACGGGAGCACTGAACAGGCATGGAGATGCTCTAGGAAACCTTGCACCTGAGTCAGGAGCGCTGAGCACATTCTGCTGCTCGTATCCATCAGCAGCGCCCGCCGCTCAGCACGCAGCCCCGAAATGTGCGACCGCATCTCTGGCACAGGCGGGGGGGAAGGCAGGGAGAGGGTGCACTGGGGACCCGGAGAGCTTGGCTGCTGGAGCGTGGCAGGCAAAGAGCCCTCCAGGGCTCGGGGAGGCAGGCGAGGACGTGCATTGCCTTGGAAGAGAGCGCAGATTGCTTGGTGTGGTGGAGGAACGGAGGAACTGCATAGCTGAAGAAGGGGGGGTTGGAAAATGATGCAGCTTGTTCGGTGGATTAGGCAGCCATGCCTGGAAGTGGCAAACTGAAAAAGCCGCAGATTTGAAAGCCTAGAGGGATTATTCGGCCGTGTAGTCTGACTTCCAGCACAACAGAGGCCATCAAACTTCACCCAGTGCTTTCTGTCGCGAGTCCAACAATCTGCATAACGCCCTGGCAAGCCTCTTAGGTTGTGATTTATGCATTTTTAGTAGGGTTAATAATGTTGGAAGCAGCAGGAAAAGGGTGCTGGCAAATGTGAGCAGTTCTAGCAGAAGTTGTAGAAAGGCATGTTCATCATCTCAGCACTTTGGAGGCCTGCAGAGCTCGTGATGAGAGGTTTCAGAAAAAGACTGCATAAATAGGAGAAGGGAGGCCTCTGTAAACAACTGTGATGGACATGCTTAAAGTAAGGAGGAAGGGGAGAGCAGTCCGACCTACTGATGCTCTAGATATTGGTGACCTTGGGCCAACCAGCAAAATTTAACCCTGAAGAACCGCCCAGTTCCAATGCCAAATGGCATGCCACAAACAGGCTGTCTTTGGGAAGCAAAATCCGAGTGTCATCCCTGGTGTGTGGATTGAGCAGGGGCTGAATAACCCAGCAGCTCATCAGCTGACACCACTGTTGGTCCTCGGAAAGGACAGTTCTCCCTTGAGCTCGTGACTCAGGCTGCCAGCATTCCCAGGGGCATGGGCTGGTAGAGCTGCTCACCCCAGGGCTGGGACAGGGGCATATGCCTCTTGGCTGGGGTGGATGCCCCATGCTCCAGGACGTGACTGCAGCAAAGGACATCAGAATTGGCAAACTCTTCTCTTTGGTTGCTTCCAAGCCTCTGCTCATCTACCTACCTGCACTACAACATCTCTGCCCCTACACAATCCCCTCCACTGCCTTCCCCCCTTTCTTTTCTTCCATTTGCTGAGAACCATGGTACCAATGACTAAACCTTAATTCCTTGGCACTCTTCAGAAAGGTCCTGCAGTGTTTAGCTATAAAAAAAACCCCTTATACTACACTTCACACCATCAGAGCATTGCACAGGCATTGAACCTTCTGTCCTCACAACACAAATTCAAAACTGGCCAGTTTTATCATCCTACTTATGTAAGGAGGGAAACTGAGGCAGGGAATGATTGTGTTTACCCAGTGCCAGGCGACAAACGAATGGTGACACTTGCCATAGCAGCAGAGACTGCCTGCCTCCTCCTGACAACACCATCATTTCTTTGGACTGGACTGGGTGCGGAAGAGCTGAGTCTCGTCTTTTGACTGATACTGTTTTTTTTTCTCAGCGGAACGAGCAGAAATTTTACCCAGCGAACGCAGCGCGGAGCTGGAATGAGATTTGTCCCAAGTGGCAGCCCCGTACACGCCAGGTTGCGTAGGGCGGACGGTTAGCAAAACATCCATCGGCAGCTGAGCATGGGATCAGAGGGGGGAGGCCGGGAGGTTGGGGAGGGGGGGACGAGGGGGCCACTTACATGGTAATGTTTCTGCACGGTTCTTTTGGATCATTATGCAGAGCTGTAGCACCAGTTGAGGGGCGCTCTCGAGGAAAGTTTCCAGGAGGCGCAACATATTTACGTCTGCATATTCGTACATCATAGCCCAGTAGAAACGCCGCTGGTGTTCCTTCCGCCTCTGGCTCTGGATCCCCAGGTACATAGTTCGGATATACCTGCAGGAAACAGGAGGAAAAGCTGAGTGTGAGACTTTGGCATGCATCAAAACCTGAGGAGGACGGGGCTGTGGGCCAGTTATTTGGGAGGTTGGAGGGAGGTTGTCTGGGGGAAGGGAATCTGGGGTAGACACAGGTGTCTACACAGCTCTAACACTATCTCCTGCAAGATCTGAGGACCACATTTGTATTGCAAGAGTGGGAAACCTTTGACTTGCACCACCCAGACGTGAAATGTGTGGGTAGGAAATGGCCATGAAACATTTGCACAAGAAAACAACTCCCTCACTTCGTTTTCATGATGAGGAGAAGCTACTTGTCAAATGCTGGTCATGACACTTCGCGGTGGCTTGACAGATCATCTAAGCCCCTTCAGCACTATAGTAAGGAGCTTCCCTCATGGGCTGCAGAGATTTGTCCCTTTTTCATCACAGGTGGAGCAATGAGACACCACCTTCACCTTCAGCACATGTGTGACGCGCAAATGCAAAAGGCCACAGCTTGCCACTGGTCAGCTATTGAGACTCTGGGCAACGTTGGACTAGAAAGAGGTGTCTCATGCATGGACAGGTACGGCTGTATCACCTCTGTTTCCATATCAGGTGTGCAAGGAGACCTGCAAACCTCACCCTGGAGACACAAATTCCCTTCAAGGAACCTTTGGCCAACCTTTGTAAATGGAGGTGATCCAATCAGGGTAGCACAAGGTGCCCAGATGTCACAGGACTCATGCCATTTAAGAAAGGAAGCATCTCCTAACAGGGTCCTTTCTAATGCTTGCTGATATTAATGATCTAATACTGGGTCTTTTTCCTTCTCATCCTGAGCCGTGGCTGTAACCTTGTTCTCTGAAATTTGGGATGAGACTCACTTCACCTAATGCTGAACCTAAAGTTGGTCATCTGAGCTAGTCAATGGATAGAAATGTCCCCTCCCGGGACCGTTCATCTGTCCCACCTCAGATGCCAGCTTGACAGTGGGATGAAGTGCCTTCTGAAGGCTCTGGGAGGGGCTCACAGCACAAACTGGGGTTTCGCCAAAATGATTAGATCATTCCTTGCCACTCGGGGCGAGATTGCACAGCAAGGAAGAGCAGGAGGAAAGGACATAAGCCTCGACAGCTTCTGTATCTCCAAATTACACCCAGGGGCAGGGAGCTGGGACAGAAGCAAAGGTAGCACTGAAAGCCCTGCCCTTTCTCAGCACCCTCTCCTTCCTTCCCGTTCACGGTTCACAAGCACAGAAGACGAAAAATCCCGAAAGAAGACGCAAGGACACAAAAAATGACGCAGGAAAGCCACCAGATGGGGCTCGACACTCGAGAAAATGCTACGCCAGTCACATACGACACTGGTGACACTGGTGTGACATCCCCAGCAGAGCCAGAGTGGGGTGGAAATGCCCGTGGAACCACCTGCTCTCCAATGGACACCAGTCCTCCTCCCACTCCCCAACATGCCCAATGCCACCACCTGTACTCAGCATTTCCCTGGAAGCACCCAACCCCAGAAGATGCAGGATGACACGGGAATTCTGCCTTCCCTTCACGCATTCAGGAAATTAAAGAAATGTAGTTTAGCTGGAAAGGCAAAGTTGGGGAGAGTGAGTTGTAATGGCTCAAGGACAAAGCAGAGAAAAGCAGCATGCAACTGGTTTTTGTAATATCAGTGACACAGGGCTGCCGAAAACCAAGGTGGTGGTGCCCATAAGGTGCTGCCCAAGTGCATTTGGGCAAAGACAGCATCACCTCTGCCAAACTCTTTCCACAGAGACATTTACCGAATCTGTCCTGTAGTCTTACATGGCCTTCCCTTCCCAGGAGCTCCCATTCCTGCTAGCACATGAAATCTAAATTCCTCTTCTGAAGGTTAAGCCACTAATTTATCATCATCCAAGTCATGGACAAGGAGAAGAATTTATTCATTTTCACCCTGCAGCAGTCTTTTATCTGTTTGCACATAGTTACCATGTAAACGCTCAGTCTTCTTTTCTCCAGACTAAAAAAACCCAATTTCTTTTCAGTCCCTTCTGGCAGCTCACATTTTCTAGACCTCTACTCTTCTGCATTGCTGTCCCCACCAGCTGTCTCCAGTTTTTGGTTATTTTTAAGACCATCTTTACTTTCCCAAGCACTTCACGTTGGCAGAACCAAACTATAACAATGGCATTGAGTGACTCAAAAAGATTAAGAAGAAACTAACAGAAGGGACACCATGTCCTGCAATGATTTTGTCCTTCATTGCTAGGGATTCACCACTATCTACACAGTTTAAGCATGAATGTTTCTAACTGGCCACAATGAGAGGACATGCCACCTATTCATGGAGGCAGCATACATAAAAGGCCATAAAAATGCACTGGATTAATATAATTCCCTGGTCCTGTCTCCATCAATAGCCAGAACAATGGCAATGACTGTAACACCAAATTCTCTTGACTGTTGAGCCCACAGTCTTTTGTAAAGGTCAACTGTATTGTGCCCCTTCCATAGATGGGGAAACTGAGTCATAGAGCACCAAAAGGGCTCTCCCGAAGTCTTCTGGTATCAGAACCTAGATCATTTAGTGCGGTCCCCAGCCTCTAAACACCACAACACAAGCACATGAGTGGAGTACCGCTCTGCCTGCTGATGGTCCTCCATCCAGGGTGGACATACTTCCTTGACACCATAAAGTCCAGCCTTGCCCAATCTGATCTGTGCTGGAAGACCCAGAAGGACAAATCTGTCCCTAGCAAACTGCCACATGGTACTGTGACCTCAGGAATCCCTTGGCATAATTCTGGCCAGCAAAAGGTCACACCCTCCCAAATGAACAGCGCGTGAGCAAGACAGCTCCAAGGACCATTTGCAGCTGAAGGGAAATGAACTTCCCTCTGTACTCTCTTTTTGGTCCATGCAAAAATATGGTGCTCTCTCTTTAGCATCCTTCAGACGCAAATCTGACAAAGAGGGGAAAGGGGGGAGTAAAACCCCATTCCTCCTTGGTGCCAGTCGATTGGGAGTTTTCAGCAGAGAAAGTGCGAGAGTAACTGGGAAAAGCAGTGTTTCTACCTGGTAGGCTTTCAACAATTAAAAAATACCTCTCTAATTAAGCAACATAAAATTTCACCCAGCTGTAACATTGGTAACGCTTAACCCTATTTCCAAACACAAATGTACAGCACCAGTGTAAGCAGTTTTATTCCAGTATATCTGTTTCTTTGTGTTATTTTATTTACTTGTTTGAGGGCTTTTTCCTACCTTTACTAACACTGGTTAAGTGTAGAGAAACTCGGAAGAAAAAAAAATCAATGTCATTTCACCTGAATTTTGTTGTTCTCGGTCAAGCTGGTAGCAAACAGGATTCTATAATTAGACTTTCAAATCCATATTCAGGCCTGATCTTCATTCTTTAGCAACATGATGCTTCCTCTTATGTCAGTGAAAGCCATTCACTGCTCTGTGCTTTTGAAAATCAGGCTAATTTATTTATTTAAGAGCTTAATTTTGGATACAGGAGCCTAACTTAGGGCTTTTTATTTTTTGAATCCTGGCTATTTTTATATACAAGTGTGTGTATTTGTGTGCATGTATGTATTTTTAGTTCTAAGTCCCACCATGGCTTCAAGAGATAGGACTAATTTGGGGTTGGGAGGAGGATTCGGGGTGGTTTTCTTTAAATGCACAAAGGATTGGCTGTCCCCTCCGTTCTGGCAGGGTTCCCAGAATTCCTGTTGGTATAATTACCCTCACGCTTATTTACTACGTATGTCACAGTAGCACACAAACTGCGCAGGGCAAAGTCACTGCTGTCCCTGCGCCAAAGCACATTTTTAAGGAGCCAAAGCCATCAGCTCCAGAAATGTGGTCAAATAACCTTTGGAGAGAGCCCCAGGATGCCATCAGGAGGAATAAGAGGAGATGCTCCTACTGTAAACCTCCCCCCCACCCCAACCTAAGTGCTATGGAAAAAGATGCTTCATGTGGATGTCAAAGGCTGCTCAGCAGTCTCAGCAAGGACTGTAGCAGAAATGTCCAGAGATAGGATTATGGAGTCAGAGGCTCTGTATATATCATTAAACAAAGCAGACCAAAGACCAGCCTTTGTCCTTGGCCAGCTGGCATGACTCAACTCCACGTGGCTACATCCATGCTAGTTGGCCTTGGCCAAAATTGCCAGAGACTGTGCTGACAATTTAACAGGGTGAACTATTACAGGATCGTGCCTGTGCCTTGGCACTGTTCGATGCGGCTCTGAATAGTGTAGGAGGATGCCTCAGGCAGCAGGCTGGCTTAAAACGAAGAGGATGCTAATGTGTAAGAAGATTGCAGGAGCACAAAAAGGCACATCAGCACAAGCCCTGGGCTATGTTTTGAGGAAAAAAGAGTCCTGATGGCCTGTCTGACACAACCACAAGCTGACCAAGGTCAGAAATCTCAGACTATGTCTACAATAGTCAACAAAGGACAGGGGCCTGATCACTTTTCCTGAGGCCAATAGGCCCAGACTGACCACAGAAATGAACTCTCTCATTCTCCAGAAAGAGGTAGCTGCCTTCATACTCAGTATTGGGAACCATCCCTGGCCGCTATGGAGTCCTGAACCCTGCTCAGGTTATGATTACTTGGGAGACTGCTAGTAAGCATTGACCAATCTAGTGATTATACTAACAGCGTAGCAGCATGATGAAGTTACAGTGCTCAAGAGCAGGCCTTGAAATTGCCCAGTTTGCTAGTATAGGTATATGGAAAAATGGAAAGGAATATGATTCGAGGTACTCAGTCCACTCCCAACAGCTCCCGGTTGAGAAACTCTTCTGGATCAAGCAGAGCCAAGCCTACTACTGCTTTTAGGGAAGCAAACCCTGGCTTGAAAAATGGGAGAGCATGCTTGAGAAGTCAGAAACAGACCTCTAGGGAAAGGAGGAGCTCAGAAAATTAACTCTGCTGAGTAAGTTACAACTTACACCTGCAGCACCTTGCATGCCCCTTTGGATGAGTAGGATTATCAAGACCAGGAGGGCAACAGGTACAACACCCTTCCCAGCATCTCATTAACCTCCTCCACATCTCTCTGGAGAACCCTACTTTGCCATGGCAGTATGGTTATATCCCAGGTGTCATGGTAGCAACGCAGAGCGTTTGGATGGACACCATCTCCCTCACCATCCCGTGGCACCAGCCTTCTCCCTGGTGCTCACTCCTCGAAGAGGGGTGGGATGGGGCGAGTTATTCAGCTGACAGCTAACCCTCCTGCCGTCTCCTCCGCAGGCACTCCTGCTAACTCTTGCAAGGGGCCATTATCCTTATGCACTAGAGGGTATTTACAGATTAAAAGCCCACTCCTTGGAAGGGAGGAAATGAGGACATGTGTAACTGCTCGGCTGGAAGGCTTGCAGCGGAGGCTGCCTGAACATACCCTTAAAATGAGGTTATGTAAGGCCAGATCTCAGCTGGAGCGAGCTGGCATCCACAGGGCTCTAGCAATTTACACCAGCTGCGGCTTTGGCCCGCTTTTTTAATTTTAATGAATTATTTTCATTCTAACAGATATAAAAGGAATATAAGATGCAGCGCTCAAGCAACAGGGGAGCATGAAAGTAAAATGCTGTCTATTAAAAAAATCCAAATCAAACTCAGAGTTACCATCACAATTAACGTGCTCAATATCAACATTTGTTAGCGATTTTTTTCTTTGTTATAATGCTGCAAGTTAGCAGTAAGGATTCACAGATGGATAATTATTGTTCCTAGTTTGAGTATCAAAGTAGTAACTACGGGCCCCATCCAGGTGCCAATATACCACAGCTTCATCTGGCTGCTTCCACAGCATCAAACTCCTCCAGAACAAGGGGGCTGCATCCAAAGAGCCTCTGGGGAATGGTTCCTGGCCTGGGCTAGAACTTAAAGGTGTGCAGGGCTTATTTACACCACTGCTAGTAGTCTTGGGCCAAAACCATGCTGGGGACCATTGCTAAACTGGGAAAGATCACTCGCCATCTCAGAAACAAGCAAGGGTACCTTAAAGTGCTCAAGCCACACTGCCCAACTCGCAGAAGGCAAAGTCAGGGACTGGGAGAATGAAAAGCCACCCACTGTAGGAGAAGATCAGGTTTGAGACCATCTAAGGATCTTGAAGGTGCACACGTCCATGGGATATGATGAGATGCATCTGCGGGTCCTGAGGGAAGTGGCAGATGAAGTTGCTAAGCTACTATCCATCATATTTGAGAAGTCATGGCAGTATAGTGAAGTTCCCACTGACTGGAAAAGGGGAAACATACCTCCCATTTTTAAAAAGGGAGAAAAGGAAGACCCGGGGAACTACAGGCCAGACAGTCTCACCTCTGCCCAGCAAGATCACGGAGCAGATCCTCCTGGAAACTATGCTAAGGCACGTGGAAAACAAAGAGGTGATTTGTGACAGCCAATATGGCTTCACTAAGGGCAAATTGTGCCTGACAAATTTGGTGGCCTTCTACAATGGGGTTACAGCATTGGTGGATACAGGAAGAGCAACTGATGTCATCTGCCTGGACTTATGCAAAGCATTTGACACTGTCCTGCACAACGTTCTTGTCTGTAAATTGGAGAGACATGGATTTGATGGATGGACCACTTGGTGGATAAGGAATTGGCTGGATGGTCGCGCTCAAAGAGTTGCGGTCAGCGGCTTGATGTCCAAGTGGCGACCAGTGACAAGCGTCATTCCTCAGGGATCAGTATTGGGACCGGTGCTGTTTAACATCTTTGTTGGTGAGCTGGACAGTGGGATCGAGTGCGCCGTCAGCAAGTTTGCCAACGACGCCAAGCTGTGTGGTGCGGTCAACACGCTGAGGGAAGGGATGCCATCCAGAGGGACCTTGACAGGCTCAAGAGGTGGGCCCATGCGAACTTTGTGAAGTTCAACAAGGCCAAGTGCAAGGTCCTGCATGTGGGTTGGGGCAATCCCAAGCACAAATACAGGCTGGGCAGAGAATGGATTGAGAGCAGTCCTGAGAAGGACCTGGGGGCATTGATTGACGAAAAGCTCAACATGAGCTGGCAGTGTGCGCTGCAGCCCAGAAAGCCAACCCTATCCTGGGCTGCCTCTAAAGAAGCGTGACCAGCAGGTCGAGGGAGGTGATTCTCCCCCTCTACTCTGCTCTCATGAGACCCCACCTGTAGTACTGCATTCAGCTCTGGGGCCCCCAACATAAGAAGGACATGGACCTGTTGGATCAAGTCCAGAGGAGGCCACAAAGATGATCAGAGGGCTGGAGCACCTCTCCTATGAAGACAGGCTGGGAGAGTTGGGGTTGTTCAGCCTGGAGAAGAGAAGACTCCAGGGAGACCTCAGAGCAGCCTTCCAGTACCTGAAGGAGGACTACAAGAAAGCTGGAGAGGGACTTTTTACAAGGACAGGTAGTGATAGGACAAGGGGTAATGGCTTTAAGCCGAAAGAGGGTAGATTTAGATTAGATATAAGGAAGAAACTCTTCACCATGAGGGTGGTGAGGCACTGGAACAGGTTGCCCAGAGAAGTTGTGGATGCCCCAACCCTGGAAGTGTTCAAGGCCAGTTTGGACAGGGCTTTGAGCAACCTGGTCTAGCGGAAGATGTCCCTGCCCATGGCAGGGGGTTTGGAACTAGATGATCTGTAAGGTCCTTTCCAACCTAAACCGTTCTATGATTCTACAAAATCTTCTCACAGCACTAAGCAAGCAGTGCACAAACCCTTCCTTTAATCCAGCAGCCTCATAGATCATCCAACTACATATGACTAAATCTCCCATTGTTTTGATGGCCTTCATCAGGGCCCTGATTTTCAGAATCGGGATTCTCAGAAATTTCTGAAATCTTGCCACTTTTGCTATTTCTTCATATGATTTATATCTAAGAATTAATAAAATGCAACAAGAAGTGTGTTCATCAAGTGTTTCAGCCCTTCCGCCTTGCAGCTTCTGCCCTCTTCTGCCCAGTAAACATGCTTCAGTGTAAAACTACTCCTTATCTAGTTAATTGCTTCTATCAGCTCCTATTAAAAAATTAATAATCTCCATTCCATGCCCTGCCTTGCTTATTGGAGGAGAATGTCTCTGAACACAAACCAAGCTTATTCCATGCCTTAGAGACACTTAAAATGCTTAAATGTGTGGCATGACATCATCCATGAGTTCTGTAGACTAGTAGGTCATGGAGGACACTGTATTTCTTCAGACACAGTTTATCATCATCTCGGTGCCAAACTTGGAACTCCAATATGAGATTTTATCCACCTTCTAACTTATCACAGTATCACTGTGATCCATGATCAGGCTTAGGAGTCACTCACAACAAGATTACACAACAGTGATTCCATCAAGGTGATAAAATTGGATTACTTGGCCTATATTAACATTTTTGAGTTAAACTGTACCAATGCCTGCTTCAATCTCTTTTCACATTTCCTAGCATCCACACATTCCTGTTGGCCTGTTATTTCCTTATCCCTCCTTGAAAACTTCTCTGTGAGTGAGATTCTCAAAAGCATTTGCCAAGATCTGTTCCCTTTAAAGCCAAAGGGTCAAGTCAAGTCAAGCTTTCTGAACGCCCCTAGTTCATAGACATGATAACCACCAGTTCGGGGAAAATACTGGTCTTTATGTGAATTCAAAACCCTATTGTTTAAATGCACATATTTGAGAGGGGATGATACTTGAACATCCATTTATATTAGAAAGTCTTGCTTTTTGTGAAATACTATTTGCAACTAAAATATCTACTAGTAAGAATGATAGTGCCAGTCTTCTGTTGCACAGGAGAAAGAGTAGTAATTTCATATTCTAAGCCTGTTTAAAGCTGTTTTAAAGCACAGGTGGCTTTCCTATACACCAACCATGAAAAAGGCATCTGATTTATTTTGTAAACCGTACATTGGGGAGGATCATATCATAGAGTGATGGAATAATTTAGGTTGGAAGGGACCTCCAGAGGTCTCTGGAGCAAGCCTCCCCTCTAACTTTGAAGTTAGAGAAGGTTGGTCATGGCCTTGTGTAGTTGAGTTTTCAAGATCTCCAAGGATGAAGACTCCACAACCTCTCTGGGCAACCTGTTCCAGCACTTAACCACAATCACTGCAGAAATGATTTTCAGCCCGAGAATATTTTCACTATTTAAAGAAAGTCTACAAATCCACCCCTCCTTGAAAAGAGTCAATTCCATCAAATAGTTGGAGAGACAAAAAAATAATGATGCTGCAGGATTTTTAGGATGCAATTCCTGCAGCTGTGATGTGTGCAGGCTGACCTAACTTGTGGCTGATAATTTGGCAGCTCTGATACACGAAACACAGAGCTGTGATTGATAATGTCAGAGTAATGTTCCCAGCTACTCTGAAATTATTGCTTTGATTGCAATGCCAGCTGAATGGGACATATACCTATATCATCTCCTCTGGGACGTCGTCCACGGTCTTTGTTCAGTTCCATTTTTACTGATATTGAGGACTGTAAGACCACATGGCAGAGCTGCAGGTGTGCATTTCATCCTGCTGACAGATACCGGGGTCATAACCTCCAGCAGACACATGTGGCAGAAAACTGGGGCGAGGGCATTGCTGCAGCTAAAGCTCCAGAGGCCAAAACCACGTGAGCTGCCCATACCCATGTTGCTCAATTTGGGGGCTGTTTCTGGGATTTGTCTGTGACTAGTCTCCTTCCCTAGCTGCAGAGTAGTTTTTTCTGACTCACAGACTGGAAGATCACAACCAGAAGAGAAACACATCATAAGAAAGTGCTAGCCCTAAACAGCCCTACTTTCTGGCACTAATTTTCAAACCTTCCCAAATCTGGGCTGTTACTGAAATATCCATGCTTAGCCAGAGCCTGGCCAGTATTTCTTTATTTGCAAAAACAGTCATGAATGTGTCATTGGCATATTCATGATGAACCCAAGTTTGCAAGCAGCTTTGCCCAGGCAGCCTCTCCTTGCCTGCATCCCCACGGGCTGCGGGGTTCCCCTGGATATCGAGGTTGCAGAATCCCTATTTCCAGATCTTTGCTCGCTGAATCAATATAGCATCAGAGAATAGCTTTGTAGCGGGAGCTACTACAGTTTCCACCCAGGCTCGTAGCAATCATGTTTATGTTTTTACTCGTCAATTATTTTGTGAGGTGTAGAGTCCTAAAACAGAAAAAAACCCCAAAGACCTCTTCAGCACCAGGGTATGAATGCCCTTTTTTGATTTTAATGTGGGAAGCACCTCCATGCTGTGTAAAGGAGCAGGCAGGGTAGCAGGGGCTGCTGGTGAGGTATCAAAGTCATGGGTGCTGCAGAGACATGTCACAGCATCTATCACACGTGGGATGGTCTTGCATCCCAGCACTGAGCCAAATGCCCTCTTTTATCACAGATTCCCCCCCAAATTAGTTATGAATACTTAAGCCCCAGTCCCCTTCCTACTTTACACATACTTATTTACTGAAAGTATACTCCAACACCTAGTGCTATCGCCTCCGGCAAAGCCTTCTGTTTTAAATCAAAGCTGTTAAATAGCTTTACACAGAAAGAAAGAAGTTGAACTCAGACTGAATTTTTGCTTCAAGTGTGTTTGAGCTAATAGGGTTTAATGTCAGGTCTCTCCTTTTGGAAATAAAACTGGTCCCAGTCCAGTAAGCCTTACAGGAACAGATGCAGCTGAAGGCCTTGAAAGTAAGCAGAGGTCTTTCAATTGACTTGTCTTGGCTCCAAGCAAGGGAAGTTTCAGGAGAAATCCAGAGAAATGCCCGAGGGCTCCCAAAATATGAGTATTCAAGGGCATGATACTACAGGGACACATGGGAATAGTCACCTTGCCCTTTCTATAGGATGGGCAACGTTACAGTACTTTTAACCCAGATGGTCTTGAGAGGTGATTTGGCATCACGTGGACTCACCAGAGCCACGGGATATCTCAGGAGAGGAGAAGCTTGCATTGCTCTGGGAGGCCAGTCAAAGACAGGGACACATCTTCATCTCCTCATGGCTCTCTGCAAGCCTCCAAGATCCCTTGGTGGAGAATACAGAGCAGCAGAGGGGAAAGCCATGCCTTTTACTAACAGTGAGTCCCCTGGAGATGGAGACGTTCTGTGCTGGTTTTCTCTTTTAAGGATTTTCCACTTCCTGAGCAATTCAACAAACCAGTTTGGGGTAGCAGGTCCAAAGATCTGAACAGAGACTGCTGGTTGCCTGGGGTCTAAACCCTCAAAAACTGATGTGGACCCCAGAGCCAAAGAGGAACACAACTGGGAGCTTGTCCCCTCACTCAGAGTGAAATGTTTCCTATTCCCAGGCTCTGGCTGCTGGGGAAGATGAGGGGATCATGTCTCCTGCTGGGAGATCAGGGAACTGATATGGATTCTAGGGTAGTATTCACTGCATTTACAGTATTTACTCTCTCCCTGGCCATCAAGGTCACTGATGCTGAAGCAGGACCTGAAATCACTAGACAAGACTTTTCTGTACAGCAAAGTCTCTCCTAACCCCCATGGATGCTGTCTTTGAAAAGCTGAGAAGGTGAACGTTCCAGGATTTTTTAACAGCATGACAGAAAAACACCATCCAGGAGCAGTTTAGGGGGAGAGGACCCTGCTTAGGAAAAGGGGGCCTGATTCTCAAGGACCTGGTGAGGCTGAAAAAAAGCCCCTGCCTGCTGCAGAGCTGCCAGGGTCAGAGCTGTAGGCTTGCTGCTGGCTGCAGCGTGCTGTCCCCACCGCTTGCATCCCCTTCCCAGCACACACTGCTGCGGAGCAAAGCTTCAGGGCTCCCTAAGGCCAGCAAATCCTCCGGGCACTGCTCATCAGAGATCGGGAACGCTGGGGACCACCCCAGCCTTGCAAGGGACCGTCACGGACCTGGAACTATGTGTTCAGTAGCACGTCCCCGGCTCGTCTGTGCTGCTGGGGTCAAAGGCACCCCTGGAGCACGGCTTCTGAAGCGGCGGCTTTGCACGACGGTTGAGACTGTCACCTTCTTTTTGCCATCCGTTTGAGAAGAAGGAGCTAAAAATTGGGTGAGCGCCTGTGAAATCCTGGAAGAACAGCCTCAGATCCCAACTATTTTTAGTTTCGCAGAAGCTGCGCATATATTAGCAAGGGCCTGCCTTCCTCTTCGGGTGCGCATGGCTCTGAGAAATCGCACGGTGTCCTTCCAGCCTGCCAGGAAAGAGTTTAACCCTTGTCGTCTCGCCACAGTTGGCCCCATCCAGTTGCACCTTGATATGGACACTTATGGGCACCAGAAAAGAGGGTAGAAAAGTCTTCATGGCCATTTTGGATCTAGCCAGGTGGAGGAAGAATTGGTGGGGAACTTTGCCCCACGGCCCTTATATCATTATATCTGGTGTGAGGAGCAAGGAGCTTTGGTATTACTTGGAGACTAGAAGGAAACTCCAGCACAGAAATAGCATCTGACTCCCATCACCATGTGGAAACAGCCACACTGGGGGCTGAGAGGGGTAGGAAGGAATTCAAAGCATTTGCATGACCCAAGAGTTGATGTCTCAACTCCAATGACCTGTCACGATGGTCAAGCTGGATGCCATTCATGAACCACCATGTATCGCCTTCAATGCACCCACCATGAGGTGCTTAATCCTAATCTGCAATCTCCTATCCATGTAATCTCCTGGGAAACATGACCTCATCGCCAGACAGGCTCCTCAGATGCTTAGCATTGCATCTCCTTCCTCCCACTGGCTATGTCTCCACTGATCCAGACACATCACGCCAGGAAAACCATTGCTTGGACCCATAAAGGGCCCATAAAGGGGATGAGGCCAGGAATGGGACATGAGATCACAAGCTCGCCGAAATGCACGATGCCTTTCAACACACTATTAACAGAAAATAATTGCAACATTTATTTCTACACTGCTTCCTTCATGAAAGGATGAAAAGCACTGCCTGCGCGAGGTGCACGCAGACGATCTCTGCACTTCACACCCACAGTGCATGTCAGCTCCGCTGCCCATGCACTTTAACATTTTCCAGCTCTTTAATATTTATTACCTCTGCCGCTTTGTATTACTCATCAGCTATTCCTGGCCAGAGGAAATGTACTGGCGGGTTCTGAAGCGTGTACGTACTCTGTTCTTTAAGGGGACTATAAGTATAACAGCAGTCTTGCAAACACGCACACGCTGCACTGCATTTGGGCATCACAGTCTCCTGGAGCTTTTGAGGCATTGGGTACAAAAGAATCAAACAAGCCTAACCATCCCCTAGCAGTGGCTTTTCAAAGGCCACAAGGATGTAGTAAGCCATCAGGAGAGGAGACACAGCACTTTTGGAAGGTATAGGAGCCCTTACCTCAGCGCATTTCTGCTGATCCCTGCAGAAACACCCCTTTCGCCCTCGGCATGCTTAGGAAGTTCACATGAGCATCTGTCCATGCTTTACTTGCACTTATTTTACAAGTATCCTCCCAGCCCCGTGATTAACCACCAGCCTGCCAGCAGCTTTGCCTGGTTGAGTATTTCTTCCAGCTGCTGGGGGCTTGGGAGCTCCCGGTAAGGATATAATACAACAAAGCAAGTCAAGCTATGCGGGAGCCTATGGGTGGCTGCACTTGCAGCTGTTTCATTTAATAGGTAACCCCTAATTAAGACTGACTCTAAATAACATGACAAAGATGACTACTTTCTAGTGGTCATGGTCAGGAGAAGAAACAGCCCAGGTACAGTATTGCCCAGTATTACAGTAATTTTTCTTTTTTTTCCTCTTCTCCTACTAATTTAAAAGGAGCTTTCTGCTTGGAGCTTAATAAAAGTGAAGCCAACTGACCATGTCCTCTCTCTATCACACTCCGGGTACAGCTGAGTCTTCTCGTGCCAGCAGACAGTTTATCCAAGTGACACAAATGCGGTCACAGGAGCTTTCTGTCAGTGAACAGCATCTGGGCTGCGAGGTACGGGATTCTGCAGCCCAGCCCAAGGGACTGATGTTCATGCACAGTTAGGTGCAGAAATGGAGGCAGAGAGGTTAAGCGACTGTCCCTGAGCTAGTGGGGGAAATTATTGTGGAGGCTGGTGGTTTTTAATTTGGGAGGTCCTTGTCCCCCTGTGCCTGCTGGGTGGGCTCCTCTTCTCCTTTCAGAAGTGCAAGGTGCATGCCTCATGCAAAAGAATATAAAGCCCTTCATTTTCACACACGTCCTTTCGACCTCCTGCTACTCAAAATTCTTCCCCAGCCAAATCGAATGCCTCTTGCATGCCTGATACAGCCAACGCAGCTGCCCTGCACTGCGCGGAGGATGTTTGCATTAACATTGACTATCGTAAATGCTTAGACGAGATATATCCCAGAAGCACCAATAAATTGCTGAATGCATTGATCTAGACGTGACTCAGGAGTCGCCACTGAATAATCTCTTTAGGCACCTTCCTCTGGCTAAGCCCAGGCAGAGTTTCTGCTCTCATCAGCAAAGTAGTAGAGGTCTCTTCCATCTTGCACTTCTCCAGGGGAAGGCCAGCTTCAATGACACGTGAGGGCTATTGATTTCTGTAATGAATGAATGGATTTTCCCTTCCTGCGCTCACACCCCCTCCCTCTCCTGTGGAATAATTCAGCGCCTCTGTCATTTACAGCCCAAATGCCTCTCCGAAGTGCAAACATGCAACCTTTCCCTGCTGGCATTGCACACTGTCTCCAAAGCCTCTCTGTTTTCTCCTGCCTTCTCTGATCTTGCAGAGTGTTGCCTCCTGGAGGGAGGATTAACTTCATGCAGCGAGGCAAGGATCCAAGGCAATGGAGAACATGGAAGTTTTCCTCCCAAGAAGGAAGGCATGCGGCCAGAGCAGTTGGGTAAGTTCAGGCTGTGTGTCAGATGCTGCAGAATTGCCTGTTGGGATGGGCCTGGAAGAGATTCCTGCACTCCAGGGATCTGCCCTTGAACAGGAGCGGAGCAGATGTCGTGGTCATTGAGGAGCTGAAGGAAATACAGCTGGGGGTTTTGCAGTTATGTGTTGAGGCAAAAAAAGAACCGGTGTACAGCAAGGTCAGCTGAGAAGCAAAGGGATGTCCTCTTTTGGCTACAAGGAGTCTCACTGCTAGCCCAAAATGTCCTTTCTCCCTGCCTCTTCTGGCTCCTTCCTAGGTAACTCCCTCCCACCATCTGCTTCTCCCCAGCCAGGTCTCTGTAGCTCATCTGAAGTGCCACAGCCGACCTCCTGCTTTTGAGACCCCGCTCTTCCCATCGCCCCACGTTCAAGTGACCTGGCTTCCCTGCAACCTGCTGCCCAGCTGCTGTCGGACATGGCTTAGGGGAATTGCTCTGCAGCTAAGGGACGTGCCAGCTACCTGTGCACATGTTCAAAAGAGCCCTTTTGCAGGCACAGTCCCCAGATGCAGCCTGACACCGTTAGACCTCCTGCCCCTACAAGCCCTGCCTCGCCCTTCACAGGAGTTAGGACCTCAAACATCATGGGACATAGCATATGTCACCTCCTACATTTGCAGAGAAGGTGTTGGACAGACCTGCCATCAGCAACCGGCTTGAACAGGCTCTGAGAGATTTCCTGACCATAAAGCTGAGATCGCAGAGCTCAGCATCCCACCTGCCACCTTAGGGAGCGGGGATTTGACATAACCCCTCCGTTACAAACTCTGAATCTGACTCAGGTTGTAGCCTCCAAAGCTAAGCCCTGACTGGTTAAAAAGGTGCAGCTGACTCTAAGCATCTCAGCCCAGGACATAAGTCCCTCAAATCCTAGTCTAAAACTTCAGGTATTTGACTCCTGGTAAGCAGGTAAGCTATGGCAGGCAGACACAGGAGGGCCCATCCAACACCAGTGACAGGTCTAGACCACCAAAAGGTTCTTAATTTCCTCTTCCATCCTCCCCTGCCTCCAACACACCATCCCACATGCTGGCCTAGACCTCAACACCCAACTAGGAACAGTCCCTGTGCCCTCTCCTGCCACCCACGAGAGTGGCCAGGTGAGTTCAGACCCCTTCTTGTGGGTACAAACCCTTCCTTTGCTAGATGTGAAGGAAGGACTTGACCTTGGCCATCGAACATCACAAGCAACCCATTAACCACTCCGACCCAGCCAAGGAGACAAAGCTCTCAGATTCCTGTGTTGGGGCTGCTGTGCAGGCTATCTAACACTTAAACATCTCCTGAGACACAGCAGTGTGTCAGGAAGACTCTCGTCTGCTGGCTCAAAGCATGGCCCGGGAGAGGATAACACCAAGGCTCAATTCCCTCTATCCGGAAACGCTTCCTCAGCCGCACGGGGTGGCCAGGTGCCAGCGGGCTGGGTTACGAACACGGTCTCACGTGGACACCCTGTTGGAAAGAGGATGCTGGAGGCTTGAGCCATCTCCAGGCTATGGAGGGAACTAAGCCTGCAGCTTCTACCCCGCTGCCTGCGTGCCCTGCCTCTTCAGGTGACAACTAAAAGCAGGACACTGATCCTAGGCCTTTTAAGGTAGTTTTGTGAATGAATCCCTTTCCCCCTTGCTTTCCTCACACAACCTTTTTCTCTAGGCTGTAGGGAATACTTTGTGTCAAATATTTCCCCCTCCGATACCCGTAAGCCTCTGGGATGGCCTTAGACGCAGTAGGAGTTTGCTCCAGTTGTTTGCAGCTTTTTGTTGAAGCTTAAGTTCATGTGTCTGAAAATCTTTTCTGGAGCCACAGAAGTAGATCCAAGTCTCCTTGAATGTGATTTCCTTTCTTACTTCAGCTGTCCAAAAGTGGGAAAGCTAAATTAAATTCATCATCTCGGTTCCATCTTTCATCAATGGAGAGAAAGAGAGAGAGATTTCCAGAAAGCCATTCATCCCATCCCAAGACAAGTGTCTACCACACCTCCTACAGGTTTCCTGTCTCCTTCCCTTGACTACAGAAGGGTGCAGAAAACTAGCTGAGATCTGATGGCTGATACTAGATGTCTCCCATTTCCTTGGCATCACTTTCCTACCAGATGCCTCTCACCTCCTTGCCATCATTTTGCTATGCCATTTTGAGGACTCACTTGTGCTGGATGCACATACTTCCCCATGGAAAAGACTTGGGGGATATGGAGACTGAGGCAGTGCCAGGGACCATGCTAACAGGTAGGAAAGGATTTTCCTGTGGGAAGTAAAGTTCACATTAAAATTGAATGCCTTCCCATCTGACAGCTGGATCTCCCAGAGATGTCTGGGATATTTTTTGTTCCAGCCATCTCTTAGCTTGGGCTTCTTTTTCTTTGTGGAGCAAATGCACAACCTTGGGAAGATGACACATGCCATGAATAGCTCTTGTCTAGAATAGACCCTGCCCCATAGCTTCCATATCCTTCCCTACCCAGAGAAGTAGTCCTGACTTTCAATGAAAGTCCCCATGGAGGACAATCCCATGCATCATCCCCCAGCTGGCTTCTCCAAGGCATCCCTGAAGAAGCTGGAGCCTGGGGGCAAGACTTATAGGTGTCTGGGACCATTTCAGAGGGTATCAAAGATATCCATGGACTGCTGGTGGGTAGGATACAAGGCATGCAGAAGACCTGTGCCCTTCTAGACCCACAGCTGTGAGTGCACTGGGACACCCACAGCTTCTTGAATGGTGCTGGGTGCCCATTTTGGACAACTGAACAGAGTCTCAGCCCAGAGGGGGAATCTCTACGACAACAGGCCACCAAGCCAGGCAGACAAATTCCACCCTGCCACAGACAAGAAAGCAGGCTTTCCTCCTCCCCATGTTATTCATTTCTCCATCTATGCTTTGCCCATGATGAGCCTCACAGTTTATTCGCCTCATGCCTGGAGATCTTGCCCTTCCCTGGCCCCTGCTGCCCACTGCATGCATCTGCTGGAAGAAACCCTCGCTGTGAGACTGACAGCGGAGTCTGCACGTCCCTGCAAGCCACAACGACCGGGACCCTCTGTCCTTGCAACCTCCAGGGCTGCTAGTCCTCCTGTCACCAGCTATGCCCTTTGACAAAGATGTCACTGTTCAGTGCTTAGAAAAGAGAAGCAGCATATAAAGGAGGTTTGGGAGCTCACTCGGTAGGTTTGTAGGCAGCAGAGAGTGGTACATGGGCAGAATAAATCTCTCTGAACAGCTTTGTTTATTAAGGCAGCAAACAGAGAAGGTTGGGAAGTGTGAGGGAGCAGGATAGCAGTCATGCAGTGGAGCCAAGACACTGTCCACAAAGCCTTTGCTCCGGTATTGGATCAGCCCTATGAGTAAGCGCAACCGCTTTTATTTTTTTTCCTTAGGACTAGTGATCAATTCTGTAGGAAGCCAAATTTAATTCATATTAGTTAGTCACAACTGGTTATTCAACTCTTGCACCCCATCAACCCTACATTAAAGTTATTCATAAATAGATCCTGTTTTCCTCCGACATTCAGCCAGTCCTTCTGACCACTATTTAGAGATGCTTTATTCTAGCAATGGGTAAAGTAACTTGTCCCTGGCTGCAATGCAGGGTTGAGAGACCTGGGCACAGAACCCAGGAGTCCTGGCTCCCAGGTGTCACTGCTATTTATATTATAGCAATGTTAAAAGGCTTCTCCTGGAACAGAGTTTTGGATCAGAGATCAGAGTTTGATTGTACTGAGTCCGGTTCATACACATAGTAAGAGACAGTTCTTGCCCTAAAGATTTTACAATCTAAACTGACAAGGACAGAAACACAGCAAAGGAAAAGATGTGTTATTAACAGCAGGGGACTGAGGCATTGAGAGATGCAATAAATTGCCTGTGGTCACAGAGGGAGCTTGTGGAAGAGCCAAAACCTGACCCTTGATTTCCCACCGACGCTGTCTTGTCTCAGCCGTCAGGGAAGGTGCACACCCAGAATCTGTGGGAGTCGTGAACTTCACTGATGGTTCAGGTGAAGCCAAGACCCTTGCCAAAAAACACAGCTCAGCACAAAGGCATTCTTGCCCCTGCCCCATCCTTATTTGTGCATGACCATGAGGGAGGAGAAAAGCCGCCTCTGATACCACCACCCCCAGTGTCATTGTCATCCCCTGTCAACTGGCTTTGGTTCACCTAGACAGGTCGCCTCCAAGCCCTGTTAGAAGGGTCAGGGCTGAGGCTGATAAACCACTCCAGGTACTTCTATAGACTGGCAAGAAAGGAAGGTGAAGCTGAAATCACTTTTCCTTAGGGGAAACCTGCCTAGAAGAGCAGGAAGAGTAGGAAGTTCAAGGAACATGTAGGTGTTCAAGGAATGGGTTAGGTGTTCAAGGAACGGGTTAGGTGTTCAAGGAACGTGTGGACAAGGCACTGTGGGACATGGTTTAACGGGCATGGTGGTGTTGGTTGGTGGTTGGACTTGACGATCTTACAGGTCTTTTCGAACTGTAGTGATTCTGTGATTCTGTGACTCTGTGAATTCGGGGGACGCCTTGCCTGAAAGAGTGACCCTCAGCAAGTTTGCTATGTTGGGCACAACACCATGCTAAGACTCTGGTGAGACTTGTCAATCACTTCTCAGTCTTTTCAGGACATCTCAAAGCATGATGAGATTATCCCACCTGTCTGTGCACACATGCCCTACAACACTCCATGTCTACACGTGTGAGAAAAGCACATGAAGACAAATAAATTTACTCTGCTTAAGCAGAGGCTGGTACTACTCTTTGGAGATTTGGCCTCTGACATCAGTTCCTTTTCCATTAGCCTACCAAAGCACTTTGACTCTCAGGGATGGATCTGAACCATAGCAGTGATGCAAAGGAGATTTATACTGAACAACTTATTCGGTGGAACCCCCAAACCCCCAAAAAGATCAGGTATGGAAGGATATGATTTTAGTTGATAAGCACCAGTAAATTTAGGTTTTTGCTTTGTCACATCCAGCCCTGTGTCTCATTTAGCTACTCGTTGTCAATATCTGATCAGTTTTGGCCCCAAAGTGGCCCAGACTCTCTAACTGTCCAGAAACTGTAATGGTCAGATCTGCAGGGGAGAAAGAGGCAAGGAAGAAGCACGGTGGGTTTGAGATTTGGACTCTTCAAAAGTGACAAACACCATTAAAAATGGCAACCAAAAAATAAAATAACGGTTTTAGCAGTTACAGCTGTTTTTTAACAAAACTAAATGTCAAGTCCTACCGAGACAACTTAGAATTTCAATTGCTGAGCCACACTGCATACGAGGGCAAACAGAAACAGAGAAATATGTAGGACTGTATCTGCACCCCTCATGACTATGCCCCAGCACCCCCGGCCCATACTGTACATTTTGTGGTCGTTACACCGGTTTCTGTTCTGAAGCCATAATCATGAGCGGTCTAGCCCTCAGACAGTCATAGCTATAACGTAGGAAAACAGGGTAATTTGCCCATGGTCATATGCGGCAAAACCCCTATTTCTGAGATCACCCTGCCTCCATTTGGTCGTAGCTTTGTCCTGTTGTGTAACTGCTTTTCTTACCTCGCTGCCCTAGAATCCATGCTGGATTAGAAATGGTTACGATATCAATAAATAGCTTACTGCTGTGGGTGCTCTCAACATCTGCATGTAAGCCCTCGTACGCAGCCACGGCAACGGGGAATTCAAATGATCTGTCTCATTTCATCTTCTCCTTGCAGCATGCCGTCGCGGGAGCAAACATTCCCATGAATTATTCGTGTCAAATCATAGAGTCCCCGCGTGCTCCCGAGTGCAAACAAGCACTTTCCTTATACGATGTTTATGGAGCAGAAGCATTAGTTGAGGAACGAGCAGTTTTAGGGCTTGTGTCATTTATTGGGCTAAGAAAAGGAATTGTTTTTTACACTGAGCTTTGTTCCTGTCCCTAGGGCCTCATATAAAGTAATTAACTAAACATTTCAGGGTCCTTTTCTTGCCCTGAGGCCAACAGGCAGAATCTGGCCACATCCTTGCTATTGAACCCTCTGAGCCTTCAAACCAGGGTGGGCACATCCAGCGCCTGCGGGGAATGGGATGAGCAGGGGGGCTTCAGACATCAAGGCAGCTACGCGGTAGCTGCAACCGCGCAGCGTGCTCTCATAAACCAGGAAGGACAGGATGTAATAACACCTGATGTCGATTTATTGTAAACATTTAATATTGTCAGTCTTCTCCCACGGGAAAGCATTTCTGACTCCGTGAGCTTAAGCCAGTCTGAGATAGCTGTTGCCTCTAAGAGCCTTAGTCTTGCACGGGATCCTGTCCCAGGGCACTGATAGCCAGCTCATTCCTGGAGAGTCCCCTGAAGAAGGGTAAAGTCTTCACGACAGGACCCCACATTTCATTGCTATGGCCTTAGGGGTCATAATTTTCTTCACAACACTGGTTATTTGTGCATCACACTCCCAATGCATCCCAGCATCAAAAAACATCACCCCGGCTCAAGCAGACTCTGTGTCTGAGCTAGAGCCCTTGGGCTTTGCAATCTTCCCCCTTCCCTCTCCCTTGGCTTCAGCCACCCTTGGTGAAAGTTAATTTGGGATGCAACCTTCAAGTGAAAAATGGTGGTCGTTTGGGAAGCACCAGACTGAGGGCAGCTGTCCATGCACAAAGGCAGTCGCAAGGAAGGGACAATCCTTGCTTTTAGGAATATCAAGGTCAAGTCCCCAGGAGGCAAAGCTGTGCTTGAAACTCCTGCTGTTACACCGATCAAAGTCAGAGATTTTCTTGGTGATTGCCACAGCACCATCCCCACCAGCATCGTTTCAATAAAAGACAAAGCAAACCAAGTTATGGTAACATGTCTTTTCTTCATGGACTGGGTTGCTCTCAATCAAGGTCTCTTAAGAGCACGTTCCCTAATAATAGGACTCTATCATAATGGTGTCACCAAAGCCTGGCAATGCCACTCAAGAGCCCGTGATCTTAAATAATGTATTTTCCTTCGCAGCTGTAAAAACTGCAGTGCCTTCACCCATTCTACTGAATAATGGGAGTGTTTCTGCAAGCTTGCCATGGTAATTTAAAATCAATTTTACTTTTGTATCCCATTATAACTTTTGCTATAGGAAATTAACGCTTTAGTAAATCATGTAATGTCTGCAAAAACAACAAAGTGCATTAAATGGCAGTACTGCAAGGTTTGGTTGGCTTGCAATGAAAAACACCACAGATATATGTATTATAATTTAAATATGTGCTTTTCTGGCACATCAGCTATGAGAAACACAGGGAAGGTAGGTGAATCTGGAATAGACCACAGCATCTGCTCAGTGATGGAGAGAAATATGCCCAGTCATTTAAGAACAAGAAGTATCCTTTGAGGTACCTTCTTGAATTCATGGGATATTGTAGAAAATAGATGATTGTACGACTGGGACTTTTCATACCTTAGCTATCACTTTTAGTAACTTTCATTAAATGTTTTGTAGGACCAGGATGGCTACATCCATGCTACAAAACTCAGCAGCACGTGGGAATGTGGAAAAGGGCTGAAGCCTGACTGTCCACAATTAAATTGTTAGCATGGTCCTGGCACAGCTTTGCGCTAGGAGAATTGGCCTTCTCCCAGACAAATCCCAGCGTGGATGAGGAACTAGCTGAAGCCAGGGACCATTTACAGTAAAACATCCGGGGTGTTGCCACATATATTGGGTTGGCATGGCAAGGTTTTGGTAGCAGTGGGGATACAGGGGTGGCTTCTGTGAGAAGATGCCAGAAGCTTCCCCCATTTCCGACAGAGCCAATGCCAGCTGGCTTCAAGATAGACCTGCTGCTGGCCAAGGGCAAGCCCATCAGTGACGGTGGTAGCACCTCTGGGATAACATATTTAAGAAGGGGGAAAACAACTGCGCAGCAGCAGCTGGTGGAGAGAGGAGTGAGAATATGTGAAACAGCCCTGCAGACACCAAGGTCAGTGAAGAAGGAGGGGAGGAGGAGCTCCAGGCACCAGAGCAGAGGTTCCCCGGCAGCCCCTGGTGCAGACCATGGTGAGGCAGGCTGTGCCCTGCACCCATGGAGGTCCACGGTGGAGCAGATATCCACCTGCAGCCTGGGGAGGACCCCACGCCGGAGCAGGGGGATGCCTGAAAGAGGCTGTGACCCTGTGGGAAGCCCACGCTGGAGCAGGCTCCTGGCAGGAGCTGTGGAGCCGTGGAGAGAGGAGCCCACGCTGGAGCAGGTTTGCTGGCAGGACTTGTGACCCCGTGGGGGACCCACACTGGAGCAGTCTGTTCCTGAAGGACTGCACCCATGGAAAGGACCCACGCTGGAGCAGTTCATGGAGAACTGTCTCCCGTGGGAGGGACCCCACGTTGGAGCAGGGGAGGAGTGTGAGGAGGAAGCAGCAGCAGAGACAAATATGTGATGAACTGACCACAACCCCCATTCCCCATCCCCTTGTGCTGCTTGGGGGGAGGAGGTAGAGAAATCAGGAGTGAAGTTGAGCCAGGAGAGAAGGGAGCCGTCGGGGGGAAGGTGGTTTTTTATTTCTCATTGTTCTGCTCTGATTTGGTTGGTAATAAATTAAACTATTTTCCCCAAGTCCAGTCTGTTTTGCCTGTGGCAGCAGTCAGTGAGTGATCTCCCTGTCCTTATCTCGACCCACGAGCCTTTCATTATATTTTCTCTCCCCTGTCCAACTGAGGAGGGGAGTGATAGAGCAGCTTTGGTGGGCACCTGGCTTCCAGCCAGGGTCAACCCACTACACCACATCATTTTGGTGGCTGAGAGATTTGATTGTGTTACAGCGAGCAGATCACGTAGGTCAGTCTCAAGCTCAGAGAATAGTCCCTGTCACTGATTACTGCCATGGTTTAAACACAGCCACAAAATTTGGGCTTCGGGTCCCATGTTTTACCTGTTTTTCACTTGAAAGCCAACAGACATCTCCTTTTTAAAAGGTGTGAGGTTTATCATAAGAAAACTCCATGGATGGCTCTAAAAGACCTTTCTCCCATAAAAATACATAGGGGATCAAAGTCTATATTTGGGTTGAAAATCAAATTCTCTTTCAAATTTCTGGGTGGTTATATGATAAGGTGATCAGAGACTGTGGTGAGAGATGATATTGTGCCTACTAAGATGGATTAAAAAACCCCACTAAAATCACTGTGGTGTTCTTTCTACTAAATAGAGGCGATGCTGGAGGCAGATGGTGAGAGCAGATTCTCATGGGGTAGCCCATGGTGGGTAAGGGCTGGAGTTCAGATCCCTGCTCAAAAATCAGAGCGATATGACAGGCGTGGACACAGGCCTGGAGGGAGCATGGGCAGGTCTGAGGTTGTCTCCAAACGAGACCGTGCCCAGCCTGCACATGTGGGTCAAGCAATGGGGCTGTGGGAGGTTAGGTGCCACCTGCACATATGTACCCTTTGGAAGAGCCAGAATGGCCAAAGCATCACCCTGCTGTGTGCATGATGGTCACCAGCCCCATAACCAGTGCTGTGGAGGGGGTGTTAATGGGTGGGGGTGATAAATAAAGCTTACTTCAGCCTGTCTCCCTGCAAATCATGTCGGTTATGATCTGAACCCAGGTCTTCTGCTGGCTGACAGTTGGCCTCCCCAGCTGATTACAAGGTATGGTGGAGGACTCTGTTCATCCTCCTGCATTTGGGGATTGATGCTCAAGCCCTCTGGCAACACTGTCATGAAAGCCAGAGCTGTATCTTCCACAGCAAATTAACTGCTCCAGCTCTCCTGGACTTACGGGGCTCGTTTTCTGCCTGTTTTCCCACCGGTGAGCAGAAATTGCAGAACATACCAGTTTCCTCCAGCCCTTTCCAAGACCATCACTTCAATAAAAAACATGCTAAAAAGAAGAAGAAAAAAATTCACCTGTTTCTGAGTTTCCCCATTTAAATTGCTATAGCCATTCAAAAGTGAGGTGTTCCATGCTGTCCAAACCTCCAGATTACCCAGCCCAGCTCTTTACATGCACAAAAAAAAAAAAAAAAAGGCATTAGGCTGGGCCTTCATCTTCTCTCCCGACGATGCCTGCTTTCAGCTCTTGCTGTCAGCAGTCCCCTCCTACCATCAGAAGAATCAAAGGTGAAACCGGCTCCAACATGACAAATAACAAAAGCGCCGGCTCCTCTCTCCCGAGCCGCGAGTCATTAGGAAGTTCCTGCCTCTCTCCCAGTTGCGCATTAATGAGCGGAAGGAGAGCCGGGGATGGTTTTGCTCTGTGTTTGAGAGCCAGCCTGGGAGATGAAACCTGCTGTTCAGTTGCTTTCACAGGAAAAACCCTTTCCTCTCAGGCTTTAAAAAAAAACCTCATCAAAACCGACATGCGCAGCCTGATCCAAAGGATGGAGAAGGTGGAAGTCTGGGGACGGATGGCTCCTGCAGAGCCCGGTTGCAGAAAGTCCCTCTGATCAGCCCATGTGCTGCCCCTCGGAGGCATTTTGTAGGTGGGGGTGTGAATTTTAAGTGCAAGATGACTTCAGGATTAATGCCAAGGGTGCATGGCACCATCGGCGAATGGACAAGCCAGGGTGGATGTTTAGCACGGACTTAAGAACCTCCTCAATGGTGTGGAGATCCTGGACGGGACGAGAGATCTGGTGACAGCATGGTGACATTTGTAAAACAGGTACAAGAAGGTAAAATTGTGACAGATGGGACAGAAAGGCTATGTCTACATCTGCAAATCTGCCTTCTACCTCTTTGTCCCCCTCTTCCCCACACATGACAGGGTATGGGAGATGCACCCCATCCCTATATGGACATGCTTAGCGACTTCAGAAGATGGGATATGGAGCCAGAAGTCCATCTTGGACCCAAAATAAAACCCTTCCCATGAAAGTTTTCCCAGCACTGGTGTTTTCCCACCTAAACCAGTTGCTTTTGACAAATGGGCATCGTCCTTCAGGGGAGAGTAAGGAGCTTCACTGTAAAATGCCTTGCTTGTGTTAACGAGTATTTTGCCCAGGCACAGACATGCAGGGACCCCCACCCCTGCCACGTCAGTCGGTGAAAGCACAACTATATGCTAAGAGGTCTGGGCTCTGTTAAGCCTCTTGGGAGCTGGCAGGGTGTCTTATAGGCTCCCCAGCGTACGGTAAGCCCTGAGGGATTGCTCATGCTACACCACTACGAAGTTGCATGGGCAGGCTCGTAGAGAAGGAAGTACAGTGAAAAAGAAAACCTTCCTTGCCCCATCCTCTATCATCCCAAATCAGCAAGAAGCTGACTGCGCCTGGGGTGCAACGTCCAAGACAATCATAGCTGACAGTGCCTTCAAGGGATGCTGTCAAAGAGTTTTAGGCTCACCACTTGGTGAGGGAAAGATTTCATGACCGACTTCATGGGAATGAGCCCCTTTGCAGACATACTGGGAGCGCAACCTGCAGCCGGCGTGGCTTAACTCCTGGTTCCCACAGCCCGACACTGCTGCAGGATGGTACCACCATCCCTGAAGGTGAGGGTTGGGTCAAAGAGACAGTAGGAGAGGTTGGGTGAGGAGTCAAGCAAGGATGAGGAGGTCTACGTGGAAAGCTCTTATTAGGTGTATGGTGGCAATGTTGTGGTGCAGCCCAGTGGGATGGGGTGATGCCCTTCACTTCTCCTTCTGGTCGATGTTTTTCTAGAGGTTTGAGTACTGCAGGTCACCAGCTTGACACAAGACATTGGCAGCACCTTGGGGTTTGTGGTGAGCGGATGTGCAGTGTATGCTCAGGGCATCAGATTATTTGTGTCTCCAACATCAGACGTCTGACGTCAACCGGGCTTCCTCGGCGGCTGAGGGAGAGCAAGGGGCAACTGCAGAGGGTGACTCATCTCCCAAAACCAGCCTCCTGCACCGACATCCTCCGGAGAAACCTCTCTCTCTGTGACAGAGGGCGGGAGGATGAGGTGGTACACAAAACTCATGGGCAGAGGAGCAGGAACAGTTGTCAGTGCTTCCAATGGCTGCAGGAGATGGGGCTCCGTCCAGGTGGCAGTCAGGGACCCACTACCCACACGTCCATCCATGCTGGTAACGCGCAGTGTCCTTTATATTCAACAGGAACAAAAAGTTGTGGTTTTTTACAGTGAGAGCCATCTGATGTACTTCAGAGGTCTGCTTTGGGCCGAGATGAATGATGAGTTTAATTATATATTATATACCTCATTTGGAAATATCTCCATTGCTGAAATACGCAGTCAGGTGAGGTGAATCCCATCCTTCTGGTGCAACCACTGTCGTATTTAAAAATCATCTACATATTCATCCAAATCCATTTTCTGACACTAGACCCTTACACCACCTTCATCTTTCCTGGGATTTTGCCCACAAGTCTTTTTATGTAATGACTCTGGAATGAATTTTAAGACAGTTTTGATTTTTTTCTTTAATTTACGAGCACCACGTAGGACTATGTTATCCCACGGAAAAAAATATATAATGAATAAATAAACCACATGCACATATACATACCTTTAAGCATAGATACAGGTTCATATATATGTACATACCTACATGCATATGTATCTATGGCTTATATATTCATTATAGGTGTATATACATGTATATATATACACATAGAGGTGCATGGCATATATAAATAAATGAATAAAAACCTGATTGGTGACCTATATATTTATATGACTATATAAACAATATGTGTGTATATATATGTGGTGGGTTGACCCTGACTGGATGCCAGGTGCCCACAAAAGTCACTCTATCACTCCCCTCCTCAGCTGGACAGGAGAGAGAAAATATAATGAAAGGCTCGTGGGTCGAGATAAGGACAGGGAGATCCCTCACCATTACTGTCATGGGCAAAACAGGCTCGAGTTGGGGAAATTAGTTTAATTTATTACCAATCAAAATCAGAGTAGGATAATAAAAAATAAACCCAAATCTTAAAACACCTTCCCCCCACCCCTCCCTTCTTCCCGGGCTCAACTTCACTCCCAATTTCCTCTACCTCCTCGCCCCCCCCCCCGCCCCGAGCAGCACAGGGGGACAGGGAATGGGGTTGCAGTCAGTTCATCACACGTTGTTTCTGCCGCTCCTTCCTCCTCACTCTCCTCCCCTGCTCCAGCGTGGGGTCCCTCCCACAGGAGACAGTTCTCCACGAACTTCTCCAGCGTGGGTCCTTTCCACGGGTGCAGTCCTTCAGGAACAGACTGCTCCAGCGTGGGTCCCCTGTGGGGTCACAAGTCCTGCCAGCAAACCTGCTCCAGCGTGGGCTCCTCTCTCCACGGGGCCACAGCTCCTGCCAGGAGCCTGCTCCAGCGTGGGCTTCCCACAGGTCACAGCCTCCTTTGGGCACATCCCCCTGCTCCGGCGTGGGGTCCTCCCCGGGCTGCAGGTGGATATCTGCTCCACCGTGGACCTCCATGGGTGCAGGGCACAGCCTGCCTCACCATGGTCTTCACCAGGGGCTGCAGGGGAACCTCTGCTCCGGCGCCTGGAGCTCCTCCTCCCCTCCTTCTTCACCGACCTTGGTGTCTGCAGGGTTGTTTCACGTATTCTCACTCCTCTCTCCTCCAGCTGCTGTTGCGCAGTTGTTTTCCCCCTTCTTAAATATGTTATCCCAGAGGTGCTACCACCGTCACCGATGGGCTTGCCCTTGGCCAGCAGTGGGTCCATCTTGGAGCCGGCTGGCATTGGCTCTGTCAGACATGGGGAAGCTTCTGGCATCTTCTCACAGAAGCCACCCCTGTATCCCCCCCACTACAAAAACCTTGCCACACAAACCCAATGCAATATATCATATATACGACCATATACATCGTTTATTTATTCATTTATACACCTATACAAACAATCTCCTGCTGGTGGAGTAGTTGAAACCAGGAATTGCTGTCTGATGTAAAGATGGGAAATCAGCTTTGAGGTCAAGCTGGAATAAATGAGTATTTTGAAGATTTTGTGTAAAAGACCTTTGGAATGATTTTGAAAAGCTTTTCTTAGAAACCTAGGGAATGTCACTTCTTTGCAAAATTGTTCTTTCTGGTTGTATTTCACTTTTTAAACTACATATTCAGTGTATGCCATCCATAGTGCTGGGTGGGATGACCCATTTACCATATAATGTGTTATCATGGCAAAATGCTATTTCAAAATAAAATAAAATAAAATAATACAGATTGCATTATTGTCTTTGGAAAGGCAAAGGATCTCTCACTGGTGATCCAAGGAAGCAGCTACGTCCTGGTAGCCCTTGTTGCAGCTAAAGATAAGGAGAAATGTCACTTTACTGGGATCCTGCTCCACATGGAGGCATCAAGAGACCATGGCCAAGCTCTTGCTGTCCTCCCCCCATCCCCTCACTCTCCAAGGCGTTACGTGAGCTGAACTTTGCTCACCATCTGGCACCTCTTTCAGTCCTTCCATTACTCCCCTGCCTTTCTCTGGTTTCCCTCCTGAGCTGCAGACGGCGGGTCTGGACAGAATCTCCCCGGAGCCACTGCAGCAATACCGGCAGCAGAGATCATATCTCTGCTCCTGCCTGCTTGGGAGGGATGGAGGAGCCTGTCCTGCCGTGGCCATGCGATGGGGACCGGTGCTCAGCCGCCCCATCCCTGCATCCCTGAGCTGCATCCCGGAGCTGCACCCTCTTCACTACAAATCCCGTCTCCCAGTCTTTGTTCTGGGAGGTGTGACTTTATATTTGATCTACAAATTAGCGTGGAAATGACTCATTAGATTATATGCATACACACACGCATCCCAGTCTGATGTATATATAAAGGGATCTCTTTCGTATTAATTCATGAATCAAATCTAAGCTCAGATGTGGATCTGGCAAACTCAGTGGTTGTAGAAACGTTCCCCTCCTGCCACCCCTGCCCTGGGATTTAGTTCAGCTTTTGATAAACTCAAGGGTAGGTGGTCAGAAGGGCTCATTTATTAATGTCTTGATGCCTGGTATGGGCAGAAAGCAGACACAGAGTACAGCTCTGGACCAAATGCAAGCCAGGGCAAAGAGGAACGGCTCTCCACCACAGCGAAGGATGGACGTGCCACCCAGGAGAGCAGGGGGGATGATGCTCCAAGAAGGGGTGAACACCTTGCTGGGAAGGAAAGAGAAACAGCCAGGATACAGCCCTTTGCCTCTCCTGGAAAATCACCAAAGCAAGCAATAGTAATTGGAGAGCTACTTGTAAGCTGGGCATCTTCTTCCCTGCTAAAAGCTTTGCCTGTAGCGCTGAAGGAGTGGCGTGTGATAAATATATATATATGTATTAAAAATATCTGCTCTGACAAGCGTGAAGCTGGAGAGCAGAGAGGGAGGGGAGGAGGTAAGGTGAGTAGGAATCATAAATCAAAATGTTTTGCTGCTTCTGATTAAATCCACCAACCTGTTTGTAACAAAACCACGCTAGGTCAATGGGAAGAGATGGGGACGAGAAGCTGCCACCACCTGATGGCTGCAGTGGCCAACCACTCCCTCTGTAAAGCTGAGCCTCACGCAGGAATACAGTGGCCTCGGTGTCTTTACACTGTGTTTTCAGCTTCAGAAAACCCTCCAACCATCTGTGCCAGCCAGAGAAAGCAGGAGAGGGCAGAGCAGTCGCAGCTAGGCAGAGCAGAGAGGGGGAAAAGCGTTGCAGGCTGTAAAGGGAGGGCTGGAAACCTTCTCACTGCACCACGTCCTCTCCAGCCAGACGGCTGCAATGTGCTTCTGCCAGCCCTGCAGCCACCGCGGCTTGTGCAACCCGCACAGCCCAGGAATGGGTCAGAAGAGCAAAATCAGATAAAAGGGAGGACTGAGAAAGGAAGAAAGCAAACAAGAAATCATGCTACTGCTTCACTGTCCAGGATGCTGTGTGCTGTGTGTTTGGGGTCCCCACTCATCTCCAAAAATATGTAGCAGAACTAGAAAAGGCTCAGAGAAGGGTGGTGAAGGTGATCAGAAGGATGGAGCAGTTTCTATAGGAAAAGCTGTCACACAGACCAACACCCTTCAGCCCAGAAAAGGGACAACTGATGTGATATAAGATAAACAGCTGTAAAATCATGAGTGCCCTGCAATGAAAGATTTTCCTAGCAAGAGCTGGGAGCACCGTATGAAATGGTTAGGTGACAGTTCAAACCTAGCAAAAGGAAGGCTCTTTTTTTTCTATACAGCACGGTTAAACTGGGCAGCTCCTTCTCATGGTGCCAAGCATTTAGAAAAAAATAATAGTCAAATTCAACCACTAAGGAAAATTCTGTTAGTAAATTGACAGCACCACATTGAGCTCAGGAAGGCCCTTAAGGAGCATCCTGGGATGCAGCATTGTGTGCTTGCCTTGTTCCTACACTATCCTGCTGTTGCTCAACCTGTGCTTGAAGGACTTTAAAGCTGGCTGGCCCAGCACAACTGTTAGTTTTTTCAACGCCAAGCCTGGCTCATTTCAAGTTTCTCATCAAATTCCACCCAAAAGTTGAGTTAGCACCTGCAGGGCAGCCTCTGCTGAGTCTGCTGCTTGTGATTGCAGCAAAGGTACCCAGTATGCTGAAATCTTGGACAGGGATGGCTTTGCCCTGGCTTTCCCAGGGCTCCCTCAAAAGCTGCCCCAGTTGAAGTACTTGAAGCCCCAGAGTTGCTCAGGGAGAAGCTGCAGGGGCTGAACTGTGATTTGTCCCCATCCCGTCTTCTGGTTGCAAATACCACAGAATCTACAGGGCTGTGCAACCATCTCCCGGGAGGAAGGAGGAGATCACAGAATCACTACAGTTGGAAAAGACCTGTAAGATCATCAAGTCCGACCATCAACCCAACACCACCATGGCCACTAAACCATGTCCCACAGTGCCTCGTCCACACGTTCCTTGAACAACACACACTCATTGCATGTTGGGGTCACATCATGGGAGGAAGGTGCTTGGGGGCATCAAAGCCATCTACTACGGTCTCTTCAGCAGGGAGTGGTGCAGCTGGTCCAAGATCTTATAGGCAACCTACAATGCTTTCCACTTTCTTGACCTTTGCTCCCTGCCTTGCACGCCGGCTACTGAATGGATTAAGGGCTCTTTATCAGAGGCCACTGTTTTTCTATCTTTTTGATCATATTGATTGCGAGTAGAAATCTGCTGACCTGTTGGAAAGAAAGAAGAAGGAGGTAAAAGAGCAAGCTCTGGGGAAACACACTGAGGTTACTACTACTCTTCAGTCAAATAAACACTGTGAAATTTCCACAGGTTGGTTGAAGTGTTGTGTTAGCGCTAAATATTTCTGTGAAGTGGGCAAAGTGAAAGTGACAATTAAATACTTAATAAATGACTGGGTTTTTTTCTTCATGGATGCACAGAGTGGGAGGTGGTGTAACAGGACAGTAATGAGCTTCTGGAGTGATTGGCCTTAGCACCCGTGCTAGGGAATTTCACTTGAGAACATCATCAGATCCCTATCATGGGTTTTGGCTTCCAGAAAGCTATCCATGTTTGGATGGATAATAATAATGGAAAAAAAAAAAATCATGGTCCCTGTTGGTGATTTGCTCCCACTACTACCTACCCACGCTGTTCAAAGATGTGAAACTTGTTTCAAGTTGGAATTCGACTGACATCACTTTCTAAACATGGGGGCTCACTAGGCGATTTTATCTCCTACAGCAGATACTGCCTTTCTGAGTGTGAGTAACTAATGGTGCCCATTCAAGAAGTGGCTGTGCTGTTAGAAATCAAAAGTTCACCCACTGGGGCTGTTCTGACTCGGGAGACAGGAGCCATGGGAACCATTGTTACCATTTCACAGTAGAGTGGGTTGATATTTTTTAATCAACATTTGCATGCTTTAACTTCACTTCTATTTTATTTTTATCCATCTCCTTTCTCTGTGTATTTTCAGAGGACAAAAGGAAAGAAAGAAAGAGAACTTTTTAATTAAACTTTTGAAGAAAACTATAGTACAAAGCTGTTCTTTATATTGCAGGAGATAAATCACTGCAAACATTTCGAAGAGCCCTGCCTATCCTACTGTCTTTGACGTATTGTGTCAGTGCAATCACACCTCAGAAGTGATCTGGGGTCCAAGTTTAGCTCCAGATTGAAGGGGGCCACAAGATGAACTTAGCTGCCACTACCTGCTTATCAGGCTAAGGAACCAAGCCAAGGCAACGTGATGCTGGACACATCTTGGGTACCTGCAGCAACCGACAAGCATGCCACAACCATGCTATCCTGATGAGCCATGCAGGCATGCAACAGATTCTGCGTTTGGGCCCAAGATTGTCTGGACAGCAGACTACATCTGTGTTAGTAAATCAAGGTCATAAGACTGACACTTTTTCATCTGAATGTCTTTAAGATGGTTCTTGCTATAGTTTTTGCCCATTCTTCTACAAATTTTTAGCAAACTTCAGGAATTAACATGGGCAGGGGCAGCACTCCTGATATGGTCACTCTGTTTTGGAGGGTAAGAGAGTTTAATAAAATGGATGTGGCCAAAAGGCTCTGTTTTGTTTATTGAATATATATGGAGCCAGAATTTCCTGATCTGCAGTTCCATGTGGCTGGCTTTCTTCTAGGAAATATTTTCCTACAGTGACTGGTAGAAATTTGGACTATAAAAGGAACCAGGAATGGGATACACCTTTCAGCTATTAAAACTACTAAAAATTTTGGGGTCTGATCCACATTTTTCAAAGGAAAATTCAACTTTTCAGAAGAGAAAGCTTAAAACCCCACAGGATTAGAGAAATGTCATGATGTTTTTTCTTAGGAGCTGTGATTCAGATACTCCATATTTTCAGTCTCAGTAGTATAAGGATTCTGGTCAAACTTGCATTTCCAGGATGTACCAGCCTTCTTCCCCGTGTACGTGACATTATGGAGATAAAATCTAGTGTCCTTTCATGAGGAAGACATGGAGACACCTAGCACGTGCTTTTGCTCCTGGGCCACCCAGACTTTGTTGTCTCTGTCTCTGTGCCTCCAGAAGCAACTGCCAGGATGGTCACTTTGGAGCTGACTGAAACCCTCATGGGTAAAATGCTGGCCTTGACGTAGCTCTTCGTGCAAGCAGATGGAACAGAGGCCATGGTCTGTCCCTAAGCACAACCCCACACTGCAGTCAAAGCGGGGGAAAAAGGAAAAATGAAGGGAACCTGCAAGAAACCCCTGAGGGGGAAGGTGTGAAGGCAGAGTGCTGCTGTGGGTCTGGAGCTGGGCTACCTTTAACCGCACCACCAGCCACTGCCAATGAGAAGGAAGGTCTGACTGGCCCAACATTGCAGAAATTTGCCCTGTTGGTGGGCTCCAAAAGACCCTCCTGTTACACACCTTTAAGGAGGCATCTCCCTGAGTAGCCTGTGCTGTACGCCTTGAGATAGCTTTGAGGATGCCATCTAGCCTCTTGCAGCTGGTCCAGAAGGGCATGGGGTTCCCATAGGACCTATATACAAACCTCCATCCCCACATGGATGTCTCTGGGTATCTCAAGTGATGCTGGGCACCTGCATTTAGGCAAAATGCTGAAGCTGAAAAAGCAGTAAGTAATGCATAATGCAACAAGCTGAACTGAACCTTAGGTGACTAAAATATGTGTCTACTTTTGAGTTAGTTGCCCCAGGTCCTTTCTGTAATCAACTGAGAGAAATGCATTTGTGCTACCTTAGATACATGTTTCCTTCCATTAGCTGTAAAGGGAGTTGAGGTAACAGCTCAGAAATGAGTGTCTACATTGTGGAAGTTTTCTTCTGGTTAGATGACTCCTACTATTTGTATCTTATCTTCTTGGTTTTCCCAAAGGTAGATGGCCCTCTGCTCTGTTCATGCTGTTCATGAAGCCTTGTTCTTGTCGATAGTGGAAGGGATGGGTTACTACACCAGAGGGGAAGGCATCAGCTGTTAATTATACCTTACTCTATAAGGTATAATTACACCTCTCACTATAGAGTGTCACTGTGGCGCTCCTACTGCTTCTGCTCTGCTGTCAGTGATGGGCCAACTCTATATGGGCTGAATCAACCCTACTCAGAACTGGGATGGAGAGCTATGAAGAACTCAAAGTAGGATATTTCAGGAGAAAAAAAAAGCCCTCTGCTCTAGCCTAACAGTAGACTAATGATAAAGGCTTCCTCAAACCCTCCTCAGTTGGCTCTTTAAACACCACTGAACACAATGAACTGAAAAACACTTATTGACTGGTGCCAATGAGGGTCTCGTCATGCTTCCATGGACTTTGGAGCAGCACTTTGGTCATCAGACCCAATTCTCCTGAACAGTTTGGCAGTGGTAGCCTAGACAGTAGTCAGTCCAGCTAATGGGCAAGAAAGGGAGGGATGCTCCCCCTCCACATCCCGGCAAGGAAGATCCTTGAATCTAATGGTTCATATCCTGGCCTGCTCCCCCTTGTGCAGGAGCATTTGTCTGTCAGATTAATAATGCAGTCAATGCAGCTTGTCACCATGCATAAGGTGAGCTGTGATAAGCCCAGCATCCGATAAAGCTGTCTTCAACACTGACAGCTAGCGTAATTTCCCAGACTGTCAGTAGTGAAGGAATAGAAAGAAATTTAATGGGACTCTTCCAAAGCATTTCTTGGGCTTGCTGATCCTGCCACCAGTTGGGGGGAAAGCAGGTAGGTGAAGACCAGGATCAGTAACAGGGTGCAGTGTGCAGTGGCAGCCTGAAATTCCCACAGCAAAATCCTCCCATCTGTCTTTGCTCAGACACCAGGTTTGGTTGACAAGAATAACTGCAAAGGACTTCTGTCAAGTACTTGGCTTTGTGTCATGCAATATTCAGATGGAAAACCATCCCAAAAGATCTCCTGCCTGGTTGAGGTTGCAGAGAATCTCTGAAACTTTGGGTGGAAGAGAAATCTGGAGGTCTCTGTCTGACCATCTACTCGAAGCAGGACTACATCCAACAACTGATCGGGTCAGCCATGGCATATGCCAACCAAGTCTTGACAACCTCCAAGGATGAAGATTCCCCCACCTTCCTGAGTACCTCTTCCAGTGCTGTACAACTTCCTAGTGAAAAAGCTTTTCCTGATGTTCAGCCTGAACCTCCCAATATTTTGGAGAAAAAATACTTACCTGAAAAATGGCTAGAGCCAAGGGAAGTGATGTATGAATCTGGGTAACAGTTTTGCATGAGAAGTAAAAAGGCATCAAAGAAAAAGCAGGAAAGTATAAGAATTCTAGTCTGACATTTTAAAAACCAAGTGTTTCAATCTCCCATGTCGGCAGTTAGCTCAAAATAAAATGGAAAAATCACCCTGAAACAAAGGAACTTTATTTTTATATCCAAAAGCAGAGGGTGAGCTGCATTGGGAAGGGGAGGGTCTGTCTGTTGAACGCTCAAAATCAGGTAGTAAAATCAGGGGTGGATCTCCCTTCATTCAGTTTTCCTCCTGAATTTCCACCCCTGCCTGAATCCAGCCAGCACCCTTAACCAACATGTGGGTGTACCTCTAACCATGCTGCATCCCAGCAGACCCCTCCTCCGCAAACCATGAGTTCAGAGACCACACCACGCATTATGTCATCCTGCGAGGAGGAGCTGGGCAGTTCTGCAATGACTTCTTTCCTAGCCCTTTTATTCAATCCCTCCTCTAACAGCACTGCTGAAGAACTGGAAAAAAGAAGCCTGGCCACAGGGGAAGGGTATTACAAGAGGAGATCCCGCGCCAGGATCTCCCGATCAGCATCCCCAAATTAAAAGTGCTGCGGTGCAGGGTTGAGAGCAGTTAAACTGCCTCCCTGGCTGCTGTTCACCTGCTGCGCGTAAAAGCCAGCTCGCTCCCGCTTGCAAGAAAACCCGTGTGCAGCAAAAGGTGATGTCATCCTTTCCCCGCTCCTGAAATCCAGCTCCTTGCTGAACGGGGCTCGGGGCTGGTGTTATTAACAGTCCCTTTTGACACATCCTGTGCTCTGATGATTTCTTTCTTTCTTCTTTTTTTTTTTTTTTATTTTCTTTTCGTTTTCCACTCCACTTTTCTCTTTTTGCTGCACAGTGACCAGGCTCCTGAGAATCAGATTGATTAAATTTCTATGCCTAGCAGCTTCCCTGGAGTCCACATAATTTATGTAAATACGAGAGATAAGAAACGAGGGGGAATCACAAGAAAAATGGAGCATTAAGCCGCCAAGATCCATTAAATTCTCCATCACCCTTTTCAGAATCTCAATGTTCAGCCGTACCGCCCCCATGTTTTCCCCCTGCCGCAGCAGCATGGATCAAATTAACACTCATCAGGCTGAGGAAATCCACAGGATCAGCCCTACCTCCTGCCTAACGTTTGGATTTAGCCCTGCCTGCAATGAATCAGCGCACAAAACGAGCCCTATTTGAAAAACAGGTGGTGCAGCTGGTTGCAGCCTTCTTGCCTAGCCGTATCGCGACGCAATGCCGAGCAGCTGGAGCTCCCTCCAGGCAGAAATGATGCAGGGCACATCCCAGTGTATGTAGGTATTCGTGGGTGAAGCAAGATGAGCAGGGCTTCTCCATTTTAGGATACTTGGGAAACCCTCTGCACCCCTTTGGGGTGTATCCACGCTGTCAGCTAACAGGGTTAGTCTGAGCCCACTGTCATGACCAGACCTAGCAGTCCCTGAAGTTTGCCCAAAACCAGCCCTTCAACCCAAAACCCTGGAGAGCTGTGCCGGGAAGGAGAGGGAATAAGGTCAGCAGCGTGTTGCCCTCCTTCGTGCAGGCTCTGCCCCTCCTAAGCCCTTCCTAAGCACCTTGCTGAGTTTAGACCCCTTCTCCAGCCCATTCATCACTTACTTGTGTAGGTAGGACTTCAAAACCAGCAAACATCTCCATGGAATAGTGCCAAGACATCGGTACTACAGCTCAGTGGTCTGTCTTGTTAAACTGTTCCTAGCACTGTTTTGGCCCACACCAAGAAGCAAAGACCAAAAACGATTCCCGAGGCTGGTTTGGGAGGTGGCCTGGATGGCTGGATGGAAACACTCTGTTTTGAGAAGGATGCAAGGACAACAGGGACAGGAGACTTGATAGCAAGAGCATGGCCAGATGGCACCAGTTGGCCTCAGGGCCGGAAAACACATCTGGAAATCCATTCCTAAGGTGCCCAACCACTTGGTAAGCGCCATCCCAGGCACGGGACGGCTGTCTATGTGTGCACACACACACGCCGACCACCTCTGCCTGCTCCCATGCTGGGCTGAGCTCAGCCTGCGGATGAGAGTCACCATGGTCACAAGGTCCACCATCAACAGCGGTGCTCGATCCTGCTTTCACAAATGGCAGCTGAGACCATTTCTGACAGCACCAGGACCCTTGGGGCTGGCTGTGCCATCTGGAAGTCACTCAGACCCAGACACCTCCTCTTACACACAGCCTCCTGCTTCCCTGGGATTTTTCAGTCCTGCACAGAAAATACAGTTAACCCCAGATCTTCAGAAATATGTATCATCTTCCCCTCTCCAAACAGATGGCATTACTAATAATACCACAGACATTATTTAAGTTTTGAGCTCATGGGCAGCACTTGAATTGCTTTTCTTAACAAGTGTGACAGACAGAAACATCTCTTTAATGGAAGCAAAGACTCTCCAAAAACAGTATGATTTTACGATGCTGGAGCCTGAGAAAAAAACATTGCAAATCCTGAGTGGTGATGAAGTCCCAAGAGCAGAAGTCATCAGCTCTCACTCAGCCCTGTCCCTAACCTGGAGGCTGCAGCATTACCTTGGGTGTTTCTGCTTACAGTGCTAACTCTGCAGAGTCAATCCTTGGTGCCTGTGCCCAGGGCACAATTAACTACTCCAATAATCAAACATCAACTTACAGATCTTTCAATAGTCATCCAGGATCAAGATCTAATTAAGACTACAAATGAGTTAATCATGTGTGATGAAGTCTTCTAAGAAAATTACACCCCAGACTTACATTCTGTCTGAGCTGCAGATACTTTTGACAAAGCCCCAAAGCAGAAACTAAAATAATGAAGATTAGATGGAGTGATGGGTATGAAAAACCAAAACTGCATAGGTTACAAAAAAGCAGGCTACCTATAATCTGCAGTTTGGAGTGCTGAATTATTTGAGACCAATTTGATTTGACAGACTCCCTTGAAATAACTAATAATTTTGGAAATCACTTTGCCCCAGCACTCAGTGACCAGCAATCGAAAGAGACCTATTGAGTATTTCCCTTTGCCTGAGCAAAATATCTAGTTTTGAGCTGTGGGCAAATGGAACACACTACCAAGACTGCCCTTGATCACAGCCAAAAAAGGCCAAAGAGAAGTGACAAACTGTTTGGACTTCCAAACCAACAATGGGCACAACACAGCACAGTCTAAAGCGCCTTGTAAATAATATATGTGCCTGACATTTAACAGGGTTTGAAAGGTCTGTTCCTTGGCTTCATCCTGTCCCATGGATGCATCATTTGCTGTGCTATCATGCTAAAAATGACTACGGTCATTAGGAACAATTTATGCTTAGGAAAATAATTGCGGTCATTAATGGGGCTGAAAGCAGATGCCATTAGGAAGCAGGAGCGGAGTTGTGACAGCAGACCGTGCATGCGATGTGATTGACGTACACGGCAATTATGGTGTTCATAAGATTAGGCATCCCAACTAATTCAAGTTAAGGCTCAGAAGGGAGCCAATAAGTGATATGTCCAAGGGATGTCTGAGAAAGGCCAACAGGATCACAAGACAAGCCACAGCAGCGTCTTGGACAGCTGGCTGGAAACACAGCATGGGTGGTAGTCACCAACAATCACTGTTGGCCACCATGGTGTACAAAGTGTGCCTGCAGTGTCAAGTCTACTAAAAATATTCAGTGAGTGGTGTCAGTGGCTCATAAACGAAGTCATGTCTGGCTGTTGGACCATAACTTCACAGACATATGACGTCTGCAAAGAGATGCCTAAGTCTTTGGGCCAGCTGATGGCACAGGTAGGAATAAGCACAGGTAGCTGCATGGAAGAGATGGCTTTTCCTCTGGTGTAGCTGTCCCAGTGGAAAACAATGGTGTAATGAAATCAATAAGCATCCAATCAGGATCACATTTTCAGGGCAGGTCACATGCTGTGACCCAGGAAACACCGGTCTAAGAAACTCAATGAGAACGAGAAACTCCTGCCTGGATTTTCTCAGGCTCCCTCTTCTGTGAAAAGCATGGCATTATTGGCAGTTAGTAAATAAAGCTCATTTGGGTTTTCTGGACAGTCTTCTAGAGATTTAATATATTACTTAACAAAAGAGCAAATTTGGAAAGGATACTGGATAGTGAAATTGGCCAATTCTATTCTATTCTGTATCTACACTAGTAATACAAATATGTACTGTTTTCATTGAGAGCAACTAGGAAGGGAAGTTTAACTCAGCACACAGCTGTTCACATCTAAGGCAAATCTTTTCCCTCCCTGAAATCAGCCTTGCTGGGTACCCTGGCCATGGTACGAGTTTCAGGACATGGATGGCCACAGTTTTCACAGAATCAGAATCACTACGGTTGGAAAAGACCTGTAGGATCATCAAGTCCAACCTGAAAAAAAAAAAAAAAAAGAAAAAAAAAGAAAAAAAAAAAGCCAACCACCACACAACAACAACAAGCCACAACACACCAAAAACCAACCCACCCAACACCACACAGCACCATGTCCATCAAGCTACATGCCACAATGCCACATCCACACGCTCCTTGAATACCTCCAGGGAGGGTGACTCTACCACCTCCCTGGGCAGCCTATTCCAATGTTTCACTACTCTCTCAGTAAAGAACTTTTTCCTAATATCCAGCCTGAACCTCCCCTGGCGCAACTTGAGGCCATTTCCTCTTGTCCTGTCACTCGTCACTTGGGAGAAGAGACCACACCCACCTCTGCAACCCCCTTTCAGGGAGTTGTAGAGAGCGATGAGGTCTCCCCTCAGCCTCCTCTTCTCCAGACTGAACAACCCCAGCTCCCTCAGCCACTCCTCATCAGACTTGTGCTCCAGACCCCTCACCAGCTTCGTCGCCCTTCTCTGGACACGCTCCAGCACCTCAATGTCCTTCTTGTAGTGAGGGGCCCAAAACTGAACACAGTATTCGAGGTGCGGCCTCACCAGAGCCGAGTACAGGGGCACGATCACCTCCCTACTCCTGCTGGGCACACTCTTTCTGATACAGGCCAGGATGGCACTGGCCTTCTTGGCCACCTAGGCACACTGCTGGCTCATCTTCAGCTGGCTGTCGACCAACACCCCCCCCAGGTCCTTTTCTGCGGGGCAGCTTTCCAGCCACTCGTCCCCAAGCCTGTAGCGTTGCATGGGGTTGTTGTGACCCAAGTGCAGGACCCGGCACTTGGCCTTATTGAACTTCATCCGGTTGGCCTCAGCCCATCGATCCAGCCTGTCCAGATCCCTCTGCAGAGCCTTCCTACCCTCAAGCACATCAACACTCCCTCCCAACTTGGTGTCGTCTGCAAACTTGCTGAGGGTGCACTCTATCCCCTCATCCAGATCATCAATAAAGACATTAAACAAGACCGGTCCCAAAACTGAGCCCTGGGGGACTCCGCTTGTGACCGGCCGCCAGCTGGATTTCACCCCATTCACTACAACTCTCTGGGCTCGGCCGTCCAGCCAGTTTTTTACCCAGCGAAGAGTGTACCTCTCTAAACCACGGGCCGCCAGCTTCTCTAGGAGAATACTGTGGGGAACAGTGTCAAAGGCTTTGCTGAAGTCCAGGTAGACAACATCAACAGCCTTCCCCTCATCCACTAGGCAGGTCACCTGGTCATAGAAGGAGATCAGGTTGGTCAAGCAGGACCTGCCTTTCATGAACCCGTGCTGGCTTGGCCTGATCCCTTGGTTATCCTGCACGTGTCCCGTGAGCGCCCTCAAGATGAACCTCTCCATAACCTTCCCCGGCACCGAGGTCAGGCTGACAGGCCTGTAGTTCCCCGGATCCTCCTTCCGACCATTCTTGTAGATGGGCGTCACGTTGGCAAGCCTCCAGTCATCCGGGACCTCCCCCGTTGACCAGGACTGTTGATAAATGATGGAGAGGGGCTTGGCAAGCTCCTCCGCCAGCTCCCTCAGCACCCTTGGGTGGATGCCATCAGGCCCCATAGACTTATGAGTGTCCAGGTGGCATAGCAGGTCGTTAACTGCTTCCTCCTGGATCATGGGGAGCCTATTTTGCTCTCCATCCCTGTCATCCAGCTCAGGGAGACGGATACCCTGAGGATACCTGGTGTGGCTGTTAAAGACTGAGGCGAAGAAGGCATTAAGTACCTCAGCCTTTTCCTTATCCTTCGTGACAATGTTCCCCGCTGCATCCAGTAGAGGATGGAGATCCTCCTCAGCTCTCTTTTTGTTGTTAATGTATTTATAGAAGCTTTTTTTGTTGTCCCTCACGACCGTGGCCAGGTTGAGCTCTAGCTGGGCTTTCACCTTCCTAATTCCCTCCCTGCATGACCTAACGAGGTCCTTGTATTCTTCTTCACTTGCCTGCCCCTTTTTCCAGAGGTGGTAAGTTCTCTTTTTTTCCCCGAGCCTCAGCATAAGCTCATTGTTCAGCCAGGCCGGCCGTCTTCCCCGACGGCTCTTCTTACGGCACATGGGCACTGCCTGCTCCTGCACCTTCAAGATTTCCTTCTTGAAGAAGGTCCAGCCTTCCTGGGCCCCTTTGCCCTTCAGGACCATCTCCCAAGGGACCCTCCCAACCAGTGTCCTGAACAGGGCAAAGTCTGCCCTCCGGAAGTCCATGGTAGCGGTATTGCTCACCCGCCTCCTTACTTGGCTAAAAATTGAAAACTCTATCATTTCATGGTCGCTAAGCCCAAGACGGCCTCCGACCTTCACTTCTCCCACCAGACCCTCTCTGTTCATAAACAGCAGGTCAAGCAGGGCACCTTCCCTTGTAGGCTCGCTTACCAGCTGCGTCAGGAAGTTTTGCTCCACGGAGGACAGCAGTGATGTCCCAGGGGTGATCAGACCATTGTGCAAAGCCCCAAAGCCACCTTCTGATATGATATCCAGGAACAGACACGCTCATCCAGCTGCCATCCACTTCTTTGTCACTCCCTGGTTCAAAACACCTTCCTCTCCCTTCATTAACTCCAAATCCACAGATCGTCTACTCCACTTGGCTTCCAAGTTTTACTCTTGGGGAGCAAATTTCCAGCTGCCTCTGTAGAGACTGAAAAAGTCTTGTTCCTTCAGTGGAGGATGATGTTTGTGCCCCTGCTCCATTGCAATGAAAAGTCACATAGGGTCAGCTCTAACCATGTTGCTTGCAAGTATCTGGTCTTGCATTGACTTCCCAGGCTGAATTTTGCCAATTCAGCAGCTAGGATCTTGTTGTGATTTGACTTAATAAATTAAGGAGCATTTTAGTACAGGGGATCTCCCCGGCATTTATTCAGTGAGAACAGATTAAATCAATCCATAGCATTATGTGCAAAGGTATGACTGAAGGTCAGTACAGCCCAGGAGTGCAACATAGAAACTTCTGCAGGACCTGCTTGCCTTGGGATTCCCCCTGGTCAGAGGCAAGGTGTCACCAGAAAGAAAAGCACATGAACAGGGAGGTGGCAGGGAAAGAATGGGTGACACCATCACAAAAGATACAGTTCTGTCAAAGATCCCATTTGGTTGAATTAAGCACGACACAAAATGAATTCACTGTTTGCAAACTGAGGATGTTTGTGTCCCAAGGCATCCTTTGGGTGGGAATACATAGTAATGGCCAGCAACACTGAGGTCCCACCATCAGTAAATCCCTAAGTGTGAGGAGGATAAACACATTAAGGATGCAAAGTGCTCAGATGTTAGCAAAATAAATGTGGAGGTGTTTTGGACTGCAAGGCTGACCGGACAGGAGGGGAAATTACCATGGCTGTAGCAGGAATCATGTCAAGAAGGACACAGAGGTTAAGTGGATACTCAGGCTTTGGTGTTGCCTCCCAGGCTTCAGCATTTCTATAAATGGTTCATTTAATAAATAGGCCATTTAGTTTTGTAAACATGGAGTCCCTTCATACTGTATTCCAGCAGGTGGTACATGAAACACGGTGGCAGGAGGCAGCATCGCCAGACTTGCAGTATGGGAAAGACTAATTAACAGGCAAACAACCCAGCGTCCAGAACGTGAATCTGAACAGGCAGCATGGAGAGATTAAGGCAGCCAGGAGCACAAGCTTGCCAGGGAGAAGAGCCCCCATACAGGCATGGGAAGAAGAACTGAGGCCAACTGCAGAGGTGAACATGGCTGATAACAATGTGTAAGAAAATAATATACATTTTTATCACTGCATTGTTGGGAACAAAATCGTACAAGAAGTGAATAGGAGTGGTGCCAATGATAACTTCCCAAAACATAGCTATTTGATGATTTTGACACCCAAAGAAAAAATGGGTGAGTTGACTAGACAATCTCCTGAGGTCCCTTGCAACCTCAAATACTCTGTGATTCTGTGAAATGCCTGTAGTGGAGAAGGTTGTGTCCATGAAATGCAGTCAAACCTGTGTAGTCCAAAGCCAAAGGGGAATGTGGGCTCAAGAAATCACTTGAAAAGCAATGAGCAGGCAGCCTTGTTTGTAAAGACAGTCAAAAGTCTGATAGCAAAGACAAAATGCAAAGAAATTCCCCAAACTTGCTTCCCACAGGGAATTAGACAACCGCTCAGCACGAAGGCAGGCCAAGAAGCAAGACTCTCCTTCCCGTCGAGGCTGGTTCCTTGCAACGTGGCTGCAGAACATGGACAGTCCACAGAGGCAGGTAAGAGAAAGCCAAACCAGCCAGGTTTGCATTAGTAACCTCTGGCCCCTGCGAGCCAGCAATCATTTGCAAACGGGAAAATAAAAATACGAAAAATACAAAAAAGGAAGGTGTAACAGCCCATGCGGAGCATGGAGGAAGTCAAGTTGTAGAAAGAGGAGGCATCCTGAGGCTGTTTGTCTGCCTGAGGCTGGAGAGCTGTGTTCACTCCTCACTGCCCTGAAAAGGATGCGTTTAGAGACAAAACCATGTCATTTCAGAAGTATTAAGTCTTTCGTCACGCTGGTGCTCAGGGCAGACCAGGCAGTGGCCCTTGGTCTATGCATGCTAGCAAGAGCAGGCGAAGGCAGCATCTCCACAAGCCTTGCAGGCAGGAGAAGGTGGATGACTCCTCTCTGCTCTGCCTCCTGTAACGATGTAAAGAGTGGGAGGCAGAACGACCTACTTGTATCATGCCCTGAGTGCCTCATTTTGCTCCAGCCAAGGCATCTCCAAGCACTGCTCTTCCTGAGGCTCCTGTTCTGTCTATTTACACTGTCTAAAAGGATTGCGTTGCTCCCCACTTCCATCCCCTCCTGTCCCCCACCCATTCCCTTGACTCATCTGGAGCTTGGAGGGCTGCAAAGGCACTTTGAGAGATGCAATGGGAACAGACAGCAGAAGCTGGACTGCTCACAAGCCCCAGTTTTGCCATGGGAGAAGATGTGGTGGAGAAGTATCCCTTGATGTTGAGCCGCCCATCAGCTCCCCATGAAACAGGGAGCTGGGTGTCCTCCCCTTGATCGCGGATGTAAATCCACTGGTATGATTAGTGTTCCTCCAGATTTAAGGCAGGATTATTGAAATCATCCTCTCCTCTCTCCCCACACAGAAAGATGGGAGGAGCTGGGCTTTTGGGGATAGGGCTTTTTTTTTTGGTGTGGGTATTTATTTATTTGCCTGCTTAGCCAAAATTATACGAGGGATGAGCTTTTCAAAAGCTCTCAGAATCAGCAGCACTCTGCTCCCTCATTGATTTTGGAGGTATAACCCCTGTTGACTTCAATGGGAGCTCAGATAGCCCAGCACTGAAGTGCTTTGGAAAATCCGGCCCTAAAAGCATAAATTCCATTAATCTTTTTTTTCAAGATTTTGATAAAAACTGTTGCCGCGCACATTATCACAGGCTTTCGGCACAGCTCCTGCAAAGCCAAAGACATTTTCACTGCATCTTTTGAGGCAGTCATAAAGAACCTACTGTCTGCGTTACTGAGCTCTTGTAGATATTTCTTTGTCCTTTACTTGCGGCTGTAGCGTAACAGTTGTGACAGATTTCATTTAAGGTCCTTTATTTACAGCTACGATGCACTCTCATTTAATCAGCCCTGTCCATCCTGCTTCGCACATTATATGTGTCTAACCGTACTCTGGCTGGTTTGCTGGTCTGCTGCTAAGAAGAGGACAGGAGACACAAGGAGCAAAACCTCGAATTAGAGAGCTAATGACATTTTCCCTCTCCCATGGGTGAATAGTGGGTGTCACATTGTCTTCCCTGCTGTTGAGTTTTCCCTGGACACTCACACAGAAATTGCTAGGCAGACTGCAAGGGTGGGTAGACCCCGTCAGAATAACATGTAGTCTTGAGTCCTGTTGCTGAACACATCTCTCTGGCACTGGCCCCTGACTCCCCTAGTCAAAGTGACCAAAGACGGTGGGATGCCGCAGACTGACCTGCAGTGGGCATCTCCCCCAGTGAGCGGGCAACGCTCCCCTGGTCACCCAGGATCTGAGCGGTGAAGATGACCTTCCGAACGTGAAACACCGGCAGCTGCAGCCGGACGATGCCCTGGAGCATGTTGTTGCTGGCGCTCTGGTGGCATCTCACCCCTGCCTGTACGGGAAGACAGGTCTGGCCAGCGTAAAGCACAGAGCTCCTGGATCACTTGGCATTCTCCTGAACCAGGTGGCCAGGTAATGCAGGATGCCCAAGTTAGTCTCACCTTGTAGGTGGTCTGATCATGACCCCGTTGACTGTGATCTAGCAAAACTCCTGTACGTACTCTGAACCAAAGGGACACTTCAAGTGTTTGAACTTGGGCCTTGGATTAAACTTCTGGCGTGTCGCAGTATCCACAAACTCAACCGTTTGGGATTGGTGCTTGACGTTCAACATACCTGCAACTGCTTCTGGAAGCTGCCCTGGCTTAGGAAGGTGAAATGGAGATGCTGTTCAAGCTTTGTCCACTTTTTGTCCACTAAGACAAGGTCTTGTCAAGCGACATGCCAGATGTGTCTGCACTTCAGGACACATGCTGGTAGAGGGGCCACAGCATCAGCCTCCCCAGCCACCAGCTGCACTACAGCTTCTCCTCCACCCTAAAGCCACCAGCTTTGAAGTTTGGCCAGTCCTACACCAGTTCATGGGACAGCAGAAAAGCTCTGGCTGTGGGTTGTAGATGTGTGAGGTACAGAACTTCAGTGCAGAGGGAGTACCAGGACAGAGACCAACATATGCAACTCTGCTTGTAATAGCTCACACGGAGATGCGAAAATGGATAGTTCTGTCTAAAGCTTGATCCAAAGTAACTTTGGCAAAGCTAGTTCACCATCTTTGTGACTTAACCCCCTTTCTCTCCAACACACAGCTCAAATCTCCACATCATCTGAGCAAGCAAATCAAGCTATAATGAAAAATACAAGAAAAAACAGTGTGTTCCATTGTGAGTGGGGTCACAGAGTTAGACCATCCTTCCTGTCCACAACCACCTTGTGCTGTAAAGTTCCTAGAGGTCCCCAAGGAAGAGCATCCGTGAGAGGTGGGTTCCCATCACAGCAAGCTAAGCTTGGCTCCTGGGAAAAGAGCTGTGGCCTCCTCACCACCTTGGCATTCTCCATCCTCAAACCACTGCCCCTTAACTCAGGGAGCATGGCTCCTCTTCTTGCTGCAGACCTGGCTGAGAAAGCCTGGCTAGTATCTTCACATTAGCATCATTACCATAATCGTTCCCTTAGGGAGCACATCAAGAGAAAGCTAATGTGAAGAGATGGGCCTCACCATCATCTGTTCCAAAAGTGACAAAGATCCCTGGTCATCCTAATCTCTTGAGGATTGAGTCCCACAGCCGAAGGGCAGCTATGCAAAAGGTCTGACCTCGCTGCACTTGAGAAGTTCACCAGAGGCCTTGTTAGCGCCAGTTTCCCTGGGGAGCTGAGCTGTCTCCGTTGGTCACATCATGGGGGCAGGAGACAGATGATTGTACAGACAGTTTCCCCTCCCTGACTTCATATACTTTGTATTTCACCAATCCGGGTGCCTTCCCACTGCCCCAAAGCTCCCTGTGTACCACAGCTCCTGCCATTTGTTCAGAGCAAAACCTGGATGGGGTTTCAAACCATGAAGAAGCACTTTCCTCTTTGGTCTTCCACCTTCGAAGCACCACCCCAGCACTACCCCTGCTCTGTGCTAACTCCAAAAATGCACCTAGGAAACACTTGGGCCAATGCTATTGGCCCCAAATCACGTCCTGGCACTGTCTAATTCATCCATACAGCCGTAATCTGGAGGTGACTCACTGAAATGATGGAGTAGTTGATATCTCAAGCCACTTTCTGGCACTTTTAAGACTTAGGTCTGATGTACCCTGGCCACGTGACTGCTGGGGTACACGTGTGGACTCGTTGGTTTTATACCGTGGTCATTGGAGGCCAGGAGGTCTGAAGGAGGTCGAGGCCAGGAGGTCTGAAGACCACAGGACTGGAAGACAGCATCTGATTCACGGAGCACCTCAGGGTGGCAAAGTGAAGTACCTTAAAGGGATGTTACAACATAGAAACCACATTTTACACCATCTGGATAGCTTGCAGGAGTTCCGTGGAAGCAAAAGAAAGTCCTAATAATTTAGGAAGATCACTTGCTACCAGGCTGAAAACCAGAGGTGGGTTGCTTTGTGTCTGCTTGTTTTCCTATCATTGATGCCCCACAGTCCCACACTCAGAGAAATTTTCACCTCTCTCTTCTTTTCCCTGTCTTTTTCTGATAGCAGAGTGATTTTCTTTATGCTGCTCTCGACCTGGAAACCTCTGTGACAGAGCAGTGGGTTCTGTGCTCAAGCACTCCAAATTAATTACTGACAGGACCTCTTCTTTCTCCATGAATAAATCAGGACTTTGCTTGCAGTCTCCTTTGGCACTGTTCAAAAAGCCCCTTCCTGCACCCAGGCAGGAATTTGTTTAATTCTTGCCAGTGGGGAATTTTTCCAACAAACAATATTATGATCACATCAAGCTGAAGAAAGCAACATGAAAGGGAAGACCCACTCCCCATGGTGGTTTGGCACACTCCTGCGGTAGATGATGGAGACCACAGGGTCTCTCTGCCAAGGTCCAAGCTGTTGCCTCACTCACCAACACGACATCTGATGCAGGGTCAAAGAAAAGAGGGGTTCAGCATTGTCGCTTCTAGTTCTGCAAGCTAAATATTCCCCAGAAAATCTGCCCCTCAGATATACACCCTGTGCACCTGATGCTTTGGTTTTCTAGAATGATGCCTATACACAGTAGGTGAATTAGCACTGACCCAAACAAGTCCCCAGACAAGTCCATCAGAGCTTAGATACTCCAGGGTCCTTTGCTCAGGCAGCTTATACCAGCTACCCAACATTGCTACTAAATTGGCTCCTTTTTTTTTTTTTTTTAAATTTTTTCACCTATATTGATTCTTAGGATAAGTAGATTTGTTCATGCACCTGGGATGAAATTTCATGCTTGTTTCACATTTAAAAGTTCTTCAGCTATAGAAAAAAAAATATCAGCAAAAATACAGAAAAGCTAAATTAGTGATTCATTAACTTGTACACCAAGTGGTAAAAGAATTGGTATACGATCAGCACTACGCCCAGAATGGAGCTCTCCCAACCCCTTCTCCTAGTCAGACTACCGATCTATGAAATTTTCTCTGCAGATTTATTTTCAGGGGAAAAAATCACTCTGATTACAGCAGGAAGAGAGTTTAGAGTAGAAGAGCTATTTCCCAGCGGTGCTGGGGGCTCTCACAGTATATCACATCACTGCAACTTAAAATATTACTGTGCATCATCTGAGACTTGGTTATTGCTCACATGTGTTTTTCTACTCGGAGGCAGGTATTGCTATTGCTATATTGTTATCCTCCTCTCTGATCTGTAAAATTAAGCTGAATTCCTTTGCATTTTCTACAGGCTTGCCTGCCTATCCATTTGGTTACCATAGCTCAGCTGATTTGTGCTAATTTCTCAACCTGGTTTTGTGGCAGGGTCCCAAGTGGATTGAACTAATTTGAAATAAGGCGTGTCTGATTCTGGAATAAGAGCATCAACACAGGGAATTAATTATGAACCACTAAAGTCAAGTACATAGTCCAGAAGAAGTCCTTGGATAGATGAGGCTTAAGGCCATCCCTAATTTTTCTCAAAAACAGATTTTTTTTTCTTGGTCTCTCTCTTGATGTGTCTATCGGGAAATATTCACACAGATATTTTGCCTTCACCTCATTTCAACCCCTGATCCCTCAAGATCAGCTCTGTGAATGGGATGCTCAGTGTGCAAAGTCCTTCATACACTTAGGGCTTGATCTTGGCCTTTAAGTCACTAGGCTTATTTTATCTAAAACAAGTTACTCAGATCATAGTCCCCACCAAATCAGAGTTCAGCCAAAGAAATACAGACTTCCTCAAGCTTTTGTAAAGACTGACTGTATTGAAGCACCCTGAAAAACGGAACGGCACCAGTGGAAAGCATGATTTTCAAATCCAGTGAATTATTCTGCATTCAATCCCCCATGCATACACCCTCTGACAGTATTATTTTTGTTTATTTAATTTCATTTTGAGTCTAATAGGGGCCATTTGTTCAGAATATGTGTATCAGGGGTTTTAAATCACCTGCCTTAGAAGACATTCAGACAGACTTTCTGCCATGACCCCATGTAAATTCAACCTCTTAAGCCTCCACTAAAGTTCAATTGTCTTTAATTACCCTGGATATGGAGTCTTTAATTACCCTGGATACAGAGGAAATGGCCTCAAGTTGCGCCAGGGGAGGTTCAGACTGGATATTAGGAAAAATTTCTTTACTGAGAGAGTGGTGACACACTGGAATAAGCTGCCCAGGGAAGTGGTGGAGTCACCATCCCTGGAGGTGTTGAAGGAATGTGTGGACATGGCATTGTGGGACATGGTTTAATGGGCATGGTGGTGTTTTTTTGGTCGATGGTTGGACTTGATGATCTTACAGGTCTTTTCCAACCTTAGTGATTCTGTGATTCTGTGATTCTGTGACTCTCCACCTGCAAAAAACCTCGAGTGGGACTACACCAAGATGGGAAGCATCAGTAGCCTCCACCTTCAGCTATAGCTACCCACACCAGGAGGGATGGGGACCTCTGAGCTTTTAGCTCCCTTCTCCAGCGTGGGAGGTCCCCAGGTGACCAGAGCATCTTGAGAAGATCAGTGAACTGATCATTTATCTCAAAGCACAACTAATCTCCGAGCCCTCTCCCTTCCTCACCCATCCTCCAAACGCAGCCGATGGTCCCCTCATTAGCTACAAGCCTTGCTGGGCTCTGGGTGCAAACACTGCCCTGTTACAGCAACCTCCTGTGCTGGCCCCACTGAAGAGTTTTAGCCTTGCAGCAGTGTAAGCAGGTGAAATTTAAACCTGAGAAGCTTTCTTGGCATGAGAACACTGAATTGTGGGTATGCTGGCTTACAGAAACTACCCTTTTATCCTGGAAAGTCTCAGCAGCCTTGTTAGAGACCATGATAGAGGCATGGTAATTCTGTTCAGTTTGTCATTTATTTGCTCAAATTGTTTTCAGTTAGAGACGAAGTGCATGGGCAATTCCGAACTGCAATATAACCATGACAAAGTGAGGATAAATACTAAACTTAGTTTGACTGGAGAGATTTGTAGAGCCACCAAGAATGATGCTGTAACATACAAATATGGTGAAGACATCCTTAGAAAAATCCATGCGAACAGTAGATAAAATAAGGGGACTATATTGGGCAGATTCTTTGGAGATCTCCCAGAGGTAAGGTGAGGTTTCTGGCCTCTGTCAGACTACAGAGTCTGTGGTAAAGTCAACGGACTGAATTATTGCTTTGATTTTAGCAGTAAGGAAGGGTAATTCTGTGTCTTGATTGCTGCTTGAGTAAACCTGTGATTCCCTGTAATGGTTCTGTTGTGACTAGTCATAAATAAACCTAACAAAAGTAACAGTTAATTGGGCCTTAATGCGATCTGATGGCCAACATCTATCTCTGCAGATAGTCACGATGCTACGAAGTGCAATAGGGCAGGATGCAGTGATTGCTGTGCCTGGGCGTATGTAAAGAAGATGCTCACTCGCCCACTCTCTTCTCCTTTCAAATGTTTGACACCCCCCAAACATCATGGATATATCACAAGATGGGAAGGCTGAGGGAGATGCTGTGATTTTGAAGCAAGGGGCTGCCAGTAGCAGTGCTCATCTCGCAAGATGTCCTATCCAGGCAGCGGACATCCAGCTCCCCCGGACTGTATTTGCTCAAGAGATGCATCCGCTCCTGAGGTGAGAAGATCCAGAAGGTGATGGGGAAGATGGGGAAGATTTTGGGTAGATGCACTTGTCTGAAGAAGAAGAACTGAAAACCTCTGGCCAATATCAACCAGAGCTTTGCCCCAAATTGGGTGGGGCTGGGATGACTCTCCATTGGCTTACTGGTGCAGCTGGAGCTCCTGGCACCTAACAGCAATGACAGACTTGATGGTGGTCACTGCAGAGCTGCGCCAGCATGGGAAAATGTCACCCATCTCTATACGGGAAGGGGCTAAAAAGAAGGTCTCCCCAGGAGCCATCATCTCTGCAGGCATAAGGTCTGGCATGCATCTTATCTGCTGCTGGATGTGTCTCCTTGCCTGCCACAGCCTTTGGGATTAACCCTGGGGATTGTGCACACCCCTTTGGGAAGCAGGTGATAGGCTTTGCCCAGCATAAGCCTCAATTTTACAACCCAAACAGAGGGTGATAGTGTGAAGATCTCAAAAGAGGATTTTCCTTTTTTTCCAGAGTAAATGCCACTCATTTTCCTGGAGCTCATCGAAAATCAAGCCATTTTCAGGCACACAGCCTGTATTTTCTGTATTTTCTACCTGCCCCTCTACATACAATTCTGGGTGCAAATCTGACATACCCCAAGCATGCATGGGGACTGTCTGTGAGGCTGCAAGGACATCCCTGTGAGTGCCCAGCTCCTGTTCCCAGGATCCCCACATGCTCTCCATGAGGGCTGGGTTTCGATGATGTCATTTCAGGGAGGAAGGGGCTGTGAAGTCAGCTTTTCAGCTGCAGCTCTCCTGCATGCACACACACTCACACTTGGGGACTTCCAGATGTCTTCTGCATCCCCCCAACACAAAGTAGGGCCAGCTTGGATATTAGATTAAGTTAGCAGAGGATTTCCCTCGTTGCAGCCCGTGCCCACTGCCTGTCATCCTTTTATTGGGCATCTCTGAGAAAAGCATGTTTTGATCTCCATGCCCCCCGCTTGTTAGTAGAAGATAGCAATTCAATCGCCCATCACCTTCTCCTCCCTGGGCTGAGCGCACCTGGCTTCCCCAGTTCCCCGTCGCAGGTCAGGTACGAGTAGATGGAGGACACTTCTCTGCCATGAATCCACGGTAAGTCACCTCACTCCCTCTGTGACTCAGTTTCCCCTCATTTTCTCTAGCAACCTTCTCAATATCCACACAGAGCAGCCATTGTCACCCATCTGTGCAGTCTACAGCCACTTTCCACCCAGGGGCTCCAAACACCTCCTGGTCTCCTTGAGAAACTTCACACCTCCAGGTGACTGCATAGCATACATGGACTTGCTTTTCTCAAGCCTGCGTCACCGTCCCACCTCAACACAACCCACCGGCCTCCAATGGTTGAAGGACAATGACCCAGGACAAGGCCATGACCCTAAGCAACACCACCAGGCACTGCTCTAATACAAAGCTGAAGACACCAGAAATCAGGAGGGCATTCAGTAGACTTAGATGAAAATTCCTGGAAATAGAGAAATCCTGATTTTGGCTGTGAATTCTCCTACTCTAAGAACTCTGCGAACTTTGGTTTCTCCTCCATCCTGTAACCCCCCTGTCTTTTTTAAGAACCAAAAGACTGATGGAGCTTAAAAAGACAAATTACCTGATCTGCATATTCAATGAAGCTCAAATGCTTCATAAATGCGACATGAGTTTTAACAGTATTTAATGGTATGCATTAATTAATAATTCTTTAAAGATGTCAAGCATTTGTAGATTTAAAAACTTTATAACTTTCAATAAATTCAGTGGGGCTTAATGAATTCCCCCAAATTTATACAGCTTCTGAAACACGCGCCATATCAAATAAATCCAATAATGTATGCAGTTTTAAGAGAAAGGAAGAAAGAAAAGAAGGAAGGAAAAAAGAAAAAGGGTGGCAAAAAAGAGACTATTTATTAAGTCTTGATTTAATGGGAAATAAAAGTGTTAAATCACTTCAGCATTTTATTATGTTACTTGATTGATTTTTTGAGCGGGTCTGTGAAAGAACTCTTGATGCAATGAGGGGTGGGGAGCTCACAGGCTGAGCAAGTCACTGGCTGAACAAGCACCCTCTGCGAAAAATTTCGGGTCACCCCTTTTAATGTGGGTGGGGTGAAACAGTCCAAAATGGGGGTTCATCCCCAAGGAAGCGATAGAGACCCAAAATGGTCAAACTGCATCCTAGGAGGCCATGGGGCCAGGGCAGACACCAATTAACACCGAGCTGACCTGGGATGTTTTGATTATCCAAAAAAAAATATCCAAAAGGTTAAAATCCAACTTGTCAAATGATTTTCCACAAACAGAAAGGTTGTTCTGAAGAACAAATAGGTACAGGATCTCAACTTCCTTCTCCCAGTCCAAGAAGAGCCAAATAAGAGCTGAGATATTAACATTTGTTGCTGGACAGAGTCTGATTTTTCTGCCATTTCTGGAAATTTTAGTAATTCAGAAGACGGCCTCTTTACGTCTCATTTACCACTGTGAACTTAATTAGTTGTATTATGATAGTAGTTGCCTTCCCCTCCTTAGAAAAGGGATACACAGCTTGGGTCAGTCCTCCCCAGATGATTTATGGTTATTAGCAGAAGAGTTTCATTTACATCCTCCCTTAGCACAGAAGCACCGGAGATCTCAGTCTAGGTCCTACAAAGGGTTGTCTTCTAGCTCTGATCAGGAGTAGTGCACTGCGGTGATGGGAAAGCGGTGAATCATGTGAAATGGTGTCAGACTCTAGAAGAAAATCCCAAATCCCATGTCCTGGCGTTGTGCCTCAGCCTCAAGACTGCTACTCTTCATCAAGCTCTGGAGGTCGCTACGGCTGGTGAGATTTCATTTTCCAACCGGGTGGCTGTCCACAGGCAAGGATCACATTGTAAAATCTGTTGTTTCACTGGAAAATGTTCCCATCTTGCAAAATATTTGAAATCTTTAATCAAAGTAGGAGACTTCCTTTTTTGATTTTTCATTGCATTAGGATTATTAACTTCCCAAACATTGCTTTTATTTTACAGGATGAGGTTTTGACTTTTTGGAATCAGAAGGCTGCAATAATAGCAGCAAAATGAGGCCTGTATATCAATTAATATACATGTATGTATATGTACTTATATACACCTATGTCTCTACATACGTCTGGATCTGCATCCAAATTTGTATCCATATCCACACAGCTATGCATGCATACACACACACACACACACACTCTAATATATAACTTTGCTAGTATTATTTCTGAAGCAAACTATTTCAGAAATCCAATTGCACAAGCATATCCTAAAGGTCAACTTCTTACATCCATTTGGTACGAACACAAAGTCTGGATATTCCAATTTCCACCCCCACCTTTGGTAATTACATATTTCAGACAAGCTCTTTGCACAGAGGAAAGTAAAATGAGAGGCAGGGGCAGGGCTGAAAGCAGAGCAGGGGAAGGAAAGAACATAACTCATCCTCGCGGGCGAGACATGCGTACAAACAGACTGGGATTTGTCCTAAAAAAACTTCCCGAGCTCACGTCGGAAGAGAGACAAGAGGGACCGTAAAACCAATGAGTTTAGAGAGGGGAATGAGCCTTTGCTCTGGCTTGTTCAGGGAGTTATTGATTCTCCCATGCATCTCACCAGCCTTCTAGTTGAGATCACTCATCCCACTCCTACAGCATATTGGATATATAAATCTCAGGGGTCGGTCACTGAAATGCTGCCCCTGCCTTCACAAAGGCCACTTTGCAACGGATGAGCATGTCATGCCGCAGGGCACGTTGGCTGCTCTTAGATGGAATCACGGGGGCACACGCAGCCACCACAGGTTTGATAGAGGGTTGGCGTTGCCTTTTCTTAGTCATAATCACCTTGTGGCAGAATCAAAATGGCACAAAAATCAGAGCAGAGGCCCCAGAAAAAAATGTGATGGTGTTAATATAGGTCAGGATCTTCCCACAGATTGACCAGTGGGGACATGCCTGTGGTCCCTTGAGGTCTTCCCCAATGAGTTTGCATGCCTAGGAAGATGTCATGAAGAACTAGCTGGATTTGCAGCCCACAGTAAGATCTTATGCAAAAACCAAGGGCTCACCCAAAAAGCAGCACCCCTGAGAAGGTTTAAGACACAGCGTGTCTCTGGAGAGAAATGTGTGAAAGCAGGTTTGGGAAGAGCCCATAGCAAGCTCTTGTTGCTGTTCAAGGGCCCGATTCACACCACAGGCTCCGGGACAGACTCTGTTATAAGCATTCAGGGGCACCCACATGAAAGCTGGGGGTTACTGTAATCCACATGCATCTTCTTCTTCCCACTGTCCTCTGAGAGACTCACAGAAGAGATAGGCATCAAACCAAAGGTCCATCTAGAGGTCTCTTCTCTCTGGAGGTGACCGGTAACAGCTTCCTAGGGAAGCTTTACAAGGTGACCTTCTCCTGTACCCACGAGAAACTCCAAATCAGCATTTTGGGGACCCTCTAATGTATAGGCTGCATTGGCATCCACCGATGGATGTGCCCTCCATGGACGTCTGCTCTCTGTTCAAAGAGACTTCCAGTCCCAACAGCCACAGCACCCTGCAGCACCAAATGCCACCAAAAATAATGCCCTGCACTACCACGTGCTTTTTTAAGGCTTGCTCCTGATCATTTCACTGATTGCCCCTGGGCCTTACACTTTGAACCGTCATGATTTTAGAGAACAGTCTCAGGCAACTATACTCCCTTTGTTCCTTGAAGTCATTTATCCTAAAGGGAACTGAGTCTTCAGGAGGCACCTGGTCCACAGCCCCAGGCTGTGAGCCCCAAATCAGACACGAGTCCTAGTCCCAGATTAGCTACTGACCTAAAGAGTGTTGCTTTCCTTGTGTGACCCGTATCCTTCAGGACAGGGATTATAACGTGTGCTTCTGTCTCTAAAAATGTAGTGCAGCAGGGCTCCAACCTCAGCCTCTGCAGGCTCCTGTCATGCAAACCAAACCTCAGTGGATGCCTCTCAGGTTTACCATCCCTGGTAATGAGGAGGACACCTATGCCCTCTTTAAAGCAGGCACAGACCGCATTTAGGTTCATTCTTGATGTTCTTCACCAAGCATTTCTCATTTTCAGTAACTCATGTGGTGACTTGCCCACGCTCTCCACCAAGCCGTGCCCAACATCACGCACCCTGGGGACAAAATGGGCCACTCCATATTTCCAGTACAAAGTGCCCTCCTGCATTCTGAAATCTCTCCTTTTGCTCCCCTCATTTTATCCCCATTCCTGCTCATCGTTGTGGACAACAAAAAAGGAGCAAAGGTGCTCCAGAGCCCGTATGGCAAACCAGTGGACAGGCTGCCCAGGGAGGTGGTGGAGTCACCATCACTGGGGGTGTTCAAAAAACATGTAGACATGGTGCTATGGGACATGGTTTAGTGGGCATGGTGGTGTTGGGTTGATGGTTGGACTTGATGATCTTACAGGTCTTTTCCGACCTTAGTGATTCTGTGATTCTGTGCCTGTCCGATACAACAGCCAGGATGCTATCGCTGCCCACCACGGCTTCAGCAGGACCCCTTTTCCAGCAGGCAGTGGGGATGCTCAGCCCCTGTGATGGGACTTGGAGGGTACGCTGCCATCCGTATGGAGATTTGCACCGAGGGTGCATGTTGCCGACGTGCTGCTGCCTGTGCTTGGCCAAGGGAAGCCGGCCGTGCCTCTGGCTCACTCCCATTGCTCTCTTGCTAATGCGGATCACCTGCTTGGACTGGTGGCATCCTAGGAACTTCCTGGCTATCAGCTTTACCGGGCAGGCTGAGTTAGGAGACAAACAGAGGAAGCAAGTCTATAATTGCAACAGAGGGGAAAGCTGCAGGGGAGTTTGTCTCTGAATGACAAAACAGGAGCTGTGAAAGCAAGAAGAGGCTGAGGGAAAAGGGATGAAGCGTAGCTTGATCTGCTTCATTGCATGGGCTACAGCCAAGCACCTTGGAGAAGGGGGAGGCAGGTCTCACTCCTCCCCCCTGACCTGACACAGCAGTACCAAAGCACTTTGCTGTGGCCACCCGCTCGCTGGACCTGGCCATGCAAATTGGACCTGGACTTGAACTGTTATTCAAGATCTTGCCAAGGCCAGAGCACCCTGATGGATTGTTGTGGCATTGAAAAACAACCACTAAAGCAATGCTATAGTAATGCTTAGGGCTGCTGACCAAGGCTGGGACAGAGAGGAGATAGTCTCGAAGTGATGTGTTCTTCTGCATCTACAAGCACTGGGAAATAAAGCCACAGAGCAGTGACGCAATTTGCTCAGTGCTCCTCTGGCTTGGATGATGCTACCCTCAAGGAAATCAGCTTTCCAGGGACGTGCAAGAAAGGACAGTACTCTCCCATGAAAACACAGAAGCGATGCTCCTAGAAACACTGAGAACGTCATCTACCAACTGCAGCTGGGAGAAGCCAGACACCAGACTGGCTGATTTTGGGTTGCTTGTCTTGCCTAAATTAAAAGGGACCACCCAAGGAAACACAACTGGTTGGAGGCACCTAGGAAAGGAAAACTTGAAAAGCTTTTGGGAAAGAGATTAAAATTTTCCTACAGAGCCTTTTTCTGCCCTGTGTTTCCAGCCTTGCTTGAAGGCTTGGGTACTCGTTGTTCTGAAGCTGGGGCGATAAAAAAGTCTGTGGCCTTTTTGGATAATATAATAAAGACTTAGATGCTTTTCGGACGTCAGCTGCTGCTAGTAATCAGCGCTTCCCAGCTGCTGAGTCACAAATAGCTTGAAAAATATTTCCAATCCTTGCTCTCCTGAGAGCTAATCCCAGAACGGGCAGTCTCAAAAAAAAAAAAAAAAAAAAATCCCCAAATTACCAGAATGGCCCCAGAAATTTCTTTTAAGGGGATTAGTTAGATGTCAGTTCTGGATTGTCTTTAGCTCGTTGCTTTCTCCTCCATGTTCCCAACTCCTCTCTTTTCCCTGGACATCCCCACATGGTTGGAAAAGGTGATTCTTCTGTCCCTCATCCTGTCCTTGTGCTGATGACAAATGTGGCTCCAACCTCCGAACCAGCCCCATCCCCAACGTCTCGGGACCTGCTCTCCTCCTGGCATGGGCTCTGCCCTTCTGCTCCCTCCTCATACCTGCCCTGTCCTCTCTCAATGCCTGTCCCTGCCAGAAGATCAGGTAATGAAATGTTTCACTAAGCAACAAAGAGATTTTTTGCTGTTTTTTTTCCCCCCATTTTTCAGGAAGAACAGAGATGTTTCTGGGATGGGTTGTCCACAAATTTTTCAAGTCACACTTCAAATCAAACATAAAGCCTTGGCACGGCTGTCTGCAAGAGATCCTACCCTGCTGTCCAAAGGGCTCCTCTAAGTTTGTCTTAAGCTTGTTCAAAATTGGTTTAGCAGTATTATTAAGAAGAAACAGAAGAAATAACCAGCTCCTTTATGACACTTTTTTTAAGTGAATGACAAGCACGCTGCAAGAGTCGTCATCATTAATTAAGCAGAAAAAAGGCCAGCTGAAGCCAACATGAGCATGTCCATGCAGCTGTTTGCATAATTTTAAATAAATAAATATATATATGTATATATTTTAGAGTTCCTTCTCCAGCTCTGGCCCTAAACCCACTTCCACACTACAAATCTTCACTCAACAAAGTAGGGTGGTTGCACCTGAGCTGCCTGTTGGGGGTGGTCTCTGGGTTGGGCTGGGATAACTCCCAAACTCAATCCAGCGACGGCTTGGGTTGGTCCTCTTTGGCCAGGTGAAAGCTGTGTCAGCAACCATGACATCATTTTAGTAGTGTGGATGATTGAGTTTCCTTGCACCTTTTAATTTGCTCATGTAGGTGAGGCTGAAGCTGATCTCCATCTTTCATGTAGGGTGTGAGATGCCAGAAGCACTTCAGACCACCACAGCCCCATGTTGTTACGGTGGAAACCACACCTAAGCAGCTTGGTCCCAATTAATGTCTGGTATGACTGCATAGGTTGGTGTTGGAAACCACATGTCTGGAATTGCACGGCCCCAGTTAGGTTGAGGCTGCCCTAAGGCTGGGAAAATGGGAGACGAAAGCTCAGCCTTTAGGTGTGGGTCCATAAAAAATCTCACGTCCTCTGAAGGGGGGTAGCTGTCTCCAGACCACTTCGTGGGAACAGTCGTGGTCCCTGCCCCATGCCTGGGTATTATGTGGTTCAGTGCTCCTTGGTCTTGGCCAACCGGTGCCATGAAAATCGACCAATGTAGATGGTCAGATGGCGGACCCTGTGTCAGAGTCCCAGCACTGCTGCATTTACTGGTACAGACACCCTATGGCTCTCCCGGCTTTCCTCTGGATGACCCACTGCTCTTCCCCTCTCTCCTTGTGACCCCAGTTTTTCTCTCCCAGGGCATCCGCAGATCCAGAAATCTTATTCCCCTTCCCTTTGCCAGGACTCAATATTTTATGTAAACCCAGGACATGGGAAGACATGAGACATCCACACGGAGACAGCCTACCAAGAGCAAAAGCCTCTATAACTCAGCAGAGAGTATTTTTAACATTAACAGTAATAACCGGATGGTCTGGCCTACAAAATGCTGCTACAGGGCATCCATCCCAATGTGGCAACGCTCCGAGTGGCTGCTGGGACTCTCTGAACTAAGTTTAGCCCTGAAATGAGCTCAGACCCCTTGCTGAGGTCTCTGACTCACGGTCTCCTAGCTGAGCCGGTGGAAGAGGTTGCTGCTTCCCCCTCCAGCCCGACGCTGATGACTCCTTTGCCACGGGTGGCTTTCTCTACCCCAGAGCAGAAGACGCAAATGCACCCGTGGGATGTGGCGTGGGCTTCATGCCCCCCCGCCACAGTGACAGCACGAGGCTCTGCTTGTGCTGAAAGCTTTGGCTCCAAGGGACCGGCGACGGCGCTGGGTTGCTCCCTGCTTTGTTTTCGGCTTTGTTTTTCTCATTGCTGCTTCCCACGTGAAAAAAAAACCCAGTGGCCAAAGCCAGACCACGTGGACAGCTTGGGGCTGGGGTTTTGCCCAGCATCGCCTACCCAGGCTTGCAGCATGTCCTTGCGGGACCCTGCCCCAGGGCTCGCAGCCAACACCCGCCCAGGAGGAGATGTCCAGGGAAGGGCTTTGGTGTTCCCCAGCAATGCTCCTGGGTGACGTCCCAGCATCACCCCAGGCGTGGGGACTCCCAGGCTGCGTTCATCACCCCGTGGCTGCCCTGACTGTGATCTTCCCCAGGGAGCATCAGCTCCCCCCAGTCCCTCCCCTTGCTACCAATGCGACGGTCAGAGATGAGCTCTGCCCCTCCACGAGCTAAGCGCCGACTGGGAGGCCTTCAAGGACATCTTTACAAAGCACAACAAGACGTGGATAACAAGGAAATAAATAAGGTATATATTGGAGGGGGGGACCCCAGGAACCTCACAGCCATCACTAGGAATATGCACAGGCAAAGGGGAAGGAGGGGCAGTGAGGAGCGAGCTTGCTGTTTTAAGGACAAGCTCCAATAGTAAAGTAATCATCTCCCGAGCAATGCTATTTTCTGGATCCGTGCCCTCAAGTCAGCACGAAGCCACCGTGCTTTCTATTCCAGTCACACCAAATGCTTCTCACCAATCTATCCATCTTAATCCGAGCCCTGCCAGCCGCACAGCCCCGCCGGGGTGGAGGGGTGCTGAGGGACAGAGGGTGCCGAGCTGGGTGCATCCGTGCCAGCCCGCCCATGGGCACACCAGACCATCCTCGCCATTGCCTTTTCCCCCAGGCGGGACACTTCTTTCATCTGCATCCTCGCTGCTGCTGGTGGTGCTGGACAAAATGCCTCCTACGTAATCAGTTCCCAGCCTCCCTCTCCTCCTCCTCCCTCCATCGCTCTCCTCCCTCCATCCCCTCCTCTAGCGCACCACCGCTACAGATAAAGGGATCGGTCCTGCGGCGACGGGGTCATTTCGGGAACTGTCGCCGCTGGAACGGCGAATGTTTGCATGCACAAAAATCCTGTCCCCACTGCAGCACCGAGCGACAGAATCGGCTGGCCACGGGGAGTTGAGGAGATGCCAGGATGCTTCACTCAAGTTACACACCTGCATCCCTCCTCGCTGACACCCCAGCATGGTGCCAGGCTATGTGCATGCCATGTCCCCCATCTCATGGGGGCAAAGAGCCCGGTCTGCCGTGCAAAAGGCACGTGCACAACCTGAATGCCCACTTGGCACGGAGACGCGTGCACAGCACAAAGCCTCCTTCGCCCCCTCCATGAGCACAACGCCCCCCACTTCCCATCCCCACATCCCTCCCTGCTCCTCTCTCCCCCCAGCCCCAACCAGCCCACAGCATCGCAAAAAGCTCTTCCTCTCTCTTTTTATTAGCGGCGGGAGCGCGCTGCCTGTATAATCAGGTCTTGCAGCACTTCATGCTGCAAGGATTTCCCCGCAAACTTCACCTCCAAAAGCCCAAGTCCCCAGAGCCCTGAGGCACAAGGTTTCCTTCCGCTCAGCGCTAACAAGTGGTCAGGAGCTTGGGGTTTTTGTATTGTTTCCTAAATATAACGTTTCTTCAGAAGCCCAAGAGATTAAAAGCCCAGCTGACTTCTAAAAATGATGTTTATATGAGCACAAAAGGATCCGGACTTTATATAAGCCTATATTCACGCACACAGATACAACATGCTGCCGTGCAAACACACGCTTGCAGAAAGACCCTCCCGGACACAAACTAACCTCTGTTTATGCTTTGGGAGGAAACTTTCCCTGGGGCTGTGTGTTTCCTATCTACCCAGACAATACCTAAATGCTAATCATTGCACTACAACATATACTGCATTGAAAAGCCTGATCCACACAGGCAGTTTTGACACCCTTTGCTCCCAGATGCTTGGATTTGAACCCCATTTTTTCCATTAGAGTGCACCAAAGCCCTGAGCTCTAAGACATGCCTCCCTCTGTGCCTCAGTTTCCCCAGGTGCCTGACGGGCTCAGCACCAGCACTGAAGTCAGATGACACAGTCAGAAGTTTGCAACATGTCCAAGACCTATTTCTGCTGAAAGAAATCATCCACATATCAAACATCAAAGCTGAGAAAATGCTTAGGGCAAGATGGTTGGGGTTTTTTGGGGGGGGGAAGACATTTTTTTTGAGATTTTTTTGAGAATTTTCTGAAAAGATATATTTAACATGATCCAAAAAACGGCCAGAAACCACTCACAAGAGGCCTAAAGTTTAAAAACATGACCTCATAATTCTTCCCAAAGCCATGGACCAGCTCAAACAGGAGCATTAATCAAGTTCCTTCACCAAGAGCTTTGCAGCCCTCTGGTGATTCAGATTTGGTTCTTTACATTCATTTCCCCATTAACACCTTTTTCCCCCCTTCCCACCCCTTTTGTCTCCAGCTCAGCACAGCATTTAGCAAGGCAAAGTTCTTTCTTTAAATATATTTACAAATATTTATTTACATGCTCAGTGGATGAGTTTGAGTGAATGAAGTTGGGGAGGAGGAACAAAAAGAGGACTAAGAAGAAGAAGAAGAAGAGGACGAGGATGAGGACAGACAAGGATGACTGTTTGCAAGGGGCTGCACCTGCCGTGTGCAGGAGATGCACAGAGGTTATAGCTCTACCAGTAAAATTAACTCCGGGGTCCCTTCCTGGAGCCCACCTGGCCCCATCGGGCCATATCCAGACTGTTCAACTCTCACCTCCTGCCAAACTGCCTGGGCCAGATCCTCACCCCACAAGTCAGGATTTAGGTGCCCTAATAGAGTATATATAGATATATATATACCCACAAATACTCAAACCTGGAAATTTTTAGGGCTTTTCCCCACCTCTAAAAAAGGGGAGGGGGGAAAAAAGGAAAAAAAGGCAGAACAAAACCAAACCTCTAACAAAATAACAAAATACGATTCTGTTACAGAGTCATTTCAGGTCCCCAGGACTAAATTGGAGCAGGTTCCCAAGAGTCACTTGAGCAGCAGAAATGAGGCAGAGTGCTGCAAGAGCCAGTTATACACCCTGCAGCTGGCAAAATAATAATAACAGTAATAATAATAATAATAAGCCATGTCCAATCATCCCTAATACCCATCACCACCATCAGGTTCAATGCAGGATTAAGAACTGGAAGCAAATAAATATGCCTGTGATTTCCATTGCGTTTAGAGATTGATTGGAAATCACAGTGGAGGCATGTTTTCAGCCACGGATGCATTTCAGCCGCTTCTCTGAGCCAGGGCCACTGCGGCTCTCTCTTGGCCATACTCTTGTCCCTCCCAGCGTCTGACCCTGCTCCTCTTCCTCACCTCTCACTTGAGTTGTGCTTTGGCTGTAGCTGGGGTCGTGCCAGGCTGTAGACCAAGCTAGAGGGACAAAGCCAACTGTCTCAGGCATTAACAAAATTAAGGACTTACTCCATCCTGTGTTCATGACGCCCAGTGCCTCGGCTCGCATTTATCCTGCCTAAATACAGGCACGTAACCGAGGGCTCAGGTTAGCACCTAATATTTAGTAGGATAAACCAGGGCTCATCCTGGTGCTGGTGAAATACTCATACCAAGCCCAGATGGGGATTCATTCTTTGAGCTGGATGAGATTTTGAGTTGAGCCCACAAGTAAGACCTTGTGCTGCTCTTCGTGGAGCAGCCAGGGAAAGGCAGCAGTAAATCTCCCACTGCTCAAGCACCTTCTTCTCCACCCAGCCCCTGTCGTGAGGACTTTCAACCCCATGGCGATACAGTAAGATCATATAACTTCTTTTCCTCATGGTGGTCTCATCAACTCCTAATAAATGCAATTCATGGTGGTCTCATCAACTCCTAATAAATGCAATTCCCTCATTTTGCCTTTTGGTAGTCACAGGCCCTTTGCAGTTTTCAGCGCCCTGCCCCCAGAAATTCATGGAAAGCAATGGGAACATCCTCAGCAAGGCAATGTACGTACGGGAAGATCTGGAGAAGCTGGGCCAAGGGGTGGGAACTCGCTGAGGAGTGTGACACCTTTAAGTGTCTGCTCCTCCATCCCAGCCACGTAGCAAGAGCCATGGCCACCATGGCTTCATCTAGAGCTATGAGTTAAACACTGCCATGCCACTGGGACTTGACCATCCCCACCAACACTGCTACAATGGTCCTTGGCACAACTCATACTGGACCAAACACATCCAGGGCTCAACCTGGGAGTGAGCACAGCCCAGGGGACTCCCCAGAGTCTTGTTCCCACAGCCGCACCCATGGCTGCACTGCAGCGTTCCCTCCGCACGCCCCGACACCCGCATGCGAACCTCTGCTCCCTGCCATCGTCACCGCTGAACCACAGCAAGACACCAGACATGGCCTTCGGTGACGTCCCTGCAGTCTGCCCAGGAGAAGCTGGCGAGCATTGGGATGGCCAACAGAGTGGCAGAGAAGGACAGAAAAGTGATGGAGGCCCCTGCACCAGGGCCACGTCCTGCCTGCCATGCCAGGGGTCCTGCATCACCTCCATGGTGTGCCACCTCTCAGAGCTCCCTGATGAGGGGCAAGGTGGGGAGCAGGCTATTTTCTGGGGAAGGCAGAGCAAGGGGCCACCGCATTTGCGTTGAAGCACTTGGGTGTTGATGGATGATGCTGTTACGTTGGTACCTTCCAGTGCCACACTGCAACGGAGGAATCACGGGTATGGGGACAGTGGGAATTTGGCGTTACTCCTCCATACACCTCCGGATCCTCTCTCTTTCCTCACCAAGATCCTGCTCTTTTTTTTTTTTTGCCTTTTTTTTTTTTTTGATGCTACAGGGAGGAACGGGTTGACTCAGAGAAGGAACAGTGCAGACAGATCCATCAACTTCCTTCTCGCCAGCAGGGAGGAGCCGAGCCAGCAAGCTGCCGAGTCCCGGCATGGAAAGCAGCAGTGAGATGTCTCTACCTCAGGGAGATCTCTGCATTGACGGATGACGGGAGAGCCCCTCAGCCCCTCTGCCTTCCCAAATCCTCTGCACTCTCGGCATCCCAGCTCCGCCTCCGCACCAACTCTCTCGTTACTATGACAACGGTTGGTTCACATGAGCCTCTCTGGGATGCAGCACTCACCCACCCCAGTGCAAAGTGCAGCCCGTGGTATGTGTGCATCCAACGTGGGATTTTGCGGGGCCACCATCAAGCCAACGCCCTTGGGCTGGGTGCTTGGAGGAAGATCCAAACCACAGTAGAATCTTGGAGCGGAAAAAAGCCTGCTAGGTTGGGGATCATCTCTTTTACCCAGCTCCTAGGAAAGGCTATCAGAAAAGATGGATGCTGAGAGCAGTTGGGATGCAGGAAAGGCAAAGTGGCAAACCCTCGTAGTGCTTGGGGCCAGAGCTGATGCTGGGGTGAGAGACTAAACCCATGCTGGAGCCTGGTCTCCAGCCCCAAGGCCTGGCCATGCCCACACTACTAATCTTTCTCACCCTTCTAAGCAGGGTGGCTGCATCCCAACCGCCTGTTGGGGATGGTCCCTGGCCCATGCCAACTCCTGAGCTGTGCCAGGGATGGTTTGGGCAAGTCTGAGTTGGCCAGGTCTGAAACGGCGCTAGGGATGGTGGTGGGAACGTAAGGGTAGAGAAAATTGAACCCCAGCCCTTGTGTTTCATTTACAACTTACAATAATCAATCACTCACCCATGGCAGGGCCTGGGCAAACCCGAGCACATCTCCCGGCTGCTGGCAGCACGCTTTTAATTCACCGGTGCCCCAGCTGATGTCAGGGCAGGTGCCTGAAGCAACAGTAGTGACTTTCAACAATTAATGAATTTAGATGGTGACTCACATAACACCCTTTTAGTTGCTTGCCCTCTGCTCCAGGGGACAGATTCAAATGCCAGCTACTTTGGCTAAACAGCCACCAAGGACATGAAGCCAACTCTACAGACACTGCTAGGAGTGTTTGCAGTGAGCAAGGGCTCTGCCTAGGAAAGTGGCCACATGGTGGGACAAAAGAGCAGGGAGGATTTGGGTTAGCGTAGGTGGAAAAGGGACCACAAAAAAGTGCGCAGGGATAGAGAGGGGACATGCAAGTTGGCTGGAGCAATCACCAGCTCTGCACATCCCTGCTGAGAAGCTGTGAACCAGGAGTGAGGGCTGAGAGGAGAAAGCAGGGAACACACCCCCCAAAATAAGCACGACTCATTTAGTCGTATTGCTAATGATTGGGAAACTTAGCAGCCCTGTAACCTGGAACACAAGAAAAGTCGAGGAAATATCCCACTCTTTCAGGTCTTCTCCCCGTCCCAGTTCTTGGCACCAATGACCAACAAGGTGTAGGAAGGACTTTGCCAGCATAGTCCTTGGCACAGTCTTGGCCCAGACCAACAAGGGCTTTCCCCAACTGTCCCACCATATGGGTCCTAAAGAGAACCCAGGACCAGCTGCTACACAGAGCAAACACAGATAGGTTGTCCCATTTGGTCGTCCCAACCTTACATCCCCACAAACATCACAAAAACAGTCAGCTGGGTAGAAAAGAGAAAGGTAGGCAGACAGAGAGGGCACACATTTCATCCTCCTCTTCCCAAGGAAAAGACTGTCCCATGAATCTTACTCATGCAGAAGACATCAGTGAGTCCAAGTGGGATGGACAGCCCTAACCAAGCTTCAGCTGAAACCTGCACCTTTTGAAAAACTCATCGCAGTGAGTCTGGGAAAACAAACTTTCTGGTTCACTTTACTTGGCCAGAAAACCAAGACATTTTGAACTCTGCTATGGCGAACACAGGAACGGGAAAGGGGTAAGAGCAGAGCATGTTGAAAGGGAGGTGACATCCACGATCAGCATAAAGACATGGGTGTAGGAGAGGGTACGATGACTTATTTTCCTCATTCCCATTAATTTGGGCAAACCTGATCTGGAGGCAAGATCTGCCTGCTTTCCTGTTAGGTCTCAGGGTTGGACACCAGCAATGAGGGAGTTATATATACTGCTGCCTGTCCTGGCCTATGGAAATAAATCATTGGAGGGGAAAACACAGCTCAGCGTGAACCTTGGGCCATTGGAGAGGGAGTTAATTAGCCCCCCTGCAGCTAATTATTGCCATGAGATCAAGTGTTTTGTGCTCTGCAGAGAATGCCAACCATTCAATGGGAAGACAAAGGGGGGAGAAAGAAAAAGGGAAAAAAAGCATCGTGCTGTCGCTGCTGGAATTAGTTTGCAAGACCGCTTTATCAGTGTCAAGAGAAAGGCAGGCTGTTTTACACCACAGGGGTCCAAACTGCTCAACTTACTAAAAGGCAGCTTGCTGGGGGCTAAGAGCCTGCTGCTACCAGCTGAGGCTGTTCCTAACGGGGCCCAAAGGTGATGGAGATGTTACTTATGGGCAGCCAAATTCCCAGTGCATGAAGGAAGGGACTGGCATGGGTAACTCTTCTGTATCACGTGGGGTCATGTTTTAACATGGGTTGGGAACACAGTCCACTTCAAGACCTGGACCCTTGGCCTCAGTGGGAATACCGGCACCAGCAAAATACGGGGTTGACCTTATCGACATTGAGAAAAAATCTCAGATTCACTTGGTTGCCAGAACAAACACTGAGCACTGTACTTAACAGCGTGAAGATACAGCTATATATTACATACATATACGCACACACAAAGTTGTCCCTAGCATTAAAATTTCATTACAAGGAGCGTACCAGGAATAACCATTATCAATTATATATTACACGCTGCTTTAGTCTAAAAGAAATCTAATGGCTCGGGGCTTCTGCTGCAAGAAGGAGTCTCGCTTGCAAGGTTTGAAGCTGGTTGTGTTGAGGAGCTTTATGATTCACCACACATCTGACACTCACCCAGCCCCGTATCGGTAAGGTGAAGATATCCAGCGCAGGAGGTGCCTTGCTGACTGGTTCCCCTGGCTCCATGCAGGTCATGCTGGATTATGGATCCCTCTGTGGGATGCCCAGGACAGGGGCTGAGGACTGGATCTTACGGATTTCAGAGGGGTTATTCTGTAAAGCTCTCACTTCTCTGTCCGGATAATGCCACTGTGACATGGGTCTCCAGCCCTAGTCCTCCCTCCACATCCTCATTTTGCGTCCTGGCCTTCACAGACAGCCTTGCTCCCAGTTTACCATTGCACGGGTACCAGAGCCCCTTACATGAGTCACCTGGTCACCTGAGATGCCACCTACAGCCAGGGGCACCTCCAGAGGTGACTGTTCCTGTGTGTCTTGGACACCTCTCGTCGGTGGGATGACTGGAGGTGTCTCTTTGGTGACCATAATCTTCTCCTTTAGATACTTTGGTCTAAGCATGAGACAGGACCCACATCCCAGACCTGCAGTGTGTCCGTTAATTTGCCCCATACCATTTCCCTCTGAAAGCAGTGACAGCCCCACCTCCAAAGTTTGCAGCCACCCAAATCTCCTCTTTCCCCCAGCGTACCACGCCTGAAGGCTGAGCAGCTTTTAAAAACCAAAACAAAAGAGACAACCTCTTCTGTCCTCCTTCTTGGCATGCTCCTCATCCCTGCTCCTGCCTCCAGCCATTCAGCCCCGAGCAGCCCTTGACCTGGCTATTTTTTTCAATAGAAAAAAACAGCGGGCTTCCACATCTTCACGTTGAGGAATAAATGTTTGTGTTGTCCGGAGGCTTTCCAGTTAAATGATTCGCAGATCCTCCTTTCCGGATAGCAGACAGCGAACAATCCCAGCATCCTGATAGATGCCGTCTAATAAAAGATAATGACAGGGACACTAAGCCGCAATGGGGCGGAGGGAGGGGCTGCCGTGCTAAAGTCTTAACGCTGATATTTTAATCCAATTAGTGCCCCTGTGCGTACCAAGGCAGCGGCTTTAGTGGAAACCCTCAGCGTAAAGGCAGCTGGGTGGGTAACAGCCAGGCCAGGAGGGTCTGCAGGACTTTGGCCACTCCCTTGATGCTTTTGGGGGATGAGGGGCGGTGGAGAAGGAAATTAAACTGCAAAGCCAGCTAGACCTTGTCCAGGGGTTCACAGGGAAAAGGAGTTTGACAAAGTATGGCTCAGCAGATAAAAAAAGTATTTCATTTGTTTTGGGGCAATTTGGGGCGTCACTAGGCTAGTAGAGACGGTAGAGCAAGATGGTAGAGCAAGCCAAGCCCAGTTCAGGAGGCAGGATAAGACAGACACCATTGGCAAGAAGCAAAATGTATCTGGCCACCCTGATGGGTGGGAGACAACAGAAACAGTGAAGGGACATTAGTTGTATGGACATCAGCTGAGCTAATGCTAAAGTGGGTTCCACATTTCTCTGCTGCCAACGAGCCCATCGCTGCATTTTGAAAGCCCTTTTTCCCTTTCCCATTCAGTAGATCATGCCTGAGAAAGTGATTTCTCAGGATGCAAATTAAAGCAGAACAGCAGAGAGCCCCCAGTGCAATTACGAAAAGGAAGTCATAAAAAATAGTAATTAAAAGTCGTATTTCTGCTGGGTAAATGCCTGGGCAGGGCTGGGAGTTGTTGGAGAGAAAGAGGCCTGAAAGATAGAGGATGCAGCAGAGGTAGAGATGGGACAGAAAGTCTTTGTCTGCACCAGTGAATGAAATGGGGACAGGGATTGCACCATCCCCACCGTTACTTGTTAGCACGGCCTCTTGCACGGTATTAATTCAGTAAAATAGTCCTGGTGGGCACGACCGGGAGTTAGCACAGGCAGTGTGGATGCATCCACCCTGCTACGATGGGTGCCTCTATGTAGGGGCCAATTCAGGATTCCTGCAGAAAGAAAAACAGGTCCTATCGCTAGAAGCTCAAGTGGTCACAGGGAAGGGGCTGGTGGCTAAGGATGTCCCCTAGGCCTGATGGATCCTGGTCTCTGCTGTAACCTGTCTGTGCCTTGGTTTCCTATTCTATTGGCCAGGGATGATAACATGTCTGTTGGATGTCCTGTCTGTGTAGATGGGGTGGTGGTAGGACGTATGGTGTTCCAGTGTGGCTGCTGAATAGAAAAATAGAATTGTTTAGGTTGGAAAAGACCTTTAAGATCAGCAAGTCCAACCATAAACCTAACACTGCCAAGTCCACCACTAAACCATGTCCCCAGGTGCCTCATCCACATATTTTTTAAAAACTTCCAGGGATGCGGACTCAACGACTTCCCTGGGCAGCCTGTTCCAATGCTTGTTAAGCCTTTCAGTGAAGAAACTTTTCCTAACATCCAGCCTAAACCTCCCCTGACACAACTTGAGGCCATTTCCTCTCGTCTTATCACTTGCTACTTGGTAAAAGAGACCGACCCCCACCTGCCTACAAACCCCTTTCAGGTAGCTGCAGAGAGCGATGAGGTCTCCCCTCAGCCTCCTCTTCTCCAGACTGAACAACCCCAGTTCCCTCAGCCGCTCCTCATCAGACTTGTGCTCCAGACCCCTCACCAGCTCCGTCGCCCTTCTCTGGACACACTCCAGCACCTCAATGTCCTTCTTGTAGTGAGGGGCCCAAAACTGAACACAGCATTCAAGGTGCGGCCTCACCAGTGCCGAGTACAGGGTCACGATCCCCTCCCTGTTCCTGCTGGCCACACTCTTTCTGATCCAGGCCAGGATGGCGTTGGCCTTCTTGGCCACCTGGGCACACTGCTGGCTCATCTTCAGCCGGCTGTCGACCAACACCCCCAGGTCCTTTTCTGCGGGGCAGCTTTCCAGCCACTCATCCCCAAGCCTGTAGCGTTGCCTGGGGTTGTTGTGACCCAAGTGCAGGACCCGGCACTTGGCCTTGTTGAACCTCATCCAATTGGCCTCGGGCCATCGATCCAGCCTGTCCAGATCCCTCTGCAGACCCTTCCAACCCTCCAGCAGATCAACACTCCCACCCAACTTGGTGTCATCTTGCACCACCCGTGATGCCTCCTGCACCCCTGAGGGAGATGGGGTACTTCTGCCCACTCCCCGATCTGGTGTCAGCCCCTCGGACTTGGGCAAAAAGAGACCTCCTAGCAGAGGGGTTTGCAGGTGACTGCAGTCTCAACATGCTGCTCTTGGAAACTTCAACCAAGCTCCTGCCATGGATGTACAGGCAGGAGAAGCTGCCAGTGGGATGACTGCGATGAGACCTTCCAAGGAAAGACTTCACGTGCCATCCATCAGCCTGTTTCAGCTGCAGTGACACAGCACCAGCCCTGAAGGTAACAGATGAGGCCCCAACTATGATGAACCTTTCAGGAAATGCTCAAAAAGAGCCCCAAAGCCAACAACCCTAAAGCCCGGTGGGACTCTTTGCCTTCCTGACGCTGAATCACCAGCGATGCGGGCAGCCGGAATTAAAGAGAAGAAATAAGAATGGAGCAACAGTAAATGGAGATTGGAAACATGAGCCAGATTAAAAACTTAATGGGTCTAAGCAGGCACTGGGGAAAAGCAGGAGTGGGAGGGAATGGGGCTAAGAGGGGGTGGGGCTGGTTTTGTCTGATGGGCAGAAAGGGCTGTTGGAAGATCAAGCAATCCCACTGCACTCAGGGGAGGGGAACCAGATGCTCAGGGAGTGGGAGCTGGAAATGCAATTACTCTCCCCGACACGCAGCTGCTGCTGCGCTGGGCTCGGTTGCACCCAAGAGCTCGGAGGAAATTTGGAGGGAGCTGTGTGTGAGACAAGGTAGAGGTTCATGACCTCCAACGTCCCACCCCTTGTTGTGGTCCTCACATGGGTTTTGGGGTGGGGACTGGGGTACAGAATGATGGTGGCTATTTGAGGGATGATGGGAAATTATGCATATGGAGGAGGAAAAGGTTTTTCAGTCCTGTGTAAATGTCCCTGGGACAAAGTGGATGTCTGCTTATGGAAAACAACCTCCTCAGTTCTCCTCATAAAAAAGGAGGGTGCTCAGGCCAGCCCCAGATGAGCCTAGTAGGTGAGACATGTGCTTCAGACGTGGAAGACTGAGGCTCAAATTCCTCCTGCATTTACTTCTCTGTGGTGCAGATGACCATGCTAGGTAGGACCTTCCAGAAAGTCTGCTCCAGATGAAAAGAACTAGCACCTCTGGGTTTTGACACATCACAGAATCACAGAACTGCTAAGGTTGGAAAAGACCTGTAAGATCATCAAGTCCAACCATCAACTAACACCACCATGCCCACTAAACCATGTCCCACAATGCCATGTCCACACATTCCTTCAACACCTCCAGGGATGGTGACTCCACTACTTCCCTGGGCAGCCTCTTCCAGTATCTCACCACTCTCTCAGTAAAGAAATTTTTCCTAATATCCAGCCTGAACCTCCCCTGGTGCAACTTGAGGCCATTTCCTCTTGTCCTGTCGCTAGTCATTTGGGAGAAGAGACCAACACCCACCTCTCTGCAACCCCCTTTCAGGTAGTTGTAGAGAGCGATCATGATCTTCCCACAGAAGAGGCATTTTATCCACAAATCTCCACCTGACTTTTACCACCAATGATTCAATATTCAGTGGCTATGTTTTCTCCGGGTAGACCTGGAAGCAATATGCTCCAAAAGACCTAAGCAGAGAGGTGTTCAACCTGCCCTTTTCCAAGGATGTCCAAGAGTCCCCAGGGGTCTCATCCACCTCACGAATGAAGAGCTCTACAACTACTGCTGGAAGAGGGAATATTGTCTGGGCCAACAACCTGATGAATTTCCAACTCTCACACATTTTTTTTTCTTTGCAAGCCATTTGGAAATGATTTTCAGGCCAGGGATGGGCCAGATCTGGTGGCAAGAGGGTCCTTCAGAAGATCAGATGCAAGCGCCATGGTCATTGTAACTCTCCTGAAAACTGTGCAGCATGCTAAAACAATGCTATACCACAGCTCCCTCAGTCTCTGAAAACATATCCTTACTGGTTGAAATAAGAGATGCTTATTCAGCGAGCAAATATTTTTGTTAGGATGTGTAGGATTAAGACCCGCATTGCAGGTGTTGCTTGTCCCTCACGCTTGGGTTTTTGGGAGCTGGTCTGAGCTTGCAGATCCCCAGTGCACGGCATGTGCTGAGCATCAGGTTTAGAAGAGCTCCAGCTTGGTCCCCTCAAAGCTGCCTGACCTTAAGAAAGTTCAGAAAGGATGATCAGATGTGCAGGCTTGGAGCCCGTAAGCTTGACGTCTTTCTCTTGCTGTATCAGCCAGTGTAATAAACCCATGATCCTTCCCTACAAACTTCCCTTACATTACAATTTGTATAACCGTACTTTCAGTGCTGTGCATAAATACACTTTCACTCTGCAATCCACAAGAGGTGATTGAAAATAAAAGCCATGAACAATCAAGGCAACATCAGCTTTGCTATTATTATGGCCATTAGGAAATTTCAATGTTCTTGCAGTATCCCAGGGTTCAAAAAAAACCCACCTTTCCCATTTGTCTCCTGAAGTGTTTCTTTACATGCTGTAACATGAAATCTCTACTAGACCTCTCCCCACGCTACGACGCAGCTAAGAAAACAAATTGCTCTGTGAGTAAAAGAGCCAAGCAAGGTTGGTTTCCGAGGGATGGTGGATTCTCTAGTGTCCAACAGAGCACAAACTCCAACGAAAGATTTACCCAAGGCTGTGACATTCATAAAGTTTCTCTAATGGGTGGTTTGGCTGGAATTTAAGAGGGGCTATGCTCCTGGGCTGCTTTTTCTTTCATTGAGGATATGAACTGGTCCCTCCTCTCTATCCCTGCGCCTGTTTGTGTGAAACTTGTAGGGTTTATCCTCTGCCAAATTAGTATTAAAGGACATGAGGGGTCCTCAGCTGCTGAGAGCCACCCTCCATCCCTATGTAGGTCTGGTTTCCTTAGGAAATCAAAGCAAAGCTGTGATAGTCGCTCTGGTGAAAGACACTGCACAAAACCAAACACGAAACCTTTGGAAACAGATTTTCTCTCCTCTCACACAAAGATGGGCATTTTAAATGTCTCTGAGGTGAGAAGATTTGACTTGAAAATTTTCCTCCAGGCTCTAACACCTAAGGGGAAAAAAATAAAAAAAAATTGAATGTTGATGACGTTTTCTCTACTCTCCCGGTTTTAGTTAGTTTCTGAGGGTCTGACGTGCACCCTGGAGAGCCTGAGATTGGCAATGCCATAGGTGAAGCCGCTAAATTTCAAAACGTGGGGGAAAGAGCTGATTGATCACAGCAGTGTGAGCTACTGATGGGACAGGGACTCTGCCAGGTGGCTCAGCACTCATCTGCCAGGTGATGGTGACCAAGTCCTCTCCCTGCTGTGCCTGTCACCCCAACCCATCTTTGAGACCACCGTGGAAAAGGCGACACGTGCTGTAGCATCGTGCAGACCTCAGCCGCATCCACTTTTTGGACCTTCTCTGAGTGTGTGAGCCACCTTCTCGTGTCCTCCTCCAAGAAGGGACCACAGCTCTGCATGGCTGCCCTTGGGAAGAGGAGACATGCAGGATGCCACCTTGTCCAATCATGCACATGTTGGGTTGTGTGTTTATACATTTGTGCTCATGTAAGCTTGAGCACATGCATGCGTGCTTGGGTGTATGCATGCATTAAGTGTGTCAATGCATGCATGTACATGCACAGGTGTGTGCACGCCCATTTTTGCACCTGTGCGTACAGGTCTGGGTGCGTGCAAGCTGGTTTTTGCAAGTGTGTGCACAGCGTACTCATGCAATGGTGTGTGCACACACATGCGGACAAATGGGAGGTGTGTTTGTGTACGCAGCCTTGTGCGTGCCCTGAGCATGAAGGGTCTGTTTGCCCTCCAGAGCGTGTGGTGGTGTCCACGTGCGAATGCAAGGGGATGCGCAGCTGTGTGCACACACGTGTTCAAGGGGGTCCAAGCAAACCCCCTCCACACAGATCCCTGGCTGTCTGCAGAGCTGGGCTGAATCGCAGCCGCGGCCAGGGCAGGCTGACCTGCACCGTGCGAGGTACTAAGGAACAGTAACGGGATCTCGCTGTGACTCATCATCACGGATCTGACAAACTGTTGATCCCATTGACAAAAACCCAGAGGGTTTGGGCACCCAGCCAAATCCCTCCACTTCATTCATGGAAAGGAGGGCCGGGGAGGGAAATCAGCTGGGCTCAGGTCCAGGGAACAGAAGCACAAGCGTCTCTGGCTATTGCACAGGGCCCTCCGATAGCCATGGATGGAGGCCAGAGGCATGGGCAGGAGCCGGGAGCTGTAGCCATCCCCATGCAATGAGGCTCCAGCCAGAAAACAGCAAGGCAGCAGTGTCTTGGGCCAGAAATTCTCCTCAGGGAGGAAGAGGAGCGGACCCTTCGGCAAAGCCCTGTCCTTGGAAAGGGTCATTTCCTTCTGCCCTTGTCAAATCCCTCTCCCAGTGCTGTTAACCCAAGCAGTGCTGTTTTCCCAGTTGGATTTAGAGCCAAGCGCCAGTCCTACATGCCAGCAGCAAGTGAGACCCCGTCAGCGAGACAGGTAAAGGCAAGGAAGGGGCAGCCCATGGGTGCTGTGGGATGCCCAGGCTGCAAATATCCCTGCTGCAACCCCTCATGCATTCACATCTTTGTGCGTGCCCAAGGTCTCCTAGATGCCTCCAGTGTTGGAAATTACTTGTGATAGTTCCTTGCAGCTTTTCCTAATTGCTGCGGGAGAGGAAGAGGCACCGGGAGCAGCCTGCCCATCCACCCCTTACAAATGAATCCCCCAAACCCTGTCCTTGCAGGGCTGGGAAGTTTATACAACACATCATGGAGAGAAGTTTCTTGCCAATGGGTGGGGTAGGCAGATGAACCGCACCATGGGCTACTGCAGCATATCGCACCCATGGCGGCACCCACCACAGGGGGAAAACCTGTAAATAATAACCTCTAGATAAGTACCCAGGCCACCAGACTATTAGTGCAGAGCGGTCCTTCCTGCTGGAGACTTTACTGAAACAAGCATCCTCCCAGAAAAGAGACTTTTTTTTGGCTGAACTGGTGTTTTCCAGCAGGCAAATAAAAGTTTGCCTTGAGAAATTCCTGGTCAGCTTTCTCAGGAGATTCAAGAAACAACATGAACAGGGTCGCTGAAGGAACGACTTATGCCTCAATGCAATCTGCTTGGAAAAGCGCTGAAGATGCAGGAAACCCTCCCAGTTGCCTCAGGCAGTGCTGGACATGCTGCTCTGACCCATCAGCAAGGAGCTAAAGCGTTACTGCTCCAGGCAGAGATCTACAGGTGCAACTCTGCGCACAGCTGCTCTCAACCTACTCTTGAAAAGGCTAGCTTAGCTTAATTTGCAAAGGATTAGGTTTTTTAAAACCAGGACATTTTGATAGACTAGCCCAAGAGGTCGATCACATGCAGTGATGCTCGCAGACCCGAGGAAACAATCAGTTCAAGCACAGGTTGTGCTACCTTTGCCAGGGGGAACCTTTCTCATATCTCAGGTGCAACCAGAAAAAGATCATGTCATGTTCCAGGGGCTAAATGCACCATTTTACGTCAATAGCACAGAAACTTCTCAATGGGTTTCTTTTCAAGTGTCAGGTCAGGAGACCTGACAGCCAACCGACCTGACAGCCAACCCTACAATATTTTAAACGGTGGGGATAAGAACTGAACCACAATCCTCTCTCAGAAGGCAATGCATGGAGGACCCATGCTTGGATAGGCTGAACACATCATGTTTTCACCGATAGCATCTCCAGGTCTTGTGGCTGAACTGCAGAGAGTGACAACCTGTCAAGGACAAAAGTCTATTCAAAAGGACCCCACCTGGACTTTGATCCCTAGCCAAACCTGTTGTAAGAAAGAGAGAGATGGTGGTTGGTTTGATTTAAAAGCTGCAGCAGTGGCTTAAGTCAGTCCAGCCCCCAGACTAGTGTTGGATTAGTCTCACTCCACTGCTTTAATGTGTCTGTAAAGGTTAAGTGCTGATTCCTGAAGGTGTTAACCATGCAATGGGGTCGTGCTGGAAGGGAAAGTAGAAATGATAGCTTGAAAGCAAACAAAAGGCAAATTTAAAGTGTTTCCAAAGACCCTTCTGAAGATAGAGATGTTGGTCTGTGGTACAGTGCCCAGGAGGGAAGGGGACTCAATCCCACCATCTGCTTGGGGCTGATTTTGCCAAATCATCGAACCTACAGGAGACAGCAAGGTAAATTTAGAAAACTTGAGTCTAACACAAGGCAGACATGCAACAGCAAGAGCAAAACACCCACAGAGACCCCAGTCCCACTACTGGACCAAAGCAAGCAAACCCTTGGAGAGTGGTCTACACCATCCCCTCGTATCCTCACGTTACTTCCAAACCTTGATGTAGAATTCAGGGAAGCACCTGCCTAAGCACCAGTGACTAACTACATCAAGCAGAGAGGAAAATTAATACGTTAGCTGCGTAGTGAAGCATTAGTCACAAGTTTCTGTGCGTGAGGAAAGTCGATCTCTGTATTGTGCTCTACCCACACAAGCAGTCCCATTGAGATCCAGAGTTACTCAAGCGGGGAAAGTCAAGCAAAGTGAGGATGTGTGGGTAGCTTTCACAGTGCTTTTAAGGTAACATTTGAGGTTGCCATCCAATTTTTCCTCTTGAAATTCACTGAGCAATTTTCTCCCTCTTGTAATGCTTTTTTTTTTTTTTTAAACCAAATCCACATTACAGAGAAAAATGGCAAGAAACTGTAATTGTAGAGGAGGGGAGCGAATGCAGAGAAGGGAGAGAAGGCAGCTGTATTGACCATCTGCTATACCGCTAAAAACACCCACTTAAGTATCTGTTTACAAATCAAGTTGCCTGTGTTAGTAGAAACAGAGGCACTTGCTTCAGAAGTATCAGACGATTGGCTGCCAACATGCTGAGTTTATTAGGTAGCAGACTGGGTCTTTGTGAAAATGTGTGGTAGGAAGAATAAAACTAAAAGCTGTTCTTAACAAGGAAATATTGAGAGGCACATGTTAGAAAAAACAGTGCCTGCAAGGAGCTGCAAGGAGTGCCCACCCCTGAGCCAGCTGCCATTGCTAGAGGAATCCTAAGCTTTCTTAAACACAAGATGTATCTTAAAAAAGAAAAAGATAATGATGAATAAACACTCAGCTCCAGCTCCAGCTTTGGCTCTCCTGTCTACCAAGGACCACCTCCAGGAACGCTGTATTGGCAAAGAGACATCTCATGGCTGGCTCACAATACTGTTAGCAAAACTATTATTCCTTTAAAAAATTGAAGTTCACATTTATTTTGATATTTCTTTACATCACTGTCTTCTGGAGTGCTCAGAATCCCTCAGGAACGTGTTATGTACCATTCAAGCATTTACCTTAAGAAACCTCCTATGAACTATTATTAAATTAATATATTTATGACATTTTGTGACTGTTACCATAAGATATGGTATCAAACCAGTCTGGCAGTCTTTATTCAGTTCCAGCAAGTGGGTAGCAAGTAACCATAGGCTTGAATACTCTCAGATTAACGAGCCCAGCAAATAAATAAGCTCCTATTCTCCTCTTTCTACAGAAGATCTGATGGTGGTCTGAAGACTGTTGTGTGAACGCTGTAAAACTGCTGGTGGGTTCAGGGCTGGGCTGTTTGACATCCTCTCAGCCCTAAATGCTGAGTCTCATGTAGTTGCAAGTGGAAGCACATCATGCAGTTAATTTGCCTTGGATGCTGGATCCCTTCTCCACAGGTGCCAGTGAAAAGCACATCCCTCCATTCCAGAGTTCCCATTAAAAGACCTAACTTCAAAACATTTTGGTGGAGACCAGTGGCAGAGCATGACTTTGAAACTCCCACACCACCTTTATGTGGAATTAAGACTCTGGTTTTAGAAGCACTGGAAAACTGCAGATGAGATCAAGTGTATGGGGCTGCACAGGCACGTGGGAACAGATGGGTGGAAGACACGTAGCAATAGACATCAAACAGTGCAGCCCGTGGATGTTGGCACATCATCACCAACTCTAATGTAGATGCCTAAAATAAGTTAGATGAACTAAGTTCATGCAGTGCCCATTCATGCTTGTTGCCTATAAAGCAGAAGTCTTGCCTAAAGACTATCCAAAGAGCTTCTCTCAGACAGAAACAACTGTGGACACTAGCAGCATAGTTCACATTTTCATGCATAGGCACCTTCTGACACTTGAGATGTCCTGAAGGATCTCCCACACTCACACATGCTATACCTTCCAGGAGCAACACCCAATGGCCAGATGGTTCCTGGTGGCATCTCAAACCTCACCAGACACTTACTGGTGGGCAACCAAGCAAATTCCCAGTGATGGGAGTCAGGTCTGGATTCAGAAACCTACGTTCTTGTAGTAGGTATCTCCATGTGAACTGTGTGCCCAGGCCCTCACCACAGTGAAGGAAGAGGGATCAGTGACTCAGGTTGTCCCACCTGCCTCTAGCTGCTGCTCCAGCCTGCCTGGTGTCATATCTAACAGCCCTGTGAAGATGTTCAGATAACCCGGTGTGTCTTCAATGGCACTAGTTGCCAATGTGTGGCTAAACACTGCTCCCTTAGTGGCACCACAGCCAAATGCAGCACTTAGGTGAAGAACCAGAGGAGTGACTTCCAGGTGAGACCATCTACTTTGCCATTCTTCCCCCTTTGGACAGGTAGTGCTATTCCCTCACTGCAGAGGAGCCTGAATGCCTATCAGATGGCATTGCTTGGAATTGCATAACCAGTTTATACAGAAATATTAAACAAAAAGCCCCCAAATACCTTCTAGAGCTGTGTCTAATCACAGCAGGGATAATGAAGCATCCTGACCCCTAAGCTGTCAGGTCATCGCTCATGAATGCCTAATGATGCAAACACAGTTTTAAAGATTTATTGCTAACTGGTTCGCATTTCCATTTTCATCATTGCTTGAGAAACAGGTGCAGGAGGATACAGCTGCATTTTGGGAAGTTTGCACACACACAGCTGAGGCTGCCTCAGTTTTGAAAATAAGGGGCTGTGCAATTCTGACAAAGCCACTTCTCAGATGATGCTCTTCAGAGAAGCAAATTTGGGTCTCCAGGAGCTACCTCACCATCCCATTCCATCCTAAGAAGGGGTTTAGGGTAACCCAGCAATGATGTCTTGAAGTCAACTGGAGGAAACAAAGCTCTTCTCTGATTACAGAATTCATGGGACAGGACTTAAAAAACAGGGAACTGCATGTAGAGTTGCCTTAAGACTAACTGCACTCAACTCTAATAACTCCAGTTTCTGGGATTCTATCAAATAAGAAGCCAGGTAATTGCTGTGCTGGAAACATACGCAACATAGTCAAAAAGTCCCAGGAGAAAGGTGTTTTGGGTGCCAGATATGAGTCAATGAACCTTTAAAAGTATTCCCCTGACTCCCAGCTTGGCCACTGCTGGGCACACATGGCAACAAGTAGAAATGAGATGTATGACTAGCATTTATATAATGAAACAGGAGCCATTTGCCTTCTCCTGAGGTTGTTCTGTGGTATGGCCATCTTTGCCTCCTATGCAGTGCCATCAAGACAGTCCCTTGTTTGCAATCTTTAACTCCAGCTCTTCCCCAAAGGGGTTGAAAATGCAGTATCAATCTGAGTGTTTCCACGCTTGTGGATCAACCAGTGGCCATGACGTTGATGTCCGAGGCAACCACAACTGTTGTAAATCAAAGCTTCTCCATCAAGGTCAGTCAGTTTGTCTTTCTTTACACCCATGGGAGATCTGGTTTGTATTCCATCTTAGGCATAAGCAGCGATCAAAGTGGGACTATGAAAATATTGGGAGGGATATTTAAGGCAGATGGCACAGCTCTGTCCTAACTTCCGCCCACAGAAAGCCCTGGCAAACTCCTCTGAAGTTCTGGCTGAACTGTCTGCAGCGACTGCCCATTTCAGACTGTATAAAATCCCGGCTACATGCCAGGGATCTTCTCCTTGACAAACAGTCCCACCAGTAGCCCGTCACACCTCTTCAGGAAAGCCCTACTGGGCTTTCCTCCCTTAGGCTCCCCTGTACGGTAGTTTTGCTGAGGAACCCAAGGAAGAAGGTCCCGCTCAGGCACACAGATCTTTAAGCTCCAATGATGGCAGTGAGGAGGTCAGCCCTCTCCTGCAGCCCACGGTAGGCTGGCAAGCCTGCATGATGTCCAGATCCAGGCAGCTACCAGCCATTCATCTCCTGCAGGAGACAATATCCCCCATCTCTTTGAACAACTGCATTGTACGAGGGAGTGAAAAGAGCAGACACTGCTGATCAGCTGTTAATGCTCACTCCAGAGATGAAAACATTTAACATGAAATCAGCTCTTAGGGGATAGGATTTTTTTATTATTATTATTCTCTCTTTTTTTTTTATTCCCTTCCCTTTTAATTCACTCCTTTATCTCCCAGGCCTTGATAGTGTCAAGAACTGACTGATGACTATGGTGTTAAGTTGTCTCTGGTTAAATCAAACACTGCTTCAAGCAACGAGTGCCTGGCTAGGAGCAGTTCAGGAGTGACAAGGAGAAAGGGAATAGGCTATGTTCCTTTGATGGGTGGAGGGAACCATGCTCTTGGACTGATGGAGAGAAAAAGAAAATATCCCTGTGCTGGTTATCCCTGTCCTCTGGCACAACAGAGATACCCACAGTGAGGGTTTAGATAATTTGGGCAAGAGACAGGGTCTGTGAGGCTGGTCCAGGACAGGAGAGGATGCTCATAGGAACAAAGGCCCGTAGAAATGACAGCATCTTCCACTTGGAGGGAAGAGACGGTCTTGTGCTTTGTCTTCTCAAACCAAAACCGCATATATGCATTAAAAAAAAAAAAAAACCAATGCCTCCTACTACAGTGAAGCTCTGTGCTACACAGCCTCTCTCTCTGCAGGAAGAAATCAGTGGAAATGTTACACAGGGGACTCATTTTGCTCGGCAGCAGCTGCCTCTTCAGAGGGCTGTTCAGCGACTGAACCAGCACCATCCAGTTGCGCGTACAGGTGCACATGATATAACACTATTGTGATAGCGGCGCTGAATGCATTGCCATTAACGATGCTGAACAGCAGTGCAGCCATTTCAAGTTACTCACAGATGTCCAAATCTGAGCTGAGTTTTCTTCAAGGTCAGTTCCTGCCTCTGCTCCCACCAGGTGAGGCTTCTCCGAAAAGCCGGTGCACTACTCCCGCTCCACTTTGTGCCATTTTACATTAGCATCAATGCCACTTAGAGCAGCAAAGCTCTGCTTTTTATTAATTCAGCAGGGCTGTTCATCCACCTTATGCAGATGAACACCAAATACATTCTGTGAGCAGCACTGGGAATCAGTCCCCCACTTAAAAGAGGAGTTTTGGTTAACACAGAAAGCTGAAAAGTCTGGAGAAAGGGGTCATTTTAGGAGCTATGAGGTCTGCAACATGTTAAGTATGAGCTAGTCTCCCTATAGTGAAGGCTGCATTTATATGGACATGCCCTCAGAGCTTGTCACCTTGGTGGCAAGGTGGAATTTCCACCACGGCTCTGAAGTCACACATCAGTCATGATGATGTCTCTGGCATATTATCAGCCCCTTGGAGCCCAAACACTTCTCGTCCCAAGGCTGTCTATAGCCTTTTGTACGCTGTGCATTATAAGTTGCTGTGCTAGCACATTACAGAATCACAGAATCACTAAGGTTGGAAAAGACCTGTAAGATCATCAAGTCCAACCATCAACCCAACACCACCATGCCCACTAAACCACGTCCCGCAATGCTACGTCCACATGTTCCTTGATTAATTTAAACACTCAAGAGATGTCCAAAGTGGGGTCACAAATCCAAACTCCCTTGAATTGCTCAAGCTGGATCAAGTTGTGTAAGATCTCAGAAACTCCTGTGCTGGGTCAGACTCATCTGTTTTCTGTCTCCAACAATAGCCAATAACAGATTCCCAAGGAGAGCATAAGAACTGGGTAAGATGATATTTTCCCCCAACACTCCCAGTTTCCAGCAATCTCCATATCAGGTACCACCTATAGAGGGTTTTTTTTCTAATTTTCTAATTCTTACAACTTTTCAAGGCATGTAAACCTCTAGCATTCACAGCCCTCTTCGGCAACGAGTTCCACAGTTTAACCTACACACCACGGGAAGACAATGTGGTGCACAGCAGGATGCTGAGGCAGGTGTTTGAGCTCAAATACAGTCATATTAATACTGCTGACCGGCTCCCAGATCAGGGATCCCAGATTGGCCCCCTCACTACAAGAAGGACAGGAGGTGCTGGAGCGTGTCCAGAGAAGGGCGACGGAGCTGGTGAGGGGTCTGGAGCACAAGTCTGATGAGGAGCGGCTGAGGGAGCTGGGGTTGTTCAGTCTGGAGAAGAGGAGGCTGAGGGGAGACCTCATCGCTCTCTAAAACTACCTGAAAGGGGGCTGTAGACAGGGTGGGGGTCGGTCTCTTTTACCAAGTAGCAAGTGATAAGACAAGAGGAAATGGCCTCAAGTTGTGTCAGGGGAGGTTTAGATTGGATATTAGGAAAAACTTCTTTACTGAGATGGTGGTGAAGCACTGGAAGAGGCTGCCCAGTGAGGTGGTGGAGTCACCATCACTGGGGGTGTTCAAAAACATGTAGACGTGGAACTTCGGGACATGGTTTAGTGGGCATGGTGGTGTTGGGTTAATGGTTGGACTTGATCTTACGGGTCTTTTCCAACCGTAGTGATTCTGTGATTCTGTGATTCTGTCAGCGGTGATTTGCATCTGTGAAGTTGAACACTGGCAGTCAGATTCCCATCCACCCTCAGGGCTCTCATCAGTTCCTACATGAGAGGAGCCCGCAGGATCAGAGGAGCCCTTCTGAGCCCTGACATATTATTTATGCCAGGAACCTGGTTCCTGACATTGGTTTTACTTTGATTCACCTAACCCAAACCAACCACCCACATCCAAACAGCACCTCTTTGGTAGTGGTTTCCAGAGCATGTAGATCCAGTATCTGGATCCTGTGGGATCCCAGTAGGTCAAAAGAGTCCTCTGCCTCAGTTTCCCCTGTGTTTTGAGTGTAAATGCTCTAAATCTGGGGCTATTTCTGCTTGAGTGCATGCACAGAAAACACTGGATATTGGAGTTCATCACAGGTTTCCTGGGGAGGAGTGGCAGCTGGTAGGGTTTAGTTTTCTCATTAACAGTCCCTAAAACTTCCAGACACCTGGCAAAGGGCAGCTTTGCTTGCGCAGTCTGACAAGGCGGTGCACAAATCCAGCACCTCTGGGACACACGTCCCACATCCCTGCTAGGAAATAAAATGGGTCACGGCCAGTTCTCTGAGGGCAAGCAGCGTGGCACAGCTCATATCCATATGGCTAAACTTGCCTGTCCTACAAAACAGGCTGGCATCATGCCGGTTGGAAAGCATCCATGCTAAACCCTCAAGCATGCCCAGATATTGTCTGGGAGAAGGATAGCTGGTCTGGGCCAAATACTGTGCTTGAGACCATGGTAATTATTTAATGGCATGGGTGACCCCGGACCAGGATTCAGCTTTGTGCCCTTCCTCTGGTTGGTTTGTTAGTGCGAATACAGAAACACGGCCCTGGTGAGCTTTCAGACTGCACACACAGCCCATGCCTACAAAGACCCACCGCCCTGGGCTGGATGGCTATGTCCATGCAGGCCAAACAGCAGATGTACCTAAAATTTAGCATCACAGATAACTGACCTCCAGTGTCCAGGTCCTGGCAGTGTTTAATTTGCTAGTGCAGACACAGCCTCACTACCTGGGTACATCCTCCATGTGCCCACCTCCCTGCCAGCTGTTTCCCAGAAAAACTCAGAGGAACTCTGATTCCTCTTGCATCCTACAAGATGCTGAAGGCACAAGCAGCCATGGAATCCACACACGTGGGCAGGGGTCGTTCCTGCTCCAAGCTATCCTAATCCCAAAGAAATGACAGACATAAGTATGGCAAAATAGGGGGAATACACCAGGACTGGATCTGTGGCAGAGCTGGAGCGTATTTGAAAGCCTGGCTCTGTTAGGCTGCTCCCACAGCAGGATGCCGGTGCAGGAGGAGACCCAGTCTATGCCTCTCCGTTGCAAAACCCAATTATCTCATAGGCACAAAAGACTAAAGAGCAGGGAGAAGGGAAAGATCCAAAATGTGGCTTTCCATTTGAGTCAAGCAGCATTCCTCTGCCTCCTGTTGCCAAAACCAGTTAAAAATATGCCTGAGTCTTAGCCTTCACCATCAAGCTATTTACCATTATCTACAGCGCTGTATTATTTTGTGAATTGGGAGCAGCGAGCTCATAAGAAGAATAGATTTTTTCTTTTAATGGTTTTGACAGCAGTAACCTCTCCCCACAGCCAAAGTTCTGGAGAGAAGAAAATTAATTGGGGGGGTGGGGGGGGGTGGGAAATAGCCAGCATCAGCCTGATGTATCGACTTCAGAAATGGCCTTTTGACAGCTTCTATTCATAAGTGTGCCTGGCCAAAACAGAAACCCTGCCAGCCTCTGAAGCAAAACCTCCTATGGTCAAGGCTGCAAGCCTCAGCTGTTTCCAGAAGAAGAGTGGCGTTGCAAGATGTGGTGCTGTGGTGAGACACCCCCTGGCTCTAACCACGCTGGCTGAAGGCTCTTATGAGTGTAGATGCCTTAAAACAGGTTTCACCTGACTTCGGCTTGCACCACAAAGACGTTCCTGCAGTGGAATAAGTGATTCGATCCCACAGAAGTGCAACTGGAAAAAAGTTAATTTATCTGCAGAAGAGCCCACTTTTCTCAGGGTTCTTTCAAAATGATGATAATTAATGCCCCTAACGCCAGGAGATTTAGTGAGGATTCGGCTTCCTGGGGGTCTGAAGCCATGCCAGCCTGCCCAGCAGAGGAGGGCGAGCAGAGGGCTCCGAGCTCAGTGCACCCAGGGGGAACAACGACCACTGCCCAGAAATCAAACACTTCACCAATTCATAGGTGGAAAGGATGCGTATTTTCCACAGAGAGAAGAATTAGCTTGATTTGCCCAGGAATGTGGTAAATGCCTTGTTCCCTGATGTATTTCAATGAAGGTTGGATGTCCTTCTGAAACCACCCTTCTTGGGCTTGGTTGAGGGTACTTAAAGTGGCTACTTTTGACTTAAAACCTTCAGAACCAGCTGATCACACAGATAGATATATATAAAAAAAATACCCACATATTATATAGGCAATTAAAATGCACAAACATATGTAGACATACACGCATACTGTTTAGGAAAAAATTCCCATAAGCATTTTCTAAACATCATTGGCTCTTCCCCCCTACTGCCTCATGCCTGTCCTTTCCTTCCTTCTCCTCCCCTTTTGAAAGACCACAGCAGGTACTGCCTCCTACGGTGCATTTGTAGAGCACTTTGCAGGTGGAGGTCCTGATCCTGGTTAGTGGCCAAGAACACAACTGCGATAGCCAGGTCATTAAAGACACGGCCTGGAGAGGTTGTGATGGGCTAACAGAGAATGGTCCTACTCACTGTAATTGGAGGAGACAATTCACGTGGATTGAGCTGGCTTAGAACTTCTGGACGGCCAGAAGAGACCCAAGCTCTTTGAGGGCCACAGTAGAGGCTGGCTGGCTGGTGGCCACACCAGAGGAGCTGATGAAGGTGGTCTAAATGGCAGAAGCTGGGGGAAGAGAAATATAAATCTGTGCTTTATTGGTGTTGATGAACAGAAGAGAGTTCAAAAGGGATTACAAGGTGCTCAGGGGAAACTGTTCTGTGTAAACTTAACTGACGGAGAGAGCATGAAAGAGCAGGGAGCCCATGTCAGTGGGGATTCACCCCAAGAGAGGGATGGGAGCTGGTGGAGGACCTCCTCAGTGTGGTGTTCCCAAACATCTCATCATGGGGTCACAGAAAGAGCCTAAAGATGGCAGAGGGTAAGGACAAACATGAGACCCTGGGTGAGGAAGAGACTCAAGCACACAAGCCATTAAGGAAACAACCAGTGTGGTCTCACCCAGTTCGCTCAGCTGAGGGCTGGAGGGCGGCCAAAGGGCGGTGGGATTCAAAGGACACAGGGGTATGGTCAGGAGGTAACAGTTGTTGAGCAGAGAAGTTGCTGGTAGCTGAGGTGGGTGGAAAGGCTCAAGATTATATGGCTGAACCAGCCCCACATGCTCCCCTGAAGAGCCCAGGTGACCCAGAAACAGTGACGAGGCGGGGAAGTAAAGTGAGAGACATGGTTGTTACTAGGGTGGATGCTACCACCCTGACAAGAAGGTTCAAAGGTTTGGTGGCCAGCCCCAGGGGGAGCAAACTTGGACACAAACATTATGGCAAAAATCACAGCCAGACAACTCTGAAGGAAAACATTTACATGCTTGGGGATGCCGGCATCCATGTCCAATTCCCCCCTCGATCATCCATCAATCAGAAAAGCCACAAACCTCTCTCACTCCAAGAGATGGTCTTCGTCTGGGTGGCTATTTGCACCGTCGTAGATAAAGTAGGAGATGCACCATTCCCTGGTCCTGAGAGCTTGCTGCAGCTAAACTCTGTTGCCCAAGAGCAGAAGGGTCCACCCAAACCACCTCTTGGGAATGGCCCATGGCTCTTCCTAACCTCCTGAGTGTGGCTGGGAACTGTGCTAGCTGGCCTGGGTCAACCTTATGTGCTGCTTTGAGTTCATTGCCTTCCTTCTCACTGAATTACGCTGTGCACGTGTGTACGCAGATGCACACCTTGTTCTACGACGCCAGGAGCAGAACAGCTCCTAGGAAACAAAGCATCGTTCTGCATGCTTCATCACGCAACTTCCCGTTCGCATCCTCTGTGGCTCCACAACGAGAGCTTCAGCTGTGTGAGCGTTACAGCTTTAGTTCTGCGATCTTCTGCCCTGGCTCCGCAACACATCTGAAAGGCTTCAAATCAATCCTGAGGGTACATTTATTATTACAGCTTTCATGTTTGTATTTTTAACCTCCTTGAAGAGTTCCCAAGGATAGCCAGAGGAGGGATGCTATTTTAAGTGCACAAAGCAGATGAAAAAACCACAAAATTAGCACTTAGTGCATTTAGCAGACTGGCAAGTGTTTGATTTGATCCTCAGGTTGGAAAGGGTTCGGTTTCCTTGTACAGAAGCTGAACAGCACCCTCCTCCCAAATCGAATGTCAGCCTCCAGTACCACCACCTCGCAGGCTGTGGTTTCAGAGGATGTTTTTAAGAGCTGGGAGCACATGCCCATGCCCTGTGTTAGGTGAACACACACACTACAAGAATGCAATTGCACAATTGCATTAGCTTAAATATGAGCAGCGGTGCTAGAAAAGCTCCAGTGCATGCTGGCAAAATGTTAGCTATCCAGATTTGCCATAGCATCCACTTTAAGGAGCTCAGGGGCAGACAAACAGCCCATGCAGAAAGGCGACGGGTGCTTTTTGCACGCAATCTTTTTCTGGCAGAGAAGTGCTATCAACCCTACAGTGTTAGAAATAGCAAAAGGAGGTGAGAAGTCTCCCCAAAGACATCTAGGAGGTTTGGCACTGAGCAGGGAATTGAATGCACTCCACCAGGCATTTCTGAATCAGAGGGCACTGCCTTGTGAGCAATATAAACTGATGGACATCTAAGTGATGGGAAGAAACAGCCCCAGCCAAGCTACCTTACAACCTACTGTAAAATTGCTTGTGTTTTCCTCCAATCTAGCTGGCAGTGGCCACGCTGTGACACAGGGAGGTTTATAAGCCAGGGGCAAGGGGGAGGTCATTTCATATCACCCGATATAATAATTTCTTTTTCAGGTTCTCCTCCCTAGACAGATTCCACTCGCTGCCGTCAGAGCCATTCCTTCTGCTCAGTTTTTTGGGTGCTACGCTGCAGCTTTTGGGTCTGAACTCTTGGAAACAGAGACCGCAATCCTCCATTTCCAAAGGCTTTGCTTAATTTTCAAATGGATTTTGGTTCGGTTCCTAAAATGTTTCACAGGAACTATTTATACATGCCACCAAGCAGTCAAGACCACTGGCCCGGGACTCAGCTCCAGGTTGGGGTATCTAAACGCAGGTGCCTATCTGTAGGTATCTCAATTTCCACCATAGCCATGGGACTCATAGCCCATACGGTCAGCAAGGCTGGGAAAGCAGTTCAGCGCTCCCTAAAGCAGATGCCTCCTCCACAACAGCTGGATTGGTCTCTCCAAGCTCCTCTATGCTCGAGTCTCTTGCCCACAGGGAGGCATCTAGCACCAACTGTGATGCCCCAAGGTATTTCTCCTGACCTTCACTGCTGTTTCAGAGAAGTGCTGCAGTCCCATAGGCTCTGTGTCGTGTTTGCCAGCCCTGTACATCTTCCTATAGAAGAATAATCCTTCTATCGGGCTGCAATATTCCTTCAGAGCAGCAACTATTTTGTAAGGATGTGCAGGAACTTCAACACCTGGGTAATTTCAGCTGGGGCCTCTGGGTACTATTGCAACACCACTTCTGGGAGGGATGGCAGGCAAAAACATGACTGTGGGTGTGCACGTGCTGGCGAATCAAGACAATGTGTGGGATATGCTTTCCTTTTGTTGTTCAGGTTTACTCTTCGGTCGTTGTTGCTCCAGCTGTGATTAATTCTGCAAACCTTTCGGGGATGCTAACATTTTTATTACCGTGCTGCTAATAAGGGAGATTAATTAGTCCCTCCTCTCTCTCAGCTGCTTGGAGGTGGTAGCTGTCCTGGTATGGTTTTAGCCATCCCAGGCTCTGCTGGAAGGGCAGAGCCACGGCCGGTGCCTGTGCACCAGATCTGGAGCAAGGAGAGCACCAAGTTCAACCCTTGGGCTCAACCGATCCCATGTCTCCCTGCAATGACCCAGCAAAGGGGAACCTCAACCCCCAGGCTCAAGGCAGTCTCTTTGCTGGTGGCTTCAAACCCATGGGGAAACATGGGGTGCTTCCAGCTGGTACCCCAAACCCCTTCCACTATCCCTCCAGGTGATGCATTTGGGATGATCTGGGCACCCCATCTCACCCTGTCCTGTCCTCTGGACCATGCCTCCGAACTCTGCCCCAATGCAGCCTGGACTCACCCTTGAGGTACTGGGGAGACCAGAAATAGGTGCCATGTTCCAGCAAGGTCTCCAAGATACGATGGGATCAACCTGGTCTCTACTAGAGGCACTTCTGATCCCCACTCTTTCTTCCACTTCCATGCTACATTTTCCACCCTGCGATCAGTTCACACTTGGGTTTTCTTTCCTTCTCCTGCCGTTTCTAAGACAAGCCCCTGTATCTGGGCAGAAATTACTGCAGTGAGCCCCCGTGAGCGAGCCCATGAATTCCGTATGCCCAACACCACCTGCTCCACACATCGCTCCTCAAGGCCAGCTAGGCTTACCTGATGGCCCTCTGCTCCTCTCTCTACATCCATGTCATGGCAGCCCCAAGGCCAGGTCTGGAGGCCAACCTGGGGTTTGTGGGGCTAACAGAAATAATTTCATTAATCTAAATTTGCAATACATCAATTTGCCTTTGTGTGAGGATCACCCTCTCTAGCTAGCACATCCTCTTTAGCTTGTATTACAAATGCTTTTTGCAGCACAGCGTGGTGGCTGTGCCAATATCTGTGAGAAGATGCCAAAGAGCAAAAAGAGCGGCAGCAGCCTCTCTGGGAAGTGCCCGGCTTCAGCAGCTCTCCTGGGATGGGGCATGTGCTGGTGCCTCCACAGTGGAGTAGGGCTGGAGCCTCCTGCTCTTTGTTTTGGGGGAGTCTGAACTTGTGCAGATACTTTGCGTTTCAACTTCTCTCTCCTGGTGAAGCAGGAGTGTTCAACCTTAGCTCCTGGAGCACATGGACTTTCTCAGAAAAAGTATATTTTCCAAGAAAGGATGTTTAGGAAAATGAGATACTTGATGAAAAGCTATCCCCTTACCTTCCCTCCCAATCATTTTTTAAGTACTATAGACATGAAATAAAACATTTTTATTAAAATGTCAGCAAGCAAACAAAAAATCTGAAGAGATATTCCACACCAAAGCCAAAATCAACTCTGAAAAATTACTAAAGCAGAAGAGTTAACTCTCAGACTGTAATTTCTTTCCCAGGGAGAGAGCAAAGCCTCTAGAGCTCTCTGTGCAGAGGGACTACTGCAAAGTCTGGCATTATTTGATTTTATTGTTTTCACTTCAGAGTAATAACAGCCCTTCTCTAAAACTGAGGACTGGATTTGTCCTTATAATATGACCTTTTTGTAGCCTACAAGTAGTGAGAAAAGGACAAACTCTGGCAGCAAATGGACAAGATCTCTGGCTTTCTGCCAGTGGAAAGTCGGGTTTTATCCAGCCTTGGCACTGAGCTGCTCTGGAGACAAGAGTGTGGTGATCTCTACTTATCTGCTGTGATCTGGCATTTCCAGAGCTCCTGCCGGGAACCCAGGCCAAGTCCCCAGTGTGTTTTTGCTTTTCTTGCACTGGCTGAGCAATCCCTCCTCACTCTTCAGGAGCAGAAAGAGCCCTGTCCCCCCTGCTAGACCACCACAACAGCCGCCCCGTTTTCCTGCAGATGCCCACAGCCTTCCTGCTCTTCTTGTGAGTGGTCCATTCCCATGCCTGGTGGGGAGGACCCATAAGGTTGAACCCAACATCATTCCCTGTCCTGCAATCATACCCACCCTGTTCAGAAACACAATGTTTTTTTTTTTTCCAAAAGCAGAAGGAATCACAATACGCTGGAATATGCAAGTGTCACTGCTAGGGTTAATCCACCCAAAGTCTTTCATCTCCTGCAGAGCCCCAACCAGAACAGCAGTCTTCAGTGAGGGGCTTTCTTGCTCACTCCCCTGATGGGACTTAATCTCTCCTCTAGTCAACTGCTCCTTCGTCTCCCCTAAGAAAAGCCCTGGGAACTACTCACTGTCTGTTTCAAAAGGCGAAGAAGCAAAAGAAAATGGCCACGTAGTGAAAACAGAAGGATGAATTGCTTCCTTGGGTAAATCAGAGCAGGTCAGTGCGGGCTGTTCTACCACAAAATCCATCTCTCTACAGAGCACTAGAGGTGAGGAACTGATGTAGAGCTCCACTGGTGGGGCTGGCTCATCCCTTAACATCACTAGTGAGAAAAAACTTGTATTTTGTTTTCAGACACATCTGATAAGATACTTTTTCAATGAAGCTACAAGGAGAGGGAATGAGTCACATAAAGGAAACTTATTTTGGTGTGTAGGAAGCATGAAGACCTTCCCAAACAAACCAGCTGGGCCTGAAATGTCAGGCAAATCCTTACTCAAGAGCGCATCGGTAGGTACATCAATCAGACAAGTCTTTCTTCCAGCATGCACACGAGTGAACAAATAGCTCAATTATGGCTATGTGTTTCATTGCACATTGACCTTAAGAGTCCAATGCTTTATAGGAAGGAGTTTAATTCAATTAGCACACCCATGGGGTTTTCAGCCAGGCTACTAACTGACCCGCTGATGTAGGACAGTAAAAGGTAGCACAGGGCACTGGAGTTCAAATGTACCATCTTCCCCTGCTTTCCATTTGCAGCCCAAAAAAAAAGGACGTCAATGATCCCAGCAGAGGTGGTTATTTGTTGCAAAAACATCCCAACACTTTTTTTTGTGGTTTTAAAGGCAAGAAATATTGGCTGTTATTCTTCAGGCTTTCGAAGTATATTCAAGCACGGATGCATACCATTCATAAGACAAGGAGAAAGTCAAATCCATAGAGCACCCAATGGAAGAGTCTTGTATTGGGATCAAAAGACAACAAGAGGCCAGATGGCCTCTTCTTTGCTTGACAACCCACTGGACAAGCTGCTTTGCAGGTTGTAGCAGACTTGTTCTTACATGGGTCAAACACAGGTGGGTTTTTTTCTTCGAGGGAGGAGAACAAACATCACATGTTGGACGAGGCAATGTCCATGGGATCACTCATGACCTTGACCATACCAGTTGTTCATTTTTTGCGCTGTTTCTGGAGCTACAGCATGAGGTCTCAAGTCTCTGCTACAAGACCAGCTTAACCCAAGCCAAAAAGGAGAACAGCCTGAGCACATCCACTCCCTGATAGGATCTGACCTTGTTCATGCAGTTTGGCCAAACTGGGCAAAATGCGGCCAGCATCCTGACATCCCACTCTGCCACCAGCTATCTCAAGTTCTTCTTGACTGTGTAAGTGCTCCTATAGCCAGCCAAAACCGGGCGAAGACATAGGCTTCAGCTCTGGGAAACTGATGAGCCACATATTACTAACCGTTAGCAGTGTTTCTGACACAGTTTTGGCTGATGGCAACTCCCATTGACCCAAACAATTCCCAGGCAGTGACCATTCCCAGTAGATGGCATAGACAAATCGCAGCAGGTTGCCTCCCCTCATTCAGCACAATCTTCCGCCACCAGCCCAGCCACCTTCACGTTCCGTGGGGAGACGCAACACAGCCCTTCAGCCTCACCCTACAGATAAGTCGCTCTGGCAGACTACAACACAGCAATCACATTACTCCAGACACCGAATAGAAAAGACCACAAAGGTGATGATTACACCACATTATGGCTACTACTTTGTCATTGAGGAGACCTAGGGCCTGGCACTGTGTTGCACAGATGCGGCCAAGTTTGTGCATTGAATTTCTGCATGTCTTCTGGGAAGAGGGAGGGAGACCCCACAGTCACAGGGAAATATGAACAAAGTCACTTGAGCTCCAGAGCATCTGCACAAGGGACATCCCCCATCAGAGGATGACTTGAGGGGGGAGGCAGCATTAATCCCAATTTGGAACACCGAATTCCCCCTCATTTTAAACAAAGTTTTTTTAAAAATTCCCAAGTCTGCATGCAGGTGTGGTTTTTCTCAAGAAGAGAAAAAGAAGGTCAAACTGGAAGGTCAAAAACACCAGTGACACCACAAACTCCGTAAAACCAGTGGCTGTGTCCCACTTCTCCTCCATGCAAGACATGGGTAATGCTGCATCCTTTCTCCTTGGCCAGAATTTGCCAGCACAGCCGCATAAGGGGTGTCCCTGACGGTGTGCACGTGCGAGTGGCCAGCATCACCTGTTGCACCCTAACCCTTGCACAGCACCCCAGCGGCTGTGCTCCCATGGTCTGCACCCAGGGAGGTCTGTGCTTGCAAGGCTGCGAGCAACAGAAGGAGGCAGCAGGGATGGGAGATGAGATCTCAGAAAGCACAGAGGAAATTCAGGGAGCGGTGGGAATTGCTGAGGCGAACGTGAGCCGAATATGTAGAAAAATGGGCGGATGGGAAAAAAAAAGCAAAGCTTCAAAAACTGGAGGCTGGTTCCCAGCGCTTTTGCTTTGAGGATAGCAGGGATGCAGCAAGGGAGCACGCCTGGTAAAGCAGAGGATAGCAGGGGCACCGACAGCTCTCATCCCTCTCCAGGGTATCTCAGAGCTGTGGAAAAAAAAGGAGAAAAACCATCCAGCGACCTCGCTGAAATTAGAAACTTAACAATGAACACGCTCCACATACAACTTGCCCGTCTCTGTAGCCATGGAGACGGCTACAAATCTGTGTCAGCCGCAATCCGCTCTCCAGTTCCTAAAATTTAAACGAAAAAGGAGAGGGTGAGGGCTGGGAGGCGGGAGCGGGAAGGGGGAATTCCTCTGCACTGTTTGGCTTTGATGTGCATCACGTTTAAAGGCACAGGGGATTATCCAAGCCTGATGCCGGATAAAGTGGCGGCTGTGTAGCAGCTGATGTGTGCTAGCCACGTTTCCCTCCAGCAGAGCATCTCCTCGGCCTCTGTAACAGCCGTGACGAAAGGTCTCGGTGCCGGGGATGAACCCAACGCCACGGGGCTCCCGGGAGGCTACAAAGCATCAGCATCATCCTGGAGGCAGCGCTGATGCAGCGTCTCAGAGGGGACCAGGAGAGCTGGGGAAGGAGCATCCGAGGGGTCAGTACAGGGCTTTGGAGGGGAAACACCCAGGAAGGAGGTTGGTGGTCTCTGCACAGCAAAAAGGGCAGAATTAAAGGGAAATTCCTGCTGCCAGGATGGCAGGAGAGAAGATGAAGCAGGAAGGAGAAGGATGGGACCAGAGACTTGTTTCTCCTGGACTTAGAGGTCTCAGTTGGGATTTAGGGCATGAACAACACACCGCAAGTTAGGCAGACTGTTGGCTGACTCTCTGCAAAGCAACAAAAAACCAGATGTCTATATTGCTGGACAAGACCTCTTGGACTTGTAAGCAGGTTCACAAATGAGTAGGAGTGGCATATTGAACCTGTGACTATATATAAAGATCACAGAAAGTTGCCCTTTCAGCTAGGCAAGAGCAAACCAGGGGATGTAAGGAATAAAAACAGCCACTCCCCAGACCTTCATGGAGAAATTCTCCCCATCTTGGCAAAATACAACCAACCAACCAACCAACCAACCAATAAACACTGCCCCCGCAACGCTCAATCCCCAACCCTGACAATTACTAGGATTTGGGTCATTTTTACCTCTTCTGCATTTCCTTTTTTTTGGGCTAATTTTGGTTGGTTTGGCTCATTTTTGCTACTATGCACCTCAATCCTATTTGTGCTGCTACACGGACTTGAAGACAACATATCGTATGAAACTAAAGGGCTGCAGGAAACTCAGTAGTGCAAGGAAATATTAGAGGACTCCGAAATTCTTACAGCAATGAAATAATATTTAAGGCTACACCGCCAATGCTAATTTATACAATGCCATCCTCAAACCATGGATGATCTACTGAGTTACAAAGCAAGGAAGATCTCAGGGCTGTTCTCAGCCCTACATCTCCAAAGACTCCTTGGGGGATGCTGTCGGGTTTCCCATCAAGGGGAAAGCTGGAGGTGTCCATTCAGAGAGGTAAAAGAGACACGGACTATTCTGACCGGCTCCATTTGTTTCAAGAGCTAACCCACTGAATTATCCACAGGTGACCAGTGCAGAAGCAGGGTGCAAGTTGAAGCCATGATGATGGAGAAAGCAAGCTCAGTTCCCATCAATTTTTGTATTACTAGAGGGTGCTATTGGACACAAATTCAGGATAACCCACTGAAAGCAACCTAATTTCCCCCTGCATTCATTCCTTACTTCACCATGTTCCCACTAATATTACAGGGAGATTTGGGATGAATAAGCTTGAGAGGCAAGAAGAAGTTATCCAGCAGAGGAAGACACTCGGAAAACTATCTCTTGGGCATGGATGCAAAAGAGAAACACACCTCATAGCGACTGTAATAACAGAATGACCTACAACTCCTAATTCATTAATCACTTCTATGGAATAAGCTTTATTCCAACACGGGTGAAATTACCTGGCTCACTGCAATGCACTTTCAAATAGGTTACCACTTGATTAAGGTCTAAAATATGCATCGCTCTTCAAAAAAGAGAAAGAGAAAGGAAGAAAAAAGGACACGTTTAACTCATTTTAAATCAGGAAATTAAATGCATCAGTGTAACTCCTCTTTTCCTTTCTAAGAAAAACCCTTCAGAAAGCAGTTTTGCTGAATCTTGGATTTCCCCCATCAGTGAAGTGTAGCTGAAAGCAGCACTTGGACTGGAAGGAAGAAGGTAAACACTCAAAGTAGCCTGTTGAACAGATACGTGAACACCCCACCCTGACTAATTAGCAGGGCTCTACTTGTTATGTGCACTGCAGTACCTTTTCAATTAATTCCTTCATATTTGCAAAGCCATTGAAAGAGGCGAAGCATTAAATAGAGATGCTAAATAAAAGGGAATAAATAGCAACCAACACTTAGCTCTCCAGGTTTTCAGGCCCCGTCAGCAGGGACATTCACTCACTGCCCAGAGCAGACTCCTTAACTACGACACGTAAGTGCATTATTAATTTTTCAGTAGCATCTACCAGACTCAGTTATGCTATGCACGAGGACTCTGGCCAGAAGAGCTTTAAAATCTCCAGCCTCATGGCTTGTTAGATTCACTGCTGATCTGCATCCCAGCCATAAGATGGTCTGGGCACAGACCAGTATCCTCTTTGCGACCCTGAGTCCTCCTGCTCCCCATTTTCATGTTCCCAAACTGGCTGCCCCTGCCAGGACATGGACATGGGATGAATCAGCCAGCCATCACCCAACCTGCCTCTCCCAATCTAGACTCTTCACTAAATGGTTTTATTTTTAACTCTTCTTACTGCTAATGAGTAAAGACGGTTGCAGCACCAGGAGAAAACCAGAGCCAGGGACCTTTCTACAGCCTTCGCTGTACGTCTCTGCTACTAACCTATCCTAGCATCCAGAACAGAGCAGTCACATCCAAACTGCCTGTTGGGAATGGTCCCTTGTCCCGCTGAGCATCAACACAGGCAGTTTGGATGTGCCTAGGATTTCTCTGGGATGGCAGTGCTAATATAGGCATGGTAAGGAAATTATATATTGTCCGCTGGATTGCATGATAGATCTCAACACATCCTGGATGGTATCTCATGGTCACGGTTGAAGCCAGGCACTGGTGACCAGCAGGTCCCTGCAGAGCTGCTCTTCCTTGATGAAGGCTCTTTGCAAACACTTGTTTCTACATTACAAAGTCCTTGTTCTGATCCCACTGGTACTGATTAAAGAGAAAAAATAATCCTGTCATCACAGGGAAAAACCTGAGCACAGGATTCAAGACCATCCCAATGGCTCTCAGCGGGCAACAAAGGCCACCCCTACTGCGAGGACATTGGTGGAGATGTCCTCTTTCAGACTAACGTGGAGGTGCACCTCAGAGTTGGATACCTCTTGCAAAGAACGTGCTGCCAGACTTCATTTTTAAAATTAAGAGGGAATTTCAGCTTGAGCACAGGGGTCTGCATTGGTTGCATCTATAGTGAGAAGGCAGCAGTAGATAGTTTAAGACACCTTAAATTCAGACAGAAAAGTCACCTCCTTCCCTTGTGAATGGCTATCCTCCACAGCAACCCACAGTTATGGGCTGACCTCCAGAGAAGGTATCAGCTTCCTGAAATCCATCCCCAGAGTGCCCCTCCTGAAGGCCAATGCATTTCCAAATTGGTCCATCCATTGCTCACATCACCTGCGGTTATTTCATCACACACAATGATTAGAGGGGCAGCATTCAAAAAATATCCTCTTTGTACACCACCCCACAACCTCCAGGTGTTGAGGAGACAGGCTTATAATCTGGGCAGTCAGCTGGCATGTTCCCTTCATTTAGGATTACATCAATTATCCCTATTTTTAGGCTTGAGGATAAAGTCCCGTAGTCCACAACAGAAGCAAACAACTCCCAAAGAAAAGGTATTAACATATCTTTATATTCCAGTCTTTGTTAAGCTCCATGAGGGAGCCATCAAGAACCAGAAGCCTACCGATTTCCAAAGCCTGGAGTATTTCCAGGATTCAGTTCTGCTCCAACCCAGCTGGTTTTTCGCCCTTCTTTTTCTTTCCTTGTTCTCTGTTATCCGTGGGAGTTCGTTTGCCTCAGAGTACCTCCTCGTACTTCACTGAGCTTTTGCCATTATTATCCTCCCTGCAGAAATTCTTCTATAGGAGGTTTAAAATGCCTGATGCATTTTTTCATTTGTTGCTGCATCCCCATTGCTATTAGTAGCCAGAAAACACAACATCTTATTAGAATTTTCTCTTTGATTAAGCCTGTGAGCTAATCGCTTCCTTACTGACCTGGCCCCAAGACTTGCCCCAAGACTCCTTGTGCAGATCTGGTTTTTCAAATCAGTATAATCCATCTGTACATGCATTGTGAACTCTGTGCTGGACACCACTCAATAGCGACCACTGTGATGCGCAAATAGGGACACCATTAAGTAGGGCTAGAAAACCTCTGAATGCTGCTCTGGACTCTCCACATCCTCCTTTTTGGCACAGTCCTACCAAGACACAGGATTTGGGAGTGTGGCAAAGGCAGGTTATGCAATTAACTTCCTAAACTCGGGTGTCAATGTCACAAGAAGCTTTCTCGTGCTTTCACCTTTCCTCCATGACATCATTTTGCCTTTCAAGGGCGAAAAGCAAACAAAAGAGGCTTTTGAGCCATTCCACCACCTGGTTGTCCTTGCTTTGTTTCCCGAGCCTGTGTGACAGGACAGCTCACAGCAGAAACAGAACAGCAGCCGGTACAAAGTCAGCACTTCAAGTGCTTTTGGACATCCACTCTCAAATGCTGCGTAGGTTGGGGGACGATGACGGGCCATGAGAGCCCGGAGGCATTGTTATTTCCAGCTTGAGACAAGCTGTGAAGTAGGACAGGAGAGCAGGAAGGTCGGTGGTTGGAAGTGGCCTGGGACATCTGCCTCAAGATGAGATAAGTTTCTGCAAGTCACTTTCTCAGGGCTAAACACGCGTAGAGGAGTGTTCACTAGTAGAGGCATAACCTAATGCAGTTTCCTTCTAGGATTGCACTCGATTGAATTCAGGACTGCAGGTTTTAAGTAAAGCAAGATTACAGGTTCTGTGGGCTGCAGGGCAGTGGCTGCCCAATATCCATCTCCGTGCTTTGCAACTCCACAGCCTCTAAGCATTGAAATGGAGAAGGGCTGCAGGGAGCGGGTGGCACAAAACATAGCGAGGGTCAAAAATACGAGTTCTTCAACAAATACTTGTGATAACTTAAAATGGGGAAGTGACAACAAGACGGAGCACAAGTTTCAGGTATCATATCCATTTGAAATAAATCTTTCTATTAAAGAAAAGGCCAACATATCCTTGCAATGGGAAACAGTTTATTTTACATGAGGAAGAAAGCTTCATGCCACAGCAATGAGTACTGCGTAAGTAAGGAAGCAAAAAGAGGACAGGTAGGGACAGGCCCGGGAAAGCATCCTTGCTGATGCCAGGGAATTGCCATGTGCAAGCCACCCATCAAATATACGTCACACAAGACCCTCTCCATGCTTGGGCCATCACACCCTTGATGTGAACTTCAGCTTGGGTCCTCAAAACTGTTCAGGAGCCTACTTTCAAAGAGAGCTGGCTGCCCAAATGTGTCACCCTTCATGGTCAGGTGTCCAGTTCTGCAAGTTTAGAGCAGTCTTCTCCCATGTCTTCTGGCAGGACCGTCTTCTAGGACATACTGTAGCCGATGAAGAGGCTCATATGGTGAAGCATTACACTATTAAGACCCCTCCTATAAGCACGGGCACTGGTTGCTATCACAGCTCTTGGGTAGGAGTCATCTAAACCAAATGTGAGTGTTTCCAGTGAAAACATCCATCACTGAAAAAGTCCGTGGAGATCTGCCCAACACCAGGACACCAGAGAGAGGCAGCACCGGGGTGTGGATGAAGCCACACGTGAGGCTGCAGAGCCACACAACATCTCCTGTATTACATGACCCTGAACACGGATAATCCACCAAGTCACACTTAAGAAGGCCAACTGCTAGCCCTTTCCCTCCTACCTCCCAAAACCTGTGGATGGAGTTATTTAACACTGCTATAAAAATAACCCAGACTGCCCCGCTGTGCCAGACAGAGCACAAACATCTAATAGGCAACAGATCCTGTCCCCAAAAACTTAGCAGGATGTTACTGGGCTGCTCAGTGCTAGATCCCTATGTCCCAGGACCCAGTGGAGTATTTTATCCTCTACGCAATGCTGATTCTCTCAGCAACGTGGAAAAAGATATTCCTACCCACAAACTAACCTGGCAGGAACTTCTAGTGCAGGAAAGAGTAATGCCCAGCTTAGCTTTTTGCACTCAGACGTGAATAATCACACGCTGTACCCAAGCTTCATGAGTGACACTGCTAAATGGAAAATTAATATTAAAAAAAATGCAAAACAGCCCTTTTAGCAGAAATAATTCCTGGTGCAGAAGGAAAGCGGAGGCCGCACTGTCGCTCAGCTGTCTCTATACTCACGGCTCCTTTTGAATTCAGAGTTGGTAGAAAAACAGACTCCCACTCGGGGCTTCCTTCCTTCACATCTCACCCTCTCTGCGAGGCTCGGCGGCAGTTCCCAGGGCCCCGGCAAGTCTGCCCTGTGTGCAGATAATGGGTTGCATGTGATTCTCATGGGATGCTCCTGCCATTGCACCGAAAACCACGTTTCAGAGGTGGCACATCGCTCTGCTGCCTAAATCCATCATGGGAGATGCTTTGTGGGTGGGGCTTTAACAAAGCAAGCAGTGGTAATTCCTGGGAAGGGTTGCAGTGCAGGTGTCCATGTCCAAGTCCCCTCTCCAGGCTCCTGCTGCAGCTAATGGAGAGATCTGCACACAGCCAGTGGAAGCTGCAGAGGTTTCCTTCCCTGGAGCAGAATCCTGCGTGTAGGCGGAGGAGATGAACATAATTCCAGCCTGGCTGGCTGAGCACCTCTTTTCTATCCTTATTCGACCCCTAAATTCACACACAGCTTGATCTACAGGAGATTTCCCCAGCTGATCCATCCCTCGTCTGCTTTCTCCCATGGAGATGCCTCATTCGGGACTGTGGCACTACCTGGGTTTGCAGCAGGGCAAACGCATGGCATGCCAGTTGAAAGAACAGCTGGGGCTTCATCATATGTGATGGCATTTTTCACTGGAAACAAAACATTTTGGCATAAGAAAAAGATGGGAACGAACACCTGAGCACAGTAGTTCTTGCAGAGAAAGCGATGGGCTCAGCAAAGGTAGGAGTGAGTTGGTGCTGAACTCCCACAGGGTTTCACTGAGTGATGGGTCTCAAATTGCATTAGCTAGTGATACTCTCCCCGGAGGCCTCAGAATCAGAAAATCCTGGGACTGAAGGGACCACAGGGACCGAAATCCACCTGGCAGCTCACTGACAGCTACGCTTGCTCTGGCATTGGCTCTGGCTGTCACGCGTTCCTGGAAGAGCTGCTGGAGCCTGGGCTCCACCTGTGCCCGCTTGTGCCGATGCTCCGAACCGCCTTGCGATGAAGCACGTGCTTTCTTGGGCAATACTGATGAAAATCTCCATGCCGTTCTCTCATTCCAGAAGACATAAATGTGCGTGCATCGGGCTGCTGGCAAAATCTGAAGTCACCTTGTCTGCCCATCGCCTCCCATTCAACTGCAAGCTCTTACAGGGGCACAGTCTGTTATCTCTTGCAAGCTCAGCTGCAGACTGCTAAGTCCTAACATAATCCAACATCTAACGAAGGAATCGGAGATGTTTCCAAGCTGTGAGTAGGGCTTTGGAGTTGTTATTGCTCTCCTCCGAGAAGCTGAGCATCCCGACTCACCGTTGCCAGGCGGAGAGGAGCCTGGCTGCCGCGGCTTGTCCTGCTCTTCGGCAGGCAAGACGTGGTCAAAGTTTACCACAGGGAGCACAGTTGGGTTTGACGTACCATCTGGACAGCTGTCAGGCCTCTTCTCTTGGCAGCTAGAGACCATGTTGGTTTTTTCACCAGTTCCAAGTCCCACATGCTCTCATATCTTAATCTGCTTGACTAGAGCCGTGGGACTGCAAATCGAAGCAGCTGCACAAGATGACACCGGGAAATTTTCCCCTCCGCCACCCTGGCCAGTACTCGCTGTTGGTTCTCTTAGATGCCAGAAACCTTTCAGAGTTTCACCCCAGGAATATGTGTTTGTTTGTTTATTTGACAAGGGAGCACATGGAAAGGCAAGCGGTGGGGAACGGCTCTCTAGACCAGGCTCTAGAAGTCCCTAAGCTGTGGCACGGCATCGCAAGAGGTGCTTCAATCGGGGCCAAGCAGCTCCCCAAGCTGCTTTACACCCTGGGCCCAGCCAGGTGGACTCTGAGCACGGTATGTTTGGGATCCCTGAACACCAGGAAGACCCCAGCTATCACCATGGCTAAGGAAGTAAGATGAAGCTTCTTTGTCAGTCTGGATCACAGCATCGGTGGCTTCCCATGGTCCAGATAACTTCACAGCACCATCAGAAGAGACCAGAGGTCTGGAGGCTATCTCAAAGCCCAGAGGAATTTTGCAGAGAGGAGCCTGCCTGTTTTGAGGGGAGAGAAATCTTCCTGCCCACACACAAAGAAAAAGTGCTGCAGAACGCTTTGAAAGCTGTTAAACTTCCCTCCTGGGAATTTCTCCCCAGGTTTGAGTTTTTCCTTTTGAAAAGAAAAAGCACATTTTTGTGGCCACGGAATCACACGACAGGACTGTTCACACATGAAAAGGTTTCAAAACTCACTTAAAAAAAGAAGGTTCATTTAATAATCACATTTGCAGTTTGCAAAGCAACTCATTAATAGCGAAGAAAGGTTGAACACTTTACACAGAGCACAAGACATCCATAGGAGAATCAGCTTCACGCAGCAATGGGCGGACGTCTACCCTGGACTTCTAACATGAGCTGGGCTGTCCCACCTCTCCCTTTCACAACACCACAATGCCACAAACAGCTTTTTACAGGCAGACACTGCAGCCCCGCACATACCAAACACCATCGTGGCATACCATGCGTGCACCCAGCATGACAGCAACTGCTCCCACCACCACTGCTCACCCTCCACAGCCCCTGCAAGTCCTCCCCCTCAACAATCAGCTCAAACCCTTCTCTGCAAACTCTTCGTTGCTCCTCCTGCCACAAAACCTACTTGTCTCTTGAACCAGGTACTCTGTGCCATTAAGGATTAGGTGAGAGTAGACTTGTCTAGCTGAAAAAGACACACCGCCTTTTTGAAGAGCAAGTTTTTGCTGTAAACTTACCTTTGAGCTCCTGATGCTGTTAACTCAAGTGCTTCTTCACACAAATAATCTCTTTAGTCAAAAGTGAAGGTGCTTTTAAACTGATTTGACTGGTAGGGCTGAGGCTTGCAGAGGAACTGGGGAAAACAGTCCATCACTTCTACAATCTCTGCTCTGAGGTATGGAAAAGGGAGATGTCAACCCTACAGGGCCATTTCACAATCTTGCAAGTATCTGCATGGTGCACCAGCTGATAGCAGTGTTCAAGCCATGGGATCTTGCAGTTGGACTAGATGATTGTTGTAGGTCCCTTCCAACTGGAACTATTTTATTCCAACATACAAATCCAGTTTCAGGTTACCTTAAACCGGATAAAAATTTCCACAGCTCCCTCAATCAAAACATTGACCCAGCACAAGCTCACCCTGATGGCTTGAATTTATGAAAAAACACCACAGCTTCATGCCAGGTCCACCATCCTCCCATGAACAAACAAAGCTGACAAAACTACTGCACGCTTGGCTAATCTGACTGGACTAGGACATTTTTAGAGTGACCACTGTCTCTTGAGCTTGGCCAAGTCGAGAATGGCTCTTCAAGCACAGATGACCCCCCAATAGCTCTGCAGGAAAGCCAAGAGATATCAAGCTGACCAAGTGAGTTCAGCTCTGTCCCCCCCAGGAAGATGCTCCCAGCTCAGTTTCCAAGGACCCAAGTGCCACCACCACTAAGGGGCAGGTAGCACGATGCATTTTTGGCAGAGTCCTACCAAATTGCAACAAGGTTTTTGGATGAGACACAATCTCAGGAGGTGCTCAGGAGGGCTCCAAAAGCCACGCACTGTCGAGCTCTTGCACCTCCCAGGGACTGGCGTGCTCCAGCCTTTGCTGCTGCAATTCCTCATGCAGCACTTTCGCAGAACCACCTCTCCACTCATTAAAGCCAAGGAGTTGAGGTGTTGCCTCTGGCAGAGGGACAGGGTACAGCATGGGGACAGTACCTTAAGCCACAACATGTGGATGCACCTGCTCTTGCCCACAAGAGTCAAAGAAACTGGCACATGGATGGGTAAGTTGCTTCTTATGAACATTTCCCAAATAGCCAAATTTTGTTCAGTACTGGAAGCTACCACTTTTATTGCATCTTAGATTTTCATTCTCCTCAGCCACACATGTGGCTCAAGACTGTATGTAAGGAAAATACATGTATTTTAGCAGAATCAATGGGGAAACAGTCTTGATCTCAGCACCACGATCTCACAGCATCCCTGTCCTGCTCTGTGTGTCCTCATTTCATGCAGCAGATCCAGCCTGAATCCCAATGTCTACATATGCTTCTACAAATGCTGTGTTTCTCATACAGGGTCTGGTATACGCTGGAGTCTTGCTGTGGAAATCAGACTAGGCAGCTCTAAGTGGCACAGGAGCTTACAAAGGGAACGACTGCACCTTAAAAGCATGCAACTAACCATGAGAGTCATTCAGTTCAGAGAAGAGGCTGGTATTTAGGCTGCAGATGGAGAAAAATTATGTCAAAAGCATGGTTCAAACCACTGCTGTTTAAAAAACCTCCTCCAGGCAGCTTTGGTAAACATAATGTCATAAAGGAGCCCTTCTGCTCCCCACGGAGAGACTCTGAAGTCAGTAGATGATAGCCATCAGTCATCTGGACTCCTCTGCTCGTGCTTCTCGACCACCCTGCTCCTCTCGTAAAGGGGAGCTGCTTGGGGAGCTGCTCAGAGGTACCAAAGCCTGGGCGGTACTCTTGATCCAGAAATACGCTGCTGTAAACCCTAGATAGGATTCCCCGCCAGCTCAGTGATGCCATGAATCAAGGCTCAGGTCTTACACAAAACATGCAATAACCTTTAAGTGCTGCTTAGCTCTCCCCTCCTTTTGGTCCCTCCATTTCTCTTCCCAGTCCTTAGCAGAAGGAGCAACATCCTTGACCAGAAGCTCTGCAAGCAGACCTGGATGCGTGCCCTGGCCCCCATAAAGCACAGCCTCAGTCTCGTTAGCTCCAGCATATCATTATTATTTTAATTGGCCAAACTGGCGTGCCTGAAATACCTTTATTTGATTACACTTGTTTCACCCCGGTGCCAGATGTGGCAGCCTGGTTTAAAAGGTACAGCGCTGAATTTACGAGTGGCCAACACCAGCCTTAGCACCACGCAGCCTTTTTCATTATGGTCTCACTCGCTGGAGCTGCCTGAAAGGTATTTCCTGTTGATCCAAAATTTCCCGTGCCCTGGAGTGATGCCAGAGAAGGGATATTCAGGCTCTAAGTCGTAAACACAGGCAGGTTAAAATGCACAGCTGGTGAGCTTGCTGCGTGCCTGCCCTGTCCTGGAGGTCCCTACCTTTGCCACAAGCTGTCCTTTGCTAGAAACAGCCGTCGGGGATATGGGAGACTCCTCAGCACACAACTTGCAGCAGCAACTCTTACCCACCTTGATCTTTGCAAGTCAGAGCCCAAATTGAACTGGATTGAACTGCCTGATGCTACTAAACAACCTCCCCGTCTCACGCGCACCCCACGCGTGCAGCATACGGTTGGGTCCTCAGGGCAGGGAAACCTTAATAGTGCTGAGCTGGTGCCTAAGGGGATTGAAGGGAGTTTAAGGGGGAGTGTTAAGAGCCCACACAGGGGAAAATATGGTTTAAAGGCCAGTAGTTTGGTCAACTCGCTATTTTATATTTGTAAAACAGAAGAGCAAACAGGATCTCCACGCTTGCTTCTGCAAATTACAGGGAAGTAGGACCCGCTCCTAGAGGGGCTGGCGCTACAGACACATCCTTCGTTACCTGCCAATGCCTAACGAGGCTTCGGCACCTCTCCGGACAGCATGAGTTATTACTAAGGCTCATTTTGGGGAATAATGGTAGGGCAGATATTAGACAACACTGCACTGTTTCTGCCCCATAGAACTGCACTTGCACAAGCCAATGCCAAAGGCTGTTAGTGCCTGTACCCTAAAAATGATGGCAGAAGCCTCAGCTTAAAAAGGGCTGTATGCAGGCAAAAGTTTCAACTTTTCTTCCCCAGGCAGGTGACTGTGGGCTGTTTAATGCAGTAAATGTGCTAGAGGGAAGACTGAGCAGCAACCAGCTTCAAACTAGCGAGCCTAAACCCAGATTCCTAAATCCACACTACGGGATGGAATAACAGCCTCCCGATTTTTGAAAGCACTATGGCCTCAGTCTCCTCTGTAACTGAAGTAAACACCATGGTCAGTGTCTGTTTTAGAGCATATTACTCAGTTTTAATACTTTCCAAGACTGGTTTTCTTCCTTTACAATTGCAACTCCACCTTTGGGATTAGTGATTTTATTTTACGATGGGATTATTAAGAGCAGGCAGCCAGCCCTTTTTTTTTTTCTCCCCAAGCCAGTATTCAGAAGGAATAGATTAAATCATTAAATACACACAAGCACAGGAAACACTGGAAACTCTTAGCCATTATCCTATGAAGAGAATGCCAATGCAAACACTGTAATAAAATATTCTTCACTGAAATCAACACTAATTTTCCTAGGCAATCAAATCCATCCCCGTGATCCCTCCTCCTAGGGAAAACTGCCAGCACAGCTAAATTCAGATCTATGTGGTTCCATGCTTAAATTTGGCTCAGAAATGCTGCAAATCAATGACTCCAGAAAGGTTTGCTAAGGAAAAACTCCCAACGGGCAACGTTTGCTACAGCACATGGCACCTCTCCCAACGCAGCAGCAAAGAGTACGATGCTGCATCGATCTGGGGCTCCAGGAAGGCTGAAGCTTCAAGCTACAAACTTGTTGAGGACAACTTGACCACTACTTGGAGATGGTTGCGTCTTGTCCAAGGGGACAGTCTCCAAAGAGAGCTGAGCCACGAGGAACATCTCCAAATGCCGATGCTCCACCAGCAGCCCAGAAACAGCACCAAGCCTTTCACAACGCCTCCTCCTAACTAGTCAACCCACAGAAGGGAAGACGGATGTGCTGTAAGAAAGGGCTAGAGCAGGTCTGATCCATAACCCAGACAGCATCATAGGAGCAGGAGGAGAGGACACAGTTAATAGAATCATAGAATGGTTTAGGGTTGGAAGGGACTTTTAAAGGTCATCTAGTCCAACCCCCTGCAATAAGCAGAGACATAGAATCACAGAATCACAGAATCACTAAGGTTGGAAAAGACCTGTAAGATCATCAAGTCCAACCTAAAAAAAAAAAAAAAAAAAAAACACCCACAAAAAAAAACAAAAAACAAACCACAACACACCAAAAACCAACCCACCCAACACCACACAGCACCATGCCCATCAAGCCACATCCCACAATGCCAACATCTTCAACTAGATCAGGTTGCTCAGAGCCCCATCCAACCTGACCTGGAATGTTTCCGGGGATGGGGCATCTACCACCTCTCTGGGCAACCTGTTCTAGAACTGTCCTTCTCCAGCTATCTGCAATTTGTGGTTTGCCCGTGCCAAGGGCTGTGCTCACTTTTCACAACATCCGCTCCTCTTTCCAGAAGGATGTTGGTACCTCTCTTTGACAGCCCTTAAATCTTCTGTGGTAAGACAACAAATAAATGTTCCAGCCAGGAATTTTATGGTGGATGTGTACCCTCCATGATTTCTTTAAGCATCCTGCAGTATGCTGCAGATACTGGATTTTCACACTAACACCTGAGAAATACTTAAATGCTCCTCTCCGCTATATGAAGAGTTACCCAAACAAAAAAAGACTTCTCTATCAGAGATGTGTGGAAAATTTTAATGAAGTAGGCTGCAAAACCATGCTTCAGATCACAATGATCTTACCAGATCAGGAGAGGACCAGTAGCCATGAAGGGAGGTGAACCCACGATCCAGTCTGTCAATATGGGTACTGTAGGAGAGACATTACCAGGAACCATTCTCTAGTCACGGCACTAACAAGCACAGTCACATCCTACTGTTAAATCGCTTTCTCTCCAAAAGAAAGCAATTGTATCTAAAATTCCTTTTGGGAATGATCCCTGGAGCAGGCCAGCTCTTGAACCTGAACCAGGAGCCATTTGGGTCAGTGCTAGCTAGCTGCCCCAGGCATCAGAACTTATACTCAGCTTCATAGGGAAAAAACCCCAAAACCCCAAGTGCTATGTTCTCTGTGTCCTCTAAGGCGTCCTTGGCTTCCCACAGTAATACATCCTCCAGCGTGGTTGAGGTCAAATGCAGAACTCCCATCCTCGTAAGGCTAATTTCTGCCCAATGTCATCCAGGAAAAGAACCCCAGTATTTCTGATGTTCTCTGGAAGATGCCAGAAATGCTACTTTTCTTTTCACATGATAACACAGGAGTCAGGGTTCAGCGTATTTCATTATGAGACCAAAACCCAGTTTATTGTAAGTTCAGCAAACCTGGAAAGGACTTGCAGAAGTAATGATTATGAGAAGCAACCACACATTCACCTGCAAGACAGAGAGATGCACCAGCCAAGTAACAACCTTTGCAACGAGACTTGTTCCCTCACTCTTTCAAGCCACCTCAAAAACACTTTTTGTTGGTGGCAGAGCAGCTTTAGGACACCGCAGGTTTTAGCCAAAACATTCAGCTGCATGGGACACCCAGGAAAGAGACCAAGGACTTAGATCAAGTTGGGTGAAATCCTGCTTCTACTGAGGTCATTGAGATCTTCATTTTTAGATGAAGAGACATGACACTCCCCTGGCATGCCCTGTATGCAGCTCTAACCTACTGAGGGCCGCGGTGCCCCGTGGGTTAGTACCCATAGTATATGCTGGAGAACAGGGCAGCGTGGCCTTGTGCCCAACAGCTCCAAAACGATGGTACATCAGCCCCATCAGATCAGCACAGGAGCCCCTGTACTGCTTTTACAAGATACTCAGCCTTTTTACAGCTTGACACCCCAAACTCCCACAGAGCAGTGATGGGTGATGGTCTCTCGGCCGTGCAGCGAAAGCTGCGTCATCAGGCTCGGAAACGGCCAAGCACCTCCCGTAAATCCTTCCCTGTGACGGAGGCTGAATCATTTCTCCTTTCTGTATCCACAGCACAGGATCAATTAACCTTTGCTATGGCTCCTCCTGTGAATCACTTACGAGGGGTCATAGTTAAACTGCTTCGTAGGAAGCAGTTTTAAAAATGTCCTGCTCTGCATAAGATAAGAAAGTTTGCCACAGAGAAGGGGGAAAATATTCAAGCATGTTCAGCATCTTATGGATTAATAATCCTAGGCCTAGAGCCAGGATAATTACTGCCAGAAGGAATAAAAGTAACATAAATATAGGTTAAAGCACAAAGGATCCCGTTTGCAAGGTTTTATACATCACCAGCTCAAAAGCGGATTTGTAAATTTAATTATAGAAAGATTATAAAAGCAGGTAATACCCAAAGGGTTGTAAAAATAATTTTACTATAGTGATGAGAACAAAAAAAAAAAGAAAAATAACCCAAACATTTTAAATTAAGTAGGGCAGCCTATAGATCTCTTGAAGACCTTCCGCAGGATTCAGACCAGACTGCTCGCCAGGGATGCGCACGCGGCATCCTGCTAAAGCAGCATCCGCCACGATCTTCCAGACAGGCCATTTCCAAGGGAGAGGAGATAAGTCACGCTGACAGCCTTGCAATCTTCCAGCGCTGATTTACTTAAGAACATCTTAGTTTTTTATAGAAGGTATTCCCACAATGGCAGGAGTATGCAATGGTCTGGTAAATACGATGTTAAGATGGAAGAGGACACTTCCAAACCCACCTTTTCTACACGGGTGATGTGAAATCCCTGAATATGCTGGTTCCTGTCAGGATTTATGGCATTTCTCTGCCAAGAACAGCTTTGGGGGAGGAGGACGGTTCATTAGATGTCATCGGGAGGGATTTGGGTTCTACCCCACAACTGCGCTGAGCGAGCTGTTGCCAGTGAAGAAAATGGCGATAGCACAGGCTACCCAAGCAACTCAGCTTGGAAAAGCAAGAATATTCTCTGCCGTCCAGGCTGCAAGAGTGCATCCTTCACACCGCCAAGAACTGTCTGAAATGCCCATGTATTTCCAAGTGTCTCACACACTAATTGACAGTAACATAGTTAAGCCTGTAGATGACCTGAAACAAAATCCATCTCAGTGTACACAGCACAGTATTTAAGTTATCTATTGTATTCATCGTTTGCTTCTGCTTGCTCTCTCTGCCTTCTAGAAATGCTGCAGGATTTTTTCCTTGTGGTGCTGTCTGCACTCTTTAAGGAAATTGAAATAATACTACAAGGTGTGAATAAAGGGTGAAGGCACAGGGCAGGAACAGAGATGAGGGTTCAATTCTGGGATCTCTCGGGCTTCCCACTAAAATACAGATAACCCTCAGCAACTTGAAATTTTAACTCCTGACCTATAAAACACATTTTTGGTGTATAAACCATATTTCTGAGCTCTCCAGTGCTTTCTACTCCAGGAGGCAGTTCCTGAAATGTCCCTGGGACTGATCTGGGTGCTAACCTAACATGGCTCTGAACAAGCTTTTGTCAGTCCAACAAAACATGCTGTCATTTTTAAATGCATTGCTTGCGTACTTAAAATAGATCATGTGCTTAAATGCTCTGCTGGTCTGCTACCTCGATGCCCGGTGTGTGTAAGGAGAAAACATTCTGAGCATGCTGCCAACACTGACTGCCTGTAAAAAGGCACTTCAAAGGATCACAGACAAGTATTTTTTAAGCCTGAAAATACACTTTTATTCAAAAGAAAACTTACGGTTTTACAAACTCATCATGCATAAAATGCAGTGAATTAAAAAAAACCAAACAAACTCAGGACTAACCATTTAAACCTTCCACTTTGCTGGAAAACAGTTACATGACCCTCCTCAATTAGCAATATTTCTGCACATGTGTCTCTCTCAATCTTGTTTCACGCCAGTTGTTTTCGGGCACTACGATCCACGCTGGACACTACAAGCCCCTTTGTATGTAAATATGTTCAACAGTTCGAAGACCTACACGCAAGTCACGCACAGTTGTTTGCAAGACTGGGGTTCAAATACATATAGTTTGACTAAGTGTGTAGTGAGCATATAAAATAGCATGAGCACGAATAATGATCCATATGTCTTTGAAAGCCATATACCATGAAGTAGTGACATTACATATATGGCACAGGATGAAATGGGATGCAGTAATGGAAATGCAAATTGAATCTCAGAATCAAGTAAGAACCTCTAAATCAGAGGCTACACCACACAACGGTTTCGCAGAAGAAGTCGTAAGAAGCTCAGTCCCCCGAAACGTGTAAAACTGGATTAGACGTGAACTTCAAAACCAGTATGATGCGGAATAATCCTATGCTGGCAGAAAGGGATCGAAGCTAATTTCTCACACTAACTTGCTTCACATTCTGAGGAGATTTCTGAACTCTAGATACACACCAGGCTGTAAGTTAAAAACCTCTCTCTTTTATAAGGTTCAGCAGTGGCTAAGTGAAAACAGAGCAAGTTAAATATCCCAGAGAGCAGACTTATTTTTAACAGGCTTTTATAAAGGGATCCTACGTCCAAGGACAGCAGTTCTGCAGCGAAGGAAAAGCATTGTTACACAGGTTTGCCCACTTGGTTACTGTCAGGATGTCATTATCCAAATCACATCACATCTGATCTCAGTCCAGAAATCCAGGATGCTTCTATTTTTACATATATATATATATATGTATATATTCTTTTTTATTTTTTTTTTTCCCCCTAACCTGGCTCATGCAATCCCCAAAACACAGCTCAGGGCAACTCTCACATTGTCCTGGCAGAGGACTGTGAGTGGTCAGGCAGAGGATTCCGTGCTCTGCTGAACAGGGACAGACCCAAGCACAGGAGGAAATTTAAAGCACGCTGCAGTTCTCTGGCCAAGGGGTGAAATCCCAGTGATACCGAAGCCAGCAGCAAAGCTCCCCGCTGTGCTGCGCGGTGTTTGGGACCTCACCTGAGGCTTCGCAACCTTTAGCGTTGTGAGATCGCGCTGTTCCAGCAGATGCTGCTTCAGCCTCGCCTGATAAGCACGGGAGAGAGATTTTCCTCTTCCGTGGCGTTCACACCATAGCAGAAATCTTGCTAAACCTCGGGCTAAGGTGAGCTCCAGCTGACGCAGCACTGTTGGTGAAGTAAATCCCCGACATCCCAGTTTTTTTCGTGGAAGTCGGCTTCTTTGCTAAAAGAAGCTGCATTTGGTCCACGTGCGTATCACAGTTTTCGTCATGCTTCCGTTATCAATCGAGTTTGAACAACTCCTCAGCCAAAGCTTCCCCCTTCCCTCTACTGTTCTGTGTGGCAGCTCCTCCGGGTCTTTTTCTGCCCTGGGATGGTTTCATTTGCTCTGCGCACATACAGTGTTGTACATGTTTATATACGTAGATACACCTCACCTGGATCTGCTATGCTGACTTACAATTACAGCAACTTAAAAAAACCAACCACCCAACAAAAAAATCCACTCCTTCCCAACATTAAATGAAACACATCGATCCAAGCACTGGAACATCTCACCACCCATAAAAACCTTTCAGACCTAAAAAAAAAGAAAAGAAAAGAAAATAATTAAATAAATAGTAATGGTCAAACATTAACTAATCCATTATCAACCAATTAAAGCTGAAATGGTGAAATAAAAATTAAAATAATGCTTTAGACCTACAGGAAGTGAACCACTTGACAAAAACCTGCTTCTAAGTACAACAGGAATTTTTTTCCACTTGGTGTACTCTCATGTTCCCATTTATTGGAGGAAAAAATTCAGCAGAACTGGAGTATTTTCTTGACAAAATTAAACTAGGGGAATTCTTGGCATCCCAACCATACTTATAGGGGTTTGGCTTTATATTTAGATGCATTATTTCTGAGTGGAATACAACCAAGAAGAGATGAGTTTCAGACCTGTCGGTAAGAAGCACAACTGTAAGGGACAGTCCCTTCTGGAAACTGAGCTTATTTGTGCCCAGAACTGACTTGTCTTTGGGGTTTGGTGAGTGGCAGCTCAGGGAAATCATACCCCATCACATGCAGTATCCCAGTGGTAGAGACCTCCTCTCTCTACAGTATATGGCATTTAATCAAGAAGACCCAAAAGCCCCAGAGAGAGAAGCCACTGATAAAAGTCTTTCCAGTAATTTCAATGAACAGAGGATTTTACTCTAAAAAATGATATTTTTTTTCCTTCTCCCCCTCTGTAAAAGTATTGCAACAGAGTGTTCTCCTGGGGTTTCTGGATGACTGGAAAGAGCAACTTGAATCATCAGCTGGTTTCAAGCATGCTGTACCCGTGGCCATTCAAGCTGACGGCAGCAATGCCAAGCAGTATGACTGCAGCCTCCCAGGGCTCCCACGCCAAACCATGGTGTGCTCCCGTCATCGCCACGTAAAGCTTTCCATATGGCTCCCCGACCCTGGAAAGCCCAAGCTGATTAAGGATGTCTGCAACCATGGCTTTTGTGGAGATGGCATTGTACAGAAGAAAAAAATTAAATCCCTCACTGCGACTGGCAAAGGTCTCCCTTGGCAAAGGCAGGATGCCAGCTGATGGCTTTGATTAAAGCAAATATTGACACACATCCCCCTTCTAGGACTACTGGCCACACGGCTCAGATCCAGGACAAGGTGTTGCATGGGCATCAGCATACCAACTTCCCTGCTGCGTGGCCAACACCATCCTGCTGCAGCAAGGGCAGTTTTGCAGTTCTCAGTGGGATATCACAGCTTACGCACCCAGGGAAAGAAATTTCAAAGGCACTAGAGGTTGTTCAGAGATCAGCTCCTGCTGATGGGGTGGCAGAGTTCATCCCACCAAACGTCAGCTGTCAGAGAATCATAGAATCGTCTAGGTTGGAAAAGACCTGTAAGATCATCGAGTCCAACCATTAACCTAGCACTGCCAAGTCCACCACTAAACCATCTCCCTAAGTGCCATGTCTACACATCTTTTAAATACATCTAGGGATGGTGACTCAATCACCTCCCTGGGCCACCCGTGCCAATGCCTGACAACCCTTTCCGTGAAGAAATTTTTCCTAATATCCAGCCTAAACCTCCCCTGGCGTAACTTGAGGCCGTTTCCTCTTGTCCTATCACTTGTCACTTGGGAGAAGAGACCAACACCCACCTCTCTGCAACCTCCTTTCAGGTAGTTGTAGAGAAGTGGGCATCCCATCAACGCTGGAATCAACGGAGGGACAGGATCGCTAGGAGAGGACACATCATGTTGTCAGTGCTGTCGACTGGGAGGGAGCCAAAACAGGCAGCTCAGACCAAACAGCTAACTTCTAGATTAATGAAGTCAGCTGGGGAAAAAAAAAATCCCAGCAGGGTAAAGTAATCACTCCAAAGCCTTTAAAATAAATATTGTACTGGCAGGTGCAAATAGATTAGTGTAACGATACCTTATACTGGGACAGGAACAGGGATATCTAGTTTGGGATGAGACATCCTTCCACACTGTGAGTGCACTGTTAGTTACGCTGGTAAAAGGATACCACTGACTAATAAATCCAGAAGTATGCTAAAAGAAATAGTCTACTTTCAAGTGTAAATCAACTCTTGACAACACTGTCATCTAAAATATATCCTGCTGGATAAAAGGCACAAAAAAATTAAGTACAAAAAGGCTAGATCACATCAAATAATGATTCACCAGAAGCGGATACATTATATCATACACATATCTTTGCTCTGTTAAATATTAATTTGAATGGACACATTTAAAATACATATACTTATAATACGGGTAAGCAGGTTTTGTTAGAAAAAAGCAATTCCCATTACTGAGTAAGAAAGGAACAGCTTTAGAGAAGAGTAGAATGAGGCATTTCATGCAAGGAGCCATCCAAGAATAAGGAAAAATATACGGTACAGTAACCTGATACATACAGCTTTCTGGTACGGACAATAAAATTCTCATGTGCATATACCTGTACGCATTCGGCGTGGCTCTTCTAAATTAATTTCTTTTTACAGGATTTTTTTTTTTTAATCCTGAATTGCAAGCTACCTAATATGATATATTGCTGTCCTCCAGAATCGTAAGATTATTCAGTTTGAAAAGATTACTCTAGCGAGTATCGAGCAACGCTGTGCTAAAACATACACTACATCTATCTGAAACGAGCGCTTATTTAGCTGCAACTCAAACCAGACAGCGCTAGCTGCACGCGTCTATCACTTCAAAATGTGAAGAAAGTTCTTTCAAAAGCTTCACGCACACACCCTAAATATATCTTGTGCCAAAACACAGTAAATACTCTCTGTAATAAACCAATCTGTAAGGCAATTTTTTTTGCTTCCTTCTTAAGTTCCAGCTTCAAGGAGTACTTGGGTACACTCTCAGGCATGCACTCAACTATGAAGTGAAATATCGACTTAAGCACATGCCTATGTTGTTAATTTACAGACAAATTTGCTACATTTGCCAATTATCTGCCTATACAAAACTTTACATCATTCTTAGTCATGTGGGTTTTTGCTTGGTAAAATGCTGCCTAACCTCCCCTCTGTTCCCAAGGCACTGGCTTTTGGGGGAGTTACAGGATACCCAGGACTACATGCAAAAGCAAACCCTGCAGAAAAGTAAAGAGACGCTGGGTAAAGAAGCAGTAGTTGTGTCTGAAGACAAAGAAACAGAAGAATGACAGCACAACAGAAGCTTTTCTTTTTCTCATTACCATTTTGTTGGAAGTTTTTCACTGCGACGATCTCCTACAGCACCTTCTCTGATGGAATCAGATGATGTCAAAATAACCCCAACTCAGCCTTAACGCTTCACGTCTTTCGCTTAAGCTAAAAATAAAGATACACATGGATGATTATGAAATGGCAGACACAAGAAACTGAAAATAATGCTTTGTTTCAGGATTCTGGATCACCATGAATTGTAAAAAAAAATAAAAAAATCAAGAGACAAAAAATGCTTTATCTTAAATGACGGATAGAATGTATATACATTAAAATATATATACATTGGAACAATACATGGCTCATCAAAAACACATAATGGAAATAACAGGTAAAAAAATGTATTATGTTTCTAAAAGATGATAGAAATGAATAGAAATCTGCTTACAGGAACGGAAGACACTTTTGCCACGGTGTATTCCTGATTCGGGATAAAGGCATTTTACCAGTTACACAGCTGCAATTAAGACCATCTCGGTCACAAACAACAACATCGAGGGGGATTATTAGTGGCTTATTTGTCATACTGAATTACCTGTCCTATGTGTGTGCAGAAGTACCAGCTTAAACATTCAAATGAATTGCTTCCAAGAAAAGTCATCTTTATTTTCATTGTCCTCAATTTCACACCCAGGCCAGCAACATATAACGTATGCATGTCAGCACGCAGCCGGCAGTTTGAGGAATCCACACTGACACGACAAGAACTAATCCTATTATTTCCTTAACGGCATCTGAATAGGCATTTTCCAAGTACTGCTTCTTATTGTAAGTTTAACCCATGTGTTAATTCTCTTACTGAGATCTCAAGCTGCTTTCTCTAGAATCGGGGATTTAGGGGAATAAAATCCCCTCTATTCAATTTCGTACTTAAGAGACAAACCTTTCAAAATTAAATGGGGGCTTGCAGGCTGTTTGCCTTAAAAACATCGTTTCTCTTTCCAAGGCATTGGAAAATATCTCTAAAGCCCAATTTAGCACGTAGAAAATAAGTTTTTTAGCACATGTCAAGTTTAAACCTGACAGCAGTTTGGGCAGCTGCCTTTAAGTAAGAATCAGGGCTGCAGAAATACATCCCGGAAAAGATTTTCAGAATGATTTTAATGACAATTCAATGAGTGAACAACCAAGTGGTGCTCCATTAGAGTGAACTATTTCCTACGACTGCAACCCTCCTCCAGTAAACCGCAATATTCAAAGGTGATCAAGTGGGAAAAGACTTGGACAAAACAGACTCCTAGCATTCACTTCCCCTGGCTGAAGAAATTTTTGAGCACATTGTGCTCAGGGGAGTTTTCCTTTCTGTAATCAAATATTAAAATATGAAGCACAATGAAAACAAACATCTTACTCTACACACACATACTTTCTGTGCTTTCCAGCTAAGCTGCAATAGCAGATATTCTGTGGGTACGCAGGAACTTACAGGTAGCCTATTAAATATTGATTAAAAATAAATCCAAATAATTAGGCTTAAATTTTAATACCCACGTACATTTCTCTATAATTCATCATGAACGGAATTTTATAAGGTTCCACGAGAGGCTCTGGGTTTAATTTTAATTATGCATTTATTACATAATTCACAAAATTCAGTAATGTGCAATGAGTCTCCCAGCCATTCAAGTGAGTAACGAGATTTATCAGCCCAGTTTGTCACACAACAAACAGGATTCAGAGCATTTATAAAGGCGGGTGATGAAAGATACATGGAGGGAGGGAAGAACCAGCAGCAGCTTTATTTCCGTGTAATAATGCTAATAATATGCAAATAATTCCCTATCTTAATGAATACTTCAGATGAATGCCACATTCAAAACGGAGATTGCACGCTGAAAGCTCGCAGTGACAGAGGAAACTCGGCAGCTCAGCTGCTGTGAGTTTTCAAAGCTCTTTTGAAGCCACGAGGTTACGACTGCCGGTACCACTGCGCGTCCGTCCATCCCCACCCGCCTGAATTGACGCTGTCACACAGCAGAAGATATCTAAGGTCTTCAAGCTCCTTACGTCCTGTTTTTAAAGGGTGACAATCACGTCAAAGCCACTTAAAAAACGTGCGTAATTTTCAAAACAGGGATCCACACACACCTCTAGGGATCTAAAACCAGCCTTTGGAGCACAGCTCTCAGGGCACATATGAGAGGATCTTAAATGCCCAAACCTCCAGTGGACTGGGACTCGCTCTCCTAAATACTTCTGGTGACTTTTCAAATTTGCATTTGGAAGTTTCTCCTAAATCTCTGCAATGATTAGAAAACTGAGTCTTGCTGTCCTTCAACAAACACTTTAATTACCTTTTTTTTCCCTCGCTCCTACTGTAACACCCTGAAGCTACCACGCTTTTACATGCTATTCTCTTCCCCAATTATTCTATCTGCAAACATCTTCTGGGAACTCAAAGATTTAAGACTTAAGACTTGCAACTTGCTCACAAAGCAAAACCACCCCCTGACTGCAGCATCCCTTCCCACGTTCTCACTTGAAACCCACTTTTTTCATTCCTGCTTAGACATCCGTTTCATTCAGCTTCCCGCATACATCCACACATGTCCTCTCTGATTTCCAGTCTATCTCCCCTTTCCACAAACCCTTAGGAGAAGCATGGACCTTTGGGGTGCCTTCTCCCTCTGCTCTCTAACACCCAACATCCATTATTAGAGAAACTCACGGACAACACGACCTTGTGTCCTCCTTACAGCTGAGACCCTTCCTACTCATCTTCAAGTCTTCTTCAAGGGGACACCTTCCCCCTTGCCTTCAGTCTCCGCATTGATCCATGAAGTGGTCCAAATTTACTCGCCTTCTTAATACGTCAAACACGCAAATTATCGTCACTGCAAAGTCCTTTCTGAGTTTATCAGAAACATTAACCTTCAGAATCATGTTTCTTCTCATACCTCCACAATCTCACAGGCACTTCAGAAATAGAAAATCATTACTGCTCTGCTCCAGCTGGAGGGTGGCCTCTTCACCCGCCACCGAGACAAGCGGTCAGCTTGAATCCTTGAGCAAGGGGCTTTTGCTCCCACCTCTTCCAGAGACGCAGCTTTCTTATAACCGGAATTGACAATGTTACAAAAATGCCTTAATCACAGGATTTAAAAATATATAAGCATACATGGGGGAAAATGGTACTATTTACTTCTTGATTTTCAGCATTTCAAACTCATACTCTCCAGCTGTTTTTTTGCAACTAGAGTCAGGAGTGCATATATATGTTTCTTAAGTACGAACTGAGGTTTTTTTCTCAGGTGATCACCACAAATTGGCAGCTGAAGCTCTAAAACGAAGAACAAATGCTCTCCCAAATAATAACATTCACAGTTAGTAGCTCTATCTTCCTGTACAGCTGCTGAATCAGCAATTCCACCCTCCACAAGAGTCACCTGCACTGTTTTCTTTCCCCCTTGTTCAAGGAGGGGCATGCTGAGTACAGATGACTTCTAAGGTTGCTACATGGGTATCCCCTTTTGAGAATCCCAATATATATCTATTTTTATGCATGTATACATTTATATATTATTTTTATATAAGTATATATTTACACATTTTATACATATCTATATATTTATCTACATATCTATCCCATTTTATATTTATTCACGTAAAGTTTAATCCGACATTGCAATTCCAGTTTTAAGTGCACAACGTCATCTTTGTTTTTCCCCTAATAGTTGCATTTGCCACACTACAGCTTGGAGGCAGCCGCGCAGTAAAAGAACAAGCTGGCACGTCTAAGCTTTGACTGTCACACAAGTTGTTTGAATTTTTTTGGTTGCTTTCTTATGGACAGGTAACTTATCTGACCATATTGTATGTATGCCACATACGACACAGTAGAAGCGATCTTACAGATAATTTGTATTTCTAGAGGTTTTACAGAGATAGAGGGAAGAGACACTGAGTTCCCATGGAAGATACAGGCTTAAGATCAGTTTGAGCCCACAAAAGATCACGCTGATGCTGAATGGGGGTGGTGGACCCTTCTTTGCTCTCATCCTTGGGGAAAGACTACAGTGTGAACCTCTCCTTTCCTGGGCACTGAAGAATCTGCACACAAGCCCTATAAATGACAGAAAAACCTTTCACTGGTCTGCAATACCCTCCTGGGGTCCAGAGCAGCCGACCGTGAGACACAAGCCTCCGAGACGCCAGGCTTCATTAGGTCTGGCACTCACAGCACTGCTCATGAGACATCCAAACTGGAAGACAACAAAGCAGGCCTTTACCAAGCTCCCCCCTCCAAAATCCTCAGCTCCAACGCTATCATACGACTTTAGTGAGAAATCGCTGGCCCTTCAAATATTTTACTTATTTTGACCTCAAACACAGGGGTAATCTGCTGCTTTCACTGTGAGGTGGGACCAGCAGAGATAGGATTTTTTCAACATCTGATCCAGCATCAGCAGAGCTCCCCACTCACTGAATGCACAATACACCTTCTGAAGTAAAAAAGAAGCTCATTTCTCATCTTTCACTTAAAGGATGCCTTCAGACACCAGATGATAGTGTCCTGTTCCCAGATGTGTACTGCAAAATATCAAAGCTGCTGCAGGAAAGAAGAAATCCTGAGCCAGGGAAGATGCAAAGACTGTATTGCACCCACTGAAATGCACTGTTTCCAAAATAAAGATTGTAAATGTGACTGTCCTCATAACCCAGAGAGCAACCAGCCTATCGGTGAGCAGAATTACTCAGCAAAGATACCGTCTGATTCTGAAATAAGTCAAATTATGCTTTACTGTTCCTCTTCCATGTATGTCATGGGCAACACAAGGGTGAAGAAGAGGTGTCCGCTTCAGCTGCCTCTGAAACAGTCTGCTCTAGGAAAAAACACAGCACTGGCAAGTAGGGCATGGTGAAATTCTTCAGACTCCAAGTGATACCACAGATTTCCAACAAGCCGTAAAACCTTTGGTTCTTCCCCAAATCACCGTTGAGTAGATCCAAGCACGCAAAGGAAAACAAGCAGGAACAAGCCTTGCAGCAGGTCTTGAATGGACCACTTCAACCTGTTCACTGATTATAGAACCCAAATAAAATAGAGGAAGGAAGATGGACAAATTAGCAACTGGAGCAGCACGTCTAAGCAACCAGGTGGGGGAACATCACTTAATAAAGCAGTTTTGTGGGCAGCACCAGAGCTGGAAACCTTTATTCCCGCCTCTATAATCACCACTTGAAGCACTCTGTTGACACAAAAGAACATGGCTCAATTTCAAGCACCGTTGAGGTTGAGTAATTTCAAACATCTTTTAATGTTTGTAGATAGTCCAGAGGGAAGTTGGCCGAAAAGATCTCCAAAGCAGCCACGTGAAAACAGATACAAAACCCTTCAAATCATTACAGTGCCAGGCAGGAGGGAGGAATGGAGACTGAAGTGGGAAAGGGGGAAAGGTGAAGATCCAGACTTCCAGCTAAACTGCTTAAAGCATTTATTTATATGCAGTGCCTCCATTACAAGTTTTTAGTACGCCTTGGGGAGCAGTAACAGACCAATTCCATCAACCCAGATTGGTACTTCAAAAGTAAGATTTTTAAGTGTAATCCGTACTCTTCTTTCTTCTCACGGTATGAATACTCACATTAGAGGGAGGTCAGTCTCCTGTTTTCTTCTGGGTAGCAAAAATGTTGCATGAGAAATCAGATAAGATGTTAATACAGCTGGATTTAACCAGAATATTACACACTGAGGCACTGCTGCTTTTAATGGAAGTCTGGGAAAGACTGCTGATAAACTTGGGCTAGAAACGAAGCACGTCAGGGAAAATGGGCAAACAGATTCATCTACAGAGCTTCCCCTAAACTCATGAGGTCAACAGAGAGCCCTTTGAAAGTCTTAGTTAAATTTACAAAGGACAGAATTAGCTGCTCAGTGTTACTGTTAGTATTACAGCATCTTCTGGAGGGTGATCCAGCAGCAGGACTACCTTGTGCTGAGTGGTGGTCAAGTGTGCTAGAAAGACATTTGGGGAAAGGTGTGGAGAAACAAAGGCATAAGAATGTCAAAGACGTCCAGCATATCAGCATCTTCTAAATCAAATCCATGTCTCAAATCAGGTTCTTCAGATACACAAAAGTAACCTGAAGGGAGCAAAAGGGCCTTTCAGATATTGCTGTCACTGAACCCCTCAACTGTTAACACAATTTTTCTCCAGTTCACAGGCACTACCTTGCTGCCAAGGTCAAGCCAGCATCCCAGCAAGGAATTTAGGATAACAAACAGTAATAACCAAACAGCACTTATGGTTTTGTGGGGTTTTTTTGGTCACTCATATTGAGGATTCAGAATAAGGAAATCTGTCCCGAGAACTTCCAGGGAAACACACCTATTTCTGGATGCCCTATTAAAATAGGGCTCCTCTGCAAATGTGTCTGTGAATGCCACCATCACTCCCGCTCTGGCTTGTGCCCCTGAAGTGAGCCAAGCAATAAAGGATGTCAGGGCGAACAGCAACCCACACCTCCTGCAACAGGGCAACACGCTGATGCTGGAGAATCTGCATTACATGGGGCTAAAAGCTACTTGAATCCTCCCGACAGCTCTGATTTCTTACTGTCCTTGCTAACTAAGTGCATGAACTGGGTTATCCACTGCTTCACCGTTCCAGCGTCTGGGATTTAACTTCCACAGAAGTTAAATCTAGGGACAGGGGAAAACAGCGAGGGCCAGAAGTGCCCTGGGAACCCTAAGCTGTGCACAAAGTGTAGAGATGATGACTGCAGACTGTTCAGTCCTCCTCTGGGCAAGCAGCAAGCCTCTACTGCTTATGTTCTGAAAAATCCCTGAAGGTTTCTATTAGTGCTTAGCAGTCGTAATGCTCTTAGAAGTTAAAACAAATGTAAATGTTATCAAACCAATGACCACACCACTGCTGTCATGTATGGAGATGGCTCCGTTTTTACGGTGGGAAAAGAAAACGCACCAGGACTGTCAGATTTGCTCTAGAGCCAGAGATGGGGATGACTGAGCAGCTTCAACGTGAGCCTTTGGACAGCTGGTCTGCAAATCTGTCTGCTTTGGACATCTGTCTCTGCATCTACCATTTCTGAGTGCCTCTGGTAGCATCACTTCTAGAGCTTCAAAGGAAAGCAAAGTTAAATCCTTCCTACCTGTTTGCAGCAACACCATGCTTTCGTAAGGAGATGATTTATCCCCTTGTATAGATCCACACAACCACCCCAAATAGGATCAGGGCAGTTTACCTTTTTTCCTAAGTTAAAACCACTCTCCCAGCACCCTCCAGCACTAAATTTTATGGTTATTCAATGGGTGAAGAATGAAAAAGGGTGGGCATGACAGCAAAGGCCCCCTCCCACAACGCCTTACAGAGGAGAGAACCTCAGAAGCCGCTGCATCTAACGAGCACCAGCGGCTGCTGAAGATACTCCTCCTAACCCTGTGCTGATACCTAATTATCTGACCCCAAAACCATTTCCGAAAGGAAGATTTTCCTCTGTGCAGCCAGACAGGGCACAAGCTACTCCACCAAGCCCCTATTAATTTGCCATTTGTTCATACCCAGTAGAGGTAAGGAGTAAATCAGCTCCTCTGCAGTTCTGTGACATGCCCTAGATCTCCTAGACAGACAGACTGTAAGTGCTGCCCTGCTGGGACACCGCACTCCACATCAACAGCACGCTACAAGGATCGCGATCTCAGCATTAGCTGTGTGAGTGCTACCAATAAATAGCTATTTTTCAAGCTCGATTTCTCCAAGCTCCCATCATTTCCCATTTTGATGTGGATTCCTACTGCGAACAAACTCATCACTGCCCAGCTAACTTTGTCCATCCGGCCCAGACACCATGCTTGTTCACACAAGACTGCAACATATGGATTTTTCCTTTAAGAAATGAGGAGTGTCAGCATTTTTTCATCACTCTTCTGGAGCAAAAGTGATCTGCTGGTGCCTGAGGTGAAGAGATGCTACAACGCAGCACAACCACCCGATGCAGCAGCTGCTCTGACAGCCGGAAGAGCATCCTCCAAGCACCCAAAATTTCCTCCTGTATTACTACTTAAGCTTTTTCTTGAAAACAAGGCAGTTTGCCTTTAAATCAAGACAGTAGAATTCATCTCCCTTGCACCACAGAGGACCGAAGACGTCAGCAAAACACTGTATCACGTGCTCAAGTAGCCCCAGCTCTCAGCATGCTTAAAATCAAGATGCGCTTGATAGCTTTGTTGAGCCCACACAGGACCGAACTGATGTCCTATCCTTCAGCGCAGGCACGGTGTTGATGGATTACCTAACTCCTGCCTTCCAGAAGCAGGAGCAAATTTCATGAGAACTCCGCTTCGTCAGGCTATGGTGAAGTTGCAAATCAGTCTGGCAGGTGGAAAAGCAGTTTTTATATGCGTTAGGGTTGACATTGCTGGGAGAGCAGAAGGGGGTCCCTTACACATTGAGGCAGTGTTGGGTTCTGCAGCAGCTCTCTATCGCCTGAACGTAAAGTAGTCTCAACTGAATTTCACTAATTCCTTCAAAAGCTCTCTTACACTCATCTCCACAGATTATATAGTAAATACGCTCTAAGAACGCACTCTCTTAACCCCAACGAGGCTATTAAAAAAATAAGGCTTAACCAGTTGACCTCTGATAATCTTCAGCATTTCACCCATCTGTTTCCAATACACAAATTTCAGCCTCAAACAACAATTCCTTAAGGTGTTGCAACTGGATGTTAATAATTACAAAGCCATTCAATGCCTTAAATGAACTGATGACATGAAAGCATCCAACTGTCCCAAAAAAGCTCAGCAAGAGCCATGAACGCTAGACCCCTCCTGAAAGTCACCGTGTCCCAAGTACGCGACGTTTAAGCAGTATTTCTGCCCTCAAGTGCCACAGCCTCAGGCAATAAATCAGCACCACCGCATCAGGATCTGGCCCACTCTGTGCAAGTCTAACACACAAGATTAGCCCAAATGAAATGAGATGAACCCAAATCCTTAAATGTTAATTAACTCCCACATGATGACTTTAATAAGAAACCTTCCCAGTAATGCTGCATTTTGTAGCGACAATGTTTACAAAATTTGGGAGCTGTGAATAAAACTGGAATCGCTCAATGGCAGCTTTCATTAAACGCAGCAGCCTGCAAAGTAAGTGAAATTTGACACACGCTAAAAATTTGTGAATTTTTTGCCTGATGGCTCCTCCAGAGGCAAAGGTGCCGGCATCCTCCTCCAGCTCCTTCATGCTCTCCTTCTTCCTTGACACCTCTGTCACTACTCCATCTGTAGCATGTGGGCTGCGGGAGAAAGGTATCATTCATCAGCAAACTTAAGGGTTATCTCAAACCTACTGGGGTACCACAAACTTGTCCTTTTGCCCTTCTGTCCCAGGTTATCTTTAAGGCTCACCCACCTTTAATTGCAGCCAGGAGTTCATTCTGCCACCAAATATGTAAAAGGAGCTGGTGGTGGCAACAAGTTAATGCTTTTTCGACGACAAGCTTATTTTTTAAGTGTAACATTTGTCGGGGGCCGGGTGCCCAACATGGTTGCGTGCACACCACCGGCTTTCCAGACGCTGCCATCCTCCTGATGGCTGTAGACTCAGAGAGCAATTCCAGCTGCCCCCTGCCTCTAAAAATGGTGTTTCACCCTTTCCAGCCTGGTATGCATGCTATTTAACGTCTAATATAGACACTGTAAGCAGTGTTCGCATTTGAAGGCCTTCCACTGAGTGCAAATTACAAGTTAGGTCTCTTTAGGACAAAATCTGTCTCACTGTGCATTTGAAAGCACCCAGAGAGACCCTGATCCTAGCAGGGGCTGGAGATTGTTTGGATTACAAAAGGGAAAAAAACCACAAAAATACATCTTAAAGCAAGGGGAAGATGGAGCAGGAGCCTTCAAATGGATGCAGCTTTGCTAGAAACAGGAAAAAAAAAATCACAGGAAGAGGAAACCACAGAGCAGCAATTTGGGTAACAAAAGACCTGCAAGAGGCTGATTATGGCCTTGATTAGCAATCCCTGCTCAGGACTGGAGCAAATGAAGCATCAGTGAGCAAAGCCACCCCTGGGAAGAGTTGAAGCAGGGTAGGTGCTACGACAGTTTGCAGCTTTCCAAGAGAGGTGAGCTACAGGGACTCTTCACACATCCGTCATCCGCGAGGAGAGAGCGCAGAGCATCCTCTTGCCCGTGGAAATGAATCTTGGCTCAGGAGCGAGACAGCACTGTTAGAGTGGAGGAAGTGCCTACATCCAATTACACTGCCTTAATGAGTCTAAGAATAGATGAATATTTTATCATTTTCCACCCTGAATATTTGGAGGGTTTTTCATTTCAGGAGAAAAGGAGGATGCAAATTCATGGCAATGGCACGCTGGGGCATTCAGCTGGTCCAAAAAGAGCTGTGGACCTGGTCTTGCACCTCCAAATCCCGATGATGTAGCTGGACCACGGACACAGCAAACTACGTCAGATGTCACCCCTCAGCCTCAGGCCATCATCTGCCACCAGCAGTATAAGGTCAGCTGCAATTTTGAGATACCTTCTTTTGGGGAGGATGGGACAGAGGGGGATTGGGTGCAGTTGTAGCCATCTCCTGGGTTTATGCAACAAAATTCTCCGCTCATGCTCACGATCTGTCCTCCTGCAAAGAAACCAGGTGATAGAGCATCCATCCAGCCCTTTCTGCAGAAGGATAAGTAGCGGCTCAACACGCTCCTTTGTACACCCACTGATCTGGATCTTTTACTGACAGCTCTCCCTACAGGGTGGTAGGGCATAGCCCTGAGCTAACTAAGACCTGTCCGTAGCAGTCGATTTGGGGGCATATACTGGTTTACCTGATCTCCCTGGCAAAATTCTCTCCCTCCACCTTGAATTAAATCTAAGCATGAAGCAAAAGCGGCTGCATTTGTGTAGCGATTCATGAAAGTGTCTGTAAAGCATTTTAGGATCCTTCAGGAAAAATGCTAAGTATCTGCTCTATAATTCAATGTATGTTAATATATTCACCACAGATTTCGACTCTTCAATTGCACAGGAAAAAACCAAGAAAATCACTGCTTGCTGAAATGTTATGATGCCAAGGGATGGAAATGGTCCAGAGTCTCAGAATATTCAACCAAGTTTTGTATGGGGTGCAGTGAAAGACCCCATCTCAACACACACAGAGAGCCTGCACGGCGTAGGATAAGAAGCGAGCCCCGCAATCAAGCACACCGGGTTTGACCTGCAAGTGCCAAAGCCACAAGCCGGATGCTGTTTCACATTTCTGTGGTTGCCAAGATCAAAACCAAAGCGTGCCTCAGTCCTCATACAGTGAGGGCCCTGGTTCTGCTTCGTTCCTCTGCTGCTTGCCAGACAGAGAGACAGGTTAAGCATTCTTCTTGCTTATTTTTCACTGCGTCCTCTCTAAAAGCCGTACCTGAGGTGCTTATATCCGCCAGCAGCTTTTGCCTGACATGACCTCGTGAGGACAGGGCTTCAAACCACAAAGCAAAAGCACTTGCCCTCTTTTTCCATAAACGCACGCCATTAACTGCTACTTCTTCTGGACTGTAACATATTCTTGTTCACTGCTTGGAGCAACTCTGAGCACATAACTGACCTCCATTGTTCACACTCTTCAGTGTACATGCGAACAAGAGAACCTACTGCTTTTCCAATGTGCTCAAACATAACGAGTCTAAGCAATATCGTATGTTTAACAGGCTTAGCGCTATTTTATCATGTGCTAAATTAGGGGACTGTTTGAAATGCACTCACCTAAGTAATCAGTGTTCACACACCACCTGCTTTTACACCTTGAGAAAAAAAAAAAAGTCACTGCTGCAGCATGATGCACATGGGAATACTCTCCTCTACAGTCCCACTTCTCCAAGTTTTCCCCAAGTTCCTGGCAAAAGCTCTGCAATTCGTTTTCTCCCCCAGCATCTTTGGTTTCTCAGTGACCATTTAAGCAAGTCACTTCTGGACCCTAGCCGTTGTTTCAAACCTCCTCCTGTTTGGCTGCGGTGCTACTGTTAATACATCTCAGCCTGACAGCTGGAGCGCTGCCGAAGCAAACTCTTGAGTGTCTTAGCAGGAGGGGCAGGAGAAGCACTTTAAAGTGAAAGTATTATTCTCCAGCAGTGAACCGCCCTTTCCTCCCGCCTCGAGCAACAGCAACCCTTGCGTTCCTTTGGTTTCTAACAATATCTTCCTCCTGCTGCAGAGTTACAAAAGGCCCGACCTGAAAATCAGCTCTTAAAACAACTGTCAGCAGTTTTTAAAGCCCCGTAAGTAGTACACTGGAAGGAGAAGGGGAACCAACTCGCCTCAGAGGCAAACTTCAGTTCAGCTTCACTTAGCCGTAGAAACTGAAATATAAAAAAAAAAAATACCGGTGCACATTGGTAAACCTGAGAGTTGGCATGTCACAGGATGGCAAAGCACAGGGTTTGCTCACATATGGATGGTTGCAGCACACCCTCTTGCAGCACGGTGAACAGAGCAAGACAGAAGGTCTCCAGATGTTTCACAGAGGAACAGTGGGAACTGTCAAAAACCTGCTTCAACTCGCTGTCATCTGGGGAGAAGGGAGAAGAGGATATGTCTGCTAACTACAGGGCACAACACCACCTTTTAACCAGCAGCAGTCACCTTAACCAGCTGCGAGCCCGACCTGGAGAGGCTCCAGGAGCTATGACATGCACACCCTTGCTCACAGCTTAGTTCTAACCCTCTGGAGGTCCTGGCACATACTCACCTGTAAGAATACTGGCAGGTGTCATGGGATCTGGATGCAATCGTTAAAAGTCTTCGATGACTGCGTGCTCAGATAGGAAATGTTCGACCAGCACAAGGTAATGATGCATATCTGCAACAGGGCTGCAAAGTGTCAGTGGGAAGCAGGTACACGAAAGCGTACGCTGCATTCGTTCTGCTCTGAAGCAGAGCGAGTATCTGTACGTGTGCCATCAACAATGCATCAAGGATTTATTTAATTTTAATACACTCACTGGCAGGGATCCAGCAATAGTTCTGTGACCTTCATTTTCTCATTGCCCAAGTGTGTGTTTCACAGACCAACATATTATATACCTCCAGGTAATGAAAGCACATTCATAATCTGATAAACCACTATCCCTAGCTAGGCTCAGATGAACAATTTAAGAACTCTAGTGTTACCATTACTATTTTTTTTTTCAAATGGAAGATTAAACCAAGAAATCATTGTCTACTTTTTCTTCTTTTTTTTTTTCCCCCCCCAAGCCCTGGTGCATGTTGCACAGCATTCAACAAGTACACAGTTGAGAGTTGAAACCCCAAATTCCTGAGAAAACTGAGAAACCTGCTTAAGAAACACGGCAGGGTTACAACTTTTTAATACCTGGTTACTTGTCAATGCTACTCTCAGAAAATGTTCACAAAACGGCCATTCAGGATCCCATCTTTATTATCTCAATGCCATCAACGCCAAGTAGATTTTGCCTCTTAGTATATGCAGAGTAATATTTAGATGTCTTAGAATTTCAAGACTGGAAAGCCATTTCAATGTTAAGAGTCTCAAGAAGCAATAAATCATCACATTTCAAAAAGGAGTTGGTTTTGACTCCAGTATTACTGAGCTAAATTACTTGTACCATTACAGAAAAGTAATTCCCCATGTGAGAAATGAGCAGTAGCACTTTGGTGATAAGGATAGAGAGATATTTGTACTAACAAGGAAACCTAAGCTCCATTTTAACGCAGACTCGCTGCAACCGTAACTCTGGAGCTGTTAGCAATGTCTCCTTGGCTTTCTCCAGGGACCAACTCAGTACCACTATCACATACTTCTCCAGAGTGATGAAAGCACATTATAGGCTGATAAAAGGCAATCCATGGTGTTTCTCACAGGCCTCCAAAGATGAGCAATTTACTAGAAAGAGCTTTTCAGGAACCTGGCAAAAACAAAATGTTCTTTATCAACGCCTCACACCAAATCCATCTTCCCTTAAATAAATTCCTAGGGCCGGTGCTACAAAGTCGCTCTTCCCTAATTGCCGCTGTTTCGCATTTGCAAATTACAAGTGGTAATGCCTCTTCGCTTGTCAGCAAAGATTTATCAACCCACTCCTGTGTCGAAAGGTCACATGAGTAAATCCGAGTGCAAGCAGTTTGAGCAGGAATCCCTCCTCTCTGCTTGAGCTGTCCCATTGATAACAGCACACAAAACCAGGATGACATAACACGTAACGAAATAGCCTAAATAATTAAAAACAAAACCATAATTATCAAAGTAAAAGAACAAAGCAGCTCTGAGATGTAACAAGCCTTGCTTTTCCTATCCTCCTTTCACTTATTTGCAACAGGTCTCCCAGGCACAACTGTGAATTAGAGTAATGAAGAGATGCTCCAGGGTTTGGTTAAAGGCTACTGCATCCAGCTGTGCATCCTTCATTAGAACAAAAAGAAACCACCAGAAAACCGAGGGTCTGATTCTCACTTACCGCTTTAAACCACTCCAGCAGTGTAAATGCGAGACTAAATTATACCCACACCTCCTCTAACGGCGGCGTAAATGAGCTGTAATGTAAACGACGATCCAGCTGAAGATTTCAAGTTAAGAACTAAAGGAAACACAGAGGCCAGATGTTTTGTTGTCTCCTGCCTTGTGCAAATGCTGCTTTCTGCATCAGGCGGAGTTATTCACCTCTCCTTTGAACAGCACCTGGGAACTGCAGCATCGTGCGAGGCACTGTAAAAACTAGGCACGGAAATGCCCAATAAATGAACCGTCCATAAACTCCTTTTAGTGTGTCTGCACCATCACCGATATAAAAATCTCGCTCCCAGCTCACCTGCTGCCGCAAAGCTCTCTGATTCGCCCACACAGCCGAGACAAACTTAAGCCAAGCCCCTCCGTGTGAAATCAGGCGAAATCAGCTAAATCGGCCAAGCCAAGTGAAATAACCAGGCCTCGCATCGTGTGCGAGGAACCCTGCTCCTTACCAGTGTATCTTTATTCATTGCGGGTCGCACCACTTGATTTCAGGCACTTTATTCCTTCAGCTTCGTGAGGGACTCTGCAGATTGAGTGATACCTCCAGCCATTTGCACTGGTCAGGGTCATCACCCGACAATTCATCCCTTGTAGCAACGTGCCATCCTCAAAAGCTCTGAAACAAGAGGTAACCTTACAGTGACGGACTGATGGGGATGCAGGAGACTGGGGCAGGAGCAGAAGCCCAGCACAAGCACCTTGTCCTGCTGTCTTTCCACCGGTGCTCACTCCAGCACCTGGCTGACCTTAACTGCAGTTTTTCCATTTTGTTATTTTTTTAAACACATAAAACTAAAAATAGAAGACGTACCTGTGTGGCATAAACAGGACATGCCTCAACAGCAGCACAGCAAGTTCAAGTCACCCTGTGATTTACTGACTCTGGGATGTCTCCCTTCTGTCTGGGTCAGGACACCCTACTCCAGAAATCACAGTTATCCATACACTAGACCCAATCCTACGGTCTGTAAAACCTTATTCTCCTTTTCCTCCAAAAATTTTGAGGGATTCTGCTTCACCACTGAGGCTCCAGAATGTATCAACTGAGTCTGTTATAGTAGACTGTGAGCAGAAAAATGTCAAAATATATGTTCCAGGATTATACTACCAAACTGGATTGGGTGGGGTCAAAATATTTTGGTAGTGGAAGATTTTAGAAGCTCATCTTTTAAATTACACTGCGGTGCTGAAAGCAAGTGGCACTCAGCATTTCAGTCAAAGCCTAATTCAGTTTTATTCTGACTCACAATAAAAACAGCACATTAATCCCAAATCCCATAAACACAGACTTGTAAACACTCTCCACCGTCTTCCTCACCCATGCCGTGGAGGGTTGGCCCATGTTTTCAAAGACTGTGTGAAAGCAGATGGTAGCCAGCTAGTTCGGATTCGATGCAATCTGCTGCTGGTGGGCAAAAAATCTTGACTGCCTCTCCTACAAATGTAAAACCTGGGAAGTTCAACCCACTTCTTAGTTTTGTTAGATGTTTTGTGACAGTTTTGCCAACAGACCCAGCTATGCTCAGGGAGAACACATGCTTCTTGTTCTCAGCCTTAACTCAACAGCAAAAAAAAACCTCAGATAGTTCTGGGAATGCTTAGTCGTCTAGTTGCTTAGCTCTTGTTCTTAGTCTGGCTTTGCAACCTCCACACGCACCACTCACGACAACATGAAATGGATAGACTAATACAGCTTATCTAGCTCATTTTTTATCATAGCATCTAAGATCTTACGGAAAATACATACGCATTGCAGGTAAATGCTTTTTGTCTCAAAAGAAAACCATGCTGGTGACCTCAGTCCAGTTTGTTGAAGTTTTTTTTGTACTGTGGGGCACAAAACTGGATGCGGAATTTCGTGTATGCCGAGCAAAGGGGGTCAAGTCACTTCCCTCTGTCTACTGGCTGTGGTCCTGTTTAAAGAGCCTGGGATGCTGGTGGCTTCCCTTGCTGCCAGTGTCCAATGGCACAACCCCCAGTCCTTTTCAGCAAGCTGCTCCCCAGCCAGCTCGTTCCCAGCCTGTACTGTTGCAAAGGGTTCTCCATCCCACAGAATCACAGAACGATAGGAGTTGGAAGGGACCTCTGGAGATCATCTAGTCCAACCCCCCCACCAGAGCAGGGTCACCCACAACAGGTTGCACAGGAATGCGTCCAGGCGAGTTTTGAATATCTCCAGAGAAGGAGACACCACAACATCTCTGGGCAGCTTGTTCCAGTGCTCTGCCACCCTCAAAGGAAAGAAGTTCCTCCTCATGTTTAGATGGAACTTCCTATGACCAAGTTTGTGCCCATTACCTCTCGTCCTGTCACTGGGCTTCACTGAAAACAGACTGGCCCCATCCTCCTGGCACCCACCCCTTCAGTATTTATAAACATTGATAAGATCCCCCCTCAGTCTTCTCTTCTCCAGACTAAAAAGACCCAAGTCCCTCAGCCTTTACTCGTAAGGAAGTTGTTCCAGTCCCCTAATCACCTTCGTAGCCCTTTGCTGTACCCTCTCCAGGAGCTCCCTGTCCGTCTTCAACCGGGGAGCCCAGAACTGGACACAGCACTCCAGATGCGGCCTCACCAGGGCAGAGTAGAGGGGGAGGATAACCTCCCTCAACCTGCTAGCCACGCTCTTCTTGATGCATCCCAGGATGCCATTGGCCTTCTTGGCCCCAAGGGCATGTTGCTGGCTCATGGTCATCCTGTTGTCTCCCAGGACTCCCCGGTCCTTTTCCACCGAGCTGCTTTCCAGAAGGTCAGCCCCTCACCTGTACTGTTCTCCATCCCAAGTGCAGGACTTTGCATTTGTTTTTTTCAAATTTCATGAGCTTCCTCCTGGCCCATTCCCCCAGCCTGTCCAGGACGCTCCAAACAGCAGCCCTGCCCTCCGGTATACGCAATTTGTGCTATCTCCAAACTTGATGAGTATACTCCATCAGGTTTACAGAGATGCTAACAGGACAGGTCCCAAGACAGACCCTGTAGTACTCCACTTGTACACTGTCCTCCAGGTAGAGTATGACACTCTGAGCCAGACCATCCAACCGATTTTTTACCACTTAGTTGTCCACTCGTCCTCACCGTAACATCTCAGATTGGATATGGGGATACTGCGCCAGTGTTGAAAGCTACAGTCAAGGTAAACGGCATCCACTGTTCTCCCCTCACCCACAAATCCAATCATTTTAATCTACAAGACAATCAGGTTGGTCAGACATGATTTACCCTTGGTAAATCCGTGCTGACTGTTCCCAAACTCTTTCTTTTCCTGCACATGCCCAGAAATTTGTTCCAAGAGGATTCGCCCCATGATCTCGCCAGGGACCACAGGGGAACCGACTGGCCTGTAGCTCCTTGGGTCGTCCTTGTGGTCTTAGGAAGACGGGTGCAATATTCACCTTTCTGGCATCATTGAGGGCCTCCCCCAACCTCGATGAATTTTCAGAGATAATAGAGACTGGCCTTGCTTTAACATCAGCCATCTCTCTCAGCACCCGCAGAAGGAGCCCATCAGGTCTCACAGACTTGGAAGTAATCCCTGACTCAACCCTTATCCGCTGCTGATGTTCCTCTGCATCTGAAACCCCTTCATTAATCACAGAGGCCTCGGAGACCTTGCTGGTGAAGACCGAAGCAAAGAAGACACTGAGGATCTCGGCCTTATCTGTGTCCACTGGTGCTAAATCACCCGCCCCATTCAGCAATGGTCTACAGTACGAGAGCAGATGATCATCTTGCTGCCCTTGACATCCCCTTGCAAGCGTCAACTCTAGGTGAGGTCTGGCTTTCCTAACACAAACTCTACATGCCTGGACAATGTTTCTAACCTCCACCCTTCTGGCCAGCCTCTGCTTATACCTCCTGCAAACTACTTTTTTGCATATTGAAAGCAAAATGAACCACACTGTCCTGTTGTGCCTCTAGCAGAGGTCGTAACTTGATGTCTCAAAGTGAAAAACCTCTTTGAGCCCCACTCAAAACTCAAGGATTTGATAGTTTTTCTCTCTAAGACATGAAAAACTGGCTAACACTGCTAGTGATTACTTAAGCCCCTTCACAGCAGCCTGTAAATAGCCCTGACTTGACACAAATGCCAGTGGTCACAAAGCTTCAAAGTCCTTCTTCAAAACTAGGCAATTTTATTTGACTGGGTTTCTCTGTGCAGCAATGAATTTTGGAGGTTGATTCCATATGATACAATCAGGATGTTTTAGTTCCTGGAGATAAGATGACACTTCTCCTCCTACCCACAGCTATAAACTTTAGAAGTGTGACACAGATTTCCTACAAACCTACAAATGTTTGCTTCACTGTTTCAGCAGCCTCAAAGTGCATTAACTGTATTTTTTTAAAAAATAAAAAGTCACTAACCTGAAGTTACAACATTTCTGTGGTCCCTGATTTTTTATAAACATTAAAGGAAGCTTTCAATGAGCACATTCATTTTCTCACTAGCACAGAACTGCCTTGCTTTGGTTTTCTCTCCTGGGAAGAAATGCAGCTCCGAATGCCCCACAACTAATCGCAAGAGTAAAAGTAGAAACTGGACAACCGGTTGATGAGTTGGGTTGAGCTGTAAACTTTAGTGGAATACCGAAAAACGTACCAAGAGAAGAGACTAGAAAGGTCTACTAGTCATTCCCTTTCTTCATAAAACCATTTACTTATGTTCCTGCAACACTCTTTCCTGACCCTCATCCCAAACAACGTTTTTCAATACTTGGGCTTATAACGTCCTCCTGTTATTGATACTCTCAACACTTCACCTAAATGACATGGGGAATGAGTTGATATAGGAAGACTTTTCAATGTCATTGATGCATTTTCTTGGTGCATTAATCCATGTGAGATAAACAAATGTTAAGAACTAAACCTACCCCCAAACTCTAAAGTTATTCGATATCAAAGACTTTTTTATTTTTACTTCAAAATCAAGTTGCTCATAAACCATCCATATCCACCTTCAAGACTTGAACAAAACTAAAGAGGGAAGAAAATGATTGATAGAACCTCCATTTCTTCCTCTTGGAGAACTCAAAAGTCCCAAATGGCTCTAATCCTAACCCTAATTTGGGTCCCAGGTCAATCCCTTTTCATACCTCTCTTCAGCAAGTGATATAGTACATTCATCGCCAGCAACACACTTAAATTGAAGTACATCAGTCTGGTGGCCCACCTTGGCTGATGTCCTGCCTTCGCAAGGGACCAAAACTCTTCAGGAGATGGGAGAGGGACCAGTCCGTCAAGCCACTCCTTCCACTTTCATCTGTGGAGGAGAATTACTAGGAAGAGGAGCTGGAGGAATTTATTACTGACTTGCTCCCACGATAAAAGCAGAGGCACAAAGATTTTTTAACCCATTTAGATCCATCAAATCACGTAAAGACTTCTCCTCTGCAACTGCTTGATATACTCCCTGGTGAGCAGAGCTAGAACATCCTTTCTCAAGGGATGCAAGGTTTTGCATTTGCCACCTGCTCTGTCTTGGAAAAGCTTCTATGGCTAAACTTCACCTGAATCTGCTGCTGCTGACAAAGCAGCATCGTTGTATTACAGCCTCACTCACCGCCACCTGTCCTAGATTAGGAACTTTGCGGGCAGGATCTAAGTCAGCAGCTAGCGTAGATGGGCCATGCCAATGTTGAATCGAGGAAGGGTGCTACCAGGTGATGCTGCACCGGTGCCAAACCTCGCTCTGCCAAAACCACTCTGGAGACTGTCTGCAGCGTTAACACCACTGAAAGAGCTGAACCAGGGTCTGCTTCCTCCTCTGGAGATGGTCTAGCTGCTTTTCTTGCTTTATAAGTCATGTGCCACCACTTCAGGGATTGCCCCTAGGTGCTGGACTCATGCCCACCCTCAGGCTCCATCCAAGCGCACCAGTTCCGTACCTTTTAACCAAACCTGTATTAAACCCAGTGCAACGCAGTCACAGCGCACACTGTGGGCTTGAAATTATGTGCCAGCTCTTGACCCATCAGGTCATCTCTTGGATGGTATCAAGATCAGGGGTTGAGTTTTAATACCCTAGAGCCAACAGAGAGACTACCCTATGTCTCTTAACAGTGTAATTTCACAGAATAGACCTCTCCAGAAGTACTCTTGCTCACTTTAAAGGTTAGACGTGGTTTCACAAGATTCATTTTCATGAAATGAGATTTTTATCCTCCTTTTTATAAATCATTGGATCTCGCAGTATACTTCAGCTATAATATTAACCATACAAAATCACACGTACCCAGGCAGAAATGTTAAACAAGGAATGCTCAAGAAGTGGAGAATGATGTGCAGGCAACTATGAGGGATACAGACGGATGCTAGGTTTAAGAGCATTACAGCATCTTGCTTAGAACAGAAGATAGGCACGTGCCACCATCTTTCACTAATCATGTGAAAAAACTTTGGGAAAGATGAATAAATCAAAGGCATAATTAAGAAGGGACCATTTTTGAAAAGTCACTGATAATCTACCTGCATAAAATCTGGAGAAAGAAATCAATGCTTAGTCTTGACATCTCCTTCAACAGAGCCTTCCACTTCCAGCCTCTGCCACGTTGTTGCTACCTTTCACCCGGCAGCAGTGAAAACTTTGCTTGAAACGACCATAAAAACATGCAAGAGCTCTTCTTGCCTATGCATGCAAGCACTTCCCCCATTGCTGCTCACAGAACTGCACTCGTGCTAGACCAACGGCAAGAGTCACCAGTGATGTAACCTAAATGCAAAGACCAATCCTGGACCCAGAAGCCTTAGGTTTTTCAGAAAGAAGGAAAAATTAAGAATATTGGGAAAGAAACTCCTCTTGCACCGAAGTTCAGTCCAAAGGGAAAGCAAACTACTTGGACACGGTGCTTTCCTCCTAAGCGTAGATCAAGTTCTCAAATCTTTTTAAAGCTCTTTTAGAGCTCTCCAGGTTTAACCTATTTCCAATGTATCAATCCCAAGTACACAAAAATCAGCAGCCATAATTATTACGGGTTTTGGAAGCAGACATTTTGTTGTAACTTGGACAGAAATTACACGCCAGTGAGCAGTAGGTGAGATATTACTGTACCCCTGACTACTTGGCCTAAATAGTAATAAGTCTGTGTGTGTCTATAGCAAAATGGGGAAACCACAGTCGTCTAATAAGAATGCAATCCACTGCCTCAGAATGCAGTTTTGGCCAGATCTTAATGCTATGGAAATTACATTTGCTTCAGCAATCAAATCTCCCTCTCATTACCTCACTGCTACTAGGCTTCTGACATAATTGACATGATCACTTGTAACGGTTAGAAAAGTTTTGACTTTAGAACAGCCAATCTTGCCCTCTTTTTCTGTAGTACTTTAGACTTATCCATTTATACAATCAGATTTTTTTTCCACATAAATACTCCTTTCTAGGAAAATAAATTCAAAATACTTCCAATTTCCCAGTAATTAAGAATATAAATAGAGTGAAAGTCACAAAAAGAGTTTCTAAAAGGACAAAACCTCTTGCTTTTTCACCTAAGAGGATCAGGCTTCCTAATTATTTCCATCTGCAGAAAAGCTTGTCCCCAACATAGTGACATAGAGCACTACGTGCTCCTCTGAATGCTCTCATTCCCTGCCACCCTGCGGGGAAATCCTGCAGTTCTCCCCTCTCGAGCACAGGTCAGGGACACGACAGCCCAAGCTGTGACTTGTCCTGCTGGTCAGACTGAATTCTGGCCTCCAGAAACCCTTCTCGTTGATAAAACTACTTTTATAGAAATATTTCTCCCAGTGGTGAGAACAAGGCTGCTTATTATAAAATCCTGTCCCACTAACAAACAGTTCTGGCATAAAGCCTTATCATCTGCTGCCAGCAACTGAGGCAGGTAAAACTTTCCATAGAATCACCGAATCATAGAACAGTTTGGGTTGGAAGGGACCTTCAGAGGTCATCTAGTCCAACCCCCCTGCAATGAGCAGGGACATCTCCAACTAGATCAGGTTGCTCAGAGCCCCGTCCAACCTGACCTGGAATGTTTCCAGGGATGGGGCATCCACCACCTCTCTGGGCAACCTCTGCCAGTGTCTCACCACCCTCGGCATAAAAAAATTTCTTCCTTATACCTAATCTCCTTATAGCCTTAGCTCTTTTGTCCTCTCTGCACAAACTCCTCTTCCCTTGAACAGGGACTCTCTTACTCCTACAGGAGTTACACATCCCTTTGCTTGCAGGCTTACTCCTGTGCTGCTCAAAACCAGGCTGGCTGAAGAGACAGCAAAAAAAATTAAAACAAAGAACCTGAAGCTTATACGTCTGGTATTTCCTCTTAACACCTCTTCAAGCATTCACCGTTCATTGAGCCTTTCATTTCCTTCTCAAATAACCTCCCACTGAGTTAAACCAACACAATCGAACAAAATCTCAGTAACCAGGCCAACATACGGAGCTCGCATATATCTACAAAGCACATGGAGATCTATCACACACCCCGCCGTGGTGCCGTGCTCTGCGATGCCTTGGATGCCGTGCGTCTGAGCTGGGATTGGCAGCAGCCACAGGAGGAAAACCAGAGCCCTGGACTCAGATTATGGCATCATTTCTGCCAAAGACGTAATTGTAAAAGAGCAATGCTCCTCTGAGATGGCCAGATCTATGAGCAGAGGGGGTGATGAAGCTCAGTGCATCATGGATTGGTATCTCCCAGTGAACTCACTCATGGACTGTCTAACACAACATGTGGCAGCTTTTACTCCATGGGGACTGTAACAGGTTTTTCTCTCCCCTCCACCTTCAACGATTTGGTATCTTCAAAATCTACACTGAAAAATTTGGCTGAAATTGGTCAAATTCATAAGTTACTGCAGGAACAATCTCCGTGTCTCCTGCACACATGTTGATCATCACAATACACAACAACTAATTTCAAAAAAGACTAAAGATCACATGCTTTATGCTGGGCTTTTTCAAAAATTATGTAATAGCACATCAAGAAAAGAAGCTAAAGATCACTACGAAAAATGCTAATCAGGTTTTCTCCTAAGTTTTTTAAGAAGCAGCATAAATGCAACCACTATTTCTTCCAAATATTACTCACCCTGTTCTGCAGACATTTGAGGAAAAATAAATAAAATTGGCAAGGACTAGCCACACTTCTCTCCTTGTACTGAAAGAAAATATGGGCATACTAAAGCTTTGACAGCAGCAGGGTGACACTATCACAGCAGTGACAAAGCTCCTACCAGCTCTCACCACGGTGCTGGGTTCATTTCACACTGCAGCTAACTTGACACTGGTGGACAGCGGGCTCAATAGGAGTCAGCAGCATGCCCTGGTAGCCAAGAGGGCAAACCGCATCCTGGGGTGCATCAAATACAGCATAGCCAGCCGGTCAGGAGAGGGGATCATCCCGCTGTATTCAGCGTTGGTGCAATACTGCGTGCAGTCCTGGGCCCCACAATTTAAGAAGGGTGTGAAGGTCCTTGAACGTGTCTGGAGGAGGGCAACAAAGCTGGTGAAGGGCTGTAAGGAATGTCCTATGAGGAGCAGCTAAGGACCTTGGGCTTGTCTAGTTCGGAGAAAAAGAGTCTGAGGGGCAACCTCATTGCTCTCTACAGCTTTCCGAGAAGGGGAAGTGGAGAGGAAGGTGCTGAGCTCTTCTCCCTAGAATCCAGGGACAGGATGCATGGGAATGGTTCAAAGCTGCACCAGGGGAAGTTTAGACTGGACATTAGGAAGCATTTCTTTACCGAGAGGGTGGGTCAAGCACTGGAACAGGCTTCCTAGAGAGGTGGTGGATGCCCTAAGCCTGTTAGTGTTTAAAAGACATTTGGACATGCTTTAACTTTTGGTCAGCCCTGAATTGATCAGGCAATTGGACTAGATGATTGTTGTAGGTCCCTTCCAACTGAAATAGTCTATTCTATTCTATTCTATTCTATTCTATTCTATTCTATTCTATTCTAATTCCCTTTATACATCTTTCTATTTCACTTGACTACAACACCCTCTTCTTCTAGCCTCTCTGCCACGTTCCTCATTATAGGCACCTTCCGGACTTTCACAGTCCAGCTCCCCCACTGCCCCACATCTTGGTCTCAGCTCTGCAATGCATCCCTTCCCAGAGTTTCAACTTGTGCATACTTTACAATTTACCTCCTCAGGAACACGATACCTTCAAAGCGCTTATTTCAAGCAAATCAAAAGCTGTACAGATCTATGCAAAAAAGCAAGCCAACTCTCTGACACTCTCTGCATCAGTTTCTGCACCAAACTGGGGTGTCTCTGGGATTTATGAAAGCAACATTGAAGATCTCCCCCTTCTTTCACACTCCTGCTGGCCTCCATCATTCTCTTGCACTGCTAGCTTTCTTAAAAGCTTGCATGGTCAAAGAGAACACCTGTATCATGAAAGCATAGTCTATCTGGACAGGCTGGATCGATGGGCCGAGGCCAATTGTATGAGGTTCAACAAGGCCAAGTGCCGGGTCCTGCACTTGGGTCACAACAACCCCAGGCAACGCTACAGGCTTGGGGACGAGTGGCTGGAAAGCTGTCCCGCAGAAAAGGACCTGGGGGTGTTGGTCGACAGCCGGCTGAAGATGAGCCAGCAGTGTGCCCAGGTGGCCAAGAAGGCCAACGCCATCCTGGCCTGGATCAGAAAGAGTGTGGCCAACAGGAGTAGGGAGGGGATCGTGTCCCTGTACTCGGCGCTGGTGAGGCCGCACCTCAAATCCTGTGTTCAGCGTTGGGCCCCTCACTACAAGAAGGACATTGAGGTGCTGGAGCATGTCCAGAGAAGGGCGACGGAGCTGGTGAGGGGTCTGGAGCACAAGTCTGATGAGGAGCGGCTGAGGGAGCTGGGGTTGTTCAGTCTGGAGAAGAGGAGGCTGAGGGGAGACCTCATCGCTCTCTACAACTCCCTGAAAGGGGGTTGTGGGGAGGTGGGTGTTGGTCTCTTCTCCCAAGTGACAAGTGACAGCACAAGAGGAAATGGCCTCAAGTTGTGCCAGGGGAGGTTCAGGCTGGATATTAGGAAAAATTTCTTTACTGAGAGAGTGGTGAAGCATTGGCACAGGCTGCCCAGGGAAGTGGTGGAGTCACCATCCCTGGAGGTGTTCAAGGAACATGTGGACGAGGCATTGCGGAACATGGTTTAATGGGCATGGAGGTGTTAGTTGATGATTGGACTTTTCCAACCTTAGTGATTCCGTGATTCTTTCCTCTCCTGCAGTCTTCATGGTGGCAAAAGTAAGACATGAACATTTTTGTTTCTTTCCGGTGAAAATTCCTCTGCTTTATACACTGAGCAGGAAAACACAGAAAACTGGTTGTGCCTGAGGAGCAGGTATACCCTTTTTGGGAAGGCATGAGATACGAGCCTGATTCCCTCTCCACAGGTATGTTCAGTGATGCAGCACTCTCCTAAGAACAACAAAAGTGCACATGCAGCGTGTACAGGGACACCCTGAGTAACCCTACGTCAATCAACACCACCCTTTGAAATGCAACGAGCAGACTATTTTCTCCCAGCACATCAAAACCACATGCAAACCCAGGTGCAATTCCAAAACACTACTGCAGGTTTCCCGCCTTCCTCCCACCCCATATATCCACTGCAGAAGATTCTAAGTGAAAAAAAACCTAAATCCAAACTAAACCAATTATGACGAGACCCAGCACCCATTCTACTGACATAAGATTTCATATTCTGGCTGCAAGCTACGCAAGGCTACGGGCTCCAGACTCTGCCAAGGCAACACATGGATATCACGGGGACCCTAACAAAGGCTGGCAGCAGACACTTTCCTTATATTCTCTGCCAGGTTTTCTGTGTGCCAGAATATCCAACCCTCCCTATCCCCATCCCTGAGAAAATACCCCCCAGCTCTGCCTTACCCTAATTGATGGGTGAAGTCAATTTGCAGAACACTGATCAACAGAAAGCAGCGGCCCAGGTTACACCAACCAGCGCAGGTGCTTTTTATTTCCAGGGCTTAGACAGTCTGAAGTCGTACCTAATGGCTGCTAAGCAAAACCTGCAGAGTCTGGCATCACGAGCTGCGTTCCTGCTTTCTCAGAAAGCCAGCAGTTAATGGCATTCAGACTGAATCTAGAATCATGAAAATATCTTTATTAAGCATGTCAGAAAACGTAGCAAAATGCTGTGTTGAACAATTGGCCGTAGCAATGCTACTCAGTTCTGCAAAGTGAGTCTGTATCACATCTGATGTGTTACATAAAATATATGTCAGCATTTTCCTGGCAATAACAATACAGCAGTTTCTGAAAACCTTAACACACTGCAAATAAAATATTTGCAATGCACTTGGAATTGTGGTCACTGTGCAGCTTAACACACTCAGCTGTATACTCACATGTCTCAATAGCCTTAGAAGAGTGCTGAATAAGCCCACCTTTTTAAGGTATATACACAGTGCTGATTCTTAGGTCTTCTTCTATATTTCAGGTATAAAAGAAACATATTTGTATTTAGCTCTATCTATGCATTCCTGCATATAGGCATATGTCCCTTGGGAAAAAAGCAGACGAAAGCAAGGAAGGAAGGCCAGCATAAGGAAGGAGACAGGCAACAACGTTTTTTTATGAGGCTTGATAATTGCTGTGATTTTCAAGCTTAGAAAGAAATCAGAAAGATTAAGAAAAAGATGGATGGTTCATATAAGGACAGAAGGGAAAACACTATAGCAAGGCGATGGGAAAATAAAAAAACAAACAAACAAACCAGCAGAGAAGGAGTGACTTCTAAATGAGATATAGTATTGCCTGGGGTCAGAGTACCAGGAGCCAGGAACATACCCTCAGAATTCATCAAGCATGTGATTTCTGCCTGGAAATCTGTTCAGTTGGAGCTCTTGTTGCTGTCTGTTACAAGGCTTTTTGAATCCATCCGCTGTTGACTGCCGGGCCCATGCACCCATCAGCAACACATCTCCACAGCACGCTTTTGCCAGAACAGAAGCTGCCTTCAGCGCTTAGGTAGATGGAGAAACCCTCCAACGTAACCCACGCACAGACCAAAAGAGGTGGCCTCCTGTGATTTCTTGTGACCCAGCCCTACGGGACAAATTCCAGTGAACACCAGCGCTCCCACGGACTCCAACGGGGCCAGGATTTCACCTCCTGCCACTTAAGGGTCTGAGCTGCACTAGCTTATCCCGAACCCCACCAAGGTGCTGACACCTCACTGCTGAGCTTCGAGCAGAAACCTCCTCCCCCAAACATACATCCCCATCCAGCCTCACTTGCCTCACGGCCTGAAAACTTCTGCCACCCATCAACCCAATGCCCAACAGCGATGCTGTTGCATTATCAATAAAAATCCCTCTGGTATAGCAAAAAACAAGAACAAAATTCAACTTAACCTGAAAAGGACCACACAGCCACACTGCACTGATTCGGCACCGGTTCAGATTAAATGCAGCATTTCATCTAAGTGAGGAAACTGCAAGAATTTCTAATTTTTCACACCGCGATACCCTAGGACCATCACGTACACAGAGCTGGGCTGGAGCAACTGGAAAAGGAAGAGCTGTGCGCTGGATACACTCAGCCCCGTGATGCTCATGCCCAACAGCACCGACAAGATCAGGACGGGGTTGGTGGCTGCGCTGTGTTTCAGCTACCTTTGAAGAGATGAACACGAGCAGAAACAAAGCGCTTGCATTTCTGTGAGAGCAGTCATCCCAGGAGAGTACTTCTGAAAGGTTTAGGAAGCCTTTTGATTAGAAGGGAAATTGGAAATCCTAGCTACAGATCCTAGCACATAATAGGCAAAAACCTGCTGTCACCAAAACTACCCATTTAATTTTTTTTTCCACAGCTCTACCAGAAAATGAGTTACATGGAAAAACAGATTAAGGAGAAGGAAGAACACAAAGGGCTGTTAGCGTGGTCTCACTAACACCTCCACGGACGCTCCCTGCTTCAAGTAATTCTATCTTTGTCTAAGCCTACCACAGAGAAACGGCTGCGCTTACCTATTTTAACTGTGATTTCTCTTTAGAGGTGACATGACTGGGTTCTGATTTTGATGCATCTCGACACCTATCAAGGCTCCTGATCTTATAAGCAGTGCAAGCCTCTCCCACCCTTTCCAGCTCTGCTTCTTCCTTGAAAAAACACATCAGATGAGGACTTAGCCCTAAGCCCAACAGCTTAAATTAGTCAGTCCTCCCAGTGAAGGATGGTACCCATGCACATTTGGTGGTGGAGGGGTTGAACGTCAGTAGTACTGCTTTGCTATTGCTGTAAAAAAGGAAAGAGAAAAAACCTCAGAACAAATAACTAGAAAGCTGGACCGCTCTTGAGCCAGAACAGCCTGAGTGGCTGACCTTTCTCCCCGGGTCCTCTGTCTGCAAGGCTCTGCAGCGTGGGGGACAGCATCCACACCACTGAGAAGCTGGCATCTTAATAACTCGTCTTGTGCAAAGGGAAGAGCAGTTTCCAGGCCTGTCTGCAGCATCCTGGGCAGAGACCCAGCTCATCCTGGGACCTGGTGGACCAGGTGAGGACAGCAATGGGCTCTAGGGACAGAGAAAAAAAGGCTTGAGGCGGCAAAGCTTTATAGGAGCAGGAGGGCGGGGAGGGCTGGCAGGCCCACTAGACAGGCAAATTTGCTTTTCTTAGATTATTTAGGGTCTCCCCCTAAATCTTCCTTGGCCCTGCCTTGTCTAATGCTGGCCCTGCCAGAGACACTAATTTTCCCTGCCCCATCTGTTTGGATTTGCTTACTTACTAATTTATACAACGTCTAGCTCCATGGTGGCTAAGCATTTTAATCACAGTGATTAACACACTGAGCAAGAACAAAACAAAAATGGTTAATCAAAGGCTATTAGCAGTGTTTGAATGTCTAGACGCCGCTTTTTACACATGAATGCTGGTTAACGATCATCTCCCCATACCGTTCATACGGTCTCTGATTTATTCGTTCTTCTGCCAGCTTTGCAGTTTGCCACAGCCACATCAGGGACTTTGACCCATTTGGCACCAGGAGAATACAATACGCTCCTGCAGGAAACACTCAGGCTTTTCAGCCTGTCTGAAGTGCTTGACGCCACGAGCAACCACGAGCAAGAGAAAAACCTCATGAGAACAAGCATGCTCTGCGTCAGAGCACGACAGCACACCGGAGATGCGACCTGTGCTACAATGTGCTGAACTCCCCCTGCCTCCAACGTAAAGAGGATCCTTCCCAAGTCGAGGAGTCGGACAGATCTACAACAAAAAGAAAAGCCAAGAACTGTCATTATTAGATGCACGATGTCCTAACTAGTGTTTGTCACAACAGGAGTATTATTTATACGCACACGTATGGAGTTTGGTAGTAACATAAGCCTGGGCTTGCTCCTACAACCACCGTTACATGAGCTGGCAGCTCACCTCCTGGGTGCAGTACTCACCACCCCCAAAATTATTGCTACTATCAAAATGGAGCCCAATGCCCAACTGGGAATCAGAGCCCCCCTGGGTGAAGCAATGTCCGTACACAAAAAACAGGCTCTGGTTCAAGGACCGCTCACAGATGCCAGGCAGAGAGTACACCAGGAAGCAAGGGGATGCCCTGATACCTGGACAAAGTACTAATTTGGAAAGCCCGAGCCTCTAAAAATGAGTTACCTGGGCAGGGAAAGCATGTCTTATCTGTGTTTGTAAAGCCCTGTGTAAATTAACAGCCTTACACAAACAGGATTTAAAACAAAAATACAAGTGCAACTACAGGGTTTATTGCTTCAAATACATCTCCAGTGGTTTACATTGTGAACACAGAGCTGAATGGCTTCATTTACAAGCCACAGCTGCTTAAGGTAAAGCATAAATGTAGGTTTGTTCATTTTTTTTTAAAAATAGTTAATACGACTAAAAGCAGACAAAAAAGTTTGGCCGCTCTTCCATGCTTTCAATTCTGCTGCCTTCAAGTAGTCCTCCTTCCACTTCTGTCACTGACCTCTTTCTGAGGCCCCTTTGGCCAAATGATAAGTTTTATTTTTACTACGAAATAGGCCACCACAGCTGCAGTACTGGGCTCTGGGCTGGTTCTGGGTTCAAAAGCCTCCAGCAAAAGCTGAATGTTGGGTAAACATCCACGATAACCAGTAAAGTTAGAAAATGCTACCATCTCATGCCTGTGCACAGACATCCGTCTCTCTCTTGCGATAACGAAAGGTCTATTTGGTGGTAAACTAGAAGGAAATTAAATGAGCAGCACAAGGAAATACCCTTGCTTTGCTCTGTTTTTTACCTCCCTTTTCCAACAAATCACCACTTCAGGGACATTAATCTTAGCTATATCTTTGCTTTGTTAGAAGAAGTGTATGTTTACAGTGACATACCAGTTTTGAGGTTTTTATCTCTGGGTGAAATCCTGTGGAGACATGTATCCAAAGTCACAGTGCTGTGCAATAGAGAGGAAGACAGCCATCTCAAGATGGACCTCAATTAGCTCAGCCGAGATACGTCTCCAGTTACTTAGGTCCCTTAATACAGCATAACCAGACACAGAAAGTAATAACCACACTGAATCTGCACATTATTAATTTAAAAAGGCTGGCTGGTAGATCCTTACATTGACCATCCCAGCCTTCCACCAGTTCTACTCCATCGTCGATTGTTTATTTATTATTTATTATCTAGGTGTCTCCGAGACAACTTAATACAGTAAGATAGTCTCTCATCTCTTCCCTGCTAATGAACGTAATAAATAACTACAGTAAGCATTATAATCAATATTACACTCTGCTCACATCCCAGAGAACACGAGGTCTGTGGCCTGCAGTCCTGCTGGAGAAGAAAAGTCTCCGTGGTATCCAGATCTGCTTAGTGCTCAGACAGAGCAGGTGAATTAGCAGTGGTGGGCTGGGGTACCAGGGGACGACCGTGCTCTCCGGAGGGCTGGCAAGGCATGATGCAGCTGATGGTTTCACAATTCAGATGAGATATGAAGCACAAGAGCCTGCTCGCTTGTGCTCACTGCAAGCGAACCTCGAAAGCAGCAGTAACACTGTCAGTGCCCCGTGGGAAATGCAAGAGGAGGTCGCTCAATAAAATATGATTAAAAAAAAAGAGGAAGGGGTGGAAAGAGACATCAAAAGTTTATGCACCAAGTAAACCTCAGCAGAGAGTCCTGCAGATTCATTTCTGTTTTGAGAAAATAAGTTATTTTTAATGGGAAAGTACTACTAACTGCACAATATGAACAGGCTGGAGCTACTTAGAATTTTCCTTCCCGTAAGGCGGGATCAAGGAAAGCTCTCAAAACACTGAACTCCACTGCTTTTTCATTTTGTTTCCTGCTCTTACAAATTCAGAAGAACCCCACACAAGATTTCACACCACCACTTGCTGAAGCAATAATATTCCTCAATTCATTCACCAGCCCTTCACCTTCTTCCTGACCCTCTCCTGCACTGACAGCTCCAAGGCATGAGCCAAACCACATTATCCAGAAGCTGAAATCAGAAAGGAGCTTTTCTTTTTAAAACAGCTATCACCTTCGAGATTAGTTATTACACCACTTGGTAGCCTCCCAGAAAGTATTTAGCCAACATATCTTCTTGCAACACCCACGCTCCCTTCTCACTTCTTGCCCTCTTCCAGGATTTTTCTTCAAATCAAGCCATACATCTTGCAGCTGGGATCATAACCTGCTGCAGCGAAATCAGTGGGGACCCAATACTCTGCCACGAGTACTCCAAAAGAAAAAAAAAAAAAAGAAAAGATAAAAACAAGAGAAACCACAACTTAACGACTCGGCCAAGAACGCATCTTTGCTGCTGAAGCTACTCCTGGTTTCACGACAAGGCATCTCTGTGTAAAACTACCCCAGGTACCCTGTTCATTAGCACGTGCGTCCCAGGTGGGAGACGGTACCTGATCCTGAGGGGATATTACAACGCCTGTGTCATGTTTTCAGAGCTGGCTTTCCCAGCGCCTGAAAGGTGCTCAGCTCTCTTTGCAGCAGTTGTAGAGAGAACGGGTATTTTTTAAGGCAATCTCACCTATGAAATCCTTCACACTAAAACCCGCTCCGACTGCAAAGTAAATAACGCATTCTCGCTCAAAACTCCAACAGCGAAAGAGCACTTTCTCCATACATATTCATAAAGTCCCATACACACAAAACATAATAACCTAATAAGAATATCAAGAACAAACCCAAGTTTTCTACATCTTCACTGTGCTATTCCACCCAGCTTCTCATCTGACTGTAGTCCTGGTGCTAACTCTAGCCAGAAGATATTGCACACACAAACCCTAGAAACCCCAAGGATCTTTTCAATATAAGACACATTCTCAACTGACATTACTGTCACCAGGAAAGAACTTGGTCCTCCACATCTACACCACTGAGAAGCTGGAAAACTGACTTTGCAACATTCAGTATCTTGCTCTACTCAAAAATAAGAGTCTCCACAATTCATCTATGGAAAAGTACTTCTTGCCTGGGTATTTTCTGCCTCTGTAAGGGGCAGAAACTCAGCTCGCTGGTTTCAGCTCTTCCAGAATAACATAATATGTCTAAAGCTCAAGTGATTGAATGAGATCCCCACCACACACGTGGATTTGCATGAAAAAAACCAAAACAAAGAGCTGTAATTGTCCCATTCTTGATTTTTGCAGGGAAAGAGTTCCAAGCCCTCAGAATTCACGTCCTTACGTGGGCATCTCCCTAATCAAAACAACAAGGGGACGCCAAGCGAAGCGAAATTTTCTAAACAGCACTGAAGAAAATTTTGCCAAACTTCAAAAACCCTCAAAGGACTGAAGTACTCATCACGGGCTATTAAACACTCGCCACCTCCTGCTCAGGAACTTTCAAAGCCACAAATGCCAGGTGACGGCATGATAACCTGGAGGAAAATCACGACGCACCTGCCCGGATCCAACGCCTTTCCCTAGGCCACCTGTGCTCTTTTCTGTTCGCCGTCAGAAACACGGTAATGAGCTGCGTGGCGTTTTGGCCTGAGATCTCTGAAGGTACAAATGCTTCAGTTGCACTTTCCTATACTCCCAAAAAAGCTCTTTCAAGCATTGTGAACTGTTTTCAATAACTGGAAGGGTTCAAAAAAAAAAAAAAAGGGTATTTTATGCTCAGATCAGAACTCCATTAAAAGCACCAAACATTGATGCTTCTTTGTGGTTTCTTCCTTTAACTCGGGCAGTCATTACAGATCACAGGGAGGTCTGCACAATAGCTAGTTATACCTGTCATCCAGAGCCCTGACCCATTCAGGACACAGAGTTATTTCTTTAATTCACCAAAGGCACGATCGAACGACTGCAGGACACCCCAGGAATGGCCCCCATCAAAGCCAACACAGAGCAAGAAAACCCAGTGCCGCGAGGGGAAGGATAGGGTAGCAAACAGCCTCATTTAGATAATCCCCTGGTTTGACCCAAGGTGATACAATCTCATCAGATAACAGAACTCCTGGGGGGGGGAAGCATGAGATCATAAACCGACAAAAGCTGTCTTTGCTGACTGAATCCAGAGGTTTTAGCTGTATCTAACTCTCCGCATCTGCACAACAGCCCCATTACTGCGGTGTGTGTAGCTGCGGAGATACACAGAATGGGAAACGGTGTATAGAGGAAAATAATAGCTATTCCACAGAGGTGGGTAAACAGACTAATATAAAGCAGAAATTTCTTTTTATAATTCTACTCATATGATTAGGAAGAGTAATATATATCCTTTAATGGGCAAATAAAGCCATTTCAGCGTTATCATTAGAATCATCGAGCAACGGATGCATGAGCAAATTTTATGTTTGGGATGGTAAATTTTCATGGTCATTCCCTGCTCCTACAAATCTGCTTTTCTGAAACCTAATATAGTGCATAACAGCGCTTTCAGTAAAACCAGACTTAATTTGTCAGGCTTTTAAGTTGCATTTCTATTATGAACCTTCTCTTTTGTCACTTTCTTCTCAGCTAGTTCTTCATTATTGGTAGGAAGATGACCCTAAATGACTTCTCCTGCAATGAATGCCTCTTTAACTTAAATCACTATGAGCTTCTCAGCCTCGTGACACTTTTCAAAACTTATCACCTGTAGAGTTACACTCCCGCAGTTTTGGGTTAACGTTAAGTGCCCTGAGCAGGAAGGCTGCCTGCTTTAGACCCAAGCCAGGACTAGCTAGGGTGGAAACGTTGGGTTAGCAAGGCTGCATTGCAGCCTGCTGGTGTTGAAGCCTCTGTTTGAGACTTTGAAGACTCTTTGGCTAAGAAATGACAATGCTAGGTTTTTCTTCCTTTGATTACCACTAGTTCTCACCCATTACGCCTGGCTGTCTGCTGGAGGAGCTGGCTGGGCTCAGATGGACTACAGGGGTAAGGGCGGCTGCCAGGCACTGCTTCTGCATTTGAGGCAAATAAGGGGAAGGTACCCAAGCTCCAAAAACTTGAAATTTCATGAGGGTCAACGGTTGGATGTAACCCCAGCAGATGATGCTCAAAGAGCAGGCAGAGTCAGCCTAGGACAGGTAGGAGCATCCCTAGCAAATTTGTTAGGTAACCCAACAAAGTCTGCATGGAACACAGAAAATACTGAAACTTTAAAAAGAAAATAAAAATATGTTGCTGTTTGCTGGTTTCTGCCACTCAGTTCCATAAATACAGCAAGCAGCCCAACCCTGGAGATGCTCAGTTTAAAAAAATAAAAATAATGACCACAGCAATTCAATGCACTGATTACACAGAAGCCTCAGGTTTGGGAACAGGTTATGGTCCAAATAAAACACTTTGACCTACCTTCACAGTACTGCTGAAGAAAACAATACCTTCCAAGCCAAAAGTTGAATACGCTCCCACAGAAGGAAAATGGGTAAACAGCAGAAAACAGGAGACCGGCAATGCCAAGGGAGGAGGACATTGCTCATCTCGGAGCTCTTGATATATATCGGAGAACCTCACCTGCTCCGCAAACACAAATGCAAACTTGCAGTTACAGTTAACACAGATTAAGTGTCTTACTGAAAGGTTTCCTCTTGGAATAGGGATTGGAAGAAAACTAAATTTCTTTAAAGGTGACTGCTCTTTAAGCCTAATCGGTAAAAATCCACAGTTCTGTGATAGTGAAATTGCTCCTAAGAATGCAGACTTCTATTTTGAGTGACTAACAGATGTTTTCACTGAGGATTTAGGACAGGAAGAATACAAATGCAATGATAATGGCAGTCTAATGAAGTTTAGTCTTCAGTTAATTCACACAGCCAATTAATACTATACCCAGTGGAAGGCATGACCAAGACAAGAACCCTTTAATTGACCGTAGGGGTCAATGCTAGGCAAAATATCCAGTCTGAACACGTGCATTTTAATTCTTTATTACGTAAGGGTAAGTATGCTGTTAGAGGGTTGCAGTTCTTTACGAGCAGTAACTTCACAGCAGCACACAAGAACCCCGCTCCGGACCCCAACCAGAAACGTTGCCGCAATTACAGTCCGGCTCCTCAAGCAGTCAGGAGGCTTAAAGAGCTTTCTGTTCAAGTGAGCCCAATTTTCAATGGGGGAAACGGCACTAACTAATGAATTTCCAATCTGTGCATCCTCGTTCATCAATTCCTACGTGAAATACCTCAGCAGCTCCCCTCCGAAATAAAAGTATGATTTTTGCCTTTCCGCTCCATCTCCCCCGAAATGCGCTTTTGGGACCGTAAAAGCAACTCGTTCAAAGCAAACGAAAGAGATGTGACCTTCCCAGTTTTTTTAGACACCTTTGTTAGGAGTGCTGGTTTACAAATCCCCTAATCCCCTGAAAGAAAGGAGAAAATAATCCAGTCCCAGGCAAAGAAGTCAGCAAAGCCATCAGAAATGAAACTTAAACCCTGAATTCAAACTCCCTGCTGCAGTTACGTAGCTCCCGATAATTGTAGAAGCTTTTTTGTGCTCTGAGGACATGGTTAAATACCAACAAGAAAAACAGTAGGGTCAGAAATAATTTGCCCTCACTGCTAAGAAATTGGTCACTTCCCAGGAATCACAAAGAGCTGGTTCCTGGTTAAAGGAACAGCGGGGAATTACGGTGAGATTTGCATGTTCAAACAGAAAATTCAGTGGCTCATTCCAGGCAGAGCTTGATCACAACAAGGAAATATAACGAGCGCCTTTAATGAAGCTCTAATTGTGCAACAAGCCATACCAGGAAAAAAAAAAAAAAGTTTTTTATAAATGGAATTATTAAATTCCAAGGCAGTAAAACAAAGACTAAAAACACGCTCTCCACAAATGGTATTAAAGCACCAATTAAGGTGGTGTTTTGAAGCACACCAGTGGAGGGATTATTCAGGTAAATGCTAGGTTACCCAGGCGGGGTTTTAGTACTAAAAAGCCGTGTTTAATCTTACTTTTTGTTCCCCTGAATTTTTGAAAGGAAAATATTCCCCTTACTTAGGGTTAATTTTTATTTTCTTATGAGAATATGTGGGTTTTTTCAACCCACCTCTGCAGACTCTCCTGCACGTTATGAGATACGGGGCATTAGCAGAAAGGACCAAGCAACAAGGCCAACCCTACAGGGTTCATTTGTCTCTTGTGTTCATTGTCTGACAAGCAAACTTCAAAATCGTGTTTGCATTCCCATTGGAGAAGCCACACCAATTTTAGAGCAGCTGAGGAAATGCAAGAGAAGATTTCAATTTAGGGATACCAAGATTTTCACACAATAAAACTGTGGCAGATCAACGATAATTTTTTGCAAAATTGTAAATGACACATGAAGTCCTGGCTGTATTCGTCTACTGAAGGATGATTAAGTTGAAAATCTGCAATTACTTCTAATCTTAAATAACTGATAGGATTTTAACTCCCAACATACAGTAGCTAAGATGTGATATTACTGGGAGCTTTTTGAAACCAATCAATAACTATTAAAGCTGGATCCCATCAGCTACCACCAGGTATTAGCCACTTTCTCAATATTTCAAGTATTCAGTTATTCTTAGATACAGTTAAAGTAGTAAAATGAAGTGGTCTCATACTGACACTGCGATAAATATGAGATTAAATATAGAACAAATTTATTACTCCCTGAAGTCCTACTGAGTGTCCTGATTTTTCTGTATCCACAACACTATAGTTTACTTTGATGTTTTATTATCCCAGATCTAAAGTGCACAATCGAAAAGCAAAGCGTGTACTGGTTCAAAGACCTAACCCAGCCATGCCGGGAACGAAGCAAACACCAAACAGAACCTACAGATCAAGATGATAGCCCTCTGACAGCCAGCATGCCCCGCTGAAAGCAAGTGGCACGCACAAGAGAGTGATTTGTGACACGGAGTGTGTGTGACACATCACAGCAGCCCTGGAGCACCTGTGGGCTGCCAGAGGAACGTGCCTGCGGGAGACAACTTCTCCTAATACCCTGCTTTGAAGAAATCAGAATAATCCACCCATTTTCAAACCACTGTTTTTAAGGGCTCCGAGGAGTTTTAAAGTAAATCAGCTAATTACTTAGCTTGCTTTAAAAAAAAAAATTAACCCACAGATTAAGTTCAGCTGGGTCTGGGTGAAGATGGGTGACCCCAGAAGCACACATTTCTGGCTCGCTGCCTGTCCTGCGCTCCCAGGACGGTCCCAGCCTAGCCTCACTGCAAAGCAAAACATGCTGAAGAAAGCTGCAGGAGCAACGAATCACGTCCTCCCCCATCAGCATCTGAGCTGGATGGGTTCAGAAGGACAGGAGCATTTGGGTCTCAGCTAGATGGACACGCCTAGGCATTTCTCCTTTCTCCATCGCTCACCTGGGTTCCACCCTTAAGCATTAACACTGAAGTGACCCACTGAATATAAATCTCCCAAAGGTGGTATTTACAGTCTAACCTGATGAAGGGATCTGGGCTCCACTACTGGAGCACACACATGTGCCATAAAATAGATTTAGACCCAAACAGGTAAACCATGTGGTCACGTCCAAAAGCTGGAAGTGGATTTTCATAGAATCCTAGAATAGTTTGGGTTGGAAGGGACCTTTCAAGGTCATCTAGTCCAACCCCTTGCAATGAGCAGGGACATCTCCAACTAGATCAGGTTGCTCAGAGCCCTGTCCAACCTGACGTGGAATGTTTCCAGGGATGAGGCAGCCACAACCTCTCTGGGCAACCTCTGCCAGGGTTTCACCATTTTGCTAGAGATTCTGATAGATTGGATACACCTTCATCAGCTGGGAAAAAACCCCACATATTGTCATAACAAAATAAAAATTAACCGTAAGTAAGGGGAATATTTTCCTTCCAAAATGTTGCATCCTTCTGGGCTCCTTCTTGTACAATAGGACGCTGCAGCCTCTGCAGCTCAACCATCCCTGGCACAATCTTGGCCGGGACCTACCAGCCCTCACCCCAGCAGCTCCTCGGCACCACTCAGGAGTCAGCACGGTCCAGAAACCACTCCCAGCTGGCAGCCTGGAGGCAGCCACCCTCTCCCAAAAGCTGAGAAAGCTTAACACGATAGAAACAGCCACGCTATGCCAGCCTGTCTCAGGGCCAGAGGGCAAATCCTGCCCACTACTTAGCTGGCAAGGGCAGATGTGGCCATTGAGAGCGAGTTCCTAGCAGGCGAGACGAAGAGGCCTCTATGCTTGATGAGTGCATGTGGTAGGATTTTCTGGGTCTATTATTCAATGGAGCAACTTGAAGCAGAGGATGGACCCACAGAGGGGCTCCTGTTATCATCCAAAAGCAGGCTGCGCCAGATTTTGGGCTGGAGCCTTTTCTGGCGTCAGTGGTACGATGCATTTACGTCAGCATGTGACAACAGAACTGGACTGACAAGGACTAAGGTAAGATTAAGCGTTCAGGAGAAAAGCACGTCCTTCACAAAAACAAGGACGCGAAAGTCTATCGTGCTGCCTTTCGACACAGCCACGTGCCGATGTGAAAGCCTCAACCCCCAGCTCCTGTTCCGGGTCTGATGCACATGACTTGGCAAGGCGCCGCTGCAGCTTTCCCCGAAGAAACCATTTCTTCCCCAGCCCAGTCGTAACAAACGCTGGGAAACAAAGCATTACAGCAACCTCTTCGCTGTATCATCAAGTCAACGTGTCGGCGTGACAGCCTGTATATAATGACTTCACACCCCAACATGAGTTTGCATCTTCCCTGGGAGAGGACTCGCAGCCGTAAGTCTCCTGCGAGGGAGGAACAGATGCATTTCTGCAGTCAGTGCTTCGAGAGTCATCAGTGCACACTGTTCGAAATTATTTCCATTCCTAATTAATATTCATAAATGAACCATAATACTATGCCTTCAATCAGCCGTCACACACCACCCACGCTAGATGAAAGGACAACTACATGAGATAAGCAGTTTATTGGATCAAAAGTCCCCTTTAGACGAGAAGACAGCTATTGCAACAGCGTAAAACTGATAGCATCCCATCGCGGGTGTACACATGGAGGAAGTATCAGCAAATCTCCCTCTTTAAACCAGAGAACGTACAACACAATTATTATGTTAATTTATCTGCATTCTTCTGACTGCTGGAGGCTTGAGCTGGAGGTAGGAACTTATGTTTGAAAAGCTGGTATTTTGTGTCACTGAAAATGGCTACTTCAAAAACCTCAATCAACACCCAATTATACCATCAGTGATTCAGGTTTAATTCCCCATCCCTATTGTCAGCACCGCTGCCCCACCAGTCTCAAAGGGTGAGGACCTTGCCCTTCAGGTTTTGCTTTTAGCTGCCCCTTACGTCTTGCTCAAGCAAGATCCAGAAAGTGCTTTTTCTCATCCTCCTCCCCAAACTCAGCCTAGGTGGCAGAAATCAAGGATCTCATCCGCCCGCGCAGAACATGGCCTGGGGATAAAAGACCGGATGCAGCTGTCGAGCCCTAGCCCTGCGTGAACAATAAATTAATTAAAAAGACACCTGACAAAATCACGTCAAGCCCACATACAGTGACAGAAAGCATTTAATCCGTAGAACTCCATTCCCCTCTCCACCAGATGGGAAACTAGTATTTCCCAGTAATAATGGCAAGACGGTTAAAACGAGCAGAGAAATGTTTACTGCCCACCGCTTTCCAGAGCCGTCCTGCTCCCCAGCCATGAGGGACTGAAATGGTCTGCCCAAGAAAAAGCGTATTTACACCCATTGCCAGAAAGGGAAAGTATAAATATTTCCAAAGCTTTATGAAGGCTAGTACTTACAGTCATGCTTTGAAAGGGAAAGAATAAAGCAAAATATTCAATTAGAAAAAATTACTATAATTGCAGGTTCTATTTTATCCCTCCATTAAAGCAATAAAGTGCCTCGAAATATTGCTGAGCTGGGATACAGAGCTTAGTGCTACTTAACATTTTAATATACATCCAGGGGGGCTAATTTAATTTGGATTTGCATGAGGGTCTTCTCTCCTCCCTGGCCCCTACTGCCTCCCCCTACACTTCTTAAAATATGGCTGGATATAAATGCACGCTTCTCCCCCACGCCAAGGGATGTATACGCAGAGCTGAGGCTGGCAGTAAATTCTGACACATGCTAGCATGCCTCCAAAGCCAAAGAAGACATCAAGCACATAGATGCATAGCTCCACACATACAGATGCCCAGTTAAAAGTGTGTTTGCCTGCACCTGAAAGCTCTGATGTCTGATTTTTTTTTTTATTGGAGGAAAATGTCCAATTTCTGCTCCCCAAACATCAAACAAAATCCTCTTGGAAAAGTAAAATCATACCATTTTGCTCTACCAGCACATTAATGCCATGGGAAGGGATTTGCTATTGAAAGTCACTGAGCAAGCAACTGCCGAGGCTGAAGAAGGGGGCTTTTACGCGCAGCCCTGGCTCTCGACGCACCTTCTCCACACTACAATGTTACAAGCTGCAGTTTTCTGAATATAACCTCGATCCTCCCTGCGACAGAAGATAAGCGAATCTTATTTTAGGGAGCCCTTCATCCTTTTAATTAAACAAATTAATATCACTTCTCCGTATCTCATAGCCTCTATTATCTTTTGTGAACTCCTACAATTCTGTTGTAAAGATATATTGAAAAAGCGCTAATTGAGATAATCTCTGGAATTCAAGAGTTGGTGTATTTTTAGCCATGTTTTAAAACTATTTTCCCTTTGTTTCTGGAATGCCTCCCATCCTTCCTCCCATGCCAGACTGTTTACATTATTTAAATGCCTTCTGCTTATACCACTCTTTACAATTTTTACTTCAACAACATCGGCCTCCGTTGCTCTTTTTTCCCTTGCTTAGACATAACTGGGATGAATTCCAATCCCAAACTCAAAACCACTCCTGGTGCTTTACTGCTGTCTTCTGTGTTCGGTACATCAGGCAACGCGTTACTGCCAGTCCCGGACTGCCTGTGTAGGGTAACCAAGCATGAAGAGTTAAACTCTTCTTTTACAACAGAACCCAGGGAAATGGTGATTTTCCCAGACACTGGAATTCTCTGCAAACTCCCAGGGATACTTGTCATCCCCCTGCTTTAGCAGACAAGCCACTGAAAGGATGGGGGAACGCATCACACCTTTATTTCCGTAGAGAGCTATGAAGTCCAGCACCCATCATGCAAGCGGAAGCATGGCCTGGCACCCCTGCCCCACTGCTGCCCTACAGAAAACCCCATTGAGCGAGACCCACGAGGTGAAGGAGGCTCCAGCAGCCGGCCACGCTCCTCTGTCGCTTGGGTTTGATTTGCTTTTTCTGCAGGTTTAATTAGAAAGGTGATAAAGGCAGCTCCAGGCGCCAGAGCCTTTTGCATTGCGGCTCTTGAAGAGTTTTAATAAGAATTCTGCCAAATTGGTGGGGGTTTTACAGCAAATTTTTCCCGCACCAAGATGACCTGCAAAGGTGGAAAGGGTGATATAGCACAACAGCCTATTGAGTTTTTCCAGCATGAGCGCAGACCTCTGCAGCGTTAATTTAAGCCTGTTCACAACAGGCTTGTTTTTCTTAGTCCCTGTTCACAGAACATCTACTGCAGGGCACTAAGGCAGCATTTATGATGCGCTCCTGTCTTACTCCTGTTTCCCATGGGGTTTTGGGACAAGTGAGAACATGTCTATTCCCTCAACCCATCCTGTCCAAAAGGGGATACAATACAGAGCTATTTATTTGGGATGCAAAAATCCTCAACAGCCTCTGCAGCAGGTAAACCGAATCATCATAACGTGCAACCGCGCAGGCAGAGCAGAGGAGGAGAAGGTCCTCGTGATAAAGGCTCTGGGCTGGAATACAGGAGGTTTCAGTGAAGCTGCCAATTCTGCAAAAGATCTTTTGTGCAGCTGAAGTCACTTAAGGACAGACTGTGAATATTTCATAGGTGAACCTGAGCTCTCACAGATTTCAGAAGAAAGGAGACGTGAGGAGAAGCAGAGTCTTCAGGTCCCATTATAGTTTTGGGGACACATTTAAGATTGCCTTTCGCTCTATTTTTTTGTCTCTTGGCCAAGATCCAATTTGCTCTAACGGGGCTGCTGGTTCAGCTAGGGCTTCGAGACACTGATGTAAGGAATAACACATCCATTTATACTGAAATAACGAAAGCAGACACAGAAACATAGCTTAGCCATCCAAGCACGTGCATACTTCAAATGGAGTACTCCGTCCATGGGTCAGATTTGCCCAAGGGCAGACAAATTGCATCTCCTAAGACTCCTCATGAGCAATGTAAACGTGGCTTCTATGTTACAGCAGTTACATATAGCCAAATGTAGGCTGAAACTGGAATATAGGGTGGTGGGCAATACAAATTCCCACAGTAGGGGCAGTTGCAAAAAATATAAAAATAAAAATCCAGCTACGGGGAGCTGCAGTGGGCTGCTACCAGCCTCCCTGGGACACAGCCAAATGCTCGGTCGCACAACCCAGGAGATTTTCGGAGCATCCTTGACACTGTGGGCATCACCAGTCCCCAAGGACGTGGCACACGCCTGTTGATCTGCCCTGCAAAGATGACGCTGTTCTGCTCCGCAGGGTTACAAATGCAAGCTGTTCCTCCCACCGCCAGACTGCTGCTAGGTTTGAGGATTTTCTAAAGATCCTTCTCCCCAGGAAAGCTCTTTCCCCATTTTCTTGGAATCCAGTTTGAAAAGGCATCTCAGTGCCCTAAAGCAGTCATAGCAGACTAGGGTATCAGTCTGAATCCCAGCGCATCAGAAGAAGGTGGGTCAATGACGTAACAATATTTGGCACATGTTCTTTGCTTGTACCTTTAATTACAACTTAATTTTATCTCTAGCTATAGCAAAGCATTACTCTGACTCATAGCTCCTCCTGCCTAAAAGCTTTCAGGTGTTAAAACAGTGGCTTATACTACCCCTGATTTTCATGACAGTGAGGTGCTAAAAATCAAGTCAGGATTCAAGGGAAATAAAGCAAAATGAAAGTACACTGAGAGGTTCTGCGAGGGATCCAGACTTCTCCATAGGCTCACCTTCATTCCCCAAGGAAAATTACACATTTGACGTCCAATTTCTGTTCCTTGCAGTCTCAAGACAGCGAAAGCTGCTCTCCTCCAAAGAGATGCTTTATCACCATCAGTTCTACCTCCATCCTTTTCATTAAAGGAAATGCTCCCTGAATAACATACATTTGTACTGAAGAGAACCACTGCAAGGAATAAAGCTAGCTCAATGCAGCTAAAAGCAAAATGGAAGTGTCTAGAAAGGTGGAAAATAGAGAGCTTATAATTTTAACATTAAAAAAACAGGTGAGCCATCTTCCCTCCTTCCCTTGGCACCCTGCCTGCCCTCCACCAGGAAGAACCCTTTCAGGTTGCCACTGGCATTAGAGATAAAGCCATTAGGGCACCTGGAAAAAAAGGCACGACTGTCTTTCCTAGTGTTCAGTGGGAAGCCTGAGCAACTGAAAAGGGACGTTCTGGTCAAAGACCATGTGCACAGCAGCATTTAGGAAAGCAGCCTGCAACCCAACTTCAAAGCAGCCACCTTCCCTTATAGTTTTCAGACTTCTGGAGATGGTCTCTCGAAAATACCTAGCACCAGCGTCCTCGCCCTGAAAGCCATGGAAACTTTATGCTGGTTTCCGTAAGAACAAAGTCAGGTCACCAAAGCATTTCTGCTTCCCCTTGCTCCTCCCCACATACCATGGTGGAGAGGTGACGAGCTGCTGTCACCGCAGGACCACCATACTCACCGGGCACCTCGTGTTCACATGGCTCTTCCTCAACAGCATCGCCACGTCCAAACCAAAACCAAATTCCAGTTTCTCCTCCGAATCCCGCTCACCCACCTACCCAAGCCGTGCTGTCGCTGCAGAAACATTGAATTGCATGGGAAGGCGAGTTCCCACCAGGTCAGGGCAGCACAGTTATTTCTCCCAAGAAAAGGTTTGGAGAAAACTCTGCCCTCCCAAGGCTGGCACAGCAGATCTGCTTCAACATCTGTGGTTTGACCCCCTCTAGTGGGTAGCACTCAACAAGACACGGAGCCTTGCCACCACCCCGCAACCAATGGAGACCCTACTCACGTGATAAAGCCTTTTTTCGTGATTATGATGACAATGATTATTTTCCCACACACACAACCTACCCACCTTGCATTTCAGGTTCAATGTCTTTGGACCTCTACACCCGCAACCCGGCACTTAGAGATCCTGTAGAAAACTCTTAGAAATGAGGGCAGAGCAGGTAAGGTTTTTGCAAGGGAGAACCACCTTGCTGGGAAAAAAAAAAGTTATACCCCAGACCTGATTTTGTAGGGAGAACATATTTATCATCTATCCCAGAATGTCTTCCCTCTGCCAACTTGTCAAAAGCTGACAAAACTCCATACTATAAAAGCAAGCTGTTAAAACTTGGCTAAAGGGAAAAACTTAGCTGCCAGACAAGCTAACCAGAAAAAGCTGAAAAAAAAATATTCTCGTGTGCCAGGGCAGGCAGTACATTTACAGAAAGGCTCTACAGAGCTGAACATCCCAAACGAAGACAACGAGGCACTATTAGGTCAGCAGCTTCTCATTCATCTGTTATTTGACAAGCAGATGTCTCCCACTTCAAGGGACTTGGGCAGGTATCTTAAGAGTTGTAGCTGCCTGTATTTCTAAACTATCCGAAGTAGCATGTATCTAACTCACAGTTCATCCCAGAACGAAGTATTTTAGTACAGCCTAAACCCACTCACCACGCAGTCATTAAATACCACAATTTCCATTTAAACCCATTGATTCATCCTTCCACCTCCGGGCATGCCGAAAGATGAACAACTCATAGATTTGGTCTTTCCACTAATAAACAAGATGTCAAGTCTTCGCCTAAATTTTAGGAATTTTTCTTTTAATCACACACATACACAAGGTGTTTTTAATGTCAAAACAGTGACAAGGGTTGTTCTGGTTTGTTTGGTTGGTTTTTTTACAGAATGTTTTTCTTCTAAATATGTACTCAAATCAGTTTTAAAAACAAAACCCACAAACATGTTACACTCAAGTCACGAAACTTACCGTCACTGACACTTTAACAGACACAGAGCGATTTCCAGCTGGTCAGCATTCATTTTAGCTCAAACTCCACATACTGTTAATCCAATGGAATCCAATAATGTTTTCTTTAATAGCGCGCCGCAACGCAAAGGATCATACTTTATACTCTAAACCTTGTACTCCAGGACAGCAATCATGACACACTAACCCATTTACAACAGAGGTTAAAGAAAGGTACATCAAACACAGAAGTTATGCTCTTGTCATAAATACAACTTGTGCAACTACCCAAGATATGAAAACTTCCAGCCAAAACTATTTCTCCTGAATTTACACAGCTGAATGGCTTCAGCAAAAGCAACAGCCCTGGCAAGCTCTGACGACCGACCCGCCTTCAGCCTATTTCCAGCAAAACCACAGCACTGCAACATCCCTCCTCAATGAAAAACCCTTCTGCATTCTGCAGCTTGCAGTGCAGCAGCTCAACAGCGAGCGTCATGTGCCCCAACTGGCAGCCCTTACTTTTTGGACAGTCTGGCTGAATTGTTCTAGTCCTCAAGATAATCTAAGAGATTTGAGATGAAAGGGGAAAATTGTAGATTTATAAAGGTAAAAAACCCAGGGCCTGAGCTTTATCAGTGGGAAGGCCATTTGAGATCATACCGCTTCAAGCAACAATTAAAAATCTATATATACATGTGTACGTATACACACACACATATTTTTTACAGTGTGTATGTATACTTTCTTTCCAGCAGTCACTGAAGGCAAAGTATTAACACAGCCTTCGGTTCTCAGTTGAGCAAAAAGACAACCACAAAAAACCCAGGAATATCATCAAGCCCCCCCTCAGCACTTGCACTGCCCCCCCAGCACTCCTGCCTGGTCACGATTCACTCTCCGAATAGAACAGAGGACACGAACAGAAGACAAAGCCCCCACCCAGACTGCTCAAAAACAACAAGCTACTTCTCCCACAATCCTGCCAAAAATGGAGAGGCAGTCTTGCTAAAATAAGAGCCCAATGTATGTTTATATTTCTGCCACAAAATGTCATTTATTCATCATCTTATTGGCGAGTCTTCCCAACATTTAGGAAAAGAAGTCCCTGCAGGAATTGTGTATCCCCCAAATCAAAACCCAGATTACCTAACGTATTCAGGATGACGATTTCTGTACAACTCCAACCTGCCCCCTCTGTTCTCTACAACTTTGCTTCCAGCTGCTGAGCAACAGCCACGACAGCCTCTACATAACATACAATCCCAATCACGCTACATGCAGTCGCAGCGCGTGTCCATGATTATGCAGGAAACCAGGCTCGGTGCATTACGCACTGAACTTACATCGTCCTAGGTCTTACTCCTCCGTCCCCACGTAGAAACTTCTTACCAGCACGAAGCGATTTAGCTGCAGGCAAACACCACTAAAACAGCGCTTTCCAGTATTAGTCCCATCACCGCATTCAAGATTAATTTTAATGGCGTTTGCAAGAGCTGTAGTGGGAATGTAAAAAGACACCCTCGCGGAGGCTAACCCACAGATCCCATGGAGTTAATCCTTGCTCTGGTCAGGTATTGGGAGTCAGCTCCACACCGACCACGCTGTCCAGCGTGCCTTAAAAAGCAGGAGCCGTGTGCTAGTGGGATTAGCGATCAACAGGATAGAAAGCTCCCTTATTTCACCTAATGTGATCTGGTCTGCAGAGCTCCTTTCCAGTCCCTTTCGGCAGTCCCAGCCCTCAGAAGCAAATGTTTTTCCCTGCATTAACAAAGTCCGGGCAACTTGAGCCTTGCTTCTTCACGTTACCGAAAAAAAATCACCCCTCCACATGCACCCCCTCCACCTCTGCCAGCATCGCTTCCGTGTCCCCCTCCCCACCTTGTTCACTCAAGCATGCCATGGCATGGGGTGTTTTTGCAAACGCCGGCTTTCACCACGGCCAATACACAATCGTTTCTTTAAGCCTGGCTCCAAGAGGGGAAAAATCCAACTTGCCAGAGGAGCATCTGCATCGAGAACTGCTTTTGCTGATGGGATCGGCACTCGGGAGCAGCAGGGAAAGCAGGAGAAAGGGTTGCGTACTAGTTCATCATCCTCGCGTGCATCACCTGCAGACATCCCCCTCCCGCCATCCCCCAGCCCAAATCTTGGCCGCAAAAAAAAAAATAAAAAAAAAAAAATAAAATAAACCCCCAAGCAGAAGTTGAGAACAAATGTGCTTTGAACGCTACGCAAATGACATTGAAGATGCAGAAGAAATACGTATTTGCTGTTGCGCTGCACAATTCCATGAGCTTATTTCCTAGGTACACATTTCACGCACCCTTCCCACACAGATCCCCTCCCCTCCACCCCCTCGGCTTCTTTAAAAACAGTAAAGAAATAAAAAAATCTTTGATGTGTATATTCATTTTATCCGGAGGGAGCGGTGTCCTCAGAAGAGGTGTCAAGGCCCTCCCCTGCCTCCCCCCACGCACCCCTCCCCCAGGCTCAACCACGCTGTCTCCATCTTAACTCCAGCCACTTCTTCACCGATTTCATTCGGCAGCAGAGTTAACCCCCTCGGCCACCCAGATGTAGGGGGGGAAAAAGGGCCTCCCCATCAATCATCCCTTTCTGCCTTCCCCTTCATCCTTTCTCTCATCCATACCCCAGCAAAAAATTCCCAAAACCCACCAGCGAGGTTATTTTTGCCCCATTAATTCAGCTGGGAAACAGATTAACCCTTCCAGCAAGCCCCTCCAGGGCTTCGCACTGCTTCACCATGACGTGCCATCTTCTCCCCCCTGAAAAATTTCAGCGTCTTCTCCCTAAAGATTATTTTAAAAGCTACAACCCCCAACCAATCCCCTCTGCACCCTCTTCCCTACAGTCTAACCCATCCCTGGGGTGGAGGGGTGCATCCACCACCCCGTGACACAACCCGGAGACTTCCCTCCACCCTCCGTCACCCACGCCTCACACCCCTTCCATCTCAGTAACCCGCGTCCCATCCCAGAGGACGCCGGGCCACGCCGGGTGTTTCCAGTTGTCCTTACAACACCCCGTTCGGTAAGACTGACATCTCTGTGGAAGCGTTTGCATCTACAGGCTTTCATCCTGGAGAATCCCTCCCTGCCTCCTTCCACAGCTCTCTTTGGGGAGAATAATGCAATTTCCACCTCGCTCTGGAGGATGCTTTTTTATTCCCACTGAGCCTGGGGTCACTTCCCAGACCCCTCCTCTGGCCAGCATCTTCTCTACCCCAGGACCTCTCTGCCGGAGGGGAACGGTCCCCGTCCCTGACCTTCAGTCTCACACCAGCAACCCCAACGCCGTCCCCACTCCCCCGAGGAGAAGGTTTCTTCTTTCGCCAAAGCCACAGCCCAGGCATCACGCTGCGTTTTTCCACTCCCACAACCTGCTCCTTCGGTGCCGGGGGGGTTCAGTGAGCCGGGGGGGGGGGGGGAGGGCTCCCCCTCCGCCTGGTGGGGAGAGGTTCTCGGGGCCGGATGCGACCCTCACCCCCTCGTTATCTACGGGGGGGTTCAATCCACACCAGGAAGACACCAACCCTCTGGAAACAGGACATCCCAGTGCTCGGCAGCCGGGGGTCTGCCATCAGCCCCCCCACACACCCTCTCTGCAGCAGCCCCCCGTTTTCTGTGGAGCCTTTCCCTCACTGCCCCCCCGGCTCCGGAAGGGAACAAGCCCTCCCCAGGGCCACAGAACCTCCCTCTGCAGCGCTGCCGGCGTGGGGGTCACCCCCAGCCCTGGGCCTGCCTCCACGCTGTCACCCATGGGGTGCCCCCCCCCCAGTTCCTGTGGGGAAGACCACCTCCGCAACCCCCCCCACCCCCATCCTGCCCCATGTCTGTGGGGTGGCAAGAGCCCACCCTGTCCCTTGAGGCACCATCTGCAGCCCCACGGGATAGAACCCCTTCCACCCCTCATGCTTGTGGGGGACACCAACCTGTGTCCCCTCCAGGCTATGAGGTGACAGCAGCCCCCATTCCCCTCTCCCAAGCCCCACACACTCATTTGGGGGGCATCTCTTCTCCCTTCGGGGCTCCCTTCAGTGAAGCAGGGATCACCCCAAATCTCCACATGGGGGGCACTGACCCACGTCCTGCTTGGACCAACGAACCCCACTCCTCCCACCTCAGCCCAACAATACATGTTTTGGGGGAACTTCTCTTCCCCTTGGATGTCCCCTCAGCACAAGGGGGGTCCTCACACCTCCTCCACCCAGGGGAGCACTGACCCACGTCTACCTCGGACCGTAAGGTGACAACGACCCCCATGTCCCCCACCTCAGTCCCCCAGGCACATTTTGTGGGAATCCCTCCTCCCTTTGGGTCTCTCCTCACCCAAAGTGGAAGTAACCCCCAAATCTCCCCTCCTTCTCCACGTGGGGGACACTGCACTGACCACAACCATCTCAGACCAGGAGGTGACACTGACCCATGTCCATCTCAGACCACGAGCTGACAGCGACCCCCATCCACCCCACCTCAGCCAGGGGACGGTGACCCACCTCCACCTCAAACCATGAGATGACACTGACCCACATCCACCTCAGACCACGAGGTGACAGTGACCCACGTCCACCTCAGACCATGAGGTGACTGACATCCACCTCAAACCATGAGGTGACAGTGACCCACGACCACCTCAGACCACAGGGTGGCAGCAATGCCCATCCACCCCACCTTGGCTAGGAGACAATGACCTACCTCAAACCATGAGGTGATGCTGCCCCCCCCCCCGGCCCCACCTCGGCCAGGGGATAGCGGCCCACCTCAAACCATGAGGTGACAGTGACCCACATCCACCTTGGACCACGAGCTGACACCGACCCCCATTGGCCCCACCTCAGCCAGGGGACAGTGACCCACCTCAAACCATGAGGTGACACTGACCCCCCTTGGCGCCACCTCAGCCAGAGGACAGTGACCCACCTCAAACCATGAGGTGACGCTGACCCACATCCACCTTAAACATGAGGTGACACAGACCCACGTCCATCTCAGACCACGAGCTGACAGCAACCTCCATCCGCCCCACCTCAACCAGGGGACAATGACCCACCTCAAACCATGAGGTGACAGGGACCCACATCCACCTTAAACATGAGGTGACACCGACCCACGTGCACCTTAAACATGAGGTGACACCGACCCACGTCCACCTTAAACATGAGGTGACACTGACCCAGTCCATCTCAGACCATGAGCTGGCACTGACCCCCATCCACCCCACCTCAGCTAGGGGACGGTGACCCACCTCAAACCATGAGGTGACAGGGACCCACATCCACCTTAAACATGAGGTGACACCGACCCAGTCCATCTCAGACCACGAGCTGACAGCAACCTCCATCCGCCCCACCTCAGCCCCACCTCAAACCATGAGGTGACACTGACCCACATCCACCTCAAACATGAGGTGACACCGACCCAGTCCATCTCAGACCACGAGCTGACACTGACCCCCATCCGCCCCACCTCGGCCAGAGGACAGTGACCCACCTCAAACCATGAGGTGACACCGACCCACGTCCACCTTAAACATGAGGTGACACCGACCCAGTCCATCTCAGACCACGAGCTGACACTGACCCCCATCCGCCCCACCTCGGCCAGAGGACAGTGACCCACCTCAAACCATGAGGTGACACCGACCCACGTCCACCTTAAACATGAGGTGACACCGACCCAGTCCATCTCAGACCACGAGCTGACATTGACCTCCATCCGCCCCACCTCGGCCAGGGGACAGTGACCCACCTCAAACCATGAGGTGACAGGGACCCACATCCACCTTAAACATGAGGTGACACCGACCCACGTCCACCTCAAACATGAGGTGACACCGACCCAGTCCATCTCAGACCACGAGCTGACACTGACCCCCATCCGCCCCACCTCGGCCAGGGGACAGTGACCCACCTCAAACCACGAGGCGACAGCGACGCCCCTTCGCCCCACCTCAGCCGGGGGACGGTGACCCACCTCAAACCATGAGGTGACAGGGACCCACATCCACCTCAAACCATGAGGTGACAGGGACCCACATCCACCTCAAACCATGAGGTGACAGGGACCCACATCCACCTTAAACATGAGGTGACACCGACCCAGTCCATCTCAGACCACGAGCTGACAGCAACCTCCATCCGCCCCACCTCGGCCAGAGGACAGTGACCCACCTCAAACCATGAGGTGACACCGACCCACCTCACACCACGAGGCGACAGCGACGCCCCTTCGCCCCACCTCAGCCGGGGGACGGCGGCCCGCGCCGGGGCACAGCGACCCACCGCCATCTCGGGCCACGAGCTGACGGCCACCCCCGCTCCCCACCCGGCCGGGGGGGGTCCCGGCCGCCCCCTTACCTCCAGACCTGCCCCATCTGCAGCAGGTGGATGACGGACTGCCAGACCCAGACGGAGATCCTGCAGAGGCGCTGCGCCCCGGGGGTGACGGTGCCGGCGGCTCCTCCTACCCCGCCGGCGGGTCCCCCCCGGCGGCCGACGGCCCCCATCATGGGCGGCCCGCGGCTGCTGAGGCCCTGCACGGCGCCCAGCCCGCCGCCCGTGTAGTCCTGCACGAACCAGCGGAAGCTGAGGATCTGCACCAGCACCGAGGGCAGCAGCACGAAGGCCAGCGTCAGGCCGCACCAGACGTAGTCCCGCCGGCCGTAGTGGTGCAGCGCCAGCCACAGGTCCGTGCCCACGTCCCCCACCAGCACCAGCAGCGCCAGCACGATCCACAGGCAGTCCAGCCACGGCCGCTCGGCCGCCTCTACGCCCTCCGGCGCCCGCGGCGGCCCCTCGGCGGCGGGGCGCGGGGCCAGCGGCTCGGCGGCGGCGGCGGCGGGCGCCCGCCCGAAGAGGTTCCGCAGGCAGGCGCTCCGGCAGCCCCAGTAGCACGACGACGTGTTGCAGCAGTGGCAGATGTGCAAGGAGCTGCTGCCGCCCGGCTCCTCCGCGCCCTCGGCCGCCGCTGCCCCGACGCCGCCGCCACCGGCGCCGCAGACGCCCGCCGCCGCCGCCGCCGCCGCCGCCGCCTCGTCCAGGTTGTGCAGCTGGGCGAAGCCCACGCCGCCGCCGCCGCCATCCGACTTGGCCGCCATCTTGCTGCCGCCGCCGCCGCCGCCGCGTCTCCGGCCCCTCCGCCGGGCGCGCTCGCTCGCTCTGCCCCCCCCGTCCCCGCTCCCGGCACCCCCCCACCCGCCGCCCGCCCGCCTGCCCGCCCGCCGCTTCCGGGGGCGGCGCTTCCGCGCCCGCGCAGGACGGGCCGGGCCGCCTAGCGACCGAGCGGGGCAGCGCCGCGGCCAGCCGCCGCCGGCCCGGGGGAGCGGGGCGGGCCGGGCCGGGCCGGGCCGGGCCGCCGCAAGGGAGCGGCCCCGGGCCCCGGCCGCGCCGCGCACGGCGCTGCCCCGGCCCCCGCGGCCGCCGCGCTCGCTGCTGTTCTCAGCCGGCACCCCTGCACACCGGCACCCAGCGCTGCCCCGGCCCCGTCGCTCAGCACCCAGCACTGCCCCGCTCCTATCACACCAGCACCCACTGCTGCCCTCTGCCCTGTTCCCGTTGCACCAGCACCCAGCGCTGCCCCGTTCCCATCACATCAGCACCCACTGCTGCCCTCTGCCCCGTTCCCATCGCACCAGCACCCAGCGCTGCCTTCTGCCCTGTTCCCATCGCACCAGCACCCACTGCTGCCCCGCTCCCATCACAGCAGCACCCACTGCTGCCCTCTGCCCTGTTCCCGTTGCACCAGCGCTGCCCCGTTCCCGTCGCTCAGCACCCACTCCTGCCCGCTGCCGCGTCCCTGTCGCACCAGCACCCAGCGCTGCCCCGCTCCCATCGCACCAGCACCCACTGCTGCCCTCTGCCCCGCTCCCATTGCACCAGCACCCACTGCTGCCCGCTGCCCCATTCCCGTTGCACCAGCACCCAGCGCTCCCCCGCTCCCATCGCACCAGCACCCATTGCTGCCCTGTGCCCTGCTCCCATTGCACCAGCACCCACTGCTGCCCGCTGCCCCGTTCCCATCACATCAGCACCCACTGTTGCCTTCTGCCCTGTTCCCACCACACCAGCACCCACTGCTGCCCGCTGCCCCGTTCCCATCACACCAGCACCCAGCGCTGCCCGCTGCCCCGCTCCCATCGCACCAGCACCCATTGCTGCCTTCTGCCCTGTTCCCATCGCACCAGCACCCACTGCTGCCCTCTGCCCTGTTCCCATCGGACCAGCTCCCATTGCTGCCCTGTGCCCCATTCCCATTGGACCAGCACCCACTGCTCTTCTCCCCGTCCCCTCTGCGTTAGCACCCACAGGATCCATTGTGCTTCTTCCCCCAACCACCGTGCACTGGCACCGGCACCCCCTGCACCATCCTCAGCTGGGACCCCATCCCACTCCCAAATCAGCTCCCCAGCCCACCATATTGGCCCTCAAATCCCCGTCCTGCAGTGCAACCTCCCTGTCCCCGTCACCCGCTCACCCCCAAATCCCAGGACCACCACTCTGCCATCCAGGTTGTCCTCAGCGCACCCCCCCTTCCCACCTCCAGCAGCTCCCTGGTACCTGCCAGGTCCAGGCCCTCCTCTGGGCTTCTCTTTGCCGTGCCCCTTCCTATGGCTGTGCTGGGGAAGGGGGGCTCCCATCCCACTCCCATTCCATAGCTCCCCCATCACATAGCGGCAGTCTCCTCAGCACCCTGACCTCACATGGCCTCAGTGACCTCCCAAATCCCCCACCGCAGTGTCCTCCTGTCCCTCTCCTTCCAAACACAATGATCCCCCATCCTCTGTCCTCTGCGCTTGTCCCTTCCATACCCACTTTGGGGGACACTGCTTCACCCACCCTGTTCTCACGGGGCCAGGTAAACCAGCCGGCCCCTCTCCATGGGCCCAGCTCCTTCTTGGAGGAGACAAACCTCGGGCAAGCTGAGGAAGCGGCTCCCAGCTCCATTTTTGGGGTCTGCCGGGGGCTGAGCTGCACCCCGGGCAGGTATTTCAGCGAAGGACCCGCTGACAGACTGGGGAAGCCAAATTCAAGGTTCTTCCCCCGCTGGTTCCCTTTCTACCCGTTCACATTTGTTCATTCGTCGTATCCGTCTTTTCTGTGCTGTCTTGTGCTGTCCTCTGTAGGTTACAGTCTCTCCTCTTTTCCGTTGGTTTTTTTTTCCCTATTTGAGAAGCCTGCTCCTTCCAGATGCTCCTTCTCCAGCTCTTTTACACTCCCGTGGGCTCTTGCTTCTGCCTCTCTCTGTGGGAGTTTGAATTCTGCCCTTTCTCTTCTTTTTTTATTGCTTTTTTCTTTTTTTTTTTTTTTTTAATTGTGGCAAAACGTCAGCGCTGATAGATTCAGCGCTCCAGAACTGGCTGCCAAAGTTGCTGCTTTGCAGAGTCTAAATTTCAACAGGGGGGGAAAAAAAAAACCCAAGCAGGTGGAAAGGTGCATGAGTGCAGATAAAATGCTTTTTCCATGGAGGGAAATTAATTTAATCTCGAGAAGAGACTTGCATTTATTAAATAAGCTGTCTGGGACGCATGTATTTGGCCTTTCCGAGTGATGCCGAAGGAGTTCAAAAGTTTTGCGAAGTCTGAAAGACGCCGCTGCTTTTGAAACGGTTGGACCCTCCCTGTAGCAGAGAAACAGAAGAAAGGAAACAGAAAGCAAAGCTTTGGGCATTGTCCAGATGAATGCACTCTGATGCACGCCCGTATGTGGCCAAATCAAAGTCATTTGTAGTGCGTGAAACTCCGGCACAAAGTTCTTCAAGAGGAGAAAATTGGTGTTATAGATACAATGGGATTGGAGAGAACATGATCCCGCAGCCCCCCACGATGCTGAACTCAGTAATTCCCTTATTTTCTGCTGACTTAAGCTGTGGCAAGAAATAGGAATATGGAAAAAAATGAGACGAACGCCAGCCCTCAACTTGACCAAAATGAATGGACGTGCGTAAGGCATGTATAATAATATATATGTAACCTAAAATCCCCCTCCTGTTTGAGACTTCCAAATCTAAGCAGTAAATATGTATGTTAATCCTCACAGTGCTAAGAAATGACGACTCTGGGACCCATATTCTTGGGTGACAGGCACCCGTATTAAGCTTAAACTTTTGGTTTGCAGTACGATGAGATATAAATGGAAGCATTCCTCATTTCTTCAAACTTTTCTATGTAGCAGATTTGCTACATATGATTTGAAAGGAAAAAAATCACCCACCAAAACAGCACAGAAGTAATAAAACTATTTGGTCTTATTATTTAAATAGAAGTGTAGGTGCACATTGCATTTCATGAACCAATAAGGGGGCAGAAGAGTCATCTGTTTTGATACAAAAACAACCCAAACTTGTGCGATGAGACATACGGGTGGGAGAAGACAGCAGTTAAGGATTTTAGCGTTGGCACACTAAATGAGAAAAGCAGTTGCTTGGGCAATATATGACATGATACAATATACTGTTGAGACTGCCTCTGAATTTCTCAGTGCAATTGTGGCCACTTGTGTCCAAGAAGGGTGAATTCAGGCTGGAATACGTGCAGGGAAGAGCCAGGCGTTGGTCAGAGGTCAGGACAGTCTGTCTTTCTACTGTGGACTGAAAGAATTTGGCTTGTTTGGTTTAGCAAAATGAGACTGGAGAGGGAATATGTTTTCTGCCTATAAATACATCCTGGAAAGTAAATGCAAGCGAAGGGAAAGGCGTTGTGATACTGAAGGGCAGCAGCAGAAGAGTAAATGAGTAGGAACTGGCCATGAATATATTTAGTCTAGAAATCGGAAGATCCTTCCAGTGGGAGTAACAGACTTAAAAAAGTAAAAGAAAAAAAAGTAACTAGTTTTAACACATAGCTTCGTAACTTTATAAAGGAAATTGCATGCCAATGTGAAACAATAAACAGTTGGGATGAAAGCCCTTGAAAGGTTTTCCAGCCCAGACCATCTCTCCTTGGAAAGATCTTGTCCATTTTGATGCGTGGTACACTACGTTCCCTCCTGCATCAGGCGATGAGTCACGGAGACATGACTCCGTGGGTGGCCAGAAGTGATATCTCCACCGCTTACATCTTTATTCCTGATTATCCCATGATGTTCTCCAGCTCCTGCTCACTCGCTTACCACACAGCAGAGATGCGGCTGTGTTCAAAGCACCCCGCAAACTCCTCATTTCCCTGGTACCCACAGCCACCGCTGCGTGGTCGCTTCGGCCAAGGACATGGGAAAGATGCTTTGCCCCTTCAATCAACAAGAGCTGCTCCTGTTCTGCTGTAGCGCTGGCCCTTACAGAGAGCTAGAAGAGTCATTAGTCAGAGCCTGTTTCTTTTATTAGCCAACACTCTGTATTTTAAAGGGTTTTTTGGAACTTGTGAGTGTCAATCACGCCCGTGTTGATAACCCTCTTAACCCATATGTTTGAGAGGAGAAAGCTTTTCTCCGTGCTAAGCGGCGAGCCACGCTTCCATCATGCTGGAGGCATTTGTGTCCAGAGGTCTGAGTAAACTCTGGGTGACCCTTAGATCTGCAAGTATTTATAAAACGTGTTTAGCAAGGGGTTTTCCCTTGCAGCACTCAGAGCTGATCTGTCTGTGCCTTGCATTTCATGTTTTTTCTGTTCTTCAGAAGCTCCAGCGAGACACCGGGAAGGGAAGGCATGTTCGGTCCTCCAGCAGCACCCAGCAAACCAAGGCATGGGATCACAACCTTCTTGTGCTGGTTGGTTAAAGGCTTTTTCCGTCCTGATCAATACACTAATTGAGCTGTGTGGTCTTCCATCTTCCAGGCATTTATTCAGATCAGGGGAACAAGCGCTATATATAGAGAGGTATGTAAGCCAGAATCAGAGTTGTGTAAATCTGGAACTACCTCATTTAAATAACCGGGGGATGGATCCAGCTCAGTGTTTGGTGTATGTGGAGTACTCTGCTACCAGCACAGATAATTACAATTAATGGGGATTTACTTTAAGCAAAGTAGGTCAGAAAAATGACATCTTATTGTGTCATTAGTTTCCATCAATTACTTCCATGCTGTTTGCTCAGTTCCCAAGTCAAACGAGTGTGGGCTGACAGCCTCACAAGCTCAACTTGGTATTGTCTCTAAAAAAATCAAACTGCATTATTTCTGCCTCATGCATCATCACTAACAATAAAGCATCCACTGCTGGAATATAGCAGGTAGCTTTGTTATTCATGCATGAGGCAGAAAAGATTCCAGCTTCCATTGCCACGACGTTAAAGTCTCCGCAGTATTAAAAGCTGGGTATGTTGGTAAACTTAATAGTTATTGTGTGAGCTTGACTTAGAAGACACACTTAGGTCAGTCGTTCTGTTGATTAACTTCTGTACTTTCTATTAGACTTTTTGAACGTGTGTATATATCGGGGGAGGATTAACATGATGCTGCTTTTGCTGTTATTTATCTCCTTGTGACTGCACTTTGTGACATCAGGCTCTCTAGGAAAGGTGCAGAAGGTGCCAAACGTATATATTGAAAAGCCAGCTCCCAGTCACCCTAAGAACTGCCTCTAAAAGAGCCTGAGAAATGTTCTAGCACTTCTTTTTTATTTGAGGGCTTAGTTTTTGAGCTTTCAGTTTAGCAATGCAGTCGACTGATAAGTGTTATCAGTGACTGTCAGTAATCGCATGTTAGTTAGTCCCTACTGATATCTTGAAACAACTGAACGTGGTGTGTTCTCACAGCTGGAGAGGTCTGGAGCACAAGTCTGATGAGGAGCCGCTGAGGGAGCTGGGGTTGTTCAGTCTGGAGAAGAGGAGGCTGAGGGGAGACCTCATCACTCTCTACAACTCCCTGAAAGGGGGTTGTGGGGAGGTGGGTGTTGGTCTCTTCTCCCAAGTGACGAGTGACAGGACAAGAGGAAACAGCCTCAAGCTGCGCCAGGGGAGGCTCAGGCTGGATATCAGGAAAAATTTCTTTACGGAGAGAGTGGTGAAGCACCGGAACAAGCTGCCCAGGGAAGTGGTGGAGTCACCATCCCTGGAGGTGTTCAAGGAATGTGTAGACAGGGCACTGCGGGACATGGTTTAGTGGGCATGGTGGGGTTGGGTTGATGGTTGGAATTGGTAATCTTACAGGTCTTTTCCAACCTTAGTGATTCTGTGATTCTGTGATTTTGATGCACAGTAATAAATTAAAACAGTTGCAGCTCTCAGGAGATTAAAGGAAGCCTGAGAAGAGCTGAATAAACCATGTCACCGCAGGTAAGATCTAGATAGTCACTTAGGAGAACAGTCCACCTCTCTGCAACCCCTTTCTCTCTGCTTTCAGGAACTTGCCTTTGCGGGACACCTTTTAGATGCAATCAGCTGAACCGGTGACATCAGATGTGTGATCGTAGGGCCACCTGGGGACTGATCTGTGAAGAAGAGGGTGACTGCAAGAAGATTTCCAACCTGCCTGGCTTTTCTTTGCAAAGCCTGGCAGCACTTGCATCTTTCCCGTTAAACCGAGCACAGGCTAATCCCCTCAGGCGTGCGCTTCGAGGTACTGGTTACCGGGCAGGAAGGAGCACCATGTCTTCATCAGCCAAAAAAGGTGGTGAGCGGTGCAGGGAACTGTATGTTTCTCCCCTTGGAAAAGCATTAGCAGCTAAGACCTCCAGTTTGATGGACTTGCTTGGTGCTCTTCCAAGGTGGGATTTAGGAAAAGCAACCACACAGCATTTCCTACTTCCCCCCATGGGGCTCCAATGATTTAATTGGCTATGAAGGGCAGGGATGTATCTCAGAGAGTAGCTGGCTGCTATTGTCAGCGTGCCACGCTGCTCTTTGGAGCTCAGTGAAAAATAAAGTTATCAGGTAATGCTTCCCTTTCTGAACTGGGTGCAGGCGAAGGCTGGCCACTGTCCCAATAGGAACTGTACGTAGCATATAGCTTTTCTGTTCTTCTAGGTCACTGAGAAAGCCAATGTATAGCCATGGACCATGGGTGGAAGCAGAGCTGGATTTCACACCTTAACTAAGGTAAAGTATATTCCCTGTAACGTGACCCCCCTTTCCAGACAAACTCCCTGATACTCGTTTTAACACCTGATAATGCTGTAAAACTCATCCAAACCCATATATATACAGAATAAATTATTTTCCTGTAGTTAATGCTGTTATTACAGAGTTGTTAATTAAATGTATGACCTTTTCTATCAAACCAAATAAAGACAGAATGTTTCATTAATCCCAACCTGCCCTGGTTTTGCCTTGGAAAACAACAAGGAAAAGGCTGCTGGTGGCAGCCACTCTGGTGACTGTAGCTTCTTCCATCTCCCTTTAGCTGAAGCATCAGCCCAAGCATTGCCTGTTTCCAATATGGGCTATTACACCTTAGTGTCTCTACTTCCTCTCTTCGTGGTCCTTCCTCTAGTCAAGGTACTGCAGGGAAATTGTCTTCCCCTGATTCCCCACTAACCTTGTGAGATCCTCCATGGACCATTTTCCTACAGCTCTGTCCATACCAGGTCTCCTTGTTTTTCTGTCCTTTTTCACCCTGAGGATAGAATTTCCATTCCCATTTTATTCCTGTTATTTATGTTGGTTACACCTTTGCAACCCTTCTCTTCTCACCATGAACCACGTGGGATTTCTCGCTTACATGTCTTTTGCACTCAGTAAATCTTTTTCCCCCTGCCTTGGCTCCACTACAGCCACCATTTCTACCACTTTGGTCCTAAATAAAATGCCTTGATCTGGTAAAACCCCTATTCTAAGTCAGCGGGAGCTGGATTCAGCTCCAAACTGAGACATCTGAGTGTCTGCATCCATACGTGAGTTAGGTGTTCGAGTTCCCATCATAGTCAAGGAGGAGCTCACCAATGGCTCTGTTCAATTGCCCACATGTAGTCGTCTAGTGCCATTTGAAAGGTCCCAGGGAATCTCAGCTGGCCTCCAGCTGATGGTCCAAGAGGGCTTGGGTCTCCCCTTCCTCCTGCATCATACCTGTCAGTCTTGGAGCAGGATGTCCCAGCCACCTCAGGGTATCTCAGGTGGCAGTAGACATTCAGAAACCACATCTAGCCTGGAGTATTCTGCCATTACTTTTGGTAGGGGCAAGGTTAGGCCCCCGGTGCACATCCACATGTACCTATTACTGATGTTGGCTGTAGGCACAGACAAGATCTGTTCTCCCCAAGAGCCGTCAGCTTCTTCTCAACAGCAGCAGAAGTAACAAGCTGGCTTCCCCAGGGACCTTCCCACCCCATGCCCCTGTCCTCTCCTGACTCATCCTCTCTTGGCAGGAGCAGGCTCCAGTTTCAGACAGCAAGATGGACTTTTTACCTGTTTTGAAGAGAACTGTTCATCTGGCTTTGCCACTTGGCATTAAGTGGTGTAAGGAGATGGGGCATAAATGCTGTTTATTCTATAAGTGAGCAAAGATCACTTTTGTAGGATAATAGAAACACTTTATTTCTTCCTTTTATTCTCTCACCGTATTAAAAGCACCACCATTTCTGTTTCTCTATTTTTTTAATGCCTTTAATTAATTTGGCTTTGCACAGGTCATTTAATATCTCAGGGGACAGATGAGATTTGCCCAGCTTGAAATGGATGCTTAAGGTCTTTCATCTCTATGGCAAAAATGATCATGCGGCTATTTCAGACAATGTCGAAAAATTAAGTATTGCTATTCTGAAGTCTTGGTTGGGGCACACACTGTGCCTTCTGATATGTGCACATCACCAGCGTATCCAGCTTTGGCAAGTGCTCTTATCATTTCTTCCATCTGCCAGTGCACACAATATTTCTGAATCTGTTAATTAAGGAACTGAAGTTTTGCCCTAACATACCAGAGTAACTGGTTCAGTTTCTTTGCAGCAAAAACTAATGCTTGCCTTGTCCATAATTACCTAAATTGTGGAGAAAAATGATTCTGCTTTCATGTTGATTCACTTTTGTAATTTCATTGCCGAGGCTAAGTGTGGCACCCATTTAAATTATCTCCTACTCTCATTTTACTCAAGACATGTTATTTGCTAACAAAGATTCAATATGGAAAAATGGGAAGGTGACAACTACCTCCTTCAGCAATGCAAATGACAATAATCTCCTCTCCTCCACCATGTAAAAATAAACATTGAATCATCCCAGACAGAAATACCCTTCTGCATTTAGAAATATGGATATGGAACGGCGACACCTGCTCTCATTTATGTAGTCGTAAAACTCAAGTTTATCTAGTGATTCCATGGAAAATCCTTCAGGAGATCAACAGCAGTGTGGACTCAGACTACAAACATCCCCAGCGTTTTTCCTGAGAATATGCACATTCTTTATTCTTTGGCTATACTTGCACTTGAAAATGGAAGTTCAATTTTTGTTCCTGTTAAATTATTGAAATTATTTCTACTAAAAATCATCCCGTACAGCAACTCTACTATAAATTCCTGCTTTTGAAAGCTCACTGATATTATTACTAGCCTCCGTACAGCTTCTAAAGCAACGTTAAACCTCCCAAAAGTCATCATGGGTTGTAGTAAGTGCTGTTGGGTATGAGCAGAGGTTTGTATGTGACTGTGGTCACCAACATAAGGGTGTTCAAGGGGATGAAAGTTTGTGAAGAACTTGGAATTCTGCATGGCTTGTAGTGAGGGTGGGCTCAGGGTGATGGTTCTTTCTGTCGGACACTCAGCTGCTGGGAAGAGCACACGGAAACTTTTGCCAGCACGCTTCTAGATGTGCAGTTCTGCACAGTAAGTAGTCATCAGTACTTGAGTTGTCCCTTTGGAAACACTTACTTGATGGCTTTTTCAATGGCTCTGGGACATCCTCTCTGCCAGATGCTAAAAATGCATCTCCTTCTACTGCTCTTTTCATGGAAGAGTATCTTCATATGCTAACAAGGACCACAGCAATCAACTTTGTGGTTTGAAATGGAAGGACCACATACAAGTGCATGGATGCCTTCTGCAGAACATGCGAGCTTTCGCTCTTGGGAAAGCAAAAGGGAGTTTTTTATCTCACATTTGATTAAAAACAAATCCCTGACCTGCCACAGAAAACCGCTTCCAAGATCTTAAATCCTGACTGGTGCTAGACTCCGCAGTCTTTACTTGGGATGGCAAATGGGTACGTGTCTTCAGGGAGCAGGATGAGTGAGCAGAGGTTTGTATGTGACAGCATGGTCGCCAACGTGAAGGTGTTCTTAAGAACTTAAGAACTTAAGGAACGTGTGGACGAGGCATTGTGGCACATGGTTTAATGGGCGTGGAGGTGTTAGTTGATAGTTGGACTTGATGATCTTACAGGTCTTTTCCAACCTTAGTGATTCTGTGATTCTGTGAACTTGGAATTCCGCATGATAAAATGTGGTTTGATCATTAGGTATATTATAAGGGATATAACTCCAATTATCAAAGGCACATTTCTTTAATCTTGTGCATGCACATCCACCTGGCTTCAGATGAAGGTAGACCAAGTTTTGAAGGGGATCGTGAAAGTCTGTGACTTCCAGAGGATCAGCTAACTGCAACGACCTCTTTGCCTCCTAGATCCCCGTGAATCCTCTCACTGGGACTGAGCAAACCTCCCTAAAAAAGGCAAGGCCAGTGTGTCTGCACGAGTGGGCATCTTTGCGGGACCTGGGCCTGAAAGGTATTTTGGTAGACATGAGGGTCCAGCTGCTGTGTAAAACGTCTATGGGGAGCCGAGAGTGCAAAAACTTTGTCAAAATCCTCAAACAAGATGGGAAAACACTGTCAGAAGATCACCCTGGGATGGATTTGGCTGCATTGTGCCAGAACCCGGCAAAGCAGAACAGAGGGGAACTCCTGGAAAGTTACTCACATTTGGAAGAGCCAAAAGTAAGAAGCTCAAAAGTTACAGCATAAAGTAACACCGTGCTGCTTCTCAGAGATTATACAGCAAATAGTTACCTTATCTTGGAGGTTGGGGCTTTTTTGCAAGAGTTTTTTGAGCTTCTGGAGTGTCTGATTTTGAGGACATGACCATAGCAGGACAGCTGGGGCCAGAGGAAGATCCTGGCGTTGTTGGGTTTGCAGTAGAGCTGTTGTGCACACCAGGTCCGGGAGGCTCCTGCGGGCTGCCACGGACAGGCAGCACAGGCAGAACCAGCAGCTCCTTCTCCATTGCTCCACTTCATACTGATTATCAGCCTCGTCGCAAAATATGGGACAAATCGTGCCACTGTTTCCTAAACAGAGCTAATAAATAAAACCTGCACATGGCTCCATGAAGCTTGCACAGACGACAAAAGTAAAGTACTCCAAAGGCAACCCTTCTCTCACCCTGCTGAAAATACAAGTTCTCCAGGCTCTGCTGGCTTCTCTTTTGATTCCTCCTCGTGCTTTGAGCCCTTCTTCTCTCTGCAAGGATGGGTGTTTAGATGCTCGCCTTCTAATCAGCCACAATTACAGCCTTTTCCAGCATCTTCTGCTGCCAAATTGGAGGGAGAAGAAAGAGAAAGGGTTTTTTAAAAAAGAGAGGGAGGCTAATGCTTGAAAAGACATATGTGTTTAGTGTTGTTGGCAGATTTGTAAACTTATTAGTGCCTCCACACACCATGTAATTAAGATCTACTGGTAATTAGTCAATAGTTAAAAATAGGGGTTGGTATTGTGCTACTGAAAACGCCTACAAAATAATGTGTTCTCTGCGCTCAAGATGCAGTTAGTGTCTCTAAAAAATGTTAATTTAAAAAGTATATATTTGTTTCAGAGCCAGATTTTTTTAGCGGACTAGATTTCGGCGTGTGTATGTGTGTGCATGTGTGTGTTCAACCTATTTACCTTTGTGCATTTATACATGTTTGTGTGATGTCCAAAGAGACTGACCGCATATTTTGTCTTGGATAATAACGTTAAGCTATAAAACTGCAGACTTGACACAGCCATAGAGGGAATGGGAGCTTTTCTCATTTGTAGATTTCCATTGAAATAAACCTGCTCATCAAAGGAATTGTTCAAAAATCCACAGGAATGGCAGATGTGCAGCACCATGGGGCAGATGTCTGATGTTTGGAGAGTCGTGCATGCATTTTCTAAATATTCGGGGATTACCACAGTCTATAGATATAATCCTTTAGTAACCTGAAATGTCAAAGACAATGGAAAAGCTCTAATACCTTGTAGCAAACATTTGGCCAAACTGCCCTGTGAGAGCAGGCATTCCCATGCACATTTGAAGTCACTTTTCCTTATCCTATGAAAGAAGACCCAAAATAGGTTAAATGTTTTTGAAATTTCTTAACTCCTGCTTTATAATGTGGTCCAGAACTGTGTGAGAGTTGCTGGGTGATGTTCTGAAAGGACGTCTCATTTGGCTGTCATAAGCAATCTGCGGTGATTTGGTGTGCAGACAGGCATTTGTCTCGAGTAATCCAAAGGGCTTATTTTGATTGCTTGATAGATCTGAGGAACGTATAGTCGACTCAATGGGGGATTCATTTATTATGCTCCCAAACCACTCCTTAATCTTCCCTTATGTTACGTCAATGGATTTGTCAGGCCATTCTCGCACAGCAGTAATGCACTGGTGGGGGAAATTTACCCTTGCCAAGCAGAGTTAGTTGCTGTGTTTATAGACCTGTTTCTGAAGTACCATTGGTGAGTAAAATTCTGCTGCAGGAAATAAACCGAACTTTCTTTCATGCCCTTGAGAGAAGCATCTTCTGTTGATCTTAGGAAATTAAAAAAACCTACTCCAATTCCACAGTAAAGCAGAAAAGACCAAGCCTAGAGAGTCCTAGCAAAGACCAACAAAGTTATTTCACGGGTTGTTCATGATACACACATGAGTTAACATCTAGAAAGCCCTCCAAGGATGCGTGCTACGCGGACACCAGATATTGCTACCTTTGAGTTCGCGGTAGAATTTATAGTAATGTTTCTTTGATGCTGAAATTTCAATTTCATTGTGTTCAACTCTGGAATTTATAAAGTGAGGTTTTTGCTCAAACACCTTAATAGCCATGGAAACTAATTTTCAAATAGCATTTTCAGGTATGAATGTGTCCTTTCTCCAACCTGTTCCAATGTCCTCTTCCCTGACTGGTTAGGTATGGTAGTTAACCAACACATGGCAAATACTTTGGGAATGTCATAAAGTTGCTTACATCAAACCCACCAGCAGAGCAATACTATATGATGATAATTCAAATGTATATGTGTATAACAGTGATACTGTTTGGTTTTAATCAAACAAAATTACTGATTGCAAAAAAATCCAAACAAAATGAAAACAACCATCTTTGAACTAGGAGTAGGTTTAAGAATTGTGAAACAGTCGTGTGTGAGGAAAAGACAGAAATTCATTACAAGAGTAATTTAAAGAGTTTTATATCATTATGTGTTACATTCTGGTGTGGAATTCTTTTCGTTTTTTAATTGAAGAGCACATAATCAGTGAATCACAACATGGGAGATTGTTTTTTCATGGATTACCCTTCCATTGGAAACCACTGGTTTAGGAATAAATGAGCGCTGTGGCAGAGGGACAATTCAGGAGGCATGCTCACGCATGGCCATGCTGTGAAATAACCCTGCAGAGGAACCAGAAGGGACCCTTCCTTTGGAGCTGTGCCTGTCATCTGTAGGATGTCTCTCCTCTTCTTGCGATCCAGTAGAAACTGGCCAAGGGATGAAGGAGTTGTTGGAGGGGGTAGGAATGATAAGGACACGGAAAACCAGAGATGGGATGCGATCTCCCAAGCCTTGTTTCCTCAAGAAACCAGAAAGATATAAAAGAACCTTTATTCTTTTTGCTCTTTTCTGCTTCACTGCTTCAAGCTCTGTTATAAATCACCATACCCAAGTCTCGCTGTCTAGCTTGGGCTCACTCGGGACTCAAAGTCAACACAGCCTGCAGATTCACCTCGGGGTTGATGCACATTTCTTCTAGAGAAAAACTTCATTTGCCAGCTGATCAGTCATCACTGGGGACCACCAGTTGATCACCAGTCATGCCAGTGGTTGGAAACAAGTCACTGCACGCAAAACTGCCGGAGCGTGAGAACCTCTGGGACACCCAGCCGCCGGGGTTGGACGGTGACAAACCTCTCCAGCGGGACTCCTGACATGTTCTGCAGAGGCTGTAAAATCCTGGAGGACTTTAGAACTGTGCATAGGGACCAACTGTTCATCGTCTCTTCCAGAATGAGAACTAGGAAGAAAAGCCCATTGCAGGCAAATAGCAACAGGTTCAAGGAATCCACTGAGCTGAAAATGACCAGAGAGTGGGAAATTAGTAGGGGTAAGTACTATACGTGCTTCCCCTGTTCTTATTTTTCTTATAGGGTCCTGCTGATGGCCAACACTGGGGAGAAAATACTAGGCAAATCCTTTGTTTGAACCAGTCCAGCTGTTGCAATTCTCTTGGGGCAGACTGCTTCCTGGGAGGATGTGCACGACAAGTCCATCAGTTTGGTCCACCGTGAGATGAGATTGGAATAGCTCCCGTGCTACTGTCTCTGCAATATATAATCCATTGGTGTTTGCTTCACAGTGATGTCTTTTCTTCTCAGTTAGAAGTTTTGCTTTGAAAGGCAGTTCTGATGACTCTGATTTACAGTGACAGCAACTTCAGTGGCATTTAAAAGGACTGGAAGGAAGAGATAAATAAGCTTTAAGATTGCTTAATAAAGCAATGGAAGAATTGGTCTTCCCTATAAGGTTCCTAATCACTAAGCCAGGCATAGGAATTTGTCTCACCTTGTTTTAGCCCTCTAAAAGTTGGACATTGTGTTCAAGCTGGTCCTTCAGAGTTTCTCTGCAGGACTTGGAGAGGATGCCAGGACATCTAGAAGGCAATTCCCCTCCCTGTTTTAGGCATGCACTTTGGGACAGGATGAACCATGCTCTGGAGATGCCTGTCCTCTTCCTGCTGACTGCGGAGAGAGTGCAGAACGCTGCACAAGAAATCTAACTTTTAGATGGCTGAAGTTAGACAAGAGGAACCCAGTTTAGGCAGAGTGAGCAAAGCCATGTTCAGAGATGGAGCTCTCCCCCGACAGCTCTGGATGCTTTGATTAGGTGATATTTTTAATCTTGCTTCTTGGGTTGCCAGTGCCTGAGAGCCATGAATGGTGTGCTTGGTCTTTGGGCAAGCGTCACAAAGTGCTCCTTGATGCATCTCCCACAGCAAACCCAGCCAGTACTGGAGAAAGCTACCTCCTGCTCTGCTCAGGTGATGGTCAGTGGAATACAGAGGGGAAACCTGGGGACGTCAAGCAAAGCTGGAGGATAGCAAGGACTCCTCAAAGAGAAGTGTGAGGAACTCAGTTATCTGCTAGTTAGGCTGATAAAAAGGGGCATGGGGGATTCTGCAGCACAAATGCTCAGGTTGAATCTCTGAGAGGATAACAAGCTCTGGCATTTTTAGGGCAGAATGAAAAAAAAAAAACAAACCCAAGAAGCTGCAACAGCAGCAAACAATAACTCTTGATCTAAATCTTACAGATCACTGTACTTGCAGTGAATCCAGTGGGGCAACCGTCCAGGTAAGGACTGCAAAACTGGGCCTGTTGGATGAGACCTACCTTGACCCAAAAAGTTCTTAATTGTCCTTCTAGCTCCAGCTGAGATTGTGCAGCCTTGACTAGTCACTCCTCAGCTCCTCTAGTATTTCACCTGGAAGAGAGGAAAGAATTCCCATTCCTCTGAGACATAGAGACTTAATTCATAGACCTGAACACTAAGAGTAGTTCTGCTGATCCTGCATAAGACGGGTCAGAAAACCCCACCAAGAAATCTTTACATTAGAGAAAACACTTTCTCCATGAGGAATGGCATTCATCGCCCTTTCAAGTAACTGCTGCTTACTGCTTCGCAAGGTGCTGTGAAGATGCAGCACGTCTGTTGTGCTAGCTATTAATTAATTAACATTCAAGAGAGAAGCCACCGGTTCCACTTGTGCGAGCAAGTTGCTCTCTACGCGGTGTGCTTCAGCTCACGGCTTCCAGGAGGATTCGGTGCAAGATAGCAGCTGGGCTGGGCCGGCAGGACGCGAGACAGCAAGATCTTGTTTTCAGGATCCATGGTGGTGTCGTGACACACCAGGGACTAGCGCACACACACCGGCAGACACCATTCCTTGCCCCACGTTTCCCACAGGGAATGCATTGCTTGCATGTGCTTTCAGTACATAAATGCACACCACTGTTCCCACCTCTTTGTCGACAGCTCTTTTAACAGGTCTTGGTTAAACAAAACATTTAAATCTTTATCCCTGTTTAAGCACACGCCTGAGACATGTCTGTGTGGTGGAATATTTAAACACTAACTTTCAGTGCAACTTGTTTCAAGGAGCACAGACAGACTTCCGATTAATTTTGGGCGTAATGCTTTGCTGAATCCGGACCCTGCCTTTTCCACTGCAAAGGACAAACACCTAGGTACAGGGAAGTGCAGTACAAGAAGACATTCCATTTGTTGCAGGAGACGCAAGCTAACACTGTCTTTGCAGGAGCAAATGTGGGTGGAAGGACCTCACGGATTCCTCCTGAGCCTTCAAGTCTATCTTGAATTGGTTAATAGATGTTACGGTAAAGGGTGACTTGGTAGTTGGACGTAAAAGCCATATATAAACTCAACTTTAGGAGAGATCTCAGTGCTTTCAGTCCTGGGACACATGTATTTTCCAGGCTGTGCGTTGGCCCAGTGCATCCACTCTGGATTTTTGCTGATGAATGGGGCTGGTTTTGTCTCCGACTTTCCCATCCAAAGCACATGAACCAGAGCTTGGGACTCAACAGGTGAGTGTTGCCACAAACTCCTTCAGGGGCTTCACTGCTGGGAAATAGGGATGAGATCTCTCCCACCCAGACCATTGCTGGTATCTGCTGAGGACTGACCTCTTAAAGAGTGTGAAGAGTGCAGAGTTCTTCTGTGGCAAGGCTTTAAATAAGCAGAGACCTTGGTGTAGGTGCTTCCAGCTTCTTCACAGCAACGGGTACAGATAGGTCAGTTGAAATTAAGGAATTATCAACAGTAGAGTCTTGAGGTCTGATGATGTCCAGGTCTTCCCTTCACTCTCACCGGAACAAGACGGATCCATCTATATGCCTCTTTGATCAAGTTCAATTTGTTCTTCAACATTCAGGAAATACTATTGTATAATCTGTGGCTTCCCAACCATTTTCCAAGACCTATCTTTTTTTCTTCGGAAATGCTTGGATGTGTCAACAGAAAACTTGCACTGGTGAAAGATGCTGGACTGAGTAGGCTGTATGGGCGCTATGAACAGAAATGATCGATGAACATCACAGCCAACTGCCAGCACTGCAGCAAAGCTTGTTTTCTTTAAAGCCGTGTGTACTTTGACCCAGTGCTCGGCGAATTGCAAATCCAAGTGCATTTGACAGTGTGAAGGCAGTGTAACAGTCTGGCAGCTGGTACCCCAGTGGGAAATCCTGTGCCTGGCTCGTGTTGGCTCGCTACGTCAGGGAGCTGCAATCATGACCGGAGGTGATACCTTCATTTTCAGGTGCAACTGCTCTTTCAGCTATTTGCCTTCCAAAATCACTCTTTATTGCTATGTGTGAAAACCTTCACCACTGTGCAAAATTACTGTGTATCAGATGGGAACAGTTTCCCAGCACTGGCTTTCAATAGAATATTTCGCAGCGCTCTGCTTGCTGGGAAACATTCATTTCTGCTTCAGTCTGTGCTGACCCACAGAGGTTACAGGCTTTCACAGCCTCCTGATGCAGAGCTTGGGTCCTTGTAATCAAAGGTGCAGCCACTCAGACGTTTAGGTTTGAAGAGCACTAATTCAGTGTCCCCCAGTACCAGCCACAGTGGGCATTTTTGTCTGCCCAGCGTTCACACTACTGGATGATGCCGTTTTCGTGAAGATGCTGCTTGTCTGTACTATCTTCTTACCTCCAAACATCCCAGCTCTGCAGTGCCTTGTTCACATTGCAGTGTCAAAGAGTTGTCTTACTGCCACATTGCTTTTTTTCTCTTGCTTATAGTGGAAATTTTAGTTGGGATAAGCCTGCACAGATTCTGATCTCCAAGATTTATCCCCATAAATGCATGTAGACCACAATATTTGACCCCCAGCATGATACCCCCCAACCAGAGTTTCTTCTCTGGTTTATGGTAGTGGTAGCACGGTGGCTGGTCTTTTCGTTAACATGAATACCAATGTCTTGTCACGGGAGGGAGGTTCAGCGTTTTAGTGTTCAGCGGGGGCTGAGGGCTTCTTCATCGGTCTTCGTTCTTCAGCTGGGCAAAGTGCCACCTGCAGTCTCTACAGATATTTCAGACTCCATTGCATAAGTGCCCTCTGGTCCTTTCAGACTACAGTTTGCTGTTGAGGCTATCTCCTGAACCACATGTATTTCCAAATGTGGCAGCAAAATGGCTCACTGTAGCACATTAATCACACACTTCACCTTTCATGATTGCCATACCCAGTTAGACCACCAGCTCATCAAATCCTGCTTCCTGCCTCCAGCAATGGCCAAAACCTGAGGCTTCAGAGGTTACCTCCATAACACACCAAACTAACTGCACAGTTCTGGGTGTGCGGGTGGAAAACCTCTTTCCTGGCTGCCACAGAAGATCCACTTATGCACTGAAGCATGAGATTTGATTACCTTTATTACAGGATCTTCACATGCAGAGCTACAAATGTTCATGGTCATGCAATTATCCAGTCACAGCAGTTGACTCAGTGGCCTTCTTTGGCAGTGAAGTCCATAAATCAGCTATATACAGCGGTGGGACCTCTGATTTGCCGTACCTCCATTGAACTTTACCTTCAATGAGTGACATCCAGTGACTTTTATATTATACAAGGCAGGGTAAAATGGAAAGAGAGTTTCAGGCCTGTTGTTCCCTTTTTTCATTTGAATAGCCTCAAACTCTTCTTTTGTCTTTACAAAACATTTCTGGATTTTTGACCATTTTCTTTCCTCAAACAAGATTATATTTGCACTACTCTTCAGGCTTTTCCAGCACCCTGGAGCAAAGGTGAGTATCACCTGTGAAATGTCCAATATATCCTTTGGCTTCTCTGGGTAAAGATCTCACCTATGTTTGGGAAAAGAGCATGTCTATTATACAAATGCAAGAAGGAAGGTCATTGCCCAGAGGGGTGGTAGATGCCCCATCCCTGGAAACATTCCAGGTCAGGTTGGACGGGGCTCTAAGCAACATGATCTAGTTGAAGATGTCCCTGCTTATTGCAGGGGGGGTGGACTAGATGACCTTGAAAGGTCCCTTCCAACCCAAACTATTCTATGATTCTATGATTTCAAGGGCTGACACCATCTGAGACCCGGCAGAAGAGGGAAGATGATGAGTGCACCCAGTTAAACCTTCAGGGGAAATTTATAGACAAGAAGTCAGTAATTCAGAGTATAATTTGGCCAGAGATCACATTTCTCAATTAAAGTATACCAGCTATCACAAGCAACAGGAGGAACAGCTATTCGGGGAGAAGGAAAAAATGTTAGTTTTAAGCAAAACAATGCCATAAAAAACAGTTAGCATCTCTTCAAGCACATGCTGCTGCAGCCTTGAGTGCAGGGAGCCGTAAAAGTGACTAAAGCAAGAGTCTCAAGAGCGGATTGCTCAAGTGAAAAGAAGCTGGAATGAAATGCCAGCCAGCCCCGTCAGTCCCTCATTCAGCACTGCTCGGAAATGCCTGATGCTTTCTGACTGGATAGCCAGGGCTGGAGCAATTACTCGGTTGCAACGTTTTCACTTTTACAGCGGAAAGGAGGTTTCTTTTCTTTGCATGAGTTACAATTTTGCCTCATATTTTTTGAGCTAACACTGTTGCTGGAGGTCTTTGCTATATGGTCCTTCTGGTTTGCGCCTGGCCTGGTCATAAAGGCCACATGGTCACTCTCCCACTCTACCGTACTTGAAGCTAAACTCCCTGGGGCTATATCTATAACTGGGGATTAAACAATCTGGGGCACAGACTGTCACCCATAGCTCTAAATTGCCAGTTTCAGCCCAGGTGAACAAACACTGACCCAAACAACCTTGGGAAGCTCAGGAGTTAGCATAGACCAGGGACCATGCCCAACAGATCATTGGAGGGACCACCCTGTTTTGAAGACTGAGAAGAGTTTAATAGTATGGACGTGGACAGGCTATGCCAAATGATCTCAGGACTAAAGAACAGGTCTGGCCCTGGTTTTTTTGACTGGTATAGGTACAGCCCAACTGCCCACTCTGTCTTGGCTTTGGTACGTGCACGAGAGCATTTTTATATTATAAATCTCTTAAGAGATTTCTAAATATCTGAAGAGAGTCTGGTGAGGCGCTCTCGCCCTATACACATGGCTACGACTGGGGTCGTTGCTCACCTCAGCCTTTCTGGAGGTGTCTCTGTGGACTAGCACAGCCACAGCATCCACATGCCTGATCCCTACCTCTGTACTTAGTGCAAAAGTGCAGGACACTTACAGACCCAAATGACCCAGATCCACCTAGCAATGAGCTGCACAAGAGTGCAGGGCATGAGACAGACACAGCACACAGCCTTCTTGGGTTGCTGCCCTACAGCCTATTTGGTCCTGTCCATCTTCCCAGCTGGGTCACCTCTGAAGAAGCAGCTATGCCTGTGGACAAGAACAAACCTGGGACTAATGGACAAAACAGAGGTTGATCTGGTCCAGGGGGAGCAGAGAGAAAAGCAGATAGCCCGGAAGTCTAGTCCTTTATCCCTGCTTACCACCCTTTGCTATGACACACTGGAACAGGCTGCCCAGGGAAGTGGTGGAGTCACCATCCCTGGAGGTGTTCAAGGAATGTGTGGATGTGGCACTGCGGGACATGGTTTAATGGGTATGGTGGGGTTGGGTTGATAGTTGGACTTGATGATCTTACAGGTCTTTTCCAACCTCAGTGATTCTGTGATTCTGTGATTCTGTGACACATTGGTGTAGCTCAGGCTGTTGTCCCCCAAGGTGGCTTGCACAGTGGGGTCTGTGAGTATGAGAGCACCCTTCATGGGCCTCATCATCCTGCGCTCCCTCTGTAGTCAACAAATGTCTCCAAAGGGACACCCTTCTCCAAGATAGGGGACTGGAGGCCTGATTCCCCTCTCCAAGGGTGTAGCAGGACACGGGGGTCTGACTGGTTAACCCAGTGGCAGGTGGTCCAAGTCAAGCTCAAGGCAAATGCTGTAAGAGCCTTTCCAAGGGTGCTGGAAGGGCTGTTTGGCTGCGTATTGGGCTGGGAGATGTCCCGAGGTGTGTGGTGTGTGGATATCACAAAAGCATGCTGGAGACACCAGTAACACCTGCAACACAGCTGTGAACAGGTCTGTCCAAGCGGGCCTGGGACTCCCACCACAGGGAGGTCCATAGGGAGGACTGAACATGTCTGTGCTGGGCCATGTCTTCCACCAGACTGAGCCCTGGAGCTGGTGAGACCAGACCCTTTCTTACCCAGGTTACATCTGCCTTTCTGAGCAACTTTGGATGCACTTCATATCTTTTTTGATTCTCTAGGCAATTACCCACCGCTATTGACTCTGAGCACCCAACTCGTCCCTTCCAGCGAAACACCAGACCAGACCAGTCCCCTAGGACCACTTGTAAATCTGCTTGCTCATAAAGGCATTGGATGAATTACCTTCATTCCCTGACACCATTCCTCCCTCCATTTTTTCCCGTCTTCAAGCCACAGAGTCTAGTACCTACCCAACCCTTCCCTGTGCCAAGTCCTGAGATACTTACAAAGCCATCACATCACCTTGGTTAATGCAACCTTCCCCTTTCTGGTCTCTGGTGATGTTCTGCACCTGGAACCCCTCCTGCCCGCATTGCTCCCTGCCCTTGCTGGCTGCTTCCCTTCCCTCCTCCACGTCTCCCTTATGCCACTGTGCTCCTTCCTATGGGCCCATCTGCTCTCTCCTGGCTCTTGCAGTACCATGAGTGGTGGGAGCTGAAGGACTGGGCTCCAATGCTACCGCCTGCGGAGCATCCCCCCTTGGGACTCCCCACACCAGGGAGGCACTCCCCATCCTAGCTGAAAAGCAGAACATATTTCTGGGCGATAGCATCACCTTGCCTCTTTTTCACCTTCCCGTGCAGCCCACGAGTCCTTCCCTCCTACCAGACCAGGCTCTCCCAAAGGGGATCACAGCCATCAACCCCCATGATACTCTAAAGCCTGGCAATGCTAAGCCGTTCCCATTCCTCCTTTCCAGCCACCTCCCCCACACGTTTTCCTTCTCTAATCCTCAAGGAGCCATGGCTTAGGAGCCCTAGCTTAGCATCGCATAAGCTGCACGTCCCATTGTCCCTTTCTAATAGCATAAGCCCTGCATGAATCCCCTTGATTTTAGGGCACAGAGTATTGCTGGAATTCCTTGCCTTGTTTCTAGTGCTTTCAGTTCTGTATTGGGTCTTTTCTATTCTTTATTTGCTGGATATTCACAGCAGATAAATATATGATATTCATGGTAAGATGTATTATTGTTTAGATTTTAGAGGCAGTATTTGCTTTCAAGATAACAGAGCGGGGATGCAGCAGAGGGGCAGCAGTCTATACCATGCATCCTCTGGAGGCAAAATTTGGGTAAGAGGTTAAAGTCATCACGATAGAAAGTTCTCTTAGAAAAAAAATCCCAACTCTTACTGTCTGGGCCAGATATTCCCAGCATCGGTCAGCTTGATCATCCTCCCATGCTACGTACAGTCAAACAAGCTGCTGATCTGACTTTGGGACACTCTCACTTTATTTGCATTTGATGCTTCTGGGGGGTAGGCTAAAGGTTTCAGCTAGGTCAGAGATGGCAGAGGAGGTCAAGCAATGGAGATGTAGAGCTGCCAGGCTTGTGGGGCTGGAAAATCCTGGAAGCAATGGATATTTTGACTCTGATTTTATTTGGGTTTTGTCAGGCTGATTAAAGAGCGCTGTACACTTGTGCGTTGACAGATCCTAAACATTGTGGTATTGGCTTGCTAGATGAAGAGACTATGGGATCGGGGGAAGAGGCTTGTATTGGGATATCCCGGAGAGATGGGGCAGGGTGGAAAAGGGATGCAAGCTTGCAGATTGTCTTTGGCCACGTAAAGCAGGCCACCTCCCTTTGTCCATGATGGGGCAAATTCTTCGCTCCTTCATGCCCGTGGAAAGGACATGAAGAGACTGGATTCACAAAAGGGAAAGAAAACAGACGACGCATCCGTAAGAAATGTTTTGGTGTGGGGGCATAGCTGTAGTCCCAGCAGGGAACCATTTGTTCTCAGGGCGCGCTCACAAAGGGGCTTTGCCCAAGACATATTTAAGCAGCTTATGGCCATTAGACAAATGTTTAATCTGGAGGAAAGTGGGCCACCAGGCAGGCAGGTGCTCCGGCGCATTTAAAGCCATAGAGAAGCTGGGCCTGTGAGAGAGACCAGTGGAGAGGACCCAGGGGACAGGTTATCAGAGAAGCGTAGGACTGAGGTGGCCGGTGTCAGAGCTTACGCCCCAGGGGTTGAGAGAGCAGGTATAGCAATTGCAAACGCCAAAAAGGTTTCTGTGGAAAGGCAAAATGAACCCCTGAAATCACCTAACACCAGCAAGGATAGGCAGAGGGTACCCCAAAGTTAATGCACCAAGCCTAGTTGCACCCCTTCCACCTGCACCCTCTGTGTTGCTTGCGGGACCTGAACCAGCCAGGTGGAAGGTAGCTTCAATATTGCCTTCCAGATGTGCAGCTCCGTCTTTGCAGACGCAGCCACTGCTGAAGGGCACGAAGGGCCAGACAGAAAATCTGCCAGATCATTTCCAGATCTGATCCTGGTTTGCCCTAAATAAAGATCTGGATCGGTCTGTGGGAGGCAAGAGCAGAGCAGGAATAACTTCAGCCATCTGCAACTGCACCTCGTCCTCTGAGAAAAAGGCTTGAGCCGACATCTCTCGGGTCTGTGAGCAGCATTTCCTAAGCTGGTGCCGTTATTTTGCAGCCATCCAAGAGATGGCAGCCTTCCCCAAATCTTCTTCCTCGCCAGCTGGCTGGACTCTGACCAGGAGATACGTGTCTCACCTTGACTACTGACACTGCAGCTGGCACGGCCCATGGGAGACAGAGCTCAAAAGCTGCAGAGAGCTGCTAAAAGCCATGTCTCTAGCTGTGCTTTTGGTATTTTGCTAGAGCTGGTTTCTGCCTGGAAAAGTGATCACGCCTGCCTCCTCCTGGAAGAGGGATTTGGATTTCCTCTTGGTTGTACGTGAGCCAAGTTGCCTTTATGCCGGCAGACCCAGCAGCTTGGGTTGCTCCTGCGGCATTTCCTCACCATCCATGGTGCTTGGAGCAGCTCCTTTGGGAGGGGGTGGTTAGATTGGGAACTCGAGGAAGAAGAGGCTGCAGGAGCCAGGAATACACTGGTTTGTGGTCTCCGCTGCCTGTGGTCTCCATTCCCAAATTGTCCTTCCTTGCAGAAGGACACAATAAGATGGTGGGCTGAGTTCCTCCACCCGGTGCCTTCATTGCGTGGCAGAGCACACTGTGCTACCGGTCACCCACCCACAAAAGACCAGTGTGTCCCCTCAACAAATCCCCACCTCCCTTCCCAGAGCTTTCCTCTGCCTCAGTTTTCATGGCAGGAGCTCCTCAGGATTGGAAACAAGGTCCCCTCCGTGTCCCCATCCCACGCATCTCTGTTCTCCAGGCTTTGTCTTTGGAAGTGGAAGATGGGAACGCAAACATAAAATCCTTTCTTTTTTCAAACATCCCTTTTATCAGGTCACCCTTCTCTCCACATTATATTTGCAATCTACGGAAATCTATGGACAGACCCAAATACAAAACAACATCCTCAGCTCTACTCCCCCCACTTCTGTTCCTTTGAGTTCATCAGTCCAAGAGAAGTCATGCAGCGTATTTCTGGCTCTGCTCCTGTGGCCTTGAACACACTGGAGACATCTCTTCCAGTCAATTAAACAGTGCCAGGGGCTGTTTTCTGGCCCTGAGGCCAACTGGCACTACCTGGCCACGTCCAGACTATGACTTGGGTGTGAGCAATCCCCCACCCCTCCGCCGTCCCCATCCCTCACTGGTGGGCAGCTTTGCTGTTGTCCTCACCTGGCCTCGCAGCCTCCCTGCCAGACAGGAGATGTCTCTGCTGAGCAACCAGGGAGCGTTTCTCTCCTGCAGACAGACGTCTGTGGGCTTAAACTTTTGGAGGTAAGTGTAACTTTTGGAAATAAAACCATTGATTTTTCTGCTGAGCTGGCTTCGGTGATGAAGATTGTAAGTCTTCAGCTCTTGGTGACTTCTGCTGTCTTCTGCTCCCTGACTGCCCGGCATCTAGTGTAACAAGGGCAGGGGGATGGGGATCATTTCAAAGAGCTCCCACAGTAATAAAAGCGATAACTGCAGCAATGGTAATAATGAAAACCCTATAAATAAGCACTGACTGTGGTTGGCTGCAGCACTTGACCTGGGTGGTGGTCAGGACATGTGAGGAATCCTGCCAGGGTGCTTTGGAGCAACACTGGGTGGGCTGGAAATTGCCTTTATGAGCCTCCTTAGGTATTTCCAAACGGCAAAGTGATCGGGCACATCTCAGACAAGGAGGGAAGTGCATCACTAATACCTGCATCCAGGTTAGACCTGCAATAGGCTCTGTTGACCCTTGTTGGCTCCAACCTCACTAAAAGATTAAATTGTCATTATTCATGGTGTATTTTGTATGTCGTCAAGGCACGTTGGAAGCAGGAACCAGCAAGCTGGGCAATGCACAAGCAGCGGGTATCGCTCCCACTCCCAGTGCTCTGACTATATGTTCCTGCCCCTCCTAAGGTATCTCACAGGAATGCAGATGGGGAAGAAAAGAGGGCAAGAGTGAAATGGCAATGTGATAGCAGCATTACTGACATTTTTCCATAGGTATTTTTTCCACAGAAAGAAAATAATTTCTTTAAATAAATGTCCCACAAGGTGAAATTAGGATTGGTGGAGGACAGCTGGGGAAGGGAGAAAATCTGGGTTTTCGGCTGAAGTGTTTTTCTCAGATATTTTGAGCTCTTAAATCCTTCCCCTTTGCTGTCTATTAAAACTGAGTAAAACCATAATTTCCTTCCCCTCAAAGAGAGACGGGGGAACCCTTTTTCCCCTGTGCTTAGGATAACTCCCCTGTGCCTCGTAGGAGGTGACGCCAGAATCCACAGCTGAGGACATTGATGGGAGTGAAAGGAAAAATTGGCCTCAAACATTTGCAGAAGGCACTACCCTGAGCCACAGTGAATTCCTCTCCAGGAAACCCACCCAGTCTCCCCTCGAACCCAGGTGAAGTCTCAGCATCCGTGGTACCCCGCAGCAGGGATTTCGAAGGCATTGCTAGAAAAGGAGAGAAAATCACAGTGACAAATGGGAGCGAGGGTCAGCAGTGCGTGAAGCTGATGTGGGTTGCTTTATGCTTTGTCTTCCAAGAAAATGGTGAGCAAAGAGGATCCCTGGATATTTCTCGTCTAGCTTGTGTGCTCTGCTTCCCACTGCAGCACCAGTGTTCTCCAAACCAGAACGGGGCACGCAGTGGATTTTCTGGTTCACTGGCAAGCCCCAAGAATTGAAAGAAAATTGACTTTGCTTTAAAAAGAAATGAAGTTTTTGCCTTTTCAGTTTGTCCAACAAAAAAAAAAAAGAAGAAGAAAGGATTCCTTTGACATCAGGCAAAATGTTTTCTTTCATGTCTGGCCATTTTAAATTCTTGTTTCAATAAAAGCACAGGACAAAAAGGGGAAGGCAAGAGGCTGTGAGGAGGACTGCCTGATTCATCCAGCACCGTCCCACAGCAGTGAGGCTGGAAAATTCCTGGGGAATGTGCAGGATGGGGAGGAAGCCCTGCTGCTTTCATATGGGGGGGAGAAGCTGAAAGACACTGCAGAGGATGCCCAGCTTGTGCAGAAACAGCCATGAATGTGCCTTGTGGGAGGCAGGTTCGAGCCGTTGCGTTCCCTGCACATTCCTGTTGGATTTCTCCAGCAGGGTGAGATATAAATGCGTGTCAGGAAGGCAAGTGCCTCAGGGCTGTTATTTAGCATCTTGGTAACACATGCCTAACCCATGGTAAGACCCTCCAAAATTTTTCCAAATGGACAATTTCTGTGGTTTAGGATGTATTTCCCTGACTATTCCTTACATTTTCTAAGCTCTGCACTACACAAGGTCGGGCTATTTGCTGCTGTTAGTGGCTGCAGCTCTGTTTTCACCAATGGGTCACGGATCGCTTTCACGTTCACCAGATTTTTCTCCTTCAAGTGAACCCAGTGATGCTGAGAGATGTTGCCTTGGCCAAGAAGGAGCAGTTGGAGGGCAAGTTCTCCACACTCTCTCTTTGGGAAGAGTCTCCTCATGACTCAGTGTGGATGCCATAGGCTATTTACCCCATTGAGCAAACTCAATGAAAGAGTTACCCTGTTTTGGAGAAAACGGGGGCTAATGACACAAGACTGCTGAAGGAAAAAAACGAAGTCCATCTGGGGACAATACTTAGTTGCCGGTGGCAGTTTGCAGATTCAGAAGCCACAGCACAATTTTTAGGCTGCACCAGCCCTAGCTAGGTCCAATCTGTTATCTGAGAGGTGACGGATTGTGTCTCTCTCCTCTTGCTTAACTCTCCAGCTACTCAGTCCCGAGGAGCCTGTGCTTACAAAGTGCCTCTGCAAGCACAGACCAGAGCTGCTCACAAAGCAAGGGCCATTACTTGTATTCCCCCTCTCATTCCAGTCCTGATCTCGCACCATTTAAGTTGGGGAGAGCTTTGCTCATGAAATATTGACTCCAGGATCAAGGCCCTACCGCAGTCCAAACTGAAGGCTTTAGCAGGAATTTGCTGCTATGTTGGCACAGCAGTTTGTTTGGTATAAGTCCAGGGTTAGTACACCTTCACCTGACTCTTGTTTTGAGACAGCGGTCTCTGAGCTCCCTACCGACAAATGGTGGGGGAAGAATGGGAGGAAACATCAACATCATGGGATACAAATGCTTTAGGGAATTGGTTCCCAATGCCCACAAGGTTTCTCACATGTCAAAGACATCTGAAGTAATCCAAAAGGGCTTCGAAACTGAAACTATCACCTTCATAGGATATGTCTGGGCTGCTGGTTCAGATTGTCTGGACCAGAAGAAGAGGCAATGAAAACCTCTGTAGGGGTCTGTGGTTCTACAAGGCAAAGATGGTGTTTGCAGTGTGCTGCACACTTTGGTGATCGTAGCTTTCAGCCAGTGCTGGTTAACCTCTCAGAGACTAACGCTCGGTGGTTTTGTGGGACCTGCTGGGGTCTGCTGGCTGGTACCACAACTCAAACAGCGAGCGAGTCTGAGCTTAGAGGACACAACTCAGAGCTATCCCTTTGGGCATGTTTGGTGATGGATACAGTGAACATGCAAAGCCTTGGTGATGGTCATTGCTGATAGATCTTCTCAGTCCAAGTGCGGGATGGACCTCTGGAGAACAGTGACGGGGCATACAGTGGATTTCCCTCTGACACCACCCCACCATCTCTGCTCCTGTGCATCTCTGCAGGATTTGATCCACACAAAGGCGCAATTTCACATGGACAGACTACTAAGAAACTCACTCATGATGCCTGTTTGATGAGGGTGGTATGAGAAAGTGCAGGATCTGCATTTGACCCTATCGTCTCCATAAGCATGAACTTATCTGGCAAGACTTACCAGATCTTTCCTGATGTTCTGCATACAACTTTTCGGAAGACAATGAACCACACAGCACACTTCAGGGTGAGAAATATTCTTTTTTAATGAGAGGAGCAAACTCTATTTCCACTACACAAGAAGAAACTAGTGCAGATATCACTGTTTCCCTCCTCCTCTCAGCACCGAAAGTCTCTGCTCTACTTCTTTTTCCTGTATGTCAGGCAGCAGTACATCCTCCTGCAGTCTTCAGTGTGCTCCTCCTTTTCTCCTTTAGCACATGTCCTGGAACAATACCCACTGCAGCTCTTTTTTGACTGACTTTTGCCTGTAGATAGAAAGAAAGAGAGCTAAGTCTTCATTGGCTAATTCATCATGGTCAACAACACAGAAATCCCACCACCACACAATAAACAGTGTCCTTAAAATAAAGTGTCCACATCCACACTGATACTTGGGAATGGACGCTGGCTGCCGTCAGCCCTTGTCTCAAGAATGGTTTGAGTCCATGCTATATGCCCAAAAGCAAACCTGAGCCAGCAACCATGCTGGCAATTAAATGGTGTGGAAGACTTAGTTCAAACATCAAGCTGAGACCTCAGCCCCGGCACTGCTGAATTTATCAGTATAGTCATACCCTGGGTTAGCTTGAGATGAGCTGAATTGCTCTGACTCTATCGACTAGTGTCCAATGACCATGAAGGGACCCAGTTCACATGGATACCTCCAGGCGGTGGATATCCAAATCTAGGATGGTGTGATTCTGGAGCTGAACTCCACTCCAAAAGTCTCATGAGCCGAACCCAACCAAAATCTCTATACAAGACTCACCACCCACACCTACTTGCCTGGAAAAGTCTGTTTTTGACCTTAATTCCTTTATGGTTCACTACTATCTCTCATTTCTGCTCCACATAACTTGCCACCTTACCTGGGGTGGCCATCAAGGCCATTAGAAAAACAGCAAACACAACATAGATGATCCTCATGACTGGATATCCACCAGGATCACAGCAGGTCTGGGATCAAGTCTGGGATGCAGCCTTGCAGAGATCTTGAATCAGTTGCTAAGAATAAGGCTGGAGATCCTAATATTTATAGCAATTTCTTGACAGAGAGGACAGTGTTAAGGAGGAGCGTGACTTCACTGCTGTCCAAGGACACATTGTTTGCTGCTTAGCGGGATATTATGTCACTCCAACCCAGTGGCCATCTGACAATGAGACGTCCACTCTGTGCCCGTTTGTCACTGGCTTTTTGAAGGCATCTCATGTGGCCTGTGCAGGCGTCTCTCCCTTGGGAGCTGGACTCCTCCCAATGTGGCTGCACAGACAATTGGGACTCTCAGTCCTGGTCAGGGGACTTGGCATTGGCTTGGAGGAATGGTTGAGGTGGACAGTGTTACGGCAACAAGTTTGAGACCCCTTCTTCTTCCCTTCCAAAACCGAGACCTAAGAGGACTGGTACTACACTGGCCAATTCCACCATACGTGTTCCCAGCTGTATGTATGTCAAGACCTAGACCCTCTACTAGGATCCGAAGTGCTGTGGCAATGGACATGCAAGTTGTTATAAAGTTGAAATGTCTTTCCTGCAAAAAAACCTCTGGCTGTCTGAAGGTGAGGTCACCAGTCTAAGCTAATCATCTGGGGCTCAATTCAGTTGCCTGAACACAGACAGCAGCATTTGAGACCTCCTGAAATTTCCCAAGTTTCTCCTACTCTTCTACATCAACCATGTCCAAGAGATTTGGAAGCCACTTTCTGCAGATAGGATAAATAGCAACTAATTTCTAGTTTCTGAGTGTTGGACTTTGTAAACATAAATGAATAGAATATAGCAAAGCACTAAGTGCAGAGATGACCAAACAAGAGTAACAAGTAGCTTATGCCTCTATTGCCCACCTGAAGTCTCCTTCACGGCAAGCTGGGAAGAAATCCTAGCATCTACATTTATATCAGATTGTGACTGATGTGTTTCTTCCCCCATTTGCTTCTCCCTTGAGGAGAAGTAAAGAAATAGCTACCACAGCACCTCTAGACCAAGAAGAGACTGAACCCAAGCGGAGGCACTGTAGGTTGTGTCCCTGGCAATGAGTGAATGTTTGAGACTGAACAATATTGGCAATGCATTATACCATTCCTTCCAGAACTGCCTGAGAGCAGGCTGGGGCTACCTGCCCTGGAGAGCAAAAATTGCAGAAGCACTCGCTCCAAGTCTGTCCACTGAGAGTGGGATTAATTCAGAGATGAATACACCTATATTTCAATTTCTCATGTGGGTATCTCCTTTTGTTCTAGATGGCTACGCTCCTTTGATAGTCAATGGAGAGCTACTCAATATAATCCGTGGAGCTGGGAGGGTCACTTGGCTTACTGGCCTGGAGGTTTCTATTTAGAGTGAGTTGAACCATGATCTAAACTCTCTCAACACTATTGACTGGACTGACTATTTTGAGTGACTCAGACATTTTAGGTACATATTTGAGATGTCCCGCCTGGTTTCCAGCTGTGTCTCTAGAGGGTAATGGTCTCCCATAGCTCCTTTATCATCCATATATAGATGTCCCAGGCACTCATTGGTGCCTCAGATGGCACTAGGCATCTTCATTTAGGCAACTCAATCAACCACTAGCATGGTTGTAGATCCTTCTATGTAAACACCTCAGTTTAGTTCTCCCTAATCTCATTTTAATCTCAGCTACAGAGTGCCAGGTGGATAAAGACATGAAAGGACGGGGACTAAGGGGGTACCTTCCACTCCCTTTCACATCCAACTTGGACAGCACAGCTCTAAGATGCTGAGCAGATCCCAGTCTCTGTGGTCCATTTGCAGTTGTTCTCCTTTCTGCAGAAGAAGTCTTAAACTGCCCCAAATTTTCCCTGCGCATCCCTCTAGCTGGCCTCTCTCTCAAAGGGAAATAATCACTCTGTCCCTACAGCTCTTCTGGTCCCTGACTCCTCTACTAACAACAAGAACCACTGTATCCATCAGATAGTTCAGTGATGCCTGCCATTAACTTAGAACAAATTCCTCCTGGAAAAATGCCGTCCAGCAAACCCCCAAATGGCCACTGCTGGCGGGTAATGTCATATAGACCCCTCCTCAGACAAGTGAGAGCAGAGCTGGTTGTAGCAGCATTTCCTTGCAGAAGCTCTTTCACTGTTGGACTCTGTATTGGGTTTACATGGCAAGGATTTGGTAGCGGGGGGGGGCTACAGGGGTGGCTTCTGTGAGAAGATGCCAGAAACTTCCCCCATGTCCAACAGAGCCAATGCCAGCCGGCTCCAAGATGGACCTGCCGCTGGCCAAGGGCAAGCCCATCAGTGACGGTGGTAGCCCCTCTGGGATAACGTATTTAAGAAGGGGAAATAGCTGCTGCGCAACAGCAACTGGTAGAGAGGAGTGAGAAAACGTGAGGGCAACAACCCTGCAGACACCAAGGTTGGTGAAGAAGGAGGGGAGGAGGAGCTCCAGGTGCCGGAGCAGAGGTTCCCCGGCAGCCCCTGGTGAAGACCATGGCGAGACAGGCTGTGCCCTGCACCCATGGAGGTCCACGGTGGAGCAGATATCCACCTGCAGCCCGGGGAGGACCCCACGCCGGAGCAGGTGGATGCCCGAAGGAGGCTGTGATCCCATGGGAAGCCCACGCTGGAGCAGGCTCCTGGCAGGAGCTGTGGCCCCGTGGAGAGAGGAGCCCACGCTGGAGCAGGTTTGCTGGCAGGACTTGTGACCCCGTGGGGGACCCACGCTGGAGCAGTCTGTTCCTGAAGGACTGCACCCATGGAAAGGACCCACGCTGGAGCAGTTCGTGAAGAACTGCAGCCTGTGGGAAGGACCCACATTGGAGAAGTTCGTGGAGAACTGTCTCCTGTGGGAGGGACCCCACGTTGGAGCAGGGGAAGAGTGTGAGGAGGAAGGAGCGGCAGAGATAAATGTGTGATGAACTGACCACAACCCCCATTCCCCGTCCCCTTGTGCTGCTTGGGGGGAGGAGGTAGAGAAATCAGGAGTGAAGCTGAGCCTGGGAAGGAGGCGGTAGGGAGGGAGATATTTTAAGATTTGTTTTCTCGTTATCCTCCCCTGACTTTAATTTGCAATAAATTAAATTAATTTCCCCAATTAGAGTCTGTTTTGCCTGGGATGGTAATTGCTGAGTGATCTCCCTGTCCTTATCTCAACCCACGAGCCTTTCGTCATATTTTCTCCCCCTGCCCTGTTGAGGTGGGTTGGTTTTTGGTGTGTTGTGGTTTGTTGTTGTTGTGTGGTGTGGTTTGTTTGGTTTTTTTTTTGGTGGTGTTTTTTTTTTTTTTTTTTTGGTTGGACTTGATGATCTTACAGGTCTTTTCCAACCTTAGTGATTCTGTGATTCTGTGATTCTGAGTGATAGAGCGGCTTGGTGGGCACCTGGTGTCCTGCCAGGGTCAACCCACCACAGATTCTTATTCCCTGCTTATATCCACATACCCATACTATGCCTGTACCTTCACACCTATAGCTATGTGGTAGAAAGAATTAGATTTCTCACTGAGAAGCCTAAAAACTCTGTTATGTCTCCTAGACTGGTGTAAAAATAGGAGACTGCCAATCTAGTTGTGAGAATCTCTGAACACTTTGTCTATGCAGAGGTGCATGACTGCTCCTGCTACAGAGCCTCCACACACCTTTGATCACCTTCAGGGCTCTTCTCCGTACCTTTTTCTGCTCTGACACACCCGGTTTGAGCTAGGGAGAGCAGAAACCAAACCCTAAGTACAGTATTGATCTGAAAATAAGAGAGAAGCACTGACAGAGCAGTCTTGGGACTTTGGCACAAAGGGGACATAAAATCCATTGCATGAGGTCTATTTGCTTCTCTGTTGGCCACCTCTGGGGATTTGCTGAAATTTTCATGGAAAGAGAGCTCTCTTATGCTTAGAGGAGATATTGCTGAACTACTGACATTTTTTAAGATATCTGTAGCCTGAGAAAGCTGTAAGGAATTGAAGAATTCTCTCTTGTCTCCGGAGGGTTGTGTTCAGGGCCATGGAGAAGGCAAGAGGGAAAATTATACCCTTTCTTCCCAAATCCCTATTCCATAAGACCACTGGCAGCTCTGCAGCTTGTTGTCAGTGGATGTTCAGGCTTTTTTTGATGTTGATGAGCCTTTTGGGCTGGTCTTGGAGAACATGTCCTAATGCTTTATGTGGGATCATGGGGACATGAGTAACCACACCGCACACACCAGAGTTACATCTCCTTTTTTTCTCCTTTTAATTATGGAAAGGAGGGGGTGACAGTTGGTGAGACAGTTGAGAAGCTGCTCCCAAAGCCACCGCGGTGCCTCCTCTTCCCCAGGTGCTTCCTCTTCGGCTTCTATTTCCCCTTCCAGCCGGGCGGGATGCAGCAGTAGTACTTGCAGTCAGAGGAGAAGGACCACACGTCCGCCTTGCTGCACTTGCTGGAGCAGTACCCCACCTTGGGGCAGTGCTTCCTTATCTGCCCGTAGCCTGCAAGGGGGAGACAGAGGGAGAGTGCTTGGGTCAGGATAGGTGCCTCTGTGCCCCACCGGCATGCCCTCACATCACCTCCAGGTAGAACCATGGCAGCGGTCAGAAGGATCAGACCCTCCTTGTAGGGAGGTCCTGCTCTGTTCTCCCACATTCCTGCCCAAGCCCAGCCCCAAAGCAGGAAGGGACCTTGAAGGGCGCAAGCCCGAGAAACTCCTTGGGCATCCCTCTCCCCGCAGCTGGTGACTGCAGGGCCAGCTGATGACACAGGTGACGTTTGGGAAAGAGAGGCTCCCAAGGAGAGCAGATTCCTTGCCCGCATCGAGAGACACCCCAAAAGCAAAGTTCATAAAGACGCTCATCTGTGCACATGTGTGTTTCCTTGTCTTGTACCTCCCATTAAGGATCAGTGTTGTCAGAGCTAAACAGAAAAAGTCACATCAAGCTCATTTCAACAACTCAGCTGCACACTCAGGTCCCTGGACTTATATTGTGCTTTTAAAAATTATCCTGTTACTCAGAAAAGGCTGAAAGGATGTTGCAAAGGTCTTGAAATCGGCCCCACAGCAGCACCAAATACTCACCATGGTGGTTAGAAGAGGGCCGAGTGACAGACTTAGCCCAGGTGGATGAGAATTGACATCTGAAGGGGTTTCTAATGCCTGTCTGGGAGATCTCAGCCCTGAATCCCCTTTTGATGCTTGTAGAGGGACCAGAAAGCCTCCAAGTCTCAGAAACAGGCATCAGCAGCAATAGCTATGTCACATCAGTAAATCAAACGTACCCAGGACTGAGCCTTGACAAAGAAGTTGAGTTGCACAGAAGAATCCTCTCTGGTACTATGAAACTCTCCGAGTCTCTAAGAGAAGTGGCCACATCCAGACTCTTGTTCGGCAATTGTCTGGCCTGGGCTCACTCCCAAACTGGATACTGAAGTTTTAACCTCAGTTATTCCTACACAAATCTCTCTGAGGTAGTCCTTATTTCATTGTCCCTTGAAAAAAGTCATTAAAGTACCTGGCCAGGTTATAGCAGTGACCTCAGATGGTAATAACTATATTTTCAAGAGCTATAGTTGCTTTAAAAGAATCCCGGTTAGTGTCAGCTCATCTTGCCATCTTACCTGGAGTGGCCAGGGAGACCAGTAGGAAGACAGCGAAGACAAGGTAGAGGAACCTCATGGCTGGAGTTGAGCTGGGGTCTCAGCAAGGCTGGAGAGAGGAGAGTCAGAGAGAGCTCGAAGGGAGGAGGTGGTATACAGGGAGGCTGCGGCTGCCAGTTTTTATAGAGCGGAGGATGCTGGGGAGACGCTGGAATTCATCCAAGCTGTGCTCTGGATGTGCAGTGGTGGCACGAGCACCAGAATTTCCCGCGTGCGCCCAAGTGTGTTGGCAGCCACCTCCTTCCCCTAGATGTGGTTACCCAATATCAGATACGAGTTCAGCACGTTGGGTTTGATGAGAGCACAAATGAATAGGGGCTGTCAATGGCAGAGTTGTTAGGACTGGGCTGATGGGTCAGAGGGACCTGATGGAGATCTGCAGGTGTAATGATGAGGGGAGAACAAGATCAGTATCACAGGGTTTCAGGCCTTTCCCAACCTCTGGCAGAGATGCAACTGCATGCGATAGAGCTGAAATGTGGCCACAATACACTGATAACTCTCCCTCCATTGTCCAGACCGGTCACCATGTGGGGCTGTTGGCTCAGAAAGGACCCATGTTCCCACCTCCACTTGTGAAGGGAACCATGTCTGCAAAATCTCTCTGATTAATCTAGCAAACATCATGTTCAATGCCATCTCTTTTGTTGTCCCCTCTCACCCCTCTGATGGATGGGCAGGAGCACTGGGGCTGAGAGCTCCCAGGAGCCTGGATGAGCTGACCACTTGCAGACACTTTGATCATCACCTCCTCCTCACAAACCCTTCAGACGGACCTGGGGTTTCAAACATGAGCAGAGCTTTGCAAAGGAACTTTTCCAACCTCAGTTCACTGGGCCGTTTAATAGCTTTATAAACAGACAGAAAAAAGAGGCGAGTAGAGAAGGGACAGAGGCTGCTGATGATGCAAAATTACTCAATACCATCAAACCTAAATCTGCAAAGGGCGGGAGAAGAATTTTACAACGCTGAGTAACAGGGCAGCAAAATGCCAAATGCTGATTCAATGTCAGTTAGTTTAAGGTTGTGAATTTGGAAAAATATATAATCTCTGTACAAATGATGGGTCTGAATTACCTAAAGCCAGGTAGGAAGGAGGTTTGGGAGTCCTTGAAGAGAGTGGTCTGAAAACAGAAGATAAGAACCAAAAAATGGAAAATCGTACATTAAGAAATTTTAAGGAAGTTATTAAGACAAAAGAAAGCATTGCCTCACTGCATCAATCTTGGACCTTCTCTAGGTGAACCTGCTCTAGGTGAACCCGCTCTGGTGGAGGGGTTGGACTAGATGATCTCCAGAGGTCCCTTCTAACCCCTGTCATTCTGTGATTCTGTGATTCTGTATCACACGGTGGTGTGTGCACTGCTCATCTCCCCATCCCTGATGGGCTACAGTAGGGCAAGAAGATGTTAAAAGAAAGGTGGCAGAGTCAGGGACTCCTTTTCATAAAATTAAATACACTGGCATTCGTCAGCTGAGGGAAGAAACACTTATTGGAGGTGTATCACAAGGCTGTAAAAAATTTAGAGGCCTAAGGAAGAGAAAGAACTCTGGTTCTCCAGTTTTCATAACCCAAGGTGGGATGCGAGGGTAAATCATGCATTTATCAAAAAAGTTACCAAAAAAGTAACCAAAAAAAGTCTTCTTTCACACTGAGCAGAGCTGAAATGTGGAACTTGTTGCCCCAAGTTGTTCAAGAGATCAAAATGACAAATGTACTGAAAAAGCAATTTACAAATTAATGAAGCAGGTACAAAATAAAAAATTAGGTATAAAACCTTCTTGAGGAAGTCGGCAAACTTCATGTTACTGGAGGGTGGGGAGTTTTAGCGAGTGAAAACACATGTTCTTGGACTCCTTCCCAGGCACTCGCTTCTGCCTGAACCAGGCTCTGGACTCTGACATGCCTCAGCCTTACGTTCCTCTCCGTCATCTTAGCCGAGTGCAGAAACTGGGTAAAAGTAAGGATGAGGGGACTGTGCACCTTGTCTGCTTCATCACCACTATTTCTAGAGTGTTGTTCTCAGGAGTTTGTCCATTTTTTATTTAAGACCTTCAGCAATGGTGTTTGCACACTCCCCCTATTCAATCCTTTCTGTTGCTGCACAATCCTGTCATGGCAAAGGCTTCCCTGTATCTCAAGTGAGGACTTCTCCTTGCAGCTGGAGTCCCTGACTTCTCCTCCTGGCCACCAAGAACAGACCATACCTTTCCAATGCATTGCCTTTTGTGGATTTGAGGACTTTTGTGTTTTCCATGTCTTCTCTTTCCTGATCATCAATATTCCACTTGCTTCAATCTTTTCTTACAGGTCACATCTTCTTGACCTCCTGTCATTTTTCTGAGCTCCCTTCGGCCCTTTCACTGCTTTCTTGAAGCACGATGTACAAAACTGGATGGATGCACTTTTAAGGGCTGTACAGTGCAGTGGGTACGTCCTGTGTTTTACAAACTTAGCTTTTGTTTATACGATAATTAGTGCTGGTTTCCCAACACCATGACATTGCCCATTTGTGCCTACCAATCATTTACTGCAACCTGAATTTTCCCTGCAGAGCTGTGATACAGCCAGAAACCCCTTGTTCTGTATTCTCCAGCTAATTATTCTTGGCTGTATAGAAAAGGTAGCTTTCCCTATTACTTAATTATATATTTTTCATTCTCTCTTTAGCATGAGAAGATCCACCAGAATGCTAATCCTGTCCTCTAATGTTTTGCAGTCCCTTGCAAGTCTTATTTGTGAATTTAGTAAGCACACTCTCTAGACAGCCATGAAAATGATTAGGCAAGATAGAACTGGACTCACAACAGATCAGATGTGGTGCTGAAATTCATTACCTTACCTTCATTTACATATTTGCCTATATCCCCTTTAATCACCATCGTAGTCCTTTTTGAAAGATTTCAGGCAAAAGAGCCAAACAGGTCTCGGGCCAAATGAATGCAGTGAAAATCAGGCCAAGTGCAAGGTCCTACACCAGGGTCGGGGCAACCCCCGGTACCAATAGAGGCTGGGGGATGAAGGGATGGAGAGCAGCCCTGAGGTGAGGGACTTGGGGGTATGGGTGGACGAAAAGCCGGACATGAGCTGACAATGTGCACTCACAGCCCAGAAAGCCAACTGGATCCTGGGCTGCATCAAAAGCAGCGTGGCCAGCAGGTCAAGGGAGGAGATCCTCCCCCTCTACTCCGCTCTGGTGAGACGCCCCTGGAGCACTGCGTCCAGCTCGGGGGTCCTCAGCCCAGGAAAGACATGGACCTGTTGGAGTGGGTCCAGAGGAGGCCACGAAGGTGATCAGAGGGATGGAACACCTCTCCTGTGAGGACAGGCTGGAAGAGTTGGGGTTGTTCAGCCTGGAGATGAGAAGGCTCCGGGGAGACCTTATTGCAGCCTTTCAGTACTTAAAGGGGCTTGTAAGAAAGATGGGGACAGACCATCTTTGTGCCAGGTCCTGCACTTGGGTCACAACAACCCCATGCAACGCTACAGGCTTGGGTACGAGTGGCTGGAAAGCTGCCCCGCAGAAAAGGACCTGGGGGTGTTGGTCGACAGCCGGCTGAAGATGAGCCAGCAGTGTGCCCAGGTGGCCAAGAAGGCCAACGGCATCCTGGCCTGTATCAGAAAGAGTGTGGCAGCAGGAGCAGGGAGGGGATCGTGCCCCTGTACTCGGCGCTGGTGAGGCCGCACCTCAAATCCTGTGTTCAGTTTTGGGCCCCTCACTCCAAGAAGGACATTGAGGTGCTGGAGCATGTCCAGAGAAGGGCGACGAAGCTGGTGAGGGGTCTGGAGCACAAGTCTGATGAGGAGCGGCTGAGGGAGCTGGGGTTGTTCAGTCTGGAGAAGAGGAGGCTGAGGGGAGACCTCATCGCTCTCTACAACTACCTGAAAGGGGGTTGTGGGGAGGTGGGTGTTGGTCTCTTCTCCCAAGTGACGAGTGACAGGACAAGAGGAAATGGCCTCAAGTTGTGCCAGGGGAGGTTCAGGCTGGATATTAAGAAAAATTTCTTTACGGAGAGAGTGGTGAAGCACTGGAAGAGGCTGCCCAGGGAGGTGGTGGAGTCACCATCACTGGAGGTGTTGAAGGAACGTGTGGACGTGGCACTGCGGGACATGGTTTAATGGGCATGGTGGGGTTGGTTGATGGTTGGACTTGACGATCTTACAGGTCTTTTCCAACCTTAGTGATTCTGTGATTCTGTGAAACTTTTTAGAAGGGCCTGTAACGATAGGGCAAGGGGTAACAGATTTAAACTAAAAGACAGTAGATTCAAACTGGATATAAGGAAGAAATTTTTTATGAGAGTGGTGAGACACTGGCAGAGGTTGCCCAGGGAGGTTGTGGATGCCCCATCCCTGGAAACATTCCAGGTCAGGTTGGAGGGGCTCTGAGCAACCCGATCTAGTTGAAGACGTCCCTGCTCATTGCAGGGGGTTGGACTAGATGACCTCTGAAGGTCCCTTCCAACCCAAACCATTCTAGGATTCTATGATTCTATGAAAATGTTGCAGAGTTTGCACATTTTGGGGAGACCCTTGAGGAACCTCACTGCCAGTGCACAGGTCGGGGGTAGATGCACCCTGAAAACAATTCCCTGTGATGGATTTGATGCCTGAGTGTTGTGCATCGTGTCTGTGCCTTGCAGACAGTGTCCAGTGCTGGCGTGCTGGCAGTGAAGTCCTGGCAACTGGATTTGGAGGAGGGGGAATTGCCTCTGCATGGCTGGGTTGGTGAAAGCAGCCGGTGAGCAGCGAGGAGAAGCCCACTGGAGCATGGACCTGGCTGCCAAGTGCCTTTGTGAGTGGGACCAGCGGGTCGGGGTGACATTGCACACGCCGGCAAGCAAACAACGCCTCTTTGGAGATGGGTTTGCTCAAGTTTCTCCTCCTGCCGCACTGCTCGTGGCAGGAGTCCCTCTATAAAACCCAGGGCCTCCAAGGTCCCCCACCGTGGCCACCTCAGACCCACTTTGCTGCCGGTGTGCTGAGACCTCCCCTGGCCTCCAGGCATGAGGGTGCTCTGCATGGTCTTTGCTGTGCTCCTGCTTTTCTCCTTGGCCACCCCAGGTAAGACAGCAATGCATGGTGGGGAGAAAGCGGGGCTGACCCCAGGGGCTGCAGTCACAGGTGCCTGTCCCCTCTCCAGCCTTCGTGCTTTGGGGTGGAGGGAGGTGGTTCATCTCACCCTGCTTTGGCAGTGGAGATCAGCTACCTGCAGCTGGCTCTGGCTGATTATTTACCCAACCTAGCTCGCACAACCGATTCGGGATGAGATGAATGCTGCGCTGCAAATGCATGCCTCTCATGCTCATGCAAAGGCATCTTGCCAGCAAGATACCATACTGAAAAACATAGAGAAATAACCTGTAAGAGTCCAGCGGTCCCCCAGCTCAATGGGGGCAGAAAGCATGGGTCCCGTCCTATGTGGGTTTAAACCCAAAGGTACTCTGTGCATCAGTACCACCCTGGAGCCAGCAAGGAGATAACTTTTGGGGCTCTGCCCTCCTACAGTGTCTGACATTTTTTCTTATAACCCATCTCTTTCTCCCTCCCATCGCAGGGTCCGGGCAGCCTAAGGGCGCTTGTGGTGGGTACTGTTCCTACATGTGTGCCAAAAGGGACGAGTGGACTTTCAGCCAGTCCTGCGGGAAGATGTACTGCTGCATCCCCCCACCCAAAAAGGGAAAATGATTGTGAAAGAGTCCAGCCACGGAGGAAGAGCAGCACTTGCCATCGGGGTCCCAGTGCTGTATTCACGGTGTGACAGAGATGGTGTTCACTGCTTTGAAGTAAAGATAGGCAGATATGATGTCTGTGTGCTGTGTGGTTCGTTCACCTCCCGGGAGGGCAGTGCCAGGAGAGGTTCTGCAGCCAGACCTCCCTGGACTGTGATCATGATACACCCCTGAAAGCCCCAGACATTTCTGACAGTCCCAGACCCATGACACCAAAATGACACGCTGGAAGAGAAGAGGCTTTTCTCATTGCTTCAAAGCAGGGTGGTGGCAAAGGCTGGGAGAAGACTGCCTAATATCATGTCTCCCTCCTCCGCAAATTGAATCCCAGTTTAGTTTTAAGGGACACAACATCCCCCAATGCCCCATCAGTGCCATTCAGCCCCTGCGCTGGGGACCTCAGTCCCATTGCGGGGGTAGAGATCAGAGGCAAACAGCCACCACCTTCCCCTCGCACCCCCAAAATCCCACTCCTGGGGTGCCTCTAGAGCATCCTCATCCCAGTGCAGCCACTCTCATTTCGTGGTGCCATGGTTGTCCTTGGTGCTTTAGCACAAAGCAAGTGACTTCTCAATGTAGCCTATGACCAGATTATTCCCTTGGGGGTCACCATTAACGGAAGAAAAGACAAGGTGGTTTTCTTCAGCGTCCCCTTCCCCGCCCCCTCCACTGCGTGATAAACCATTCACTCCAGGCTTTCTGCAGGGAGACAGGGAACGATCTGGTGTTGGGTGGCTCAGAGCATCCTGGCACAGGGCAGCCAGACAGTCCTCAGGAGCAATATTGGAGGGTGAGATGTTTGTATCAAAAAGGGTCAACTCCCTGACTGGCTCATGGGACAGAAAACAGTCCTGTTTCTCTGAAATGCTCCAGGAAAAAGAGTAAGTTTCCATCTATGGGGCCTTTCAAACCCAGAAAAAGGCTACTGCACTGGTATTTGTCGGACTGAAGTATGCTGCAAGAGAAGAGAGGAGATATAGACCTCTCCCTTGCAGAAATATTGTTTAATTTCTGCAGGGGGAAGGTCTGTGTTTCCTCTCCTCTGCAGCATGCTCCGTAGTCAGCAGAGATCCTGGCACTACAGCCAGTACATGGACTTGGGGGGAGAAGTCATTTCTTCCAAAGACTAATTTCTGTATTTGTTCAGAACTCCTCGAATTGCCAGGGGAGTCTGAACACACGGTGCCTGCAGACGTGCCTCTGCTGACAACCAGGGAGGTGAGTCCCAGCTTTGTGTCCGTACACGCAACGTAAGCTGCTCCAAGGGGCTCGTCTCCAACCACCAGGCTCCAAATGACTGGGTACCAGGCAATTTTGGGGCAAACAGAAATAACCTAGTGAGCAGCCTTATGATCCATTATTTTATCCTTAGGACATAGGATAAATGTGAAATCTGATAACTTTAAAAACTTTATCAGTTTAGACTGACCAAGGATACAGGAATCCTGACAAAGCTGTGGCAACGGTGGGATTTCTTATGATATTTTTCGTGATAAGAGGAATAAGTCTCTTTCCAAACGAGGTGCGTACTGTGAGATACTGAGCATGAGGGGGTTAACACCTAATTCACAAGGGCTGAGATCAGGTGGGGATAGGCAGGAGGTCAATGTCACACTTGATACAGGATGGCCCATCAAGAGCCACAGATGGATGTCTTGGAAGCAGTAATTTGTCAAGCTTCACCTCTCCCCAGATAACAGCATATGAAAGAAGGAAAAGTCACCTATAACAATCGTGTGCTGGTGAGAAGACTGCATAGACATGAGGGGTTGAATGTGTGACAAAATAATAAAAATTCCAAAAGTAAACACTGAAAAACAACAACAAAAAACCCCCTTTGCTGTTTCTTTCCCATTTTTTCCCCAAGAAAAAAAAACAAGAATGGTGTGAGGGGAGTGAAAAGAAAAGCCAGGTGAAAATGAATGAACTGCAAAATGGCTTTTTGAAGTGGTCTCTCACTCTGCTGCATCTCCAGCCTTCAAAATGTTTCTGCAGCTAAAGAAAAGCTTTGGACACCAGCAGTTTATTTTGAATTTCTGTTGTTAGGAGAATGGCTGCTCCCCCTGCTACTACCCCTATCATCTGCAGCTGTGTAACCTCCTGGGGCACCTTGTTGTAGCCTCTTGGGGGGCAGAGGGACCCTCCAACTGCACTAAACAGCGGGAGGGAAGGCATGGGTCCTGTTTTGGGGGGTTCAGCCTGGAATTTGCCATGGGCATAATGCAAGGAGGGAGGGAGACAGGCTTCCTTCATCTTCAGATCCCACCTCTTCTATCAGCAGAAGGTTGGACCTGGGATCCCCCAGAGGAACCCATCGCTCCCTGCAGTAGAGAAGCTCTCAAAGACATGGCATGTGGGTTTTTTTCTAAAAAAAATAGGCAGAGGGAAATTGCCTGGCCTGTTCTGCCCTGAATACTAACCCTGCGTTTCCCAGCCACAGGAGCTGCACATGTTGCAATTTGGGGGTTCATCCACTGCAACTGGGTCTTATCTCCACTGCCTGCAGAAGCAGGGAAGGCAGGCGGGACGCAGCTCTGCTACACAAAACAGTTAACATTTCATACATGTGCACTTTGTGCTAACGTTAAATACGTTTTTTGCTTTTTCACCTCTTTCAGAACTGCAGTGCAGCCATCTAACGTTTCCACAGTGAAAGGCACATGAAGGAAAAAGAAACTGTGTGTTCCCTGTCCTGACAGCCAGGAAATGCACGTCCAAAACTTTGCTGGACCACTCATCTCCTCTTGCAATGGTAGAGCATCCTGCAAACGCTATGGATTTGCCTTCAGAAGAAGCGAGTGAGGAGGAGGGAGTGAGGGACACCAGCTGCTCACAGCAAATATTTTGGCTGCAAAAGTGTTGTCTCCATTGTGTGGATGTGCTATTTGTCTGAGTTGTCTTTCCCAAAGTAAAGCAAAAGGCCTCTCTGTGAATGCCATCCAAGAGGTTCTCACTGGCTGCATTTGGAGGCAAGACGGGAGCTGACAGAAACAAAAATTTGACTGGTCTCTTGCAAAGATGGTCAAGAATAACTTAATTTTGGAAGAATACTTTTTGATCACAAAGGCTGTTATTCCAGCTAAAGAAGGTGTGTTTTTCTGCAGGGTAAGTGGACCAGGTAGGAATCATAGGTTGCAGAGAGCACTTCAATCAGCCTTACTTACACATACACTGAAAGCAGGGAGGAGAGAGGTACTGGTGATGACATGTACAAAAGAAAAAGAGCCAAAATGGCAGGGATTGTGCTCTGGTGTCTGAGAAATCAGTGATAACGGACTGGCATTACGAGAGAGAAATATTCAGCTCTTACACCAACAAGAGGTGCTTTCCAGGGCTAAACCTTCCTCTTGGATATTAGGAAAAATTTCTTCACTGAAAGGGTTGTCAGACATTGGAACAGGCTGCCCAGGGAGGTGGTTGAGTCACCATCACTGGAGGGATTTAAAAGACGGGTAGACATGGTGTTTAGGGAGATGGTTTAGTGGTGGACTTGGCAGTGCTAGGTTTGCGGTTGGACTCGATGATCTTAAAGGTCTTTTCCAACCTAAATGATTCTATGATTCTAAGCTGAGCATCCAAAAAAGACATGCAATCAAATGATATCACCTCGAATGCTGTGTTCAGTTTTGGGCCCCTCACTACAAGAAGGACATTGAGGTGCTGGAGCGTGGCCAGAGAAGGGCGACGGAGCTGGTGAGGGGTCTGGAGCACAAGTCTGATGAGGAGCGGCTGAGGGAACGGGGGTTGTTCAGTCTGGAGAAGAGGAGGCTGAGGGGAGACCTTATCGCTCTCTACAATTACCTGAAAGGGGGTTGCAGTGAGGTGGGTGTTGGTCTCTTCTCCCAAGTGACTAGTGACAGGACTAGAGGAAATGGCATCAAGTTGCACCAGGGGAGGTTCAGGCTGGATGTTAGGAAAAATTACTGAGAGAGTGGTGACACACTGGAATAAGTTGCCCAGGGAGGTGGTGGAGTCACCATCACTGGAGGTGTTCAAGGAATGTGTGGACATGGCACTGCAGGACATGGTTTAATGGGCATGGTGGGGTTGGGTTGATGGTTGGACTTGATGGTCTTACAGGTCTTTTCCAACCTTAGTGATTCTGTGATTCTGTGATTCTGTGATATTGCATACATGGAAGCTGCTTGTGGCAGTTCCAGGCTTTCAGAAGAAGAATAAGCAAAAGCACAGAGTCTAAAACTGTAACCCCCAGCATCACACGTTTTATAGCATCACATTGAAAGTGTGTTAATTGTTACATGTTGGATGGTGCTTTGGGTATGAAGGTGCAAGACGGGGTTGGAAAACACAGTCCCATCTTCCCAGAGCAGAGCTCTGGTACAGAGGATCACAGAAACTGTGCCCACACCTTGTCTTGGAGGGGATTAGTTGACCAGAAGTGAATTCGTGTGTGCACAGGTTAAAGACAGGGCAACCCAAGTTGACACTGTGAGTGCAGTGTAATTGTAGGACCACAATGGTTGAAGTATGAAGACCCCCTTAAAATATATAATCAGACTTCCTGTATAGCCCACACACGATGATAATACCTCTTAAACCTGTACTTAATTCAGTCTTTTCTGGTTGACTCGGGTATTTCTTGGACAAAGGTATCCAGGTGTGAACAGATGTCCAAGAAAAAGAGAAAACGTATCTTCCCTAGTGCAGTCAGTCACCATTACTACTAAAAATATGGTCTCTTTCTAATTTCAATTTCTTCATATTATAAATTCTAGCTGTGCCAAGAAGCAGATTTATGTCCTGGAAAGCACCTTTTGTTGAAGAAGTAGTTGAATATTCATACCTTACGAAGCCAGTACTGATAAATTACTGGATTACAGGGTTTTCATATGTTTACAGGGAGAAAACACCAGCTGCAGGCTCACCGACCTAGCAGTAGGAGCCAAAGGCATAACAAGTGATTTCTCAGCACTGCCCTTGGTACACTAAATAACAGAGAAACAGCACTTGCTTCTGACTAATGTACTGGGCTTGGTTCAAAGTTTATCCCGGGAGAGATACTCTGCAGCACAGATCATACGGTACTTACACTCCACAGCTTTGCAGGAGCAACAAGGGATGAAAAGGCCACTACTTTTGTGCTTAATTTCAACAGGAGAGCTACATAAAAATGGGGAAATTGTTAAAAAGAGGACAAAAGGGACAGCTAAAAGAGTTAAATCCTTGCAAATAGATTCTTTGCAAGCACTGTGGGAGCTATTTAAGGCCACTGTATTGGAGACACAGAGAAAATGTATGACATGTATTAAAAAAAAGCCCTGAGAAAGAGCAAAAGGGAAAGGTCATGGTAGAACAGTGAGATGAGAGACGTTGTTAGAACGAAGCAGCTGAAATTGTGTCTCAACATGGAAAATAGGAAAGATAATAAACTGTGCCTGACAAAGTGTAAAACACAATAAGGCAACTCAGCAGAGAATTGCAGGAAGAACTCACAAAAGGCAAAGAAACCTCTAAAAACAAGTCTTTTTTTTCCGAACACGTCAGGAACAGCAAGCCTGGTGAAGAACGTGTAGGGCAGGAGATGGTCAGAGCAGTAAAGGTAATAAAAGCTAAGGCCACTCCATGCAAGCTAAATGAAATATTTGCAGCTGCGTTCACCTTGCAAGAAAGAAGGGAGGTCTTCATGCTGAACTCTCCTTTGTGGGGACTCATCAAAGGACTTGTCCGAAACGTAAAGGAGGTGGAAGAGAGGAAATAAGCAGCAACAAAGCACCAGCACAGAGAACTTTTTCCCCCCCAATTCCTAAGGGAATTCAATGATGAAATAGCTGCCATCCTGACCGCAGCATGTGATCTATTGCTTAACAAAGGTTGACTGTGCAAAGATGGGGAGATGCTAAAGTTATGAAAGAAAAAAACAATTTAGAAGGTCCTACAGGATTGCAAGCCATGATTGTACAGTTATAAATATAACAACATGGGAAAAAATAGAGGAAAATCCTGTCCTAAAACCCTGCTAGAGCTCCCTGAAGGAGGCAGCTGACTTGAGGACTAGAGAGATTGGGATGCAGGAGGCAGGGACCAGCGCTATGGGGCCGGGTTGCAGGAGAGGGAGGTCATGGGGAGCACTGCAGGGTGTCACTGTTGGGGCTACAGTGGTAAATTTGATCATAAAAGATCTGGAAAAGGGGTTGAACAGGAAGATGGCAAAATTGGCTACTGGTGCTGCGTTGTTCAGGGTAATAAAGATGACGGCGGCGGAAGAACCTCGCTGGTTTGGGTGGCTGGTTCGTAAACTGGCTGATGGAATTCAGTGCAGATGGATGCAGAGTGCTGCACATAGGAAAAATCAAATGAATTTTATATGTCAAATGAATGGCTCTATGTTCGTTATCTCATTGCCCAGTAGAGACCAGGAATGCAAGTAATTAGGAGAGGAAGAGAGAAGAGGGAACAGCATCATTACACTGTATTGCTTGACAAATCTTGGGAATTTTGGGGCCCTTCATTTGCTTTTTGATTTTCCTGTTTCAGGGAGAAAGTGTTTTCCTCCTTTTAATGACCGTTAATATCCCTGTGCAAGAAGAGGGAAGAGTTGGAGGCACCAGGACTGGTATGTGCCATTCAGAGAGTGAAATCTGAGATCCACTGAGCATTCAGCCTCCCACTTATCGGCGAAGCATCAACTAGAAAAAGCCCTGACGGGTCATTGCTTTGCTCTTTATACAAACTGCACTCAACCAGAAAGGTCCACGTCCCGATGCAAAAAAGCCAGTGCAGACTCTGCCCCGATTGCTGTCTGCGATTATACGGAGGTACGAGTGACAGAGAAGCAGATGGGCATATTAACATGAATCATTGGACCAGCCATTTTCATTATGCCTGGCATTCCTCTTTCTTCCAGGGCAGATGTACTGACTGTCGCTACAAGAAAAGACAGAACTTTAAAATGTATAGCACCAGACAATATGGTAACTCCAGATTTGTGTGTGGAAAGTGTTTTTTGCTGCTGTATGCAGCTTGTTTCCTTTAAAATGTTTCTGCAGAAGTCATTATATTTCACTGAAAATAAGATATAGAGGAAAGCAGTGGGGAAAAAAAAAATCTTACAACCAGGATCCAATCTACTACCACCCTGCAGCTTCCAGAGGCAGCGCTCAGAAAAACACCCTTTCTTTGGAGCTGCAATTTATGGTGCTGTTTTAATTGGTACTTACCGTAACGTCTCAAGTTACCCTAGCTGCCAGATACGAAAGACAGAGTTTTTTTCCCAAAATACCTGTCCTTTCAAGATGTGGAACACCATGAAAGCTTCACAAGAGAGGGGTGAATAAATGACTGCATTACAGTGACATGGTTTTAGATGAAAAACAACAGCAATTCACCATCACTTCATTATTCCACTCCTGCACATGCTCTGTTGTAGTCTATAAATACGAGGGTATCTCTGCTTTGTCACTGAAAAATATGGTTTCTTTTCCAGATTTGTCTGGACCCCTGTGAACCCCAGGTCTTAAGGCCCCTCACTTTTTTTGCTTTTCTTACTAAGTCCACTGGTCAAAGAAAATGTATTAGAAGGGAAATACAGATGATGATTGAGGAAGGATCCTCTGCTGAAATAGTGAGAATTTCCACAATGACTTCAGGGTAGCAAGACTTGTAAAGATTCAAGACTTGTAAAATACTTAGGCTCACATACACCAAATCAAGTCCTGGATCAGTGGCATAGAGAACATCCTGAAAGAGACTATTAACAGTGACCTAATTCTACAACATAGAGAACAACAGTTGCTCCAGAGTTGGTGAGAAGGTATTTTGACAACATGAAAGTCCACTGGGAGGTCAGAGCTGATGCTGTCAGCGATGTCTTAGGTTCCCCAAATTGTTCCTCTTCTAGGAACGACCAAGTGGGAGAACAAAACAGGCAGTTTGCAGCCCCTTCTCTAACCTGCTGCAGAGATTTTGGTTGTGTGTTTCTCTTCACCTTTCCATTTATCCATTCCCCATCCAAGGTCCACAGACGTCATGGGAAATGGTATTGGCTTTATTCAAGCTGGCTATATATTTACTTGAAGAGGAGGCGGTGGAAGCTTGCCATGGACCAGTGTGGGTTTATCATGCTTGCAGGTCGCTCCTTGAACACCTTCAGCAACTGTTGGTCACTACTGGGTGGTCTCTCAGTGCTCCCTTTTAGATCCCTCTATCTACATTTTTCAGTTTCACCAATCCCCGTTTTGTCTCATTGTGTTCCCTTACAATTCTTGGGTTTCTCCAACCCTGTGGCCCTCTCTCCCCACTGTGGAATAATTGCTGGAGGTAACTTAGGAATTAAATTTATATTCGTAGTATAAGGAAAGGTACAGCATTGAAGAAATCTTCGGGGCGGAGTGTGGCGGGTATGCAAGGAATCCATCCCACAGAAGTTCCCTAGGCAACCTTAGAATTTGGCAACACCAGGGGAGCTCGGTGCGCTGACTCTAAGAGAAACTGCACGGAGGGTGGAGCGGACTGAAGACACCGCGGCCAGGCTCTGCGATAAGATGGGAACTGGAAGGTACTGTGGAACTGACAAGCTGCGTATTTACCACCCTGAGTGTGTCATTTCTTGACAAAATACTATCCTTTGGGTGAACTCTGCTCATTATAATCTCATTATAATACCAGAAAACACACCTCCATCCCAAAGCCACCCACCTCCAAGGTGCAGCCACCCCTCACTGAGCTTGCGCTCTGGATTTTTCTTAGTCTATACCTTTAAAAGCAGAACGAGAAACTTCTACGCCAATTACAATAGAGTTATGTATGACTGGAGTCATACATATGACTCAAGCTCCACCTGAAAGGACAAATAATATAAAAATGGCTTAAGAGAGGAAGGATGCCAGGGAAGATAACATCGTAGACCACCTCTGACAACTGGGATCAGTTGACGGGCTGAACCTCTTTTCCCCTCCACGGGGATGCCTTTGGGTAAGATTCGAACACTTGGTTATACCGAGTGCTTCCCCGGGAGACTTAGAAATCTCTATAGAGTTGCTTTATAACTTAACGCGTTTGTAGCCAGGCTATATTACTCATATTCTTTGTATTTGCACATGCTTTGCAGGCAGTAATTTTATCACTGGCAATCCAAAAGAACTTGTGTATCTGTTGCTTCAATAAACTGCACTATTCACTAATCCAGCCATGAGAGTTCTCATTGAACGCCACCAAATCCCTTAAGTGTGGCCGTGCTAGTTCATGGAATGTGACTAGACTGAAAGTGTACGGTGTTACGAGTGTGTCCGTAATCGTGAGAGTTGAATACATTGAATGCAACCGGACTTGTAACACAGAGAATTGGGCATCACTCAGAATCCAAGCCTAGCCGCTCCCAGCCCCTCTGATATCTGAGGACAAGCTGGAATGTACGGGGGTTTGTTTTCTGCCAAATTGCTTTGCTCTTTAACGCTACACCCACGATCCAGGGACAGCTTCAGACACTACAAGACTTCAGGAGACCTACACGTTACCAGCACTCACAAAACCACAGCTTGGACACAGGAACATGAAACAGGACATCATGGGCTGCACGGGCTGCATCAAAAGCAGCATGACCAGCAGTTCGAGGGAGGGGATTCTCCCCCTCTACTTCACTCTGCTGAGACCCCACCTGGAGTACTGCATCCGGTTCTGGGGCCCCCAACAGAAGAAGGACATGGACCTGTTGCAGCGAGTCCAGAGGAGACCACAAAGATGATCAGAGGGCTGGAGCACCTCTCCTATGAAGACAGGCTGAGAGAGTTGGGGTTGTTCAGCCTGGAGATGCGAAGGCTCTGGGGACACCTCATAGCAGCCTTCCAGTACCTGAAGGGGGTCTACAAGAAAGCTGGAGAGGGACTTTTTACAAGGGCATGTAGTGATAGGACAAGGGGGAATGGCTTTAAGCTGAAAGAGGGTAGGTTTAGATTAGATATAAGGAAGAAATTCTTCACTATGAGGGTGGTGAGGCACTGGAACAGGTTGCCCAGAGGGGTGGTAGATGCCCCATCCCTGGAAACATTCAAAGTCAGGCTGGACGGGGCTCTGAGCAACCAGATCTAGTGGAAGGTGTCCCTGCCCATGGCAGGGGGGTTAGAACTATATGATCTTTAAGGTCCCTTCCAACCCAAACTATTCTGTCATTCTGTGATCATTAAAAGGACATGTAGACAATGACTCTATTTTCTGTATAGAAGGTGCCTACAGTGACTCCATAGGCTGAGACAGATGAGGATGAACATAATCGTTGTAGCAGAAAAGGCTGCTGCGAACAGCCCCTTTACAGACCCTGCTAGGACTGCTGTATACCCACAGCAGGCACCCATGGATGACTCCAGTAGATGCTCTTCTGGGTGGTCTCAGAGCAGAGAAGCCTTTGGGAACTAGAGGGCAGGTATGATGCTCTCCCAAGGATCCTTCTAGAGAAGGTCTCTGGGAGATGCTGAAGGGAGTGTGAAATACTGCACCCATTTGTTCCTGCTCATTACTCAGTCATGGGAACAACAGTCTTGCCAGGATCTCGGATACAGATTTATTGAGCCCCAGGACTGAACCAGGGTTTCTCCCACACATGAGACACGTGGGTTTTCCTATGAGGCTCGGTGGGGAAACGGACACCCAGGAGGGTGTTATTCCAACCAGAGCTTTTTCATCCACCATTGACTGAATTTACTGTGGGAAACAGAGAGGAAAACTCCATATGTTCAGCGCTTTTGTTATGAATTTTGTGCAAAGAGAACAATGAGACATGCAGCTAATGGGCCTTTTGGGCTGGTCTTGGAGAACATGTCCTGATGCTTTATGTGGGACGATGGGGACACGAGTAACCACACCGCACACACAAGGGTTACATCTCCTTTTTTTCTCCTTTTAATTATGGAAAGGAGGGGGTGACAGTTGGGTGAGACAGTTGAGAAGCTGCTCCCAAAGCCACCGCGGTGCCTCCTCTTCCCCAGGTGCTTCCTCTTCGGCTTCTATTTCCCCTTCCAGCCGGGCGGGATGCAGCAGTAGTACTTGCAGTCAGAGGAGAAGGACCACACGTCCGCCTTGCTGCACTTGCTGGAGCAGTACCCCACCTTGGGGCAGTGCTTCCTTATCTGCCCGTAGCCTGCAAGGGGGAGACAGAGGGAGAGTGCTTGGGTCAGCATAGGTGCCTCTGTGCCCCACCGGCATGCCCTCCCATCACCTCCGGGTAGAACCATGGCAGCGGTCAGAAGGATCAGACCCTCCTTGTAGGGAGGTCCTGCTCCGTTCTCCCACATTCCTGCCCAAGCCCAGCCCCAAAGCAGGAAGGGACCTTGAAGGGCACAAGCCCGAGAAACTCCTTGGGCATCCCTCTCCCCGCAGCTGGTGACTGCAGGGCCAGCTGATGACACAGGTGACGTTTGGGAAAGAGAGGCTCCCAAGGAGAGCAGATTCCTTGCCCGCATCGAGAGACACCCCAAAAGCAAAGTTCATAAAGATGCTCATTTATTCAAGACTGTATAGATGTCTTGCACCTCTCTTTAAGGGAGAGGGTCGTTGTTCTCAGAGCAAAACAGCAAAAGCAACACCGAAGTAGTTTCAAAAAATTGAGTTGCTGTTCCAAAAATATGGAGGGTTTCACAGGTGGCAGTTCCTGTGGTAACCGTAAATCTGACCTGCATGTGTTAAAGGAGATTCAAGTGCCAAACTGTAGGTACCAGGGTGGGAGACTGTTGGCCCAAAATAGCTGGGAAATGATGTCCAGAATGAATAGATATTAGACTGGGAACCCTTTTGAGCCCAAATCTCCCTTTTATTCATTGAAGAGGTAGGTGAGAACCAGAACTGGAGGGATATCTGTCAGCACTCCACATTAAAAATGCAAGGGAACTGGACCCTGAAGCTATACTCAGAACTGATTTGACACAAAAGTCGGCATCATCTGAGTAGAGGAAACATCCAGGAGGCTGGTGTCTCTGAAAAAGACATCCAGCACTCACTTGGTGCTGGATGGCTAAAATAATTACACCAGGGCCCAGCTCACCCTGACCTAGAAGGTGTCAAAAATGTCTAAAACATCCTAAACGTGCCTCTTACAGTATGTTAAAGTGATTTTTTCTTTAAAGACTCATTTGCCTGCACGTGAACGTAGAGCCGCATTTAAGTCAACCTGGAGTAACCAAGCCATCTGTGCATTTGCGGGAGACCAGCACCCATCCGCATACCCGAAGGACTAGGCACGTTTATGTGGGCCACAAAATCACAGCCTTTAAAGACAACAGAGACCATGTGTATCAAGCATGGCCCACTCTGACCCTCATCACTCTGGTTCTCCCACCGTTGCCCAGCTCACCTTCCAACGCAATTCACCTTCTTACCTGGGACAGCCAAGGAGACCAGTAGGAAGACAGCGAAGACGAGGTAGAGGAACCTCATGGCTGGAGTTGAGCTGGGATCTCAGCAAGGCTGGAGAGAGGAGGGTGGGAGAGAGCCTGAGCTGGACGCTGCTGAGTGGCAAGGCTGGGGATCCTCATATTTATAGCGCGTTTCTGAGCAGAGAGGAGGGTTCTGGGGGAGGTCCTGTTGCTCACGGGACTTCTCATGGTTCACCGCACAGCACAACCGCCGGCCCCTCCACCCTGCACCTGGGTATGTTGGCAAAACTCTGCTCTCCCCAGATCTGGTATCAATACCCAATTCAAATGAAAACCATTGAGTGTGACAGGAGCGAACGGTGAGTAGATAGAACAGATCTGCCGGGGCAGAGGGACCTCATAGGAAACAAGATCAATATCAGAGGCTTCAGGCCTTTCTCAACCTTTGGCAGGGATGCAACTGCATGCAATAAGGCTAAGCCATGGCCACGATGCACCGGTAACTCTCCCTCCGTTGTCCAGACCTGTCACCATGAGGGGCTGGACAAGCTGAGAGGGACCCTGGTGTGAGCAGCCTTGGCTTGGGGAGGACCTTATGTCCATGTAGCACCCCCTTGGGAACCATGACTGTAAAATCCGTCTGATGAATTTAGCAAACACCATGTTCAGTGTACCCTGTTCTGTTGTCCCCTCTCACCCCACTGATGGGCAGGAGCACTGGAACTGAGAAACTTTTCCCAGGAGCCTGGATGAGCCGAGCGCTTGCAGACACTTCGGTCATCACCTCTTCCTCACCAACCCTCCAGACAGCTCTGGGGTCTCAACTGTGCTTAATTTCTGGGGTGGAGATAGCCTGATCCCTGCTGCCAAGAGAGCTCTGATGCCGATAGAAGGTTATTCAGAGGAGTGAAACGAAAGCTGACTGCAAGGGGTCTGCAAGACAGAAGGATCTCAGCACTGAGTGGCAGCGTAAGCAGATGGCAAACGAGACTCAGTGATGGCAAACTTACTTACACCTTCCAGGAAAGAGGTGGTCCCAAAGAGCACTTCAGAAAAAAAGTCACGTGAGTGTCTGGAGGCAGTCAGAAAGGAAAACTGAGTGTTAGGATTTGCTAGAATGGTCACTGACAAAAATCAGTGTGTCCCTGTAACAGTTTTGAGGGTATTTCACGCTGCATACTGTGCACGCTGCTGGACTCCCTGTCTCTGCACACGTAGAGTAGGACAAGAAGAGGTACAAAGGGTGGTAGCAAGGATGGTAAAAGTTGGGGACTTATGTTCAGACAGTGAGATAGTAATCCTACTGGGACTTTTCCACTATAGGAGGAGATGAGTACGTGGGGATATGTGACAGCAGTGTCACTGTAAGTGACTGATAAGTGCCCTGTAAGTGCAAGTGTCCTGACAAACAGAACTATGCTTTTCCATTTCTCATAAACAGAGAAGTAGAAGGTGACATACAAAAGTATGATGCACTGAACAAAGAAATTCTTCTTTCACACTGCACACAACAGGATGGCGCGACTCATTGCCATGGATATTGTGGAGGAAGAAATTGTAAATGTGTTCAGAAAGCAAGTAGTGCAGTCAAACTTTGATGTTTGCTCCGCTCTGAGCAGCTGGCTGGACCAGATGACCTCCAGAGCTCCCTTCCACCCTGCCTTGTTGTTACTTCCATGAAATCCATAAAATCCATTTAGGGATATTCAGCTCAATGATATGGATCCCTATCCAACTCAACAACCCCCAGAACTCAGACTGCTGGAATTGGATGGGTTTCCAAACACATGCTACCGTATGTTTGCCATGTTCTTCCACTCTTCCAAGCATCAGCTATTCGCCACTGTCAGACTGAAGACACTTGGCTAAGATGGGTCCCTGCTATGCAGGGAGCAATGAAGCTGGTGAAGGGTCTAGAGAACAAGTCCTGTGAGGAGCGGCTGAGGGAACTGGGGTTGTTCAGTCTGGAGAAAAGGAGGCTGAGGGGAGACCTTATTGCTATCTACAACTACCTGAAAGGGGGTTGTAGAGAGGTGGGTGTTGGTCTCTTTTCCCAAGTAGCAAGTGATAAGACGAGAGGAAACAGCCTCAGGTTGCACTGGAGGAAGTTTAGATCGAATATTAGGAAAAATTTCTTCACTGAAAGTGTTGTCAGACATTGGAACAGGCTGCCCAGGGAGGTGGTTGAGTCACCATCCCTGGAGGTATTTAAAAGATATGTAGACGTGGCGCTTAGGGACATGGTTTAGTGGTGGACTTGGCAGTGCTAGGTTTACAGTTGGACTCAATGATCTTAAAGGTCTTTTCCAGCCTAAATTATTCTATGATTCTATAGCATGGTTTACTCTTCTGTGGCTGACTTATGCTAATAAATAAACTGTGCTGGAGCCTGACGCAGTAAGCTGTCTGTCCCCATTGGTAAATTTTTAGCACAGCCCTGGCCATGCTTCTTCTGAGGCCACTTGACACTTTTGCAAACACATTTCCCACTGCACTTCATGTGTCTCCATGGGCAGGTATGATTTCCAGCATGACTGGGATGTCATCCTGCTTTGAATGGAAGAGAGTTTAACAATATGGATGTGGCCAGGGTACACCCTCTGGCCTCAGGACCACAGAGTGGGCCCTGGTACTGTTCTGTTTACCAACAAAAGCACAACCATGACAATTTATTGTGTGTTGTTACCAAAAATGCATGGAACCATAGATGTCCTCAGAGTCACTGCTCCACATACCCTAGGCAGAGCTCCTTAGAACTTTAAATCATCCCTCTCAGAAAGGTGTTAAGCTTTTTTGGGAATATCACAAATAACTGGCCTCCCCCACATCATTTCCCGTCCTTCAGGACACCGTTCTCCATCCCACTAGAAATGCTATCCTATGTACAACACTGAACCATAATTGCTGCACCTTCAGCCCACTGTTTCTCATCTGGACCACCCTAGTCATGGGGAACATATTATCCCCTTCCTATGTACTCTTTCTTCCAGATGTGTGGGGCATCATGGCTCCTGCTTTTTTATTGTCCCATCATCATGATCTCAATTCTTCCAGATTTTTGTTATAGATCGCATTTTCTTGGTCCCTTAAGCATCTCAGCTCTAGGCTCTCTCCAGCTATTCCACCTCATCTTGAAGTATTGGTGACCTAAGCAGTAAACAGCACACTACCTGGAAGTCTAGCAGTTTGGAGTAATAAATGGATTAATTTAAGTGCCTGAGAAGTGATAACCCTGTTGGTTTTCTTTAGAAAGAATGATTTCTGCCTTTTCCATAACAGGATGACATTGTACCATTACGTGCACCTTGCTGCCCACTGCAGCCCCACACCTCTCCTGCAGAACCACTGCATTGCCAGGTATTGCTCATTCCACCTTCTCCACCAATTGTTCCTGTCTTTTGCAAAAAACATCAATCTCCAGTGTCCTCCAGCATGCTGCAGTCCCTTTCAGCCTGCTATTTGCACATTCAGGAAGCACAATCTTTATTCAGTTATGCAATTTGTTAATGAAGACTCTGGATAGTTCAGGACTCAGAACAGCCTTTTGAGAGGTCCTTCTACCAACACCATGGTAACTGGAAATTTATTAACTCCTGTTCATAAACCGTTTTTCCTTCATTTCCTTTAGTCCATGATCAATATTGAAAAAAAAACCCAAAACTAAGACAAAATACCCAGCCAAATAAATGTGCTGAAAATGTAGAGCACCATGTTTGGGAGAGACCCTTGAGGAACCTCACTGCCAGTGCACCAGTCAGGGATGAATGCACCCTGAAAACTATTCCTCATGATGGATCTGATGCCCTGGTATTGTGCATTGTGTCTGTGCCTTGCAGACAGTGTCCAGAGCTTATCACAAAGGTGCCCAGACTTAATTCTTGCACCTCTGGGGAGCAGCTCTGCTGTCGGCAGCCCTGGCTGGCGCCCAGTCGAGCAGAGCTGTGCCCGGCGGCTCCGTGCGTGCTGGCAGTGGAGTCCTGGCAGCCGGATTTGGAGGAGGGAGAATTGCTCTGGCGTGTCCGGGTTGGTGAGAGTGGCCGGCGACCGGCGAGGAGAAGCCCACTGGAGCATGGACCTGGCTGCCAAGTGCCTTTGTCAGTGGGACCAGCGGGTCGGGGCGACATTGCACATGCCGGCAAGCAAACAACGCCTCTTTGGAGATGGGTTTGCTCAAGTTTCTCCTCCTGCCGCGCTGCTCATGGCAGGAGTCCATCTCTAAGCACCAATGTCTCTACCTTTGTTTTTGATGAGTATTGTTCTTTGCTCCCCGCGCACCAAGATCTCCCCTGCCCTCCAGGCATGAATATTTTCTACACTGTTTTGCTTTTCTCTTGTTCTGCTCCATGCCCACCCAGGTAACACAGCAGCTAGGAAGCTAGAGAGGACAGCGAGAGCTGGAAGGTCAAAATTAGGAATTACCACCTTCAGAGTCTTCTTGTATGGGCAACCTGCAGTGGGACAATTTTGAATACAGTCTCCAATGGCCATAAATTTTGTATGTTCAGACTGCTGAAGAATAAACTGGAGAAAGGCTCTTTCCAGTCTCTCATCTGTCACTTGTTTACCACCTTTCCAGATTTCTCCACTCCTTCTCTCTTTTTTATGCCTCCCCCCAACTATTTGCCATTACATGTTCATACCCTCCTGGCCCCTTCCTTCATCCTTTGTTTTTTCCCTTTGCTCTTCACTCTATCTTTTTCTTTTTTCCCCATGACCACTACAGGGAAATAACTCTGCTCATTTCTGCATGTGACCGTTAGTAACCTTTTAAAATGAATAATTCCATTTACTGAAATTTTGAAGGAAAATAAATCATTACTCTTATACTAAGCAGCTTCTTTTTTTCTTGAGAAGCAACTGGGTTTTTTTCACAAGCAGAGTTTATTTTACAGCTATTGAATGTGTATGTTCCTATAAATGTTCAACAGGGAATGCCTCATTCAAGCTATTCACATTTGATGTCAAACAAACACCGCTGCTCATTGCTAATGTTGGCTCAGCATGCAGAACTGCAGTGTTTGTGTGGATTCATCTTTTCTGGATGCAAAACCAACAGCTATCATTTCCTCCTTTGAGTTAAGGCACAAGGACTAGAAAGGATGAGTCTGGATGAGTCTACAGGTACACGAAAGAACCCACTGCTGGGAGACGCTGAAGCACACTGCACCACAGGAGAAACAGTAGAGCTGGAGAAAAGCCAGCAGAGGAGGGGAAGGATCTTTTATGTTTCTTCACAAAACGTATTTTTAACTGTATTTTTGAATTGGATATGATCTACCCTTGATGTAATTTATTTTTTTTCCCCGTAAGTTCTAGAGCCGTTTGTCCCCAAGCAGATCTGTTACCTCGCACAGATTTTTTCATGGGGCTTATTTCTTCCCAGCTTTTTGCTGGTAAGAGTAGTGTCCTCTGCGATCCTTGTATTATTTACACAGGCTGCCTCTGTACTGGTAAATTAAATATTTTCAAGAGTGGTAATAAGAAATGTATAGTCCAGCATCATGATATAAATTTGGGCTTGTTTTCCCTTGTTCATTACCTTGCAATTACCAGTTTTTGCAAATCTTTCCCAAAATGCTTAGCTGTGAACATAGACTTGGTCTAGCCTATTTCAGAGTATTAGGTATGGAGGATTTCTACTGTGCAGCAATGGTAACTGCCAGATTAATTAGACTCATATGATACTGCTAATGAGGTGCTCCAGAAAAGGCAGATGGGCAGATGCAATGTATGCAGTTGTAGAAAGTGGGTACCTTGGCAGCTCTTTAAAAATAGAGATAAATTATCCAGCAAATTAAATAATTATGTTCTTTGCTGGTTTTAAGCTAGACCCCTTGTTTTTCACATGTATTAAATTTTGTTGGGCACATTTTCAAGGGGGAAGGAGGGCAGTAAGACAACTGTCCTGTCCCATCTCATCCTATCCCATCCCATCGTATCTTATCGCCTTTCATGGGTATCAGATACCTATGAGCTATCTGTGAAACCCTTCTGTTGTAAATTTTCATACAAGCAGATAAAAGTCCTCAACTAGTTCTTCCAACAAGATGTGATTTGTTTCTGTGGCTCGTGGTGCCCAGGGGACCTCCCTTTTCCACTGCTCTTGGTTCATTTAATCCAGAAGAGGGAAAGACAAGGGGGTGAATGGCTCAGATAGTGAGATGGCAAAGAGAACTGGGATCTCTTGCCTCCTCTCCTCTGGCTCTTTTCAGTTGAAAATTTGAAGCCAAGTCCTTGGCATATCTAAGTCAGCTGAACCTTATGCTGTTCAGCAAGGAGATATCAAAAGGATAACTTAGCTCAGCTCTGGAGGCAAGGATGTTTGCAGCCTTGGTTCATCTTGCCATCTGCTTTTCTGCTGAGCTGCTCAAACATTTTCATTTGCTACAAACTAAATAGCATCGGGGCCCATCTCCTGGTCTGTAGACCAGCAAGCCTGGTTGGATCATCACCATGATATTAAACTCTATCAGCTTCCAAAACAGTGTGGCTCTAGCCAAAATACCCGTTGGGTATGGTCCTTGGTCCATGGTAACTCCTGAACTTGCACTTGGGATTTGGTGAAACTGGGGCTAGCTGGCCTGGGACACATCAGCTCCTGGGACTGTGCCAACCATTTAGGAGTACAGCACTGTTTAAATTAGAGTATGGGCGCGCCCTAAGGTAGCTCAAGATCACAACATGTCTAAGTATTAAAGAAAGGAGGAGTAAATATAATTGCACTCTTGGTGAAAATTTTCCCTGGCAAAGAGTATCCAGTCATGAGTTGAAGATCTCCAGGAGATGAAGACATCACCACTTCTATTATTAATTGCTCTCACTCTTAAGAACTAAGATTTCTTTCTAAGTTTAGTCTGTTTAAATAAGAAGCAGCATCAGGAGTTTATGCCTTCCTCTGTTCAGTTAAACAGCTGTATTTATTTTTTGGTATATCTCCCTGTGAAGATACTTGTACCCTGAACTAAACCAGTCCCCAGCACAAAGCTTTGATAAGCCTCACCGGCTTCATCTTCTTATCTTCCCTCAAGGTGAAATTTCCTCCATTTCACTATATAAATCCACATCCTTTTTCCAAAACTTGTTCTTTCCAGCAGCATCACCAACCACAAATATTCAGTTCAATGTGAGTCAGCAGGGTATCCTTGCAGCAGTGAAGGCCATCCGTGTCCTGGACTGCATCAGCAAAAGCATGGACAGCAGGTCAAGGGAAGTTATTATTTCCCTCTACTTGGCACTTACGGGACTGCATCTGGAGTCCTCTGTCCAGTTTTGGGCTCCTCAGTACAAGAAAGATATCAGCAAAGACATAAGTTCTGCTCCGTTTCTATCCAGAGTTTGATGCCTCTGTTGCCTTTGCCTTCTCCACAGCTACATCAATCAAATTATTGGCCCAGAGCTATGCTGTGATCAGACTAATACAGCTCTTTTTTACTTCTGACAAGGTATTTGCAAGAGCAGAGTCTTGGTTTTAGTCTTCTGGCACATGCGCAATAATTTCACACTGTGAACAACTTTACAGTATGAATCTCATGATTTTTTACACTGTAAATCTCATTTCTGTAACTTCAGTCCTTATGATGACCCAGTTCTTTCTGCGTGTTACCTTAATCTTTTCCTGTTTCAATGGCACATGTTAGCTTTGGGTCCAGTACGTTACTTTTTCACACCTGAATTTTTGTCCTAAGAACGACCCTTGAGAAAATTTCTCAGTAACCTCCCTCCTGCCTGACACCTTCTCTTTCAAGGTTATACTTCAGCCGATTTACAGTGCCTTTATTAATTCCCTCCACTTTGTCTAAAGTAGTTTTTCATGAACATTTTACTAATGCTCTTCACTAAAGTGCATTTGATGAGATCTGATGCCTTCTCTTTACTAAGAAATCCTATTTCATCAGGTTGGTCTGTTGAAATCTATTCAGCAGAGAACTCATGATGCATTTTCTTTTGTATTCTTGCTAGCCTGTTTGTTCTCAAAGCCTCGCACAATACTGAGATCAGATCATACTCACCTGGATGATTTTTTTTTCTTCTCGCTCTGAATTGTAATACTGTGTTTGCTGTTCTCAAATTTTACAGTCGAGTCACAGACTGAAAAGGCTCCTGAGAAGTTCTTGTTATTTCATCACGGTTTTATGTGCCACTTTTCCGAATTTGGGGAAGGATGGTATTGAGTAAGGCTCTCCCCTTCTGTGGGGCTGGCTTCCACTGAGGCCATTCCCAGTTATTTTTGATTTTCTGACCCTACTTCTTCCCGAACACCACAGCAAAATATTCATCTGTCGGCTGTGCCGATGCTCTCCGCAAAGCCATCGTACTACAAGAGCAGCTCTGCTTTGTCTCTGATCTTACGGCTGAAGAGACTTTTACTCTGCTTCAGCACTGTTGGCGAGTTATAACACAGCTTGACTTTTTTCCAGTGCTCACTTTCTCTGTGTCCTTTTTGATTTCTGAAATGACAAGTCATTGCTCTAAATTTATCCCACTCCCTACAACAGGGAGTGGAACAAAAGGCATTTCAGCTTGTAGGAGCATGTCTGACCCTACTGGGCTACCCTATCTCTAATCTCTTTGTCACATATAAGCATGGGTACTCTGGCTTTTTGTTCTTTATTAACTGGAGCCATTAATTGGATTCTGAAGGAAAAGATTTTAACTTCTGAACATCCAACAGAGAGAACATTTACTCCCATGTTGAGAACCCTTTTTTCCCTGACAAGCAATGCTTCAGACATAGCCTCAAGCTACTCTAGACACTCAGTCTAGCAAACCCTAATTCAGCCTGTTCATATTTGATCTTAAATACTCAGCATAACCTAAGCAGTCACTGCTGAACTGACAACACCGGCATGCAATTCCAGCTCCTAACATTTAAAACCATTTTCCCTGGTTGTGAAGTTCATGGGACCTGTAGACACACAGCGCAACGTGCAGAAGTGCCTACTGTAGCCCAATGTGCACAAATCTATGGATATTTGTAGGAAAACTCAGCTGTGGGAAGCATGACTGATGCATAGAGATGTTGCCTCAGGCTGACTTGGTGGCCAAGAAGGGTCCATAGAGGAAGAAGGTGGTTGGCTGCTGCTGCTGCTCCTCTCCTGTTTTCCAAAACAGGTTGTTCACTGCTCTTTCTGAATTAGACATGAGCTAGCTTTGCTGTCTCTGTCCCCCTCTCTTTGGAGAGTCTCATACTGGGTCTATGAAACCTGTAGCTCCTCAAGTCCCCCTGACTACTCAATCAAGCAAAACTTTCTAAGCCGTTGTGTCAGATTTCCATGCTGGTGGGTTTGAGCATCAAAAGGGCATCTTGGAGTTGATTAAATGGTTCTTCAGGTCCTATTGGTGTTGCCTGTTTAACCCACCGTGAAATGTGGTCTTCAGAAAATACTTCAGTTCCTCCCTGTCAATCAGGGCTGTGGTGAAGGACCACAGCTATATCAGATGTAATTGTGTCATAAACACAGTGTTTGGATACACAGAGAATATACAGGGGGAAAAAATGAATTATTAAGTCCCTTAACACAACCGTGACAAGCCTGTTCACTTTGTAGGGATGAAGTAATAGTTAAACAGGCTGCAATTTCTTATGGGGCAACTTGCCAGGTTTCACCAGTTCTGATATTCTTGCATAAAACCCTTTGGTATTTTTTTTTTTAAATAGAAGCCCTCATCAAGCCTCCATCAAGTCCAGGAGGGTTTGTTTTGAAGATATATTATTTCATACTCTTCAAGAGGCAATTCACGATGCAGCTTTCTCAGGAATGATCTGGTAATTTCCTAAATTTGGTCAGACCCCAAGAACCCAGCTTTGAAGTCATGAAGAATTACCTCAGCATATGAACCTCCTGGGACACAAAGAACCTGACCCATATTCTCTGGAAAAGCACCCAGAACAATGCTTTCAAAGCACCACAGCTTTTAAATAATAAAAAAAATCAGTTCATAAAGAATTTATCAGCTTACGATATCCTCATTTGCCCTTTCAGTAACAGGTGGAATAGGATGGAATAGAATAGAAAATAGAAAATAGAAAAGAATAGAAAAGAATAGAATAGAATAGAATAGAATAGAATAGAATAGAATAGAATAGAATAGAATAGAATAGAATAGAATAGAATAGAATGGGTTGGGTTGGGTTGGGTTGGGTTGGGATGGGTTGGGTTGGGTTGGGTTGGGTTGGGTTGGGTTGGGTTGGAAGGGACTTTTAAAGGTCATTTAGTCCAACCCTCCTGCAATGAGCAGGACATCTTCAACTAGATCAGGTTGCTCAGAAGAAGGGCCCTGTTCATTTGAATGACATAATGCTTTCTTGTGGGGTCCAGAGAAACCATAGCTGTCTCTATTACAAACTGCAGTCAGTGTATAAATGCCTGTTTAATTATCTTTCCACTTAAAACCATGTGCAGGTCAAGATCATTTCATTAATGCCCCTTTTTTCACGCTGCTGTCTAATGAAAAACCTTTATAACCGCAGGGGTTTCTCTTCTCTGCCACCAAATTCTCTTTCTCTCTATTTTTCTCCCTCCACACTGAGAGATCTCAGGGCACCCTAAATGTTAAAGTGTGTCCAGAGCTAAACTCACAAGAACATCCATGCTTCCACCTAATAAATCAGGTCATGGCACATCGACGCATGAAATATTTATCAGACGCCTATGCAGTGGCCTAAGTTCATGTTTTCTTCAGAATTCAATATTTTTTGAGTCTATGGAAAAGGTTGGGTTTTTCCCTCTAACAATTTCTGAAAAAGCCAAACACAGATGATATCAGATATCCTACCCTTCCCACACGGGTAGTAATGAGTGCTGGGGAAAGTTCTGGGGACAATTTGTACCCGAGCAATTGTTCTCACTCACTCAAAATAATTGCATACAACTTTGGCATCAAGCTGACCATGTGTTTTGGATGGCCAGCCCTAAAGATACTCCTAGAGCGCAGAGACCTGTAGGTTTGTCCTTTGTGAGTGCCTGGATAATTCCGCAGAAAGAAAGGATTTTCCCAAAATGAAGAGAAAACACACCCAGAGTTCCCTTTTCATTGCCCAGACATTTCCCAGGTTGACAAATGAAAACTAAAAAAACCCACTTGAGATGGAAAAGATGAAAAGTTTTGCAAAAAATGTTCCATTTCTGGATGTGATGCAGTGTCCCATGATTCTTTATGACAAAATGGAAAAGCTTTGCCAGAAACTAGCTACTCCCTGCAAAAAAAAAATAAAAAAGATATATTCTGCTAAAAATAATTTATTATGGAAACTTAGACCGGAGGAACACTTGTGTCTGCGGTGTCGGGTACATACATCTGCTCTATCGCATCCTGCCAGCCTCCTTCCTCCTGCGGTCTGACTTCAGATTTGCCCACTCACTCTCCGGTTGCCAAATTCCCAGTTTGACATCGCTGTGGTTCCAGGAGAGGTAACTGGGAAGCTCTCCCACACCTGCAGGCTCCCTCCTCCCAGCTGTCAAGAGGAAGAACCCGGTTTGTGGGATTTCAGATATAATTTCAGGTAGGGTTTAGCGAAGAAGTGTGGATGGCAGCTCTTAGGAAGTGCTGTGTGCTCAGACATACTGACGGATATTAAGTGGAAAACAACACATAAATCAGCTTCAACCAACTGTCCCGCTGTTGTAGCAAATTTTGTCTAAATAGAATAATTTATCTGCTTCTTTATAGGAGGGTTTTACTCTCCACCTCTTTCTTTTCCAGACCCCCTGGCTACATCCACACCAATAAATGAAGCAGTGCCAGGATCAGGCTAAGACATTAAATTTAGCACAGCCCCTGGCACACTTTTGGTCTGGGCAAATCACCTCCTAGGCAGAGCTCAAGAGTTAGCACAGGGACTAATAACCAGCAAGCCGCCCACCGTGGATCCCTTTTTGGGAAGCCAGGAGACCTTAATATCCTGTATATGGCTTGGCCATGCCAGCTGGCCTCAGGGCTGCCTTGGATTTACCACTACGGATGTGGTCATTGCAATCACAGATGATTTTCAGCCACAAAAATCCTTTACCTTGTGCTTGCTGCTCTTTCACTCCCCTTCCTAGGAAAATATCAGAAGGTAAAGCGGCTGGGTGTTTGGATAGTAAGATCACAATCTATTTCAGGAATGAAAACAAGCAAATAGACAGCCCTAAAAAATACTAGTGCTCATCCAAGAGGCCAATGGTCATGGGACTGCAGCATATGGAGGGTGATTCTCCGCTGTTCTGCAGCCAATTACTTCTTGGATTTCACAGGCGAAACCCTGCTGGTGCGAGCACACGTCGTGGAGGAGAGCTCGCTCGCTGAAAAGCCTAAAATCGTGATAATTGCTTCTGATCTGGGAGATGTGGTCTCACTGGTGAATCCAGACCAACTACGTGCAACCAGGGAGAGGAACCTCTGCTCCCCGGGGTCCGCCCCATGCCCTGGCATCCTTCGGGGAGATGCGGGAAGAGTGGCCAGAGACCCAGACGGTTCCTGATCCTGGTGTCCAGCCGGGAAAGGAAGACGTGGGAAGAGCCCCTTCTCCTGCCCAGGCCAGACAAGCCTCTTGGCAAAGCTCTTCAAGACATGTTATGGGGCAGAGGGAAGCAGATGGTTCGGCGTTTAGGGGTCTGGCAGGAGGAATCTCTGGGCATTTGGCAAAGAGTCCTGATTTAGCTGCATTTCCTTCTGCTTGGACACTTTTTAGATGTGCATACTAATCCTGTTTGATAAGGATGCTGTTTCTTAGGAGACTTTATCAGAGCAAGTAAGAGCTTATGGTGCATGGCAGCAGCAGAGCCCTGAACAACTCATTATCTGTTATTATGAAACAAATGCATCCTCACAAATACCTGTACAAGTTCTCTCCCTCGTGCAGGGTAGCCTGTGCTCCCTTGCCATGAGGATCTATTAAAAACGTTGGTGTGCACAGCCCAGCCTGCGGGTTGGGTTATTTCTCCTCGAGTGGGGAGCGGCAGTTGTGGGTTTGGGAACGCAGGACAGGATAATTTGCGCAGTACCAACAGAAGAAGTTGTCAGGCCGGTGAGGTTTTATTGCACAAGAGACGTCTTGTACTCTTCATGATGTCCTGTACCTCTTCCATTCTTCAGAAGACTGTAGCAACGTTTACTGACCGGTATCAGGGCTGTATTGCACCAGGCAGTGTTGAAATACAGGAAGGGAAGGAGCCTGCTCCAGATGTTACTGATCCTTATTTTACAGGAGGAAAAATGAGTCCAAAAGAGCAGGACGACTCTCACTGCCATATTCAGAGGTTCCTCTGGAAGAGATGAGATTTGAGCCAAATTTTTTTGAGTACAAGTCTTTCAGCTTTGCCACACGGCAGTTCATTTTCCCTAAAGCACATGGCAAAAAGACGGAAAAAGGCAGGCAGTGAAACCCATCTGAGTGCCAGTCACTCCTCTTCTTAGGCGCATTTCTAAAGCACCTCTTGCTCCTTTTTGTCAGTGTAATATCCGATACGCCCTCGATTTGGGGACTATATTTAATGCTTTTTTTTTTCTCTGAGCTGGGAGAGAGATGATCTACTTCCACACATCGCCTGGGGATTGCAGAGTCGTCAGGACTAACGTGGGGGACGCACTGGGTTTATAACTAGTGCCAGGATGTGCAGCCACTGCTCAAATTTTCCTTTTCCCTCCTTCGCTGGGGTGACAGTGCTGTTTCCCTGCTGCCCATGGGGCTGAAGCCTTTGCTCTCCTTTGCGACCACTCTTCAGTTGAGAATGCCCCATCCCTGGAAACATTCCAGGTCAGGTTGGACAGGGCTCTGAGCAACCTGCTCTAGTTGGAGATGTCCCTGCTCATTGCAGGGGGTTGGACTAGATGACCTTGAAAGGTCCCTTCCAACCCTAAACCATTCTGTGTTTCTATGATTCTATTGAATCTTAATAAATGTAACTCCCCTCAGCACCTTCAGCGAGAAGGTCACCCGACTGAGAAAGCAGCTGTCCCTCGGTCTGCGGGGTCTGGTGGTGCTAGGTGAGGATGGGGGCCGTGGGGGCCATGGGGACGGAGATGGTGAACACGTGAGGGCCCAGGCAGTGTCTCCTAGGAGGTCTGGGATGGTTAATACCCTATGCTGATTGCATGGGAGCTGTATGGAGACCCCAGGCACCTCTCCTGAAGCTAAGGATATCCCCAAAGCACCAGCCCTCCCTATGCCATCGCACAGGGATCTGCAGCACCACTGTGCATGGTGAGGGACAGTGAAGCAGCTTTTCACCTTCAGGCGGGATAAACTGCACAGGTGAGCAGCATTTTAACAGTCCTGCTCATGCCTCAAAGGTGGAAGCTTGTGTTTAGCTCTGGATTCATACCAAAGGCTTTCAGGCCTGCCCAGTAAAATGCAGAGAATTAGTCCTGTCCTGCTCCCAGGTCATCTCAGCACTGGACTGGAAGCAGCAGCGTAGACATGTTTTTATTTTAAGTTACGTTCTTATTTTAAGTCCCATGCCCCGGTACCTCCAGACCTAGGAGAGACCCCTCTTCTCTTTGGGAGGGGTTGATGATGTGGATCAGTGCAAACCACTGTAAGGGGAGAACTGATCTTCCTTAATACCTTTGCATATATCTATGAGAAGAAAATGTCATTAATTAGACTTTCAAATCATTCTCAGGTATTGAAATCACCTAAACTGCCAGCATTAATAAGACATACGAGTAACAGCCTGGACAAACTTAGAATGAACTCACCATCAGAGGTGAGTATAAAAATTCAGGTCACCGTATCTAAACACCTATGCAATCCTTCTCATGTGCAATTGCCTAGAACAGGCTGTCATCAAAATCTGCCTGTTTGCAGCTGCACAGATAGTTCCAGGCTGTTTCCATCATGCAGGGACTGAACAACCTTGAACCTGCACAACTGAAGTAATCATGGGCAGGATGGTACCAAACAGCTATTCATCTCCTCCAAAGAGAGCCCTAGAAATGTCCGATGACCTGATTTTCATGCTTTGTTCTCCTTCAGAGATAAAGCAGATGGAAGCTAAGGAACTGGAGTTTCTCCAGGTGAGCGAGACCTGTGGTTCTGCATCAGAGCCCGCACCCACCCGCGTGGTCCAGCATCTCCTTTTGGGGAGCGGCTACGGCCAACGCAGCACGCAGAGCCCCTCTTCAGGAGATGTCTGGTATTTGCTGTCAGCGTGAAGAGTCCTTCATCTTCTTACCACTGCTTAGAAGGTCGCTTTTGATTGGAAGCACAGGGGTTTGTAAACAGCCCTTCTCAGTCTCACAAATACGCTCAGGGTAAATGCTGGATTTCAGCATTACCAACCTCAAATTTGGTTTTTAATCTTGCTAACTTACTGGTTTTGGTGAAATCCCCCCTGCTAGTGAACCACCCCATGCCAGGACCTCACCTCTGGACCTCAGGTTTAGTCTGGCCATATCAATATTAAGACTTTTTGGCCGCCAAAATGGAGTGGGAACAGTCCTGGCATGTTTGACCCCTGAGCTGCTCCCTGGCATTGCCTGGGTCAGCGCTGGCTGGTGCAGACCACACCCCTGCCTGCACTTCTGCCAACAAATTCAGTGTAGACATTTGAGTTTCAGCTGTGCCCAAGCTCTCTGACATTCCTAACAGGGATGTGCTTGCCAGGAATAAACCAGGGAAAAGCACTCAAGCTGATGCACACCCAACTCTGCATCCTCACCATCAGCTGTAGGGTGTCGGCAGTGTCATGGGATGCACCACGCTATAAAGGAGCACCTACAGTCCACAGCTGTCCCCTTTGACAAGGGAAAAGTTTCGGCATGATGCACACTATGATATTACTGGAGGGGTCTGCCCTGTCCGAAGAGTGTAGGCACAAGGACGTGACCCAGCAAAGTGCACTCACAGCCCAGAAAGCCAACTGGATCCTGGGCTACATCAGAAGCAGTGTGGCCAGCAGGTTGAGGGAGGGGATTCCCCCCCTCTACTCTGCTCCGGTGAGACCCCCCCGAAGTACTGCATGCAGCTCTGGGGTCCCCACCATGAGAAGGACATGGACCTGTTGGAGCGGGTCCAGAGGAGGCCACGAAGATGATCAGAGGGATGGAACAGCTCTGCTGTGAAGACAGGCTGGGAGAGATGGGGTTGTTCAGCCTGGAGAAGAGAAGGCTCCGGGGAGACCTTCTGGTGGCCTTTCAGTACTTAAAGGGGGTTATAAGAAAGATGGGGACAAACTTTTCAGTAGGGCCTGTAGCGATAGGACAAGGGGTAATGGTTTGAAGCTAAAAGAGGGGAGATTCAGACTACAGATAAGGACAAAATGTTTTACAATGAGGTGACACTGGCAGAGTTTGCCCAAAGAGGTGGTGGATGCCCCATCCTTGGAAACATTCAAGGCCAGGTTGGACGGGGCTTTGAGCAACCTGATCTGGTTGAAGATGCCTCTGCTCATTGCAGGGGGTTGGACTAGATGACCTTTAAAGGTCCCTTCCAACCCAAACCGTTCTGTGATTCTGTGATTTTAAGGAAAGCTCAGATGGCAGCACAGGTTGTAACTCACGCTTGGAAGAAAAAATGGATAGAGCCCAAAACAGGGGGTTGCATTGGCATGTTTGCTTCTGCCCTGTCCTCCATGCAGGCAGCAGAGCCTGGAAATCAGGAGCCCTAATTATCACAGAGGTGCAGCCAAAGCACTGGGGAACCTGAGAGCAGGAATAACGAAGCAGCAGATAAAAGACAACGAGTCAGCCGTGCGGGGGCTGTGGAAGGGCCAGAGAGGGCTGCGAAACATCCGTCCTGGGCTCGGTAACAGCGACATGCGGGCAGGGAAATGTCCAAACCCAGAACATGATGATGTATAACGTACCCGAGCGCTGATGCTGATAGAGATGGGGCTTTGGGCGTGGGGGGAGAAGGGATTGAGGTGTTCCTGAGAGGTGTGTGGCCTCGAGATGCTGGCCTCGAGACTGGACCAGTTGCAACGTACAGGTTGCTGCTCCAGCAGAGAGAAAGAGAAGGCATAACTTGGACCTGTGGTGTGCTGCTGAGCCTCCTCCGAGGAGCAGAGCCACCCCCTTTCACCCACTGCTCTCCCCAAACCCAAAAATACTGGGTGGTGACCCGGCGTGGAGGGGGGCTCTGCTGGGGGAGCTGCCTGCGGAGCGGGGAATGTGCAGCTGGAGGGGGAGCAGGTCTGCTGGTGGCACCTCTGCTGCGGCCGGGTGGTTGTCAAGAAGAGCCGCGCGAGGACCTGAGGGGTACTTCAGAAAACGCAAGCGGGGGGCGGCAGGTCTGAATTTTTTGGCCTTTTCTATCACAGAATCACAGAATCACTACGGTTGGAAAAGACCTGTAAGATCATCAAGTCCAACCACCAACCACCACCACCATGCCCACTAAACCATGTCCCACAATGCCACATCCACACATTCCTTGAACACCCCCAGTGATGGTGACTCCACCACCTCCCTGGGCAGCTTATTCCAGTGCTTCCTCACTCTCTCAGGAAAGACATTTTTCCTGATATCCAGCCTGAACCTCCCCTGGCACAACTTGAGGCCATTTCCTCTAGTCCTGTCACTAGTCACTTGGGAGAAGAGACCAACACCCACCTCACCACAACCCCCTTTCAGGTAGTTGTAGAGAGCGATGAGGTCTCCCCTCAGCCTCCTCTTCTCCAGACTGAACAACCCCAGTTCCCTCAGCCGCTCCTCATCAGACTTGTGCTCCAGACCCCTCACCAGCTTCATCGCCCTTCTCTGGACACGCTCCAGCACCTCAAGGTCCTTCTTGTAGTGAGGGGCCCAAAACTGAACACAGTATTCGAGGTGCGGCCTCACCAGCGCCGAGTACAGGGGCACGATCCCCTCCCTGCTCCCGCTGCCCACACTCTTTCTATGCGGAAGAGCGGAGCCGCGCTGGCCCCAGGCCAGCCGGGAGGGCCGTGCTTTTATTCCGGGCAGGTTCCGCACCCAAACTGCGGCCGCTGACGGCCCTCGTGGGCAGCAACTGCTCCCACAGCGCTTCAGGAAAGGACACACCTCAGCTCTGCCCCCCCCCCCCCGCCCCGCCCGCCCTGGGACACGCCCCCATAGCCCCGCCCCTTCCCCGAGCTCTGCCCTCCGTCCCCGCCCCCGCGCCGTTTCCCTTCCCCGTTGGCTCCCCTTCGGCCAGGCCCCGCCCCTTTCAGCCCGGCCCCCCTCCTCCGACCCCGCCCACCGCCCTTATATTCCACCGGGAGGCGGCGGAACCGTTGTCGTGGGGCCGCGGGGCGCGCCGGGCCCCTTGCGGAAGCACCGTTTCCGGTAAGGGCAGGCGTTCCGCCCCCGGAGGGCGGGGATTGGGCCAGGTGGATCACGTGAGAAGCCAACATCCGGGGAAGGGCCCTTGAGACTTCCGGCCGGTACCCCTCCGCCGGGCGCCTCCTGGGAGCGGCGGGGCCCGGGGGTCCTGGGGCGGCTCGGCTCGGCTCGGCCGCTGCCCCCCTCCGCCGCCCGGGGCTCCCCTCCCCGGCTCATCCGGTGCCCTCCCGCCCCACACTCCGCCGGGCCCCCGCGCTGCCCTGGCCCTCCCTTTGTCAAGCACCGAGGGTCTCTCCGCGCCCCCCCACCCCCCGGTCAGCCGCCGAGCCGCCCTCGGGACCCCCTCGGTCAGGCACCGGGCGTCCCGCTGGGAGCGGGGGCCCTGGGAGGGCATCGGCCTTCTCAGGGCGGGGGTTGTGGTATCCCCCCGTTCCCCCCTTCCTTCGCCCCGCATCATCCTTCCACCTCGCCCCCCCGGGATCGGGCAGGCCTTCTCCAGCCTGCCAGGAGACAGCATCACCCCCGGGTTATCCCCCCACCGCCTGCCTCCCGCGGCACCGTCCAGGGCTGCCCGCCGGCTGTAGACGGTCCCCAGGTTCCCCATCCCGTCCCTCTTCGTGTTGCTGAGGTTACCGCTGTTTCCCCAGCAAGTTTTTGTGGCAAAGGCCTTCCCAGGCCCCATCCCTCTGCTAGTGAGCATGGAGTTTGCGGAGCTGATCAAGACCCCTCGAGCGGATAACGTCGTCCTGCACCGTCCTTTCTACCTGGCCGTGGAGGGGACTCTGTGTTTGACTGGCCATCACCTCATTTTTTCTTCACGGCGTCAAGATAATGCTGAGGAGCTGTGGCTGCTGCACTCCAACATTGATTCTATTGAAAAAAGGTATGCCTCCTCATTTCCCTGCCTGCCCATACCTAATTCTTTGTGTCTCGTTATGGGTTGAAAAGTGGTTGTCAAGAGTGGCTCACATCTCAGCTGTCTCAAATCCAGGTCCGGAGAGGAGAAAGGGCAGTTAGTTAGAGCACAGGGCAGAGTATTGGTACGGGCAGGTTGATTCTCATTCTGTTTGGGTATTGATGTTTGACTGTTGCATCTTAAGATTGTGGGTTTTTTTGTCACGTGTATATATAGAGTTGGAATTTTTATGTTTAAAGACCTTTGTCAACAGTACTCTGTGTTAATTGTTCGGTGGATTTCATCAGTAGCTCTTGAAACACTTTATAAAGGATGCGTCAATACCACCATTCAATGGAAATGGAAGCTGAGGCACTGATGAAGTGATTTGCCTTGGGTCACCCAGCAAAACTGATGGCAGAAGTGGACTCTGGACTTTCTCATCCCCAGATCAGTGTCCTACTGAACAGCATACTCCTCCAACTGCTGATGGAAATCAGTAACACTTTAACAGCATACTCCTTGTGGGAACAACGTAGTAAAGCTGAGTTGTAGCTGCAGCACTCCTTTTTATTCCTGTCCATCCCCTTTTGTTGCAGGAACTTCAGAGATTAATCTTGTAACCATCACTTCTGTTTGCTTTACGTGTACTGTTGCCCCATCACACTTCCCTCGTTCAGCAGCAGTCCCATCTCACCTGGTCATTGTATTCTGCTTCCTCATCTTGGCCTTTTTTTCAGTTTGCTCATAATATTTTATTTTTTATTAATTACAAAGTCAACCCCCTATTTTCCTCGCCTTTTAAAGCAACCTGGAAGAATAGATTTCCTTTCTGCCAGCAAGACTGGAAAAATCAAGCAGCAGCAATTAAAAATATCAGGTTGCCTCAGAATCTGAGAATGGGTGAAGTACTGGACGCCTATTAAGTTTGTTCCTGTGTTCCTGATTTCTCTGAGCGTTTCTCAGAAATGCTGCATCTTGGCCTGAGGGTGGAGAGGAACCTAGTGGTGGAAACCTCAGGAAATCTGTTCCCATCTGGTACTGCTCAGTCATCAGGGCGGTTTGGCCTCATCCTCCTTGCCGCTCGTACTAAACCAGCCATAGCTCCGTTCTGAAAATTATTACGGACAAGCTCCTCTTTTTATTTTAAATGAGCTTAGTTGCAGTTACAGTGTAAGTTAATACCAGATAAGCAAGGAGCGTTTTAAGTTATGGCGAGGGAGTAGTGCGTTGCTAGCTCAGTACGTGATTTATAACAGAGTTAGCTACATCTGCAAATACTCGCAGCCCTTATTGCCAGCCCTAGTTTCTAGGAGGTCTCTGGAGTACACCTCTCCCTCCCTGAGAGTAGCTTTGAGTGAGTGTAACTGCAATGAAACTCTGCAATATAAAAGGATAAGAGTATATTCTCAGTGCTGGAGAGAATGGAATAACAGGACTCTTAAACCAATAAAGATTGTAGAAAGGTCCAGTTTGGCACTATTTCAGGTTATCAGTGCACAGCAACTGTGCCACGTTCATAAAAACTCTTCTCCCCTTTCATGACATGAATGTCTTTTGAATAAAAGAGTGTTTTCCCTAGTTATCAGATGGTCATCAAACTGCTTCTTAAATTTTTGTAGCTTTTTAAAGCAACTTAAATATGACCTGTAGGCTTTGAGAAGTGGAACAGTCTCTTATGATCTCCTATGGTCTTTTTGCTAAAAGAAACATGGAAAGGAAACACAGCCCTGGTGATGGGTTGTAGCTGCACCATGTTACTGTGCTGGGGACCTGTGAAATAGCACTGCAACAAGGGCAAGCGCTGGACAGGCTGGCTCTGCTGGAGTTGCAGAACTGTTCTGTTAAAGTGCCTGTAATTCTTCCTTCAGCACTACCCAAATGATAATTGCTTCTGCGTGTTAACCTTTGTCTGCAGAAGATAATGACCAGAAGAATGAACCAGATGGATGAATAACAAACCGAAGAAAGAGATAATGACCTTTCAGCTGTAACAATAATTCTAAAATAAATGGCAGGCACCTTTTGTAGCACAGGTGAAGCAACCCAAAGGTTAGCAACAGGTCTCCTCTTGGAGCGTGTACAGCTCTGCCCTTGTGCGTGCGTGGTCTAACTGAGGGTTAGGCCATGAGGGGCTGAAACTGGGTCCTTCAGGGCTTGCCTGCTTCTTGCATCACCCTTGGCTGCTGCAAGCACTGCTGTGGCATATGAGGAGACTCAGCTGCTTTTCCTTACTTTGCTGCTTTGTGAACTAAAAATTTACGGCATTTCTGTGAATGCCAGTGGCTAGTTAACGTAAAGAAAACATTAAGTTTCTGTTCAGGCATCATCCTTCTTTCAGGTAGGTAAGGAAGACTGGAGAGGGCGTCTGTGTGCTGTGTTTGTTTTGTAATGTAGAGGGTTTTTTCTGAGTTGACTCGTACTGTAACGAGCAGTGATAAGACCTTATAGTTTCTTTGAGGTCTGCAGAGCAAATGTCTCTGTGGGACTGCAGATATCAGAAACCAAACTTCCTTGTTAAAAACAAAGGAGTGTAATGCAACTAGAATGAAATGTTGTTTTAAAAATTAAATTCAACTCAAATGTTTTTAGCAGTCCTCAAAGTTTCAATGCATTACTGTAATGAAAGTCAAACTTGCAGCTGAAGCTTCCAATAGTATCAGAAAACACCTGAGCATACTTTGCTTCATGTTTTAAAGCAAAGCTGGGAGGAAAACCTCTCTTATCTATCTTGTAATAGTTACCCTTCCGCTCACTGCTGTCTCACAAGGATGGAATTTAAAAAAAAAAGCAGAGCAGAACTTGCAAATACCAAATAGGGGTTGGTTTGTTTGTTTATTTTTTGAAAGATGATATTGCAAATTACTGCTAAAGGAGTTTTGTCTTGTAGGCATATGTTGTGGGAAGACCTATAATACCTCATGATACCTTAGAAGGTCCTGTTCTTAAAAGACTCTTTCTTTATGTCTTGCTGTAGGTTTGTGGGCTCACTGGGTACCATCATTATAAAATGCAAAGATCTGCGGATTATCCAGCTGGATATACCTGGAATGGAGGAGTGTTTGAACATCGCTAGCTCTATAGAGGTAAGAATTCGTAATGATAACACCTACATCCTCAGATCCTGATCAGACCCCAACCTTCACAGCTTTTTTCCCTCCGTAATGAAGGTTTTCATTCCGTAATGAAGGTTTTCATTGCTGTTCTGGAAGGCAAATGAGAATTGTGGGATATTTCCTTTCAATTGTTAAAATATTGTTTGTTGCTTGTAGGTGTTTTGCTAAGAAAACAAACAAAACCCCACTTCTTTTCTTGATCAAATATCTTGCAATAGCATTTGGGGAAAATGAAGCTCAGCTTCATTATGCTGGAGCATGACTGGATGGGTTTCACATTTCTCTAACAACATTAAGTGACTTTTTGAGTTTTACACTCTGTTAGTAATCAGGTAAATGCCACGTAGGATGTGTCCTGTTAGTTATACCTGTTCAGCATGTATCTTTCTCATCCTTTGGTGTGGTGTTACATAGCGTAGCCTGTAGAAATGATACTCTGTGTACAAGTCCCCGGCTGCAGTTAGATTGTTTGTTACCATCTGCTTTTGTTTGTGCTACTGTTTTTTTACGCATGTTAAACTACGCTGCAGGTAACTTAGTATTTCAAGCTTAATGGCTGTGTACTTTTGGGTGGCTTAAGTTTGCATCACCAGTATTAGAGGAAAACACTACTTACGATATGTTTTTTGGTTTGAATTAATTAAGTAGCTGTTTATTTCTCTAACCCACACAGGCACTTTCCACTTTGGATTCTGTCACTCTCATGTATCCCTTCTTCTACCGGCCCATGTTTGAAATCATTGAAGATGGCTGGCGCTCTTTTCTGCCTGACCAAGAATTTGAGCTCCTCAGTTCGGTGGTAAGTTGGATCTTGAGGATTTGCGCAGGTGCTCGGATTTACTTGTGCAAGTAGTTTGTGAAGTATTTCACCCAGTAGTGTCTGGAGTGGAAATCCTAGGTGGTAAAAAAAGCTGTTCCGTGCCTGGGTGGAAAGTGAGTGTTGTTCAAATATTCACTCTGTAAACATCAGGCATTTCCATTTGGGTGCTAAATATTCCTATTTAGCAGTTGTGTTTTACCATCTACAAATGGAGTTTTGAGGCCTGTTTAAAAGTTACCTGGGAGGACATGAGGGTAGGAAATATTTTTGTCCTTTGGGATGGCCCTCCTTATTGTAAGAACAAATTTAAAATCGCTAAGGATTTCTTAGCTCTCTAGGAAGACGACAGTAGATAAAAGATGCCCAGTTTGAAACACTTTTCACTCTAGTCCATGCTGGGGAAATATTGGGAGTGTTCAGACAGCAGGAAATTTGCAGTCATTCTTCCAGGTGCTGTGAGCACATGATGATAGTATTTTGTTACTTGTAGGGTAGGAATTGTTCTTCTGGCATTGCCTGTTGTATCTGTTATTCAAACTTTATTTTAGAATGCTGAATTTGATATAGTGGGAACTGGTTCGGTTGCAGGAGCCTACCTGTTTTAATAGGGCCTTGGGTTAGCATCTCTGTGTTCCAGGTCTTTGTTTCACATTAAATACGTGTACTTGCTGCATCATCTTAGGTTTCTGAGACCACATCCATTAGTACAGCATCAAAGAACATTGATTTTTTTTTTTTATCTGCAACCCAGATTGTCTGCAGAATTTATCACTTCCTGCTCATGACTAATAACTGAATAATATGATTAACTTGACCAGATTCGTATGATGAAATCACTAGAAAATTGAAGGAATTCAGGGATCTTTCTGTTTTTTGTCTCATAATTGGAGTACTCTTGCATGTCCCGTCCTCATCTGCTGTCAGAAGACATACAAACTGACCTCTTGTAATAACTAGCCCCACAGTTTTGGTTTTCATTTCAGCTGGGGAAGTCAAACCTGAGACCAGAGCGTTCTCCTGTTTGGAGGCAAAGCAGCAGATGCTTTCCTAGCTCAGCAGAGGAAGCTTGCAGGCATTTTGGTGAGAATCAAAAGACCAGATGCTGAAGTGCTGTCTGGTGAGAAGGGAGGAGTGTGAGAGCAGGATTGAAGGCAGCAGCAGGAAACCCTCAGAGCTCAATGAAAGATTGCGGGAGATGGTTCCGCTTCTGTTCACATTTTTGATTTCTACGTGTAGCTGAAATCCTTTTGGATTTCAGGAATTGAATCACTTCTGATGGTGTATTTACTAGCACGCGGATTGCAGGTGCTAACATGGATCCATTGATATGCTGCGGTTTTTTCTTTCAGAGGTTTAAAAGTGCACTGATAGCTTATTTGTGGATCTCTCTGCTTTCTGAACATACGCTCCTTGGAAGGCTTACATTTAAAAACCTTATTACTTTATAGTGCTACATTTCAAGGGCAATAATTCATTTCTTTAAAATATGCGTGTCTAACAGCTGCTGATTAATTCTTGGCTTTTAACCCAAAACTTCCGATGTAACTCCTCTTTAATGAAATGGTGGCAAAAGCCATGTTCAAATGATTTACGTTTCCTGAACAACAGATAATATATTGTTGACCAAATATTTCTTGTTCTGTAATTAAACTTTCTTATATGACAGGTTAGAACAAGTAAATAGCTGACTTATTTTTTTTCTCCCATAAGTCAAATGAGCGGAATTCAAAAGGTTACCTCCCTCTCTATTAAATCATCCATCTGGATCTGTTATGCCTTACCTTCCCCAATATGGTAACAACTTGTCAAAAACTGCATTTCACCCACACTGCAGCTCTAGTAATGTATTAAGTCCACATTTGTCTGCTACAGCAGAGTTGGTTTAATTCCAAGGCATTCTATAATGGCGAAGTAAAACTATAAAAGTTAAAATTAAAAAAAAAAATCAGGTAATACATTAAAAACTTAGATAATGTATTATGGTATTGTACTGTATAATAACAGTTTATCTGTTTATCTTGGCTTATGTTGTGCCAAATGTGTTTATCTCTCAACACACATACCCCCTGCGTGATTTCACTCCATCGCAATGATCTTACAAAGTATCATCTAGCATTGCCCCTAGAATTTGATAGCAAACACTCTACCCCTGCAGCTCAGCTCCAGGATTAGGGAGGCTGCTCTACTATCACGACATTCTTGTATTTAGTCCATGAACGTGTTAAGGGAAGAACTGTTAAGGCAAATGACTTCATCTGATCCAAAGAAATTGGAGAAATTAAGTTTCAGTGTGCTGTCCTGTGCTGATGGCGTGTGCTACCTGTTTATTTTTTGGAGTAACCTACAGCACAGGTCAGCAGGGCTTTTGTCAAGTGTCTTTCCATGAACTGCTGTTCTGATAAATCCAACATATCAACAGGAGTAGTTCAGCTGAAAATTAAGTCATATGAAGAAATCGGCTCAATATTTCACTAAACGTCACAGCAAAAACTCCACAGTACCTGCAGGCTCCAAATTATTGTCCTGCGAGATGAGACTTTAAAGATACTATAGACAAATATATGAATGGAGTAAAAGATGCACAGGATAGGTAATGTTTGCTCATCCAGCTTTTGGTCATGCGTGTTGTTTTCGCTTGAAGCACTGGGTAGTACCTGATATCTGGATTGGTTATAGATATGTCAGGTGAAACGTGAAAAAATTCATATTCCTCACTGCGCTACTGCATAATCAGTGAGTGGCTGAAGGGAATTAGAGTATATGCCAGAGGTTTCATTTTTTTTGAGGAGTCAGCAAAGAGCTAATAACTTTCTCTTCTGCCAATTCTACAACTGCAGGATACTGTAAACTAATTCTGGAAATTCGGTTTCTTCTTGAAGTTAAGTATAGAGGCCCTGAGAAGTTTGTACACTAACAGCATAATTAATGTGAAGGTATTTCATTGCCACAAAACTTATTTTCTTCATTCTCTCTTTTCTTCCATTTTGTTGCAGGGAAGAGCTCAGGGTTCTGGACAGTTCAGCTGTGCTTTATCTTCTGTACTGGAGCTTCTTAAAAAAAAAAAAGCTGAATGTTCTGCTTTTGGGCTCAGTTTGCAATGGTGTGGATGGCCCGTATTTTGCTCTTATCAGACAAGCATCAATCTTTGCCTGCATCTGTGGTTATGCTTCTTGTCCACGCACAATCTGTTGCTAACAGGGCTTGTTGCCTTCTGCCTGTTTCTTGGGAATGGCTTCTGTCATTGCTGCTTTGCAGGATCCTTCAAGGTCCTTGCTGGTTTCTTGACTTTTAAGGCTTATTAGTAGAGTTTGAATTGTTCCATACTGTTTTGTAGAAAATGACCTCTCCTAGCAATTATAAGTTTTAGGAGGAAGGATAACTATTGTTACTGAAAGGCTAAAACATTTGAAAATCAATATCTCCAAACAAGTACTAGGACAAGAAAAGTAAAAATGTAGGAGTTAATACTGCACTGTGCTTAAGAAAATTCTTCTTTCTTTTTTTTCCTTGGAGTCCTCTCCCCTTTCTGCTCAGCCCCTCATCTTTTGCTGCTTCTAGCCTTAACTGGAATTAACTTCTTCTGATTCCTTAAAGTACAGATCTCTTGCTGGGAGAAGTAAATGTTAACTTTGTACTTTCTCTGAGTTTTACGCAGCATACTTACCTGGTGATGTCTGAAGATGAGGTCCACCTCTTCTCTTTCACTGCAGTCCTTACTGCTTCTTGTATCTGCATCAGCTGCTGCACGTAGTTGAATTGCTGTTACCTCACTCTTCCAGTTAGTAATGGCAGTTTTTTCTTCCAAATTGCAGATATACCCCAAGCAAAAGCTAAGAAGAGGCTTGCACTGTTGGGTTTTTGCTATAATCTGATTCATGTTGGAGTATATTTTAGCAGTCTGAAGTTGGCATTGCAGAGGTTAACTGGATCTCTGCAGAAGTAGCTACGCTGCAGAAGACAAATGGTGTTAATTGCTGCCGCGCTCCTCCTCCTTCCCGTGTAACAGTAAATTATAACTGGATGACATAACAGTATCATCTGTCTTGTGTTATAAATGGTGAGGAGAGGAGGTTATGGGCAGAGTTAAATTACAAAAGTGGGAGATAAATCAGGTCGATACTCTTCTATTCCTTTTCATACTGGTGATATCAGTGACAGCCAGTCTCTCAAAAAAGCATACCACAGAATTCTGATTTCGCCTTTTCTACATCCTATGTGGCAGTAAGGTTTTTATCCGTTCTGTTCTATATCCATGCATATTTTCTCATTGTAAAGAAATGGCACACCATCATATGAAATCTGCTGTAATTTAACATAGACACCCAAAAAAACTATAAAAAATATCATTGTTGGTGCATTAAAAGCACGAGCTGTGACCAGCCAGCCTCCCTTATGTGATCCAGACCTTCTTTCATCTCTGCCTATGACGTGATTGCCGCAGGCAATTAAACTTTGCATCTGGGAGAACCTCTGCTTTTTATAAAAACGTAGATGTTCCGAGAAGCTGTTTTGAGGCTAATGAATAATGAAAGAAGCTACAACAGGGCTGGTGCGAGACTGTCCGGATAGGCTGCTGAACACAGGTAGTAATTGCTCTTCTTGACGATGGTGATACACACAGCGTGTACCTTTCCCAGCATCTTTTTCTTAGGCTGCTGCCAAAAGGGACAATTTTGCTGTCTCCTACGGCACACATCCTGTGCCTTGGATCTACTGATGATGTGTTGTGAATCAGTTGAGCTTGTTTGTCTGAGGGAAAGACTTCACTGCCAGAAAACCTTTCTAAATCTATCCTAGTTTTCAATTGGATCTGTGAGCCATTTATATAACCAGGTACCAGTCAGGAGGTGTAAGGCAAGAGGTAATAAGACTCTGGAAGAAAGGAAAGAGAGACCTACGTCTGATCAGAGCTGTGTAATTAATGCATGCTAAATCAACCTTCCTAAATTGACGTGGGTTTTTTGTGTATTCTATTACTGCATAATTTAACTGTCATGCTCTTCTCTTACTTCCTATGATACCTGCTTTATCCCCCTACCTTTTTGTCTAGCTGAAGCTTTCTTTGAGCACAAATGAGCAGAGTGTTTTGTGGCATCTGTATGAGGTCTCTGCCTGCTGCAGTGGCATGCGAATGCTTCCCAGTCTGTACCAAAATCACCTCAGCTGAGGAGTTACTCAAGGTCTTGTTTGCTTTCTCACACCTGTATCATGTCAGTGCATGGGAACTAAAAAAAAAGATATCTTGATAGCAGCTGCCTGTTCCTCTTCAAAAGGTTTTTATGTTACATTTTAGTTTCTTTGTGGCTGGAGCTTTTACAGGCAAATTTGACTGCTATTCTGCTGCTACTTTTAAGAATTTAATGCTGCTGTTAAAATCAAAACATGTTGTAGAGGCTTCTAGGTAATTTTCCCCACCAAGGTTTCTGCCAGCAGGTTTTGAAGACCATAAGGAATACAGGATAAGGATGCAATGGGTGAGGATGCAGTGCAGCCAAGCCACTGTCCTTTTGAGGACCATGAGTTCAGTTCCCTGCCAAATTTTAGGCGAGGTTCTGCTGTGTGCTATGTGCCCCTGGGGAAAATATATGCCTCATGGCCACTTGATGTACCCGGATGGTGTCCTTAATGCAGCAGGCAGTGGTGTGGTACCAGCCCAGGAGCAGCAAGCCCCGCATGAAGGCTGGGCTTATCCGAGGCTGCAGTTAGGGCGGTGTCAGCTCTTCCAGCCTGGATTTCAGTAAGTGAGGACTCCTCGTCAGTGAAGCCACTCGTTGACCTTTGGTTTTGCCTGAGATGGAGTCAAGTCCTGTGTCTGACTGTGTATCAAGTAGCCTGCATTCTCATGCCAAGTGCCTGCGAGGGTGCAGGGTGCCAATATTTAGCACTTCTTTCACAAGTGTTTGGCTCTTGGAAGCTGAAAAATTATGTAACGGGAGCTCACGATGAGACCTTTGCGCTTAGATGCTCTACTGGTTCCAGGATGTGCTTTTGGAGGAAGAGCTGTAGTGCTTTACATAAAGCAGAGCCCATAGAAAAGAACCAAGCTGGAAATGTTAAATTGCAATTTTAACCTCAAAGCAGCGTCATTGTCTGGAGTTGGTGGACATTCTTGCCTTTCTTGTTCCCCTTTGTCTTGTGGACGGTGTTACTAACTCTGCTCTCAGCACAGACAGAAGTTTGAGTCTGTGTTACCTGCATCTAAATCAACCTTTTTTCCTCTAAATTTGCTGATGTAGGAATACATTTCTGTTCTGGGGTCTCCCCGAGAGAGACATACCATGCTCTTACTTCCTATGAGATTGAAGGTATCTGCAGATGCAGTAAGTTTATGTTGTAGTGCGTACTGCAGACAGCATGTCTGCTGTGTCTGTGAAATAATTAGAAGCCACAGTCACCCATTTCTGACCACATGGGCTTATTTTGTGCTGTTTGTTGATGATGTGGATTAACCAGTTGGGGAACTGTTGTTCAACAAGTCCTGCACCTCAAGAACCAGAGTCACCTGATAATTTCTTCCGTTGCTTATAAGCTTTATCTGCGTGCTGGGTAATGAGCTTCTGGGAGCTGCTGCAACAAAATGTTATGATTGCAGGCAGCACCAAGAGGTGCGGGGAAAAAAAAATAATCAATCAACAGACCTGTAAATGGATACTAAAAGGACTAGGCAGGGATATACCTTCTAAAATCTGTAATAAACCATCTGAGAGTTAGGGGATGAGGTGTGCATGTGCACTGCAGAGAGTGGTCAGGCTTGTTTGTTCTTGAATAGCATCTCTTTTGCCACATTTTTGTTGGAGATGAGATACGGTGCTGGATTTGACCTGACCGATGAGCGTAGTTATGCTATTACAGGGGGTCCAGATTACTGCATGAACAAAAGTGATTATGCCAATAGCAACAACTGAGCTTTGATCTGTGGTGCAAATGGAAGAGATCACCAATATTACTCTGTGCGTGCTTTGTCCTGAATATGGAAGTCCCTCTTCCCTAGTATGTTACGCTGTAATGGTAGTAATCTGTTTTCTGAGCCAAAGCCTGTATGTTCTGATCTTTTTCAGACAGATGAATGGCGCCTGAGCTGCATCAATAAGGAATTCTCTGTTTGTCCCTCCTACCCTCCGGTTGTCATTGTCCCCAAATCCATTGATGATGAAGCGCTTCGGAAAGTTGCCATGTTTCGTCATGGCAGTCGCTTCCCAGTCCTCAGCTATTATCATAAGAAGAATGGGATGGTAAGCTGCATTTGAGTAATGGTCCTACTTGAAGGAAGTGTGTGAATCTGTTCATTTAATGGAAAAAACAACTTGTGCTTTAGTCTTAAAGTTCATGAGACTTTTGCTCCTTTTGTTTTTCAACTTATTAAGTGTATGCAGTGAAACTGGTTCTGGCTGATGGAATGAGTAATCTCAGTCCTAGAAATAGCTATTAATCTGCTTGTTTGGGAACGTATGTGGCATGAGCTTGCTCACAGCAGTAAGAGCAAGATGAGACTTGTAGAGCCACCGCTGGCACCCTTACTTGCTTTGTCTGCCAAGAGGCTTCATGCTGAAAGGATGGCAGAAACCACATTGTCCTGTCTCTGGGTGGTGGGCTGTCTCCTTCCTAATAGTCATGATGACAGCAAGTGTGCCCAGAGCCAGCACCACTTCTGCTGTGTAACTGTCGAACGAGCGATCAGAACAATCTGTTCTCCGAGCCTGTCAGTATAACATGTTTCAGGAGTAGCAAATTCTTGCTGTTGTGCAGACTTTACCACCTCTCAACAAGCCAAAATCTAATTGAGTGACTGATATGCTATAATTAAGAAATGCACTTACGAAATTGTTGAGTAATTCTTTGTATCTCTTGCTGATGTAACCAGTTCTGAGGATGTTGGGATGTCCAACCTGCAACTTGTAAACTTGATCCAGGCTTCTGAGTCAAATGCTCTAATGTGTTCTCACCTCCTGTTGCCAAGATTTGTAAATCCTGAATTAGAGGACGTATAGTCTGACTTAGTACCTTTAGGGTTTTTTTGCTTTGCTTTAAATCAGCCAGCCACCAACTTTGTAACAGTCGTGCTTTCTGCTTTTTCTCAGCTTGACTGAAAACCCTTGAAGGAAGATTTGTTCAATTATCTCTCCGAATTGTGCGTGTTTCAAGTGTGAGGAATATAATAGCATTTGGCTAGGAGTGCTTGAACTTGTGACAGTAATGCTGTCTGTCACATTGCTCTCCTGGCTCTGAGGTCTCAAGTGTCGTTGGCTTGTTGTCTGGCTGCCCTCACATTTTGGTTATCATTTGATGTGCTGGGATGCTTTCTGAATTGAAAAGCATTTACTAAAGAGAAAGCTAATAAATCTGTGGACCTAGGGTTTATTAGTCTAGCCACTGGGTAAAACTGTACCTAATAGGTGTCTTTAACACATGAATGACTTGAGTGTTTTAAAAACGGAGTTGGAAAGAGCTTAAAGATGACAATCCTGAAAATACTGGTTTATAAAGAAGCCATCAGCAGGAAGCCAGTTCAATGGCTTGCAAAGATGGTACTGCAGGAATAATTAAAGGGATAAAGCCTCTAAGAAGACGTCTGTAATTTAGAAAATGGCCTGCCAAATGATTGCTCAATTCAAGGATTTCTAGTTTGTTTTTTAAATAAATTCAGTCCCTGCAAGGGATTGCATTTAAAAAAACTGTGAAGGGCGCGGGGTGAGGGAGAACAGCAGCTGTGGGAAGAACTAGAGACATTTCTGTGCATCAGGCTATGCAGATGAGGATGTTTGTCTGTCTCTGAGCAGATGTGGTGGATCAAACTTGAAGCAGATGGAAGTAGGAGGTGCGGTGGGGTGAGAGCTGCATTTGCTGGTGCAACTCCACAGAGAAGAGCTGGAGATCCAGGAGGGCCCCACTTGAATTTTACCCCTGAGCTGATAGAGGAAGCTTTTTAAGATGCAATTATCTTACTCCTGTAAGCATTTTTACAATGACCTGAGGTTTTTATGGAAAATAAAGAGTATCCTGTGCGAATTTCAGCAGCACACTTCTCTAGAGAGCCGTTCTCAATGCCTGGTGTTGAGACCCAGTGACCTCATGCATCAGTTTGCAGTCTGTATTTACAGACCCCTAAGAAATCCTCTAGTGGAGGTTGTCCTTTGCATGGTGAGTTTAAACTTCCAATTTTTGTCTTGGAGCTCAAGTGATCGGTGGCTTTCAATCTTAAGTTTCTCCATTTCCAGTGCCTAATTCATTTTTATTTTTCCCCGCAGGTCATGATGCGAAGTAGCCAGCCTCTTACAGGTACGAATGGGAGACGGTGTAAAGAAGATGAGAAGCTTATTAACGCCACGCTACGGCCTGGCAAGCGTGGCTACATCATTGATACGAGGTCCTTGAACATTGCCCAGCAGGCCAGGGCCAAAGGAGGGGGCTTTGAACAAGAAGCGCACTATCCCCAATGGAGAAGGATTCATAAATGTATTGAGAGGTGGGTGAAATCACGTGGTCCTTCCTCTGTGCTCGGCTTTGTAGGGTTGTACTGGCAGAGCCACGCTAGCTCCATAAAGGAATTTGCTTCTGTAAGAAATGGCTGTGTCTCCTGCTTCCTGTCAACAGGGTCACGCTCCTTTTTAGCAAAATGAGGTTATGTGGATGGCAAAGTTATTTGGCTTTGGAAAGCTGTGTTTGGTTCCTTGTTCTGAACAACCTGCTGCAGGTTTCAGACATCAGGCAATCTCCCTGTGCCATCTCTTTCTCTGACCATCTATAGCTGCACTCCAGCCTTCCTGCATTCCTCTTTATAGTAGTGCACAGGAGTGAGCAAGTCCCTTGCCAAAAAATCTCTGCAGGTGAGGATTTGTTCTGTGGCAGTCACATTCCTCTTACCTGGTACTTTGGACATCTAATATTGTTTGGTCATTTGGAGACAAGTTACTAAGTTAGATTTTTTTGGTCCAATATTGCCTCTTAAGCCTTAGTTTTGTGGAACCCTTCTACATGGGCATGCAGCAATGTTACTGTTGGAAAGCAGTTGCTCCCCTCATCACTGTACAGGCCAGCTCTTGAGCTCATGTCAGGAATTTCTTGTCCGCTGCTTTGAACTATTTGGTTTTGCTTGTAAAAATTTTGTGGACTTAAATACGATGTTGATTATTTTGCAGGTGTATGAATGAATAAACCACAACACATAAAGACTAAATATCTCATGCTATTATTATTTGGCTTTGTCTGCTTTTCTGAGATCTAGTCTGCTAGCTGCATCCTCTATTAGACCTGAGCGTACGCTGGAATCGGTGTTAAGTGGTGTTTGATCCATCAGTAGTTTAGTGCCCCTGGAAGGCATAGTGTGAAACAAGACCAGAGAAGTATCTGATTATACCAGCTGCATGCTGAATACCAGCTTTGCAGGACTTGAGGACATACTGCAACAACTGCAGAAGCGATACAAAGTGTGTTCCCTTCCCCCCCACTTTTTCTTACGTTCTTAAGAAATTAGCCAAACTAATCTTAGTGTGGCTCTACACCAAGAAGTTGAGTCTAATTTAAAATATTCTGTTACAGTGGGCTTGTGTCCTTGTGGTGGATGGCTTTCAGGTTACTGTTATAGCTCTACAGGTTAAAACTCCCCCAAAACTTCTGGTGTGGTACAGAGAACAAAGGTGCAGCACTTGGAGCTTGGCTGACACTTGCTAATGTCCATGCCAGGTTGCAGCCACACTTGTACTCTGTAATGGGAGTGAGACTACTGAAACATGTTTTACATGGAAAATGTAAGATACAGCTGAACACACACAGAGTTCAGGTAGGATAAGGAAAAGGCCGTACTGTTGTAATGCCTTACAAAGCAATTTGTTTTGAAAGGGGAGAGACTACTTAAGTCCAAAGAGTGGTATCCTACCGGCAATTAGCAATGCCTCGGGATTCCCAGTGAAAACAGGTCTCCTCATTCAGCAAAAATGACTTCGATAGGGTCACGCTTTTTGAAGTAACTGCATATAAATCATAGTGCTTTATTTTGAGATCAGTATATTTCTGTAAGCATCTTGTCCTGGTTGTTATGTTACTGCTTATGTTTTCAATAATGTTTTGCTTTTCCCAAAGGTTTAATATTCTGCAGGAAAGCCTCATCAAACTTGTGGAAGCTTGTAATGACCAGTCACACAATATGGACCGCTGGCTCAGTAAACTGGAAGCTTCCAACTGGCTGACACACATCAAGGAGATACTAACTGCAGCTTGTCTAGCTGCTCAGTGTATTGATAGGTAAATCTTTTTCTGAAAGCCTTGAGTTTCTTATTTACTGGCTACAGATTGCTTGTTAAATACCTCTATTTCTACTTTAAGTATTAGCAACTGGCCACTGTGAACTGACTTGCTTGTACCCATGCAAGATACTGTTTCATCATGGTTAAGGAATGTTTCTCCAGTAAATCATGCTTGCATTTTTAGAAGTACAAGCCTGAGGGAGGAAATCTTGACTAAGAATAGGTATTAGATCATCTAGTTTAAGTTATATTCCTATGCTCCATGCAACTAATCTAAACCTTCACTAAAGCTAACTAAACTAGGTTAGAATGTGCCCATCTGAAATGTTGTTTAGTAGCCTAGTAAAGTGAGAACACAGTCTTTAAAAAAAAAAAATATATTTTTTTTTACCTGAAAGTTTCCAATACCCCACCTCACTTCTAGAAATTAAAAGAACAACATTTCCTTGTTCTTCCCAGGAATTGGTCCAGTGCTTTTTGCTCTTGAAATTTTTATCTCCATAGTCCTATCTATGCAATCCTGTTCATCCCTTATAAGTGCTTGTCACCTCTTTTAACCTGACATTTCTTTAATAAATACTGCTGACTTGGCTAACTTGTCCTCAAAATGTCTTTAGACCTCAGGCTGGAGAGCAAAAGCTAGCTGTCAGGTGCCAGGGTTTGTAAGACCTAATGCAGGGGTCTAAATGTGATTTCTTTGTGGCTCTGAGAGGGGAAAGCCATTCTCAAAACTCAGGGAAAACTTAACTTTTCATACCAGCTTGGGAACGTGTTATACAGATACAGAAGTAGGCTGAAATGCAGTCTCATTGGTAAAACAGCATTACTGCATTAAAATACGAGCTGCTGTGCTTTTTAAAGGCACCGTCGGTGCCTGTTTAGTTAGTGACTGTGCCAGAAAAGGATTGCTCTTGATCAATAGTTTTATCTGTAATTCTTTCCCGTATGTGTATAATGAGAAAGATCGATGACGAAACTCTTCTGGCTTGTTGGGACAGTGGACAATTTCATCATTTTTAACCTCAGCTTTGCTTTTTCTGTTTACCTGGAGCTACGGCAGGCCAGCTCAGCATCAGTGGCCAGCCTGCCTCATTCAGAGCCTGGAGATCATAGCTGAGCTGACATGGATGGCTCAGTTATATTGGCTGCGGGGAGGGAATGGCTGGGACAGATCTTGTAGCATCTTAAAGGTCTGTGGCCTGGAAAGTGAAAGGGGAAAATAGCGTTATCCTGGTGTGCCCCACTTTTGAGGAGCGCATAGGCTTGCAGTTAGCGTTTGTAATGGTGCTTGGCTGTTAAGCAGCCTCTTTACCTGCTGCTGCCTGGGGGAGGAGGAGTGAAAGTATCTGAAGATTATCTATATTGTAGAGGCACTGGGTTTGTTTAGACACGGGACTATAGACAAAGATGTTGCAATGTTCAAGGTATAGACTTTTATACTTTCCACTTCAAAAAGCAAGTAATGTGCGCAAGGTTACTTGCTTGGTAGATTGATCTTTCTTACCCATGCTTTGCTGCTTAGGTTGGGTCTCAGCACAGAAAGAAATACAACCTGCAGTTAATTTCATTTCTGGGTGTAAGGGTGGTGGCAGAAGTGAAACATTGGGTCAAGGTTTGGGAAGAGTAAGGGGAATAAATGCCACTTAATACCATGGAGTCCTTCCCTCAAGAGCACGTGGATGAGATTCCAATCTTGTATCCAAACACAGCCTAGGATGGAGGAAGAGGGGAGGGAATCCGCTGTCCTGGACAGTCCCCACTGGAGTGTGGGGAGTGACAGCACATGGGCCCCTAGCAATGTGCAAAACCTTCTTGCCCCAGACTCCCAAGTTCCCTCAGCTCCTCACATTGTTCTGCTGATTCACTTGTGCTGGCTGGTGAGTGAGAAGCCTTTGTGCTTGGCTGTTTGACAAGCTTCCTTGCTCAGCACACTAACTCTTCTGCCTTTATGGAGGCCAGGCTCTGTTGTTTCTTTCTTTCTCCTGAATTGGCTTATTGGCTCACTTTTCTCATGGTAAATCCCAATTGAGACCCAAATACAATTAAGCCCAGGTTTAAGCAACAATCTCATAGTATTGTTTTGCAGAGCATCTGGGGGGATGATATCTTCATTGCGGTGCTTATGGGAAGATTTCAGAGTACTTAGCAAAATAATAAATGACACAGGCAAATTTTGAGATGCATTTCCATGGTATAACTCAAAGGGACACCAATTCAAAATAGTGAGAACCGTAAAAGAGATTTCGCTGCACGTCTTTGGTCCACATGGCAAAGGCTCTGGATTTCCAGAATACTTAGCAAGAAACTAAGCTTTAAGTGATGCAGAGCTCTAGTTAGTGTTTGTGAGGATCCAGGTGGAGAAGGTGGTATGCTTCCATGAGGGGTGGGGAGTAAACTTATGGGAGGGAAGAAGGGGTAAAGAGCCAGCAAAACCTCAGCGTTGTCAGGGAAGCAAGACTAGCGTCCATGGAATGCATTGGCATCCATTGGGATGCATACAACCTTGGAATGTGTTCTGCTCGTTCACACTCTTACTCCTCTCTACCCTTTTCTTTCACAGGGAAGGTGCATCAGTGTTAGTCCATGGGACTGAAGGAACTGATTCAACACTCCAGGTAACTTCTCTGGCACAGATTATCTTGGATCCAAGGTGCAGGACCATACGTGGCTTTGAATCTCTTGTTGCGAGGGAGTGGCTGCAGGTAAGAAATGCCTATCGACAAAACGGCAATCTATTCCAGTGACAGTTGTATTGAGAAATAGCCTGAGAGGCAGCAAACAGGTTGGGCCTTGTTGCAGCCCTGCTTAGTGTGAATGGCTTTTGTCCTAAGAGCAACATCATTAACTGAGTCATTTGTACCTCTGGCGCTCCATGGGGCCTCTGCCTCTCATGATTGTTTTTTGGTTTTGGGGAACTGCCTGTTTTGTGTGCTCAGGGTGAACATCATTTTAGAGAACACTGTTCAGACTAAAAGACAAAATCTTAGTTCCAGTCTTTGTACTCTTGTAGCTAATATCCTCAGCCTGGTCCTTCGGTGCGCCTACACCAGTTTGTTCTTGGTAAAAATCCCTGATCAAATACAGGGCTCTTTACATTGCCTGAAAAAGGCAGCAAAGTTGGTCATGGCTACTAGCAATTTGTTACTAGATGCTTGACAAAATTACGGTTGTAGAAGAGAGTAGTAATAGCACAGCTGCATGGACAGAACTAGCTCTGAAGTATTTTTGCTACATGTACTCACATCCTGTTACTTTGTGTGTGATGCTGTCTCTGATTCTTATGTATAGGCTGGTCACCCTTTTCAGCAGCGCTGTGCCCAATCAGCCTATTCAAATAGCAAGCAGAAATGGGAGGCCCCAGTGTTTCTCCTCTTTTTGGACTGTGTGTGGCAAATCCTTCGTCAGTTCCCTTGCTCTTTTGAATTCAACGAACAGTTCCTCATTATGCTCTTTGAACATGCTTATGCTTCACAGTTTGGGACTTTCCTGGGAAACAACGAAAATGAAAGGTTGGTGAGGATGCTTGCTTTGAACCCTTTAAATATCGGGCTGTATCTGACCAAAAAAAGTCTCTTCGTTTGAAAAAGGGTGAGGGTGCTTGTGTGGTCTCCCCTAGCACAGGTGAGCTGCTCTTGTTGCAGTTATGTAGTCTGCTGCAATGTTAGGGAGCTTGTTCCTCTTACAAGTGGGACATTGACTAAAGCGATTTGCAGCTTGTTCAGGAAGTTGAATTAGTCTTCTCCAAGTCCAAGCTAATACCTTAGACTGTCTTCTCTGTTTCCCTGTGTGGCCTTGAAAAATCTCCACCCATCACCAGTTGATATAGTCTCTTACTCAAAATTCTTTCCATAAAAGAACAAACAGAACAAACAGGCCTGGAGGAGAAGGTCAAAGCAGTCAGAGGCCAAAGCTGCCAGGGAGGAACATGGCTCTAGCCTGGTCGTCCTGACGCCCCCAGGAAAGGAAGGCTTTGGTTTTTGCATCATCCCCTAACTGCTGGAATTGGAAAACAGGGAAGAGGTTCTTTCAGAAGGATCTGCCTCACAGTTACACCTTGGCAAAAGTTTAGCTTGTTTGGTTACGACAGTCATGATCAGTTTGAGGTCTTTTGGGCCATGCAGCAGTACAACTTCAACAGAAGGACCAAAAATCCCTCCAGCCGTAACCTGTGACTTGGAGAAATGTGAATCGGCAATCTGCACTGGCTGAGGTTTTGAGCAAATGCTATGAGCTCTTGGATGCTCGTGCAACTTTGAAAGGAAGCAGCCAGGACTGCATTCTGCTGGAGTCTGCCTTGTCAGGTAATGATAGGCTTGTGCTGAGCTTGCTTACAAGCTTGTGGTGTTTAAGGTACTTCAGCAGACCAGCACCTAGCTTCTGAATTCTAGCCTGGGTTAGATGCTGTGCTGTACCGGTGGGGCAGCTCTAGGCATGCCCTGAGTAGGGCTGCTGGGAGTAGTGAACAGGGTGGAGCCCTGGAGGACTAGAGCCTCCCATGGCAGATGGCAGCTGCCAGAGAGGTTTGGATTCCTGTTTTGAACTTGGCAGTTCTGTTCTCAGGGCTCCTGACTCCAGTAAGACCATGTCTGATGGCCTCCTGCTTAACTGAAGGCCACTGAATGAGTAGAAGGGAAAAATAGAACTGATGTTACAGATAAGGAAGGCAATTTAAAGCTTCCTATAAACCTCTCTGCCCTTAAACTAATCTTTGCTTAGAAGAGACTCTTCTGTCTTCTGCAGGGCTGGTAAACTGGTCGTCTGCAAAACCAAGTTAGACTTGAAACCAATAGGATGAAATTTGAAAGAGTATTGAATGCTACATGTGATAACCTGCCTGTCGCATCTGAACATGTCAGCCTGTGAGCACAGAAAATGTTTGAAGTCTGATGTCAAGCTTGTGCTGTCTGAAGCACTCACAGGGATGGTGAATCTCCTGCCTGGGTGGCGGTTCAATTTGCTGGTGCAAACAGAATGAGGTTTGCCAGAATCTAAGGAATAGAAACCCCTGTGTAACTCCTGGGGGTGGGTTTGACCTGGGAAAAGCACTGCTTTCTCTCTGTGCTCTGATGCTTCCTACCACCAGAGGGACCTAATCAGACGTGCCCATTGCACAAGCCCAGCAACAACACTACTTTAATGTACTCTGACAATTGTGCTACGATCCTTCCTTGATGCAGACCTACCACACCTCCCAGCTCTATCTTAACAAAGGAGATCAATCCCTTTCAAAACCTGGCAGTCGAACCATTTTGGGGAGGTGACTGATTCTTCAGTATTCGCACCTCAAATCCTGTGTTCAGTTTTGGGCCCCTCACTCCAAGAAGGACGTTGAGGTGCTGGAGCGTGTCCAGAGAAGGGCGACGGAGCTGGTGAGGGGTCTGGAGCACAGGTCTGATGAGGAGCGGCTGAGGGAACTGGGGTTGTTCAGTCTGGAGAAGAGGAGGCTGAGGGGAGACCTCATCGCTCTCTACAACTACCTGAAGGGGGGTTGTGGTGAGGTGGGTGTTGGTCTCTTCTCCCAAGTGACGAGTGACAGGACAAGAGGAAATGGCCTCAGGTTGTGCCAGGGGAGGTTCAGACTGGATGTTAGGAAAAATTTCTTTACTAAGAGAGTGAGGAAGCATTGGAATAAGCTGCCCAGGGAGGTGGTGGAGTCACCATCCCTGGAGGTGTTCAAGGAATGTGTGGATGAGGCATTGTGGGACATGGTTTAATGGGCATGGAAGTGTTAGTTGATGTTTGGACTTGATGATCTTACAGGTCTTTTCCAACCTTAATGATTCTGTGATTCATCTGGACAGAAGGCAGCTAGCTTCCACCCAGCTTATAAATGTTAATGCCCCATCTTTTCTTCAAAACTAATTGTAATCGGCCAGGTTGAGCAAGTTGAGGTTGAGTAAATTGCTTTAGGTTTACACCCTCTCTCATGTTGGTGAGAGGTATTAAAGAGATTAGCCTGAATTGTCTGGGCTAGTAGCACATGGGAAAGCTTGTGGCATTCTAGTCTGCAGGGTTCTGACAAAACAAAATGAATCTTTACAATATAAAAGTGAAAGCTAACTTGTTCCTCTGGGTTTGTTAGGTCTAAACTGAAGCTGCCGCAAAAGACTATGTCCCTGTGGTCCTGGGTGAACAGGTCTGAAGAGCTGAGCAAATTCCAGAATCCTCTTTTTGAGGCCAACAGCCTTGTCATCTGGCCCTCCGTTGCCCCACAGAGCCTGCAGCTCTGGGAAGGTAAGCCAGGCTTGCTTTTTCTGTTACAGGCAATACATATTTTGTGGCTACTTGTAAAGCTTAAGTGTTCGTTGCTATTGTCTCTGCTCCGTCCTTAGTCTGTCTCAGCTGATGGTAATCTCACTCCCTTTGAAATCTGTTCCAAAATATTTTTGGCATGTGCCATCCCCAGAGGCATAGTGCTTTCTCCTTCTAAGGTTTGGTGACATGCTATTCTTTGCCCGGGAGCCTTCCTAGTACCATTTAACTTCTTAGCACAGTATTTCTGCAGTGATACAGCCTAATCTATACATGTTCTGCAGGCCTCAGGCTTTTGTTCTGTGTCAACCTAGTCTTCCCGTTCTCCATTACTGACCATGCTGGCCAGGATAATCTGTGTACAGCAGGTTGCCTGCTGTGGAAACTTTCTCCATCCCATATACGCAGAAGAGTTAATTACAGTTATGCAAGCAGGCTGTCATGGCAGGGTGGAGACTGAATATGGATTGGTCTGATCAGTATATGAGAAACAAGGAATGAAAACCCTTCATTTTTTCTGTATTAACCTTGTTTAATTAGAACAGTGAACTTGGAGAGGAGGGTCAGTATTTCTAAATGCTATTTAGAGGGGAGGTAAGGGAAAAAAATGCGTAAACTGTATGCGTATTACTTGAGAGCTGATGGAATATGAATAACGTTTCCTCCTTGACAGAAACCCTTCTGACTTGTGCTGTCTCTGGGCTTTCAGGTGTCTTTCTTCGGTGGAACAGGCCTTCCAAGTTCCTAGACGAAGCCCATGAAGAAATGATCAACATTATAAAATACAACAAGGAACTTCAGGCAAAGGTTAATGCATTGAGGAGGCAGCTAGCAGAGATGGAAACAGATGATAGGATGCAGGAGAACCTGTGAGCTGGCAGGGCTTTGCCTCAGGTCTTTCCTTTCCAGTCCCCTTTACGTGAAAGACTAAACATGGAAAGCGCATATATTGCAGAGCCCTCTGGGCACAGTCGATCCTCAGTCCTCCCACTGCTGAAACCTTCACTTCACACTATGTACCTCCCTGCTTTTTGGGGGGAATTTTTGTTTTGTTTACAGAAGACATACACAACTGGGCATAGTGTCCTCTCTTGGCAGCTTTTCTGTCTCAAAATCATGTATAGTGTCAGCAGAAGCTGGAACCCTTACCTCCACCCAACTGTATGGACGACCAGGATGGGCCAAGAGACAGGATGTTTCAAATTATTTTGGACTTTCTCTGATTTTGTTGAACTCTAAACATTTGGCAGGATTAAAATACGAAGTTATGTATAGATAGGAAAAGGCATCTTGTCTGAAAGCACCTTTCTCTCCAAGAGTGAGTCAGGCAGCGTTGTTCTTTAGTTTCCTAGAAAAACTAGAAAATGGTATATCTAACTACAAGTTCTACCAGTCTATATGATACTCTCATAGCCTTCACATCTAACACTTGTTTTTTTGTTAAGCGTGGGCTTGGGAGCAGTAAGTCGAATACCAAACCAGAGCAAGAAATTTCAGTGCAATACAGAACTGAAGTAGAGATTCTGCTGCTAATGTTTAAGCCATGACCTTCAGATGGAATTGTCCCTCATGAACAAGTATCTCATAAGGAATAACGAACTTTTTTATTCTACCTGGAAAACAAAAATGTTAAGTAGTTGGCGGAGGTGTTCATTTGCAAAACAGTGGCTCAGAGCTGTCCTTTTAACTAGAGCCAAGTTGCCCTCTTGAAACTTCGAACTGCGCTGACTGGTTTTGTACACCTGAACAGCTTCACAGCATTGCTAGGGTGCAAGAGCAGCACTTAATCTACAGCTCAGCAAAACACTTGCTCCACCTGGTGTGCTTTTTCCTCTTGTGCTCTTACAATACATTTTGTGAAACATCAAAAGCAGAAGTTGGGAGTTAAGGTGATCTAACTTATCAGGTAGCTGCTGCAGATTAAGAAGCCGTCACACTACAAAAATGCTAATAGTTTAGATCATTTGTAGCTGCTAAAACTGCTTACAGACTTTAGGGATAAGCTTTTTTCCAAGTAACTTTGTATTTTGTAGCTGATCTTTGTGTTTCTGTGGCTGCAATCTGCTCTTTTTATAAAATCAGTTTTTGCTAGAGATTTTGTCTCCTTTAAAAAGACCAGTAAGAGTGGGTCTGAAATACTAACTCACCTAGACACTTGTTCAGCTTGATTCCACTCATAGCTGTACATGACTGAGAAGACTTGAATTAACAACAGTGCATGTGGCTGGGATTATCTTAAAAGGCGCTTGCTGTTAGCCTATTTCTGCTAAAATGAATGGAGCTGCGTTAGGTCAGCGTTGATCTCTTTAGAAACTGTTGAGCTTCTGTGACAATTTATGCTGTTTCAGAATGAAGCTGCCTTTTATTTAAAAGCCACTTCACATAAAGATATATGTGAAAATGGAGGAACTTTAGTTGTAGAAGTACCTAGAGAGTAATCTGCAAGAATCATGTAACCACTAAATATATTCTAAAAAAAAAAGTTCTGCGACCAAGGAAACCATGTAGAATTATGTAATAGTGATTAAGTGCTACCTTAATGCCTTCTGCTTCAGTCCTTATTTCCTTAATTATTTTCTTCTTGACTAACCTAAACTTTAGTCCTAAAGTCATCTGGCTTAAAAAATAAAAAGATCCCTTTTAATCCGTTATTCACTTAAGGCAGAAGAATTATTCCCCCTACTTGTAATACCAATTTCTTTTTAGGTTTGGAGGGTGACAGTCTCGTTCACTAAATGAAGTCTGACATAGGGAATGCTTCTCAGAGTGGCTGGTGGCCTGTACTGTGTAATAGGGGAGGCACAAGTTGGCCATGCCTTCCTCCTGCCTCCAAACGCTGGCTTCTGGAGCTACCTTCTGGGTATATTGCAAATGTAAGCCCTTAAAATTATTGCTTACCCTTTAAAGTTTTATGTCTGTGGGATCTGCACCTGCCTGGATGTTGTATCCCTGTCTGATTCAGAATTTGTACTGTTCCTGTACATGTGAAATACATTAGCACTAGCCAGATGGGAAAGATTCAGAAGGCACTATTTTCCCCGTAATAGACTATACATAAAACACACTTAAAGGTTATGCAATTTCCTAACATAGTAATTAAATATTGAGCTAAATAATAGAGAAGCAAAGAGGGTTTTTTGATTTAATTGCCTGGCTGCTGTAGTCTCTCACGCAAACTGCAGGCATCTGAGGAAATTGGGTAACCAGCTGTGACAGCTAACAAAAGGCAGAAAATTCTCTGAGCCAGCATTTCATCCTCGACTTGTGTATTGGGACTGAATCCAGGCCTGAGTGCTGTGTGCTTGCCTTGGCTTGGTGGTCGTGTGGATCGCAGCCAGCGTGTGAAAATGCTGGTGTCGTTCTGAGCAGCCGCAGCGGTTTCGTCCCCCATTCCTCTGCCACGCATCACCCTGTAGTCGCTGCAAACAGCAGGAGCTGGAGGCTTAAGTTAACCTGCAAGTAATCACCTTTGTGAGACGTTACCTGGAGCAGTCCTGCAAGGTATTGCTCGTGATGGAGTTGAGACAAGATGTGTGGACCCTTGCAGGTCCTCCTGGGAGAAGACAGTTCACAGACCTCTTGTGTCAGGCTACTTGCACATTCCCCTTTTCATTCCCACTGCTTCCCAGACTCCGGTCTGGGGGCTACTGGTGTAATACACAGCGGAGCACACCAGTTCTTTGCTTACCTGCATGCCCACCATATTTATTCACGTATTTAATATTGATGATCGGCTTGTTTCCTCTTAGAGGGGGATATCTGCTGGACTCTGCCCCATGAAGTCACTGTTTGCAGGTTACCTGCATCTTCTTGAGCTGTAAGTGCTGTGGCAGTGCCCAGCTCTGGCTCTTCAGTCTGACCCTGCCTTACACTCTTGCTGGCACCCCTGCTTCTGCTCTTTTGCACATAGATATTTGTGTAATAAGCTGGACACTGAGGGGCCCCCTCACCCAAACTCTGGGCTCAATCAATGTGGACACTCTGCCATTTACCAAAAAAAAAAAATAAAAAGGGAAAAGGAACTAACTTGCACAGTTTTCATAAGGGAATATGTACCTTCACTATTTTGATTGTATTGATCTAACTCTTGAATGTGGCGACTGGTTTAAGTGCACTATTGTCCATGTTGCATATGATATAACTTAAATTGCACTGTACAGCATATTGGTGTCTAATGTCTGCTTTGCTAAAGCCTTGGAAAGTGCTATCGTGTGCAGGTTCCTGTATGAGGGGGAAATGTCTATACTAGCACTCCCTTTTTTTTGTAACTGCGTGACATTGAATAGCAGCACTGTGTGATGTGTGCTATGTATCTGTTAACTAGTACAAATTTAAGTGATGAGTGCACTTCTGTCCAAACATCTGGAATTGCTAATTGGACTTGGCTGCTGCATCAGTCTTTTTTTTAAAAAATGAAATTAAGTAGCAGGGCTGGGAGTTGTGTGCTATTGTTAGATGTATGCTGTATGTGTACAGAAACCCAGCCGCTGTGGTGTTGAATATTTTGCAAAAAAAAAAAAAGAAAAACTATCATGGCTCCAACTGCTTAGCCATTTGAGGGGAGAAAAACAGATACAAAGTGGCTGTAAACTTTTGCTGTAGATATGTTGAACATAGTAGAAATGTCTGTTCAAATTAAAACCTTGAAGACTCTAAAAAGTTCTTTAATTACAGTGCTGAATCTTCTTTTAGTACTGCCTTCACTTTCCATCAGGGAGATGTGTGTGTGACTTGGATGTAAGTTCTTGCCTGAAATTTTGGTTCTTTTCGGCTCGTGCGTGTTTTCTTTTACAGCTGAACAGGGGCTGTGGTGGTAGAGGAGGGGTTTGTGCTGCAGGGAAAGGAAGTTGAGACCCTGAATCTGTGCATGGTTTGCAGAGCTCTGCTCCCATGGTTTTGGTCCTTTGACACCAGCTCTGCAGGTGACGGGTAAACAATTCCATTAGCTAAGATTTTATGCTTGCATTAAACTCTCTAAAGGAAGGCAGGCAGATGTCTTCAAAGGGAGAGTGGTTCGGACTGAAGCGAAACCTTGCAAGAAGTCCATCAGTAGACCTGGGGTCGTGGTTACCTAGTGTTTTTAAGGGTGGTGGGGTACTTCGGTGTATTTGCCAGGGAAAGGAGCAACAAAAAAAAAAGAGGACAAACGCTTTTGGGAAATGGAAGCTGTGACCCATGGAAACTCCTGGATCTCTCCTGGTTGGTGGGTCAGTGTGCTGTGAACCACTGGGCTCTCTGTTTTCCTGCAGCATAATTCATGGTCTCTGCAACTTCTCTGGGAGGTGAAGAATTTGTGTGGCTTTTGGCATTTCAACAGATGGAGACTCCGGGTGTGCGTGCTGCCCTGCAGCTTGTGCAGTCCCGTATGATAACACAGTGAAAGGTGCTGAGGGTTTTGATGTGAGAAAATTGATATTCAGTCCCTATTTGTGCAAAATGTTTGCAAAAGTCCCAGCTGAAACAGAATGGGTCTATTTTAAAATATTTTTGGCTATAAAAATCAGTCAGGCTAGGCAGTCTGATGGGGTGTAAACTTGCTTTTTGGAGGGGAGAAAATAACTATTTGATCAGGTGTTGGAAATTTCTTTTTACTTGACTTTCCTTTATGGTTTTATTTGAGCATGGGTAAGAGGGCATCATTAATCCAACAGTTTAAAACTGAATACGTAAAGGCTCTGGAATGTTTAAAACTGAATACGTAAAGGCTCTGGAATATTAAAGGATATAAAGCCATGTGTTGGATTCAATCGAGATGCCACTCATGAAAACACGACGCCTTTAAAGAGCTTGTACTGTGTGAACAGGCTGTTCGGGACAGCTATGATGGATTTCTTTAGCCTGTATTATCTGCGTGTAAAACACACCTTTTTGATTCAATGCACAGAAATGCCTGATGGGAGGGAGTGGAGAAGACAGAGACAGGCTCTGCTTGGTGCCCGGTCTGTGACTCACTTGAATTCTAGCCTGGCTTCCCAAGCCTCCCTTTCTTAAGTCATCTGGCATCAGATCTGTCCCATCTCGCCCCTTTCTAACCTGTTCACCAACTTCGATGAAGCTTTGCAGGGTAGGCAATAGGAAGGCGATGATGTTCCTACAGTCTGCGTGAGAAGCGGGAGCCTGGCAGGGAAACCAGTTAACCCCTGCGGATGGGATGTCCACAAGCTCACCTCATTAAATATTGGGTTCCTCTGGCTGGTGGTGACTGTGCAGCACCCTAATGCCGGTGTCTTGTACATGCTGTGGCACCAACAGATCCTGAGGAAGCTAAAACTCAGCAGATTGAGGCCGTTGGCATTTCTCTTTTGAAAACCCAAGTGTTTTTGTTTAGCGCCATTGTAGGGCTCTCTTCCATGCTGTCTTTTTTCCCTGCCCCAAGCAGTCAAAGAAAACAATGAGGAGGAACTACTATTGTGCATTAAATGTAACTCAAAGATGCTGGACTGCATTGGGTTGCTCACAGTTTCTCCTGCTGTGTAAATGTCAAGACAAGCCTGTGGCATTTGTCTTTCAGGGCTGGAGATGATGATCCTTTGATGTTCTGTTGCAAGAGTCTTGCTGGTGGCTTTAGATAGCTATATCTGATGCTGCAGGTCATGCTAATGGAGGGTTTGCTCTTAAAGCTCAAAATCTGCTCCCTCAGTATCTTCAAGTACTGGCAGACAACCCCGCCACTACACAGAAGCGAAGAAAACCTGTTTCTCATATAAATATTGGGGGGTTTGGACAATTTTTGGTTGCTAATCTAGTGAGCAAAACTTTTGCTTGGGATAAAACAATCGGGGAAAAAAGGCACAAAGTTGCTGTTGAATTCCTACGGGAGTTCACCAGGTTGGTCGCATAAATTCAGCGTTTGCTCCTGCTGCTTTTTAGGGAAAATGTACTTCTGTGCTTGTTTACACAAAATGAGTTGAAGGTCTTTCTTCTTTGTAATGCTATTTACCTTTTAGCCAGTCTTAAGCATCGTGGGTCACGGCTGTGCAGGTAAGGCACTCAGCTGTAAATGCTGAAGGCTTTAATGTCGCTGTGCAGTGTGCGGGAGGGCTGTAGCTCTGCAAATGAGGGATGCCATAAGAACAAAACATCTATTAAATGGACTGTTTAACTCACTGGGGTAAAACGCATGTTATGTCAGTCTTCAAGACACCGGGTGTAGTTATTAAAATCGGTTTGTCACAGCTTGTACAGTTAGGTTGTAACAGTTTACTGGAACTGTTATTGTATGTAGAGGATCAATTTGATTCATAGCTGTACGACAGTGCCAACGGCAATATTCCCTTCGAACTATAGGGTGAAAAATACAGAACACGTTGTGTATTTGTTCGGGGGGTTGATTGCTGCACCCCAACACAGCGTAATTTTGAGTACTTAATCTGAGTAGCTAAAAGCTGATTCATTACTTGCCGAAGTGTAAAGCAAATCATTTACGCTGATTTAAAAAGAGGCATAATTGCAGTCCCTAATCTTAGAGCTTGCCAGAGGCTATCTCCCCAGCCACCTTCAGCCTCAGGAGTTTCTAGCACCTACTTTGTCAGGCAGCGCTTCATACACTTGGGATGCCTTTTTTTTGAAATTATTCTGGTAGTCTGAGCTTGGTATGTGTGTCTAGGATGTAAATCTTCACATGACGAGTATGTGTGGAAGGAGGAGAGCCTTCTGCGAGGAGGTGGATGGTCAAATGTCCAGGGGACACATGTTGGGAACAGGGTTTGCACTGTACCAGCTGTGCTAGGCACATCCCAGTGGGTAGTGGAACCAAACAGGGTTATGGTTTCTGGGTTGAAGGGTGTAGCCTGTGATCACTTTGTGGAGGAAAAAAAAAGTCCTTGGCCTTTTGGCAAGTGGCTAATTCAAAGGTACGAGAGATATCAGGAAGCAAATTTCCTGTGTCTCTTTCCTGACACCAAAAAAAACCCCAACTTATTGTGATGCCCCAGCATCACAGTGTAACACTTCTATAGGATATTTTCTGTTTTAGCCATTTCCTTTTGGCTTGTAATTCCTTGATGGTATGAAATAAAAACCTTGTCAAAAATTTGCTGGCAAGAATAAGGGTTGTTTCAGAGTTAGGGTTTTTTTTGGAGCAGAGAACTGCTTGCCTTTTCTGTACAGTGCTTCATCTCATCAGCTGCCATTTTTTGTGGTGCTTGGAGCATCTAAGCTACTACCATGGCCATATCTTACATGGTCGTGGAGTCCTGAAGCCTGTGTTAACCAGTGGATTAGATGTAGTGTGGGAAGAGCTTTGAGTACACACAGTGTTTGGTGCATTAGACTGAAACCTACACTTGACCTGAACTTCTTTTCCCTGAAGACTTGATGATGTTGCTGCTAGAGTGAAGAGGATTCTCTCCATTTCTTGGTTAATCAGTTATTTCAGGGAGGAAACACCAATTTGGACAACAGTGGGGTAAGTATAGGGCTCTGGTTTGTGCACTTCCCTAGGCTTGGGAAGGAATTAAAAAAAAAAACAAACCACGCCGTGCCTTGCTGGGAAAAAGGTTTTCTTCCACAGATCCTTAAGGGACACTTACACAACATCAAATACATAAAGACTCCTGGCTGCGCTGCCAGCAGTTGGCAAGGCTGACATTTCACAATGGGGAAGGCTTTGGCAATGCTAAATTATAACGCTGCTGTTCTCCACCTCTTTTTTTCTCCTCACTTGTGCTGGTCCAGCTGTTTGTGATTCCACGTGGCACATTGGATTGGAAAAACTAGTAAGGAAAAGTAACCCAGCCAAAAGGGAAACGTCCTGCAGCCTGAGTCAGCATCTGTGATGTTAAACATTGCAATGATGCTTTTAGTAATTAAGCCACAGGGAAGATTTGTAAGGTGAAAACTCATGTGGCTTAATGAGCTGTCATCTAAGGCTCTGTCATTGTAACTGGATCCTCATGTAGACTGGAAGGATGATTGATTTTTTTTATTTATTTTCTTATTTTTTTTTAGGCGCTGGACTGAGGTTTGGGAGACCGAAGTCCTGGTCCTGCCACTGCCACAGCGCTGGTGTCATCTCAAGTGAGTTACTTCGTCTGCATCAGCCTTGGCCAAGGAAGTGCACTTTCTGGGTGAGTCCAGGCAAAATTCCCTGTTCTAGTGTGCCTCTTGGGTGTTCACTGTTTGGGACAGAGACTGCTTGGCTATTGTACAGCTTTGATTAAAACCAGCCTGTAGGCACTAACAAGGGTCTAAGGTATCGAGCATGTAGTGAAGCCCAGGTGGAGCTAAAAGGGGAGAAGAGAGGGTATACTTCGATTCTTGCCCACGGCTAACAGTACAGGACATCTGCACAATTGTCAACAGGACTAAAAATAACTGGTCTACAGAAATACAAGGCTCGTGCCCACAGAGTATGGTACCACGCAGAGCAGCAAACCAAAGGGATAGCATGTCCCTGTGGCAAGCGCTCTGTTGTGTCTCCAAGTGTCCTGAAAGGCCGGGAAGAGCTCCTTTCGCTCAGCTGTCCAAGCACAGCGAGTTGCGAGGAAGATGTGCGAATTCAGCAAGTGGGCAGAGGGAGAGCAGGGGTGAGATCATGAAAACTCTGGGGCTGGGAGGGAGATTAAGCCTGAGGCTCTAGGAGAGACTGTTGCAGAAGGCTTTGAACAAGACGAGCACTTCTGGATGCTACATGGAAAAGGGGAGGAAGGAAGGCGGCCTCATGAAGCGGAGTGGGGAGAGTGACCAGAGCACTCTTGGAGCCATCAGCTCCATGGCACTATGCTGCTTACAAGAGGATGGACAGTTCTCATCTGCTGCTGGAGAATCCCAACAGCAGAAGTAATTCCCAGCAACCCTAGTCCCCGCTTTGGCCCTTTTAGCAGCGCTATGGATGAGTCCCAGCTCGGAGGCGTGCCTCTCCACATGCTATGCAAAAGATGCTCTGGAGTTTGCCAGCTGACTGTGTTTTAATGATCTGCCCCTCCTAGAAGAAGGGAATGGTCTGTACAATGCCATTGCTTGGGCTTGCGTTGTACCTGAGTGACACCACGTTAAAACTCCTGCTGGTTTGGATCCATTTGAGCGGGGAAGAAAAGAAATAGGATTAACTACTAAAAAATCAGACCACTTACAGGCTTGGCTGCGTATACTGCTCTCCAAACTACGAGCATCCTTAAATCTACAACTCTGCTGCTGTTACAGGATGGCACCTCCTGAATGAGAGAGGAAGAAAAGGTGCTGTGCTATGAGGATCAACCTGTCCCCTTTACTGAGTTAAAATCAACCTTTCACTGTCCTCTCCCTTTCTTCAGCTCCCTGGATTTCTTTCTGACAAGAACATTGCCTCAACACCCAGCCCAGATCTGACTTTCCCTTCCCTGTTGTCACAGCCTTGAGAGGCAGAGCAGCTTGTTGGAACATGTCCTACTCTCTTCCCCTTTGCTCTTCTAATTTGCATTCCCAATATTCCTCTGCTAGCATGTTTCTGAACTTCAGACTGGCTTTTCTTGTTTGCAGTCTCAGACATGTATTTAAAAAAAAAAAAAAAAACAAAAAAACAAAAAACAAACCCACAAAACCTTAAAATCCAGATACCACAAAAAATATAAAACATACAAGTTTCTCAGTAGTTCGTAACCCTCCCTCTCTCCCTGGAGCGCTTTTTGGGGCACCTTTTGTCATGCACAGAGACTCTCTGAGCAGGATACACCCAAGCAAGGACTAGTGAGCTACAAGGCTGTGCTGACCGCCAAGAAAGACACCCGAAGTCTCTTTTCTGCCCAGATGGGCACTCGTCGGGTGGGAGGGTTGGCCTCGGCTGCTTGCTGGAATGGATCATCCATGCTGCTGAGATGCTGTCATCCATGCGGGGTTGGGTTTTCTCCCCTTTAGGATTTTCTGCCTTCCCATGTTGAGGTTTTTCCTCTTGCACCTTTGAGCTGCTACCAATCACATCTCGACAATCCTATGTCTGTCCTTGGTTTTACCTTTCTTATCTTGCAGGGCTCTGTGCTCTTTCTCACAATTTGGCAACCTCCTTGGCTGTCAGAAGCAGGGTTATCCAGCTGGGCTCTATCAGGGAGACCTTGGATTGCAGCTGAACCTGGAGGACAGGGCGGTTTCAGGGCCAGCTTGCTGAAAGCTCCATCTACCTTGTGTTCGTGCCAGTTTAATGCTCCAGGTGGTTGCCTTGGTGCTGGAGGAGGTAACTGGATTATTAAACCACTCCTGCTTCTTTGTCCATCTGGGGGATCTGCCATCCTGGCATGATACTGGTCTAGAAGAGAACTTTACATTGAGTCACGCTAGTAGATACAGTAAAACCAATTTCAGGTGCTCCATGCATCATCCTTCCTGAGCAGAAAAAGCCCTTTCATTCAACCACATGTGTATATCAGGGCCCTGGAGACAACAGGATCTTTTCTTTTTACCTTTGCAGCATGCTAGGTGAGGTCTGTTTGCCCTCACTGCAAGACTGGATCCATGGTGCCCTTCCTGAGAGCAGCCATGGAGTCATGCGAGAGGCTCTGCTCTTCCCTCTTCTTTCATTTGGTGGCAGACCCCTCAGCCTGGAAAAGTGATTGCTGAGGTGGTGATATGATGGAGGTCTATGAAATATTGACCTGGAGAAGGTAAGGAACAACTATTTGATCTGCCTCATACAAGAATTAAGGTGCACCAGATGAAATTACCAGGCGGCACTTGAAACAAAAGGAGGTGGTGTTTGGCAGGGCACGTGGTTCACCTGGGGAGCACACGGCCATGGGACATCATAGATGCCAAACATGATACAGGTTCAAAAAGCAGCTAAATATGGGAAAGAAAAATCCACCAAGGGTTATTTAACACAAAGACATCAGTTGTCACTTGTAGTCCCTGAGCAATATGGTATCAGGATGCCAGGGAAGCATAGCTGTTAGATTTTCCTCCGTGTACTGTGCCCTGGCTGGCTGCTGGTGGCCTTTGAGACAGCAGAAGCTCAGTGACCCTTCAGTTTAACTCAGTTTGCTGAAAATACTGCACAATCTATAGCAGATGGAGTGATACTGCTGGTATTCCCATAGCTTTGCTTCCCCAGGGGCTCTCAATGCATTTTTTGAGGCTCTGCAGTCCAACAAGAGAGTTCTTTGTGTTTATTTTCCTACTGTAGCTTTTCCTCTTTTAAAGAGAGACAGCTGGTTTTGTGAATGGTACTTAACAGTTTTTTCAAACTCAGTTAGGCACTTGGGAGCCAGGAGCTGCAAGCACTCAGCTTCTACAGCAAGCAAAGGATTTTGCCCCCTGCAGCTTCTGTTACACCATGATTTTCCAAGATGTCCACATTTTGTGAGCTGAGGTTTTTAAAAGTGGCCATTTGTTAGTGTCTGAAAGCCTTGGAAATAGTGGCCAGTCCTGCTTCGTTTGCTTTCCTAACTTTGAAATGCTCTGAAACCAATTTCACTTATGACTTCCCTTTTAAGGAAGAAAAAAAAAAAAATAAAGAAAAAAATCAGGCTCTATCCCAGCCCTGAACTGACTTGATTCTTGTGTCTACAACAAATGCCAGGGATTTTTTTGGCAGGCTTGATGACAAACCATTCTTCCATTTGAAATGGCTGGACAGTGAAACCAAAGTGCTTTTTCCTTTTGCTATAAGCGCGTATCAGGGTGCAGTGTTTTGTGCAGGTTCTTCTGCTCATGCCCTGTAGCTGTGCCCACGTACTGCCCAGCCAGGCATTAAGTGATGTGATTAATAGCTGTCACATGTGGTTGACTCGGCCTCTGATCTCTAGGCTGGGGAGATGTGTGTGTGCAGTGGAGGGTTTTATTTTGCTAGCAGAGCTCTGTGAAAAGTTTCCCTCTCAGGAAATTGTTTCTGATACTTTAATGTTGGTCTTTGTCCTGGTTGAAAATTAAGACCTATTAAAAAAAAAAAAAGAGTATACGCACATTTTTGTACGACACACATTTTTTTTATTTAGTTAAGCTTGCCAGAGTATTTCCTTTATGTACCTTTAACAAAAGTGTTTTAATATTTCAGGATTCCTTTTTGGGCTGCTGAGCTAAAGGTTCCAGCTCACTGAGCTGTGCGCTCAGAGGAGCCTGGGATACTTTATATGTCATATTTTCATGCTCTGGACTCCTGCCTAAGCAATGTCTCCCGAGAGCAGGACACTGCCATGAGAAGCAGGGCTGAGCTGGCTTAATGCAAGCACTTAAGATTGACCATGCTGGTCAGAGAGAAGATTCAAGCAGCTCCATGCTTGGTCTCCAGCAACCATCAACAGTGGATATTTAAGAAGAGAATATAGGGAATGGGATATTTCCCAGACTCTGGTCATAAGCAGCTCAATGACTTCTTGAGGCAGAAGTTATATCTGGATTGTCATGTTTAATACTCACTGTGGAGCTATCCTCTGCAAATTGCCTCTTGAATCCATGTTCCCTTTGGGACTGGGTGATCAAGCACTTGGCTCTCCTGTTTATTTTGGAAAGGCTACAAAGGTATGGCACCCAAAGCTGCAGTCGCAGCAGGCAAACAGTGGCCTGAAGTCATGCAACTTAATGCTGACATGACTTGAAACACTTTGGATTTAGTTCAAGAAAATGCTGACTTTTGATTTTAAGAGGAATGAAAAGAAAATTGAGTGATTTAGGCAAAATCCCCTTTTTGGCCCCAAGGACAATTCTCTTATTTCTTTGCTGAGATTGCTCTTTCTGTGGATGGAAAATTCCCAACCTGCTTGAGTTGGCAAGCTCTTGTTTTTAGCTAAAGCGTATGCTGATGTATGTTTGTATCTTGCTCCAACAAAAAGCTGTGGATAAATAAAGAGCTGAAGGCAGCATGCAGTTCCCTTCTCCATTCCAACAGTCCTCCTGTTGCCAGTGGAGGGGATGGAAAAATGTCAATTACAGTTCAGTCTGCAGGAATGACACAAATTTATACTAATTAAGAAAATAAAATATAATTGCACCTGTCACCTGTCCTACAAGGGACTTCACTGCAAATGCAGAAAGATGCTGAAAAGTTGATCTACAGCACCCATTGTCTGAGAGACGTCAACTGAGAGGAAGGAATAAACTGCCTTTATTTCAATAAGAGGACTATTAAATTTCAAGAGCGAAGTTTTCAGACTCATTGTGCTAGATTATAAAGATTATCTAATAATTCTGTATGGGAAATGGCATTCTTAAATGCTTTTGCCCCTCCCTAGCTTGTAACGCGATGCCTTACTACCCTCAAGCAAAGGCAAGGAATTCTTAAGCCGATTTTTCACTGACACTCTGCACGCTGCTGCCGGCTGCTCTGCTCAATCTTAACAGCTGTGAGAGGCTGCTGAGTCTGTGGGAAAGGTGTCCGCCTGTTCTTGGATGCATCAAGCATGCTCCTAGCACTTGATAAATGATTTTGCAGCTGTGGCAATGGCTCTGTTTTGCAGAGATGGCCATTTTAGATTTCATTTTAAATGCATTTTAACTTTTCTGTCCTGACGTTTCCCTCTAGGGTCTTTTGCCAAAAGTCAGCTTTATTTTAGAGTGAAAGTTTTGAGGTTAATTGAACGGGGCACTTTGGAGATGAGGGATCTAAGTCTGTGAGACCTTGCAGATTTCATAAAATGCACTGATATGTTTCTAGCAGGCTTTTCTCAGGTCAATTCATGGAGGTTACACTCTTCCAGACCAATGAAACCCAGTGGTTCCCTGGACCATAACGAGCTACATGGGCTATATTGAGCAGTTGTGCATCTAGTCCCAGATCTGGCAAGTCATAGATTTTACAAAGTTTGAGCCCCTGACAGGGAAGATTTACGTTACATTATCAGATGAAACCTGAGACCTCTTCTTTTCATAAACCCATGATTTATTCTCTAAAGTCTATTTAACAAATGCACTCAGTAAATAAGAGTTGGGAAAGTGGCTTTAACTTGATTACAGGGTTTTCCTCCTCTGCTTTGTTCCCTTGCAGAAAATGACCCTGATGAATGGCTGTCCTCTCAGGCTGTAACTGGCCTCAGCCAGCCCTACCTGAGGCCTCTTGTTAGCCAGCTGTGGCAGTGGGAAGAGAGGAGGAAGAAACAATGATGTCGGACTTGTGAACATCTGAGTGTTTCGCAGTATACCATTTTCTGAGTATGCAGTGTTTCAAGGCTGCTATTTGGTGTTTGACAGGTTTCCATCTCTTGGGCAGATGGAGGTGGTCTTCCACCCTTCTTGTCCCAGAGTGCCTGCCTTGGTCAGAGCTGTGATTATGGCTTACTCTTCCACCGCAGTGTTCAGTGCTTGCTTCTGCCACGCTGCTGAGCCCAACTGCTTCTTACCACAAGAGCGCTGGAGGTGGGTTCTTCTCCGTGGGGCAATAGTGCGTGTTTCTGCTAATTACAGAGGCTGTTTTGCACCGACTAGCAAAATAGTCCAGAGAGACTATGTCTACAGGGAGCCTGTGATGTCATCCTTGCACTAGAATGACGTCACTAGCTGTGCTGCTGTAAGATAGTGGATGCCCTTGTCACTCCTGTCTGGCTGTTTGTGACAGTGAGGAGAATGGACTGGAGTGATGCAGAACCTTTCCTGCTCAATAAATGTAGATTGTAATTATAAAGGAGTGTATTCATTGCCCTGTTCATCTGATAGCTGTGCATTTACTGGGCAAAAGCATTTATCAAGAAACTCTGTAATCCATCAGCACTCCAAGGAGAGTAAACCACCAGGTAGACCATTGTAGACCACTCCTTTTGGATCAGATGGTCACTTCCCATTTCCTTGGTTTCTGAGCTTTTTAGGAAGATGCATCACTGCATTGACACTGAACCTAAGTTATAAAAACCGTGGCACAAAGATGTTTTTCCAAAACTTTCTGGTTTGCCTTTTGTGGCTTCCAAACATTCTCTTCCTCAGCATCAGGGGATCCATCCAAACACAAATGTTGCTAGAGTGGCCTGCTTCTGTTTAGCTGAGCATCCCAACAACCGCAGTGGTTGCCTCAGAATGGTACAGCAGATGCTGCTGGCCTCAGATGGGCACTGTTTGGAGATTGGAAAGTTATCAGAGAATTAGTATTGTTGGATGGGTGAAAGGAAAAAGTATTTCTGTGACTGTGGAGTATCTTCTCTAAGGGAAGACTCAAGGCTTTTCTCCCTTACTGTAACGAAGTAAGGGAATAAACCTGGCTTCCTTTCTATTAGTCTTTCCTTTCTCATGGAGTCACCCTCCCTGGAGGTATTCAAGGAGCGTGTGGATGTGGCATTGTGGGACGTGGCTTGATGGGCATGGTGCTGTGTGGTGTGGGTGGGTTGTTTTGGGTTTTTTTTGGGGGGGGGGGGGGGGGGGGAATTCTGGTTCTTTGTTTTGTTTTTGGGGGGTTTTTTGTTGTTTTTTTTTTGTAATGGTTGGACTTGATGATCTTACAGGTCTTTTCCAACCTTTGTGATTCTGTTGAGCTTGAAACCTTGCTCTGTTTTCAGGTATTCACTAGCTCAGGTACACACTGAACAGCCCAGCTAGTCAGTGGAATATCTGGAAGGCCAGATGCAGATGAACCTTGATAGAGGAGGACAATTACATTCATTGCATTAATGACGATTGTTCTTTGTGGTGTGTGATAAACTTGGTGTGAGGCTTTGTCTGGATTTGTAAGATAGTCTGGCTTTCACGTCTCACAGGGTACATTCCTTAACCCTTACTGTATTGCAACATCTGCTCACCTCAAAGACCTGTATGAGCTTGTTTTCATACCAGGTTGTGTGTTGTTTAGAAGGATACAGACCTTTAGGAAAGCAGACCATGATTTACTGGACAGGGAAAACTTACTGTGAACAAACTCTCTTCTACTGGCCTGAGAGCTGTCTGAAACGCTGTTCCTGCTTAAGACTGGAAACTCGTTCTTGTCATTAGCTGCACTAATCATGCATCTTGTTTCCATAGCCTACTTAAATGAATCCTTATGTGGAGACCTGCGCTGTCAAGGCCAGTAAGGAAGAAAAATGGACGCTGTGTGCACCCCAGGCACTGTTAGAGTGGATCTAGCTCTGCAGAAACAATTGCTGAGAGTATATCATGTTTCCCTTCTGCCTTTGTTTTTGTCTGCGCTTAGTCATGTTTGTTACAGGATGAATGTATGCAGCCCTCACAGAAGCTGTGAAGGGCATGGAGATTGGTTGGGACTTGCTGTTTCTGTTCTGAGCCTCCCATATGACGTTCTCAGTGTGCTACAAGAGCTCTGCCGGAAAACTGGGCAAGTCAGCAAAAGGAAAGCAAGAGTCACTTTGAATTAGAGCACCTGCCTGCCCCTTGTGAGCTCTGTGTATCCACTCTGAGGTGTGAAAACCCTGCTTAAGGGCAAGCGTCAACTTGCTGTGGATTTCTTAGCAACATTATGGCCTCCGTACAGGCAAGTCTTCATGAAGGGTATGACTTAGGGCCTGATTTTTCCCTGCCTGGCTTGTTACTTATACATGCAAATATATCTCAAATCATTGTTCTTATATTTGAGATGTAGCCTTCATCCATTTTGTTTGCTTAGATGTGAAGCTACAAGACAGTGGGTAAATGGGCATGTGTAGGAAATTCTTCAGGCAACAAATGAAGCTGTTTCCTTCCCCAAAATAACAAACACATCTCTTTCTGAGATCTAGGAATCTCTACTAGCTGGTTGCAGTGCAGGTCAGGGCTTCTTGAGGGTTGTGTAACCTTCAAAACTTGAATCAGTGGCCTTTTTTGGTACTTTCTCGGCATAAATAACTGTTCCCTCATTATTTTATGTTTTTTGGATATTAAATAAATCACAAACAATTCTATGGGTGACACCAGAACTGGAGGATCGCTCTGTATGCAAACAGAACTAAACTGCAAAAGCTTCAGAGCTGCAGAAGCAGCGAGCATGGGGAGAGATTCAGGCCTTAAATCTGAAGAGAGGAGGTTGTTAAGCCTCTCCCTTTGCCCTGAGACAGGATCCACTAAATGTACATCTTTGCTGATGGGGCTTACCTAATCTGCTCTTAAATCTCTTAGAAACAGAAACTCTGCTCCCTCCCCAGGTGATCTTTTCCAGGACTTCCCTTACAGCTAAAAGTTTGTCCTAATGAATAATCTTGCTGCTATTTCAGTACGTGGCTTCAAAACCAATGTATTTTTGGGGTTGTGCGGTGCTTTCTCCTATAAGTTGGTCCCTTGTCCCCTCCAACCACTTCTGCTCTTCACAGAACCATCTGTTCCCTTCTCCTTTCCCATTTTTTTGATAATTCTTGTCACTATGGGCTGTCATTAACTGTCTCATCTCTCTTGTAAAACTTTTCACCATGATGGTGGAAATTAGCATCGTGGATATAAAAGAAACCAAATAAAACATCTGTCGTCAGTGCATTAGCAGTATTCATGTGTCTCACATTGTGGTGGACAAATTACTGTCTCTAAGGGGAGCTGCCCTTGCAGGATTGTTACCCTGTGTTCGCAAAAAGATCTTGATTATAAGAAGGCAGCAACGCAAAAGCACCCGGGGAGCACTGAAGGCTTTATCCTCGTACGTTACTGTGCAGGATGCCACACGCTCCCCTTACGCAGAGAGATGTGACTACAGCCACTGCAGTCCCTAACATGTGTGCACCCAGTGCTAGAGTAAAACCTACTGCAGAAACTCCTGCTTTCTCTGATCAGCCTGCCCAGAGCCTGCCCACAAATACTACCTTTCAGGCTGTGATATTACAGAGAGTGTTGAACAGCTAGGCTGAAAGATGCTATCAGCAGAAGCATGCATCCTTCTGAGCCTACCTGAAGGGCTAACACCTGTGTTTTCACTTTGCAGGAGCTCACAAGAACTGGAATGATGCTGAGTGAATGAGCTTAAAAACAAGGCATCCATGGTTCACACAAAAAAAAAAAAAGAAAAAAAGAGACAAGGCAACTCTAATTGAGCCAAAGAGCATCAAGCTCATTCTTTTAATTAAAAAGAATGACTTCTAAATAAAATCTTCCCCATCTATTCTCCTCCAAGGAAATGGCAATCCAGTGTGACACAGGTTTGGGTGCAAAAGCAATGCCAGTCACTCGCAAAGTGATGATTACAACTGACTTTGATCAGCACAAGGTTCTCCCCTTGCCTGCTAACGCAATGTGAGACCTTCTTGTACACAAGCACAGCCTCTGTCAGATCTGCTGGGGATGACGAACATCAGGGTTAAACCCATTCAGTGCCACAGGGAGAAGATGTTTTCTTCTTTTCACGTTCTGTGTGGCTGACCTGTCACCAAAGCGAAGTTCAGTCTCCCTCCTTGGTCACTCTTTGTGGCTACCATGACGCATTTGGACGCAACAGGAACTTGTATCTAGAATTGACAATTTACTCATTAGGGCTGGCTGCTATGGTCTGAGGTACATAAGACCATATAAAATCAAGGCAAAAGTCCACTTCTTTATTAACCTGTCTCTTGACAGTGGGCAGTGGCAAAAGCCTGTAGAAAAAACATAAGAATACAACCTGGCATACAGTCATCTTACAGTACTACCTGCCTCTGTCCTCTGGTGATCATGTCTTCTTATGTTCTCCAGTTCATATGCATCCTCTGAGCTGACCTCCCAGCACTACTTTCAGTTCAATCTGACCCCATGCAGTGATATCCTCAGCAACACGTTTTCCATGAAAATTCTTAGGAGAAATAAAATTAATCAAGCTGTACCACATACCACTTTTTCCTTGTGTGGAGACTCTGTTACTTCCTTTCCCTGACATCTGAGCTGTTGTTTTTTCTCTCAAAGATACATGTTATAGTCCTAAACTGCTGCATGCACTGGGGTCCAAATCAGTATTCATCAATATAGTGGAACACCTTCTGTCCTCAGTGAGCATAGATCAGTATGGCTCTACAGGCTTACCCAAGAGAGTGATCTGGTTGTGGAAGAATCTGCTAGCATCTTCATTGTGTGACCTGGATCCAGTTTCCTGCTGAAAAGCTATAGCTTGTTCTCTCTGCTTCCCATGAGCCTTGTCTGGTTCAGTCCATGTGCTCAAGAGCTGTTCTGCACCATCCACACTGCCGGTCAGGACTGCAGCTCATTACAGATATGATTGGCTCTCCTAGGCTATATCAGCAGGTTCTTGACTGTTGAGAGGGCTGTCTGAGAGGGCTGTAGTACCTAACTGATCTTTCAGTTGCTAATCATCACCTTTGCATTTCAAAGTTCCTCCGCTACCTCTCCTGACTTTGCATCCTACCAGTGGCTCTTCTGCACGAACAGCTGCTAAGAGTTACTCTCCCTTCATTAGACTGGTTTCTAGTGTTTCCACTCTTACCATTAGGTTCTACAGTGTTTCTGAGCAAGGTTGTGCTTCCTAAAAGAACAAAACAAGGAGGTGGCTCCTCCTTCCCCATCAAGGCCAGCATCACACATATATGCAAAGTCCTAACTCAGCCCAGCAGAATGAGTCACCTGGTTGGTCTTCGGTGGAGAAACCATAGTGGGGGGGACTTTGTTCAGTTGAGAGGATCTTTGCTGGAACAGGGACTGTAGGAATCGTTGTGTTTGTGCTATCTGCACAGCCTGACAGTTATGTCACCTTGCTTCAAAACTGGAGATACACCCTATCAGTACACACACTCGCATTTACAGCTCCAGCTGACAGCCATTCAGCAAACTCCTGTGCAGCTTCTAGCATATCACGAGAGAGAGTCTGCTGGCTGATTTTGTGCAGGAGATGGGTGTAGCTATTCCAGGAAGAACAGTCATCCTATCATCATACTTGCTCTTCCAAGCAGGAGGCCTTGTACAGAATAAAGTTAGTGGAGCTGCATGTCCCCAGCAAGGATCCCACTGTTAGACTCTGGGGTAGGGCTAACACTCAGATACTGTTAGATTCTACAAGTGAAAACTAAAATAGTGTTAGAAGGGGAATTCACTTGATATCAGGTATATTGAGCTGGGATAGGATGGCGCTTTCCATTGGAGACATTTTTTTTTATGCTGTTTTGGAACGCGACTGGTAAATTTCTATACAGGACAAAAGCACAAGACTGAATGCTTCATGGGTTATTAACCTAGGTTCAACGCTTTTGGATCTCAACCACAGGAATGTGTCCTGTGAGCTGACAAGCCTTCTGAAGAAAATGCAGTCCTACGTCTTCCCTTCCCATGCCCTCCAAAGCTACTTGTGCTGAGGTTTTGGAGCTGTGCTTCTTGCTTACAAATTCTGTCTCTTTGTTTTCCTTTCTGGGAAAATGATTTTCATGTGTAGCACCTGTGTAGGTCTTTCACATCAACAACGGAGAAAGCAACTTCTACAAATCCTTTTCTTACCCCCAAATGCATCACTGTAAAGTGGGTTCTGGGGTGGCAGATGCCTTCCAAGTCCGTCCTGCATAGATAGCCATCTGTGTGCAAGGGGTCTGGATTGTCTTCCTTGTCTCAGGTTACAGTTTGCATCATGCAATGCTGATCTCCTTTGCACTTTTGCACCGGTGTTTCTTCTTTCCACGTAACTGCGAGGTGCACAGGTAGCTGGAGCAAAGGGCTCCCTTGGGGAGGGAGGGCCCCAGAAGGCCCCCCGTGAGTGCCCGCTGGCCTGGGATTGCACAAAGGAGGTGTGTTACCTGAGACACCAGGATCCCTGCTAGTGCCTCTCCGACTGCTAGCCTAACAGGAAAGCCGTGAAGCTCATGGTGAACCCTCCTGGAAAGGCTGCTAAGTCTCCAGTGAGAAGTGACTGCACATAGCAGCCAGCTCGTACAGTCATCTGGGACCTCTGTACACTAGTTCTGCCTGTTTTATCCAATGCTCTCCCTCACTCAGACTCTTCATAGCTTCTCTGCGCTCCTTTGCATGCCTCAGTGCCGAGTCTCCTTCTCTTCTGTTTCTCAGCCCATCACAGGCTATTTGTTGCCCCCATCTGTTGTACTTCTCCTCCCCAGCTCGCCTCTGCCTGGTTTACTTAGAGCAAATGTCCTGAACAGTCTGTCCTTGTTTGCAGACAGCCCACTGAAGGGCAATCCCATCTGTTGGGGCTGATATGCAGACACTCCCCACATCGACGTGATAATACCGTAACACGTTGCATGTTTCTTGGGGAGTACTGGCAGAACATCCTTCTTGAGAGGGGCCTTTCTTGGCCAAAACTGCAGAAGCCCAGGAACATGACATGGTTCAATGCAGTCCAGGCACTCCGGATTTCCTAGACAACTGGTAAAGCAGGATGTAGCAGAAGTTTTTAATGAGCAGCCAGGAGGGATTAGAGAGCCTGGAGCGTTTTGTGCAAAGTATTCGCACTTAAATCTGATCCCGTGTCACACTTTCTAAAACTCTCAGCAGCATTCTGGTGTGCTAGGTTTTTGCAGCCTAGGAAGCAGGGGTTGTTACAGGAATCCCACTCCTAAATCAAGGTTCTCCTGTTGTTTCTGGCTGAGGGAGTAGGTGACTTCCGACAGCGTAAGGAGCTGCTGGCGGGGGAAGCTTTTGTGTTGTTCCCCCTCTCAGGGGTATATTGTGACTATGCGGATCAGCAGGATGTCCTCTGAAGGACAAAGAGGACAAGCTCCTGGCAAACAGGACACTGTGTTTGATGGATCATTGATTTGATGGACGATGGCAGGTCCTAAACAGGGGATGCAGTCAGCAATGCCCGCTTTCAGACAGAAGTTGATCGAATCCTCCTTTTCCTGAGCCAATCCTCTGTATAGCAGCAGCTATACAGAGAGCTTCCACAGCTCCAGACCCTTCTCCTCCTTTCTTCTGCTGAGCTGTACCTCTAGCAAACAATGTTACTACTTTTTTTTTCCCTTATTCCAAACACTTCTATCTTCCACAGCCATAAACAACATTAACTCCCCAAGCAATCTTGAAGAATAAAGGCTTTGAGATAAGATTAGCTTGGCACAGAGATGTTTATAAGACTTTTTTTCCCCTTCCCTCCTGCTTATGAATTTCACCCCTTGGCAGGCAGGTTGGGGATTGTTATGTAACAGCTTAGCTACATATAATTAGGGGGCACAAAATTACTTTTGAAGCAGGCATATTATCCAGCGTGGCTACTACGGGCTTACCTGAGTTTGAAAAGCATATGGGTGAGTTTGTGGAGGAGAAAAACATTAATGACGATTGACTGTAAATAGACTGGATGTGAAGATACCATGTCTGGTTCAGAAAGTCCTTCAGATCACAGAGGTCTGCGAGAGTATTGTGGGGAAAGAGCTGCTGTTAGAGACAAGAAAACTGGACTAGGATGATGTTAGCTTGATTTGCCGTGGTTGCTTTTATGTTTAGTTCAGTTCACTGACTGACGAGCAATACCTGCCTAACCACAGCAAGGAGCAGATGAGAACCTCACAGAGCTTTGCAAACTAGCCCCTCTTTATAAAAAAACTGCTTTTCAAGGCCAGTTATTATAAGCAGAACATTGAGGCATAAGAAAGCTAATTGCAGTAATTACATTTGTTAAATATGGGTCCTTTCTGTTGGCTGGACCCACTTGATTATTATTCATACAATGGAGTCTTTTTTGTGTGGTATTGACCTTATCAGTTTCTGTTTTAAAAATGATTAGTGCTTGAGTCATGTTTACCCTCACTCTCAGCAGTACTTAACTTTCTGTGTTTGAAGGTGCTTCTGAAGGCAAACCAACCTCCTCCTTTGACCTGGATTTCACATTTAAATGTATCTTTTTGCAACGTTACCTATCTTTTCTGAAGTCTGTTGTATTTCACAGTGTTTTGCAGATTACAGTCTTTCCATCTTGCCTAATTTCTGCCCATAAACAGGTCTTAAACTGTTCACAGTGGGGAAGAGGGGAGATAAAACACCTTCCAGCTTTTGCTTTTTCATCTTCCTCCATGCAAATGCCCAATACATTATTTATTCCTGAAGTCTTGCCATCAGTGTTCTGTCATTAATTAGCACAGTAGATAGTTACCATGGTCTTAGGGGACTTTCCCCTTCTAGCTTCTTCATGATGGAGCTCCTGATTTTTACTTTGTTTTGAATACTCAAAAGCCTTTCTGGCATTTTATCTCTGATAAATCAATCACAGCATCATTAGGGTTGGAAAAGACCTGTAAGATCATCAAGTCCAACCATCAACCCAACACCACCATGCCCACTAAACCATGTCCCACAGTGCCTCGTCCACACGTTCCTTGAACACCTCCAGGGATGGTGACTCCACCACTTCCCTGGGCAGCATAATCCAGTGTCTCACCACTCTCTCAGTAAAGAACTTTTTCCTAATACCCAGCCTGAACTTCCCCTGGCACAACTTGAGGCCATTTCCTCTTGTCCTGTCACTTGTCACTTGGGAGAAGAGACCAACACCCACCTCTCTGCAACCCCCTTTCAGGTAGTTGTAGAGAGCGATAAGGTCTCCCCTCAGCCTCCTCTTCTCCAGACTGAACAACCCCAGCTCCCTCAGCCGCTCCTCATCAGACTTGTGCTCCAGACCCCTCACCAGCTCCGTCGCCCTTCTCTGGACACGCTCCAGCACCTCAATGTCCTTCTTGTAGTGAGGGGCCCAAAACTGAACACAGCATTCGAGGTGCGGCCTCACCAGCGCCGAGTACAGGGGCACGATCCCCTCCCTACTCCTGGCCACACTCTTTCTGATACAGGCCAGGATGGCGTTGGCCTTCTTGGCCACCTGGGCACACTGCTGGCTCATCTTCAGCCGGCTGTCGACCAACACCCCCAGGTCCTTTTCTGCGGGGCAGCTTTCCAGCCACTCGTCCCCAAGCCTGTAGCGTTGCATGGGGTTGTTGTGACCCAAGTGCAGGACCCGGCACTTGGCCTTGTTGAACCTCATACAGCTGGCCTGGGGCCATGAACCTGCTCTTGAACCTCTGGATGAATTCCTCCTTGGAGGTAGAAGAATTTTCCGTCTGTATGCCGATCATCGAACAGTCTTATTCCCAAGCATACAAATCCTGCAGAACTCACCATTTTGCCGTGCCCTTTTCAAGATTTGTTTAATGGAAAGGTTTTCTTTGGAAAAATACGCAGGTTGCTGGTCCTTCCTCTCACCCAGAAGGTTCATCAACAGCAGCACTCGTCCTGCCCGAGGAGTTGAGCAACAGGTCACCCAATCCCCAAGAGAAGTTTCTTCACCGTATCTTGATTCGGTCCTACCCTTCTCACAGCCAGGCAGGCTCTGCAGCGTTCCTACCTCGCGGCCCAGCACGGACCATGCTTTGCAGTCAGAAATATTATCGGCGGTGGCGTTTGTGGAGGGGCCGCTGTGGCTCCCCTTGCCTCGGACCTTCGTGCTGGTGCACAACCTGAACTCCTCTTCGCAAACCTGCCCTCGGCCAGCCCCGTGACGTCATACCGTAGCTTGGCCGGGGACTGCTGACCTCACGTCTTGGGGGACCCTCGTGCGTTTGCACTTCCCCGGTGTCCCTGTGGTGCCACCGAGGCCAAGGAGGCTCCGACCGTCGTGCCCCGCTGGGCCCAGGCCTGCAGGAGGGCCGCCCCCCTCACCGGAAGCGACGCGCCTCGCAGGGCATGACATCACGCCTACGTGGCGCCGCTCTGACGTCACATCACTTCCCCCCCCCCCCCCCCCCAATCTCCTCCCCGGCAGGCGGTGACGTCTGGCTTCAGCCCCGCCTCCCCCACCGCTCCTGGGCCTCTCGGGGCGCGGCGCCGGGCGAGCGGCAGCCGGAGCCGGCGGCGGGAGCGGCGGCGGCGGCGGCGGCGGGAGCGTGGCGGGGGCCGCGGGTGAGCGCGGGGCCGTGGGGCTGCGGGGCCTCCCCGCTCCGCTCCCCAGCCCGTGGCCGAATGAAGGAGACGGGGGAGGGGGGCGGGCGCCGCTCCCCAACGGCCGTAACGGCCGCTCGCCTGAGGGGCGGCGGGCGCTGCTGCGGGCGCTGCTTCCCGCCCCGCATCGCCTCATCTCCGGGGGTGGCGACCGGGCCCTGCCCGGGGAGGGAGCCGGCCGGCCCCTCCGCCACCCCTCCCGCTCCTCCTGGGGCAGCGGCGGGAGGTGCCGCCGCCCGTGTGGGGCCGGGGAGGGGCGCTTTGGTCTTCAGGCCCTTTCTTGGCCCTTTCGCATCTCACCGGAGACCTGGCGTGGGGTTACAGGTGTTCTTCAGGCTCGCACCAGCCCCTGTGCTTCATCCGCGGAGGCCCGCTGTAACGTTGATCGTTCCTTACCCGCTCCAAGAGCGTCACGCTCTTCAGTAGCTAGTATATGCTTTTTTTTTTTATTGCTTGCTGAGGTCAGGTTTCTAGCTGGTCCCTCAGTGTTTCGGGCTGACGTCGTTTCTTGGCGAGCTTTGCGAGGGGTACGGTGGCATCCCGCGGTCGTGCGTCACCTCTGAAAAACGAGCCGCGGAGGTTGTGCCTGTGCGTCAAGGTTATTTTAACTGAGGTTGGCCAACAGCTGCCTGCCAGAGAGAACAGCACAGCCCAGCCACCCCTCCGCCCTGCCCTGGCACATCCGCCATGCCACGGGACACAGGGAGGGACACGGGGTCCCCTCACCCCCGTTCGGGGCTCTCCGAACCAGAGGAAATGCCAACAGGGGACGTGTGATGGCTTCCGTCTTTCCGTCTATCCATGCTGCGTTAAGTGTTGGTTGACCTGAGAGTATCCCCTAGTTGTTGCAGCTTTGCACCACCCAAATGTGGTGATCCAATGGACTTTCCAGTTGGCAGCACTTGGGCACCAGGGAGTAAGGCTTTCCCGTGGGACAGGCAAGGTGGTATGTGCTTCATCTTCTGGACGCCCAAGGCGGGCAGTATCTTTCCATTCGAGCTCTTCTTGCTACAGTTCGAAAAAGTAGAGGAGCTTTCCAACGCATAAGCCCTTCCTCAGGTCTGAAGCAGAAACTGTGTGTTTTGAAGACAAGCGTGAGTCGAGAACGATAGCTGGGAGTCAAGCGCGTTGGTGTGGACCATGTGCCCGAGGATGTTGGCCGTTTTGAAAGTACTAGTGGTTGGGAATCTGCGAGATCCCGTGCCCTAGAGAGTGTCTTAACTTTCTTTGAAAGAAACAATTTTTGGACTTCTTTGGGTAGCTCTGTGGAAGAGCATCCCGTGGCATCTCAGCGGCTGTGCAGCCCCCAGAAATGCTGTGGGAGCTTTTGGGTTTGGTTCTGACCTCTCTCACCTCCCTCTTCCCCATTTTCTTTGAAGCTTACTGTTGTGGGATTTTCCAGACCAAACCCATGAGTTTCTTATCTTTCTTATCACCATAATGTTCTATTAATAACTAATGCATAAGAAACTACTAGCTTCTATAAACATGTTTTTGCCTTTTATATGAGCAACAGGTGCTTGCTGCTTATGTAACACTTTGGAAGTCTTGCAGAGGAACAGCAGCTGGCAGTTAACTTGCTAAATGTCATTTTATGAACCTGTTTCTTTATTTCCCCTCTCCCCGTGCTTTAATCTTCTTACAAAACTCAGAAATTTCCTGCTATCCAAGGGAGATTATTGCTTTACATTTGAACACGTGTTTCCTTTATACTAATCCTTTGCACTACAACCAATTCGTTTTAAAACCTGTCCTTCAGACACAGCCCTGGGTTGTACGGTTCTGTTAGTTAAAGGAGCTGGTTGCACAGCTTCAGAGTCCTCTGCCTATCACCAAGTTACAGACATTTCAAAATCAAGCAAATGTGAACAAAGTGATATCCCTGGCTGCTGCTGCTGCTCTCACGCGCATACTTTTTTTTTTCTTTTCTTTTTTTTTTTTTTAAGGTGTGGGACAACTCCTACTTTCTGTCAGGTTTTGATTGGCTTTCAAAAGAGGCAGTGTCCTATAAATTGCCATCTCCACTCTGCTTCTGCTCTAGCACCAGCTGAGGGACAGGTGAGTACAGAAGAGGGCAGATTCCAGCGTGTGTTCCTTAATCCTTGCAATTAGCGTTAGTTATTAATTTAAATTAGTGGGGTGGGGGAAATTAACTTTCATGTTTCAGGATAAAACTTCCTCATTTTGCTTCATCTAGGAAACAAAAGAGCTAGTTTCTAATATCTGTTTGGGTCAATGAGTAAAACCAGTGACTGAGTCAGAAGGTAATACGGGGCGGGGGGGGGAGGTGTTGAAAATATATATGTATAATTTTTTTTTCTATCCAGTTCCTAATGGTACAGAAGTATTCCTCTTTGGGACAGTAAGAAAGAGAAACCTATCGAAAAATTAAGTTTTCTACATCAGTTAAATTAATACTTTTTATGTTCAGAGCTATTAATAACTTCTTAAAGTTATTTAGAATGGGAAACTGATCTAGCAGAACGGCCTTTTCTGTCCAAGTTGCTCTTGCAAGGTAATCGCTCTGTGTTGGGACTACCTTTATCTCATGATTGCTTTGGGGTAGTGTTTTTAAGGGGTGCTATTAATTTTTTTATATATCTGTGCACTTGTTGGCAACTTCTAGAATTTAATAGCTAGTTACACTATTTTTCCCCCTTCATATTTGAAACAGAAATAAATGCATGTCATCATAGGTGGGATTTTTGCATGCAGCTGTGCTGCTTGGTGAGCCAGGGGTGTTTCAGTGTCTGGTATAAAATGTGTTTACTGTTCTTTTGAGTCAGACGAGACTTGCAAGTAGATTCTCGGCTTAATTCTGTGTGGTTTCACTCCAGGTGCATTTGGAGAAACCAGTCCAGTAGGTGGGAAACCAACTTGATCCTAGAGTGGCATTTTTAGTAGCAACTAACTTTAGTTTGTACTTTGTTTATAGAGCTCAGAATGCCTTTTCTGGTACTTCAAGGGGAACTTTTCTGTAACGGAGACCAGTGAGTCTCTCTCAGTGCTGTAAGAGTTTTCTATTATCCCATTCTGAAATGAGAAGGGATTATCATGGCTCCTTAAAGGGCTGACACCACTAGTCCTCTTACCTTGGTTTCATAGGGAGAAACATGTCTTATGAGATTGAATTGTCTGGATATGTCTGCCTGCTGCCTTCTTCCCCTGCACACCTAACTATTTTTGCACCTATTGGCTAATTTCAAGTAAGCTTGCCAAGGACTGAGTCTCAAAAATAGCAAGAACACGTCTGTTTTGTGCAGGTGGGCTTGCAGGGGAGAGAAATCTCATTAGTGCCTTGGCATCAGAGAATGGTTGTGGTTGGAGGGGACCTCTGGAGGTCATCTGGGCCAACCCCCTGCTCAAGCAGGGCCGCCCAGAGCTGGTTGCTGAGAACTGTGTCCAGATGGCTGTTGAAGATCACCAAGGATGGAGACTCCACAACCTCTCTGGGCAACTTGTGCCAGTGCTCAGTCACCCTCACAGTAAAAAAGTGTTTCCTGATGTTCAGAGGAACCTCTTGTGTTTCATCGTGGGCCCATGGCCTCTGGTCCTGGCGCTGGGCACCACTGAAAAGAGCCTGGCTCCATCCTCTTTGCACCTTCCCTTCAGGTATTTATTTCCATTAATAAGATCCCCCCGGAGCCTTCTCTTCTCCAGGCTGAATGGTCCCAGCTCTCTCAGTCTTTCCTCATAGGAGAGATGCTCCAGTCCCTTCATCATCTTGGTGCCCCATCAGCACTCTAAGCTGAATATAAGCTGGATTGTACTAATCAACACTAGAGAATCAAGATAGGAGAAAGATGTCATAACCTCTTAGATGGCAACTGGTTACTTCCGAGATTGTGTCCTCAGGAAATGGGGCTCCTTCACTTTCAGTGCTGAAGGAATAGCTTGTTTGCTCTAGTTTTGTAGGTGGAGTTAGATGTAGATGTATAGGGTTGGTGTATAAGAAGGAATTGCAAGAGACTTGTGCAAAGCCTAGAGAAGATCGAGCGATTGCTTCTGCAGCACTGTGACTGGAGAGATAGAGCTTTAATAGATCAAGCCTATAATCAGGGAGACTGAGCCCTCTAATGGGTTTGTGGCTGCGAGGTGCAGCAGAGGCTTGGGTAATTCATCAGGATACTAATTGACCGTGCTTCTCAAGGCAATAAACAAGTGAGCAAACAAGTTTAAGGGGGGGAAAAAATGCATCTCAGAATAAGTCCCTTTGATCAGTTTAAATATGCAAATGTGCTTTTTGATAAAGCACTTTGGGGGTTTCGGGGGGGGGCTATCTTATTAAGCATGGTAGGTAGTTTAGCAAGTCTTCTGTATTTAAATAGCAGGACTCTCTAAAGTATCAGAAAATTCTCAGCCTTGTGTGTTGCTGTAAGTGAGAGGAACACCCACATTACTTACTTGTTTGCTTTTCTATGCATACTAGAATTGGTAGCGCTGGAATTCATCTGCAGCAATTAGCTGCCGTAATTTCTTGTTTGTGGCCTTCTCTCCGACTGTCTTTTTTATAGTATATGCAACAGGAACACATATGAGAGAGGAATTGACAGGGTAATCTCAAGCAAGCTAGTCTTAAAGATGTTTTCATCTGGGAATTTACTCATTCTGTCACTTTGGGAAAAAGAGTTAAACTTTGTTTGAAGGGGAATAAGGAAGAGTTTCAGTGACTGCACCTTAGGAATTGTATTGGAAAGAAGTAAACTGGAACTCAGAAAAGGCCATTTATGGATGCACGTGCAATTTATCTGGGGTACATTCTTCTCCATTTCCTTCCCCAGCATGAAAGATTTGGGGAGAAAGAAAAGCATACTTGCATGAAGCTCAGGGTAATTTAGGGGTATTCTTGCAGAGTGTTAGTATGAGCAAATCATGGGGTTTTTTGTGAAGTAATTAGGACGTTTTCATGAGTCCTGGGTAAATACTGCTTCTCCTTTGTTCATTTCCTGGGTACTGTCCATCACGCGAATTAAGTTTGAGCAAAGCAGTGCACTTTAAAGAGATTTACTGCTGCCTCTGTTGGCTTAGCTGAATCTTGCTGATGCAATACTAAGAAGGTTTGCTTATTCATGGCAGTCTACAAAGCTTTCACTCAAAAGTACTTACAGTGAAGCTGTGTCATCATAGCAGCTGAACTTGAATTCTGTATTTGTTGTCTTTTGTGCTTGAAATCATGGTTTCTAGTGACTGTTTTAAAAAGGCTTGAACTATATTCTCACTGTTCATTATACTGGACTCTGTGCTGGGGCTGTGGATATTTTCTTGAGCTCACTCTGGTGAATACATTACCTCTATTCATGTTACTTTACAGGCTGCTTCTGTAGACGTGGCTCTCGGTTGACACGTCAGCTAGGGCTTGGATTGCATCAACATTCTCTGAAACCCTTCAGAGTTTTCTGAGGGAGTGTTTAAAATGTTTAATATGGCTGAGTCATTGGTGACTAATCTTTTCTCTTGTTCTCACAGCATATTTGAAGGAGGAAGATGCCAATTGTCAAAAACGTGAGCAGAGCTGTCAGCCAGCTGCTACAGAGCTCTGGTTGTGGATGTGGGATTTCCATCGTGCCTGTTCGATGTATTGGAGTCTCACCTCGCCAGGTGGCCTCTGATGCTAGCTTTCACTCCGTTTCTTTTTCCGAGTCTGATCATCCTCGAGTGCTAATTACAGGTCAGCATTCCTGTCATAACTGTATTCCTGCTCCAGCTTCTCAATCGAGTCTCCCACTCCCCTCCTCCCTCCCTGGTGGGCAGAATACTGGAAGCAAAAATATTCAAAATATTCTGGAATTGCGATGATCTTTCCCATACGGCGATAAGATTGGAGTTCCATGTGAACTTTCCTACTATTTTTATCCCAGAAATCTGCTAAAATCAGTTCATTGGGTTTTCCTTGAGAAAAACAGAAAAGCTTTCTGACTTGCTGAGAAAAATAGTGCTAATTTCTGATGTGATACATGTAATAATGGAACTCTGTATTTTGATATCGCTTTTTCTCTGATTTTTGTTTCTTGTGCGTTGCCTTTTAGGTGGTCTTGGCCAGCTTGGAGTGGGACTTGCTAAGCTTCTGAGGTATGCTGCGATTCTCTGACTTGCTATTAGTGAGGAATTCAAGCTTCAACCATCACTTCTAGAAGCAATAATTTTCTGGAAATCTGTTTATAAAAAAATCCTAGTGATGACTGCAGATTATTTTTTGCCTCTTAATTTTTTTAAATAACTTTAAATTTTCACTGTCTTTTTATATTTTATTCCTGTGCTTGGTTTAGGTTCACTGATGTACTTTCTGTGTGTACCTTGGTCACGATTCCCAAAATAACATAATTTTTTCTAAGAGACTAGCTGCTGAGTTCTGTTTGCTTCCAGTTAAATGGAAGCATTCACAATCCAAATCCTCAAAGGGTGGTCAGTTTTCCTTTTTCTCTTTTTTGGTCAGCCAAATAAGGCTGGATTCGAGTACTCAATAGAGAGACAAAGGCTGGGATTTTATGCAGGTACTCCAGGAGAGAGAAAAGTACAAATACCCGCTTGAAAAAATACATAGTCCTTTGCTAAGTACCCAGCTGTTGGGCTTTGCAACTGCTGACTTTTATCTCTCTGAGAATTTCAGTTAAGTAACTTCAGGAATAAGGTGCCCTATTTAGTGAAGTACAAACAAAAATAAAGATTAGGATACAAGATCTTGAAGTTTTTATGATTTGGTGAAAGATGATGCAGCAAAAGGAGTAAATCGAAAATATATTTCTTCTGGTTCTTTCTGTTCCCCCACCTCACGTCCACAGTTCCCTTATTTTTTTCCATGGTATCTTTTCAAGAAATATAAGATGCTGTGAGAGCTCTCCCTGGTCCATATCGTTGTCCATATCCACACCTACTCAGCTCCAGAGTATCGTTTGCACCTAGACAGTGTTTGTGGCAGAGGATTTGGACTATGACCAAAAGTGAGCCAACTCACTGCATTCAACACTGTGTTGCAATTTGAATGCTTTCTACCATTTCTATGATATATTTAAAAATCACCCAAATAATGGACGGCTGGAATGTACTCTGATGCCATCAGACTTGCTCTCTGCGACAGCCTTGTGTTGATTAGAAAGGCACAAGGCAGAGATTGCTCCGTCGTATTTACTTTGTTGATATAAAAGTAGCTGCAGTTACAGCAAGCCCAGTGGCTTTTTGTTGTCCTCAGGGGAGTAGATTATCTCTGGGTAAAACTTTCAGAAAGAAGAGGGTGGGAAGGTCGGTCTTCACAACGTATTTTCATTTTCTAAAAGATTTCTCTATCCTTATGCAGTCTTTCACTGCTACTAGAAGTAGTTTACTAATTTTCTAAGATGCTGTATTGACATTTTTTAGAGTGTTTTTTTTTTAATGCAGTAGCTGATTTCATTGTGGAAACTGTTGTTCTTCTGATATTGCTCCTGCAAAACAAAATAACAGCATAGGAACTTAACGAATTATCTCGAAGATTGTGGACTCACCATGTGGGTATTTTTACACAGGAGACGCTTTGGAAAGAACAATGTGATCTTGTCTGACATTAGAAAGCCTGCGGATAATGTTTTTTATAGTGGTAAGTGACTGGGGAAGCGTATGGAAAAAGAATCTTGACTTCAAGATCAACCTCTGATGTTGATAGACTAATTACCAAAGTCTAAGTGATAAGTGGATTAAACTGAACAACTTGCTGTTCGAAACTTCTGGATGATGCCTTCCTGCTTTGAAATCTTGCCAAGGCATTGATATCTTCTGTCTGTTATTCCCTTTTTCTAAATATTTTTCTTTGCATTTTTTCACTGTTCCTTTGCCACTTTGTTGACCGGAATAACTACTTGAGTCAAGTTGAGCTTGGCTGTTGTGCTCCTGCTGTAAAGGGAGATGCATTTATTCTTTTGGAGGGAACAAGATGGAGATTAAATCTGTGCTTTGTTTTTCCATGCTCAGGAAATTTATATGATAAGGTGGAAGTAAAGTAGGATTTTTGGGTTCTTTTATTTTCATTAGAAGCTTGCATAAGTTTTTCTTCATCATTACTGTTCAATGATGTATTTAGGTATTTGAATAGTGTACACTAGATGTTACCTGTTTTCATGCTGTTGACTGGATAAAACAGGAGTTCTTGCATCACTCTCTTGTTGAGGTAAAGGTAGCGTTTTCCCTTCATTTCTCCTGCTTATTTACTAATTTATTGACCATTGCTGTTAGGTGTGCATTCTGCTGTGCAGTCAGATCTTGAATATAGGTATGGTCAAGAAGCAGCCATTTGAGTTTCCTGTAGAACTTTTCTTTACATCCGTTCTTCTTGACATTCAATTTCCTACTGGTTCCATTTCTTCTAGGTCCTTTTATCTACGCAGATATTTTGGACTACAAGAATTTACGTGAGATAGTGGTGAATAATCGGATAACTTGGCTATTCCACTATAGCGCTTTGCTCAGTGCTGTTGGAGAAGCAAATGTCCCTTTGGCCAGAGCTGTAAATATTACCGGTATGTGACAAGGGTTTCAAGTTCATGACTCCTACAGAGGCTTGAGAAAGTGCATTGTATGTTCTGATAAATCCTGTGGTTTGTTCCAGGTTTACACAATGTTCTGGATATTGCAGCTGAGCATAATTTGAGACTCTTTGTTCCAAGCACTATTGGAGCCTTTGGACCCACCTCTCCTCGAGATCCAACTCCTGATCTCTGCATTCAGAGACCAAGGACAATCTATGGAGTCTCCAAGGTTCATGCTGAGCTCATGGGAGAAGTGAGAATTTTTTATTTTATTTATTTCATGAAAGTTCTGGGAGAACTTCATTGCTTTTGTGAGATTCCTCGCTGCAGTGTTCTTTTCCCCATTCTTTCCGTCCTTCAGGCTTTAGTACTCAATAGTAGTCTGAGGACAAATACCTTTTGAGTTTTGTTGGAAAAAGTACAAAGAATTGGAACCTGGCAAACATCTAACTTTCAATATCATTTCTTTCCCTGGTTCTTTTGACTTTGGCAGATGAGGCAGAGAGGCCAATATGAAAGGCATTGCGTAAATGACAGTGTAGAAAGCCTTGCAAAAGCATGCTAGATAGTGATGACTTTTGCCCCCACCCCCTCCCCCCCAAAAAAAAAAAAAGACTCTAAAGTCAAAGCCATGGGAGTCTGTACATGCTTCTCTTTTGGCTTTGTAATTTTTTTATAAACATAACATTGTTAAAGCTGGTATTTTTACAGAAAGTTTCCTCACACTTGAAATTTATGAAGGACAGTGTCAGGTCTGAAGACTGTATTAACCTGAAATGTCTCACAAACTTAGGAATTTTCAGTTTCTGAACACTAGACCTAGACCCTACATTAGAAGCCAATCCGTATATACTGATGTGGATGTAAACTAGAAAAGGGCAAGCAGGGAGATCAGCTACCTGGCAGGGAATGGAGACTGTTCTGTAGTTCCTTTTCTTCCACCTCTGTCATGGAACAGCTACAGAATGAAGGTTCATTCTGTGGCAGGTTTTTCCTGTGAAATCTATGAGTTGTGTGGCCTGGTCTTGATGCGTAAAGGTACGTTTCTCTTCTCCCTTCCTAGTACTACCATTACCGGTATGGCCTAGACTTCCGCTGCCTGAGGTATCCAGGAATTATATCTGCTGACTCTCAGCCTGGTGGGGGAACAACTGGTAAGCAACTTGTCCGTATTTCTCAGTATTGCAGGCAAGAACAGCAAAAACATAAGCCAATACAGTAATTTTTAATGTGTTTATAGAAATTTAATCTGTGGTAGTATAGAGCATCCGTGTAGAGATACTATTTCAACAGTGTTATAACAACACTTTTGTCTACCCCAGCCTAGGGCACCCCTTAGCCTTTACATTTAAACAGTATCTCTGAAATTTTGGATTAGTTAAACTCATGGAGACTATTTTCTTTTAAAATATTTTAAAACTCTGCTGTCTTGTTGCTGTGTGCAAATGCTAGAATAGCATCCAGGTAGCTCAGAATGACTTTTACAAAGTAAATCATAACACAGTTCTGCTGCTAGTCTTTGGACAGGAGACTTTGGGGGTGGTCTGAGGGTTGTTGACTGTCATGAAGTGAACAACAGATTGAGGCAGATGAGTACACACATCCATTGTTCTTTTCTATAGATTACGCTGTCCAGATTTTCCACGATGCCATAAAGTCTGGCAAATTTCAATGCAACCTAAAGCCAGACACTCGTCTCCCTATGATGTATATTGATGACTGTCTGAAAGCGACTCTAGAGGTCATGGAGGCCCCCGCAGAAGCACTGAGCATGAGGACATACAATATCAGTGCCATGAGCTTCACTCCTGAAGAGCTGGCGCAAGAGGTGCAGAAGCATGTTCCTGAGCTCCAGGTGACCTACAACGTGGACGAAGTCAGGCAGGCCATAGGTTAGTATCGGCTTTTTTGGCAGCGGGTAGGAAAAAACATTAGATTGCTGTACATTAAGAGCAAAACAAAGTTTCTTTTCTTTTTAGGCACTTGTAAATTGGTCCTGTACAGTTCAAGTCTTACAGTTTGAAATTCAGCTTGAGTAGTTCAAATGGCCAGTGATGACATATCTTAAAGTTTAAAGAAACTTTTCTTAAACCTCATGCTCCGTGTTTCTTCTCTCTTTTCACTGCAGCTGACAGCTGGCCGATGAACTTTGATGACAGGAATGCCCGGAGGGATTGGGGCTGGAAACATGATTATGATCTCCCTGAGTTGGTGACTACAATGTTTAGCTACCTTGGGTCTGACTCCAGGATCGCTCAAGCTAACTGAAATACTTTGTAAGATGTTTCCAGATTTCCACAGAGGACCAGGAAGAAATGGCTAAATTAGTTTATAATTTTCTGAGTCTTAGAGCATGTCAATTATTATTTTTTGTAAGTAGCAACAGAGTTGGGCAGAAACATACTGTAGCTGGAATGTACTATTAGATAAGCAACATCGTTTGGTACTGTCTCCAAGCACAGCACCAATGACAAACACAGAATTCTTGAACTTTCACACTTAAGCAGCTAGAAAGAGGAAGAAAAAAGAAAAAAAAAAAAGCACTTACTCCTGGCTGATGACTCTCCAATCATTCCTGCTGCCTGCCTCTTCTTTGGCAAACAACATGGGGCAATATTGTCAAACCTGGTGTTTCAGGCATATCCCTCACAGTTAACGATAGGTTTTTCATTTTCCTGGTGGAGGATGTTAGATTGTAGCAAGATATGATCCTTTCTACTCTTTGCTTACAAAAGAGAGATCAGAAGAGCTACTTCATGTTTCCAAATTGTAGGGGTCGTTGCAATTCTAGTTTGAAATCAAACTTTGGTCCATAGTTCCTATTTATATATATATATATAGTGCTTTATAAACATACACTTTTCTATACATAGGGCATACAAAGTAGCATTATTCTTATAATGCTTATAAATGTGAAGGGGAATAGGACTTGAATTCTCATTATGCTTTTAAAAAAACAGGGAGTACAAGCTAAGCTTTGCCCTGTTCTTTGAAAGTGCTGCTGCCTTCAGTTTAACCTCAGAGGTAGTTCTGAAATCAGAAGAGCTGTTACGTGTATGCGAATCTGGGGCATATTTCAAGAAGACAATGCCCAGGTATGGGTTTGTTGTTAATTAGCACTACTTTTGGTTATCCCAGTTGTTTGCCGTGCTAGCACATTGGCATACTGCCTGGAGCAAGTTTTAAAGGTGGGCTGATGATGGAGCCTTACGGTAGAGTCAAGTCAGCCTTTGAAATCTGTTCATGTTCACTACATTTTCCGCATGCACTGTGAGTGTATTTGTAGATGCTATTTATGTGTAACTGTCACACACTTTTATTCTTCGAATCCAGAAGCTGAAACCATCTTCTAGCTACAGTTGAGGGCTGTTCTGCTCATTGAGTTTCATGCAGAGGAGATTCTGGGATTAACAAGGGAGCCTTAGTAGATGCATGCAAGGAAGATATGTCTATTCAAAAGCTACTTAGGAGTCTTTGAGAAGTGACAAACTGACAAGAGAGTCAGCAAGGCCATTTTAGGTAAAATACCAGTTTCCATGGATGTGAATGTGAGCCATCAGCTATTATAGCGATAGCATGCCTTGAGAAACAGCATCTGGGAACTTTGATTTTATTTTTTTTTCTTTGAAAGAAAAAAAATCTTTCATTTTCAGAATGACTGGAAATTCCCTATATAAAGCTCTCCATCTTTTTTGTCCTGTATACTCCAATAGCGTGTCTAGGTAAACATGTTCTAGTATTTTTTTATTATTTTTTTTTGCCTACAACTTGTTTGGTGTGTTTTCTGTGACAATGCTTTGGCAGTTTCGAGCCTGTTACGCTCTCTGTAACCCTGCGGTGTTTCCTCAGTAAGTGGATAACTGACATGACCAGATTTCTGTCTCTTTGTGAAGGAGTCTACATGCTGCAGGAAATATGTTTTCTCATGAAAGTAACCTTCAAATGAAAATTCTGTGGTGAAACCCAGATATTTTAAACATTTGTTAAACTTGTATCTCTTAGTTTTGTATGTGTCTTATTGTTTCATCCGTTGGCAAAGTATGCGTTTCCCAGGTATTTAAGCCCAAAAACCTCTAAGGTTGTGGCCTGTTACTGAAACATTTTTTATATTGTTTACGTTCCTGAAAAGACAACTTTTTAAACTTTGGCCGCTGTTGTAACTATCATTGTTCAAGTGTAATATTTGGCCCAATGGGCCAGCAAAGTTGGCCCTCCATTCATACCCTCCAAGGAAAGACTGGCTCAGGTTTTGTCCTCTGCCCTGCCAAAACAGAATTATCTCCTAGTGAACTGTTACGCTGAGCCATCAGGTGAAGGGCTTTAATATGAGCTGAAGTGTCTTGTCCATTCCAGTCTTCCTTAAGTCAGACCCCGGGGACTCCTCATTGCCTCCGTTCCATGAGACGTGTAAAACAAGGAGTTGTTGATGGGTCTTGTGCCGTTTCTTTATTTCACTCAAAGTCATGGGGTCTGCTCCCCTCAGCCTTGTTCAGAGCTCCAGTTAACAGTAACGAGAGTGAAGAACAAGAATATTCTTTCTTCTGAAACATTGTCCGTGGCTGCAGCATTGCACAAAAGCTTTGGATAAGGTGTTGCAGCGAAGGTGAAATTCAAACTTATGGCGTTTTCAACAGAAGTTTATTTTATTTTTTTTTTCCCTGCCAAAAGTTGCTGACTTCATTTAGGAGCCACCATTTAAGACAGTTGTATTTTGCAAAATTGGAAATAAACCGTATTGCGATAGAGAGTTGTTTGGAGGCAACGAGGTGGTGATAGTCAGGGGATGTGATCAGAGATGTCTGCATGGTCTGAGTCCTGTTTGAAATTCTGGTTTTCAACCTGTGACCAATGATGCATGTATTTTCTCCCCTATCTTCTCCATTAACTTCCGTTGTAACTATATTAAAGTATTTTCTGTATTAAACCAATTCGACGTGGTACAAAATGTATAAAACACTTGCTACCCGTTCAAAGTTTGACTTCTGGACAGAGACTTCTCTCATGACATTTGAGCATTGTAGCTGTTAAATTACCTATTCAGGAAAAAAAAAAGTTGTTAAGAATATTTTTTCAAATATTGTAAGTTGTGGATGATGCCTACTTTAATAAAATCCTACGCAGACATGTCCTTGTTTTGTCATCCTTGTTTAAAGTACACAAGAGCAGTGATGAAGGATGCTGGTGAGTGCTTTTCTTCAGCTGCAGAAGCGATGCATGATTTGAGGCACAGAGAAAGATGCGGGCCCCCCAGTCTGCACGGTGACTCTCAAACATTTGTATGTGTGTTTAGCTTTCTGCTGATTATTCCAGTTGCTCTGTGTGGCAGAGAGTTGCTCGCAGGCAGATCCAGCACGGTTACCCTTTAATCTTCAGCGAGCCGCCAGGCAGGTGTACGGGCTGGGCTTGTAGATGGCAGCTGTCCAGAAAGTGCTGGGTTTCAAATATTCCTCTTGTCGCTTCCAGATTTCTTAGCCCTTTCTCATGTTGAGAAGCCAGTGGGTCTGTCTTCAGCTGTGTTTCTATCTCTATTTCCATCGTGCAGCTTTGAAAGGGCAAGAAAAGAGCATCGTTGTTCTGAAGGAGGAGCTATAAAAAACACACGCCAAGAATTTAAGGCTGTAGGGTCCTCGTTTCCGCTTCTGTGCGGGTCTTGACTCCAGCTGTTGCACCACCAGCGATGTTGGTCATCGGGAGAAGTTAGTGCCGACATGAGTGAGAATGAGTGTGCTCCTAATAACTTACCCTGGACCCGCCTGCCTCGTTAATGGATGAATAAACACTCCCTTCGGGCTAAACAAGGCTTTTCCCTCCTCCTACGCCTCAACTTTCTAATGATGGGAACTTCTTGTGGAGGAAGCATTCCACTTGACCACAATTTAGTGACTGATGCAACCATTATGTTTCTTGCAGAACAGGTGAGGGTGTTACAGCACCGCGCTCTTCCCAGCTACTTCACTTGGATAATTAGACTCTTGTTTACGCACACTCAGTCTGGCTTCTGTAAGTGCTGTAGGTGACAGTGCTTCATCCAAAGCTGCTGTAGCTGAGGAGAGGATCACCATTACCCTTCAGGTCCTCCAGGCCCTGCAAAAACAACTATTCCATTTTTCTCCTTTTCCCTCTGCCCTGTTCTTCAAAGATTTAAGAATATTTGACCCTGTAATCATATTCAGGCAGCAAAACCAAAAGCCTCCTGAACTTTTTGCTTTTAATTCTCAGATTTACTTCTCCTCCTTGCTGGTTTGCTTTGGAGTCAGTGACTGGCTTCGTTGTCCTCAGATCGCTGTTCCCATTTACGAGGGAATGCACAGAGCTGAAGCAATGCTGACACCACGGTTGTCAGTAGGTGTACACTAAAAAGCTTTAAAGTTGAACTTAATTCCTTTGTTTCAGCCCATACGGACGCAGCTGCTTTCCGCTCTTGGCTGCTTAAGATGTCGGAGAGAGGTGCGGAATAGGAGGAATCTTCTTCCCTCAGCGAAACGGCGTGAGGGCTGCGGGTGATCAACCTCTGCGCTTTTGGAAAACCTCTCCTTTTGCTCCTCGGGAGGGAGTCAGGCTCTGACGTACCGTTTGTCGTGAGCTCTGCGTGCCTCCAGGGAGAAGCCAAGCCGGGGGAGCTGGAGAGAGGAGAGGGCCAAGGTCCAGGGTTAGCCAGAGGGCAGGAACGTGGCTCCAGGGACTGGAATGCTTGCCTTGCAGCCCCCTTCACTCATGACGCCCCATGTTTCAGGGCTTTCCGGCACCCTCAGGGAAGGTTGTTTCTATTTTAATCGACCATTAGCTGGCTTCGCCAAACCTTTGCCCTTCTCTTGGAGGCTCGGGCCAGACGAGTGCTCTTCAGGCTATTTTCAGCTTCATACCATAATTGTACGTGATCCTAAATTCACCATGAGTCTGAGCGCCTGTGGCACGCTGGGGCTGAGGGGGGGTGCAGAGGGGTGGGCTAGCGCATACCAGCTTGGTAGCAGCCTCCCAAGAAATACGCTGTTGCTGTCCTTCCTGAGTGCTTCATTTATGTTGCACTGGGATGGCTGTGATGATGCCTACCTCTACAAGCCAGGGCTGCTTCTGGAATAAACAGAATCACAGAATCATTAAGGTTGGAAAAGACCTGTAAGATCATCAAGTCCAACCATCAACCAACACCACCATGCCCACTAAACCATGTCCCACAGTGCCTCGTCCACACGTTCCTTGAACACCTCCAGTGATGGTGACTCCACCACTTCCCTGGGCAGCCTGTGCCAATGCTTCACCACTCCCTCAGTAAAGAAATTTTTCCTAATACCCAGCCTGAACCTCCCCTGGTGCAACTTGAGGCCATTTCCTCTTGTCTTATCACTTGTCACTTGGGAGAAGAGACCAACACCCACCTGTCTGCAACTCCCTTTCAGGTAATTGTGGAGAGCGACAGCTGGAGTCAAACACGCGGGGGTTTAAAGACGACAGTAACTCCGTACAGCAGCTGAGAGAGTTGCCACACAAAGATGGCTTTTGCCAGTGGAGGCAGGATTCAAAAGACGTTTGTGCTTCAGCAGCATCATTGTGGAACTCAAATCTGGAGTGGGCATTGCTCAGCCAGAAAAGAAGTTTGCTTCCTGCACCCGATAACTGCAATTGGGAACAATTTAGGATGTTTTCATTTAAGCTGACAGTGATTATCTGTGCATTTTTGAGGACTCAAGCCAACAGTTTGGTAAAACTGAGATCCAGTTCAGTGCTGGAGTGGTTGTCTAGTACAATCACCACCCATCCTGACCCAGGGGTTGCTTCTATGCATTTAATATCTTCCAGTAGATGTATTTTCTACAGTCCCTGCGCAGTCTTCCTGAGGAGCAAACTGAAGCTCCTGAGAAGGTACAGTGCACAGCTTAGTGTTCAGCTTTTGAGGGGATTTCATCTTCTTGCCAAAAAATATAAACAGCTGAGTGTCACCTACACACCAAGCTGCTCTCTCCCCCTTTCTGCAGATGGCTCTGCACAGCAGCAAAGATCTAAAGTGCAGGATGATATTTCTTCTGACCTCAGGTAGAGCTCTGAGATCCTGCAAAGCAAAATCCTGCAAACCATTCAGTATTTCCATTCTGCTTCCCTCTCCTTCTGGCCATCCTGTAAAGCGTGGTCCCACCTCGTTTATCTCTCATCCTTCCAACAAAAGTGTGAGATTCTCCAGCCAGCCCAAGGGCCCACCAGGGTCTTCCCAGGAGCTGCTGCAGGCACTCACTGCTAAATCCTTTGCTAGCTGAAAGTGCCAATTTAAAAAAAAAAAAAGGGAAAGTGCTGGTTTCAATGACATTTCGTGTGGAAAATATATAGATTTCCTATAAATGACTTTTTTTTGAGTGAAGTCAGAAACTTCCCGTATAGATTTTACTAGAACAGGATGTTCAGTTCTATTTTTCCAGAGCAATGTTTTGTCTTGAAATATGTTTCACCTCAGAGGCTTTCAGACAGGGAGAAACTCCATCCCTTTCCTGATCCAGAAAGCATTTCCCCAGCACAGAAATGCTAATTTCTCTAGCTGCCACGTCCTCCCAGGCTGCTTGGGCAGACCTCACTTGAGCACCAGGAAAAGCAGAAACCCATTACGGATGTCAATGCTTGAAGGTCGTCTTACTTCTTCGTATTATTGTAGTTATTCTGGTCTGTAAATACAGGGCGATCCCCACACCACTGTGCAGACAAAGGCTGGAAAGGTCTTTCTGGCCCCAGAGTTTTAGTCTTACTGTATGACAAGAGGTTGATATGGACAGATGGAAGAAGAAAGGAAAACGGCCTTGGAGTCATGGTTGGAGGCAGATAGACCTGGATGGTTTGAAGACATCTCTGTACATCTCCTCAGCTTTTCTGAAGGTTTATGTAAAGCTGAATGGAAAACAGCCACAGGAGGGGTTAGCACAGATGTAACCTCAGGTTTCCTAGCCAAACCTTCGCAGAGGAGCAAATGAGACCCTTCCCATGAGTTAGTTCCCAGCCGGTGCACTAGTTGTGAATGTTCTTGGATCCATGGCTTTGAATGACACCCTCTGCCACTGTCCTGAGGAGGAAAGCAGCTGAGGGTCCGAATCCGTCAGTTTGTGAGTGAGGAAAAGAGCCTTGGGGCAGGAAGGGGATTTGGGGCTGCGGGGGGACAGCACTGTTTTACCCAGATTACAGCTGATGCCTGTTCTCATTACGTTACCTGCCAGCCCCATCCCTGGGAATAGGTCAGGGATTAGGTCAGGAACGCCATGTGAACCTCATGAGGCTCAACAAGGCCAAGTGCAAGGTCCTGCACCTGCGTCAGGGCAACCCCTGGTATCAGTACAGACTGGGGGATGAAGGGATGGAGAGCAGCCCTGCGGAGAAGGACTTGGGGGTATGGGTGGATGAAAAGCCCGATATGTGCTAGCAATGTGCGTTCACAGCCCAGAAAGCCAACAGTATCCTGGGCTGCATCAGAAGCAGAGTGGCCAGCAAGACGAAGGAGGGGGTTCTGCCCCTCTACTCTGCTCTGGTGAGACCCCTCTGCAGTACTGTGTCCAGCTCTGGGGTCCTCAGCACAGGAAGGACATGGACCTGTTGGAGCGGGTCCAGAGGAGGCCACAAAGATGATCAGAGGGATGGAACACCTCTCCTGTGAAGACAGGCTGGGGGAGTTGGGGTTGTTCAGCCTGGAGAAGAGAAGGCTCCGGGGAGACCTTCTTGCAGCCTTTCAGTACCTAAAGGGGCTTGTAAGAAAGATGAGAGAGACTTTTTAGTAGGGCCTGTAGCAATAGGACAAGGGGTAATGGTTTTAAACTAAAAGGGGGTAGATTTAGACTAGATACAAGGAAGAAATTTTTTACCATGAAGGTGGTGAAACTCTGGCAGAGGTTGCCCAGAGAGGTGGTGGATGCCCCATCCCTGGAAACATTCAAAGTCAGGCTGGACGGGGCTCTGAGCAACCTGATCTGGTTGAAGATGTCCCTGCTCATTGCAGGGGGGTTGGACGAGGTGACCTTTAAAGGTCCCTTCCAGCCCAAACCATTCTGTGATTCTGTGATTCTATGATTAGCCCAGAGCAAGAGCCATAGCCAGCGGGCAGTTTTGATGCAGTGGCCTTGTTTTGGAGTGCAAACAAGTTCGATATATGGCTACAGCCAGACTGTGCCAGCCAGAGAGGGCCCAGGCTCTGCTCAGGTTAGTCATGCAGTCTCTCATGTGGGTGTCTCACTGTCCAGCATGGGGAACCAAGAAGCAGGAGAACGGGGATGTGGTGCAGTAGGGTGGATTAGGATGTGTCCCTCCTTAGGGCCCCACATCAACAGGCTTGGCCTTCTCCAGCCTACCCTTTCCACCAAGGTCCTGGGACTTGGCCATCCAGCCATGCTTGGGAAGAAGCATGAGGAGGCTCTTGAATATCTTCCTCTAACCAAAATATATGTCCCCTGGCCCTCTTAAACACAACAAATGTGTCCTCCACCTTGCTGCTGGTTGCTCAGCATGTCTCTGCCTTTGTTCCCGGACCTGTGGGCCTCCACAGCCTCTTCCTTGTCCAGGGGAAAGGGCTGGGACCATGCTCCCGGCAGGATAAATGCAGCTCCAGGAATTTCCCTCCTGCGGTGAGGTCACATAGTGTTGCCGGATGGGTGGGATGACCTTTAGACCAATCCTCAGTAGAGGAGGTTCTTGGCAGGGGACGTCAGAATGCAGCTCCAAGGACACCAGCAAGCCAATCATTTTTTTGGCAAGAAATAAGCGTTGCTGCAAGGATGATCTCTCCTTACCTGTCTGGTGCAATAGGTCCTTAATCTCTCCAGCCTTTCCGTAATGCCAGGGTAAAGCCACGTCATCAGCAGAGCTGTTGCGAAAGCAACGTGTCAGAGGAGAGAAAGCAAAGTCCAGAGTTCATCCACTGACCATCTGCTTCCCCTTCAACTGGTGCTGCTAGTTCTTTGCATCTGAAGACCAAGATTAATGAGATTCGGTGCATTTTTAAAGCCCTGCCTCCTGGAGCCTTGTGATTCTGAGAGGCTCTGAGGTTTATAAAGAATCCCTATCTTTCTAACCCTTATAATTTCAATAAAAAAATAATCTTATGAAAATGAATATGAGCTGTATGATCTCAAAAATCTGTAATCAATTAAAAAAAAGTGCAGGGATTTAATAGTTTATTACTATTTTATTGATAATCATTGTTTATATTTTAATTATCTCACTTAATTTAGTGGACTCACAGTTTTTCAGTATATGGCCACAGCAATATTCATACATTCCTTTGGTAAATACAGGGATTACACTGCTATTGCTCAGATACGGCTTGCCACCATTTCCTAAATTGTGATAAACTGCTAAAATGACATTTTCTGTAGAGTGTCGTATAGGAGCTCGTCACAGAGCGTCTGTGTCTTTAGTTATACAGAAACATCACCCCAAGGATGCTGTTGCATAGAGTAAGTGGTATATCGTGCTCCAGCGTTAGGGAAATGGTTTGGTGTGGATTTGTGTCTTGCAGCTGATTGCTGTGGGCATCTAATAATGAAATAAAAAATATTCCTCTTGCAAATAGACACCCCCTCCTTCTGCCTGAGTCCAACCCCCTCATGGCCAGACACACGTGTCCCACCGCGCTCTTCCCCGTAGCACTTGCCTTTGGGGAATGCAAAGGGAGGAAAGGTCAATAAATGAGCAATTTCCCTTTCTTCATATTACTCCTTTTTTATGTCATCTCTCCTCCTGCATCCACTTGTTTTTTTAACATGGTTATGTGTGGGTTAAGCAGATTTGAAGTTGTGCCAGGGCCCAATAGGTGTCACAGCTGGCCCTGTTGAAGTCAAACGTGCTTTGGAAACTGGGAATAACCCCAATTCCTCCTGCAATCTCTTCCCCACTTGAAGGCGGTACGAAACCTGATATACATAACAAAAACAATCCCCAGTCTGGTAACAGCCAGCTTTACCAGTGCTGAGGGCAGGAGGAGAAGGAGTCGATGAGGTACAATTCCTTCTCATCCAAGCCCAGGACAGCTGATCTTCTGGTTTTCCTACCAGCCCATGCAGCAGCCTCCCCGGAGGAGCTGTTACTGCTCGAGTGTGCTGATAGGGACCAGAGGGGTTCGCATCCAGTGGGTATAAAGTAGACTCTAGCAAAATCTGAGCTCTTTCCAGGAGCAACAGGAGCCCAGTGCTCACTAGGGACTCACGTGTCCCCCATCGCTCCACCGCATTGCATGTCCAAACTTCCCTGTGGACATCAGCGCCGCACGCCCAATGGCTAAGATTCAGCCCTTGATTTGCACCGTGGCACCACAGCTCTTTCAGCACTTGTCCGTGAATATCTCCTCTTCCATTAATGGCAGACAACTTGCAAAGCCTCGTGATGACACCAAGCAGAAGACTGGCCAGAGGTTTGCTCAGCTGCTTTCTCTGCTGGCTCATCAGCTGCCTATAAAACAGCAAAACTTTTATTTCTTCATCCGGCTGACCCTCAGCGTTGCTGTCTTCTTGCCGGGTCGGAAAACTGCCCCATCCATTGCACAAGAGCAGAAGCGTCTCACTCGAGACACACCGTAGACGATAGAGCAGATGTTCGAGCTGCCGATGACCTGTGGCTGCCTGTGGGTATTTGCTTTGTTGGCAGCGTGTCCCGGGATCAGTGCCAGGAGCAGATTTTCCACCTCCAGCCTCCCTACCTGGCAACAGCAGCCGGGATGTTTGCCCAAGATAACACTGAGCCTTTGGGAGAGAGAGGGGGGATGTTTCTCATATGTCCCCAGACACGTATGTGCCTCGGGGACCCCCACAGGACCTCAGCTGGTGGGAGAGTGTGGCCAGCAAGGTCCACATTGCATGGGAACGGTTGTATCTCGGTCCCTGGGGACACACCGTGGCCCTGTCCAGACAGTTTGTCTGTGCAAGGGTCCAGGGCAGTTTGGAGGGGTTTTCACTCTCCAGAGATTGTAACAGAGCTACCGCCACCGTGGTGAAGGGGGTTGTGATGGGGAAGAGCAGTTGCGCTGTGCACAGGAGGAAAAAGATGTCATTGGGCTGGGAACCCAAGGAGAAGGAGGGACGCCGAACCACAGCCCCTAAGCTGTTTGCTGGAGGCTGCGACCCACCACCACTGGATCTCCCTTAGCTGTCCCTTTTGGGTCTCAGATGTGACCCTGATGTGCATTCACCTGCCACCTCCTTTGGCAGAAACGCAGGAACCAAAGTCAGTCTCGGCATTCCTTGTCACTACAGGGGTCTTCTTCCATCCCACCTGTGTACCTCTAACCATTCAATACTCAGTGAACCACCTAAAGAGACCAAGTGGAGAAGGTGTGAAGGCCCCATGGAGCCTGGACACTGGGGAGTCCTGGAGCTGGCCACAGCTGAAACGGTTGTGCAATGGGGAACCCAGAGAGGAATGCAAAGAGGTGGGAGAAGGACATGAAATTTGGCTCTCAGCTGCTGCCCTGCCATTTGGATTTCCCTAGAAATTCTGTCTAGACGGAACATGAGGATTTGAGACCTTCTCAGGGGGTTTCTGGGACTTGGGGTGACCAGTGGTATGGGGTGATCAGAGCCCTCTACTAGATGTCCTTCCCAAAAAACTAACCACACGCAGTGTCCCAGGTCCACCACAGACAGCAGTTGGGGCACTGGTGGTACCCTCCACCCCATCTCCCTTGCAGGTCAACACAGCTGGATTCAGCTTTAGTTCGGAAGATTTTTCCAAATTTCTTCCCACTCTCAGCACTCTCCATCATCAAAGGAAGGAAAAAAAATGTTTATTACGTTCGCCAGGGGAGGTTCAGGCTGGATATTAGGAAAAATTTCTTTACTGAGAAAGTGGTGACACACTGGAATAAGCTGCCCAGGGAGGTGGTGGAGTCACCATCACTGGAGGTGTTCAAGGAATGTGTGGACGTGGCATTGTGGGACATGGTTTAGTGGGCATGGTGGTGTTGGGTTGATGGTTGGACTTGATGATCTTACAGGTCTTTTCCAACCTTAGTGATTCTGTGATTCTGTGATTTATGTTCGCTTGTCTCTTTTTTCTCTTCAATTTTCTGGTGTTATATATTTACTTTAAAAATTGCAATTGAAATAATAAAAAAACCCCAAGTTCTTTTTTATTTACCAAAATGCAGGGTTTACTAAGTAAAAATTTTCAGGTATCTTTTTCTTAAAAGTACTCCCTCTTGATTCAGGGCCAGGCAGGATTTTTGAAAGAAAAGCCCTATTTAAAACTTTTGAATGCGGTGATAAAAATGTAGTGAGAGGAGTGCCAATCACACTGGCGGCGATGCTGCCGGCAGCTCCACTTGGGAAACTCAAAGCCTGGATGCTTTTCCAACACCTTGCAGTTATTGTCAATAAGCTTCTGCTCATTGCTCTGGACGACATTGCTTCTTGATGGCTTTTTTTCCAAGGATGGTGATTAGATATTTGCTGAGCTCAAGGCATGAAGTGCTTGCATGCTAGTTTCCAAATCCCTTTCCATCACAGCCACCTGCCATGCCAGAAAAAGCAGCGTCTCCACCTCTTCCAAGACACGTGGAGCCTGTCGCAGCTTTATTTGTCGTCCGGCCAGGGCAGGGGTCTCCATCCCTGCTGAGATGCCTGTTGAAGTGGAAAGTTTAATTTAAGGCTTGACTTGCCCTCTCCCCAGAAGCCATTAATTAATTAGAGCTGTCTTTGGCCGGGAAGCAAAAGCGGAGGTGGTGAGCACTGCTGCTCCTCTGGGCGTGGGAGACACTTGGGTGTGCAGCGATTGCCCTGGTTTGGGGTGTGCGTGGGGCAAGCAACGCTGCTGGAGCAGGAGAAGTCTTTGGAATGGGCTTTCCCATGGTCAAGGTTGGTGTCAGAGGTACACCTGGCCCAGGTTTCTTCTGTGACCCCAGAGAAACTGCTCAAGGAGTGACTTTGGAGAAGTGGTGAAGTCGGGGATTCTCCATCCTCAGAGAGTGAGCCGAGGCCAAAAAAGCTGCTTTGCATTGCCACATCCTCTCCTCTCTCCACCCTGGATTTTGAAGGCCTTGTGCATAGTATATTGCAGGGGCTGATGATGCAAAACTTCCCAAATACTGGACTTTGTTTGGTTTTGGGGGGATTTTTTTGTTTTTTTAAGGGAAACCAATAGTTGTGCACAACTGGGATATCATGTTTATGTGAAACCAGCTCTCCCCTTCCCGTCAACTTTTTTAAGCAAACTTTATCACCATTTTCCCTCTCTTTTTCCCCTGTCCAGCTGTGGATCAGCATTTCAGGGTGAATCCAACATTACTCTATAACCTGAGCAGTGCAGTTACTCTGCAACATGATGCATTTTGTTTTAAACTTTCTTCTTCCCCTGCATCTCTTCCATGTGTTGGCGAGGTTAAACTTGGGTATCCGATAAGATCCATGTGATAACGGGGGTGATAAGGTCCCGGTGATAACTCTGGAAGCCCCGGTCACGCTGTGGCTCTTGCAACCCCCAGAGTGATTCCAGGCACGGTTAGGGGATAGCGAGTGCCACGCTGCTGCTCCGAGCCTGTGCCAGCAGCCAGGAGAGGTTAGCAGCGTGGTCCCCAGCCCTGGGGAGAGGAGATTTCCTCCCCTAAGCCATGCATGATGCCTCAGAAACCCACATGGCCCCGAAAACAGGAGGGCAGGATGGGAAACTTATGGAGAGAGTGGAAAGTGGTCCCTGGAATAAATCCCAAGGGTATTAAAAATGGGAACTGGGGATGTGTGTGAAGCAAACCTCTCCCAAGAATGCTGAATTCAGGCAGGGAACACAGCCATGGAACCTGCAAGGGTGTTTGCACAGGGCCAGCATTGTTCTGTCTGTTATTTTTCTAAAGGACATGAAATCTGACCGTTCCCCCTTGCTCCTCCCCAAGGTCCAATGCCACAGTTATTTTTTTAGCCTACTTCCTAAGGAAATGAAGCATTATACGCCCGACTGCTTGTCTGTCTGTCTGTCTTGTCTGTCTGCCCATCAATCTCCCAGCAATAATTACATCCCATGATTGATTTCAGCCAGGCTGCATTGAGAGCTCGAGAGAGAAAAAAAAATGGCAAGTCTGTAGAAATTTTTGGGCAGGGGCAGCTGGAAGGAGCAAGAGAGAGGTGCCCCAGGGTGAGCTGAACCCCATATTAGACACCAGAGAAGCCCCTCCCTGGCACAGGTCTCTCTTACTGGCTGCTCTCACCCCAAAATATGGGCTTGTCTTGCCATCTACTGGTGGGAGCCCGGTGGAGGAGCTGGAGCAGGGGCAGAGGACGGCCAGGAGAAGGAGGTTGGGGGGCTGAGCCCCACGCCGAGTCCCTGTGCTGCTGCTGGCACCCCCGTGGGGAACAAGCCTGCTCAAGAGGGAACAAAGCACAGCCTTGCAAGTTAATTTCTTGCTTTCCAGGCAGCTGTCCTTGCTCCTGTGGTCTACTAATATCTGCTTAAACATGTTCATCCTTGTGATAGCATTGTCCCTCTCCTAAACCTCCTTCAGGGGTACCTCCCCGCTTGGTCCCCCGGCTTTGGCTCAGGGATGCTCCCTTCTCCGGCTTCTCCCTGCTGCTGCTCTCCTGGTTTCACCTTCCTCAACGCGGAGGTCCCAAGGATGGGGCTCCAGTGGCCTGGCCCACAGGGGCCACGGCGTGGGTTTTGATGGGGTCAGGGGGCTGTGAAACCCACCCCAGGAGAGAACTCCAGCCAACGTGGCTTAGAGAAGCAAGAGGGGCTCTCCCATGTGCAAACCCCGATGCACTTGAAAGAGATGAGCATGGGGGAAGCTCACTGTAGGTCTGGGGGAAAGATGTGTATCCTATAGGCATGACCATGCTTGGCGTGGTGCTTTGGTTTGGTTCAGCATGATTATTATGGTTTTCTGGAAGAAGCTTTGCTGAAGCACATTGCACCCGATTATTCCTTCAAAGGTTTCTGTGGGTGATCCATCACCAAAACTGGATTTTGAGGGACACCTGAGCCCCTCAGTGGTTTTGTTCATGCCTGTGGCCCAGACCTGATGGGTGATAAGCCACCTTGGTGCTTTCTCCACCAGCTTTTGGGAGGATGTTTGGACCAGTTGTCAGGAGAGGGAGCCAGAGCCTCAGCTGAGAGCTGCGAGAGCTGCCGGGAAGGGCAGTTCATTGCTATAGGGGCATCCCAAGTTACACAGCCACCCCCACTTTGGAGCTGGTCCCAGCCACGTTTGAGGATGCTCAGAGCAAGTCCAGCAAGTCAGGTCCTTCAGGGCCCTAATTTTTTGGAGACACATCCTGGTGTAGTCAGCACAAGGGACCAGTGCCCTGTGGGACAGCAGTTTTAAGCCTGTTGGAGATTTGGTCTCAATTTTAATTTCATTGAGTGCTGCGGGTGCTATGCGCTTCGGGTGGGATTTCTCCTTGCCACTCTTCTGCGGTGTTAGGAACTTGAATTCAGCTGCCCCCTAAATACTTCCTGCATATTTGAACATGTTGGTGCACACTTGTGTGTGTCAGCACATGGTGGTGTGTCCGTGGGGCCAGCCTCTCTGTGCACTGGTACACATGTGTAGCTGTGGGGCTGGACGTAGGTGTGCACTAACCGGGGCGTGCTTGAGAGCTTATCCAGGTGTGCACATCTGGTGTCTGCATGAGACGGGCAGAAGACACTTGGGCTATGTTTTCAGGGTGTGCTGACATCAAAATTGCTTGGTTTCATCTACCTTAGCGAATGCGATCGCTCGTGTTTTGCTGAAGCTGTGATGGAGTGGGCACATGTCCTTCCAGAAGCTCAGCTGATGAGAAATGCATCCAGGGATGAGTTGAATCCCCAATTTAGCAAGAGATGCCCCCTGTGCCGTTGTGTTAACTTCAGCTTCGGGCTTTTACCTTCCAGTTTTCCTTTTCCCTGCTCCCTCTAAATTTCAAGGCTGCTCAGAAAGGTGTGACCACCTCATCCCAGCACCTCAAGGACGGTAAGAGTGGAGCACTTCTACAGTGCCAGAAAATGCACAGCGCTGTACAGATACCCTAACCCCAACCTTACAAATAAAATCCTCTTCCAGCAATCTCAAAACCTTACTCAGGGTAGAGAAAAGCACAGAGCTGAGTGTGGGAAGAGGTGATAAATGAGACTTGGGTCTTTCTTGGGAGGGAGAGCCTAGCAGCAAGCTGGAGCCTGGTGGCTTGAAGCCTTGAGAGAAGCAGGATCCTGCCATCTTCATTTGTTGGTGAAGCAGGAGAAAGGATGGGGAGCCTGAATTTGGTGTCTGCCCCTTGAAACGCATGGATGGTAGAGCTGCATCTCACGTGTTCACCCACGTCTTGGCTGCTCTGACCCTGGGTGCTTCAGTCGCTGAGCAAGCACCGTCCTGCATCTCATCTCCAGCTCAGTTTCAGAGTTTCCTGAATTATTGATGGCTCTGATGCATTAGTCTATAATTAGCTCCCCAGACCTTTTCCCCGTGGGCTGGAGCTGGGAACACATTTTCTTTCTCTTTCTGTGGTTTTGTTCTGGCTTGAGTGGATTGGGGAGGGAGGAGGGGAGCAAGGGATGGCCGGGGACATTGGGGAACATCAAGGGAGGACCAAGATAGCTTCAGATGGTGGTTTAACAGAGCAGCCACCCTCATTACAGTCCATCAGGGAAAGGGTCCTGGGGAGAGCCCAGGCCGTCTGAGGGTCTGAGGGGTTTTAAACCCGGCTTGTACGGGGTGGAGGCTGTGCCAGGAGCCAGGAGAAGGCAAAGGATCTTCTTCATGTCACCCTTTGGGGCCTCTTCAGCCACAGTGCTGGTGGGTCAGAGGGAGAAAAACACGGAGCCCTGGCTTCTAAAAGAAAGCCAGACTTCATCTCAAGGGGACAAAGGGCTGTGTTTATATGTGCTTGGATATAGAAAATGACGGGTCAGAGGCACAGATAGGCAGCAAAGGGGCTCTCCCACCAGCAGAGAGCAGGTCAGTGTCAGACTGGGTTCAGCTTTAAGAGCTATTCATAGTCTAAAAATGGCTTCAGTGACTTCCAGGAGGTCCGGGTGCATTAAATGCTCATTCCTTGAAACTGTATGTCCCAATCAAAACAGGAGCACAAATTCCCTATGGTTTTGAGGTCAGAGGCAGTAGGTCTCAAGTTTAACTCGATGTATTGCTTTCTGAAAAACAGACAGTTGGAGCTGCAGCAAATAGTGGTACCTGCAAACAGTCTTGGCTCCCACAACCCTAATTCAGGGGCTCCATAGTTATGCTGGAGATGTTTTGCTTATAAAGAAAGGCAGAGCAGGAGGCAGGACAGACCTGCTGCTCTCCTCTGCTTTGCTCTGCCTTTTGAGCTATGGAGGGAGCCCTCCGTGTGAGTGCCACTGACCCAGTGCCCGGTGCCATCAGCTGGGCAGGCAGGAGATGCGAGTCTCTGCAGGAAGGGCAAGGGGACCCCCACCGTGAGATGCAAACCAGAAGTAAGGGTGCTGTTAAATAATCCATTTCACACGTGCGGCTCATGGCTGGGTTTATGGGAAGGGATTGCTGCAGTAGCTCAGCCAGGGACTGCTCAAGGCCAAAGGATCTTTCCAGCCTGAGATGTCCCTTTTTCAGCTGGTGGAAATCCCACTGCAAGTTCTCAGTGGGAAAGCCCAGCAGGTAAATGAAAGCAGGATGGTTTTGGTTGCAATATGAACTGTGAGACTGAGTCCAAGGACACTAACCTCCCCTTTCAGCCCTGGAGCCTGTGAGGACCACAGCTGAGTATGGCACAGACCTTCTTGCAATCCCTTCCTGCAAAAACCTCATGCATGGGGCAGAGAAGATGGCTAAGGCCAGCAGCAGGAGGGGCTCACAGTGAGATTCGTACCATTGCTGCCAACGTTGTTTCGAGCCTGGCAATGACCACAGGATCAAAGTGTTGGCAGGAGAACTCCCATTCCCATACCTTTGCTCCAAGGTAGGATAAAACTACCCAAACTCACCCTGGCAGGTATGTATCTGGGCTACTTTAAAAAAATGCATGGAGATTAAGGAAATTCTCTTCTTGAATGGCAAGAAACCCTTTCCCAATCTCTAATCCTGCTGCAAGGGACTTGCCACTTCAACAGGACTCACCTCCCAGGGAGATGTAGCAGGTCAAAGGGAGGCATGGCAAGGAACTGGCTCATCAGCAGGGAGGAGGTGAGTTGTCTTCAACCCCAGGAAGTCTGTCTTGGGTGCCCACTTCCCGGGCCACAGCACGGTGACAGGGGCTCTGCCTCAGAGAAAAGCTGGTGCTGGGGTCAGCCTGGGCACTGGCGTGGCGAGGACCGCTCTTCTCTGCAACAGCACATCCTCCACTCCCCTTGGCTTCATGTGGACTTCAGCACCAAGACCTGGCTGAGACCCTTAAAAAAGAGCAACAGACAGGCTCCAGCAGGAAACTGCATCTATTTATAGCGTATTTGCATAGTTTACTGCAGGGCCTGAACCATGTCTGTCCCTGATACCCCTTGCATGGGGTAGGCTGAGCAAGGGGCAGATCACCTTTCCCCCAGCACCACCGAGGACCCACCCTGCCCCAGTCCCATCCCCTTGGAGATCCCTCTCTCAGTGCTGGGAGGTCTCTCTGTCCCTGCCACGCAGCCTGCCTTGCTGAAAGTGCTTGCTTCAAGATATACATTAAACATATATTTAAGCACATTCCCTAGAAAATTGTCCCTTTTTTGGGAAACCTGGCATAATTAAAGAGTTGACTTAGTTTCAGCTGCGTGGGAAGGGCAGTACCGGAGCCAGTATAAAGCTGCCGGCAGGCTCAGAGCTGTACTTCTGCTCTGCACCCACTCGCCTGTTTGGCTGTGGGCATAGGTTTGGCCAGGATGAGTCCCACTGACCCAAACAACTCCCGTACATGTGCATGTGGGAGTGGTGGACTAAAAAAATGGGCTTTTTGGAGGAAGGAGGATTTTCCAGAAGACACCACCAGGACCTGGATGGAGATGAAGAACCATGCTACCAGCCTCTCTATGTCGTGGGCATCATCTTGGAGTGAAAAGGCAAAGCTAAGGGATGGAGGAGGGTCACTGGGGCATGCAGAGCCACGGGACTAGGCGGGGACAAAGGAGATCATTCAGTCTGTGGCAGAGAAAACCCAGGGCAGATGGGACACAGAATCACAGAATCACTACAGTTGGAAAAGACCTGTAAGATCATCAAGTCCAACCATTAACCCAACACCACCATGCCCAGTAAACCATGTCCCAAAGTGCCATGTCTACATGTTTTTGAACACCTCCAGTGATGGTGATTCCACCACCTCCCTGGGCAGCCTGTTCCAATGCTTCACCACTCTGCGTAAAGAAATTTTTCCTAATATCCAGCCTGAACCTCCCCTGGCGCAACTTGAGGTTATTTCCTCTTGTCGTATCACTTGTCACCTGGGAGAAGAGACCAACACCCACCTCACCACAACCCCCTTTCAGGTAATTGTACAACGTGATGTACATGATCTAGGTGTGATACTTGATGAGACCATCAGATAGATGCTGCCAGCACTGATTTCTGTGTAGTTTCTCCTTCCACAGGGCTGGGAAATGATCTGAACAACCTCTCAAGGCCCTTTCCAGATCTATTCATATGCATTTCCTAAGGGCCAAGCGAGCTTGCTAACCATCAGACTGACCTTCCCTTTCACCCAGCGATGCAAAAACCAAGAGATGAGTGGATAAGAGAGCAAAGGGGGAGGTTTAAGTTCAGGGCACAGGTCATGGGAGCCTGTTATAAGTAAACAGGACTTGTTTAAAAGATGATATATGCTGCACTAATATTGTTCCCAGTCTCCCACTCATCACTGCAAACTAATTACACTTCCTGCAGCCATCAAACTTCCCTTCACATCTCGTATGCACTGCACAAGGACGTGGATATGATCTAGTAGCTTGTGGCTGGGGCTGGCCCTTCTGTTTAGGTTTCTTTTAGCTTTTCTGCTGTAATTGCTCATGCAATTACACACTAATGAACTGTGTCCTGGCCTCTGAGGAACTCTGGGTCCCTGCCACGTTTCCTTGAAAGAACATGGGGTTAATATGAGGTGAAGTCCCATATAAATCTCATGTAAGGCTTTGTGCAAATGGATGCAGAATGAAGTGGGTGTCATTAGCTGCATTTGTGCCAGCAAACAGGGTGCCTATATGCCAGGAGATAGACCCACTCGATGGACCATGTCCATGTCCACTGAGTTGTCACACTCACTCACATGGTTTTGGCCCACTGCTTACAAAATTAAGGATTTCTACCTCAAATCTGGAAGAGAAGGGGTTAGTGGTAGGATGGTAGAGCAACTGGCAATGATAGCTTCTTCCCTGCTGCTTGGCTGTATGGTCTCTGAGAGATGGAGGTCCTTCTGCCAGGGGACTGTGTGGTCCCCAAACCAGCACCTGATCTAGGACACATCTTCTCGTGATGGAGAACAGCAATACTTGCTCATCGCTTTCTTTCCTATTTAACTTGGTCAAAGTTCAGGGTTTCTTAGGACCACTTTGGCAGTGTGGCATCACTGTGGGCAAGGTGTGTCCCTGAGCAGTAAGAATCTGCTTGATGCCAGCCCCTACTTATGTCAGACTGGGATCAGTGGGCCAAAACCCCCTCCTGAAATCAGACCTGTTGGAAGAGAGACCCTCTTCTGACCTTAACACCACCCCATAGCTCCTGAGAGTCAGCTTTCAAACACATCCTTGAGGACTGCAGATCCTCCAGGCCGGTTCAGAGGTCCCTTGACTTTGGGTGGTGGGTGCTGTGAAGTGCCCCTTGGCCCTCACCCAGGGTTCTGGACAGCTGCTGAGGTGTGTGTAGCCTTTAGGATGCTGCATGCATCCCTCAGCTTTGGCAGCATCCTACAAAAAGCTGAGTGGATGCCCAGCAAAGTAGGGGATGGCTAAATTAGGGGTAACTCCTTCTCTGAGAGGACTGGAAGGTGCTGCCAAATAATTCACCAAAGGATGAGCCCCAAGCCAGGGCTGGCCCCAAGGGTGCCCCTGCCCGGAGCAGGTTGCCTATGCGATGTTGGGGCTCAGCCCACCCTGCTGCTCTCCATCTCCTTGTGAAATGCCTGAGTGGCTCATGCTGCAAACCCCACAGGTCTTTTTTCCTCCTCCTTCTCCATCTTGCCTGCATAATTGATCAACAATGCTAATTCTGTCACCCCGAAACAGTCTTCAGGCAAAGTGAGCTGGGGGGCAGGTAATAAATCTTCCATTTCTCCGATCCACAGCGTCAATGATATTTTGAAAACCAACTTGCCGTGTAGTAAGTAGGATGCAGGAGCTGGGCACAGATCACAGAATCCCTAAGGTTGGAAAAGACCTGTAAGATCATCAAGTCCAACCATAATGGCACCCCTTCATGCTTCCAATGCCAAAGACTCCTGAAAGCCCATAGGAAACACTCCATGCAAGGATTTTGGGGTACCTGCATCTGAAAGGGATGCCTGGGATTGCTGTGCCAGGCGCTGGCGTCTGACCAGCAGCCCTGACCCACATCGTTGACTTTGCTGCAAGGTCTGACTGGAGGAGAGGCAGTCTGCACCTACCTGAGCATCCTTATTAGTCAGAGATATTTAGCCATCAGTAGAGGACATTTTGGGGGTGTAAGTAAAATCCCAACTTCAGTTTAGCTCCAGTGCAAACATCGACTCAGAGCAGAACATAGATATCTGGAAATCAGGTGTATGGAGGGATAGATGGAGCTGGTTTTCTTTGTGGTGGGCTACCAGGAGGTGACCTGGGAATCTCTAGAGTTGCACGCACTGACCCCACCGCTCTCACCTCTTCTCAGAAGAAAGCTGGAGCCGAGCACAGCTGAGGCTAATTCAGACCTCTTGTTTGGGGGAGAAATCACCCCTCAAAAAACCAAACCCCAAGCCCTGTTAATAAGAACGGACCACACAAGGCAGAAGGAGCTGGTGTCTAAATTGCATGAGTTCAGAGACCAAATAGACAAACATCTTTGTTGGGTTGGGGCATACAAAACCAGGTGGCTCAGACATGCAAAACTGTATTTTCAAACATCAGCCCTAATGGGTTAGGTCTATCTCCCCAACATCTCTGCTGCAGTGTCCAGAAGCTGATGCCTAAGGAATGCTATAGGGATAAGGGAAACCTAAAATATCCTTCCCCAAGGTACTCTTTCAAATTCAGCTCTGCCTCAAGGTATTCCTGAATTTGTCTGTGGTTTCTGTCTGCTCATTTACCAACACTGAATTTCACTGTCACAAAATAATCCAGTCTGCCATCAACTTCGTGTCAACTTTTAGCAGCAGCAGCAGCAACATCTTGCAGCAAGGAGTTCCACAGTTCTGGTAAACGAATCTGTTTTTAAGCACTTTCCAAACTGAATTCAGCCTGGGTGGAAAACAGAGGAATAGTCTCTGAGAAATACAGACACCTTCCTCCAGCTTCTGGGCACAGGCATTGGCTTCTTTCCCTTGAAAATGCTGTTGCCTTTGAAGCAAAGATGGGGACAACAGATCCTTTCATACCTCAGCGGAGAAAGGAGCAGGGCCACAAAGCAAAACACCCAGATTTTCCATGTTTCTGGGCCAGACAGGTGGAAAACAGGACTGCCAGCAAAGCAAAGAGGGAAAGCCAAACACCTTAGGTGAAGTGTTTCATGGTGCTCTGGCCCAATTTGAAATTCTTCCCCTAAAGATTTTAAAATCACTCTTCCTGAGGCCTAAAGATTGATGGGTTCATTCCTTCCTTTCCCAAGTGCAATTTCTCTTATTCTGAGCTTATTCTAACAGCTCCAAGTGTTTAATGTCTGGGATATTTTCCAGATAGCTTAAACACCAGCTTCAAGGGCTGACTTGATGGTTTCCTGCTTTAGTATATGCTGCAGTTGGATGTCATACTGGATGCAGGTGATTTCTGGCCGGCTTTCTCCATAGACCAGCAGCTTTCCATGGAACGATGTCAATTTGCCCCTCCTCAGAGTCTGGCTTACCCTTTCCACATGTAACACCTGCTTTGCTTTTTGAAAATTGCTCCAATATGCTGAATCTGAACAGCCCCCAAGAGATGCCCATTCTCACCTTTGAAGAACCTCCTGCAAGGCTCCGCTGTGACGTTTCTGGATGAGCGGTTCGTATCTATTTCAGGTATTGGTGTCACCAACGTTCAAAAACTATCTGGAAAAGTTCATTTAAAAAAAAGCCAAACTACCAGATGTAGCCCTCAGGGGTGAAATTTATTCCTGGGCTGGTGACTGGTAGTAGTTAGTTTATTAGTACAGAGCACAGCAGCAATTTAAAATCATGGAATAATTCAGTTTGGAAGGGATTTCTGTAGCTCATCTCATCCTACGTCCTGCTCAGTGCAGGTCTAATTAAATTAGGTCACTCAGGGCCATGTCCAGTTGAGTCTTGAATACCTCCAAGGATGAAGATCTCACAACCTCTCTGGGACACCACCAGGGATCTTGTTTCTACTCCTTTTCCAGAAGCTACTGCCCTGTAGCAAAACCAACTACAGTTTCCTTTCACAGGCTGGCATAGCAGCACCAACCTGCCTACCTGCCAGCCTGGGGCAGGGGTGGGCAGAGGTGTGCACTTGTGTCCTCTGCTTTGGAAGAGATTTTGCTAGTGGTGTCCACACTGTGGCTGTTTCAGCTTAGCAACTTACCCTGGGTTGGTGGACGTGATGTGAGATGATTGCACCAGAGATATGAGTGTTATTTACACCATGCTCAGCCCCTTGGTGGGTCTGCAATAGAATCACAGAATCACTAAGGTTGGAAAAGACCTGTAAGATCATCAAGTCCAACCATCAGCTAACACCACCATGCCCACTAGACCATGTCCCACAATGCCACGTCCACACGTTCCTTGAACACCTCCAGGGATGGTGACTCCACCACCTCCCTGGGCAGCCTGTTCCAGTGTGTCACCACTCCCTCAGTAAAGACATTTTTCCTAATATCCAGCCTGAACCTCCCCTGGCACAACCTGAGGCCATTTCCTCTTGTCCTGTCACTAGTCACTTGGGAGAAGAGACCAACAATAGCCTGGAGAGATCTTCAAGGACCCACCCTGGGTCACCTCCCAGTCTTGCCAACAACAAACATGAAAACAACAACCTGTTATAACATCTGCCTTCCCTTTTTGGTCTAGGCATTTGTTTGCTTTAGCTGTAATCTTTGCATGGGGTACTAAGCAGGTAGCAATGTGTTGGGTATAAGTTATCAAAGCCCACGTGACGTGCCATGCTGTGGTGCTTGGAGACCAAGGAGGGCCTGGCCATGCCATGTAAAGCTTTGAGGCAGGATGAGAGACTTTTTCCCTTGTCTGACATAGTGTCCCTGGTCTAACATAGCTCTGTGGAAACAGGCAGGGAGAGGTGATGAATGCATGCAGCCCTGCAGCCATGGTACACCTCAGTTTGCGTGGGGAAACGTTGTTTGCCATGGTCTTCATAGGCCTGGGCTTTGGAGGCTTGTGCCTTCCTTGGTCCAAATCACATGGAAGGCTCATGTGGCACCGTGACAGACTTCTGCAATCACTTCATCTCCCAGAGGTGAGCCCGAGCTACAACAGGCACCATGACCTGGTGTAAGTCTGCCTCCAGGAACCACCATGGCCATGGCTGGAGCCATAGGTGTTAAGAGTGCCTTGAAGCTTAGCTGGCTTTGGAAACGAGTTAAATGAATCATGAGTCTGCATAGGGGCACTGGAAGGATAAAACAGAGCCTTGCACTCACGCCCATCCTGGTCTTGCAGTAGCAACTCAACGCGGTCTTGCGCTAGCTGGAAACCTGGCAGCAGAGCAGGACAGAGCACTTCCAGTCTCTGGGACATCTCACGTTAGAGTCAGACCCCAAGGTGTTTATGTTCTCCATGAAAAGGGAAATATCCCCTAGTGTTTAGCCAGCCAGGAACCCTGGGGCTGGACAACCTGGCCCAGAGCTCGCTCCCATCAAGACAGATTTCCAAGGGCTATGGGAGAGGAAGGGGTGTGAGTTGCATGTGTTGGATGGGAGCCACCGACCTCCAGCCAAAGGACACTTTATGCTCTACTGATCTCTTCCTTTTTTTTCCTCATTAATGCTACTTCCATGCTCGACAGTTGTGATTTGAATAATTTGGACTGATTAGTGTTTACATAGCAACATTTAGAGGAAATGAAACCACACCAGCCAACAGCCAACCCAGGGCTCTGAAACGCTGTTTTGTTGGGTTTCCTAAAGAAAGGGGCTTACATGACCATGCAGATCTGTGCCTCTTGCTTGTCTGCAAGGTTAGTCACCTTGAAATACATGACAAATCACAGCCATGTCTGATCTAGGGGTGCAGGTATCAAAGATATTTGGTTCTTGCAGGTTTTTAGTAAAATCGGTTGCTGGCTGGAGGATGGGAGATGCATTACTGTTGGAGTTGTTGCCACCACAGGGGTGGCAGTGCCTCAGACTGTTTTATATCCACTAGAGCAGAGACACAGCAGGCAGGCAGTGCCTCTGCCCTCTTGCTCAGCACCTGCATAGCTCCAAACAAGGCCAAAACACAGCGTATCCACAGCCAGAGAGTCAAGGATGGATAAGACACAGGGGGACAGAGGAAAGAAGGGCGTGGAAGTGTTGCACCTGGGAGATTAAGGGGAGTTAGAAAGGAGAAATGAAGGTTATGGAATTACCTGGGAGTGTTGTTCAAGTGGGTGAAAGAAGCCTAGGAGCTGTGGGACACAAACTTGTACACTGTAAAGATTTATCCACTGCATGGAGCTTTTTTGCCTTTCTTCCTGATCAAAGACCATTTTTCAAAGGTTGCTGGGGATGCAGAAACCCTTTTGAGTGAATCCTCTGCCTTTCTTCATCTCTGCAGGCAGAGAGGCCTTATCTGATTTTTTTGTGGGAATGGATGTCCTGCCCCTTCTTCAAAAGTGCTGGTGGGAACTGTGATCCTTGAAGACAGGAAGGTTCCTCCTCCCCAGTCTATTTCACCGGCCATCTCTGCTTTTTACTCGTTTCCTTGGGGCTCAGCAGTTTGCCTGAGCTGTCTCAGAAAACCCTGGGAGTGTCCTGGTACCTCCAAATTCCCTGGAGGAACAGTTGCAGGGGGATATCTGAATGCCAGGCGAGATCTGAATGACTTCAGTGGAAGTCCCAGTTTGCAGCGGAGCTCTGAGTGCAGCGACACTGGTGAGACACGGGATTCCCCAGTACTGAGGGACAGGGATGGGACTAGCATGAAGCTTCGGGGATCCTTTCATGCTTCAGTCCCCGTAGTATTTGCCCCTTTCTTCCAAATCCAGCCTGCAACTCCCCCCGCTGGAATTCACCCAATGGGGGCATTTCCCACCACCCTCCTTCTCCTGTAAGCCCCAAGAAACCAAGTAGAGAAGGAGAGGATTTAACAGAAACTGAAATAATCAAATCCCAAAGCCCTCCTCCAAAGCTGATCTTTTATCCGAGGAAGGGAGTAACTCCTGAGCCCCCTCGATCCCTGCAGGGAGTTTGAGCCAAGTACTGATATTATTCAGGTGATGCTCTGATCTCCAGCAGCTAGCTGAGGGTAAAACCCCAGGAGAACTAAAGCAACCTTCCCGTATTTACTTATTTATTTGACATTCTGTGCATGGGCATGTTTGTTTGTATGTATAGGGATCTATCTCTACATGAACACAGGCTTGGATTTCCTTGCTGGCTGGGTTTTTTTTTCCTCTGAAAAAGCTAAACCGTATCCCCGAAATTTAGGTAGATCTGAGTGTTAGCAGTGACTGCACACACCCCAGGTGCTTTCTCAGTGTCTCTGTGGATGTCTGGGAAGAGCCTGGCTCCGGCTGGGTGTCCCTGTGCTCTCTAAATGTGGGAAGAGCCGACGTTTCTGCCTTTTTGTTTCCTGCCAGCACGCGATACCACTGAGGAAATGCGAATGCATCCTCTCCTGGCTGCAAGAATTAATAACCAGTTTACTGAGACAAATGACACCAGACTCTCCATGTTCATGGTTCAGCAAACACCAATGCTCAGCTCTCGGGCGCTCACAGCTCTGCTCTGCACGTGATGCAGACAGAGATGGAGAGCTGCTCCCGAGGGAAAATTATCTCCCCCTGAGACCTCAGTTTCCTCTGTTTTCCAAGGTCTCTATCCTTGTAGGACTTCTGGGCGCTGTGCCACATGTCTCTGCCTTCCCCCATCTGTCACCCCACTTCCCAGCCAGACCACGAGGTCCCTCCGGATGTGTTTGCAGAACCCTTTGGGCAGGGGGGTGGACGTCAGTCCCAAGAGGGACTGTGAGGATCCAGGTGATACAAGTAGGAGTGGACATAGGAAATATCTCCAGGGGTCACAACATGGTCCCTTGAGACCATGCTGGCCAAAGAGATGTTTTTTAGGGAGAGCTCGTGAACCCAGCACCTCTCCGTGCGCTAGTCCTCGAGTGCTTCGTCAGCATCCTCACCCCTGGGGTTAGGGACACGAGGGAGGACATCCCAGCCTAGTCTTTAACATCCGTTTATGGCCCTGCTGCCCACGACTATTCCTCGCTCTTTTCCCACCATCCTGATACTTTCTGATGCCCGCTGTGCCAAGAGGTAATTTGTGTTATCTCTTTTAAATGGATTCCCTGCTGGTTTCATCACTTGCTCCCTAGGACTTGGTGAAAGGTGGGTCTGCAGTTACCATATCCACCACCTTCATGACAACTTGATAGGGCCAGGGGTGCCTCAGGACAGAAGACAGGTCTAGGCACTGGTTAGTTCACTGGTGTGGATGTAGTTAGTCTCAAGCATGTCCTCTGCTCGATAAATACGCTGATGGAAAAGCACTTGAGAAACATTTGTGGGAATGTGACATCTCTGAGGTTGACTGCTCTGTCAAATCTGGCAGGGATCAGGAGGTTGAAAAGTTGTTTGGAAGGAAGAGGGGGTGGACAACAAACAGAGGGATACACAATCGGCATCATTCATAAGAGTCATATAGAAAAACACCACTCCAAAAACAGCTTATGCATCAACAATCAGAATTGATACCAAGAGAAGGAAGATCAGGACAAATGGGGAAATTTTACGAGGCATAATTAATCAGATCCACCAAATAAATCACAGCTCTGCCTCTGAGGAAGCTGGAGGAGCAGAGATGCAGAAAATGAGGCTGAGCCTCTCTCTCTCCCCACACCTAACGTGCAAAGCCATCCCGAGCAATTTCTGGAGCAGCAGAAGATCAGTAATTGATTTGGAGACACGAGTTTCTGACTACATCACAATGCAGATGTGCTTCCCAGGCTGGCGGTCGCGCAGCTCCCACTGCAGCAAATGAGCTCGGAATACGAATAGAGGGGGAAGGAGAAGGAGCACACTCTTCCCTTGACAAGCGAGTAACGGGGAGACAAAAAATCCCTTCCATGCTGAATTAACCCAGTTTTGTCTCGAGTTGCAACCCCCTCCCTGCCTCTCTTCGCTCCCCAGAGCAAAACGCCTGGTCGAGGTTGCCTTGCTGGTGTGAAAGGAGGCTGAAGGAGGAGGAGGGGATCGCCTAGGGTTGTTTTTTGCTTGAGCTGGAAGCTGCTTGCTTTGGAAATGATGTTGCAGCTTCAATAGCCAGAGTGGCTCTGGTCCTCCCCACATCTCACCCCTCACCTCAGGCACCTTTTGGGAAGGACTGAGAGTGCGATGCACATCATCCCAGGGCTGAAACCATGATGGTGCAGTGGGGAACAGCTGCTCCTGGCCGTGGTGGGTGAGCACTGGCCCAAGCATATGCAAGAGACATCTCCCAGCCCTCAAAAACCTCCTGACTCCTGAGCTAATGCATTCCTCCCCTGAAGAGCTCAGGGGGCATCAAGGTTCAAGGAGGGGATAAGAGAAAGTCGTGGAGGGTTGGTCTAGCCATAGCAATTGGACACAGTCTCACTCAGCAAAACTGGGCAGAAGCTTAAAAGTGGGGACGAGGATGAAGATGCTCCCTCAAAATGAGATCCTGAGGAGGGCAGGGTGCCTTCATCCTTTCCCACTGAAATTCTGTGCCCACTTGGCCCTTGCCACAATAAGGCTAGCCACTGCCGTTGCCTGGGCTGATGGGCCAGTTAAGGCTCTTGTGGTGATGACATCCATCCTTCAGGACCTGGATTGAGAACCATGGCTTTGTGTAAGGGATCTGGCAGATTCAAACCAGCGAAACCTCTGGTTCAGTACCCAAACGCCACTGTATTTGGAGTATAAAGCAGCTGCCCACAGAACTGTTTGCCTTGGGAGCTTTTGTGGTGGGTTAAAAACATTCAGAGGTCCTCTAAGCTCAGGCTTGTAGGTTTTAAGTCCAGCACCCATGCTTACCAGCTCTGGATTTTGCAGCAGTGGAGTTGTATCATCTCTAGTATAGTATCTACTTAGATACTCTAAGTATCATCGCTAGAGTCACTATGAAAAACCCAGGAAAAAAAGGAAGACAGTGCCCAGAAGAGCTCTGGAAGCAGTGCATGCATGGGTGCAACCCCAGCCTGGCAGAGCTCCTGAGGCAGGTGGATGTAGTGAACCAGCTCCATGCAGAAAGGGGTGTACCTCCAAAAGGGCAGCTGGGGCTCCCTCCCTCATCGTCCTTGAGGAGCAGTGCAAACATCAGATCCTGCCTGATGAAGACTTGAAGTTTGCTTGCACATAGTGCTCCAAACCCCACAGCAGCCAAGAGGAGGGATCCTCTTGGATGCAACCGGTGCGGGACGAGTACTAACAACTGAGCAGAGAAATATCTGGGAACATGACTAAACAGTAAAGCAGCACCAGCACAGTTTTTATTTATTTCCTCTTTAATTATGTCCTCTCTTTTAATGAGATACACTGATACAGAGGACAGATGGTCTGGGTGAGCTGAGACCATTTTCTCCCCCCCGCCCCTTATTTCTACAAAGAGATGCTTCAAGGAAAGGCAAATATTTGACTGTTTGGGATGTGGAGGAAGGAGAAACTAAACCACAAGCCAGCGAGTCGCTCCTCCTCCTCACTCAAGCAGGGCTTTCTGCAGCACGGGCACTATCCTTGTTCTGTTGGAGGAGCTGGAGTAGGAGTTTCTGGCATCCAGCTGGAAGGCGAGACTGAATGAAGAACATCTGCATCCTTTTCAAGCGCGTGCCCTTATCTCAGTCCCACAGACGAGGTCATTTCAGAGAAAAAAAGGTGTTGGAAGGGATGGCGGGGAGGGGAGAGGAGCTGGAGAAGGTCCATGCAAGGAGTGGGCTTGGGAGGCTGGTGTAGAGGAAGAGAGAGGGATTTGGGAATGAAATGCGTCATGAGGATCCAAGCTCTGACAGTGGCTCTTGAGTTGCTACTTCGGAACTAAAGCGATGCACCTCACCTCCTGTCCCCAAGGACGGCCAGCACAGCTCTTCTCCACCACCCAAACTGCCTGCACTGGCAAGGGCTACCAGGAGCAGCGGGGTTGTCCCCTGTCCATCTGCTGTGGTCACAAGAGGACCACGTGGGCAGGGACAAGGTGGCTGGGGGTCACAGTGACAGGACATGCTTGGCCCATCTGACAGCCCACAGGGTGACAGGTCCCCAGGGCTGGTTTGCAACCCCACCCCGGAGCATTGGCATGTTCATCTCCGGAGCCCCGCTCTGCCCCTCGGTGCTCTTCAAGGAAACGTCCTGAAAATGAAGGTAAAATTGAGTGTTGCAGTGAGCCACATGCACAGCGCCAGCCCTATGCACCCACACACGTTGTGCTCACACAAGTGCACAACGAGGCGCACACACATGTTTGCACACTGATGTGCACACATACCCACATGCGTGCACGCACGCAGCAGTACACATGCACATGCATGTAAATGTTGTGCACGTGCTTCGTGGTCTACACTTGCCACACGTAAACAGTTTTCACACATACGTTGCTGTGTTCAACACACACGCGCACACAGTGATATACGTATGTGCACAAGCATTGCGGTACACACATACACACTGTTTATTATCATGTTATTACGGTTTGAACATGTTACCTGTATACACACACATACAAAGTCTGTGTTACACACACGAGCGTGTTCAGCATAGTCTATGGGCTTGCATACACCTGTAGTAGACTGATGTGTGCCAACACACACACGCACAGCAGCACACACGCACCCGTCCACACCCCATGAACACCACGGCACATGCAGATGCATGTGCCATGGTTCACATTGGGGTATGCTCACACCCAGCAGATACATCACGCCTCTGAATCTGATCCCCAGCCAGAGATCTCTACACGTCTGAGGCCAATTAATGGTTTTTGGCGGCCGTGTTAATAAATTATAATCCCTTTATAACAGTGCACAGAGCCCTCAAAACCCCAAGCTCTTTGACGTGCGATTGCTTTTCTGAATACTTGATGCCAACTCCGACTCCTCGTACTCCACTGTGAGCATCCTCGCCCGGGTGGGTAAAGGCAGCAGCGCTCTCAGGGAAGCCAGCATCGCATTTGGCTTTACTGGGGTGGCTTTCCTGATGCTCTCAAAACCAGGGCTTAATAAAAAGCAATCACTCAGAGGAAGGGAGGTTTAGCACAGACGTGACCCCCATCCTCCCTGGTCCAGGTAGACAACAGCATCCTGAGCATGTCAAGGTGAAAAATGTGCTCACTAACACATAACCAGGGACTTGGAGACAGACGATATCTGAGGAGGGATGTTTTCATGGAGTTAGGAGCATTAATGTCTCCATTGCAGGGGAACAGGAAAGCTTTTGAGGTTTGTCTGGGGTCTGGAGACATCCTGCAGCCCATGTGGGCACCCAAAAATCCCGGCCCTGCCCTCTGCTCCTGCGAATCTCCCCTTCCCATCACCCACACCTCAAATGCAACATGAACCGGAGCACATAGCACGGACGGGTCCAAGCTGCAGCCAGGAGCACAGCAGCGTGCCGTGGAGCAGGCGTCCCTGGCGCAGGGACATTGCCTCTTTATTTCCCAAAATATCCTATACCGGCGAATATTGGCCCTTCAGTCTGGCACAGCTGCTGGACAGATGGTCGCAGGAGACAGCTCAGGTATGAAGGCAGCTCCTCCGTGTTCAAAACCCTCCCTTTTCCCTCTGTTTCCAGGCAAGGAAGGGGCCTATTAGCACAAAATCCATGGCAACCCGGCCGGCAGCCTCAAAGCCAGCTCCTCGCTCCCTCCCCTCCTCGGCACGCCTTTGTCTGTCGCTGGCACATCCCTCAAGCCCTCACTTTTTGCTCTCCTCCTGGATGTCAGAGGAGCAGCTTTGCTCTTCTCTTCCCCACAGGCAGTGCTGGCTGGGGACAGCAGATGAGGTTTCCCCCTCCTGCAAGAGACTTACCTGTAAGAGACACCTTTCCTCCTTTCCCTACATCGCCAGCATTACAAAACCCACCGGCGCTGTGCACAGACGCTCTCTGGGAGCAAGCAGCAAGCTGGCATGGGCGAGCAAGAGCTGGTGTGCATGCAAGCCTGCAAAAAATGAGCCAGCAAAACTCCAGGGAAACCTCTCTGTAAGAATCCAGGCAAAGGCTCACGCTGTCGGGATTTATGGCTTGTTCTGGGGGGTGGGTAAATAACCAGGACTGCCACCCCCAAGCTGATGATTTCCACCTACAAACAGCCCAGTGGAAAAAATCAGGCTGTGACTGCAAAAATCTTCTCACCAGCAATCCAGTAATTAAAAATCAGGGTGTTCCCCTTAGAAAAAAACCCTACAATGACACAAAGATATAGTCACCTATGAGGTTGAGGGCACTCCCTATCAGTGAAGCAGCGTGTTTTCCCCTCTGGGACCCCAACCTAAACAACCCTGGAGTCCACGACTTGCATGTAAGGCTAGAGGTCTGCAAGTGCAGCCTGCAGAGGACAAACCAGTAACATCGGAGGAATTTGCCACCTTTGCAAGCAAAAACAGGCCCGAGGGAATCCCAAAAAAATCCCTGTCTGAATCCCCTCCTGCTGAGCCCACTCCAGACATGAAATCCATGCTGCCTCCAGAGCAGCCCTTGAATCCACCCTCTTCTCCACTCGGACAACTTCCCCCAGGGAATCAGCCTCCTCTGCAATGCGTGAAAACCCTCCAGGTACCTGGACATGATGAATTGAATCTTTGCATCCCAGGAAGAGCGTCAGCACTGTGCAATTGCCAAAGACTCCTGACTTTCCCCCTGTCCCCTTAGCAATCACCCTGGGAGACTGGGGCGAGTCCCTGAGGAATCCTGTGCTGGCAAGAGCCCCCCAAAGCCTGGCCAAGCAGCCCAGCGTCCCTCTGGCTGGTGCCAGTAAGCGACGGCAGACAACCACGGCAGCAGGAGCACCGTCCCCTCTGCACCGCCTCGCCTGCAAGCTTCATGTTCACCACCCTGGGTGCAGACCTGGGGGAAGGCGTGGAAAAGGGGCGACTCTGCAGCGAGGGTTGGGGCAGGCCACCTCTCGAGTACCCGCAGGAGGAGCTCAGACGCCTGGCACGACGCACTCCTCGTCTCGGTATGCGAGCTGTCTTGCTGAAGCCGGTAACACCGCTTCCGCTTAAAGATAAGCATGTGCTTGCAGCCTGGGCTGGCTGGAGACCAGCGCCAGCACAAAGAGGGCTTTGTACGAGCGGGATGCGCGAGGCGATGGGGCAGAGCTGCTCTCCGAGGAAACTGGAGGCCCATAGAGAAAACGGGTCCCCGGGGAGAAGCTAAAAGGGGGCCTTTCTTTCTTCGCTTTTCGCAGAGACGGAGGAGAGCTGCACATCGTAATTAATAAGCCGCAGGTGATCAAACCCCTGCAGCCGCTGAGCGGTGAAAGGAAAACAAAGAGGCGCAGGGGGGAGTGGGGAGGCAGGAGTAAACACTCTCCACAGGGCACTGCTAGGAAAGAAAGGCGAGCTAAGCTCGGAGGGGTGGGAGGCTGAGCCACGATGGCATCTCTCAGATCTGCCGGGCTTGAACGCATCAAAAGCCTCATTCCCTACGGGCTGTGATGCCGATGGCCAGGCTTGAGACAGACTCTCACACCGGTTAGAGCAAGGGAAAAGGAAGGCAGCATGATATCAGGAGAAAAGCATGTCCCTGTGCTCCTTACGGCAGCTAAGTCCTTGGCCAGGCTGGGCCAGATGTCTGGCCAGGCAAAGGAAACACAGGCTGGTCTGGTGCTTCGGGAGGGAGCTTCTGCAAATCCCACTTGCCACAAGCATCGGCTGAAGCATTGCAGTCGCACCTTTGGCAAATGCAAGACCCTGAATTCAGGCTCTGTAACTACATCTATGCTAGTAAGTAAAACAGGTCAGGAACTATCCTCTGGTCTCGAGAACCGAGTGGCGTGATAGAGATGATATCATCTGTATGATGACATCCATACCTGTAGCTAAACATCCTTCCTCCCCCAGCACGGCAGCTGTGTCAGACTGCTGCTGGAGACCAGCCCATGCTACCATCAGTTCCCAGGTGTGGTTTGGGAAAGCACTGCTGGGACATGCCCAGAGGCACGGGGCTGGTTGTGGGGCTCGTCCTTGGCTGTGTTTTCCTTGCTAGTTAGACATAACGTGTAGCTCCACGAGCAGCACAAGCTGGTGCTGAGGAGTTGAGGGCTCCTGATGCTGTCCCCTCCTTCCTACCCCTCTCCTCTGCGTTGGCATGCACATTTGTGTGGAGCTGGCGTGATGAACCCATCCAGGTTTTAACTAATGTAGCTAAACCATGCAGAAAACCCCAGGCATAAAGTCAATCGCACCCTGCCACGCTTGGGTCATCGAATGGGAGAGAAGGAAAAAAGGCTGGAGGGGGGTTAGCAAGCAGGTAGGTTGGCACCTGGACGGGATCCAGGCCAGTTCCAGCGAGAGCAGGACTGGCCCTGTTTCTAACCCAGTTTTCTAGTCTGTCTTTAACTACCACCCTTGCCTTCCCCTCGCTAACTTTCAAGCTCATTGAGGCATTGTCTCAGGCATTGTCCTTGATCAATGCCTGGCCACGTCCATCACTGTGCTTGACCTGCTGCTCATAAATGTGGAGGGGTGGAGGGTAATTGTGGTCGGGGGTGGCAGCTTGGTCTCTTGTAGCTGTGAGATGGCTGGGCTTGCGTCTGGAGAGAAGCTTGCGAAGGCAAGCTGTGGACTGAGGACTCCGGACCTCAGGAGAGTTGTCTTCAGCTTATTTAGGGAACTGGGAGGTTGCTATGAGGGGAGAAGGTGTCCAAGACAGCTGGTTGATTTTTTTAAAGAAAACTTATTCAAAGCTTGGGAACAAACCCTGCCTTTGCACATGAAAATCAGGAATTTCAGCACAAAGCCTGCTTGGCTAATTAAGACGCTTCTTAGCGAACCGAGCTTCTAAAAGGGAGCATACAAGAAATGGAAATAAGGAGAGAAAATGAAAGAAGAGTGCAAATGCATTGCTTGGGTACTTAGGGATAAAAGCAGAAGGCCTAAAGACCAGCTGGAGCAAAGACTGGCCAGAGATGCTGAGAGCAACAAAAAGGGGGTTTGCAAGTATTTTAACAGCGTACTTCAGGGAAAATGTAGGTTGATTGGTGGATGGGGGAATAGCCTAGTGATGGATGATTATGGAAAAGGTTGAATGCCTTTTTTGCCTCAGTTTTTATAGGTCAGATTTTCTCCAAGCTTCTGCACAGCATTTGGGTAGCAGAGCAGCCAGCAGTGGGGAAGAAAAAGGTTAGGGACTATTTAGTGAAATTACATGTATTTACACCCATGCAACTGGATGAGATTCATCCTAATGATGCTCTGATAGAGCTCTCTGATGCGATTGTGAGGCTGCTGCCTGTCATCAACAAAAAACCACTGGCCTCTGTCCACCCATCAGGTGTCCCCAAGCATTATACACGTCCTAAGAAAGGGAAAAATGAGGATGTGGAGAGCTATAGCGGTCAGCCTAGCCTGCGGCCCTGGAAAGATCATGAAGCATATCCTCCAGGAATTAATTTCTGGATATGTGACAGGGGCCCAGGGACCCCAAGCTACAGAGCATGGTTCTATGGAGGCTGGTGTACAAGTTGCTCTGCAGAAACAGGTATGGGACTTCAGGGAGAGAGAGAGAGTGTACAAAGGAGTCTGCTTTTCTTTTTCGGTGGCAATGACTTTTAATTGAGGCCAGGAAGAAGGCTTGCATTTCGGGAATATGAAGAAACCCCTGATTACTAAAGTCCTGGTATTAAATCCTTTCCTTCTCTGCCAGAATCCTGAAACAGGGAAGAAACCACAAACGATGGGGCAAATTTCACCTTGCACTGTGATACATGACAAATCTCGAGGCTTCCATGCACCGAGGTTAGTCCCCGCCCTTGCTCATCCCAAAGGAATAGCTGGACAACCATGAGGAAGACAAAGGGATCCTGCAGGAACCTGGGCTTGCTGTGGCTGGTTCAAGCTGAGCAAGCCCGGCTAGCTGGCTCCATCTCTCTGTATGTTTTGCATTAAACAGTCACTGGTGAGGGCACAGAAGTGGAGAGAAATCCAGAGTTTCCACGCTCCTGGGGACTGCCCTGACCACTGAACCAGCTCATGCCCCTTCTGACCTGGTTAGTCTCAAACTAGACTCAGCTCAGGGGAGCCTTCCTTCCTCTGGATAAGAAAATGGGGAACAAATGGATAGGACAATGGTGAAAAACCCAAAGAAGGGCTGTTCCCAGGCAGTGTGGCTGCCTATATATATTCAGCCCCTTGCTTGAAGCCTTCCCCTTTGCCCAGGGCAGGGGCTCAGCTTGGCTGTTGTGTGGCACCCTGGCTGATCCCACTCAGGGGATACAGTGCGGGATCTTTCATTTCCTTATGTTTTTTTGGGTTTTGCCTGCAGGAGGGATTCCCAGGAACACCACAACACATCCTTCGGAGAGGTGCTAGAGGCTGCTGCTCCTCCCCATAGGGCCCCTGGCGCATCCTCCCTCCACCGTCCTCTACTCCTACATGACAAGGAACCATCTGATAAATGTTACCAAGTTGTCTAGGGGCCTTCCTGGCATCCCTGGGACCACCACTCAGAGCAGCCTGGCAGCTAATGATGATAATTAAGATTTTATAGTTACTTTTCTTAACAAGCTGGCTAAGCTTTCCCATGAGGATCTGAGAGGACTGGGGTCCTCCGTGCTGGGTGGCCTTAGAAGAGATCCAAGCAGGGAAGAACAACTTTAGGACTTTGCTAGGTTTTGTGCTGTGGCTATGTTTGTGCTAGCAAACCAAATGGCTGAGGAGCGTTTCCAGGCACTGGAGTTCAACTGTTCAGTGGTCATCACAGTCCTTGGCATGGTTTAGGCATGGGACAACAATCCCCAGGCAAGGTTGGGGAGCTTGACTGGGTCAGGGACCATTCCTAAGATTAGTTTGGCCGTGGCTGTCCTGTTTTGCAGCTAATAATATGGACTCAGCCAGATTGGTCACTTGGCCTTAGGTCAGAGAATGGGTCCTGGTTGTTGGTAGAGCTGTAGCTCTTGTTGTTGCCCTCCGAATGAGTGATCCTACCTCTGGGTGGGAAGTTTGTATGTCATGAATCAAGAAAACTTTGTCTCTACAGCCTTGGCTTAAAAGTGCACTAGGGAACTGTCCTTCACAAGACTTATGAGTCATTAGTGATTGTCGCTTTATTAGAAAGGTTTATTGCACACTGTCCTGACTGCGTTTCTTCATGCAGATGTTGCATCTCTATTGGTGAACTGAATAGCACCAAGGTCCCCACTCTGTCCATGAAACCAACTGGTATGGCCCAGACAGGTTCATATGGTTAAATCTTCATACCCCAAAAAGAGGTGACTGCACCCAGATTGCCTGTTGGGGATAGTCCCTGGCTTACACTAACTCCTGAGCCAGACCTGCCAGCTGTTTGAGTCAGTTCTACCTGGACTGGGCCAACACCATGCTCGCTGACAATCGAGTAGGCAGAGCTAACCCTTGGCAAGCCACGTGCCAAAGCCACCAAAGCTGCATGGGAAGGGGAACAGGGCAGTCTAAGAAGCTGCTGCTTTCACAGGATGAGCTTAATAGCATTAAGAACTCGATCCCTCTGATTTGGTTAAAAGCCTTGCAACAGGCTTCCAACTTTAACTTACCTGCAGGACTGGCTTTTGTCTAAAAGCCCAGTCCCAGCAGCTTCCACAGTGGCAAAGAACATGCTGAGCATGCCAAGGTCTTCACATCTGAAAGACCAGAAGGTCCTTGGCTGTATCTCAGACTGAGCAGCCACAGCATGGGGCATCCCATATCTCATTTTCCACCTTATGATCAGAGGATAATTGGTCTAACTGCTTTTCTGAGGTGGTAGGAAGGAGCTGACCTTTGCAGATCTCCACAGAGCACTGTTAACGGCGTTCCTGTTTCCTGGAGTTGCCTCCTAAGCTACCCAGACTGCAAGCTAAAGCAGTTGGGGGAAACTCCTTCCTCCCCGAGCAATCCTCATCCTAAAGAAATCCCCTCGTAGCACATGGCATTTTTGGAGCAGCTCCTTCCTACCCCCGTTGTTCCCGGGGAGGAGAGACAATGATCTAAGAATGCAAAGTTCTTGAAACCCCTCCAGAAAGCTGCAATTTATGAGCAGCCTGTTCCAACTGGCAGAGGGAAATTGTCAGTGGAACAAAAACATTGTGTAATAGCCCCCATCCTCCTCCTCCTCCCTCCGAGAGCAGGCGGGGGGGGGGGGGTGAGGGGGTGTGAGACAGCCACCAGCGAAAAGGGGGTGTCGGGGAAGGGGCAGTGGTGAAGCACTGGGCATCTTCCACCAACATCTCAGGGCTTGGGCATTGCAGACCTCTCACAGTGGCTGACCCAGAGTGTGTTGCAGCACATCACTGAGATGCTGAAGGCAGCAGTGACCAGGATGGTTTGGCTGCCCCAAGGATCGCACCACAGGGACTCTGCACCGTCTGCCTTTTGCAAGGATGGGACAAGTCCAGGTCTTGGCTGCTCTGAATGATGGGTGCATGGAGCTGGTGTCTTGGTCCTTCTTCGTAAAATAGATTGAAAGGATGAGAGATGAAAGCCTGAAATCAAGAGTTTGCCCCAAATCTGGTCATCGCTTACCTTAAAATCCACATCGAACCATTGCAGTTTGGGGCTCAGCTTCACATGAGTGAGCGTGGTCAATCTGAGGCTCAGGGATGTCTCCTGGTCGGAGAGGGGAGGGAGGTGCCGGTGTTATTCATCTTTCCAGATTTCCTGGGTAGCATGGAGACCGGTGAGGATTTCAGGAGCAGTTTGCACATCTTTCGGTGCCGCTCCTCCTTTGGGCTGCTGCATGGCTCCTCTGGACGCCGGCTGGGCTATAAGCAATGCCCAAGGGGTGATGTCTCCCCGAGGTTTTGAGATGCCTCACTCCCTTGTGTGTATCTCCTCAGACACGGCACTTGGTTGTAAAATATGCAGCAAGGGAAGCGAGTCTGATTCTGGTTTCAGTGTGTAGCCTGCCACTTCCTCCTTGCAATCCTTTTTTTTTGTTACCCCCCATTTCTGTCTTCTTTGATCTAAAATAAAATGCACTTAGCAGACAGCATCAGTCTGTGAAAAAGGAAAAAAAAATACAAGGTGCTGGGAGTACTCCAGCTGGGTTTTTTTTTTTTTCAGATGTATGCATAAAAAGACGTTAGATTGTGATATCTGTGATAGCAGAGGCACTCTAAAAACTCAGTCTTTAAGTCCTTAAACATGTCATTCCCTGGCTTTCCCGGTGTAAGTGGGACCTATCTGTGCATTTCTGTGATGATATCTCTATTGAATTTCGTTAAGGGTTCTATGGAGGCAGTTGTGGGAGACGGCAAAATACAAATTGCTTACTGATTATACAATAGCACTTCACAGTGCCCAAAAGAGTGAGGAATGAGACACTCTCCTAGGAACAATGACCCTTTTCTTTATTGCTGCATTGGAGCTGTGACAGACGAGCAAGGTCTTCTCCATTAGTACATGGCGGCAGACCATGCCAGGGAGCATGGCCAGTTGACCAGAAGTTAAAATGTGCAAAATTGCTTTGTGCTTCCTCTTAATTGACCCAAAGGAAGTCAGAAATCACGCTGGGCCAATTAATTTTTAACTGATTTCTTCATGCTGAAAAATATAGAGAGCTTTGCGTTGACTAAAACTTCAGGAATTGGGTCTAGCTGAATGAATAGCTGATACCCACTAAAGAGAGAAAGTGGAGAAGTTTCATTAAGGCTATTTCAGGGAAAATATTTTGACTGTTCATTACAAAACAATGTTTGAATGAAAATGAGGTGCTAATGGTTTCAGTTTTAAATTAAGATTTTTAGAACTGTTTTAAGTAAAAGAAAAATGTAACCAATTAAAATGCTAGACTGACTCCCCCCATCCAAAACTTGCGTGTATGTGAGCTTTTTGGGGCAAGAAAAAATCTGAAATTTGGTCTTCTAGTTAGCCTGAGGAAATCCGTGGTCTTCCAGTCCGGCCATCTAAATTAAAAATGCAGTTAATTATTCACATGGACTAGTCTCAAGCTTGCTCTTTAATTTCAGCGAGGAACATGTCTCGCTGCTGGGTGGCTCTGGAAAACCCTTAAATCAATGTCCAGTAGATCCCTGCTTCAAACAGATGGAGTGGCAGCCACCTCCACAATGCCACTGGTGCTCCAGATGAAGATACCCCGGCCTTGATTCGGTGGTCCACACATCTAGTTGCATTAAAGGGTATTTTCAGGATGGACCCCCAGAAACATCAACCTTGGTTGTCACCAGCCTTTCTCTGCAGGCATTGTAGGCCACCTAGGAAAGGGGACGTGGCTCTAAGACACTTGTACGAGGAGAGGAACTGGCACTCGAAGGCATGAATCACAGCTGAGACCTGGTGGCTCCTTTCGGGGAATTTTGTGGTGGGACCAGTGAGCTGAACTCATGTTTCTCAAAGCCCACCCAACCTTTGGATGACTCAGGTTTTTTAAACAAAAAGTCCAGCAAAAATCAGACATATTTCTATTTATTTTTCTTCCCTAGCCTGATATATTTTTAAGTGCCTGGACCCACTTTTGACTCAGTGGCTTACTAACAAAACAGCACCTAACATAAAGAGTGGGTTTTGGTTTTTTTGGCTTTCTTTCCCATACATTTTTGTCCAAATAGGTAATAAGTGTTTCCACCTTAATTTCTTGCCATCTCCTCCAGACTGTAAGGCAAAGCAATTACTGATGGAGCCATAGAGGTGTCCCAGTGATGTGTATGGATAGAGAAACCTGACTGGAAACCTTGCACACCTGTAAACCTTGAACACACCAGACTGGTGCTTACCCCACCACTGCCCAGACAGAGCTGGAGACACTGAACACAGTAAAGAGACCAGAGGCAGAAATCAATACAGACATAATTTTATAATTATAAAATTGTGCATTTCAACGAACAGCTGGCAGTTATAACCATCCCCCATCCCACAATGCAGAAAATACATGTCTGGAACCCAGACATCTGATATTTCTAATGCCACATATAATGACCTCCTAAGACTGTGCTTGTACTAACCTTCTGCTACCAGACAAGAGCCCAAAGGCAGGTCCACCCTATAGTCAACTCTAGTTGATCCTAGAGAGAACCAGTCTTCCTCTTCCAAGGCATTATTTTCACTGAAAAGTCATCACTGCTATCTTTTGATGGAAAATGCCTCTGAAAATCAACATGTGGGACATGAATTGATTTTTTTTTATTAAAAAAGTAAACAAAGAAGAATTTTAATGAGGTTTTTTTTTTTTTTTTCTTTTTCAATATGTTCATGGGGAAATAAGGCTATTTCTCTACTAATAAACTAAATGGCACCGTGGCTGGTTGTCTTATCCGGAGGCCAATTAACAGTCTGGCCACAACCCAATTAAACCTTCACCACCTGGGCAGCACAAGATTCAACACCCAGGCATGGCACTGATTAATTTACTGGTATTGATAGAGCTCCAGTGCCCAAAATACCTCCTTCCTTAGCAGAAAGAAATGATACTCAGTGAGTATTGATGTGGAGTGGGAGGCATCGCCGAGGGGTTATGTGCTATGTGAGATAGAGGACTGAACGCAGTTCCAGAGTCCCCTGTCAGTCCCCAGCCTCATGTGGCTATGAACCCCTTCATGATGTTAGTTTGTTCCTCCCATGGAGACCTTTGGAGGCAGATGAATTATTTGTCTTCTCTGCATCGACCTAAGCTTTCTGTGGAAACCCCAAGTCTTGGAAACTCATTGCATCTTCCCAGGCTCGGCAGTCTCATCGGCCTCTGGTTCACGTCACTTTTGGAAACAAAGACACGGGTCCACCACTCAACCTCCCGAGAGAGGCATCCTGCGGGCTCACATGCACACACAAAACAACTTATGCACACACACACAGAGCTTACAGATGCAGTCAGGTACAGGCAAATCAACACAGTCACACAGCTTTCAGCTCAGCACTGGCTTGCATCTCCTGCTCGTCCCCAGGGCTTGGGCTGGTGCTGCGTGGATGCAATCACGTTCACTCAGCCGCAGAGCTCTCTGCTTGGGCACATGGTGGAGAGCAGAGTTGGGCTGGGGCAACGGGTTGAGAGATTGCACCTCTCTGACATGGCCAGGAGAGGTGTCGGCACAGGAGGGAGAGCCTAGAGGCACCCACCCTCGCTCTAGACACTGTCTGGGGTGCCAGGTGTCCCAAGATTGCCATGTCTAGACCTCTTGAGTCCCCTGCCCTTGCTGGGCTACACCATGGGTGTCTCTGCCCTCCGTGCCATGTACAGGCAGGTGTGCAGCTGCGTGCACTGAAAGGCAAGAAAATATAGCATCCGTCTTCAATACTGTCGAGCAAGGAGGGAATCCCATGTGTTTGCTGCAGGTCCACAGCTCATCGCAGCAATATTTGTCCCTTTTATTTTAGTCACACTGTATGGTCATTACACAAAAGTCCCTTTTCTCCTCTTGAAGTTCCCTTCACTGATGGATGTGTGTTGCTACAGAGGACCCAGGATTTGCTGGTGCTGCTGTTGCGAGAATGTCAGCCTTGGGGTGATTTCTCTGATATGAGATGTCTTGGGTGTAAGTTACCTTCCTTGCCTTACTGCTTGCAGGGATAACCACATGGTGTCTTGTGGCCACTGCTGACAAAATCAGGAACACATATTGCTCTGGGTATAACTTCTAGGGCACAGAGGCGACTTCTGGCTGGCTGTAGTCTCTATAAAAATGTGTCAATGATCTGTCCATAATCTATACCACAGGCAAAATTAAGCTGGAGTACACTGGACTCAACGGAGCAAGTCAACAAGCACATCTTCTCACCACTTCTTGGGGCTGTATACCAGGCTGTATACCATTTAACCCATGGTCCCTTATGTGCTGGGAGGGCTCCTTTCCACTGGAAATCAGCCTCCCACCTGAAATAGCCCCATGGACCCTGTGCTTGGGCCAGCAGAGGCTGAGGATTGATGCCCAAGGAGACATTCGGGGGGAGAGAGATGGCTGAAGAGATGGCTGTAGCCTGGCAGGAGGTAAAGGGGAAGGGAAAAGGGATTTTGCTTTGCTTTGTGGCTGATCTTTGACCCCCTCCTTTGACTTTTCAGTACAAACAACCACACTGGAGCTGCGTCCTCTTAGTTAGTGTAGGGGGAAGAGAAGGAGAAGGGACTTCGCAAAGGAGCAGGCTAAGTGCACATGTCAGGTTCAAATGCTCTCCACGCTTCCTCTATGCAGGGCCTGTCTCTCGATGAGCATCTCTGGGCCGTCTCGGTGCCCAGCTCTGCTGCTCTACCCTGCCACCAAGACCAGCTGTGGGTTCCCTGTTTGCTCCTGCTCCCTCTGTCCCTCTTTGGCCTCTTTTCACTCAGCCGTCAGGTGGAGAGAGCCCTGGCACTGCCCAGTCCTCTCTCTCTTTCTCCCCCATCCTTCCCTCTTCTTCCCCCCTTCAGCACAGCGAGAACCGGCGGGAGTTGATGTTCATCTTGGTGACCCCGATAAGCTTGAGCGGCGTGGAGAGGCTGAAGGAGCTCACGAGGGGGAAGTCGCAGAAGAGGTCAGAGAGCTCATCCCTCTCCTCCAGCTCGTACGTGGCATCGTTGAGCATGCGCTGGTGCAGGTGGCAGGTCTGCTCGATCTTCAGCTTGTTGATGTCGCTGCGAAGGCGCATGAGCTGCCTTGCCAGTTGCTGGTCCTGCAGGCGCATTTCTGCCTGAAACACAAGATGGAGGGTGGGGAGGGAAGAGGGTATTGGCAAAGGCACAGCAAATTTGCTCATCGTGCTGCTCCCTGCTAGAGGCTGCACCAAATCATTGGAAATGTAACTCGTTTAGAGGTGCTAGCCCGTTGCAAAGAAATGGGAAGGAGACAGGGTCTTCCAAGCCAGCAATGCATCCCTGTCAAATACCACCTCAGAATGGTAAATTTTTAGCATTCAGGAAGTCTGTGCCTGCTCAGGTTTTCAGGAGCAGCAGGAAACTAGAATTAAAGCCAGCCATGCCAAGGCTGGTGGCTTAGGTATCCGTCAGTGCAGGCTTCATAGCCTCCATCTCAACCTCAAGCAAAGCCCAAATTCATTTTGTTCATAAGGGAGCTGCCACAGTAAGAAGCAGCAATTAGAGTTGGAAAGGATCAATTAAAAGAACCCCAGAGAACCAATCCCCAAATACTTGGCTGGGGTTTCCAGCCAGCGTAAATCAGAGCTGGTTCACAACAGCCGGGAACGCGGTGCTCCGCATCCCCCGTGGCTTATCTTGCTGATTTGAAGTTCCTTTTGGGATGGGACCTCCACGTGTTCCCACAGGAGAGAGAACAACTATCCCGCAGGCTAATGAGTTAAGTGTTTCGGAGGGTTTTTTCCTCCCCTGGCACCTCACTTCAGAAGGTGGAAGATTCAGAAGTGATGAAAGAAAAGAGCTTTTCATTTTTTTTAATTCCAACTTATAATTAAGCAGAAAATTTATTGCCACAGGATATTGGGGGTGGTGAAGGAAGGAGGTGAACACTTGGTGCAAGAATCAGCCTTTGTCTGGGGAACAGGAGGTAGAGTTAGAACAGCAGATGCCAAGAAGACAATTCCCACATTTCACCCCATTTCCCTCCTGACAGAAAAGCAACAAACCACAAGCCACAAAGAAAAGAGAGTGGTGGGAGAGAAGCCGAACAGCTTTTAGCAAACCTTGCGGCTTAAATCTCTCTGTAACTACTGGAGACAAGGAGGGAGCAAAACTGGCTGGAAAACAGTCCTACATCTGCCCCGATGCCATGTCCTGCCTCCTTCCCTGGTGTTGCCTCCATCGCAGCACACGAACTGGCACTATAAGGAGCCCCTTGGTACCAAGGCTCCTGATTTTGTTTTGTTTGGTGTTTTTTTTCCCTCTCAAAGTCTCCCTCGGTATGTGCTGTCCTCACTGACTTCCCAGTGCATGAGATGATGATGCCCTGAGCTCATCTCCAGCAGCACGGTGGAGCTGCCCTGACCCCAAATCCATCCTTTACCTCACTCTTTCGATTTGCGTCACCGGTTTCTTGGTTTGAACGAGCTCAGAAACAGACCCAGACTACATCTAGAGTAATACGTTAAATAGTGCATTGCACCAAAGTCTCTCCACCTGATTGCAAGCGAGGTCCCGGCATCCTTTGAGCTGAGGCCAGCTCTCACAGTCCTAAGCAATTCCCCACAGGCATTCTTCAGGAGTTAACACAGAGGGATTCATCTCCAGTAGGCAACTGGGATACAGCCACCTTGCCTGGATTTTAGCAGCATGGACATGGTCAAACCGTATCAGTTTGCCTCCAGGCCTGAAAATGAGCTGTTTAGTTTACAAGTACAGATGTAGCTCTGGGGGTGCGGGAGTAAATTTATTCCTGATCTGGTGTCTTGTACATGAAACTGCAGAAGGGAAGGGAGGAGGGAAAATTCCCCTTGGGAGGCTCCGCAGGTGGCCCTGGTATTTCTACATACGACCTTTCTGATGCCTGATGCATGGGCTGCTGCAACAATGCTGTCAAACAGAGCAGCCTCGGGGCTCCTCTAGCTTGTGGCACAGTCCCTCCTCCTCCAGGCAATGCCTCCAAAGACATCGGGATTGTCCCTTGCAGCATTGCCCGTCTCACAGCAAGGTGAAGCAGCCACCTTAGGAGGTTGAAGGGCTTGAAGGGAAGCCTGGCTCTGCTCCAGCTCTTTTCTGCAGCTGTTGGGAAGCCCTTTACAATGCTGTGCTCAGAGCCTAAGCCGAGAGCTGACATGAGTATAATGAAAGTTAATCCAAGCCAAGCAAGGCTTTTCTCACTCCTGCACCGTGGAGGCACCCTGGAAAACCTTGCCTGGCGCTCTCAGCCAGCAATTGGACTCCAGCTCGGTTGCCTGGAGAGGATTAAGTCACCTTTGTACAAATCTCAGAGTGAATCTCTCTCTCCCTTTCTCTCTCGTGTGAAGTATCTCTCGAATTGTTGGCAGGGTTGTGGCCATTTACCTTCTTCAGAGAAACACTCTTTCCTTGCAGACCTTGTAGCCTGTACCTCCAGCAGAATAATGCCATTTGGCAGGTTTTTCTTCTCCCACATGGGTTGCAATGAAAAAAAATTAATTTTGTCAATATTTTTCCCTGTTTCACAATGAATGCTGCAACTTGACATTTTATCAGGAAGGCTATCGTGGGTGTTATTGAACTGACCCTTGGTCATTCTTTCTTGTCAGTTTATCAAGCTACATAAGAAATGTCCACAAATGCTTTCATTAAATGATTTGAGGAATGTGGGATTAAAAAACAAAGCAACACCAAAAAGGGTTTAAAAATGAATTACAAGGCCGTTGTGGAGAGGGATGCGACTTGGAAATTGCTATTTTTCCCTTGCAAGCCAGCTTTCCACTTTTTGACTGCTTCTTGCTTTCCCTGTCTTTGGAGGAAGCTGTCTTGCTTTCACACAAGCTGGAAGACAAAGCTCTCCAGGGCACGTCCTTCAGGTGCTCAATCTCCAGTCACCCTTCCTTACCCCCATCAGACCTGCTGACCCTGACGTTAGCCAAACCAGCCGCTTCCACAGGCACGTGGACTGTAGGGAGGGGACAACACGTCATGGGGCAAAACCACTACCCATCTACATTGATCACCTAGGCTGTGACACCATCTTAGACACGGCCCTGCCTAGCTGTGCTCTGGGGCTGAACAGGGAAGCAGGGGTGACCTGTTAGATGTGCACCATCAGCCAAGGCTTTCCCAGGGGGCTAAAGCTCTTCTCTGTCCTCCAGGAAAGAAAGGTGGATGGGTGAGGAACAAAGCCTGGCAGTGGTTGACTAAAGGATGACGTGCACAATGAGGAGATGGCACAGAGAATGAGGGTTGTCCCCACTTGCGCCCCTTGGGAGCCTGCCTTTGCTTTCTGAGGGCTTGGGAGCTCTTTTCATGGTGACAGGTCCTGTGGAGGTGGGTCCATGGGGTGACAACTGGGCAGGGGGCAGAGCACGGAAGGCCCCACTGTGGGCAGGAAGGGTGGGCTGCTCTGCAGGGCATAGCCTCTCTCGCTCTTCCCAGTCATCACTGGGGCTTGGCTCAAGATGCAAACACTCTGTCCTCTCTCCGTGGACTTGTCCCATTAAACCCTGCTTTGTTCAAAACCACCCAGAATATTAGCAGAATTTGGGTCAGAACCCAAAAATTCTCATTCTTCCCTTTCCCAGAGGCTCCTCATGAGTGCTGGAAACATTCAATCTGTCCCATGCCGAGGACCAAACCATCACTAGAAATGATGAACGATCTCTTTTTAAAGGACCATTGTCAGGTCAGCAGAGCTCCACAAAGCTTCCTTGAAAGAAATAATGGGATTACAGGGGCCACATCACGGGAAGCCGTGGGTTTTTGGTTTACACAGTTCACTCACAGGGCCAGTGCCCACAAAGTAACTGGATGCACCAGTTCATCTGTGTGGGACAACAGCATAATCCCACACACTCTGTGTAATGTCCTGGAGAAACCCATGAGGAGCATCCAGCAGAAGCCATGCGTTTTGCTTCTTTCGAATCGCACATGCCAAATGCAGGAACAGCCTCAGGTATGTCTTGCTCACACAAACCACTTTTTAACACACTCTGCCTCTTTCTGCATGCCCAGCTCCAGCAGGCGAAGAGCTGCCTTTCATCTGCATGGTCAGAGCATGCTGTTGGGATGGACAAGCTGCTGGTTTGAACTTCCCCAGGTGGGAGGGCGAACCAAACCCAGGTCATTCCTGGCAGAGGAGCTACTGCAGCTCCTAGGCTGAATCATAAAGCTGGACCACAGAGGCCCAAAGCCTTATGAACCCAGGAAGGATTTTCTGTTTGGATGGAGTCTCAGAATCTCCCAGGGATGTTTAATATGGGGGAGGGAGAGAAAGTTTTGGATGCATCTTTGCCTGCTGTCCAGTCTAGGTGGCTTAGCCCAAATAGGTCGAAGTAGCTCAAGGTGTAGCCTAGACTTGGCTTCAAGTTTGCCTTTGTTTTGTCACAGAGAGGAAGACCAGTAATGTTCCCATTGCCAGTGGACCATCTCCCTGCCTTGCTATGGGGGGATATATCAGCAGAGAGCACCTCATGACATGGAGGTGTGGAGCTCCTTGGGACCTCTTCCCAAAAGAGAAGTGCCCCATGGACCCCATCCCAGTCTGTGGTCTACGAAGCTCACGGTGATGGTCTATGGAGAAGTGGCTGCTCCCATGGGGCTAGTCTTTTTTTTATTTCCAAAAGATCAGAAGGAATTTAAATCTAAACTGGTGCTTTCCTAACGGAGTGCAGCCACTTGGATTCAAGCACGGAGAAGTTACTAGACCCTTGCCAAACACTTCAGAGAAGTCAGTTAAGTCTGTGTTTTACTCTGAGGCTTCATCTTCAAAGGTGCTCATATGCCACCCTGCCGTGGTTAATTTTAGATGCTCATGCCCTCGTGGTGCAACCCACAGCCCCAAACGAGGTATCCAATCTCCTTCTGCAGTGTCTGGGAGTTGCACACCACCGAAGTCCGGGATACCTCTGCCAGATGACACATGCAAAGCCTGACGTGGGTCCCTAATCTCACCCTTCTTCAGTGTTGAGTTTAGTCTGTGTTGACTCCCTCAGAATTAGTCTTCATATTACCTTTCCTGGGGGAGGTGGTTTCCTCTGGGTTTTGTTAAATTAGGGGGTGCTAAAACGTGTTCAGGATTGGGAATGCTGTACCTAGGACAAAAACCACTGCCAGAGAAAAAGCCTGGCAGCTCAGCATCTGAATGAGGCAAACAGAGGGACATCTCAGTGGACTTACATAGGAGAAGAGCACATAATTTCTCAGTTTTTTCTACAGTTACATCTCTGCTATGCACATAAATCCACAACCACCCCATGAAACTCCCTCTCTCTTCAAAACAAGGTGGCTGCACCCAAACTGCCCCTTGGGGATGGTCCTAAACTATGCCCCTGTTCTAGCAATTTAACAGTAGAGATGACGCCCCTCCAGTGCCTTTGCCCATGTCCTTTGACTGCTTTAAGTACAAATACAGAGATATCCTTCCTGGACCTGCTATGTAGGAGAGGACTCCCAAGACAGGCCAATCTCCATCACCATATCCATACTCTAGACTCCTTCTCCTCCTCTCCATCTCCCAACAATCACAGCGCAATCTGCAATGAGACTCATGTCAAGACTGTTTTGGTGCCACCTTGTCGTTTAAGTTCACTTGAGTACTCGTTAGCCGATATCAGTATCCCAAAAGGAGATGATAGCAGTTAATATTTAATAATAAATGTCTGATCAACGGGACATAGGTGTTTTACAATTTCCCAGGAGAGAGCATCAGATCTTTGTGTCCCTTTTCAAGAGCCTTTCCTGCATTCTGGCTCACACACCTCAGATTTCAGTGCCAAATGTTGGTGAATTTGAGACAGAGAGCATATTTTCCTACTGTGACACAGTCAGAACTGTCCTAAGATGCCCCAGTTCATAGCAGCATTTTGTTCTTTAACCACATTTAGGAGGAAAAGGACTTTGAGGGCTTAATTTTAGAACTCGTAAAACCTGACAAATTTCAAAAACAAAGAGGAAAATACTGTCTGACCACTCTGATCCTTGGGTCTGTCACCATACCCTGGCCGTTGATGGCTTTACTTTCAGCATTGATGAAGACCAGCCATACTTGACAGCACAAAGGCAAACACGACGGCAGAGAAGAGGCAAGAAGAGTTGGGGAGGGAAGTGTTCCAGCCCTGGGGCAGTTCAGTACATGCTGAGTGCTGCAATTTGCTCATACACCTACACAGAGCCTCTCAGCGCAAAAACAAGTGCAGGAGTTTGCATGTCTGAATAAATCACCTTCTCGGGGCCAGATTCTCAGCAGGTCCCAGCTGACGTGGCTGGCTGGAGCTCAGCGGGCATATGTCAGTCCTATAAACCAGGGCCAGGACTTGATGTGCAGAATCAGGTCCCGGGACAGGTCATGTGGGGTGAAAGACCAAGAACAGCAGATGCACAGTAAGACCTTGGGTTTGTCCTTCACTTCTGAACATGAGGAGCCGGAACCTGGCTGAACCTGAACCAGAGACATGAAGGCAAATTCCTTGCAGCGTTGGATGACCCTGTTTTGTGTGAACTGGGAGTAAGGCTTCAGATTTAACAAGTAACTTTAATTTAAAAGCTGGACACTCCTGGACTATCACTTCACCGGGAAACTAACCCATGCCATGACTGTTCTGTAGCACCACAGCCGAGCAGAAGTTTGGGCATACACATACTGTTAAATTCACTTTGCTTCCCATACTAGTTTTGGCTGGGATAGAGTTAATTCCAAAATTGGGTGGTCCCGTACAAACTGCCTGTTGGGAACAGTCCCCAGCATGTGCAAACTCCTGAAGCTGTAACTGTTTGGCAGGGTGCTGACTGGTACAAGCCAAAACCACGCTGGGGCCATGCTGTTGACACAACCCAGCCTAAACATGCTGGTAGCTGTGAAGAGGGTTGCACAGCGTGGGTGATGGAGCTGCATGTCCTGCATCATTGCATTTCATTCAACAAGGACATGGGGTGGTGTACTTCTTTCCTGGATAGAAATCTTCATGTACATCAGCTTTTGCCCTTTCATTGGATAGATGAATCCTACATTCTCTAAATTGACTTCTTGTGAAGGAGTGCATAGAGTGGGGGACAATTCACCCTGCAGTGGAGGACCACGTGGAGGAAGCAGATTTCACCCCAACTATGACTACTGGATCATTTTTGGATGTTCTTCAGAAAGCTGCTTGGGATACTCACACTTGCTTGGGGCACTCACACTTGCTTGGGGCAAGGCTGGGTTGCGTGGTGCTCCCAGGTCTATGGTCTCCTACGTTAAACTAGACCTGAAGGATTGATTGCCCACTTTGGGTGACCTTACCCAAGGTGTGAGGTGCTGGCCCCTTGCCTGGCTGCCCTGAGCAGGGTGCTGTCTGAGGGATGCTGCCCTTCCTAGCCTTGGCTCCTGCCTTAAATAAATATATAAACTTAGACATAACCATATCCCGCTATGAAGCCTTCCTGATTGCTTTGCTATCACAACATGGGGATAAATAAGGAAAAAAATTGACTGTGTTGGGATGTGTGGAAGCTTGTTTGTTTATTTGAAAATAATCTGGGTTTCACCCTTGAAATGTCATGTGAAATGCATCTTTTTGTTCCAGCGTCCTGTGATGCGATGGCCTCGCTGTGTTCTCACTGTTTGCTGGCAGCTCTTACCCAACAATAGTGCCTCCAACATAGCTATTTAGCTGTGTGGTCAGTCAAATGCGTGCTTTCTCTTTTGGGGAAATTGTTCTAAATTACATGAGTCACGTCCAGATCCAGCAAAGACTGGTATAATTAAGAGGCAGGAAAATGGAAAGTGAGGAACAATTAGGGTTTGCTTTGCCCTTTTTCCTCTTTAATTTAAATGTTTCGTTTTCATCAGCTGGTGGTTTATATACCACACCCTAGTCTAAAGGGTAGAATTGGGCTCTGAGACAATTTATACTTCCATCATGGGCAGAAACTGAAAGAGCAAACCAAACCCTTAAAATGTGGGGCTTTGAGAAGGATAACCTGCTTCTTACTGTCTTTGGGCATCTTGAGAGTTGAGTTTTACATTAAGTGCACTGTGAATTTAAGATTGCATCACACCTGCAAGCACGGACCCAGATTCGGGTCTCAGATCAGGACCTGAGTGATTTTAGGACATCAGCACAAAACTCTTCGTAATAGTCCTGGATTCCTGAAAGCACTGCACTTGCCTTGTGAAAGCCATGGTCCTGAGAAATGTCTGAACCGCTAAAACTGTGATATCCAGAACCACCTCTGTAAATAACTTGTCTAGAGATCAATGTAGCTGGGCAAAGACAGCAAGAGCAATGAAAAGTTGACAAATAAAAATTCTCTGGAGCAAAAGCTTTTAAAAGCTATTACTCATCACTTTGCATGAGAAGTTTTCCTCAAAGACTTTCAGTGCTTATCAAAAGCAGAGCATTTACATAGGAACATTTTCACAAGTGCATCTGAACCACAAGTGCTGTCCCAGCCCCCTGGGACCCTCTTGCAAATATTGCTGCTGTCAATACAGTTGCAAATGCTGGTGGGACTCACAGACAAGCTTCCAACTAGCAACAGAAAAAAAGCCACACGACATGAGTTGTTTCCAGCCATGTGGGCCAAATAATAAAGATTTTTCATTCCAGTGAGGAGAAGGGAATGATCACTGGAAGTGTGGTCTTGGTGTCTGCTTGCTCCTGTGCTTGTGAGGAGCACTGGGGCACATCCTCCAGCCCTGAAAACTTCTGCCCTGATCTGGTCAATCCATCCTATTGACCTCCCGTGGCCTCCCGAAAAGATGTGTTGCATCCACTCTTCCTCCTGGGAATGATCCCCAGGCTGTGCTGACTCCTGAGCTAGGTTGGGAGCTGCTCGGGTCAGCACTAGTTGGCCCAGGCCAAATTTGTGTCAAAGACCATGATAGCACCACAACATATAAAAGATGAGCTTCCAGCTCCCATGCCCTGGCTCTCTGTATTTTCCTAGCATAGGTGTAGCATTTTTGTCTTGTCTTCCTCTCCGTGAAACTACCAGAAATAAACACATGTGTAAGATAGGGCCCAAGGCTGGGATGGGAGGATGACAGAAATGTGGACCAGCTTCTAATGAAGCAGGGCTCAACAGACGATGAACCTGTAAGACCTGGGTGAGAAGGCATCTGAGATAAGGTTCTGGCATCATGCATACAGCAGAAAAAGGAATGTTATTCATGAGATATTACATGGTCAGAACAAGGGGTTTCCACAACAGTTTGAAGCAAAATGAAGCACTTATCTCACCACGCAGAAAGGACCTGGGGGAAGCAGGTTACCATAGGACCTATAGTGAGTTATGAGTTAAAAAAACAAAAAGAAAAAGAGGGAATTCGGCAATTGCTTGGAGGTTAGATCCGCTAACGAGTGTTAAACGCAGTGGTCAGCATACAATCTCCCGCTGAGGGAGTAACTAAACCACCAACAGCCACAAGATGCAAGGGCAGATCCAGGGGATGGATCTAGTCACGCTTCCTTCCTACAGCCCTGACGAAGCATCCCTTCGTGAAGCACGTCAGAGAAGGGCTATTGCACCAGCAGTGCCCACATATTCATGTGTATTCATACCTGCTGTATTCATCTGAGTGTTGAGATACAATTAGAGAAGCAGGGGAGGGGGGCAAACTGCTACAAAGTCCTAACCAGTGCAAGTGACCATATTTCCCCAGCCTGCTGGATCCCAGCAGAGATGCTGGGACTGGCCCAGCTCCTCTTCTGAGTTTATGGATGCTCTGGCGTGCATCTTTTCACTTCCCTGGGCTGTTCCTGCTCCCGCCAGCCACAGAAAATGCAATGATTGATTGTTGCCTTTTCACCTGGGGCTGAAGGCAGGTAGGAGCAAGGAGTCACTTGTTTCCTCATTCTTTTTTTTTTTCCTCTCTTGAAAAAGTGTGCTCTCTAACAGGGACAGGAAACCACTTACCAGTTCCTTCCTGAGCCATGTCAAAGCTTCGTCAATGCTCTCAAAGCCACCTATCCTCCCTGAGGTAAGAGTCACCTTGTCCTGGGCAGGGCTCCCATTGAGATGCAGCTGCACCTTCCTCAAAGGGACAGTCTCCCCTGTGGCCTTTTTGGCCTCGGTTGCCTCCTCGTCCTCCTCTCCCGCTGGCTGAGGGCTCTTCCATGCCTGCTCCTCCAGCTTCGCCTTCCACTCCAAGTAGGATGGGCGCCTGGTCTCCAGTCTCAGCTTCTCCGTCAATGCCTTGAGGCTCCTCAGGTGGTCATCAGGAGGAGCAGCACCTCCAGAGCCGGCGTCCGTGCTGTCCAGCGCCTCTTCTATTTGGATTTTGGGTAAAGACATCCTCTTTGGGAATCAAATGGCATAGGGGTGTGCTGCAAAGGGCCAGGGATGGAGGTGGGAAACCCTCAGGGCTGGACCACTCCTGAGTCGTGCCAAACGCAGCTCCTTGGAGGACAGCAGCCGTGGTGGTGGCTCCTGCTCATGCACCACGCTGGCCCTGGATGAACACCTGGAAGAAAAACAGACGGTTGGTTTCCAGTTTAAGAAGGCAAAGGGAGTGGGAAGGGAGAGACGGCTCCTGCTGCAGTGAAGGGAGCGAGGGCTTTGGGAGAGGCACGGTGCCAAGGTGCTCCTGGGGAGTGTTACCTCACCTCAGCTATCTGACTGCTTTTGGGGCAGGAACAGACAGGCTCTGGCTTTTAGGGAAGCTCTGGTTACCTACATCTCCAGTCTTAACTCAAGGGGCCATGAAAGGGTTGCAGAGGAGGCCAGGACACATTTACAGACCTCTCTGGAGCTGTATCACACAACCTGATGTCCTCTGGAGACAGCAATGGCTGTTGCTGAGCGCTGGGGTGTCTGCAGGCACTGTTTTGCTGATTTCCTTGCTGGCAATCCTACATCTTTCCATTTAGGCAAAACAGGGCAGATAAAGTATGAGAAGGCAAACACCTCCCAAGAGTTTAAGCCAAAAGGAGAGCTGGAAAAAAGTAGCCTTTTTTTTTTTTCTTGCCCAGTTTTACAGATATGTGTTTAGGTCTAGGTTTGCTAAAGATGCCAATCTGCAGCCATAAGATGCAGCTCGCTCCTGTCCAGAAGGCTCAGGGCAGGAGCATGGTCCCTCAGCCAAGTGTAGGAGTAACTGGGGTGCTGGCATGGCTTGGGTTCAGATGCCTGCGCTCAGGGAGACTTGGACTTGTGGTTTCCATCACTGGACACATCCAATCTGCCCACTGGGAATGGTCCCGATGGTCCCCTTGAAAACACCCTGGTGGAGGACTAGCACAGAGTCCTGGGAAAACCCCTAGCTCCTCCTGCCATGGGCTGTGGGCTTGGAGAAGCTGTGCCCACAACTAGAGCTGGCCTACCAAACCTGGCTCCATGAGACCTGGTGGGACAGAAGACTCTAACAACTCCGCAAGAGTTAAGCTCAGGCAGCTTCTGCATTCATTTGCTGGTAGGATCAGATAAGAGGCTTTCTCAAGGTCGTATGCTCATCTATGGCTGAGCTAGGAATAGATCCAGAGCTCTCCTCTACACGTCAAACACAAAACAAAATACTGTTTTGCCTGCCTGGTAATGTGCCCAGAAAGACCAGCCAGGACTTAAGCAGCTTTCTAGCTGGACGCATTAAACCACAGCAGTATGAGTTACTCAGCCATTCTTTTCCCTGCTATTTGCACCCACAAAGATGTGTGTAACTTTGAAATCCAGACCATAATTATGCCCCTCGAACCTTTTCAGTAAGAAGATTAAATTTAAAATAAACACCGACAGAGAGCAAGATTTATCCCACAATTGTGTGCAGGCACATGAGCTGAACGAGGAGTTGATAATATACACACAGACAGTCTGGGGGTGGAGAATTAGTCATGTTGCGGTCTTGTTCCTGCTCCTATTTATGTTAATGAGAGTTTTACGGTGAGCGGGAGCAAACACAGATACTATATCAAATTGAAGCCAACAGCTCTTATGCCTGGAGCGGCAAAAATTTTCCTTCTGCTGCTGAAAAATAGATCGCATGGAAGGGAAAGCAGAGGGCTGCCCCGTCAGAGAGTCAGGTCCTGCACCAGCTCTCGCAGAGATGCTCTGCAGAGCTGAGGGCATGTCGATGAATTCCACTTGCCTCCAGCTCCAGCCTGACGAAATCACTAGAAGGGAACACCTAACAACGACTTTAAAGAGCTTGCCTCTGAGCTTTTTTTCTGTCCATTGAGATGGAAATTGCTAGGGGTGGCCAAAACCAGTAGCCCAATAGATTCTGCTGCAGCGCTGCACTAGGCTACTGGATTTGGTAACCCCTAAGAAAGATAATATTTTTATTGTAAGTCTGACTTTCCCAAATGCCACAGCTACAGAGCAGAGCCCCCACAAACTCTTTTGTCTTGTGCCTGCAGCATGTATCCTCAAGGTGGAAAAGGCCCTGGCTATTTGAGCCCTGGGCACAGCTCAATAAACATTTACAGCATCGGACCCTACAACCACAACAGCAGTTCGGAGCAGCCCCTTTGCCACCACCCTGCTGCCGTCTTCCCTTCCCCCTCACCGCCTCCCAGCAGTTTTGGAGGGATTTGATTTTTCTGCCCTGAAAAGAGAAACCCATCCAATCTATCCTTCACCTCCTCCCAGGTGCAACATGAAACTTCTTATTCACTCTGTAGGGCCACCCCCTAAATAGGCACATCTGTTCCCCGGTGTGTCCAAACTCAAAAACAACAGAAAGGAGCCGCCTCTCATTTCCTATCAATATCTTGGACTTGGGTCAAAGGCCTGCTGTAGAAAAAGAGATCTGAAAGTGGTAAGTGTGTGAAAAATGTCTGTGTGCGAGGCTGTAATACAAACCTGTTTGCTGCCTGAGAGCTACCTAATTCCCAGGAAAAAACCTGGCCTCTGGCTCAAGTCAACAGACGTCTCCCAGTCTCCCTGCCCCAGGCTCAATTTCCCCCTTGATTTGTCTTCATTATCGCACTCGCCAGGCTCAGGGCGTTCACGCCATGCCTCGTTAGGGGTAACAGGAGTTCGGCACCAAAACGGGGTGAGGGTCTGCTCCCACCTCACTAAGACCCTTTCCTCAGGGTTTTCTCCCTTCCCTTTCATGAATCCTATCAATCCCAAAGGTACAAGGACACATCACATCACCGAGACAACAAAAACCCCTTTTGTTTCTTTGTTGGGTTAGGTTTCCATCGGAGAAGTCAGCCTAACTGACCTACCCTGCAAGCTGTAACGCAAAGGGATTAGGAGAAGCACACAACCAGGATGGAGGAATAGCAGGACTGTCAAATTGCATTGGGTGTGAAGTCCTATCACGCCAAGACTCATGGAGCTGGCATGCCCTGAGGCTTGGCTTTTGCATGGTTGCAGGTCAGCAGTGCAAATCCTGCCCTCTCCCATGCCAGACACACCTTGTGAAGCTCATGGGGTGTCCTGTGCTCTAAGAAACCAGGTCCAGTGGCACAATCTGCCACCACAACTTCCCACTGCAGCCATTCCTCCAGCCCTGAAGTGAATGCAGAAGACCTGTCCCCATCACACACCCTCAAGCATCCCTTCCCATGCATTAGAACAGCGCATCAGGAGACCCACGTGAACATCCCCTGACAAACCAGGTGTGATGGGGCAAGTACTAGGAGGCACAGGGAGGTGTACAGGAGTGTGAGAAAAGCTTTGCTTTATAGTGACTGATGATGGAAAACAATAAATTCAGGTGCTGTTCATGTTCAAAATAGAGATTGGACAAAACGATGCTAGGCACAGCCTTTTACCCTGTGGGAGTTTTATGTGCCGGAGAAGTTTTATACATATGTACCTTTCTCATCACCTCTCTGTGCCCTGGTCAGCTTTGAACGTGAGGTGTTCATAAAGCAGCATTGGTTGGTGTGTGCTGGACCAGGGCAGCACAGGCACAGCCTAGTAAATTAAGGGCTGTAAATAAGGACACACGGTGTTTTGGAAAGTCACATGTTGGGGAGCAAGAGGTTTAGGAGAAGTAAGAAAAAAAAAGAAGGGAGAAACACTCAGGATGGAAATGAGAGGGAAAAAGCAGAGTAAAAAAAAATATCAACCAAGGCAGAGGTGTGGGGAACAAATTATTCTGCTCCCTTCACTATTCCTGGTGGACTTCAGCTTACTGTAATACCATTTTTTATTGCAGAGGAGCAGCAGTGATTGTAAGAGTCTATATTACTCTGCTTGTCTAGGCTCTGAGAAGAAAAAAGAGCCTCAGTATGAGATAAAGCCCAGGACGAGGGAAATCCTTTTGCAGGATGAAGGGGTGCCCGCATGGCACTTCTGGCATGGGTTAAACAGGTCAGGGGTAATGGCTCAGCCTGTTAACAACCTTCAAAAGCACTTCAGCCCCATTTATGCCTCAATTTCCCTCTCATTCAGTAGGCAGTTCATGCAACTGGCCTTCAGGAAAAAAGCTCTGAGGATCTTCAGAGACGTACAGAGATTCACCTCCGGTATCTTCAGGTCTCTCTGTCTTACCCGGGTCCCCATGCTCTGATTATAATCAGTGCAAGGACACCCTCAATGAGCCATGGAGTTTGGGATGCAGATCCCCTGACAGTTTCCAAGGCATTTGCTCCAAGGTTTTGCATAGGTGTCACCCTGTGGAGCATGCAGACATCCCTTGATCTCCTACAAAAGAAAACCCTAGAGTAAATTGCAGCTGCCAACATCGTCATTGAGCTCTGTAGGTCCTAGTGAGTAAGGAGGACCCTGAGCCTGAAACAGCAGGCTGAAGAAATACCGAGGTGGAGCAAGAGGTGGGGGGACGGTGCCTGGTGTGCATACCCCGTGCAGGGAGAGCTGTGTGTGCTTTCCTTCTTGGCACAGCAAAAAGATGGGGATGGGGTGGGGTGCACCCCCCCAGAGGTCTGCAGAGGTTGGCAGGGGGGCAGCGAGGAGGAGATGCCTGTGCAAGGGGGTTGCCATAGCAATGGAGTAAGGGAGGACTCCGGCTGCTGCAGAGTGGTGGATGGAGGCTCCAGAGCATCCTCCGGGCAGTGGGGATGCTGAGGTCCCGGGCAGCAGATGAAGGGATGAGAGACCCATCTGGGTCAACACTGCAGCTCCCTGGAGCTGGTGGTTCCTTTTCAGGGAGGCTGCACATGAATAACTCCTTTCCCCATGCCAAACTGACCTCACTCAGGAGAGGGGCTGCTGTGCTGTGTGGGCTTTGGCGAGATTGGGCTCTTCCTCACCCTGGGGTCCTCTGCCACAGCACCCACAAGCAGCACGGCTGCAGCACGCTGCTCTGCACAAGACTCCTACAGGGATAGAGAGCAAATCGCTCCCCTGGCCGTCCCGGAGCCTCAGAGGGGAGCCGATCTCCCTGGGTTATATAAATTATCCAGCATTTGGCCACCCAATCCCTTTCTGTAGCACCTGAAATCTGCTCCTGCAGAAAACTGATCTGGTTCCCAAATGCCTTTCTCACCTGTCCCAAAGTGACCTTCAGCCTTCTGCCCCCCCAGAAAAATAAGACTCCAGCATCCTGAAGATCTGCCCCATCCTGAAGCCAGGACTCCCTCCAGGGCAGAGGCCCCTGCTGAAATTGGTGCTGTCAGCATCTGATGCTCTCTGCCTGCTCAGAATGGTTGGGGCAGGATGGAAGGGGGTCTGTCGGTGCAAGGCTGGAGGGGTCATGGCAGAGCCCCCAGCCCTCAGTTAGCATCCACTGGACCTAGTGTGGGCTGCGAGCTTGGGCTTTCTTCCAGGGGCAAGACAAAGACACTGCAGTGACCAAGCTGGGCATCATAAGCAGGAGCGTAAGTTAAGGTCTGGTGACCCTTCAGACCTCCTTGCAGCGCTGCCCACATTAACCCTGTCCCTTCACACACACAGAGACCCGACTTCTAGCCTAATACATGACAAAAGCCCAGGGAGGAGCCAAGTTTCTGTCTCCAGGTTGATCCAGAATGCAGTGCCCTTGCAGGCGTTTGGAGAGGTGGTCAGAGCTGCCCCACGCAGTGGACTGACATACGGGTACAGCACCTGGCTTAACGGGATCCTGAGGACACCTGGATGTTCCTACCCATTTACTGCCACGAACAAACCCCTAGAAGATCTCCCAGACAATTCGGATGCTAAGGGCAGCAGCGGGGAAGCAGTCCCTCCGGCTGCTTCAGCCCTTCGGACATGGTCATGGCATTCACAGATACACGGGGGAAAGAGAGAAGAAGTAGGGCTTTCCATTCAGATATGACCTGGAGCAGGGTGAGGGTTCACCCTGGCACATCCTTCTGCCCAAATGACCCCCGGACAGACCCCCAAACAGCGCAATGAAGGGAGGAGGGGAGAGCTGTGGTGGACTACAGCCAACCCACCAGCCTGACAAGAGGAGGAGAGCAGAAGTGCAGAGGTAACAGGGGACCAGTCTGCACTCCCTGCCCTAAGGTGTTTCTCCCAGGCTGATCTCCAGCATCACTAGTAGAGTCAGAACCTGCTTCAACAAATATATCTGTCCCTTCCTGCCTAGCTGCATCTTGTGCCTCCTGCCTCCCTTGCACAAAATCAAGCAGGCTCCTTTCGAGGAAACAGGACTGAGATTGCTGCCTGCTTTAGATGGACCCTGGCAGCTCCATTTTCAGACCAGCTCAGCTCCCACTGATCAGCAGATTTCCAGCGGTCAGGTGGAAATCCTGCATGAAGATGGGCATTGCCAAATATTTGGCATTCCTGCAAACCAGTCTTCCAGTGAATGGGAAGCATTTGCAAACTGGGAAGCTGGAGGGGATGAATGCTCTGAGCCCATCAGCCAAAACCAGGTATAATTACTCTTAGAGGGAAAGGGATTAAGCAGCAGCAGCAAAGGCAAGTTTACACCCTCTCGGTGAAGACACCCTCTCCACCCTAGTCATCTTCTGGTAAGGTCTGTTGAGGCGAAGGGAGCCATGGATCATGGGTAGGGGTTGCTTCTCCACGCACTGCCCCAGGGTCCTAGCAGGTTTTGGGACCTAATCCCGGAGATGACACGCCTAACCTGTCCCCAGAGATGCCCCTGAAGGACCCGTGGTTTGGCAGAGCCACTTCCTTCCCTTATTTTCCCTGCTGCCACCCCAAGCACAGCGGCATTTCAGCAAGGAAAGAGCAGACGGAGCAGGCAGGGACCTCTGTGCCCATGCAACCAGGCTACTGCGAAGGGCTGGGACTCCTTGGGAACGAGCCAGATCAGGCTGAGAAACGCTCTCTTCCCAGGAGACTAGCACAGGGAGTTATTTTTCCCTAAATGCAGCAGGGAAGGCAGAAGGGTATGTTTTCAGAAAAAAAATCCCCTCTTTCTGGCTTTGCTGGACTTCATTCTGCCCAGAACTGAGCTCACCCTCGGCAGAGACAAGCGCCAGGGCCAGCTCCCACTCGAGACCCCGAGGCTCCAAGTTAAAGTGATCGGGAGAGCGGGGTCACCCCCCCAGCGATCCCCTAATCCCCTTTACATGCTCCCTGTCCCATCCAATTGCCCGCCTTGGCTGCTGCCCGAGCAATGATCACACAACCTCTGTACACAGACCTGCTCAGCCCAACGCTGAGCTGCACTTTATTATTTCATATTATTTAAGGTGATCTGGTTGCAAACAGACCCCCACTCCCTTCCCCCAGAAAGGCTACATTACTTTGAGGCTGCTTATTATTTTTTTTTCTGCAGTGTCTCTGCTACATTTTGCAAACACCTAATGGCTGCGGAGCTATTCCAAGCCCAGAGCCTGGGAGAAGCCGGATCCCTCCCGTTCTGCTTTGTTTTTTTGTGTCTTACAGATCTCCCCATGAAGAGGTAGCACTATAATGGGCACCTGAGATGCAAATAACAGTGACAGCCCCAGCATGCTGAAATAATGGCTGGCAGAGAGAAAACCCACAGTAGCCAAAACGGGCTTGTTCCCACTGAAAAGTGGGGTGTCCATAGGATACTGGAGATGAGCAGACAAAGCCAAGGGAATCAGCTGGACACAGCTCCTTACTGGAATCAGGTTTTCATCCATTTTACCCCCCCTCCACTGAGGTCCCTGATGTAGAAAAGCTCCAAAGGACAGAGCAGTACCGAATAATACAGGGAGCATCACAGGAAAATAGGGAGGGGTCTCCTTAGCCCTGCGCGGGTCCCCGTTGTGGGAGAGGTGTCAGTCTGCATAGACTGGAGAGGGTGCAAGCTGTATGATTTGGGTGGTGTGGGTGCAGGGGCGTGCATCGCACCAGGGTGCGCTGGCTGGGGTTGCACAAGTGCTTGTGCTGGGAGGGGTGTGGGCTGACGGTATTATTTTAGCAATTAGCCCCAAGCTGTTAGAAAGGGCTCTGAAGAAGTTCTGGGTGATCCCCCCCCCCCCCCCAGTGTTAATGTGAGCTGCAAGGGCCAGACCTGAGCAGGTGGAAACCTGCTCTGCTCAGCGCACGGTGCCTGCTTCAAAAATCAAAGGTAGCTACGCCCTGCGAGGCCACCACGCTTTATCCCATTATGTCTGCACTGCACAAGCCGACAAACCTTTCCAGGGCTTTTGCAAATCTCGGGGAGGGGGCAGAGGGAGCAACAGGTGATTGTCCCGAAACCTGGCCAGACTCTTCCTTCTTACACCTCATCCAGCGCAGAAAAATCCCCCTGAAGGTGGTGAGGACCCCCACACCACTCCCAGCTGAGAGGAAAATCCACAAGCCTCATCATAAAGGAGGACTCAAACCCTGCCCTGATTTCAAGCCCGTCCCAATCAACGGAGAGCCACTGTACCAGCCATCTCCAGGGGATTTCGGCAAGGCAGGAGATTGTGGTTGGGGAGGGACAATGCAAGCCCTTAACCCCACCACATCATAGCTGGCACACCAGACCCCAGTGCTGAACTTCACGGTGCAGGGGATTCCCATTGCACCCATCCTGATGATCCCCAGGGACTTGGTCCTTGCTGCTACCCCTTTCTGCGGGGCTAGAAAAGCGGGGGGTTCCCTCAAGCACCGGGCATCTCTGAGACAGCTCCCGTCCTGGGTGCAGCGGGGTGTCCCCAGGGTGGCTCTGCTCCCCCCCAGCCCCAGCACGGCAGAGTCAACGCGAGCAACAAACTTACCGGGGACCGAGTCAGAGGGATGATTCCACGGACATCTTGGCTCCCTCCTTTCGCCTCGGGTCTCCAACTTGGTGTTTGCAGAGCAGTGTCACCAGTGCCTTCAGGAGACTGTCTCATCCTCCTCTCTGTCTCGCTTCAGAAATCTCGGTGTGTGTTTTTTTTTATTTAAGGGACTTTTTTTTTTTTTTCCAGCGGTTGCGTCAGGCCTGTTGCCTGGAGACAGGCGAGCTATTCCAGTTTGAGCTTTTCAGTCCAGATTTCCTCTCTCTCTTTCATTCATACCACCAAGCCCTGAACCTACCTCCCACCAAGCAATAACCCTGAAGAGACCTGAAAGGGAGGAGCTGCACAGCCTGGGTCCTAAACATCCTCCGACTCCGGCACCCAAACGAGGGAGGAGGCGTAGCGATGCCCTCGGCGTGGGTAACAGGGACGAAGGGATGCTATTGAGGGCAGGGACCCAAAAGGCTTGCAGGAGATGCCCGGAGAACTGGTGTACTCCCAAAGGAGCCTGTGGCTCTTCCTGACATGAACCAGGGCTGGTGTCCCTGCGGCGGTTCCTGTTGCACGCCACGGAGAGCTATGAGCCCTTCTCCAAGGAGCCTGGGGTCCTCTGGCACTCAGGAGAGCTTTGGGATAATGTTTTCCAGATGCCACGGCTTGCCCAGGGGCCAGCATGTGTGTGGAGGGGAATTTTGCAAGGCTGCATCAGCATCTCTGGGAAGCCCTGGGGTGGGTATCTCAGGGCACTGTAGCTAGTACTCGCTTGCTGGCACCATCCATCCCTGGACAGACACCAGCTCAGAAACCAGCCTTTGCCTGTCTTGTACTGGGAACGCGCCTGTTGCTCCCACGTCTCCCCCAGTGGGGCTGGAAATCATTTTAACTGCTTCCAAGGAGGGACTGATAGAGGCATGTGCCCCAGCTGCTGGCTGACTCGGGGCCAGAAGCAAAGGCAGGGGACAGAAAGGGTTTCGTTCCTTCACCAGGAGCTGAAGGTTAACCCCTTGAAGCCTGGGGACAGCTCTCAGAAGCATCCCACACATCTGTCCCCACGTGCAGCTGTTGCACATCTGTGTCTCGGGACCACTGGCCATGTCTGCGAACCTGGTGGTGCGAAGGGTTAAGTGTTGGTCATCAACACCTAACCATCCAGGCCCCTTCCCACATTCAGCTTTTGTGAGAGAAACCCTCTCACAGCCTCTTTTTTTTTTACCTTTCCCTTCTGCCTAAACTGTCCCTCCTCTCCCCCATGGGCATCAGGGAGAGATTTACAGCTCTTTCCCAAGTCCAGCATCCCAACAAGGGCCTTACAAATGGCATCAACAGGGCTGGGATTTCCCACCTCCCTTCAAATGCCAGCTAGACCAGGGGTGCCCCAGACCCCCCCCAGTAATTTAGAGGCTGTGGCTGTACAGCACCGAGCACAGGGGGAGCGGGCGCCCTGCAAGACGCAGCAATGCAGACTCCAAAGGGTGAAGAACAGCATTTTCACATTTCTGATGCAAATGCAATTTTTGAAATTTTTTTTTGCTTTGCCAGCACCCTTTTTTGTCAGATTTCAGATGCGCGTATGCAAACTCAGTCTGGTGATCAGCTCTGGCTGTGCTGCAGGCGGTCACCCCACGGCTTGCACCCGCCCTTCCCGGGCCTGCTGAATGATGGAGAGGGACCAGGGAGATGGAAGAGCTGTTGCCTTCATGGTAAAACCATCTGACACAGACCTACAGCTGCATTTAAGCTCTTAGCAGCAAATGGCTGGTTCAACGTTTCCTGCAACATCTCATCAAAACAAAAACTGGGTCCGTGCCGATGAACCAAATGGCGTCAGGGAACGGACACGAGCACAAGAGCCTGGTGAAACACAGTCCCTGCTCTGGTTTTGACACGGGACGAGCAATCCCAGGACAGGGCTCAGGAATGAGCAAGACCGGGGTCCCTTCCCAACAGACAAGTTGGATTCAGCCACCCAGATTTGATAGCCAAGAGCATTTAATTGCATGGACGTGGCCAGACAGGGTCAGTTGGCCTCAGGGCCAGAGACCAGGTCTGGCATGGGTTAGTTTACTAGCAGAGGTGTCACCACCAAGGCTGGACATCTATCTCATCACAGTAACAGACCACACACTGTCACCCGCTCTCTCTTCTGTAAATGTTTATTTTTAATTTAGTTGTGTAATGGATTTCAAATGAGCTGCCATAAGACACCAGTGAAAGGCTGAAGCCAGGTCCCTCTGAAGTCTCCTCATGGGTTTTGAATGTTTTTTGGCCTGATTTTATCTCATTTAAGTGGTCTTCGCCCAAAAGACCTGTGGTGGGGAGCTGCTGAAGAGCAGTGACGTTCCCAGTAACGAAGCTTTAACCCCAGCTACCTTCAGTGGGCACCTGGGATTAGGTGTGATGAGTCAAAATAAACCTATGCAACACTAACACTGTCCATACCTATGGCTCAGATTTTTTTCTTTTCCTCAGATGAAGTGAGGCCTTTCTGTTGCATGCAGAGATGCAGAAGCTGCCAGTTCCCGGAGCTACGTCCCACAGCATTCCCGGGCACTGCAGCTTTTCCAGCGGACTCCTGAATCCTTGAGAACACTTGGATCCAAGCCAGGGTCCTTGCTGAGATGTGGTTTTGCAAAGCCCAAGCTGGCAATTGCTTGCTGTAGTGATAATTCCCTCCAGACCTACTTGGGAACCCAAATCTCCCATGCCAATCCGAGCACCACAAATGCTATGAGGTAGATGTTCCCTACAGCCAGCTAAATCTCATCTGGACCTTCTGAGCTGCCTCTGTATCACCAGAAATGGGCAGAAATGGCCATTCCTCTTCCATAATGCAGCAGTTCAGTGCAGCTTGGATTTGAACCATCTGCTTCTTGCCCTGGCTCCTGGCTTTGGGGAAGTTCTCCTTGTAGGCATCCTGCCAACAAAGCATGGAGGAGCTGGACCTTCTGGCAGGGGAGTGCGGCCATTCTGTGGGACCACATGCTGGGAGCATCTTGGAGGAGCATCAATGGTTGCTTCTCAGTTGGTCACCAAATAAATGCCTTTCCCCCAAAGCGAAGTCCCTGGGGCTCAGCCTGCCCAGGCTGGGGTGGGACGAGGAAGATGTGGGGCTCTCAAGCATCACCATCCTGTCTTAGCCAGGTGTAGCCACCACTCCCTGCACAGGGAGTTGTACCAGGAAAGTCTTCTGACATCGTTGGAGGGCCACCTGGGAGCCAGTCAACCTGGAAACCTGGCAGAGGCACCTACAGAGGGCAGCAGGTCTCCAGCTAATGCCGTCCCCTGGTCACCCCAGGGGAACCCGTGCAAGCACGGAAGACCTGCAGAGGGTTGTGGTCACCTGGCTGCTCATCTCCATGGGTCGCTGAGGGACCCGGGACTGACCTTTTTCAGTATTGCTCTGTTGTTTAGTCTGGGTCAGCTTGTTTAAGAGATGTCTTGTCCCAGATGGGATGGCACAAGGTTTCTGAGCGACACAGGGGAAATAGCTCACTGCAAGGACAAGCGCCCTGCACCCATGTGGTTGGCTCTGTTCTGCTTCTGGGTGATGCTGAGTATCCACACCTCACCCTGCCGAAATAACGTGTATGCTGGGAGTGAGGAATTGCCTTTCCCACGGAAAGGGTTGCCCACGCCGGCCTTCAGACCCAGCCTGGAGTGTGATGCAGATTAACTGACAATTACTGGGACATGGCACGGGGAGAAATTGAGCTCCTGGGCATCTGGAATAATGTGGCAGAAAGTGCTGGGGCATTTTCAGGGTAAAACAAGTGTAAGCAAGAGGGAAGCTGGTTTTTGGACCATATATCCTGCATGTAGATGGGGTAGAGTAGTGATGTAGGGATACAGGGGGAAGATGGTGGCATGTGAAGTGCTTCAAGAACAAGGCAAGGGGCTGTAAATATTTCACCACTATTCGGAACAGTTCTTAACCTTGACCCTTCTCATTCAAATACCATCCCTGTGAGCCATTATGTTTCTTTCTCAATATTTTCAGAGGTTGGTATTTTGTTTTCCTTTGAATTTCTGAACCAATGGTATTGTTGGTCCATCCATCAACCCTCCCACCAAATTACTGGTAAACTTTGTGGTGAATTCTAGATGAGTTTGGTAAAGGAGAAGATGTTTCAAAGATGCAAAGAGGTGGCTGAGCAGAGGAGTGAGACTAAGTCCACTACAGGAAAAGCTGAAGGGTGAGCACCACCAGGGTGTTAAACACCAAAGCATCAAGAAGAAATCAGATTTCATAAGTTTCACCATCATGGAACATTGTGATGTTTTTTGCATTGTGTGTTGCCTCAGACTATCAGTGATATTTTCTCCACGGGTTTCTCCCAAGTGAGTCAACATCAAAGACAAAAGACAATTGTGCCTGAAGTCCTACTGAAAACATGGTGGGAACTTTCAGCCCATCTCTTTTTTCATAGGCAAAAAGAAATCAATTCGGTGACTCCAGAACTAATTTTGCAAGTGTGTATATTGAGTTAGCGAATTATTCATCCCTCCAACTCCAAAAAGGTTCCCAAGCCCTGAAGAACTAGAAATCATTTCCAAAGAAAATCAAAACCTTTTCCAAAGATTTGAAGTGGCTCATTTGTGATGACTTTCCTTTGATAAAACTGCTAATCCAATTCATTGCAGCAACCCATAGTTTGCTTCTGAGATTTAAAATCTCAGGAGTGATATGTATTTTTTTTCCACCTCTCTACTTTGCTGGAAAAAGGACTTGAGTTCCACTTTCACCCAAAATATTTGTTGTAAATTATTTTCTAGAACTACTAGTGAACCCAAAATACCCCTTCCGATCTTACCTGGCTACCCAGCAAGGCATCTTCACAGAAAAGCACAAGAGTGGAGGCACCTTGGGTGGACACCATCTCCCCAAACTTCAGTTAAAAAATTCTGTGTTTATGCTCAACTCATTTCCTTAGCTTCCTGAGCCAAGGAAGGGAAAGGTAAGGAAAGTCCATCTCAGTTACCTGCTTTAGGTTGGGATGAATGAATGATGAAGAGACAAGCTGCAGTGTCCCTGTCCTTGTCACCCCCCTCGGTGTCAGAGTCAGTTTCTGCTCGCTCCAATGACAAAAGCTGTGTGAAATTTCCCGGATTTGTAGCTGATTGTCAGAAAACACAGTTTCATGTCAACCCTTGGTGGTTTGACAAACTGAGTCTGGACAATAGCTTCAGCTCAGGGCAAAAAATGAAAGACGATAATTGGTTTTGACTTTTTTTTCAGGCCAGCAGTGTGATTTTTCGTGTTCCTGGATCAAACTGGCCCCTTTTGGGGGCATTAAAATGAAAACAACAAGTGAAATGTTGTTGCTTGCTAGATTCTTCTGCTTTGCTGTTTTTTCAGCCTAGTGAATGAACCAGAAAATCAAATGTTTGCAACACTCCTGATGACCACTAGAGAGATCCATACTTTGGAGGTTGTCTCCATCCCCCAGACATCCATCAGCAGGAGGCTGTTATCGCAGCCAACGATGCTACCTGAAACTGCAGGACCGAGACCCAAGATTCAACCTTCTTTTACATAAAGTTGTCATCCCTCATCTCATAAAAGAGTTGATAAGCAGCCCATCGCTCAACCAGCCTCAGGCAGGATGCCTGTTGTCCTGTTTGATGAAGCTTTGGCTGGCTTGTCTTTCTGCTTGTCTCGACGTGGCAGAGGGTCTATCCAAAATCCAGCAGGATCAGGAGGTGACAAAGGTGGGTTGGTGGGTCTGAAACCCTGCTGATGAGAGTGGAAATGAGAACGATGGAGCCTCACATTATTGCATGGTGCCCAAAGACTCTTGGGCATAGCAGGCACTGAAACACCCCAGCACAGTGAGATCTGAGCTGGTCCCTGCCCACAACAGCTCCAGGTGGGCACGGGGTGCTCAGCCCAGGAGAAGCTTTTTGCAATACAGCAAGTAGCTAATTGCACAAAACAGGGGGAAGGCAGATCTTACAAGATCTTACATACAAGTGATAAAGAGATACCAGGATGTGCTATCAGCTGTCTCCCGTACCTCTCTTCCCCCCGTGCCCTAAATGGCATCAGCTGTCTTGTACTCGTTGCCGAAAGGCAGCCAGCTCTGAGGAGGAACACGACCACTCTCTTTAGATGAGATTTTAAGCAGAAACGGAACCTTAAATGGAAAGTGAGCAAGATTACAGCACCGTAACCTAGATGATTGCGAAAGGGGAAACTGTTCAGACTAGAACCTGACTGGAGATAAACCCTCCAAAGGTTAAGTGCATGCAATAAATATCTCCACCCCTGCTATTGGTTCAGACTGCTCTTAGCTGTGAATGGGCCAATCTAGAAAACTCAAGAACCCATATTTCTCCTTCCATTTGCAGACCAGTTTTATACCCTGTGGCTCCAGGGGATGACTTTCAACTCATACTAGCCTGAATGAGAGTGATTAAGGGCATCATTTGTAGCGGGACAGTACTTTTTATAGCCCGCCGAGCCTTTGCGGATAACGGTTCTTCTAAGGTAGACACTGTGCTAACATTAGCGCTAAATGAGCAGTGTGGTTATACTACCAGCCCTTAATCGCTATAAGTGTAACAAACCAGTTTGATTTGTCATTCAGCTGTTGTCGACAGGAAACCACTAACAGCAGTCAACTGACAACACCAAGAAGAATTGGGGTTTCTCTTTCTACATGCTCTAAGGATTAAAACTTATCAAGACAAGCTTATGTTCTTCAGTACGTGCCCTGCAAGGGATTTCTTAACTCTTGTGGACAACTAGGATCGAGTGGGATATGATTTAATCTGAACATAGGACTCATCAGGTAAGTGCAAATTATTTTCCAGCAACTTTGCTTCATTCCTGGTGGCTGTTTATTGCCCGGAGCTCCACTGGATGCATCCCCTTAGAGCATTTGAAGATTTGGCCCATCCTTTGTTCTTGTCTATGGACTGGCGGTAATTAAACCCTTAAAAATTTGGAGTGCAATGTTCAAGGGAGTGGGCTGCCGCAGACCGGGGCAGGGTGCATTTCTTTCTTTCCTTCTGGCAGTGTCTCAGTGCTGAAATCGGGGCACCCTCTGAGGTGGGACTGATGCTCTAAGTCAGACGCAGACCCGGCAGGTTGTGTCTTGGGCACAGATCAACCTCTTTCTCTTAAAAAAAAATAAAAGTAGATGAAAGCCCTTTAAACAGCAAGGGGTGAATGAGTTTCTTCCAGCTGAATTCCTTGGAGATGTGAGAGATAATTTAAGAGGAGGTGGAAGTTTGGATGCTCAGCCTTTGCTGAGTTGAACCCATGGATGCTGCGCACAGTGCAGAGAAGGGTTGAGGCTTTAATTCCCCTTCTGCTGAGAGGCACATTTGGGGCTGAGGATCTTTGCTTTCTTTTGCCCGGCAGATGGGTTGGATGGTCTCCTTGGAGGCAACATGTTGTTTTCACCAGCTCCTCCAGTCAAGCTGGTAAAACCAGTGGCAGGCTAACAGTGGTTGTGGACAAAGCTTCTGGCAAGTTGGAGAACTCCAACGGAGTTATAGGAAGGATGGACTTACGGCTTCTTCCCCTGGTCACTTCCCATCCCCACACATGCAGAGTCTACGCTAGGTCCATAACTTCCATTCTTGGTTAAAATTTAGGCCAGGCTCAAATTTCCACAGTGCCTGGATATCTCAGAAGCCACCTTGTTTGCTTTGCCGCTTCTGGGAGGGAAGAACAGTTGCAGCATCCTGGGGTATTTGCATCTCAGACCTCCTCAGGTGTTTGCTCAGGGCTTTGTGGCCGGTGATGCCTGGCAAGCCAATGCTCTTCAAGGTGTTTCAGTTACCCCGCTTGTGAAATGGGGGCATTTCTTGCCTTTCTTGCAGGACTGCTGTGATATTTAATTGATTATGGATCTTTAACAGTGCAAAATCAGGACAAGGTGCATATGCTGTCAGCAGTGAGGGTTCCTGCTACACACAGAACACATACACGTGGTCCCTGCTCTGGTACATGCTGGAGTAGAGAAGGCAGATGGAAATTAAGAAGAAAAAAGGACAGCTGCAGGGCAGCAAAGGCACCCTCATTAATATGCTCCATTAGTCATTCTGTCAAGGTTTAAATAATTTTTATCAGAAGATTTGAGGGCTGCAGAGCTTGTGATTTCTTGCCCACATTTTGTTTTTTCTCCCAGACCTCCTGCAGCATTATCATTATACAGATGCACAAAAATCTGTGAAAAAAACATCTAGCTCATTCTTGTTTTGTTCTGCCAAAATAGGGCTAGCACTGCACCTTGAGGGTTATGAAGTCAAGGGCTGAATTTTCTGCTGGAGGAGGAAAGACCCAAGACATATTTAAGTGAAAATTTTGGGAAGGTGCTACTGATTTTTATCTGCTTTTCTAATTACTTTCTTTGTTCTGCTTAATCAGCGGGGGAGTTCTGGCAGGCATTTATACCCTGGGCTCTCAGTTGAGATGCTGTGCTCCCCAGCGCCTGTTAAATAAGCCCAAGATATCCCAGGCTGAACATCCCACTTCTGCAAAATTAGGGCTGTGCGTCCATTTCAGACAAGGATATCAGCTCTTTTATTTCTGCTTTGTGACTTTCCTCTTGACTGACCTTTCAGCCTTTAAATCTCAGTGCCACCTTTATGGGCACACCAGAATCCAAAAAGCTCTTGAGACCGTATTTAGGTGCGGACAAGGCTTTTCGCCATCTCAGTCAGGAGTGGACACAGGTCACCGTGGATTTCATGGGGGTCACAGCACTGTGTTGGGCAGGGTGGGAGCACTTGGGCACACTATTACTTCATCATTATTTGTCTTCCTTCCTTCCCCTCATTCTTTCCATTTTCTCTGTGTTAAAAAGGGAGTTTCCTCGCTGCTCTTCTATGGTTGACGAGACTCTGGAGGCAACGAAGCATTGACTCCGTGTGGGTGAGCTCCCCTGTAGTCAATCGTTTCCTCCAGACCCACGGGGTTCAATCATGGGCAAGAATTTAGCAAGATACCTGGGGCTAAATCCTTCTGGAGCCCTCGTCAGCACCAAAGTTTCCATTCACGGCTTCATTTTATATAGCGCAAGTCAGCTTTCTCATTAAGTCAGCATCAAATTGCAAGATTAGAAGTAGCTGAAGGGATTAAAAAAGGATGCAATTCCCCCTTGGCAGAGGTTTTGGCAACAGATTACCACCTCAGGGTCCTGATGCTCATTGTAGAAGTGGCTGCACCGCTGGACATCACTGTGAAACTCGAAAGAAAGCACATCCCCGTACAAAACAGGATATACAGGGTCACGGTTATTCTTCAAAAATAAATGCTAAGGCACAACATAGGCAATACGAACGTAAACCAGACCTCCAGTATTTCATGCTGGACAAGCCAGGTGCTTCTCACAGGTCATCCTGTTTTCCATATCAGGGTTAAATCCACGCGAATTCATTTCACTGGCCAGCCAAAAGTATCCCCCCAAAAAACAAAACTCAAAACACAGCAACTCCTTGTGTTGAAATAAAAAATAGGTTTCTAATTATAATATTTTCCAAGAAAATGTTGCAACTGAGTGGGAGAACAATGTTTCTGTGGTTTTACAGAGCAATTTTGCTTTTGTTAATGTTAGTCAGTTTTAATTCAGAAAGCATTGTGGGCTTGCCTGTTCAAACTTCCAAACCCAATTATAAATGCCCGAAAGAGAGGGACACAGTTGAGCAAAGGTGTGGAAAGTGTGATCAATGAGGAAATTTTGCAAGAAGGAATGTTGCTTCATTTGCTGGAGCCACTGCAAAGACTTCTTGTCCACCATGGGTAGGACAAGGAGTTGTAGGTCTTTCCGTGAAGGAAACCAGTGCTGATCATTAGGAAGTCATTTTAAGGCTATGGGAATTGGAGGGCTGGGATAGACTGCTGGGGAGTAGTGGGAATTTCCATCATTGAAAGCTTTGAAGCACAAGTCAGGTAGCCTCTCAGATGCAGTGGAGGTCTACCAGATTAATGACCTTCTAAGGGCCAGTCCTACATTTCTGCCATCCTGCGAAATATATGTGACTTCTGAAGTGAAATGGGCTCTTGAAAAACTCTCTCCTACATTTCCCCCTCTTTATTTATTTACGTAAATGTGAAATTATTCTCCAAATTTGACCAAATCTCACTGATCATTTCTGCTCCTCTGGAAACCGTGAAATGTGTTACTGATCAAAAAGCAGCGTGCAGGACCCCTTGGGTCCTGCATGTCAGGCACATAGGAGACAGAGCAGAAATAGAAAACACATGGTTTACAAATGAATTCTTTGCTACCTAATGAGGGGAGAAGAGTGAAAAATTATTCAGTTGTCCAGGATGTCTGGTCTGCCTTATTGATGGTTGAATATGCAACACTTCTGGTGGATGAAGGTTGGTTTAAAAAACTCTTTGTGCCATCTGTTTAAGGGTCCTGATGGCCAAGAGGCAAAAGAGGCGATCGGCCCTGTGCCCAGGTCCCCGGGGTCCCGGTTTACCACATCATGGTGTATCCTCATACACAGAAGGTCATGGTCTCCCCTTTTCTCAGATGTCTGTGCTTCCCTGGGTTATGGTGGCTAGTGGTGAAGGACCATCAGGTCACACTAAGTGTCCTCATAAGAAGGTACCCCTCTTCTCCATGAAACCCTGGGGTGTGAAAGAAAAACCTTGATAAAATGCCGCGGGAAGAGGAGCTGCAGGACTTCTTTCAGCCCAGCCTGTTGCCTGCCCAACACCCAAGACGTGATGGCATCCACATTTATGTGAATAGCTGCTAATGGTGAACGGCTTGGAACCATGAAAATTTGGGGCAGAACACCTCAAAATATGTGTATGGGAGGATGATGCTTGGGAAGTGGGCTTTGAATAGAGATTAAATTTGATCTATGGAAAAATCATGGCATCATCTGCTATACGTGATGGAAGGAGGGACAAGTAAGGTCATAGTAAGCAAATGGAGAAATTGATATAAAAGTTTTAACTTGACTTTTATCTCGGGAGTTTTTCCCGGATGTCTCTTACGTATTTGGCCTTCGCCATTTTAGAAGCACAGGAAGAAGACCGCAGCTGCTTGAGACATTGATACAGCAAACTTTCATGGGGAATTATTCTTTTTCCAGTGAAAGATGCCAATATGCATGGTGTTTTAGTGACAGAATCTTTTCAAGGGTGGCGATTTCCCATGGCATGCTTTTTTCCCTGGAAATTTTGGTGGAAAAGTGGGAAAAAACATTCTGTATAAAAGTCGCTGAATGGTCTGCCAGTGAATAACAACCGTGCACAGAAGGGAATCGAGACCATGGGACTCTGTACAGGAGAGGTCTTAGCCAGGTGAGAGGAAATCCTGTTTGTTTAAACTCAGTGCTTGCACAGGCATCAACCTGCTGATGCTAGTGAGAGTATGGACACTGGCAAAGCAAGAAATTTGAGGAAAGAAGATTCCTTCTGGCTCTGACGCAATAGAATCAGACCAGATCAAAGATGAGGTAACCTGAGAGTGGAGCAGCCCCATCACTTCTGTGCCATAAATAATAATGTCTGCAATAGACCTGGATGCAAGGTTTGGCCTTGTTCTGCCGCATTTCTATCATCTCCTTCGAGCACCGTAGGGAAGTTTGAATATTCTTTTAATTCTGAAAGTCAAGCTCATCTTCTAGTTTTGAATGAGAGATTAGAAACTGGGGGCAGGGAGGGGGAGGTTTCTTTACCAGCATCAAAAGGGAAATAATATTGAGGCAGGGTCTTGGCTGCTGCAAGTAGCCAAGAATAGGCATGGTGTGAGCAGTGTAGAGGAAGCCTGGCAGGGAGGACTGGTGCAGGGAGGAGAGAAGAATCAGCACCGTCACATCCAGCATGGGCAGGTTCCCGGGAGCAATGACCACAGGCTCCTCCAGCAAGGTTTTGTGAGGGGGCTGATCCTGCCTTGGGGCAGAGGTCTGTTCTAGATGCTTCTCCAGTGGCTGTTTTCTGCAAGCGGTTGTACTGATTCTGGGCAGTGGAAATTCACACTTCCATGAGGTCACCTGAAAGGTGTCTTTTTTAAAATTTTTGCATTTCTCCTCATTAGTCCTCTTATTTATATGTGAGAAGAAGAAAAAGAAAAAAGTCACTTTCTCCCTCCAAGAAATGCTTTTCCTAACTGCGGCCAGACGAAATCTTTTTGTGGTCCCTACTAGCAGAATACCCCCTAGTTACCATCAGCTAAAGCCACTGCTGCATTTTCATCCCATTCCCTCAAGACAGCCCTGCAATGCCCACAAGACTGAGCAATAAATAACAACAGTGAAACAAGAGGGAGCCCATCACCACCCTGCGCTCGGGGTGATCTGGTACCTGGGGCTACACCAGGTGCCTGTGTCTGAGTGTCACCCCAAACACGGTGACGTGTTTAGGTTAGTAAATCAGGGGAAAAGGGACAGCACGTCTCTTGGAAAGCAGAAACCCAACAGGCGGGCAGTGCAACCTGAGCAATTGGGCTAGATTTCCTAAAGACAGACCAGAAGCTAGCACGGGATGGGGACTACAAGGGGTTTGGCTGCAGCCCCGTGGGAGAACGAGCCCTGATATTGCTGATTTTACTTACTGAGGTGCTGCCTCAGAGAGCTCAGAAAGTCTAAGTGCTCAAAATGGAGGCCGGTGGGGTGGTTATAATGCACCAGCATCTTCCAGGAGCAAGAGTACGTTGCATTAAATAAGCTTTTAATCTGCTAGAGGAATGGAAACAGAGAGGTTCAGATGGTAAATTAGGCTACTCATTCTTGACAGGGAAGAGAAAAACATGGCCAGACCATGAAAACAACAACTGGAGGGAGTGAGCTGCCCAGTTTTCACAGCAGCAGTATAGGGAAGAAGCCCGAGGGGCCAGCTGGAAGAGCAGAGGTTCCTTCATCCCTCTTGGTGGTTTCAGATCAAAGCCGGAGTCACCTCTGCAGCAGACACCTTAACAGGAACACTTTTGGTTTGGTGTGAACTGGATAAAATGCAGTGGGAGTGGGCACTGCTGCAGAAGGAGGCTATGCCGTGGGCCACCGGTATAGGTGTCTGCCTGTGGGGTCATCCTGGTGGGCTGTGGGTCATCTGGAGGGAGGCTGCCACGTTTTATGGTCCCTCTCCATGTCCTGTGGAGTGCTAGGTCCTAGAGGTCTTTCTTATGGGCAAGCCTAAGAGCCCATGGGCATTTACCGCATGGGCTGGACCTCTGGTCTCCATGCATGTCTTACAGGGAACTGTAAAAGGTAGCAGAGACAAGCCAGCCTCGGGATTGCACACCTCATGTAGAGGCCTGCAAAAATCCTGGAGAACATCTGGTGTATGAAAACAGGGTGGAAACCACTGCCAGACAGACCCTACTCAGCCGGGTGAGATCACAGCCTGCTCTTTCAGGTCAGGGAAGAGGGGCAGGTGGAGCCCATCTGGAGTGACCCAGGAGCTGCCTATGAGAGACTTTCTCTCTTTTTAGTGCCCTTTTTCACATGCTTTCTCAGGGGTCTCCTTCCAGCTGCTTTCACAGGTCAACCCTAGGCTGTCATTTTGTGATTCCTGAGTAAGCAAACTGCAGAAGAGCACTCACTGCCTGGGCTTCTTGACTCCGGGTCTCATCTCATGTCCATGAGATGTCCAGCCTGGAGGCAACAGAAGAGGCCCAGGGATGAAGGGATGTGCCCCAGGCAACATGTAGGGGCACAGCCAGAATATCTTAGATACCAAAAAACCTCCCTGGGTTGCAATAGGCAGACCACACCATATCTAATCGTTTTTATTTTTACTTCTTGCTTCTGAGCCACTTGAACAGTGGCCATCACTGGAAGGATCTTTGCAGCAGCCCCGCTGGGTTTCCCCACCATCGGCATTGGGACCGTGTCTCAAATCAGAAGCAGGTTTCTGTCTGGAGCTGCCGTGTTATTGCCCTCTTTCCCAAGATGACTTGGCAGACACTTGCTTATTTCTAAGCCTTTGCTGCACCTCGTGGTAGCTCCTCCTTCCTACCTCAGCGGTGGATGACAAGCAACTTTCTAAAAAAGAAACTTCCCTTTTCATAGGAATAGGAAGTGAATCTCACTCAGCAAAGAGCAGTCAGGTACCTCAGATGCACTCTCCACCAAAGGATGAGCCCCTGCCCTAAAGCTCAAAGTGCTCCAGCTAACCCTGAAGCTGTCCTCTCCTTCCCCAGCCCCATCCTGACCGTCTCCACCTGTCTCCCATCTCCCCTGTCCTTAGCTGGAGGAGAATTGAGCCAGAAAGGGAGAAGTTTGATGAATCTGCAAGGGCTTCCTCCTTTCTGTATCTCCTTGGTATGCAAATGGCAGGCCTGATTCTGCAGCATGCCTGGCCGAGGGGCGATGGGGTGGGAGTCTGTCCCAGTTGTCTTCAGAGCACCCTGTGCTGACCTTCTAGGGTAAGAGGCATGGTATGACCCCCCGAGCATTTGCAGACCCCTGCTTATGGCCCAGACAGCCTTGCAGCCCTCCATGGGGTTTTCTTCCTTTGTCGGGAGCACAGAGCAGTTGCCGAACCAAGGCTGATTTCCACACCGTGCCTCCCATGGGGGTTTACCAGGGACAGCACTTCACAGCCCCACGAACAGTGCTGGGGCATCAGGGTTGTGCATCCTGGAGCAGCTGCTCCCTCTCACACATCGTCATGTCCTCAGCCAGCCTCGTCTTGTCCTTGGGTCTTATGGTTGGTAAAGGTCCTTTGCCTTGACCTCAGCTTAGATCTGCTCCATGAAGCCTTTCCTCCTGTAAACAACATCACCGGCGTGTGGGCGACCTTTAGGTTGTGCATCACACTCGGTGGATGTCAGCTTGTGTTTATCCTTCTCAGTGAGAGCAGCTGAAGTGCAAACCACGTGAAGTCATTCCAGCCTCGAGGTGGCTGAGACCAAGAGTCCCTTCTGTCCTGCTGCCCCATGTAACACAAGAATGACATCACACAATTACCCACAGGGGGTTACACAGTGGTTTTTGGGTGCCTCATCTTTGCAACAGCTTAAGAAAATGCATTGAAAACACCCCAGAGCAGCCAGCTCTTTATGCACCCTACGGGAGTCTGTAGAAACAAATCCTGCTTTTAATAGAACATTTATCTCCTAAGACAGAGGCGTTTCAGTCTCCCTATTGAATATGCTGAGGCAGAATGAGAAAGTCACTTCCGCAGAGTCACCCACAAGTCCCTGTCCAGGTCTTCATTCGTTAGACCACGCTGCTACGGTTGAGTAGGTTCATAGAGGGTTGGGGCTCACTGGAACAAGATGCATTTCATCTGAAAAAGGTCTTTTTTAATCACAGAAAGGGAAAGATCATTGCAAAGCCAGTGCGTTCATCTGTTTCCTAAAATATGGTGGTTTGCATAGTGGAAACACAATCCATTCACAGCCATTGTAGCTGTTTCTAATGACAGCTGTTAATAGCTTGTGGGTTTTGCTGGGTTTTGTGTCTGGATTCTCTTTGGGTTTCTCGCCTTCCTCACTGCTATTTTCATTGGCCAGGTTGTCCGGGAAGTGCAACTCCCACTCCCTCCCAGTTGATCATTTTTATATTCAAAATAGAGCAATGAATCCTTGGGGGGGAGAAAAAAGTCAGTTCTGACACAAAGACCTGATTAAAAAAAGAAAGCCCATTAAAAGCATTTGCAAAATCAGGCTGCTCCTGCAATCTGGGGGTGTAACATTCAAAGCAGTCGGTCCCATGGATGGTGGGGACGTGGTGGGAGCCAGAGGTCTCTAACAGAGAAATTCTGCAAGGGCCCTCAGCCCCATGGAGCATCTGTCATGGGTCGGACCAGTGGTTCGTCCATCCTCGGATCGTGTCTCCAGGAGCAGCTGCGTAGGAAGCAGGCAAGTAGGGAACATCTCACCCCCATCCACATTCCACTGAGGGTGGGGAGAAGCCCAGCAGGTTTTTCTCTGTCCTCTTCCTCTCTCCCATCCCTCCTTCACGTCATGCCCCCCCTGCCCTGTTTCCCTGCCCCAAGATCTGTGGGGTAGAGAGATGATGGGGGCACTACCCATCAGCTGCTAAGGTTCAGGCCCAAGGGATTGTTTGCAGGGATGCTGTTCCCTGGTTTACTGCAGAAGGAGAGGAGGACAAACAAGTGCCAGGCATGCACGCCCTGGTACTCCCATCCTCCCCTGTCCCCCCAGGGCCTGGGGGGGAAGAGAGGGTATATGTGTGGGGAAGGCTGGCTGGAGCTGGACACAGCTGTGATGAGTAGGGGAAGGGCTCTGGCACCCGGTAGCTATTTCTGACGTGGCTTTCCAAGTGGTTGGAGGTGTTCAGGTGGGGAACTGGAGATGTACATCTTTCTCTACAGTCCTTTGCCTCTTCTGAGGATGGAGGGAGGGAACATCATTCCCTCTGAGACCCAGCCCAAGGAGGGGATCTCTGACTGCATCGAATGCCTGAGCACCAGCCTACCACCAGCTTCATTGCTCCTCTTGGGACACGAGGGTCCTACAAAATGCTGTCCTCTTGCTAGGAAAAGGCAGCCTCTGGGATGCAGGGCGTCCAGGAAGGGCCTTTTCCAGGGCAGAAATGTGGGTGGCCACACATAGAGGTGTGGAGGAACACCCCATCCACCTCCTCATGTTCCCAGGGCTGCGAGGGCCAGGACCTCCCCGCATCCCTACAGACCACCATGATGTGCCCTCAAAGAGCTGCGAAACAGAGCATCAGGGATTCTGGCCAAGCGAGCATAGCCTGTGGCCACTTGCATAGGACTTAGATGTCAGAGGGGGGTGGCTTGCAGAAAGGATTTCTCCCTGCTGTGGTCCAACTCACCCATAGCCCATCCATAAGTCTGGTCCACACCCATGTTGGGCAGCAGATAGATGCGAGTTGAAATTTGGGTTGAAATTCCAGCCACTGCAGAAATTGCCGCCGAGCAATGCAGTTTCGTGATAAAACCTCTCACACCCGAAGAACCCCAGAGATGCTCCAGGTACCCAAAGAGATGTGCCTGCTTCTCCTAGCCCCATCCTCCTCCTTCCCTGCTCCAGCGCATCCCACCTCCTGCTGCTGCAGGACCTCAGGTCCTGCAGAGCTGTCCCCAGCAGACATCCCACCTTGCCGATGCGATGCCTGGGGTGAGATCATGAGGAAAGCGTGTTTAAGGGAGGCGGGATAAGCAGTCTGCCCTCCTGCTCTTCCCCACCCCGGGACCCCGAGCCCTGGCTCTGCTTCCTGGCCCGCAGCCTCTTGCAGCTCAGCCAAGCATCTGCCTGGTTGCAGCAGGGTGCAATGCTCAATGTAAGCAGCCATTTTTCCTCCAGACAGATGTTTTGATTAGCGAATGACCACTCTGGCAACAGGCGGCTGCTTTCTACTTCTGGAGATAGCAAGAAGCTTTTATTATCTTCCCCCCCCCACCCCGTCAAGAAACTTTTTGCGTCTGCTTAAACTCAGGGTCCTGGAAATCTGTGCGCTCCCACCCCCCAGCCTCACACACAACCTTCTCCCATGGGGTATCCCAGCTCTTCAGAAAGCCCTGAAACAGCCAGATTTTCTGCTTGGTTCATTTGCTTGGGCCAGTTTCACGTGCAAAGCATGGCCTAAGAAAGATGGTAGATTCAGGGCAGACTTAAGTGGCAATGGAAATGGCAAGCTGGCTAGGACTGCAGCAAGAGATCCCAAAGTAAGCCAGTGGGCTCCCATCTCATATCTGCAATGTGTACGCCACACTGAGGGGTAAATCACAGGAGCACAGAGCTCCTGGATTTGTCCTCCGGCTGCCCTGGGCTGGCAGGGGACAGACATTGGCAAGACCAGTTTGGCCGCACTGGCTGTGCTCGAGACTGGGACCTGCAGCAGCACAGCACCAAGCACAGCACCTCACCAGCATTAGCTGGAGATCCCGGCTGCTCCTGGGAGTTGCCCTTCATGCTCCCTCAAAGACCTTTTACACTGGCCAGAGTGTTTGAAAGAGGCCTCAATGCAAGCGCAAATACAACTTGGTATATTTATCCAACAAGGACCAGGACAGGATGGGAACTGAACGTTGCCAGTAGGATATTCCCAGTTTTTCAGCAAGGATGCAACATGCAAGCCAGACACCTGCTTCACTCCCCAGTTTTTTAACTGTGATGCTTCTTGCTCTGGGCTCTCCAGCTCTTCACGGGGACTTTCTGCATTGCTGTAATTCCTCCTCGCACAGCTTGGTCCTAACGAGCAGCAGCCTTTGGCTATGAAAGTCTCCCTGATGTTAGCTGGAGACCCAGTGCTGTGTGTATCATCACAGCAGGTCTCTCTGCCCTCCCACTTGCAGGGAGGGGTGTTCAGCTGTGTCCTTCAAGAAGACGGTGGCCATAGCCTCCACCTTCTGCCTCTGAGACAGACCTTCTGCGTGGTCAGTGCTGTTTATAGCACAGCACACTTGTTTGTAGCTGTCTTCTAACCACCTCTTAGCAACAAAGCTGCTAAACATTTAAAAAAAAAAAAAAGATAAAAAGAACTTGACCAAAATTCAGCAAGAGTAGAAAACAGTCACAGCAGAAAACACTTTGGTAGTGAATTTTCATTCCTATTTAAGTAGCTGATCTCACTGGGCTCTTCAAATTCTCTGATTTTGTGTCTTGCAAAGAAATCCAAGGGTGCCAGGTCGGGAAAGGTATTGAAGAGCTATTTCATTGAGGAAAAAGAGAATTTAATGCATCTGGGATGTGCCTAGAAAGGGGGGAAATATTTTTTTTCTACTGAACTTTTTTGCTCCTTGCTGATGCAAAAATGTAAACCTGGAATACTTAAATTATTGTATCCAAAGTGAGTGGATTTCAGCAATTCTTTCTGGAAGGGGGAGGACTTGCAAAAAGAAATTAGGCATTTAAACCCCTTCATAATTGGCTATATCTGCATTTTCAAAGTATTTTTTTACAGTTTTTAATGCCATTTCCTTTTAAAATGTGTTTTCTTAAAAAAGACATTCTGAAGTTTTAAAATGAAGTGAAATATCTAATCTTGATCAACTATGAAAACACTTTGTTGGACGTACCCTAGAATCTGAATGGAAAGGGGGCTCATTTTGTGATTTCACTGGGCTTGGGGGGTTTTTTGGAGCTGCCCTCACAGTGAAAGACTATTGGCTTGCTTGGGTCTTAACCTATTTTTCCATGGCACAGTTTCATGGGGGTGAGGCAAAAGATGAGCCGAGACTTCTGCTTTTTTGCTAGATTCTGTCTCGTTTTTTCCCCGCACCCGCCCATGCAATCCCAAGGCTGTTTATCTGTGTCATCCACATCCCTGTTGCAGAAGACATTGCTGCATTCACATCAGAAACAACTTTTGAGCTCTCTTGCTTTGGTAGCAGAAACCAGCCAAACGCAGTAGATGGTGTGCCCATGGTGCAGGGCTGCTTACCGTAAAGATGAGATGGGCAATAAGCCCATGCTTGCAGCTCCTGGCTTTGTCCAGGTACCTCCGTCCTACCCTCTGATCTGCTGCAACAAAAGGAGTAAGCGCATCCAGTAATTCCAATTCGACACTGTCGTGTTTGCTTTAGCCCACCCTGGGCACTCAAAACACGCTGAGCATAGGGGCAAGGCAGGTCTCCAAACCCTGTGGTCAACAAAGACTTGTGTCTATCTCTACTGGACCTCGGTCCTCCTGGAGTTCCAAGTTCAGCTTGATGGGTTGCTCCTGTGGGATATATACTCCAATCCTCTTTGAAGATGGGGGAGTGAGAGGACATTTAGTCACATCGTCTCCTCTCCACCATGAGGATGTCATCTAAATGCCAGCAAAAGCATTGCTGCAGCAGGGCCTTGTGGTGGGACCTTCAGAAGACCTCTCCTTGGCCCATTGATGCTGGAACGTCTGTACCTGCATCCAGCTCTCGCTAGCCAAAATGTCATCTCAGCTGCCCCTCTGAAGGTTACTAAAATTACCTTCTGTTGCCCTACAACAGAAGACACACAGCATGTTTCAGAGGTCCTATACAAGCATCCAGCTTGCCTGTGGCCTGCATCTCTATCCCACATGCCTTCAGAGCTGGATGCTACACAGAGCTCACTGTCCTGGTGTCTATTGACTTCTTCAGCAAAGGCTTGTTTGACTCTCCCAGGAAGACTTCTGCATCGAATATTTTTACACAAAACTTATCAGCAGCTAAGCTGGACTATTTTTTGATAAAACTTTTCAAGCATGCGGAAAAATTTTGCATTGCGTTAAAGATTTTTGTTCCATTTTGTTTTCTAGTTGCTTTAAAAAGAACTTGTTTTATAAATCTTCTTTTTCTGAACTTGAGTAAAGTTGAGGAAATGAGTTTCCCCACTGTCAGTTATTAAAACCAAACATTTTTACATGTGAAAAACTGTAAATTCACAAAAGGAAATTTTCATGCTTTTCTGAGTTACTGTTTTCTCCCCAGCGCTCTTTTCCACTGGGAAAAAAACCCCCAAAAAACAGCAAAAAATGGCTGGGACAACTATCAGTTACTTTTCTCAAAATATTTTTGAGGCTAATTTTAAAAAACATTAATCAGAAGCAGAAACACTGCGGAACAGCATACATTCAACTCAGCCACCTTTTTTAAAAAAAAAAAAGATTACTTTTTAAAAAATGAAAACTCCACCAGCTGCAGGCTGGGAGCTCACCAGCAGCTCTCCGCATCTGACAACATTTGTCTGCGGCGCTATTTTGGGATTTTGTATAGCACCTGCCAGCATGAAGGATGGTCGCGTTGGCTGCCGAAGGCTGCAGAGGCGACCTGGAGAGCGTGAAGGGTGGATTTCTTAGGGACTGTGAATACCCAGAGCTGTGCTAATGTCTTTGTGCATGGGTGGGAGTGAGTGACCTTTGTGGGAGACTTTTTGCTGGTTCCATTTTCCATCCGTGCTGGGACATGCTGTTCACTTCTCTGCACTGCTTTGCACGGGTGTGTCTTCGACACATGCGTGCGGGGAGAAAGCTCCGCTTGTACAAGCATGCAGAGAGGTGCTTCCAGTGTCAGCGTGGTGCAGAAAGGGTTGCAATGTCGCCCTGGACACCGGAGCACCATGGGGAGATGCACAGGTTAGAGCATTGTCCCCACTCCCCTAAAACCCTGTCAGAGGAGTTGGGATGGCCACAAGCCCCTGATGGGACTTGCTGAGGTGGACCTTCCTCCATGCCCTTTCCCACTCTGCCCTACCAGTGCCGTCACCGAGAGCAACTCGAAATCCCAAACTGTGCCTCCACCGTCCTGCAGATGGTCCATCAATCCTCTTGTAAGGTCACCCTGGTGACATGACTGGCTGTTGAAGCATATTGCTGACTTGTGCTATATCTCACATCCCCTAATTCTGTAGAAAAGACAGCAATTGCTGCGTCTGTACCTCCCATTCAGGGGCAGACTGTACCAAAGACCCCGAGATGCTCCAGTGAGATAGCAACAAGGACCATAGATAGATGTCCAATGCATAGGTAGACTCTGTGCCTTTCATTGTTGGTAATTAGAGGTACCTAAAACTTGTCATCATCCAGCCTTGACTTAAAACGAAACCTTGCAGTTCCCTGGGTGAAAAGGGAAGTCCAGCTACTCTCACTTACTATCCTGGCAAATAACACTATTCAGAATCAGAAGTTCTGGACCTCCAGCCCCCAACCCTCCATGTTCATTGCAGACCTTGAGGTGTTTTGGCAAGAACAGGAGCCGACATGTCTTTGCCCCACTACAAGTGTTCGTGGGTTTGGGGTTTTTTTTTTTTGACCTGTCGCCCACACCTTTCAATGCTTTTGGTTCAAAGCAGGGGCTGGGGCAGACTTTGGTGCTGGATGGTGTAGATACCTCATATATCCGTGGCAACAGCACTTCAGTAATGCTGGCTTCAACTCCTCCCTACATTTTCAGGGGGCTGAGCAGGCCGAGTTTGCTGTGGTTTGTCTATCTTGACTACCCAGATCCAGTATTATGCCAGAAGTATTGATCAGAGCTGAAATTACATTTCTTGGCTGAAAGTTAAACCAGCCTTCAAGCACAAGTGTGGAAACCCTAGGGTGAACCAGAGGATAGCCCATGGAAAGGGTTTGATTCATTTGTGTCTAGCGCTCCTCGAGGTGTCCAGAATGTCTGAGACACACATGGAGTTGGGAAACATAATCCACGATGTATGGGAGACACACACCTTGTGAGACCCCGGGGCACCTCAAAAGGTACTAGAGCACTGCAGATGGACAGCTGGGTCAAGCCCTAGTACCACACTTTACAGGCAGGATGGATGCAAGCTACACTATATTTGCCTCCCCAAGCTTCTTGCAGTCCTTCAAAGTGTCTCATCAGGACCCGTGCCTCCATGGACAAGCCGTGCATCTATGCTGCTTAAGCACAAGGAAGGGTGAGACTGGTACCGTGCAGACAGCTACCACATCCGTGTGCTGCTCTTGCTGCATGGGAGGGACATGACCTACAGAAGGCACTGAGCAGCACGGGTAGGGCTTGGGCTTGGTCCGGGGAGTATGTGATACTCTTGAAGCCCTGGTACATCTGAACAGCTCAGCACAGTGATATTCCCCAGGATCTCCAGCACCCCCTCTTCAACCCTCCAGCAGTGCATGCATGTGGCATCACCCAGTTCTGGAGCAAGTCTGCTCAATGCCAGCTGGAGATCTCTGCATTAGAGAGGGGACTTACCCAAAACAGTCACTTGTGCTCATTTTTTTCTGGTGACTTACAGCGTCTGTCTAAGCCTCATCTGCAAAGTGTGAAACACCAGAGTTGTATGGGAACAGGAACTATGGGGTTCACAAGGTCCAAGGTAGTAGGAGGACTGTAGATGGAATGATTTTAGACTCTTCTCTCCACTGTCCCACTGCCCTGCATTCTCATCTTCTCCAACTTGTTCTTCATGAATGAGAAAACTGCTTCGTCCCTCAGCACCTGCCCCTTTTCCCAAGAGCAGTCTCACTAAAAAGTCATTTCTGGTCTTCCTTCCAGGATGGGGTTGCTTGGGAGCAAAAATCAGCTGACTTCCAATGAGAAACACACTTCTGGAAGCAACCCAAAAAGCAAGAGTAAACCTCCTCCCGCCCCACCCAAGGTAAGCCATCAGTTTTGTGTCCTTTTGGGGTCCTCCACAACTCAGTTAGTGTCTGGAGTGATGCAGGCAATACTTGTGTGTGCCGGCAGGAACTTGAGTACTTCTATTTCTTAAAATTTGGTCACCAATTGGGAAATGTTGTTCAAAGGGCAGAAAACAAATGTTTATGCCTGGCTTCCCCCCACGAGCTTCTCAATGTGGAGTGAACTGTTCAATCAACCCTTTCTTGCTCTAGGTTTTTTTCTCTGTCAAAAAGGATGCCATCTTCTCTTTGGGGATATGTTATGGCCGTGAATTGTCTGAGTGGGCTAGGGATGGTGGTGCTCTGAAAGGCTATATCGTGTTGAGCCTGGCTCAGATATTTGCATGGGCTGTACTGGAAAGCAGGATAGGGGCAAGGGAGAAAAGGCACAGAGGCCATTGCCCCGTGTGCCGTGCATCACTTGGACACAATTCATCAGAGCTGGTCCCCATATCTTTTAGACAGGGCTGCTGCCCTCAGCACCCAACCTCAGCAACCAAAGCTTATGTTGCTGACTTGCAAACGGCACAAAGATGGGTCAGATTCAGGCTAAGATTCAGAGCTGCAAACCGCAACGGAAACTTTACCATCAGGAGGAGAACAGGTTCACTAAAAAGGGTCTACAACTAATCTGTGTTGGGATGGGCTGAGAATCAGGAGTGCTGAGCTGCTCCTTTTGAGTTCAGAAGGCCTCTGCTTGCATGGGCACAGATCAGTAAGACACTGGGTCAGGATTTAGGAGACCTCATATGACAAACTCGTCGTTTAAAGTTTGGAAATCACTTTATCTATCTGTCTTCTGCTGTGCAGAGAACATGAAGTTGTTTTTTCTTTTCTTGCCCTTGACAGCCAGCACAAGAGAAACTCTAGGTGCAACTGTCATGTGAAAACCATCTCAGGTCTTGAGCTCTGAGAGGGGGGAGGCATTGCCTATCATTGCTTTTGATGACAGGTGGAGATGGTTTTTGCTCCTTTAGTTTCATTTCTGAGTTCTCCCGTGGTTATGAAGTCCAGTTTTCGTGACAGCAGGTGTCAGATTGACCAAGAGGATGTTCTTTTCCTAAATTTCCTTCTCTCCAGCTCACTGGAGAGGAGCTGCTGTCTGTGTAAATATAGTATCATCAATCACCTTCTGACACGCATTTTTTTTTGCCACGGGCACTAAGCTCTCACATGTCAGGAGAAGTCCATATTTCTTTCAGTTAAATTAGAAAGGGCAGTGGGTGAGCAGCTCTCCCACCCCACACTGCTGCTAAGTAGGAGTCAAAGGGTGGTGCAGACAGAAAGTACTAGAAGTTTTTAATTGAGTGTCTGTAGTTCACTCCTTTTGCACATGTATAAATAGCCCTGGCAGTGGTCAAACACCCACTTCAGTCACTAGGTATTGTACCTTGCACTGGTCACAGGACTCGCGCTTGAAGTTGGCTAGAGGCCAACAGAGCCCATTGGGCCATTTCCGTAGTATTAAACTCTTAGCCCACAAAACAGGGTGGTTGCAACCCAGCTGCGGATTGGGAGTGGTCTATGGTCAATTGGCCACCCTCAGGGTCCAGGCCAAACCAAACTAGGGACCATGTCAACATTTTTAAAGTGTGCCTAAATGAGTTGCAGTACCTTGCTGCTGTTTAATTTACTAATACAGTCACTGCCTCCATTTTTTGAGCATATCACTGAGCAAAAGATACTCCATGAGCCTTGGGACGATTATGCCAAAGAGTATCCCAGCTTTTCTGCTTCGAATAATATCGCAATTGTCATTTCTCAATGGGACCATTCATGACTCACCCCCCATTGATCCGAAATCTGGCATCAGTGAACAGGAGTTAATTAGACCAGGGTCTAAATGAGTAGGTAGCAGATTTATGCTTTTATTCAGAGGGGATCCAAGGATTATTCAAGCTGACAGTTAAGACAGCTATGAACACATCATGGAAAAACGTGCTAAAGCCATCACAACACATACGGAGCCAGATGCAGGGGCTGTTGACTGACTACAGTGGGCTCCAGATCAGACTCGCACTCATCTGTGAAGCTGAGAGCAGGTCTTCCCGCAAACACAGCAAAGTAATGAATGTCTTCTTTTTTCTTTCTATTTCTACCAAAGGGCAGACAATTTATCAGCATCCCTCATCTGAACCAAGCCTCTGTACAAGGTAAGATTCTTAGCTCAATTGCTGTTTTCTTCACCTTCCCCTGGGGTTTTGCAAGGTGGTGGTCCCTCCACAGTAGGTCTTGAGAACAAGCCGTCACGTCGCAGGCGTGCGGTTTCTGTATCTTCAGCATTGCCAGGCGGGGAGTTTATCAGTGTGTTTCGGAAGATTCAGTTTACATCGCTAACTGTTTGTAGCTGCCAGTTTCCCCTGCTCATCAAAGAAATTAAGAGGGAAAAGCACTCCTTTTTCACTGGTTGAGCAAAGTGAGATCTGAGACCTCAACTGCATGAGATTTCTCTGTCTGCTGCCCTGTCTGCAGCGTGACAACTTGTGGATGCTATATCCAGCCAGCTGAAAATTTCAGAGGAAGTAGCAGGCATCAGAGAGCCCAGAGAGACGACAAAGAGAATGAGAAGAAAGGAAAGAGCATAAAATAAGGATGCACAGATCCCCTGCTTGGAGACTCTTTGTTGGCTTCATCCACCTCTGCAATTATCTGTGGGTCGCAGACAGCGTTTGGTAGATGATTGCCTTTTAGCAGGAAGCCTTCTGCTAACTCTGCCCAGCCTCCGACAGTAATTTGTATATAGTTGTGTCAAAGAAGTTTTGCAGATTAAGGACAGAGAAAGAGACAGAGAGAATTAGAAGAGGGCAAAAAATAGAGAAAGCTTGGAAGAAAGCAGTTAGCAACACACAAAAGTTCCTCACGTGGGCAAAAGTGTAGGATTAGGGGAGACAGGGCATGAGGAAAGGAAAAAATGGGTTGACAAATAAATAGGGTGGATGGAACAGCAGACCTAGATCTTAGATTTTATGGATGATGATGGAGGGTCTCTGCCATGGGGCAAACAGAGGAACTCCTGCAACACCAAAATGTTCTTCAAAACTGACATTTGTTATGGAGATCAAATTCATCGGAGGTGCAGCTCTTCAACAATGTGAACTGGGGTGTGTTTCTGTGGAAGTATCGTTTTTCCAGAAACCATGCTTTCTTTTGCAAAACTGTTTTCATGGCACATTTCCAAGTGGCCGTGCTCTCCTACCTCCACAACTGAGCAGACATCACCAGTTTTTCATGGGGTTTTTATCAACCTTCTCACTCTGGTGAGAAGCACAACAGAAGCTATCTTCAGGGAGATGGCTTTTACTTCTGCTTCATGCCAGAAGGCAGAAGTGGAAAAGTGCTAAAACATGCATTAAGTACCAGGTTAGCCATTTTCAGCTCTCAAAAATATTTTGGTTGGCTAGGTTCAGTTCCAGTTTTGGAGGAATATTCACACTGACAGTCTGGGGAACTTCTTATTTTTCTCTACCAGTACCTGAGTTTCCAGAAATGATGCTATGTCTGACTCTGTCCTGTGTGGCAAAATGGGCTGATAGGAACAGTGCAAGATATTTGAGATATCTGAGATATTCTCATTGAAGAAGGCAATTCAAATGAATTGATTGAGAAAGTACAAACTCCAGGCAATTCAACCATATAAAAAAATCAAAGAGCTGAACTATATCCTGTGGGAGCACTTCATGTTCAATTGGGTAAAATTATTAACTATGGAAGTGTGAAATAATATAAAAAAACCCCTTTCTTTTTTTTTTTTTTTTCATTTTTTTGCATTCCTTGCATTTTGACTTTTTTTTTTTTTTTCCTGATCTCGGTGTTGTGCAACTTGTTTCACAGTTTCAGGCTTTCACACCACTGTCTCAGAAATCATTTATTATTTATTGTCAACAGAAGCCTAACTCCTCCTGACATTATTTAGCTTAATGGAAGTAACACAAAGGCAGGCAAGGAGTGCATAACTCTGGATTCAACTGTGTTGTTGGCAGTATCCACTTTTAACTTGGGGTGGGTTCTTCCATTGTGTGACTCTCTCATTCATTTTACTGCGATTCCCTAAATACTCACAGTGTCATTGGCTGCTGCTATTCCCTTGCATTGGATAGATAAGACATAGCAGATAGATAGAATAACTCCTGCCCTCACCCTGCCAGCTGCTCACAGCTGGATTTAAGTACTACTGATGGAGAGAGCTGGTCATTTTGGGTACTTGTCCTCAGGCAACCTGCAACTGTACAAAGAATCGGTCTCTCTGCAAGGCCATTTCTTCTGATTGAGGAACTGCAACTTGTTCCATCTCTTCGCTTGCTTTTGGCTAACCATAATATAGATAGAACTGTTTTTCAGGGGGTGGGAGCTAAGCATGATCTAGAAATTGAGGTCTTTTGAGACATCTCAAGATTAACACCAAAGCTCTTAATTGTTTTTATTGTTATTCCCTGAAAACGGATTTGAGTTTGAAAGGAATGCTGTGAGAAACGTGGTTTTGAGCTTAATTGAGAAAAGGAGGGGTTGTTTCTGCTGAAAAGGCTGACTTTTCAAGGGGAAATTAAAAATTCTCATCAAAAATGGGTATTGCCAATCAAAAGCAAGAGGGGGAGGAAAGGTGAGAGGGAAATGCCCCAAATGTTCAGATTTCCTAATTAAAAAGTTATGAGTTGGGTTTGATATGATTTTCTGAGGAAAGCAGAAATTATCTGCAAAAACATTCACTGTGTCAAAACACAAGGCAGAAAGGTATTTGGCAGAAAGCGCTCTTGCAGTGCAAGCCTGGATGTCCCAGAAGACATCTCCTGCGTTGTCACACCTGGGCTTGCTGACCAGCTGCGAGATGCAACAGTCCCCGCGTGTAGTCTGCTGCATCTCCACCAACGGGATCTAATGCTGTTCCTCTTGTTGATAGCAGCAATGAGGCCGGTATGCCGCCAGCAGTTGTGTGTTTTGAAGGCATCCTTTTCTAGCAGACTTTCACCTTGGGGAACCAGCCCCTGCCATGCTGAAACAGAAAGCTGGTCCCATTTTCAGCAGCAGTAACTCATAGCTCAGTGCACCCAGCTGGCCAGCACATGCACTGCGAGTTGTCATTTACCCCATGACCATCCTAGCACGGCTCTAAACCAGTTGATGGTCCTCTGGGGGACCCTGGCACAGTTTCAGCCTGGCTGCATAGCCATGAGGTGGTTGCAAAGACCTTCCATTCATGATGGGGCAACGGTGGGAAGACTGGTTGAATTATTTCTATTAAGACATCAAACTGGCACTCAGCCTACGCAAACCGAGCTGGTATCTAACTTCCCTGACAGCAGCTCTGAGCCAAGATGTATTTGGCTCGCAATCAAAGTCTCTGGGCTGCTAGCATTATCTGCAAAGCAGTCACTCCTAGCAGTCCCGACGGCTTTTCTGCTGTAGAGTCACTCATGACCTAACTTGATCAAATAGGCCAAGAAAGTATTATCGACGTTGTTTCTCAGTGGGGTGACAGACTCAGAGACGGGAAGAGTCACTTTCATCATGAGACTGCAAGTCTTGCTGGCTTGAGCAGAAAGCACTATTCTTCTGGCTCACTTAAGTGTGCAGTGTTTCTCAACACCTATGTTGAGAAGGGGATAAGAGGTGATCATAATATTTTTTCAGCATATAAAACCTTTTTGTCCTTGCTATATTTGCTCTTTTTCTTTCTCCCTCTCTCCTTTTTGTTTTTTGTTTCATTTATTTGTACTTATGTCAGTTGCTTCAAGATCAAAACTACGTTTTTCAGTTTATTTTCTTGAATACACAGCCACTCTGTGCTTGAAGATGTTTACACATTTGCTTCTATTTTTCAAAGCGAAAGTGTGACCACTGCATTATTTTACTTTCAAGAGGAGCAGGATGGTGCATGTGGATGAGCGTGTTTGTTGTGGACACCTTACAGTAGGCAGAGGCCCAAAAACCTTTCATGTCAGAGAAGCTGTGTGATAACAACTTTCTCAAGGAGGCAACAAGAGTTTGGGTGCATTGCTAATGCCAAACACTTTGAGATCCCTCAAGGGGAAGCCCCCAACCATGCAAGCTATTTTAAGACTTCAAAGCATTCTCCCTTGTGACCAACGGATCATCCTTTTCCCCACACGTAGGAGGGAGTGAGGCTCTGCTGAAACTTCTCTTGGATCTCCAAGTTCCTCCTAGCAAGCCTGAAGGGAACTGCTCAGGGCTTTGTTTACAAAGCTACATGTCCTCCCACTCTGACCCTTTCTCCCCCCTCCTCTCCAGTAAATCACCAGCAGAGCAGCAGCCAGGCCTTGCACAGACACAAAACCCAAGTTGCCCCAGAGACACGTTATCTTGCGATGACAAAGGGCCAGTCTGGCTCTCTTGCTGGTGGCATTATTTGAAAAGGTCACACAGAGACTGTGGCTTGACAGTCTGTTTTGAAAAATGCTAATAATAGACCGTCCATCGCTCTCGGTGCATTAATTAGGCTGTGTACAAGCTAAAACCTCTTTGCAACAAATGGTCTCCTTTTTCTTTCTTTTTCTTTAACTTCTTTTTTCTTTTTCTTTTTCTTTTTCTTTTTCTTTTTCTTTTTCTTTTTCTTTTTCTTTTTCTTTTTCTTTTTCTTTTTCTTTTTCTTTTTCTTTTTCTTTTTCTTTTTCTTTTTCTTTTTTCTTTTTCTTTTTCTTTCTTTTCTTTTTATTTTTATTTTATTTTTATTTTTTCTTTTTTATTTTCTTGTTCTTTTTTATTTTCTTTTTCTTTTATTTTTATTTCTTCTTTTTCTTTTTCACCATTGTGCTTTGGTTTGATTTTTGTGTTTGTGTGCATGTGCTGATCCTCTTTATAAAGTTTGATCTGCCCCAAAATAGCTGCTCATTTCTGCTTCAGTAGCTGCAAGCCTGCAGAGCACATGTGAACAGTTGCACAACCTCTCCAAGAGCAGCACCAGCACAACCCGGGCATGCAAAGGTAGCGATTCAGCTCCAGCCTGCAGAGATCTGCCCCGGGGTGGGTTAGCAGCCTCGCAGCACACGTACCCGGCGGCAACTTTGCCACGCACAGCACGGCTCGCCTGCACCAGACAGTGAAAGTTCATTTTGCCGTGCCAAAATTTAAGCTTGACCAACACGGCTGGAGTAAAAGCAACGCAGTAGGGTAGGGGATGGAGACGCAGACTTGCTCACAGCCTTGGTCCAGTGGGTTGCAAGCAAAATGGGAGACACAGAGCACCAGTTTTGTGGTGTGGAGCATTTAAAGTGTATCAGGGCCAGGGAGGGGGAAGCAGATCCTGGAGCCTCCACCACTCCCCTGGGAATTGCAGCCCAGCAGAGCAACCAGGCACTATAAAGGTGCTGGGTCGAAAGCAGCAGCGTGACTTAAACGTGGTGGCACATCTGCAAGGAACAGTGCGTAAAGGGATGTCAGGATACAGGCTGAGTAAAGAACATCTGTTAAACCCTAGCAATGGGTTCAAATAACAGAAACTAAGATGACTTTATACCTTTTTCAATCAACCAAGCCTCATCTTTTTGAGTCAAATCCCAGAGCCACCCTGGGAAATGTTGCTGCAGCAGTTTTCATTTACCATCGTGTAAAACTCAGGCCAAACACTGGCAGGTTATTTATGACCCTTCTTATTCCACACAAGCCCTTTCTTCTTATTGACACACTGGGTTTTGTGGATAGGGGGATCTGGAGTGCTTTAAAAACACATACACAGGAAACACTTAGGTGAATCAGCACTAGTCCCCGGGGCAGAGGTTGTGGTTAGCAGGAAAGCTGGGTTGGTGGAAAGCTTGGGTTTTGGGGGACGGAGAGGTTGACAGCCCCTGTGTGCCGGGGGGTGAAATGCCCCTCCATACACCCGGGTGTGCATCACCCTGCCGCCAGGGAACGGGCTGGTTTCAATGGTGCTGCTTCTTCTTTCAGACAACTTGGTTGTGATTGCACTGTACGATTTTCCTGCCTCAAGTGACCGTGACCTGCAGCTGGTCAAGGGGGAGAAACTCCAAGTCCTTTCCAAGTAAGTGACCTGCTGCCAGAGGGAGGTTCAAAGATGAGCATGGTGAGGCTGGGAAAAGGGGGCCTTGGGGTCAGACACCAATTTGCAGCTCACCAGAGCCTTAGCTTTGCTCCAGAGTGTGACTCTGGGTACTCTCTTCTGTCTGCAAGGTGGAGAAGGTGACGCTTCCATGCATTTCTTGAGTTGCAGATATTTTTGGGTAGGGTAGTGTCCCTGCCTGGATACTACTGGGACCTTCTTCACTGCCGGTGTACGTGGGCGCAGAAGTAGCATAAATAACAACAATAACCTAGCTCCTTTTTCATATTTTGTGCTGATTGTGCTTTTGCAAAGGATGTGGGTTGGGTGTAGTCAGAGGAAAGGACAGAATCGAGCCAGAGAGGCGCGTGGTTTCATTTCACCTTCATCTCAAACTCACGAGAGAAGAGGATGACAGTCCATCTGCCCAGTTCGTAACAGGGCAAAGGTGGGCTTGGGTCCTTCGGTCATTTGGCCTTGTAGGGCTGCTCCATCCTTGACCTCTCTGGGACGTGGCCTCCAGAGGTGACATTTCTCACCCAGATGCCATGGGCTGGGACCCAGGGGGCAGGGGAAACTGCTGGGTGGGGATGGCTTTTGGTCACGGCTGGTGGCTGAGTCAGTGGTGGGAGAGCAAAGCAGTGGAGTGTCTGGCAGACGAAGGAAAGAGCAGAAAGGAGGAGCCCCGATGTCCCTATGCAAGAGGCAAAATAAACCCACAGTGACCCAGATTTCCCTCCTCTCACTTGGGGCTCGTAACAGAGGTCTGGGTCTGTGGTGACTCTGCACTTCCTCTGCATTCATGGAAAGAGACTGTCACCTCCAGAAGTCCCTGAGACACCAACAGCCTTCAACTTGATGGTGCTCCTAGGAAATCGAGAGGGACCTGCAGGGTGGATTAAGGAGTGCTGGCCTATTTGCAGTGCACAAAAGCCCCGAAACCATGCTGTCCCCGCAGCCTTAGCTTGTCATGAAACCTCCTCTGGGCACTCACACTTTCTCTTCTGCTTGCTTTGCAGTGAGGGGGACTGGTGGCTGGCGAAATCCCTCAGCAGCGGGAGGAAAGGTTATATCCCCAGTAACTTCGTCGCACAAGTAGACAGTTTGGAAGAGGAAAAGTAAGTGTGTAAGCTTATGAATGGTGAACACTGATGCAGTGCCCAGTCTCTCAACAAGCTATGGGTACAGCTTTGCTCGATGGCAGGAAGATGTCACTGCTGGGCTGGATGGCAAGAGATTTTTCATCATCCCCAGCAATGCTGCCCAAAAGTTCAGGAGTTTTAAGCACCATGTGGGTGTGGAGCAGGGAGGATGATGTTGCTACGGGGGAAGTGGGCTAAGACTCCTGTCCCATTGATTGCACCCACCATGGAAAACAACGATTTGGGGGAAAAAACATAAAGGTTATGTTTGTACTGGTAAATTAACAGTGCGAGGGACCATCCTCCAGCCCCACTGGACCAGTCCACCCACACGCATAATGTTAAACTTCCTCAGCCTCCAAGACTGTGTCTGTGTGCAAACTGGGACTGGAGATCACTCAGCAAGGGTGCGTTGATCCAGGTCTCGGGTGTGCCAGGGACCACACCAACAATTTAGTGAGGCAGACAACTGAGTGCCAGTGCCCAGACCCACAGCCTGGTGCTGTTTGTTTCATTAGCCCAGATACAGCCTTCGCGTTTGGCTCCCTGCAAAGAGGGTGGTAAGAAAGACTTGAGCCAAAAGGGTTTATTATGCCTATAAAACAAGCAGCAGAAGAAATTGTTTCCATGTCTTATTCTCCTCTACGGCATTCAGCTATAAATGATCAGCCCCACTTACAATCTAGTCTTGGAGGGACCCAACCATCACTGAATCCAGCAAATATTTAACAGTGTGCAGAAATGCGGTTGAGACATAAATGCTCTTTGTTTCTAAAGGGTACATTTAAATGGCTATGGGCACCCTATGCTCAGCCTCCAGCCCATGTATCTGCTTTATTTGCAGCCTGCCTGAGCACTGCTCAGGGCTTACTCACTCACCCGGTGAACCGTGGGTCCCTGCGTGCCTCAGAGGCTGTGCTCCGGCTGAGCTTGCACCTCTCTCGTGTATGGGGTACTGCACATACCATCTACTCTCTGCTCTGGCTGAATTACTAGGCTGTGAAACAAGCCCAAAGTGACTGAAATCTGGTGTTAATCTACTGAAAACAGTCTATTACTGCCACTTTCCAGCAGATAAAAAACTATTTGCTGATAAAAACAACCCTCAGTTGCAGAGTGTAATGGTAAAAAAAATGAACTAACTGGAAATAATTTGGGTATTTTTAGAGCTTTTCCTTTTCAAACAACGATTTTGCCTTTTCTGTCTCCTAGGTGGTATTTTAAAACCCTGAGCAGAAAAGATGCTGAACGGCTGCTGTTGTTTTCTGGTAACAAAGTTGGCTCTTTCCTTGTCCGAGAGAGTGAAACCAGCAAAGGTGAGATCCGCAGAGCAAGGGTAAATCCTTGTTATTGCCACAGGTTGGAAAACCTTTCAGACCTGAGCTGCAAAGTTCAGCTGTGTCAGTGTTTCTTGGATCTGGCTGGGCAAAATAGTGCTTGCTAGGCTCAGCAGGGCTGTAGAAGTGAGCTGAGGATTTGGAGGGCAAAGATTTGCTCATTATATTACTTGTGTGTGTAGTTCAGGCTGTGGTAAGGGTGGCTCTTATCACCATGGTTCATGGCAGAGATGCAGGAACAGAGATAAGCAGAAAAGACTTTCCAAAGCGATGTGTAAGGAGTTTCTTTTCCTTTTCTGCCCGAGGAAATGTTGCTTTTTTGGTGAATGGATATTCTTTTACACACTCTTGAAGAAGCATTTCTCCTGCTTGCAGCAGAAACTCACAGAACTTTGGAAAAAGTTTTTTGGTGAAACATTTTCCCAGAGGAAACATGTTTTTCCTGATACTCTGTAGTGGGGTGAATTGATGCAAACCAGGACTTTTGGAAGGGGACTGACTGGAGCAGGAAAGGTGTACTTCATCCACTTTCCTTCCCTATGAATGTGGTGGCTTTTGAAGACATGACCCAATGAGGATGGAAAGGGCAGAGCATTGTGGTCACTTTTCTTGAGCAGTGGATATAGTTACTAACCGTAACACTTAACAGTGTAATTGCAATTTCTTTCTTCTGTGCTGTTAATTTGTAGATAGTCTGGAAGATAGTTTAGGTTGTTCCATGGGAATTTCATATTCTTTCTTTCCTACTTTTCTCTCCTTGCATCTTCTGGGCCAGCAGGTGCATTTACAGCGTGGAGGAAATGATGCTTATAGAATCATAGAATCGTTTAGGTTGGAAAAGACCTTTAAGGTCATCAAGTCCAACTGTTAACCTAACACTGCTAAGTCCACCACTAAACCATGTCCCCAAGCACCTCATCCACAGTTTTTTTAAATACCTCCAGGGATGGTGACTCAACCCCCTCCCTGGGCAGCCTGTTCCAATGCCTGACAACCCTTTCAGTGAAGAAGTTTTTCCTCATATCCAATCTAAACCTCCCCTGGCACAACTCGAGGCCATTTCCTCTTGTCCTATCACTTGTCCTCATGGTGGTCCCATGGTTCTGCTCTGAACCAGCTCCATATAGTAGTTCAGGAAAGTACTTCAGTCTTGCTGTGCTTTGGTTTCTTTCCTGTGAAATGGATTTATGAGTCTTTCCACATGGAGAAGGTGGTTCGTGCCTTCCTAATAGATCAGTAGAGACTTGGAACATCCATCTGAAGTAATATGAAACCTTCTTTTCCTTGACTTGCTTCCCAAATGCTTCCACAAGGCCCAGGCCACACAGTAAGAGTGGGAACAGATAACTGGATCCTCCATTTTACAACTTGTTCTTGCCTACTGTAGCTTCTCCTTCTTCCTTTCTCGTCTCTGTCCCCTGCCACTCACACGGGAGGTCTCCAAGGCAGTGTCTGTTCCTTCCTCCATGTCTACATCATTACCAGTAAATTAAATAGTGCCAGAGCCTGGATACGACAGCTGGGTCACCCACACAGTCTCTGTGTAGGTTTTGTCCTGGCGTCAACCAGGCAGCATTCCCAATAGCTAATTTGAGTGCAGTCACCCTGTTTCGGAAGCTGAGAGAGTTCCACGGCATGGGTGTGACCTCAGGGTTAGAAAGCAGACTCTGGCATGGTGTAGTTGACTCACAGATGTAGTCTGAGCCCTGGCTGTGTTGTAGACCTGGCCATTTCAGCCACCTCCAACAGCAGGATTTGACTAATAGAGTCAAACTGGAGCTCTGGTCTTGAACTGGTGTGATATCTAGTGTGCTAAGTGGGGCAACAGGATGCTCATCTTCCTGTAGCTCTCTGCCTCCAGCCATCAGGCAGAGGTCCTGTGCTAGCTTTATAGCAGCTTACTTTAACTTTCCCCCCTGCCCCATGCCTGGGCTCACCTCTGCATGTCCCTGCTGAGCTGATGCCAAGTAGGAGGGCTGCTTTCCATGTAGATTTGCAGTTTTCAGAATTTTTAGGGAGCATTCAGGTCAGGAAACATTGAAGAAACTTGTTTCTAAGCATTTCCCTTTACAAGTAACTTGTTCTGCTTGTATTTTGGTTTCCCCACTGCCTTTGTGGTGCCTTTGAAATGATCAGGCTTGGACTAGTCACCACATGCTGCTCTTCTGTTTATCCCCTTCCCACTCTCCCCTTTGTTTGCTGGAATATTTGGGTAGATGGGAAGACTGCATTGCACCCAGGAAGGGTAGGGAGAAACACACATGCCATGCACAAGCCCAGCAGACACCCATGCATTGTTTCTGAAGGTCTGGGAAAGAGTGAGGCTCTCTGTCCACACATGATCCTAGTCTTTGTGGCATCTCTAGATGCCGCACATGGATGGGATCAAACCTTTCCCTGCACTTACTCAGGACAATTGTTCCCTACTTCTGCTAGCCACGAGCTGCAAACATAGGATTAAATAATTCCTTGCAATTCTTCGGAGTGTGGGTGGGTCTAGGTCACACAGGGCTTGCAGAAGTGGTAGAGTCTTGAGATTCAAGGAGAAATAACCAGGTCAGACCCAATCTTTAATGCCCTGTCTCTGCTGTCTAGAAGCAGACTTAGCTGGAGGTGTGTGATATTCTGCATTAGCAGATGTGGCATGTTGCACTCCATGAAAGTCCCATGTTTATCCCAAATGGTCAGAGATCAGCTTCTGCTCTGAAATGTGAGTCTTAACTGTGCCTTTAGTGATATTTGGTGTTCTGCCTTAAAATATGGCTGTTATTCCTTCAAACACCTCATCCTCTGAATCATCCTATGTGATCAGCTTCTACCTGAATACCCTGTGCTTTAGGCCATGGTGACACCATTTGATCCGTCTTAACCACAGCTTTCTCCTCTCAAAAGAGAAGGGGAAAAGAGAAAGCCCCGCATCTCCAAATGTGCCGTGAAGCTGAATTCACTAATGTAAAGCATGCTGTGACCCACCTAAGATGTCCAGAGCAATGCCCTGGAATTAACCCTGCCCTTTGAACCCCACAGGTTCTTCCTATTTTCCTCCTCCACGACGTATATTTTCATTCACTTTACATATCAGCAGCAGCATTAGACCTTCAGGGCCAAGTACTGAGTCAAGCTAAGGGCAGTAGCCCCCTTAGCTACATGGACTGGAGGGTGGTTGTCTCATATTGGGTTGTCTCAGCCACAGCGGGATGCCTTCTGCATCCTGCCTAAGGGCAGCACCTATTCACAGCCCATCCTTTGCTCATGGTTAAAGATACTGAAGATCTGCAAACCTCGGGGTTTCACTTTCAGACAACATTTTGCAGAGGGCATGAAAGGCACATTCAACATCCCGGGAAGATGGGTCCTTGTCAAGACAGGGTGGGAAGCAGACCAGGAGTGAAATCATCAGCGGAGAGCTAGCCCTGCCGAAGCTGCTGGAAATAAACAAATCTTCCCCCGAAGTAATAATCATTCTGAAACCTGCAGGAACACAGTCACACAGCTGTGCCGAGTCATGAATTCCTGGCTCGCAGCAAGACTGCCGTGTCTGTGCTCCCAGCAGGAGGGACCTCGCAGAGCTCAGCCGCCCTATCCATCTGAGCTCCTGGGTTTCCCATCGGGAAGGAGTTAAGAGCCTGATGAGACCTGTAGGAACCGGAGATGCCACATGTGCAATTTGAAAGTGGCACTCAGTCTGAGATGCAGGCATCAAAATGTAGATATCGCACGTGGTAGTTGCCTGAGCTCCTGCTGTAGCCCGTGGGGTTTGATTTGGTTGCCAGAACCTGAACATCTTGGAGTCATCTCCAGATGCTCCCCTAGAAGGTGTGGTTTTGCACCATATCTGCCAAGCCCATGTAGATGCCCCAGAGCATCTCAGATGGTACCAGACACCCATGTTTAGGTGACTGAATGAACCCTAGGTATGACATGAAGTTGAACCCCACCCTTTACATCTTCTGTTGCTCTTTGCCATACAAAACTTGCCACCCTTTGAACAGAAAGGATCTGAGAGCCCTTGTAGGATGGATTTGGGATCCCAGACCCAGACCAGGAGCTCTGAGACCCAGACCCGCCCAGGGCAAGATTTGGTTGTGCTCACACTGCTCTAAGCTGGTGTCGAGTGCAGGTGTGGACTGCTGTGTGTCAGCCCAGCTCTGTGCCGGCATGCGATGCAGGACTGTAGGATGGGCGAATGTCCCTTATGGCAAAGGAGCAAGAACTTCTTTTGGCCATCCTGGCTATTATTGGGGGAGATTAGGAGTTCTGTCCGGCTCCTCTTAACATTTTTCATTTGCTGCTGTCACTGGGAGAAGAGAGAATTGAAGCTTTTCAGCCCTAGTGCTTTGCCACTGCACCTCCCAAGGGAACAGTAATCGGCCACAGTGAATGACAGGGAAAGCTCTACCACACTCACTCCAGCAAACTAAACTCTGACTTGGGATGAAATACAGTCATTAGCTCTAATGACAGGATAAGTATTAATGCTGGTAGTAGGCAGCTGATAGATTGACCTGGAGGGTGCCCGGATCCCCTGTCACTGCTGTGTGCTGTGTGTCACTGGTTTGAAAGATGCAGGAGGGTTTAAAGGGTCAGTGGGGTCTGGAGGGGGGGGTCCTGCAGGAGAGCAGACGTTTTGGGTACGACTGCATTAACAGACAGATCAGGTCTCCTTTTCTCTGCTGACTCTCGGCCCCCAGGCACCCACTTGCACACATGTTAGTCGTTAATTCCTGCGTTCCCTTCTGCAATGCTGTCTGCCGTCAGTACAGCTGGGTTCACACCACGTTTGGCTCCTTCCTCTAGCAGGCCTGGCGTTGTAAAAATCCCACACATACCCTAAGCCATGTCCCAGGCATGCAAAGCACCCTCTTGGACTCGTGCCATGTAAGCCCAAATCTGATGGGCTGCAGCCTGGCCTGCACATTATTTCAAACACTTTGGAATTAAAATAACATCATCATCAACAACAATAATAGAAAATAATAATAATAGAAAATAATAATAATAATAATAATAATAATAATAATAATAATAATAATAATAATAATAATAATAATAATAGCAACTTAGGGCCACGTAGGTGACACAGAGGAGGTCTGGGGCCAAGTGCTAGGGAGTGTGAATGTGACTAATCCACTCTAGAAGGACTTGTGCTGAGCGCTGTAAACGCAAGTCATGCCAACACCTCTCTACACCCACCAGGGACTAAAGATCACTCCCTGGGAAAGACACCCTTAGTTGTGTAGTGACCTTTGGTCACTAAGACATGGACTGAAAAAAATGAGCCATTCCTTTGCCCTTCCCTGGAGCTTTTTCTTGCCCTGTTGAAGATGCTGCAGGGCTGCTTCTCAGAGGTTCAGCTGCAGCAGTGATGGAGTCAAAAGGGCTTCTGAGGTCTGTCTTCTGCCTGACATTCATGGTGAAGGAGTGTTTCAGAAGAGCAACCTCTGTTGAGAAAGAGCCCACCACGATGAGGCTGCGTACTTCCAGTCTTGAGGTTCCCTGGCCCTGCATTTAAACCAGCAGGTCTTCCACGAACAATGTGCCACCATATCTCATAGCCTGGTCTCTGCAGAAAGGGAGTCCCCCAAGAAACGACTGCTAGCACTAGGAAAATTTTTAGTCTCCCAAATCCTGCTTGTAAAGATTTATAATCACTGCAGCAGAGCAAATATCCACAGAGGTGGTTTTCTTTTGTTACTTTCTAAAAATGCAGATGGTTTCCAGCTGCAGTGTCGGGAACTGCTGGTGCTGCGATGCAGAAACACCAGCCAGCGAGCATTGTATGTTAGTAAACTTTCCCCTCGCATGCAGGATTAGGGTTTCAGAGTCACTGTGGAAGGCCCCACTTCTGCTTATGTTCCTACATGACAGATACATACTTTTTAACATATATAGCCCCACCTTTTCAAACATTAAAAAAGACAGCCTATCAACCCGGGTGACGTATTAGACTTCTAACAGCCCAGCAGGCTTATAACAACTTACTCCGGAAATATGATCCAGACAAAGGGAAAAAAAAACATTACTAAGCTGTATTGAAATTTATACTGACATAGGCTGGAAGTTGCTGCTCTGTAGCAACGTCTAGTGATGGTTTTGTGCACAAAAAAAAACCGCTCATGGTTTAGATTATAAACCCATTATAAGGAGACAATAGCAGGTTGGAACAGCAGGTCGTTGAGTAGCTCCCTTGAGGTCAGAAAGCACCTGAATCTAGATGTGAATCTAGATGTGGTTTAGTCACAGTCACAAGTTTATGGTTGAACAAGGCAATTCTCCTGCACCCCTCTCCTGTACCTCCTTCTGTATCTCCCAGCTGAACCACTGACCTTGGCACAAGGGTTATAGGGAAAAAGAAGGACATGGGGACCTTGGATAATGCTGAAAAGGGACACATATCTCTTCACCTTCTCTCTCCCACCAACTGAAATTCTGGTTGTGCTGGTGGGGTGGTTTAGTTCCTTGTCAGTACTGTGTTTGTGAAAACTGGTGAGACTGCAGTCGCTTGTTTTGTCCAGATGAGAGCTCAGACAGGAAACGTGGAGCTGTGGGAAGACCATCATGACCTAAGGAGCGTCTGGTTGCTCTGGCTGGAGATGTGCTATGGATTGCCGTATTGCTTCCTTGGGGCTGTTGGCCATGGCATAGGCAGGTCTTGCTCAATCACGCCCTGACAGGCCCAGTTAAGCTCTGATGAACCTTTATCCTCTCCACTTTCCTTGGAGAGAGGGAAGTTTGCAGCTTTGCAGCCTGGTGGGACTTGCCCTGAGAAGGCATTAGCAAGGGCTGGGAGAGGTGTCTGCAGCTGTAGGCAGCTGAGGAAAGAGGAGGCAGCTGATCCCTGAGTAGGGTGCTGCTTATCCTCACAGTTCCTTCTTTTGCTCATTCTCCAGGTGCCTATTCCTTGTCCGTGAGAGACAGCAACTCTGCTCACGGGGACATCATCAAACACTACAGGATCCGCTCCTTAGATGGTGGGGGGTATTACATCTCCCCCAGGATGACTTTCTCCAGCCTGCCAGAGCTAATCCATCATTACAGCCGTAAGTTGCTTGCCTTCCCTAATGGGTTTGTCTCCTAACAGAATATGGGCATGTGGGCAGAGGGAGGACAGGCTTACTCGCCACCACCATCACTCCATCCACTCTCATGGGCAAGGTGTGCTTCTCCAAGCAGAATTTGGGCACCCACGTCCTATTCTTCATCCTAGGGCACTGCCAGAGCAAACTCTGTCCACAGCCCTATAACCAGGGAGTGTTTCCCGTCAGGGAAGAGATGAATGCTGAAGGGATATACAGGAGAGATGCTTGAGAAGTAGGGTTTGGACTTGCTGGGCAGGAGAATTTGGTCCTCTATGGCTCCCTTTGAGCTTTTTCCTTTCATTGGGTCCATTCTGGGTGCCTTGATCCCTGTGGCTGAAACATGTGTGTGGTTGTGGAGGTTTCTCATGGGCTGACTTTTTCATGGCATATGTATATGGAGGAGGAGGTTAGCTCTGGGGCTGAAAGTTCAGCCCATCCCATTGAACTGTCCTGTGCTTTGTCCTCACACAGAGAAGGGGGATGGCCTGTGCCAGCGGCTCACAGCTCCCTGCATATCCCTGGTTCCCCAGAGACCTTGGGCACAGGACGAATGGGAGATCCCACGGGAGTCTCTGAAGCTTGTGAAGAAACTTGGCAGTGGGCAGTTTGGGGAAGTGTGGATGGGTAAGTAAAATTCCCCCCATTCCAGGAAAAAAAACAAAGGAGATGGAAAGCCCTCTTTCCCTAAGACAGGACTAGCCTGAGTGGGGGGGGATCCTAAAGTATGAACACATATTTATGGGTACACATGCAGCAGTAGATGCCATACTCCTGGGAAGGACCAGACAGGTGGTGTTTGCACAGATCAGTGGTTGAGCATGGGTTTCATAGGCTAGATGCATGCGAGAGGTGTTGAAGTAACTATGTACTCATCTCCTCAGACATGCTCTCGTTATTCCTGGGAATCCTGGGCGCAGTTGTAGGATCCTAAGTTACGCACAGCAGGGTACCTGGGTGACACTATCCCACTGTTTCTGTTTCCCTGTTCCACTTTATAACCCAAGTCTGAATCCCTTACACCTTCCTGCCCACTGCTAATCAGTGGGAGAGGAAGTGGGGTGAGCTCAGCTTCCCTTGCTCTCTTCTTTGTGGTTGCTTGTTGCCTTGGCAATTGAGATTGTGGACAGGACCAGACTGAGCTGACGTCCTGACTGCACAGTCCTGGCTTTTTTGATGGTGTTTGGATTATTTGAGAACCCGGCTGGTGGGAGGCCCTGGGGGTTTCACCCAGAAAGAGTCTTGCACGGCTGGGAGGACTGCATGAGGGTGGGCTCATTCCATGGGCATCCACCACCCAGAGCAGGGATGATCCCTGATGAAGCCACATGGATTGATAGTTGTGCCATGTCTCTCCCTTTTCCTCTCATACCTACCGGTTGCTCAGAGCCCACTGGCACTGAGATTTACCATGTGTTCCTTGTTGGGAGATTGAAAGCTGTTGCTGTGGTTTTCTGCTCCCTGATCCACAAGCTCTTCTGCTCCTTATTCTGCAGCCTGATAGAGCCCATAGAGACGCCAAAATTCCTCAATGCATCATTATCTCTCTGCAGGCTACTACAAGAACAACGTCAAGGTGGCTGTGAAGACCATGAAGGAGGGCAGCATGGATCCTGATGCCTTCTTGGCAGAGGCAAACTTGATGAAGCAGCTCCAGCATAACAAACTGGTCCGGCTATATGCAGTAGTCACAAAGCAGCCAATCTATATTGTGACAGAGTACATGGCCAACGGTAAAGAGCCTCACAGAGCTTTTTTGTTGGGTTTCTGCAAAATCAGGTCAATGAGCCAGCTGGTACTCCCATCATAAGGGGGTGGGGAGGAGGGCGTTGTACCAAATCTGTAAGCAGAAGGACTGAGTGATCCAGAAGTTTGTTTCTAGTACTGGAAGGGACTTTCTGGGCAATGAAATCCTGCCTCTTGTGATCTCATATTTCAAAAGCTACTTCACAAGATGGCTATGCTCCATTTGAAGAATATTGAAAGTTCTCATCTCCACTGTTCCTACTGGAAGTTTGTTTCAGATTTTTACTCCCTTTATGGTGAAACTGTCCTTTCTTTTGCCTTTCTTGTCTATGAGGCTTTGAGTGAAGAATGCCCAGCAGTTTGCAAAAGGTCTGTGCAAAATAGAGGGGGGAAATGGGCTGCGTTTGGGAACTTTCCTAATGAAAGATGCTCCAGCAGACACCCACTGTAGTTCCTCAGATTTTCTCTAGGATGCAGGCAGATTTGTTGCATATATTCAGAGAAGCACCAGGATAAAGCAAATAGGCTTATTCAGAAGAATCACAGCAGTCTCTCCACTTTTGCAGGGTGTTTGCTGGATTATTTGAAGACAGAAGAAGGAAGCCAACTGAATCTCCCCAAACTCATTGATATGTCTGCTCAGGTTAGTGAACAGCCGCTGGGAAATGGACTCAAGACCATGATTTGTTATTGCCTCAGTGAAATTCTGGCAAGTCTGAAGTCTGTCAGAGCATCGATTTCACGGAGAAAAACAGCACCTCCTGGTGTGCTCTCTTAGGGTTTCTCTGTCAGCCCTCTTGTATTGATGTGCGTGTCAGCTCAGCAATGCCTTGCTGTCCTTAGGACAGCCTCTGGGGAACTTAGTGCAGTGCTGAAGAGCTGGGGTTTGTTTTTTGGATTTTGGGTTTGTTTTGTTTTGTTTTGTTTTTCTGGCTTGCTGAGCTGGAAACAAGTTTGTTTCTCTTTTTAACAAAAGGAAGAAAAAGCTCAACAAAGAGACTTTCAATGTAGAGACGCGCTGGCTTTCAGCATTTCCTCCCTTCTGATGATTAGGCCTAAAGGATGTTCTGACCCTCAAATACGGGAATATTGCTCCTTATGAGAAAAAAATTTTGTCTTTATAGGGTTGTTTCCCTCTAAGCATCCTCAGGCTGTAAATGTTGCAGCTGCACCATAACATTTTAGTCCAGAAGTGCATCTAAACTCAGAGATGTCAAAGTTAGGGAAACTGCAACCGGAGTGGCAGCATCTTGGCAACAAATTGTACATGAAGGATGAGATTGGCAAAATCACTCCACTTTGGTCCTAGCCAGCTGTTGACAGAGTTTAGCTCACCCAGAGCAGAGTTAGGCTAATTTTGGAAATACTGGAAAAAAGCCATGAAGCATCAGAGTGATGGCTGAATACAGCTGTTTTGATGTGCAGGTCTGGGATTTACCCATGAGATCACTCATCCGCTCTGGGTCAAAGTAAGCTTGAGCAAACAATGTGTAAAGGCTGGCCCCTTGGTTCCAGCCATCACACAGAGTTATTTTATACAGTATTAAAAACTGAAGAATCTTAATATTTGACCAAACTTTATATGATAGTGAAAGATTTTTCTTCTTGCTTTAACCAGGATGAAAATATTTAAATACTTTCAAGCAGTGTCCTCATCTGTCATTTTTATTTTCCTCTGCACCCCCAGGAACATGTTGCAGTGCTTTCCCTCTTCACTACTGATAAATCTTCCGTACTGCAGATGTATCTTTGTTGTCTGTGAGAGGTTATAGGGGCCAGCTGCAGCCGCCCTGTTTAGTATCTTTCCCTTAGTTTCTTCCTTCCTTCCTTCCTTCCCTCTTTCTCTCTTTACCTCCCCACTTTCCTCCCTCCCTTTTTCATTCTTTCATTCATTGTCTTGAAAGTTATAGCCTGTGGCTTGTTTTAAATCCCTGATGATAAGCAGAATGGTCCAAATTCACCCGTATTACAGAGCCGTTGGGTTTGGTGGGAGCATTACCCCAGAAATTGGCTTGACACATTTCTACGGAAGAGGAAAGTGCTGTCGCCAGAGCAATCTGCACTCAACTATAGTCAGAGGGGTGACCCAAGTTGTTGGCCAACATTATACCCAGCTTTGAGGCAGGGACAGCAGAAGCTACGAGTACTCATGCATTTATTTAACACAACATTATAACTTGAATTGAACACTACAAGAAAGACATTGAGGTGCTGGAACGTGTCCAGAGAAGGGCAACGAAGCTGGTGAGGGGTCTGGAGCATAAGTCTGATGAGGAGCGGCTGAGGGAGCTGGGGTTGTTTAGCCTGGAGAAGAGGAGGCTGAGGGGAGACCTCATCGCTCTCTACAACTACCTGAAAGGGGGTTGCAGAGAGGTGGGTGTTGGTCTCTTCTCCCAAGTGACTAGTGACAGGACAAAAGTAAATGGCCTCAAGTTGTGCCAGGGGAGGTTTAGTTTGGATATTAGGAAAAACTTCTTCACTGAAAGAGTTGTCAGACACTGGAACAGGCTGCCCAGGGAAGTGGTGGAGTCACCATCCCTGGAAGTTTTTAAAAGACCTGTGGATGAAGCGCGTAGGGACATGGTTTAGTGGTGGACTTAGCAGTGTTAGGTTAACGATTGGATTTGATGATCTTAAAGGTCTTTTCCAACCTAAACGATCCTATGGTTCTATGAATAACGAAGCATTTCCAGGCAGGCATGTGGAAGCATCTGGGGAGAGAGGTCAGTGATCTTGTCTGTCCCAGGCACCAGGGTGGTACAGGTCTGACAACACACTGGCTGCAGGAACCCCTGGGAGAAACCCATCCCAGGGCAACCTTGTGCACCCAAACCTCCTCTCCGAGTTCAGGGTTGAAGCCTTGAGTGTGATCGCATGGCATGGCCTGAGCTGACCAGAAGCCCATCAATGGTCAAATAGTCCCCACAGTGGGCACCATCACTGGGGATGAGCAAGTGCACGTGGATGTCACCTCTCCATGGGCACCTGCAAGCACTCACCCGCCCTGCACAGCCCTTTCACATCCCTCCACACTCTTTGCAGCATCCTGCAATGCACACCGCTTCCAGGACCAGGATAGTCGAACACAGACCAAACCCACACACCCCAGCAATGTAATAACCCACAGAAGCCACCCGCAGCACGTGGGGTAAGAAGAATTTTGCCCATGCCTCAAGGCATGAGCGTCAATCGGAAGGACAGCTTTCATCGCTCCCCCTCCCACCCCTGCACCACGGCCCCATGGCAGGGATTCAACCACTCACTGGGTAGCTCCGGGAGGAGGAGGAGGAGGAAACGGGCAGTCTCTCAGGCTATTTTGCAATCTGTTCTTCTGCGGTGTCGGGATGACATCACAGCCCATCAGGCACCCAGCGCTCTCAAGCGCAATTTTGGATACAGTAGCATCCGTCAGAGTTAAAATTAGAAATCTCTGGGCCAATGCACTTGATCCTGTGGTCAGTCTCGAGGGTACATGCTCAAAAGCACGCTGGGCTGGAACGGGCCCATCGCCGGGTACTATCTCATTAACATCAGGACAGGAAATTACATCAATTCTTCCATTTTCCACTGCAGCAAACAGCACTTGCGCTGAAGGGTGTTGACACAGGTTAGAAATGCTGCATTGGAAAGTATGTGTTAGTATCCTGTTTAAAACCACATGTAAGTCAAGATGCTGATATGAATCTGTATGGAGTGGAAAATTTCTCTGCCCTCACCCACAAGTACATAAAAGCTTTAATAGGTACTAACCATTATTAGCAGGGGTTGCGTGCATCCACTCACCCTCCCGATAAATGCCTAACCCAAATCTGAGACTTGACTGATAGAGCAACTTTGCAATTTCTTTTTTTTCTGTATCTCCCAGCACCCGGCAATAAAAGATTTACAGGGGTTCATCACACACCAGGCACCTCCCCAGGGCTGGTCCCTGCCCCAAGGAGCTAAACAATAAAAGGTGATCTTGGGAGCAAGAACCTCCCAAAGTAAAGTTTGGAGGTGGTTGAAGAAGGCATCATGGGCCCAGGACAAGGGATTTGTCCAGGGACATAGTCTCTATCCCAGTCATATTCCTATGGATATCTGGGTCTTCTGCTCTGTTGCATCCTGCAGGTATCACAGAGGAACTGTATTGTGTCCTGGATCCTAGTCTGGATCCAGCACAGAGAAAGAAAACACCAATCTCAGTTTTAGTGCAGAGGGATCTCCAGGAGTCTCCTCCCCATCCCAAAGCAGACCAGTGAGGGAGAACAGAGGAGGTTGCTGAATAACATCTAGTTCTCCTCCTAGATCTGGAGTTTGCTGCTGTGACCGAGGGACAGATGAGCTCTTTGAGGGGCTTTTTCTTTTTTTAATTCACATATTTAATCATCTGGAGTGTCTGTGATTAAAATCCCAACTAGAGGGTAAAATCTTGTGGCAGAAACTGGGAATCCAGTGATGTGGCTTCAGGTTTGCTTCAAATTTCTGTATCTCGCTACAGACATAACTCACAGCCGTAACTTCTGACCGAAACAGAGAGTGATGCTTCTGTTCTGCTTGACTTGGCTGGTTAAAGCTTTTGGAGGCTGGGTGCATGCTGGTAGAGCTGCATATATGCACATGTACATAGGCAATATCTATTTATCTCTGTATGTATCTGTCCACCTGTTTATCTATCTGTCTGTTGATCTCTCTGTCCATCCACCCATCCATGGAGCAACACTATATGCATGCTGTGCTTTTGTAAAGGTGGGTAAGATGCAGTCAGGCTAGCTTGTTGTCATGGGGAGGTGACTCATGAAGATGGACTTTTCCTCCTCTCCTAGGTGGCAGAGGGAATGGCGTACATCGAGCGAATGAACTCCATCCACCGTGACTTGAGAGCCGCCAACATCCTTGTCTCAGAGACACTCTGCTGCAAAATTGCTGATTTTGGCCTGGCCAGGATCATCGAGAACGAATACTTGGCACAAGAAGGTGGGTGTCGTTTCCAGCATTGCCTCACCAACACATTTCCCTTATCTCTAATCCTCCTACCATGTAGATGTGCCAAGATATGGGATGTCCAAGGGCTGGGCTGGCACCAGGCACGGGGCACCACTGCCAATGGTGTGAGACCAGAGCATCCATTGCTGCCCTTGTCAGCACCCAGGCAGCAGGCAGAGCCAGCAAGAGAGCCAAAAATAGGGTCCCAGGAGCGGCAGCAGTGCCTGGGGACAACAAAGAGCAAGAGAAATTTGCAGAGGGAAATGGGAAAGAAGTCTTTTGGCACTGTTTCGGGGAGTCCTGCTGAATCTCAGGTTGTGTTACTGGAGAAATTTGACCTCCGCTAATGAAACCTGCTGCCTGTGCCTACGTGTTCACAGTGAGTCAGTTGGAAGGGAAGGAAAGAGCAGCGTAACCCAGTCATCGCACTGCAGAAGGGAGCTGGAGCCGCGAATCTGGACCTAATGGCGCTTTCCAGATGTCCCGGGCAAACTGAGCCCAGACCAGATCAAGCCCCTTCCATAACAGAGGGACAACTTACAAAACATGGGAGAGGGTTTGCAGCTTGGCAGGTGTTTCTCATGGGAACAGAGTACTTCGAGCATCTAAACCAAACCAACCAAAGAAAAAAGGCATACAAAAAACAGTATTTCCCATGCTGATGTGAAGTCTCCTTATGACCACCTGCAAAGCCAAGCCCCTTGCTGGGACTGAATATCTGAATTGGTGGTGGCCAGGAGAGAGTGGCCAGGAGAGGTGACAGCTGGTTTGGCTGGTGCAGAGGTCCGTCTACAGCCTTTTGACAACAGGGTTGAGTCAAATTCCTCTGTACTTTTTCTCTGTAGTGACATTTGACTCTGAGGTCAATTTTGAGATCATGTCGTTCAGATTGTGAAGAGACTTTATAGAGCATCGGGGAAATGAGCAGAAATTACTGAAATAAAACAATGAAGTCTGGCATAAGTGGCACTTACCAGAAGACTTTCAAATTTTGTAATTCTGTCCTCCTCTAGAGTTGGGATGAAGTTAAATTTCCCATTTAAAAATACTTTGGGGAAAGGAAATTTAATAGATTTTTTTTTCTTATACGATAGGAAACTTTTATTTCAATTTACTGTTCCCAAAATACTTCATGATGCAAATTATGCCCATTTCAACATGTAAAACTATTTCAAAGCAGTAAAAGCTCGCAAATGTAATTTGTGAAATGTACTGTGAGATTGCTGCAATTTTTTAAGGCAGTTTTTATCCTTAAGAAAAGTTTTGGTGAAATCAGTATAACTCTGTTAACATACCCAGAGGAGCTACATTTCCAATGGAAAAACAGTTCCTATCAGCACTTTTCCAGCTAGTTTTAATCTGAAATAACAACTGACCCTCTATCTACTTTGAACAATTTTCACTTCATAGATTGCATTTCCGAGCCTCGTCAGTCTACTTGTCAGTATGATGTGCAAGAACAAAGGCACTTATTTCACACACTGCATTTGGGCTTTCAGTCCTGAAAGATATATACGAATAAAAATGTGGTTCCCTCTGCAGTCTTTAACACATTCATTTCCTACTTATCAAGGTGTTTTGGGGTTTGGGGTTTTTTTTGGTCTTAGCTAAACTGAAATTGCAATCTTATGGTCATTGCTGTCCGCAGCACACAAAAGAAAATCTTGGTGGACAAAATAAATTTGGACTTTTTTGTTTTTAATATACATATGCAGCTTAAGGAACCAAAGAATTTATATTTGCTGTATTGTTTATGCATTTTTTCTAAAAACAGCCCTCTTCCAGTGAGTGATTTTATACAGAATAAAATCCTACTGTTGCTGTCTAGTAAAGATGCTCTAAGCATTGGTTTGAATAGCACAGACACATAGTTTGGGCTGCAGAAGCCCACTGGTTCCCACGGCAGGTTGCTACCTAAAGAGCGGTGGGTCTCTCACGAGAGCTGCTTGACACCCAAGGGATGCAACAGGCACTGCTCGCTCCCAGCATCGCGCCCTCGGCGTGCACGGCGCTGGTCTGTGCTACCGTTCCCAGCTCCATGCCTGAGATCCCATTGCTAAACACACAAGAGGTGCAAAGGTGCTATAAGACTGAAGATTCCTCTAAATTCATCATTAAAATAGTTTACCTAGGTTTTTTTAGTAAGCATATTATCACTTACCTAATGAATTAAGTTTTTTCATTATTTGGCCTCTGTGTATCAGTATCTATGGATGTTTATAAGGATATACATATCAAAAAGTCTTTTAAGACAAAATAGCCTTGATTGCACTGGAAAAAGAACCAAGAAAGGCCAAGAGATGCCAGGTAGAAATGACCTTTTAATAAAACCAGGAGCTAGGCAGCAATTGCCTTCCTCTGGCCTTATCACCATAACTCCACGGTACCATCAATAAGTCCCATCGCAGCCCCCTGATGCAGCCAACAGCCCACAGGACCCAGGGCTCAGTTTTTGGGGAACTGCTTCCCCGTGCCTGTGGGAGCAGAAGGAGATGCTGTACGTCCACGTGCTATTTCCCTTTGCTTCCTCCGGACAGGTGCCAAATTCCCGATCAAATGGACGGCGCCGGAGGCCATCAACTTTGGAGTTTTCACCATCAAATCTGACGTGTGGTCTTTTGGGATCCTCCTGACAGAAATCATAACCTACGGCAGGATCCCTTATCCAGGTAGAGTGTGCTGCAAATACAGGAGGAGCATGCATCAGCTTCAAAGCATCTAGTGCTGCTTTATGCTTGGAGACACATCCCTAAGCGTGCACACTTGTGCCAGACACACATCCCTATCTCTTCATGTTGGGTTTCCTCTCCTAGGCTCCCATGAGCCTCAGTTATACCTCTGCTAGGCAAAACCTATAGCAGGGGGTCAGGGAGGGGATAGAGGGATGGAGGGGGGGCTGCAACCTTGAAGAAGGGATGGTGCCCAGGTATGGCCCAGCATCGCGGTCCTTCATGCCCCTCCAGCTCTGCCTGGATGTGAGCTACTGGGAGCACTGAACTTCACCCCCAGGGTGCTGAGTAACTCCTCTTGGGCTGCGTTTCCCTCTAGGGATGACCAACCCCGAGGTGATTCGCAACCTGGAGCGGGGCTACCGCATGCCCTGCCCGGACATGTGCCCTGGTGAACTCTACAACATCATCCTGAAATGCTGGCGAAACAAGCCTGAGGAGCGCCCAACCTTTGAGTACCTGCAGTCGGTCCTCGAGGACTTCTACACTGCCACGGAGAAGCAGTACGAGCCGGAGCCTCAGCAGTAAGCCACAGTCCCACCAGCGCCTGGAGACAGATCTGGAGGAAAGCCACCGTCCTGCACAGCCCGGCGATGGCTCGTTTCAGGCCTTTCCCTTTCTCCTGTGTGCAGTCACAATGCATTTGGAGATGGGGAAGAAGGAGGGACATGAGGGAGGTGGATGCTGTCAGCTCTGTGGTTATCATGGAGACTAAAGAGGTGGCTGAGAGCTGGCACAGCTCCTTCCCCATCTGTCTTGGAGGTCTGTACCCACTTTACAGACATCGCCTCTGCCCCAAAGGACAGCAGACTCCTTCGTGACCCACCTGGAGAAAGAAATGCCCCTCAGCCCTGCAACTGCAGCCCTGGGAAGAGGGGACCATGGCCGGGGTGGTGGTACGGGGGGGATGCACAGTCTCTCCCCCCCCTTCTGATGCCACTGACGGCAATACTACAACCCCCTTCATGCCAAGGGCAAGGGTGGGAACGTGTCCTTCTGCACCTCCTTGGACCCCCAAGCTCTGGAGCAACCTCTCCAGGTGGTGCCATCCCTCTGCCCCAAGTCAATAATAAAGAACTGGATATGACTGCTTCCCATTTCTTTATTCCGGCGTCAGGGCGAGAACGGGTCCCTGTGCTTCCCATGCCCACCCCCAGCCCGTGGAGGAGAAGGGGAGATGCCATGGGGCTCCCCAGGGCAGCTCGGGGTGATGCTGGGGTGGTACCTGGGGTGGGAAGGGGGGATGCCGGGGTGCACCCCACCGATCGTCGGCACAGGCGGCCCTGGAGCCCAGAGGCAGGAGAGATGTTCGTGCTGTGGCCACGAGATGTCCCTCCTTCCCCACAAATCTGGGTGGCTCCTGCCACCCAGCTGGCAGGGGGAAATAAAAAAAAAATATTAAAGTATCCAAAAAATAAAAAATACCCTCCCTTCTTTGCTGAGCCCTTCACTGCACAAGCTCCTGATGCAGCATCGATGCCTCATGCCCACCCCACAGCAGGTCCCGCTCCGCACCCAGCACCAGGAGGGTTCAAACTCCCTTTCCCTGCTCTCCGATGCATCTCGGACCCACTGCTCTGGGGTTAATGCCTATGTCAGGCTGCAGGGTGGTCTCCGATCAGCAGTTGCGATGGATTGGGGGGGTGGAGGATGAAGAAAAAAGGCACAGATGGCACACTGAAGGGGCGTGAGGGCTGCAGGAGTGAGCACCAGGCTGGGACCCAGGTGGGTGTTGGGCTCTTCTCCCAAGTGACAAGTGACAGGACAAGAGGAAATGGCCTCAAGTTGCGCCAGGGGAGGTTCAGGCTGGATATTAGGAAAAATTTCTTTACTAAGAGAGTGGTGAAACACTGGAACAGGCTGCCCAGGGAGGTGGTGGAGTCACCATCACTAGAGGTGTTCAAGGAACGTGTGGACGAGGCATTGTGGACATTGTTTAATGAGCATGGTGGTGTTGGGTTGATGGTTGGACTTGATGATCTTACAGGTCTTTTCCAACCTTAGTGATTCTGTGATTCTGTGACTCCCCTTCAGGTTATGGCATTGAGCACCATCTCCCCAGGGTGCTTGGTCTGCTGTTTTCTACCTCATGAACCAGATTTTGAGTCCTGCTGTAGAGGATGCTTTTCATAGTGAAACAAGGATGCTACGAGAGAAAAATGGCAGAGAAGACCCCTCGGTGCCAGAAAAAATACCTGCCCATCACCAGCACATGACACAGAGTTACCTGTGCATGCCACTGCTGCAAGAGAGCCTAGAAGGAAAGAGGAGTGGGAAGATTCGTAACAAAACTGTAGGGAGAACTGGGCTATCAGCAGCTACATTCAGTCCAAGGCCTTGATCTTCAGTGCCATAATGTCCCTATCCATCACCTGTGATGAGACAAAATCCCTCACTGTGATGCCAGCATCACTTCCCAGGTGTTCCCAATGGGATAACGTGCTTCTGTAGGCGTGAACAGCACTTTGCCTGGCTTTAAATGCTGTTTATCCCTCCTTTGCAGACTTGCAACTGGGAGAAAGAGCACATAGCGACTAATTTAGAGTTCATGGGAGGCCAGTGTCTGGAGATGGCTGATTTGCACAGCTTGGAAATGTCATTCCCTGCATCCTCAGGAGGGAAGGGGGATTTAATAGCAGAAAATAAGTGTCCCAGGCCAGGAGGAAGGGAACTGGGTGAGATGATCCAGTCTCAGAAATCCTGGATCTAGTGGAGACACCCTAGGGTGTCTGGGATGTTTTCACAGAGCTGGTGGATAGGGGTCTATAAAAGACCTGCACCCCTCTAGGACTGCAGCTGGAGCTGGATGGGAAACCTCGGGGTGTGGAAAAGATCATTAGACACCTGTGTTTGGGAGGTGGGATTTCACCCCTGCAAAGTGTCCAAACCTGGGGGTGAATCAACCCCTGGTGTCTCAGAGCTCTTTTCTTATCCCACCCATAACATATCTGATCTGCAACCGCTTTCCACAGCAGATCCACGGTCAGCTTCGCTCCTCATGGAAGAAGATGAAGCTTCCTCCCAAGCATTTCTGTGAGCCATCAAAAGTCCTCTTCCAATTCAACGTGAACAGCTGGGGAGCAGCCATGTGGCCAGGGCTTGGATAAGGTTACATAGACCTCTTTATCGAATCATCAGCAAACCTTGTCCACCCATCTCCATCTTCACAACCTGGTTCCTGGGCCCCATGAACCCCGTGCTTGTAGGTCCTAGCACTACTTTAAGATGGAACAGGCTTGGTCCACTTGTTTCATGGTTCCAGGAGACAAGTTGTATGTGCTGTAACTATACAAAGCCCATTTTAAACAAGAAGCATTTATTAGTCATTTATTCAATAATTTCATTGGAGTTGAAGAAATCGTTTTTCCCCCTGCTTGAACTCCAGCTTGATCTTTCACATTTACCAGGAACTCCATGCAGAACTAGGAGATTTCTACTGATGAGAAGACACACTTCAAAGAAAAACAAATGTAAGATGTATGACACCTGGGCTGCAAATAGTTTATTGAACTGAAAACTAGGATCATTTGTGCTGCAGCAAACCAGGAAGAGTCGTCACAGGGTTTCTGCTAAGCACTTGTGCTTAGCAGATTCGTTCATTATCACCCAAGGCCAAAGAGTCAAGTATTGTAGCTCAATTTAGAAAGGAAATGGTTATTTTTATGGCCAATAGCAACATGTGGCCAAGACCAGGGTGAACATAACAAGGAGGCTGTAAGCTGTGCTTCCTCTGCACCGGACACCACAGCCTTTTTTATTCATGCTGCACAAACGTTTGTCGAATTTTGTTCCCTGCCATGCCTGTGATAAACGGATGGGGCAGACACTCACCTGGCTGCATGTGTGCTTCCACCATGAAGCCATTGCAGAAGCCACTGGTAACTTTATTTTTGCTTAGGGGAGTGGGGCTGGGGGCTGTGCCACCAACTTGAGTCTCTCCAGGGGGTGGAAGGAGACTGTGAACCCCATGAGCAGCCATGGTTTTACGCAACAGCCACCAAAAACACTGTGAAATGGACACCACAACTCCACCACAGCAGAGGTCATTCAGTTGGAGAGAAAAGGACCTGCACTCCAGTCTGCATCCTGGACATGTACCTCAGGGACTTCAGTCAAAAACCCAGGTGAGAAGTGGGATGCTGTTTCCTATGACCTCCAGCCCAGGAGATAACTGTACTGCAGAGGGTCAGGACATCGCCAATGGCCCCAGCAAGCTCTGCAAGAGCCCCCTCATCCCCATACCTACCTGGCAGGCTAAGAGGTGTCTCTTCACCATGGGTGAGCTCCTGCCAGAGGCTCACAGGTGAGTCTCAGAGCAGGAGAAAGGTGGTAAAAGTGATCCAGGCTCTCACACTCAGTTTGTGATTCTCAAGTGATCTGCAGCAGGGATGCTATCACTCACACAAACAACTCCGTTACAAGGACCCTGTGAAGCTACCCGAGAAGAGCATGTTGTTTATTTTGTGCAGGCATCGGGCTATGCAAGGTGTTTTACAAGATAAGAGGCAATTCCTGCCGTAAAAAGAGTATGAACTCTCTGAATGGCCCAGAGAAGGATTAAAAGGGGTACCTAATGATATATATATATATCTTGCATAACAACCAAGATAGTCCTTTAATTCCTTCCCCAGGTGCCAGGTGGTCTTTTCAAAGACCACTGGAATGATCTTTCCAATTCTTATATGGAAAGACCCAGACATCCATTATTGGTCTTTGCTACTGCTTTCCCACGCACCCTTGGTCCTGTTACTTCATCCCCATCCTCTGTCTGAAAATTAATCTGTGCAGGTAATACCTGGTCTTCCGTTGGTGTTGAGTTCATCTGCAATTAACTCCTTGTTTGCATGTGGTTTGAGGCATCGGAGGGAAGGTTTCCGTGGTATTTCTCAGTTCTCCACCTAGCAGATGTGGAAATATCCCCGTGGCTGCAGTGTAAAACCTTCTCCAGGCAATAGCTGTGCATTGTGACATCTTAGCAAAGCAAAAAGAGCATCTGAAAACTTGGAGCCAGGGCCAGGGGGTAAGACAGGCATGGAAGAATCAGCAGGTGCTCAGAGAAGAGACGTGGGAGCGAGAGGGAGAGCAAAGGAAAACCAGTGAAAGGGCAGAGCTGCGGGGAGCAGCAGCACTGCAGAAATCAGGTGGCTTCTCTGATGTCTAGTAAGGTGTGAGCTCCAGCTGAGGCTTTTCCCGTAACCCAGGCATTCATAGCAATGTGGATTTTCTCATGTCTAATAAAAGATTAAGCATAGCCCACACTATAGGCTTTCCTGAATGTCTTTAGGAAGCTGGGTTAAAATCAGAGCAGGACAAGATTATCCGAGATGGAAGAGCAGAAGAGGGAGAAGGAAGAGGTGGGAGCGTATGGCCATACCCATGGGATAAAGACCTAGGGCTTCTCAAGGAAGGCTCCTCTACTTTCTCCCCATGTCATATTAACACCCCAAACTGCCTGACTCTGGCTTACACTGCAACCCTGTGTGTGCAGGACTCAGCCAGGGCAGGGGTGAAGAAGAAAAGTCCGTTACATTTCCAGATCTTTGGCTAATGGGGGAGCTGGTACCCTTTTTGGGAAGGAGGTTGCCCAGCAGAGAGAGGTCTGCATCTATTTCAACAGGCTGCAGCTGGACCCTGGAGCTGTGAGGTGGGCTTGGTCAGCTGGTGTAAAGCAAAAGCAAAGCAGCGATGTATCGAAGTCATGTCCTGGGATATGAGCTTTTTTCAATGCCATCCCATGCTAGGGTCTTGTTTAGTCCTGAGCAGAACAGCACTGGCAGGCACAGCCTCACCAACAGTGCACGCTGGCATGTGCCGGGAGCTCAGGACCTCTCCCAGGGTGATATAAAGAGCCTGGCACCCTGTGGATCCAAGTGCCCCTGCCCGCTCCACGCAGGACAGGTTGCCTGGAGCTTGCCACACTGCCACCGAAAAGCGAGGCAGGGCTGCCAGGGAAGGGAGGTGGTGAAGAGCCCTCCCCTTGCTCTGGTTTACCTCCACCCACATGCGGCAGAGCAAATATCTCCTGGCAAATACTGCAGAACAAACAAGGGCATCAGTGTCCTGCCTGCCGGGCTGAGCTCTGGTCTCCAAGCTGCTCCACCAAAAGGAACAATGGCCACTTTTTTGCCAGGAGGGCCCCCTCCCTGGCCAGGCAGCTAGCTAGCCTAGTGCTTACAGCCAAGGGAGACTTCATCTGGCTTGCTTCTCCAAGAAATCTTGGTTCAGAGCTTCCCCAGGGGCTGGTGAAGCTCCAGGCTGGCTCTGAAAAGTGTGGGTGGCCATCCCTGAGAACCCCCTAACGAAGGAGATGTTGGGGCCATGTGTCACAGCCAGGTGGCATGGGTGGCAGAGAGCAGAGATGTGTTACTGATGTGAAGCAGAGACAGTGTCCAGCAAATCTGCCCAAGGAAAGGCATCTCCATCCCCACCAGCCACTCAGTGCAACATCCCGTCTCTGCCAGCGGCCAGAAAAACCCTCCATGGATAACAAGGCTCAAGGAGAGCATTTTCTTTACAGACTCAGGGCCAATAGCTGCTCCAGAGAGGTTTGTGGGATGTCTCAAAGACATCCCTTACGTCCTGCTGGGTTGCAGGCAGAAGGGCTGGAGCTGTTTCTGGACAATTGCCCATCCCTCAGTGATTTGAGTCAGGTGTTACGACACCATCCCCTGCTCGGAAAGTCTCTAAATTGCTGATTTCCTTGTTCTGCTCACCCAGGGCTCTTGTCCCACGCCTCCCGTTCTGCCCATGACATCTGCAACTGCCCGCTGCTGTGGACAGGCTTTGCTGTGACCTGCCATGGGTGCTCCTTTTCTAGGCTGCTTCCAGACCTCCTGTCTCTGGGGTTTCCTTCCCCACCAGTCTGTTCAAGGTCACTCCTGGTTAAAATTAGCAGTTTATTCAGTGCTGGAGAGAAGGAATGGCCAACTTCCCTGCCCCGCTCACAATCCTGGGAGCTGGCATCAGGGGATCCATCTCCCCTCTCCCCTTGGAGGTGAGGAGTCAAGTTGCGCCACGGGAGGTTCAGGCTGGATATTAGGAAAAAGTTCTTTACTGAGAGAGTAGTGAAACATTGGAATAGGCTGCCCAGGGAGGTGGTAGAGTCACCCTCCCTGGAGGTATTCAAGGAGCGTGTGGATGTGGCATTGTGGGATGTGGCTTGATGGGCATAGTGTTGTGTGGTGTTGGGTGGGTTGGTTTTTGGTGTGTTGTGTTTTTTGTTTTGTGGTGGGTTTTTTTGTTTTGTTTTTTTTTTAGGTTGGACTTGATGATCTTACAGGTCTTTTCCAACCTTAGTGATTCTGTGATTCTGTGATTCTGTGATTCTGTGAGTCTGTGCTTGCTGTCCTCACGGTCATAAACAAAGGACTTGCAGCCAGCTCACCCCCTCTGCCTTAAACCTGAGCTCCAGACCCGTGCCAGCAAAGCAGGAGGAAGGAGCATCTCCCTGGAGCCTCCAGTTCCCACCACCATACTCTGAAAGCCAGATGTCACCCCCGTTGTACCCAAGCCAGAGGTTCTACTGATCATGTCTCTGTGATAGCAAGACAGTTCCCCCAGACTTTCAAATCTATATTTAACTCGTCCTCACCTGATCCCTCTTCCCGGTCTTCTTATCTTTCTTTCCTTTTTATCCAGGGCATGCTGAAGCCACAGGGTGGAGATAGCAGAAAGGCAGCCGTGGCAGGGTGATGGGAGTTTTGCTGTGGTCAGTCCCCTGCCCTGGGCTGGGGATGCTCGGGGGTGTGATGTCTGGCCCACCAGGAAAGGGCACAGATGGTGAAGGGACTCAGGGTCTTGATCCCAGCTTGGTGCACAGCCCAGGGAAACACCCCTGGCACGGTGCAGCAGTAACGCTCATGTAGCTTGTCACTCTTATAACATTTGCACCAAAATTTAGTGCCAAGGAGGAAGCGCATCCTTGTCTCCCTGATGTACCAGTCAGGGCATCTCCTCTAGGCTGAACTCAACCCTGAACTCAAACATTGGTGCATGAGCCCCTGGTAGCCAACATGGGCAACAGAGTGATGGCAGAAAAAAATGAAATCATGTGCACCTCGTGAGGAGGAATGAATGATCTTTGCACTGGGCAGCTCTGAATGAAAATCCCTGTGGTGGCACTGCTTGAGAGAGGATATTCTTCAAAACTAGAGGTGTCTCCATGATTAAAAAGAAGCCAAGAGAAACTGCTGTAACACCCAAGCCTTTCCTTATTGCTACATGCCACCTGAAAATATCTGGACAAAAGTGAGGTTTTCACTTGAATTTCACTCACTTACTTGAATTGAATCTGTCAGGCAGACTTTTGGGATCGACAAACAGTTAACCACAAAAGAGGGGTAGGAGACATTCATACCAAGGAAACTAGGGATTTGGTAGACTTCTTGGGGCAAAACCTGGATATTTGGAATGCTAAATGCCCAGCTTAGTAATTAGTGCCTTGGAGAACCGCTATTGGGGTCAAACTCCTGTGCTACAAATGCACACAAAGGGGAAGAGCTGGAAAGGATAAGGTAAGAGAAGCTGTCCTGGAGTAGCTGAGCATCATCACCTGGGTGTAGAGAGCAAGGGCCTTGGTGACACTGTTCCCCTGAACCCTTCTCCTTCTGACAGCACTGCTGAACCTCGTATCACCTGGCTTTTGGCCACCCAGGTGAGGGAGGAAAGTGTCTCTTGCTGTAGCCCTGATTCCCTGGCCAGAAGGGTGAAGATCGCAGAGGTAGTATGTTCTTCTGAGCTTCAAGGAAATGGGCAGCTGAGGAGAAGAGAGACCCCATGGATGTCCTTTATAAGGGAAAGTCTGTAGCATGAACAGTCCCATTACAGGAGCTAAAAGAGATGTTATGAATGCCCCAGATGCAGAAAAAGCTTCAGATTGGAGGACACATCTTTTTAGACAACAAAAAATCCAACTACAAGGAACCCTCACATGGAGAATACAGTTCATTCACCCACATTTCCCAAAACGCCTCATTTGGATGGAAAACTTATTGGGTCTCAGGCGGACCATGACAACATTTCCAAAATCTCAAAAATACTGAAACAGTGGGGAAAAAAAACCCCTTCTCCAAATCTTCTCTCTGTACTTTGAACCACCCTGTGCCCCTGTGGCCTACCTACAACAAGAACCCTCACGAAACTTTGGAGAGCAGTGGTTTTATTTCAGTCTCTGGTCCTATCTTGCAACTTTCATTCTGGCCTCTCCTTCCCAAAGATGCCACTCTTTTGAGGAAATTCTTCATAGTGAGGTGCAAAGCGGAGGTCCCTGGAAGCAAGTCAAGGTGCTGAGTCCTTTTGGCAGCCAAGCTTGGACAATGTGGGCCTCAGGACGGGGTACCTTGCTTAGCTCTCATGTTGACACCCAACTCAGGTATTAACAATGTGCCTTTCTTTTGGCCTCATGAGGGCCTGAAGTACTGCTTCTGGATTTAGCCATTGGGGTGGTCACCACTTCTCCATCAAGGGTCAGCAGGCAGTTACAGGAAGGTGGGGTGCAATTACCAGCTCGTAGTGAAGTCTTTGAAGGATAAAAACAATAAATGTGATAAGGAGGGTGACACTCTGAGGAAGGTTCAGTGGACGTAGGTGTGGGGCCGTTCATGTGGACCCACTTGATCAGAAATGGCAGCTATAGACATATTGGTGTCTGGGAATGAGGACATCTAGTTTGGACCTATCTGCTTCTGCTGGCTTTTGATGCTCACATATCTGCATCCCTCTGTGTGTGACATTAACAGGCACTGCAGTCAGTTTTCTGAGTTTTCCTGGAATTTGAGGGTCTGCCTGGTGACTCTGAGCAAATAGCAGAGGAACAGCTCCGGATCAGGAATTTCAGTGTATTTACAAGTGGAGAGCGGCATGTAGGAACCCAGCCCAGAGCTGAGCTCACCTATTTTATCTGGGTAGAAAACCTTGCAAGAAAGATCTGGCCTAGCCTCCAGGTTGCCCTCTGCTACGGACTAGCAATGTGATGTGAGCAACAACAGACCTTCTTCCCACTGAGCCCTACATGCCTGCTGCTCTCCCCTGCCCCACAAGCTAGGGGTCCCATCCAGGCCCCCAGCTCACCCATAGGGATATATTAAGAAAGGTAAGTACTGGAGGCATATGGGGCAGTGCCCACTGCTGAAAGGATATCCCTCTGGCAAAGAAGAAAGGCAGAACATAGAGCACCTACAAGCCATAGGGATAAGCCTTGACTGGGGCATGTGTTCTTGCAAGCAGAGGGATGTTCAGCTGCTCTGAACAGGTAAATGCGAGAGCCTTTGCCCCACGTTTTCTTATCCAGATCAAACCTTCAGAACAAGTGGCCTGTCCTGCCCAGGAGGTCAGTAATGAGTATCACAATAAGTCCTTCTGCACTTGAAATTGGACCCTGCACTAGAGCAAGGGTGTGCTCTGACCTTCCTTCTCTACCAGCACCTTCCCTTTACCATCTTCATCTAATGACCTTTGTATTTGCCATCTTCAACCAAGGACCTCAATGGCCTTCCTTCTGCAGGACAAATGCTGCTGGGGCTGTTCTGGTTGGTGTGGACTCTCCAGTACCTTAAAATTTTGAGCCCACTCATTATGGCTGTGCTGATAAACAAAAAAAGTACCTGGCCTGTCCTCTGACCCCAAGGCCAGCTGGCCTGGTCTGGCCACGTCCACACTATTAAACTCTCTCAGCCTCCAGAACAGGGTGGAGAGATCCAAAATACATTTTGGGAATGGTCCCTGGTGTGTGCTGTCTCCGGTCTGATGTCGTTTGGGTCTATGCTAGCTGAGCTGGGCCAAGCTGATGCTGGGAGCATGTTAACAATTTAGCAGTGCAGATGATCAAATTACTGTCTGTGTGGAATTTGCTAGTACAGATATATTCACTAAGCCCAATTTTGCCTGAAATCACCAGCATTGGTTTTCGTCTGGTGGACAGAGCCACCTTGCTCCATGGGCCAACACCACAGAGGAGGTTAATCAACCCAACTGGATAGACAGGGAAAAAGCTGTCTATAAGCTGGCAATCATTTATCCCAGGTGTTTTGATGCTCATATAGGTTCCCAGCCCTGGATCTATATGGGCCAAGAGCCCCCTGTGTAGGCTGTATCTCTAGATCTCCTCTCCTTGAGCTGTGCAAGATCACCACACAGCTCACGTCGCACCGTAGGTGGTCCTCCAGCCCCACCGCATGGTCGCTTCCCTCTGATAACTCCAAGGTCTTAAAGGTCAACCCAAGGGCAGCGGGTGGACATGTATCAACCAGCTTCGACACGCTGCACTCCAGGAGTAGCTGTGTTTAGACCCAGCGACTCTCTGATCTTCAATAACCTGGCAGCAGCTTGTAAACAGTGGGCTTGACGTGATAGCATCCTCAGTGAGTAATTTACACCCTTCCCCCCGATTCCCCTACCCTCTCCTCACTCCCACAGCATTGGGAGCCTCGGGGAGAGGCATGCTGGTAGCCAAAATTGCTAAGGGAGGCTCAGCTTGTGGCTAAGTGTCAGCTACGGTGGGTTGGGGAGTCGGGGAAGGCTGAAGGGGTGGGAGCACTCGTGTGTGTGTGCTCCACATGCACAGCTTTGTGTGTGCGGTGCTAGAGAAGCACTGGTAGGTGCTTCTAAACCATTGCCTTGGTTTCTCTCTTAGGTATTTGGTCTAAAAAGAGTGGAATGGTGGAAGACTGTAAAGCCTTCAGCATGTACCTATAACATCCTAGCCCAAGGTGTGACCTGCAAATCTAAAACTATTTGTTGGGATAAAGGCAGCCACCCACCAGGCTGGTGGACTAAACATGCCTCCTGTTTCCCAGTCTCAGCTCCTTGTACACAAGTAAGGAAGGTTTGAGCCCTGGGGACAGGCTGTATTTTACTCAGAGGATTTCTCACAGCCTTGTCCTCTTTGGATGCCAAAGGAAGGGATATCAGGATGGTTCATCTCAGGGGAGATGCCCAACTGATGTTGCTTCTGAAGCAGGAGGAGCTCACAAAGATGGACAGAGGGAAAGAGGACTGTCACATTGTTCTGTCTCACATGGAAACATGGAGAAAGCCCTTTGAACATCCATCTCCAAATTGTCCATCCTGCTTAGTCTGGCACAGGTCTGGCTTGGCCTGGCTAGCACTGACCCAGATGAGTCCCAGGCGTGGTTTGGGGGTTATCACGGGCCAGGGACCTTTCCCAATGGTCATTTTGAAGGTGGCCATCCTTTTCTGAAGGTGAAGAGAGCTTAATAGGATGGATCCAATCCATGCTGGTCTGCTTGCCTTCGGGACCAGAGAGTGAAGGTACCCCCTGTGCTCCCATTCGCCTCCACCTGGGAAGAAACCGAAGTATGAAGGCAGGAGAAATCAAAGGGCTCCCCAGCCAAGTCCCCCCCTTTCCTGTTACCCTAGCAAAGCAGCGAGGTGAAGGCCACGGGACAGAGCCCAGCTGTGCCGGCTATTTCCAATGCAGTCTCCCATGCAATCCCTGCCGGCGGCCCCGCTCCTCCTCCTCCTTCTCCTCCTTCTCTTCCTCCTCCTCCTCCTCTTGCTTGGAGTAGGACTGCAAAACAAGCCAACCGTATCCCTGCTCGCTCCGGAGCCATTCCCCAGCGCTCAAGGTAACAGGCAGCTTGCATCTGCACCCTGGCCCCCCTGCCCACCCCACGCCTCCCCACGGGAATGTTCTGTACCCGGGTGCAGGAGCGTCACGGGGGGGAGCTGCCTGCGTCAGGCTCTCCTGCCGCGGAGACCTTGACTTCTGCCTGGGAACAGGAAGGACAAGCACGGGCTGCGCTTGCAGACAAGCGTGCAATAACGGGGCTTGTGTGCAGGATGCTCTGGTCCAGGGTCCCCCCCCAAAGCTGCTGGCTCCAGGGTGATGCTTCACTGGGGATTGAAGCAATTGCATCAAAGGAAGGTGCCAGATACCCTCAGCAGCAGGATGAGCAGCTCCCATGGGATATTTCTTCTAGACCCTATTTACCTCCTCCCCTCAAACATAAGGGTTTGTATCCCTTACAAAGCCCTGGTGTATTATTTAAGGTCTTGCTGTTATAAAATTAGCTTTTCTTTCTATCCATATGAACATCCACTCCGTTTTCATGTGGATTGTAAACCCACCGTGACCTGGGCCCCTGGGACATCTTGTGGAAAGGGTTTCCCCTGGTCCACAGGCCCATTCACTTGTTAGTGCTAATGGCCTGGATCTGAATGAGGACAAGGAAACATTAAGGCCCTGCAATGCCTGGAGATCAGCTGCAGAAGTGCACTTGAACCTGCACACACCGTGCAGAGGACAATGTCTCAGTCTTTGCTGCAGTCCAGCCAGCCCACCCTTCACCAGTATTGATGGGCTGGGTGGGAAGAGGCTTTTCCATCCTAAAGAGAAAGCTGGTTCTTAGCCAGAGAAGGGCCTTTCCTTCCCTGGTCATCCATTGACCACAGCCAGCCCAGAGGAATTCAGGTCACCTCCTCATGCCTCTTCTTCTCCTTCACCTTTTCTCTGGTATGCAACACCTGCAAGGTTCTGAGTGCTCAGCAAGGTGGAGTCACGTCCTTCCTCCTCCCTGCGTCAACAGGAGCCTCAGAGCTGCTGGGAGCTCCACCGTGCGTGCGCGGGGCAGCCGCTTTGACCCATGCCCTTGAGAAGAAAACTCGAGGTACCAGGAAGCACCGCAGTGTCTCAGAGATAAGGCAGGACCTTGGTGGTCACCAAGACACATCTGAGCCCCTAAAAACACCTCACTGCCCCGTGGCTTTCCAGACATCATTGTTTCCACCTAAGCCACGTGCCCGGCACTCCTCCCTGCCAGTCTTTGGGTAGCTCCCACCTCACCAAGTCCCCCTCAGCCTTTCCACAGAGGCACCATGCAGAAGGCTAGATTTTAGGGTCCCCTATATCCACCTACAGCAGCCCCAGCACAGTGAAGCTCCAAACTCACCTACAACCCCCAGGTACACTGCAACTAAGCAGTCAGCCCTCTAAGACCCTTAACACAACACTTGTTCCACACTCAGCAAGGGAACAACGAAGTTTTGGTGAAATGCCATGTCCGATCTGCCCAGCAATGCTTCTTACTATTCCCTTGCACCTCCTCCTGTTGTTTCAGGGGATGTCTACATATCTGTCTGGCTTGTGAGCTGCCTTTTCTCAGCACAAGTCAAGAGCAAGAGAGGTTGGCCGCCGCACTGCTGAACGGAGATGGGTAGGCAAGAAACTGTTTGGCAGGGAGAGTTGACATGAACTGCTCAGGCTATTTAAAAAGGGTGATTTAATCGGCCGAGGTATTTCTGCCCAGCTCCCTGCACGGTACATTTGGCAGTTTGCTGGAATCGGACCAGGGTTTCATATCAAGAGGCGAGAGGAAGGGAAGGAAAGGGCAAAGCAGATGCGGGTGCAGATGAAAAAAAAAGAGGGCTTCCAAGGCTCTTCCATAAAGAAAAGCAAGGAAGAGAAAACAGAGTTAAAAATAATATCATGGCATGTTCTGGGCAGAGATACCAGTGTCCTAGGAAAAATATACGCCTTTATTTTTTGCCAAGAGGGAAATAAAAGGGAGGATGAGGGAGGATGCTGAGGCTGTGCTTTGATTTGAAAATGAAGCAAGGCCAAGGAGCAGAGCTGGTCACTGGGATTTTTCAGCAGAATGTGCATTTTATAGCAAGCCGGGCTTGAAACCTGCCAAGTGCAGAACTTTGCTCCTAGGGAGAAGGGCCAGATCCGTTAACATCAGGTGGTGTGCTACCAAATGCTGCTCAAACAGTACTGTAAAAAAGTCTGTGCAAATCCTTGGACGGGGGTCAATGGAGCTAGTGTGAACTCTGCTTTTTGCTCGCGGTAGTCATTGGTTCAGTCCCTTCTGCTGTCGAAAACAGTCGTCACCATATAAGCATGAAGGGCCAATGTCATCCAAGAATTAAGTACTAACTCTCCGTCATTTGAGAGGGAGTTAGGTACATGCATTCCTTTAAGAAGCTAACCATAAAGGCTTGTCTGGGAAGATTTTTGCACCATTTTAACTTTATCTCTTTGAAACAGCTCTGGGTTTTGTCTGAGCTGGCTGAAATTTTTCATAACAATCATTAATTCACTGAAAAATGCAGGTTTTGGCAGATCAAGTCTCTTTGCAAGTTCAGGCCAAATTTGGCAAGCTGTTTCAGCCAAAAAAAAAAAAAATGGAGAAAACTTTGAAGCATTTTGCCCTGAGTTTCAAAATGAAATTTCTTGCTTTTTCTGTCTTGTGGAATGGTTTTACCTTGAAATGAAGCTATGATCCCCTTATTCAACTTCTTGTGAGATTAAGTAATAAAACAAGAGAAAATGAAATATGTAGTATCATTTCATTCACCTGAAAAGAACGATCTGAATTCTTTGTGGGAGAAGGAAGGGTTTTGTCCCCCAAACCAGAAGCCCATTCCCTCCTCACCATTACACCATCCAGTTTACCTGGATGGGGATGCCAGGCCACAACACTGGGAAAGAGGCACTGCAAAACAGCAAATATGAGCTAAGCCGCAGCTTAAACCTCTGAACAAAACAGGCTGAGTGAGAGAGAGTCCAGTTGTGCCAGTATAAATTGCAGCTAGTCTGGGACTCCTGCCAGCACAGTTTTTTCTAGGCAGGGACCACAGCTCTTCATGTCCAGCTTTGGGAGATGTCGTGTGGACACAGTCACCATTACAGAATCACAGAATCACAGAATCACTACGGTTGGAAAAGACCTGTAAGATCATCAAGTCCAACCTGAAAAAAAAAAAAAAAAACCACCAACCCACGCAAGCCAACCACCACACAACAACAACAAGGCACAACACACCAAAAACCAACCCACCCAACACCACACAGCACCATGTCCATCAAGCTACATCCCACAATGCCACATCCACACGCTCCTTGAATACCTCCAGGGAGGGTGACTCTACCACCTCCCTGGGCAGTCTATTCCAATGTTTCACTACTCTCTCGGTAAAGAACTTTTTCCTAATATCTAGCCTGAACCTCCCCTGGTGCAACTTGAGGCCATTTCCTCTAGTCCTGTCACTTGTCACTTGGGAGAAGAGACCAACACCCACCTCTCTGCAACCCCCCTTCAGGTAGTTGTAGAGAGTGATAAGGTCTCCCCTCAGCCTCCTCTTCTCCAGACTGAACAACCCCAGTTCCCTCAGCCGCTCCTCATCAGACTTGTGCTCCAGACCCCTCACCAGCTTCGTCGCCCTTCTCTGGACACGCTCCAGCACCTCCATGTCTTTCTTGTAGTGAGGGGCCCAAACCTGAACACAGCATTCGAGGTGCGGCCTCACCAGTGCTGAGTACAGGGGCACGATCCCCTCCCTGCTCCTGCTGGCCACACTCTTTCTGATACAGGCCAGGATGGCGTTGGCCTTCTTGGCCACCTGGGCACACTGCTGGCTCATATTCAGCCGGGTGTCAATCAACACCCCCAGGTCCTTTTCTGCGGGGGAAATTAAAGCGGAGAAATCTCCACTGGGAGATATAGTTATGTCGAAGTGAAGGAGCTCACACTGCCATAGCTTCTTTGCGTGTTCCTGTAATCCTCTCCTTCAGTCTCCTGCCTGCCTGATACTCCGATACGCCAGGTCCCCTCTGCCTCTGAGAGCCGCGTGAGTAATATACGACATCCCTGAAGCCTGGTTTTCTGGTCTTTTCAACCCAGAGCAGAGCTGTTTTTATAAAAATGTTGGCCCTGAGGTGTGGGAGTGTGGTGTAATCACATAGCACGTGGCCCACCAGGTCCTTGAGGGCACCAGGGACACTTTGGGGTCTCATACATTTGCTTCACAGAAGACCATGATACGGTCGTGAACAGAGGAAGAGACTGATCACGGACCTCAGGATAACCCGGTCTTTGTCAGCCAGAAAGACCCCATGTGATTTTTGCCTCCAGCTGGAGCCCCATCATGCAAAAGGACACTGCTGGCAGGTGGGACCACAGAGCCAAGACACTGAGTTCAGCAGTCTCCACGACACAGTACTTTGAGAAACTCACCCATGCCATCCTAACCTGGCTCCATTTCTTGTCCCTGCTGCCTCCATGGGGAGCCTATTTCCACCCCTGATGGTGAAAACACTTATTCCCATTTCTTTCCTACTGTAAACATAGGAAGAATAATTGCAATCAGGACAGGTAAAGCTACAGCCCCATATCCCACGGCTATACAGACAACAGCAAACTCTTCTGCGTTCCTCTCTCCTGTGGTTGTGTTGACCCCTTTTTCACAGGTAGCTCTTTGGAAGAGGGACCCCTCTTTCTGGTGCCTTTCCTAGACTGAATTTGTTCATCATGGCTTTGTAAACATGAAGTAAATGCATGCACAGATTGAGTAACACAGCTTGCAGAAGCTGAAGGTCTCCAAAAATTTGTGAGGAATGAGCAGAACTGGCCTGCAAAGTCATTTCTGGTTTGGCCCAAAATAGGAAGTAAAAAATGCGGTTGCACCACAATTAAAGACAACCTTCTAACGTCCCTTGTGTAGAAGCAGTAACTAGTATTTCTTTCCCTAGTGAATTTAATTATTCATCTCAGTTCACTGGCAAAACATCAGCTTCCACTGTAAAATCTGAAGGTGGAAAGTGCTGAGCCACTGGTGTCTGCAGAAACTACTGGTCGTCTTTCAAGAAAACCTGCAAACCCTGAGGTCCTAAATAGCTCCAGAGATTAGCAAAAGGGCAGTAGAGGTGTTCCTGTAGGGACTTCTGGTTTGTTTTCAGCCTATGATAGCTGTACTGGAAATCCTTGCATCAGCTTTTTGGTACATAACTGTTGATTCTGGTCCATTCTGAAGCATTCCTTGATGCTGAGACATGAAAACTGCCATGCCAACTCACGGTGCTACAGGCATTTTCAGAGTGCTCCTCCAAAAGAGGGTCAGGCAGACAGGCTGGTTGCGTGCACTGGATTGAGGGACAGCACTTCATCAAATATCACTGCATTATCTCCCCTTCCCAGCTAAACGACACGACCAGGATGTGACTCTCAGCATTAGATCCAAAGGATCCCAAAAATGCTAAACACCTGTGTTGAGGCATCTGAATTCATCCCAGCCAACACAGTCAGTGGAGCCTGGGGAGCAATTCAGCTGGATGCAGGTGTCTGCTTTAGCATGAGCTGAATCCCTCCAGGCTCTGCTGACTGCCTGGACGACACCTCCAGTGACTGCAGTGGGAAGGCACGTTAAACAGACATCGTGAGCAAAGGGGAGCTGAAAAACTGCTTTGCTGCAATATTTTTCAATGCAAAGGCAATAAATGATTGAATCTTATCCTTAGTCTGGACTCTGATCCAGAGGAGGTGTTGAAACGTGTAGGAGGATGCCCAGTGTCTTAAGATTTGGGAGGCTCCTTGTAGCACTGGGTTTTGCTTGGAGGAAGTGGAAAATCCCCCGCAGCTGCTGGAAGCTGCCGTGTTCGTTACACCGTTGGGGCACAGAGCAGCCGCGGGACTCATGACAACGCAGGGACTAAAAGCCAAGCTTCCCATGGTGGACATGAATTCCTGAATCACAGACCACTCTGTTCCCTTTTCTCCTTGTGTTCGGAGCAAAGGTAGAAATCACAACACTGCGTATCTCCCAGCTCATTCCCCCAAGCACCGCCACGAGCAGCTCCTCACAACGCTTGGCTTGCTTCAGCAGTTCCTAAACCCTGTGGTCTGAGAAGAAACTAAAACTATCTCATCATTTCCCCCGTGACATTTTCATCCAAGTCATAATGATCATATTTTTTGTAATTGGACCACACAGCTTCTGAGGCATTTTAAGGAAGCCAGCAGTTCCTAGGGGATGCTGGAAGCACCACTTCTCCAGCATGGTCTCCAGCATGACCTCTCAGGTCCTGTTGCCTTCACCATGCATGTGTCTATCAGGAGAAGTTGTCCCGTGACTCAGGATGCAGTTCAGTGACATTGTCTCTGATGAAAAAGCTGATTTTGGAGGGTCAAGGAACAGTATGCAGAAAACAGAGGGGAAGTGAAGACTCTCATCCCATCATTTTGAGAGCAGACCTTTATTTTTATTATTTTTTTAATCATATTTTTTATTTCTTTTACATATTATTTTTGTTTCTATTTATGTTAGTCTTAATCATTCCAATGACCTGGCACAGCACCAGAAATTTTGTCATTGGAATAACTGTAGGTTTGGCAACCTGGGGCACAGACATTGGGGAGATCACTAGAGCCAGACACCTGGCTTCACATCCACAAAGAGTAAAAACCTGGATCTAGACCCTTAGTGTCTGGATGGGTTTGCTCACAAGCATCTATAAAATGCTTCTGATGTTGGCCAAAAGATGCTCAAAGAGCATCTCCACTTCCATTTCTTTCTCTTCTCCAGATGTGATTGCTTAGGCGAGTGCACCCCGTCACACTGGCAGCTCCAGGTGGTCATGGAGTAGTTTTTGTTCCAGTCACCAGCACAATCCAGGTGGCACATGTGCAGTTCTTTCACAAATGAAATACAAATTCAGTTTGTCTCAGATGCCCTGGGATATCCTGGGCTTGAGCAGAAGCAACGTGAGAGCACACAGGCAAAGCCAGGCTTTGTGGCATCTTCCCATGGGCCATACCTCAAGTCCCTGAAGAAGCTATCAGATTAGCATGAAAACCATAAGGTTTTTAAAATGTTGCTGAGTTTCAAGTATCTTCCCCCATCCCGAAGGATTTCACTTTTTCTCCACAGAGGTGAGGACTAGCTTTTGAAGCTGAAAGGCTCATCAGCTTGTGCTGCAATCAGGGGGCTTCCCAGAAAGGCTGAACCAACAGTGGGTTTCCAGCAAATCTGTGACGGGAAACATCACTTCAGGGCAGCTCCTGAGGCTGCTGGGGAGTCAGAGCCCAAGCAACTGGGGCTGTGACCATGTCTCTAGCAGGAGCCCTGTTATGGTCTCTTCACCTCTTGTTTCTCGCACCCAGCAAGCTCCGTTTCTAGTTGTCACAGGTGCTTTTGGAGTATCTCTTGGTTCAGATGGGTTTGTTTCCAGGAGGGTTAAAGGGACAATCAGCTCCTGTTTTGTTCTTGAGGAATAACGTTGACTGCAATCAACCCTCGGTCACAAGACACAGGAAGAGCAGTGAACGCTGGGGTAGATGAACAAAATTATGGTGTTAAAAATGCAGAGGCATTGCCAGGAAACACTCAGAGGATATCTGAAATGCAGCAGGGGAAATGAGATGGAAACAAGGTCTAATTTAGTGATGAACTATCCAATTTACATTTATTATCCTCACCCCCCTCCCTTGCCTTCCCTTTGGCCATTTTTAGATCCACAACCATTTTTTAGGTTCTCAGATATTCAGGATTGTTTTCGTATTTACTCCAGCCACCCACAGGAAAATGATCCTGCGTGATTTACTGCCTGGCCAGAAACCAGAGGTGACTGAAATCTGCACAACAGGGACATACACAGCTTCACCCAGCAGTCCCTTCCATCTGGCTTGCTCAGAAAGGTGGTTGCAGCCCCATTGCTTCCAAATCCATGTCTAGGGGCTTCCTCCAGCTAGGGGAAAGCTGACTTTCTCCTGGCATTTCAGATCTTCTCCACGGACCAGATTTCCAAAGGCAGGGGAGCTGCAAAACACACAGTTGAGCACCAAAAATATTTTCCAAGATGTTCTTGCAGGTTAGGTTTTGCTAGTCTGTATTTTATCACCTTGCACAAGAAGTGCAAATCACAGAAGGCCATAGGGAGAGGGAGCCTGTGTCTATAGATCAGGGATTGCCAAGGCAGGGAGACTCCAGTGTCCATCCCCACGATCATACTGCATTGATGTAAATGCACAGACAGCAGCAGAGTCCACCTGTGCAGAAAAGCAGCCTAAAGATGAAATGCACAGCCAGCCTTCCCTCCCCTCAGTTACCTTCACGGTCTACAGGTCACCTATTTTTTGATATAGAGTTGGCCAACTTCAGCAAGAAGGCTGGAGAGGAGGTCATGGCTCCTTCCTAGGAAACAGATTATTTCCGTCTCAATTTTCTGAGCCTGAGAGGGGCTATGAACAGAAATCTTTTCTTCTCTGCCAAACAGCCCAGCCACGGTGCTCTCCTGCACCTTTCCTGCAGTGTCACAGAGAGGGTATCCCCTCTGGGATGGTATTAGGGAACATGGTGGGGATGGGGAACCAAACCCCTCTCGCTAGGAAATCCCTCAGTAGCCTTTCAAGGGGAAATTTGTCCATTTGCAGCCAAAACATGAAGGCTTTATAGTTTTCAGCCATTCCTTCTGGTGATAACAAAACAATTTCTACCACAAAAGAAGGCAAAAAAAGACCCAAAAAAAGCACTAAGAGGAAACCTGAATTCTCAGTCCTGTATCTCTTTTTCCCTTCCAAAAATATTTCACGTGAATAATTTCTGACTGCTACCACTGCAAGGCCATGGGCAGAGTGAATGGAAGCAGCTGAGACCGGCCAACTCAGTGCACTCAGGGCCAGGAATTGCAGCTGGGAGGAACCACCGGGCATCGGGTCCCCTTCACGTTGCTCTCGGATCCCCGATCACTCATCAGCAGGCCTGGAAAAGAGATGCAAGTCACTGCAAAGAGTCTCACTGATTTGGGGGCAGGGGATGGGGCGAAATCAGTGTTTTCTCATAAATCTGGACAACATGTATATCACTTTAATTGATGTCAAACTTTCAGCCTGACATGCTTTATAAACCCTGGGCAGCTTTGATCTCCTTGTCTTTGCCTATAAATGCAAGGATTACAAAAACATTCCAAAAAACGGCACCAAAAAATGTCTTTCACCGAGGTACTTTGCTCCAGCAGATAAGGCTAATAAGCAAAGAAACCCCAGGTATTAGGAAACGAGGCTTTTCAGGAACATACTCCGGGGCGGAGAGAGGGGGGCCGAAGTGTCTGAAGGATATTGATGCTTATGCTCCCCCTGTCATTATTTCACAATATTGTTTATATCCCCGGGATGTGGATAAAGGTAGCTGTCACTTCTGGCACCGCTCTCCCCCCCGGGGAGATTACAGCGAACTGTGGCTGACACTGGCCAACATTGCATTGACTGACAGCCCCCCGTGGCATGGTTACTGTCAGAGCCCTCGGAGGGCTGGGGGTGCCCGGGTCTGCAAGGGACAGGGAAGGGGAGGGGGGTTTCCAGAAAGCGGTGGGCTCTGCTCAGCCTCCAGCAGATCACCAAGCAGGAGGAGGCAGCTCCTCTCCATGCAGGGCTCAACAGTGCTAGTTGAGTTGAGGGAAGGTGTTTTACCATCCCTTTCATCTGTACAAGACTCAAGTCCCAGATGTCGGGGTCCCTCTCAGGTGTTTCAGTGCCCTGCTCCCAAGGGATGCTCAGGGACATAGATAGGATGGGGTCCTGCAATGCCTCCACTGAGCAGGGCAAGGGAAGTCTTTCTGCGTGGGGAGAAGAGATGGAAGTGGAGAAGGTAGACATGAAAACAGAGCAAGGAAGGCTGTAAGACTTGGCACACCAAGTCAGGACTCAGTTGTGGAGTAATACTAATAAATATCTCCAGGCTAGTGTCTCCCTGTGAGCTGGATGTCTAATTCCCTTTATATTCCCTTTATTCCTCATTGTACCCTTAGACACAATCCAGTTGGCCAAACAGAGGCACTGGGAATGTCTGAAAGCACCTGAGATGTCAACACAGGGTCAGAAGATACAGCACAATACTCAGACCCATCCAAATGGCAGCAAGATCTCTGGCTAAAATGACCTTAGACACCCATGTGGCAACAAAATCGCACCCCAGTATTGACTGGAGCCACCACAGCTACTTGCTCCACTCCGCCGCAGAGACCTAGGCTTGGCCAGCTGGATGACTGACCTGTGGACACCGAAATGTGGGTGTCTTATATCTTCAGACCAAGAGCCTTCCCAAGTCACCTTTCGTAATGGGAACCACTCTTCCCAATCCCTGGGAAGATGGGAAGTGTCTGAGCCTTTGGGGAGCTCTGTGAAGTTATGGCATTATCTTTGATATTAGCTACGAAGTTATGTCCTTGGTGCTGGGAAGGTCTCAGCTGGAGTGCTGGGCCCCCTCCTGCACCCTGGGCTTCAAGGGAAAAAGGGGTCAGACTGGGGACAGCCCAGAAAAAATGCAAAGAGGATGACTAAAGGAGTAGAAACAATAGATTAAGGAGGAAGCACTGAAATTGGTTAGTCTGCAGAGACACTTGAGGAGTGACATTCCTTCATGAAAGGCAACAGAAGGGAGGGCGGAAGGGAGGGAAGGGACTTTTAATGGCAAGGGTAGGGAAGCCTAGGAAGTAGAAACTGCCTGGGAAACTCAGCATCCTTCAGAGCAGCCTCTGGCAAGGATAAAAGTAAGTAGATACAGTTGACTCTGCCTTGAGGCAGGAGGATGGGCGAGATGCCCTCAAGGAGCCCCTTCCAACCCCGCAGTGCTTTGACCCTTGTCGGTTAGGGCTGTAGGATGTGACTTGCCCCAGGCGTCTCAGGACTTTCGGGGTGGAGCAGGGAACGAGACCCATCTCTGTGGGCGCCCACACCAGTGTCTGGCTGCAAGGCCACCCTCTGTATCTGCCGGCATCTGTCAAACAAGCTGATTAAGAAATCTGAGAAAAGCAAAAGCCAGGGGCTGGGACTGTCTTTTGATGGCATTATTTGGATCATACTGGGTGAACTCTAACAGGCTTTGTCAATGAAAACAGGGGGCAGGGATCTCCAGTCCTGGCAAACACAGCCCTGGCTGTACTATTCCAGTCTTTGCCATATTTCTCTAGGACATCTTCCCCTTTCTCATTTTGTAGGCTTTTATTTACCCCCAAAAAACCCCTGCAAACTAGATCTTGCACTGTCTTTTCCCCAAGACAGAGAAATGCAACTAAACTGCCTACATGATGGGTTTTGATAGGAACATGGATTTCAAAAAAAGGGAATCAGACATTTATACGAATTAAATGACATTGTTAATTAACATGATTTAAGATGGCAGACCGTCTAGAAGAACCGTTAACTCTCTTGCTTTGGGGTTGAAAGCAAGCTCCAGTTTTTACAAGTCCAGATAAGTCTTCCTTGAGAAATGGGAATTTGGCTCCTAAATCAATTAGGCCTGCCAAGTCTACAAAGGGAAATTTATAACTGAGCACAGAATTAACCCTAGACCTTGCAAACTGTATGTCAAGCTGCTGAGCACTGACTCTCGCCTCTTTGCCTACTAGAGTCGCATGGCCCAAAGAGAGAAATTACTTTGCAGTAATGCTGTCAGAGACCAAAGCAAATCTGATGCTCCCAGACATGTGGAGGGCACAGGCCTTGACCTGTGACTGTAACCATCTGCAAACAAAGCATCCACCCATCTGAGCATGAGAGGAAACCAAAGCCTGTAGCATCGCTGGTTTTCTGCTAACTGCCTCTTTGCTGGACCTGAGCTGGCTGCGTGAGGAGCCCAGGCAAAGTCCAAGGGTTGTTCTAAGACCCACCAGCACGGTCCTCAACTCAGCTCTATACACATCATCTGTCCTCATGAAAGACAGAGTTGGGACCGTTCAAGGAAGCGTGTTGGACCACTTTGTTTGCCAGACGTCACGACCACGAAGACTGACAAAAGACACACGTGATGCAGTTCATGCCTAAACGATCTCGTAAATATGCCTTTGAGTTTGTTTTAAAGCATTTGGTGATCTCTCTTCCAGAACAAATGGGTCACTCAGCAGCCGGTTGCGGCATGGAAACACAAACCATGGATTGCCAGTCAATCTGGCCTCAAGACTGTCTTTGGGGACACTTCTTCCCAGCCGTGTACGCAAAACTCGGTCAGCTAGGGCCAGACATTCAGAGCCCGAGTCATCTGCTTTGACTTTAGCAGCTTGATTCAGTTGCCCATGAGTAGGCATCAAGTGACATTTTAGATGCCCTCAGCCTTCAGCTGCTCTTCAAGACCTGCACAGGTCTGGTGTCATACCTGTGTGATAAATGTAAATGTCTCAGACAAAAAAAAGTCTTGGGGTTGGAACTAGGTGATCTTTATGGTCCCTTCCAACCCAAACCATTCTATGATAAACCCTAGAGCATCTCAGAGGGCACTAGGTGCCTACATGTGTGCAGCTAAATGGATGCGACCATTCAAGCTAATGACTCTAGGCTCCCTTTCCAGTCACTGCAGACCCTTGCAGACAAGCAGGCATGAATCATTCGACCTCTTTGAGATGCCTGCCTTGGGCTGAGACAAACTGGGCCTTAGAAGTGCCTGTCTCTCTTCGCTGACTACAAAGGGAGCTCGGGGTGATTAGCTCAGCTCTGGATGTTTACAATGCATATGGCAAAATTTGACCACAAGACTCTCACCCTTGGGCCTTTGCTATTCTGCATGTCCCTGTGTCCCTTCCAAGGCTGGGTTTCTAATAGAAAAAGGGAAAAAAGAAAGACAAAGAGGCCCTCCCACTCTGTCTCTGCTTACATCGTCCTTACACTAAATGGAGAGGATCCTAATAGGATATTTAGAAGAGGTTAACTCTTCAGAAGCCTCCGTCTCTGCCCTACATCCTGGACGCCTGCCAGAGCAAAGCCAAGGATAACAAACCAGCTTTCGTTCAAGTATTCTGAGCCAATTAAAAAAGACAAATTAGTTTGGCCTTATCTCTCCCTCCTCCTCCCCCTTCCCACCCGAGAGACAAGAGGGGATTCGCGGAGGAATGTTTCTCCTCTGTGATGGCTCTGCCTCGCTGAACTCTTCAAGGTCTATGATGGATGAAAGCTCTCTCTTCCATTATGCTTCCGACAGCCCGCTGGGTCCTAATGGGGCAGGGGGCAGGGGCAGCAGTGGGGGGACTGGCAAAGTAGGGAGAAAGCTTTACGTGGGGAATGAAGGCAACGGAGCTAATGGACAGGTTCTTTCTCATCCAAGCTCAGCCTGAGGATCTCTGCAACCTTGCAAGTCCCAATGTGAGATAAACAAGAACTACCCTGCTCTATCTGCCTTTTCTTTTGTTCTTCTTTCTTCCCCTGCATTTTTTGACATGTGGTTGCTGCATTTTCCACGTGCTGCAAGCAGAAACTCTGGCATGGCCTGGGTACGCCAGGAGGGGAAAAAAAAATTGCCAGGAAAGGCTTTTGGGAAGAACTATCTGGTTCAGTTCTGGGCTTTTTAAAGATATCACGTGCTGGTTTGACCTCTGCCATGGTCTGAGCTCATCTGCATGAAAAGCAGGGCAAAAACATCTGAGCAGCCACAATGAGTCAGAGCAGAGCTCTATCTGCTTACAGGCTCTTTCCCAACCCTGGCCACTAGCAAATGTTTATGTAAAGGGTTTAAGAAGCAGGGCAAGAGGAGTGATACATCAACAGGCTCAGCTGTGCTGTGGCCACATGCTAGCTGCAGCCAGAGGGGGTTCAGATGGGGCACCCCAAAAGACTGGGTGCTCCACCTGAACCTCATCTGGGTGAAGCAGCATCCCCATGCTCGGACCACCAAGACATTGCCTTGTGCAGATTTAGGATGGCTTAGATTGGTGCTGCTTGGTCTGGGCCAAAACTGTGCCAAGCATGGTGCTGATATAGACGATCAAGTCCCAGTATCTCTGCTTAGCACTGTTTAATTTGTTAGTAGAGCTGTGTCCTGCGATGGAAAAGATCATCTCATTCCCAAGATTAGGAAACCACTTGTTCTTGTTATTCATGATAACACTGAGCTCTTTTCATCCCACTCTTACACTGTCTTTATTTCACAGCTGGGGAGACACATGATGAGACACTGCAAGGAGGGGAGTTTAAATCCCATCTCACTTCCCAAACTAACACCCCACCCACTGGGTAACTAACTCTGTCTCACTTGGCTAACTGGTTTCCTGGGGAAGGCAGAGACAGGACTCAACACACACTGCAGATAACCCTAAGGTACTCTGTCCCCACTCCATGGACCTTGGGCTGAAGAAAGTCAAAACAACCAAACAATTCAGGAGAATGAGACTCCTTGGTTTCCATCCAGTCCCAATCTCGTAGACTCTTTAGGGATTTTGCAGTATCTTGCTTCTGCGAGTCTAAGAGAAACACTCCAGGATGTCTTCACAGTAAGATTCCTTTACAGAAGGAGCAAGAAAGACTTTATAGAAAGGTCCTGGGGAAGTCTCCAGTCCCCTTTGTGAAACATCTATTGGGAAGAAGTTGCATGCTCTCGACTTTCTGCTGATGCTGTCCAATAGTTGGAAATGTGGAGAAACAGCAGAAGTCCGGGACGTATGGGAACAGCAAGAGAACGGGCTATCAGAGACAGAGAAAGGATGAGAATACAAAGCAAGTCAGAGGTCTGTTGAAGATCATGCAAAGAAAATGCTCATTTGCACTTTGTTAGTTCCACCTGATTTGGTCTGAGAGTTGGGTTTGAAAGGTTGGTGGGGTTTGAAAGGTTGTTTTTTCCTGTTTAATCAGCATGACCAGCCACTGCTCTTAACTACCAGGATGCCAGAGGCCCAGATTTCCCACAGCACAAGCATCTCTCAGACAATGGCAGTGCAAGTCTCCTCCTACCTCAGCCACCACTTACCTCTTCCCCACCACCACCACTGCTTTGGAAGGAGATCATCCCAGAGAGGTTAGCTCCTGATCTGCATCCTTACATCTGCCCTCCAGGGACCCTGCAGGCAGGGTTGGGATGGTACGGACACTCCTTGGGTAAAACCTAGCCTAAGGAAAAGGGCTCACGAATTATCTAGGAATTAGTAGCCATGTAGAGCTCCTTGAGATGGGAGATGTGCGCAGCCGGGGGGTCACACTAGATCCTCCGCAATGGCAATTTTTTAAGGACCTGGTCTCTGCATAGTGTCTGTAGCAGCAGGGACTTTGCAGAGACGCGGGCCAATGCCTGGCAGAGCCTTCCAAGAGCAGAGCTGTGACTATACCCCGTGGGCAAGGTGCCAGGAGGGTTTTCTAGGAACCACTCAAAGGACCTGTGGGGCTTGAGGTCAGCATTGCAGCACTTTCACGTCAGTCCCGGGGACAGAGAATGTAAAAGACTATCGGAGGCGCGGGAGCAGTCCCTCGGAGGGGCTCTGGCCAGGCTATAAAAGGAGCTGGTCTCTGCTAAATTCCACAGGGAGGGAACATGCTGTAATTACACCGGTGCTGTCTCAATCGACAGTGGCACAAACCAGAACCTTCCAGTTCTCCGGTGGAGAACAACAACAGCCGAAAAAACGCCTTGTGCCCTTGAAACAGGGAGCGTGCAAATTAAAGTTTAGTCTGAAGCTTCACTCCTCTGCAAGCTCAGCCCTGGCCTTGGAAAGGGGGTGTGCATGTGGGCTGCTGGGATAGAGAAACAGTGGGAGAAAAAGCAGGAAAGGGAGAAGTGGAGGGGGAGACGTGAAAAAGAGAAAAGAAAGATTTAGGATAAACATATCCCAGCTGATAAGCAATCAGGCTTAACATGGGAGGGGCTGGAAAACCTGCTTAGAAGGAATGAATGGAGGGGCTTTCTTTTCTTCAGCCATGCAATGAAAGGCATAGGGGCCTCTCTATATGCAAGAACCTACAGCCCCTCCCTGCCATGCTGAAAGCTGTGTACACAGGGCATGAAATATTTGATGCTCCCCAGGGTTGGGAGCCCACCTCCATCTCATATGGAGTTGACCAGTCTGGCTTCCAAAGGGTCTGGGTCACCACTGTCAGAGAAACTTAGCAAGAAGAGAGCACAGTATTTCCATTGGTATCTTGGTATAGAAACTCTGCACTGGGAGCTGAGTATTTGTGAGAATACAGGGTAATCTCCATGGATCGAAGGGTCATAGGAAAAAAGAGGATTTGTGGGTGTCAGAGAAACTTAGCAAGAAGAGAGCACAGTATTTCCATTGGTATCTTGGTATAGAAACTCTGCACTGGGAGCTGAGTATTTGTGAGAATACAGGGTAATCTCCATGGATCGAAGGGTCATAGGAAAAAAGAGGATTTAGTAAAGATATCCCGCACCCAACAAGCTAGGGTTGATGGAGGCCAACCACAAGGCAACAGGTCAACAGGAGCAGAAGAGAATCTGCATTACAGATCAGAAGCTGAGCATGACTCAGCTGGTGCAAAGGAGGTTAACTCCACACTGGGAAGTATAACTGGTGCATAACCTGGGATACAGGAGGTCCAGATTGCTGGAGCACAGGGTCTAGCTTGGGGTACCACACAAGGATATGAGAGCGGGTGGAGGGAATGCAGAAGGCAGTAACGAGGATGAGCAGGGGAGTGGAAAACACAGACGATGAGGAGCAGTTGAAGGACATGGAGTGTTCAGTTCAAAGATAAGACATAGGGTAAGTGTGATATGTACCTCATTTGCCTGTCTGGGGAGACAGTAGAGAGGAAGAACAGTGTCTCCATTACTGGCGGTTTACAAGAACAGGCTGCACAAGGAGGAAAGGTTATGGAGGTCTAATCCAGCCAAGGGAGGAGTGTTTGGACTGGCTGAGTTTTTCAAGGGCCCCTACCTGTTACAATATCCTTCAGTCATGTTGTCTTTTTATTCCTCCATTGCTGAAGATTTGCTCAAGTTGCAGTCCTGATGGTCACACCTTGCAGCCCATAGTCTAAATGGTGGGTTTAGACCCTATTTAGCTGCTGGCAGCTCTCTCCAGTGAAGATCCATCAAGAGCTTTGCTCAGAATGGCAGGCAGAGCTCTGGAAAAACATTTTCCAAGCAACATACTTGGCAAAAGTATGCAAATCTTGCCCAGTGAGAACACTGCACATTGACAATGAAGCAGCCGGGAGTGAAACATGCCTTTAAAGAAAAAAAAAAATTAAAATGAAGAAGAACAAAATGAGTAATACAGAAAGGATGATTCTGTTTTTAAGGAGGTGCAGTACTAAATCACACAGCCCTCCTGCTTGCTTATGACCTGCAAACCCAGCAGGACCAGGAGGGTAATAACACTGGTATAAAAGCACAAGAAAACATTTCCTGAGTTACTCCAAGTTTTCCTGGTGAAATTTCTCACTCTTGTTTCTCCATCACTTTGATTTGCTGAGCCATTAACCTTACCTTGAGCAGAAGCTCCATGACCATGAATAAGCTCTTGTAAGCACTTACCGAACTGGCCAACGAGTAGGTGCCAGGTCTCCCTCAGCAGTCCTTCCAGATTTGCTGAAGCAAATCCAGCTGGAATCTCCATCCATCAGCTGGGTAACAAAAAAAAAAAAAAAAAAATCTGCCCACATCCTTTTCCTAAATCCAACTTCACTTTTCATGAATCATGGAATTCAAGGCCCCCGTGGTCTTACCTCCCATATAGCTCAACCCATTATATTTCAGCACTGTAAGTATGATATTCAGATGTAGCTGCCGCCCGTAACTCAACAGCTTGCACTTGACTAAAACATTGCTTCCAGACAAGCATCTGCTCTTAATTTAAAGGTATCCAGGGATGAAGAACCTGGGTAGCCTATTGACTAATTACCCTCAGCAGTAACCACAAGCCTGGGTGGTTTGGCTCTGCTTTGCAGCCATGGGAAGGCTATTTTTTGCTAGATTTTTAAAGACACCTTTTGCATCAGGCATTTTTCTCCCCAAGCAATTCTTCTCCAGTCACCTCTCCATCTCCTTTTCTGATAAGCTGACCAGAACAAGCTTTCTGAGCCTGTCACGCTAAGGCTTTCTCTTCGCTCTTCAGATAATTTCTGTAGCCCTTCTTTCCATGCCCTTTCTCATTTTTCAGTATCTTCTTTAAAGCAGCTATGTGGCTTTCCCAGTGTCTAGCAACAGCCTATCTCTGCATTCACAGAGAGAAGACCTCTCTGATTTAAACTATGTGGCCTGGTTAGAAATGACAGGAAAAGAGCTAGGAGGTTTTATAAAGGTAAAGAAATTAGGACTTTTTCACCTTTCCTTTTCGATATCTTCATTTGTTCCTTCCTGTTTACAGTGAAAAATCATAATGAAAATTTGACTACAGAATCTATATTTGGGGAAACTCGTATGTCTGGGCGGGGTGGTGCTTTTCACCTTCATTCTCTGAAAAGAGTGGGAAACTTTCAGAAATGGGAACATTTCCTGATGATTTTTTTCTTTCCATCTAGCTATACCAGTCAAGGAAATAGGGCCAGGAACACCCGTTGGCAGCAGCCCACAGTCACCCACACCATTGTTAGCAGTCTTTGCCATGGCTTTTGCCCTTGACCAACCAACAGTTGAGCTTCGCAAGAAGCAGTTGAGCTTCCCAAGACCTAAGTCCTACATGGAAGGCATGATCTGCATGAGCAGAGATTGCCTGCCCACACCAGCATTGACCCTGGATTGCAGTGACCTCCAGCCCTTCCTCTGCCTTTGGCCCCCCAAAAAAGTTGGCTAATTAACAGAAGAGCTAAAGTGCAGTATTTCTGGGTAATGGAGAGAGGTAAAGGAGAGGGAGATGTTGCTCAGATAGGGACTGGTGGATGTGTTAGGTGAGCCGCAATGCCTCACAAGCATGGCTTTCTTTTCAGGTCCTCAAGACAGCTACCCCGACCAAGTCCAAGGCAGACCAGAGCCACCCTGGTTTTAAAGCAATGCGCACCCCACAGAATATTGGAAGTGGGACTCAACATTGTTTTGAGACACAGCAAACATGAAGGGTCACCGGAGGCAAGGAGTGCTGAGTTTCACGGGCAGAGATTTGCACCATCCTGTTCGTCAGTCAAAGCAAAACCCATAGAGTGCATAGAAGTAGGTGTCCCACCTCATCTCCAGCAATGCTAATAAAATAAAACAAAATCAGGGCAAGGACAGAGCAATGCTTCCCCAACACCCTCTTCCAGCCTGTAGCAAGATACATCCACGTGACATCCTGAGCTAAATGAAGCTGATCTCATGTTTAATGGCTCTCAGTAGACTGTTTTTCCTCCACCCAACCGTCCAGTTGCTTTTCTGAACCCGCATGAACCTCTAGCTGGGCTGGAGTTCAGCTTGCCGGGTTTGATCCCGCGCCCTGGTGTCACAAGGCCAAGCTTCTTGCAGACGTTAGGCTTGAGGACGCGGTGGGGGCCAGAGGAGCCCTATCAGCCTTACCCGCCGCTGAACTCCTGCTGACACCAAAAGGAGCCGGCCAGACTCCCCGGGATGCTGAGCGCAGGGGAACTGCACAGGCCACGTCCCAAACAAACAGGAGGGAAAAGGCAGAAATTGGTCCGCGTAAAAAATGAGAGGGGGAAGTAAGGGGCAAAGTGAGAAGGGAAATGTCTGATTCATTATGCGCTTGTTTTGCTTTTGTCTTCTCCAAGGAGGAAGAGGATGGAGCGCCGTCGAAGACAGAGACAGAAGGATGTTTCCTGGCCCGGCCTGGGAGAGGATCAGATAATGGGCAGATAACAATAGAAATGATGACTGAGACGAAACCGCAGCCACTCGCCCAGCAAAGAGAGCAGCCGGCCCCGCTGTGGGCAGCTTGAGGCTGAAGAGGAAGAGGTGAGAGCACAAACAGCTTCACTGGCTGGTCCAGGTAGGACCTCTGCGAGCCGAGACCCTCCTGGGCTGCTGCACCCCATCGCACGAGCGCTTCCACATTTTTATCTGGGGTCTGAGGACACAACAGTAAAGGTGTTGCTGGGGATGGGCAGTAACCATTTACCATGACTTTTTCTGCACACCGTGGTTCGTGTTTCTACTCTTGCTTTCCCTTCATCAACAGTTCCTACACTGCCACCTAAGCACTCTGTTTGAACCTAGGTCTGTCAAGTCCCCATCACAATGGGATTTCCATTAATCTGATGGGTGCCATCCTGTACAAAGGAGCAATAAATCAAGCTAACTCTGAAGGTCTTCTCAGAAAGATCTGTTTTGGTTTCTCCATTGCAAGTAAAACATGCTGTGGTCTTCACACATCTCCAGGGGTCAACAAGCAAACGTAGTCATCCAGGGTATGCAAACACAGATGCAAAAGTATGGGTAGGAAAATGCAAAAGCCCCAGGCTAAAGCCTGTTCTGTGTGGATGAAAAGTGCTGTTGTTCATGTCTGAATTAGTGGTAGACAGGACACACTGCCATGTATGAGGTAAATTCCAACACCAGACCTCAATGGAAACTGCTGCAAGATGCGTATGTACATACCACTCACCACCTCTTCTGGGGAAATCATGTTGTGTATGAGCACTCCTGCAGCTGGAGACCCATGTCTGTCACACCCTAGACAATGGCCGAGAGGATGATGCTCACAGGGGTGCAGAGAGTTTGCCTGGGGTTAGTATTTGCAGTTCACTGTAAGTTCCTCTTGTCTCAAGAATAAATTCTGAAGGGATGCAAATGGGCCCTGAGTAGCTTTTTGGAGCTCCACAGACTCTTATGTATCACAGAAAAGCCTTGAGTCTGACTCCAGCTATTAAACGGGAGTTTAGGGGTCTGTAGCAAGACACATGGTTGCTTATCCTTCCACATCAAACAAGCTTGCTGAGCTGACACCAGAGCTGCTGAGCCGCTGGGGTGATGGATGTGCAGCAGACACCTAACTAAAGCCACACAATACAGCCCCTCGCCTGGGGCGAGTCGCTCCGTAGTTGAACCCAAAGTCCAAAATCAATGCTGTCCTCTGCTTGGTCACACTGTGAACAGGCACTAGGGAAACAGCCAAAGTATGAGTCATACCAGGTTCTTATTAATAACACATTAATTACTATACAGCTTCTACAAGTGGCTACTGGATAGATGTACTTTATGAGGACATATCCAGGCTGCAGCTTCTTTACCAGCCTACTGGGCTTGAGCAAAGTAAAATAGGAACTGAGCAAGTTCATTATAAGCACTGGAAACCCAGCCTGGCACATGTCCCTGCAAGCATCTTCTGATCCTACCTCCATGCACAGAATCAGGCGGAAAGGATAAGCGTGAAATGCCATCAAGGAGGGAGCAGAGAGCAGCTGATGCAGCCCACCTACCTCACATCAGAGACCGCTCGGAGAGGGAGTTACAGTGGGCTTGAAAATACTGGTGCTGCTGACTTTGGCTAAAGGATAGTCTGGGGTAGCTGAGTGAAATCAGGCCATAGTACTCGGGGATGATGCTCAGGTATGGCTCCGGATGGCCTGTGCCCTGGGTTGATAACCTCATTGCTGTTCTTAATACTGCTGGATAGGTTAAACCTAACACGCATAATCCTACCTGACCATATACCTCATGTTGCTACATTAACATAAATTCAATATGCTTCTGTCTTCCCATGTAGCAGCTGAAGTGACTCTGCCCCTGTTGCTGTAACAGAGATGGATCCTGAGGGTTTAAACCTCAGGAAGCAAAGCCTAAAAAGCCACCTTGTCATGTTATTGCTTCGTGCAGGTAGCTTCGTTTGTCCTTCCCATCCAACCCCAGAATTTTTTCAAGCTGTTGGCCGCTTAAGGATGCTAAGTTCACAGAATCACAGAATCACTAAGGTTGGAAAAGACCTGTAAAATCATCAAGTCCAACCATCAACCAACAAACACCACCATGCCCATTAAACCATGTCCCACAAAGCTGCTGGCTGTTTTTTGAAAACAGATGTCTAGAGATGTGAAAAAACTTGGGGAAAACCCACAGTGGGAGCTCAACTAGTATATCAGCCAGTGAAAAGCTGCCCAGGAAAGTGCTGTTAGGGATGACCCGCACTGCAGGACAAGTCTGGGGTCCCCCTGCCACCAGCAGCTGGGCCAGTCCAGCTGCAGAAAGCCAGGTCTGCACCTTCTGGGGCTTGCAGAAGGAACCAGAGGGGACATTTATCCTGACAAGCAAGCACATCAGTTAAAAACATTGTCCCAAGGGAGGGAGTAGAAATTATGTTCATTAAATTGCTGGCTACAAATAGCCTGCTCAGCTCAGGCTGGTAGCCCCCCTCCACCACCCAGCCAGCCCCCCCTCCCCGCTCCCTGCCGGAGAAGGGCTCCTATCTCCTGAGAATCCCGATAAACCCTCCTCTCGCGCCCTCCCCTTCCCCCCTGAAATAAAAGTGAGCTGTCTTAGTGCTAGGATGCAGAAACCACTTCCAAGCCAGCATTACATCAACATTGCAGCTGATAAAGGGATGCACAATGGAGTGTTAGACTAATAGAAAAACACAGCTCCGATAAGGCAGGCTCCTGATAGCCTGGGCTGATGTAAAATGCCATTGTCTCCCTTTCTGTCAGCTGAGTCACGGAGCGATAGGGAATTCCAGTGGCAGCGGGCAAGTCAGGGGTCAGAAACCACAAACCCTGGGCAATGCAAATCCCCTGGCATGGGCACCAGTGGGCAAAGGAGCTGGGGTGGGAGGACATGGTTGGGAGCGCAGGTGGTGGCAAATGCCCCATAGCTGCAGGGATGGGGAGCCAGGACGAAGGGTGGAAAGGGTCCAGGATGCAAGACAGCACTGGGCTCTGTGTGCGTGGATGTACCCAGCACAGATCCCTCAGCACCACCAGTCCTGGCATGGGACCCATCGATTTTAGTGGCTTTTCCTTGTTGTTTCACCTCCCTCCCACTACCTCATCCATCTCCTGTATTTTCCCCAGGTACTCTGAAGTCAGGAAGGGTGGGACATCAGCTGGAGAAATTCAGGGGAGGGTATGCTGATGGCACTGCCCTGGGTAACTGCAGTCTCCCAAGCTCTTTTGGGTCGAAATCACGTTTTCCATGGGGCTTGAACAGCACCAGGCACAAGAGGGGCCGGATCTCTTCTCAAGCCGCTGTCTCACATTAGTCCGAATGATAAGGTGGGAGAGGCATGGAGAAGGACGACATGCCCGCACCCACCCGGGTGCCCGGAGCCAGAGGAGGATGTCTGTCTCCATCCCTCCTGTGAACGGGAACTCCCAAAGCCCGACGAGGGTTGTGATTAGTCCCCCGGCTGGCGGGTGAGGGTGTTTTTCCCTCTATGGGCTCCGCTCTCGTTTTCCTGTCCTGCCCTTTGATCTCCTCTCACATGGCCCCAGCCCGCAAGGCTGCCCCAAAGGAGGAACTCCAGATTACGTGACAGGGTTATGTCATTTTTCCAGCGGACGTGCTGGCCTGGCTTTCAGTTGAGAGGGCTTTTTTTAGTGCCGGTGCTGCAATCATTGGCCAGACAGGTCCCAGAGAAACCCTGCGGTGGGCATGCTGCAAAGACCTTGCGCCCCAGTGAAAATCTGGGGCAGCCAGATGGGACCCAGGACAGGCTCAGGAACAAGCCCTGGTCCTTATGCTCATGTTTGCTCACACCTCCATGGGAATGTGAAGGGTTCAGAGCCTGCCACAACCCAGCTGGTGCAAGACCAGCCCTGGCCAAAGCCCTGGTGTAAGGGCAGAGCATGGGTTTTACCCTGAGGAATGGGTGCTGCCTCCTACCCAAGTACTTGAAGGTGGAGCAGAGCTACAAGGACATTGCACATTACAGGGGTAGAAAACATGAAACTCCAGTGATAGACAATCAAATCTGGCTGAAAATCTCCATAGATCGCCCTTCTGTTTCAGCAGAAGTGGAGACTTTCGTTGAAAAGTAAACAAACAAAAAAAAAATTATGTTTGTTTTCAACAGAGCTTTCTTACATATTTTTTTTTCTGAAAAATTTCTGATTAAAACCTTTCTCTTCTCCCCAGACTAGTGGGCTTTCTTACCAGTCTGGACACTTGGGGACCACTTCCTCATTATCCAAAGGTAGAAGCAAAACCCAAAAGGTTGAAGGGTGCAAAAAAAGGAAGATGGAAGCCCATCATCTACATGATTGTGAAGAAGCCAAGATGAGGCAAAGCTGCTGAAGGTGGAAGATTGTGGAGGACACCATGTTACGTAAGGAGTTCTGATCTTGCCTCTTGATCCTACCTATGTTCTCTTTGTTTCAATAAACTGATGCTAACCGACTGAAGGAAGCACTCCATGTCAGCCCCACTGCAAAATCTTGTGAGTGTGGAAAGACCGAGCCGGAACCTGGCTTCTGATGCCAGCTAGATGGATGGAGGGTACTTTCTTGTCATAGTGCCTGGCTTTAGTAGTTATGTGTACAAGGAAGGACAGAAGGTCCTCTCCATCTGGAAGAAGAGAGGGATGGAGGCTCAAGGTCTCCTTGCTCATCAGGACTGCTGGAGGGGGGGCAGTTTGTGCCCTGGTCGCATTGGTTTGTAGAGGTGTGTTGTGAAGGACCAAGACAATTTTCCAGAAAGTGCCCCCGAAGTGCTGAAGGTTTCTTCTGAGTCAATCAAGATGAAGTGGTATTTCAGAAGTTGACCCACGCTGCCTCAAAACTCAGTATCCTCCTGGAGGTTCCTACCTCTTGTCTATCATTGACTGAGACAAATATGGGCCACAGTCCGCATGCATTGGCATGGGTCAAGGTTTGTGGTCTGCCAGCACTGATCACCTCCAGGACAGAGCAGAAGAGGTCTGGCTTTGTATGGAAACTCCAGGGAGATGTTCACATGAGAAATTCATTATCTGCTCTGGAACACCCTCAGAGCAATGGACCAACACCTCTCTTCCCATGGGGAAAGCTTTAATGACCACAGATTTTGCAGGAAATGTCCCATGAAGAAAGGACCGTTCCACACAACTAAAAGCATCATCCCTTCTGGAACAAAAGGGTCCCTGGAACAGCCACTCTTTTCCAGAAGAAACCATGCCACCTTTGACTCAAGACTACTTGAAGAAGAGGGGCTCTGCAGTGCCAAACTGCAGTCCAGAAGAAGAAGGTGTTTTCCTGTGACACGTTTCTTTTTGTTGAAATGATCAAAGCTGCCTGAGGGCTCAAACTACAGTTGAAATTACCTCAGCGCTATGCTGTTTCCCTCCCCTGACCTCATCGGTTCTTAGATCTGGCTTTGAAAGGTAGAAGCTGTGTTGTGTTAGCTGCAGACATGGTTGAGGACTGGGGCACAGGCTTCAGAGATGCAGGAACAGGGGATGCAGGGTAGATTCTGGATTTCAGGAAACAGAACAGCCGGGGTCTGGTCTCAAATTCTTGCAGATACCCAGTGCTGTGTTTTGGAAATGCTTCAGTAGTAATAGTTGCGAAACACAAGAGTCTCCAGACCAGATCCTCAAAGAACTTTTGAAGTCAATGGGCTTTCCTTATCGATATGACTGTGGGGGTACTGTGCTCTCATGAAAAACCCTTTACCTTCCACAGTACAAAACCCATGGGGAGATACTCTTTATCTGCAGAGAAACGCATAGTGTTTATCCTCCCACAAAGATCCTGATGGGATTCAACTGAAAGATTCAGGAACCTAAATTTAGGGCTCAAGATGGTTGCCCTTACGTAAGATGCACTAGAGCAGCCAAGATGCCCACATGGGGCTGAAAGGCAAAGTAAATAGAGGTAACTCATGCCCTTCTGTCCAGCAACTGGGGATTAAGTGGGGTATCCAAAGGCTGACCTAAACCTGGTGCCTGGATTAGAGTGAGTTGATCTGTTCCTCTGCCTGCATAGACTGGGTCTCCAGTGGCTGTTATGGGAGCTGAGGCACCCGGAGCCTATGGAGACCCCTCTAATGTAGGTACCTAGTGCAGGTGTCTGATGCTGCAAGCTGAATCCCTCCCTCCATCCCCTTCTGCCAGCACAGGGGGGCCTCAAACTAAGTGGAAAGCAAGATTACTCTTGCCCATTTTAAGCATAGTATTGTTATCATGGAACTTCACTCAGCGAACGCTTGGCTTTTTCCCTTTCCCCTTATCCCTGCAGTTATGCTTGAGAATAGCTACCCCCACATCAGCTCAAGGCTTGCAAGCCACCAAAGAGCTCAGACCATCACCTACAGTGGTGACCTACTGGTCACCTACTCCCACTGTAGCTCTGTTTACATGGGAAAAAACCTACTGTTGGGTCTTATTTTGAAGCCAGCTCCAAAACCATTTAAATCATGCTTGTGTTGGGAGAGGAGCTATGAGGATAAAACCCCAGAGAGTGCAGCTGGGCTGTTGCAGATGGTTTAGATCCTGAGAGCCAGGATCACAGCCATCAGCTCACCCTTTTTCAAGAGAGACAGAGACTGCTGAGTTTCTGCTGGGGAAGAAAAATAGTCTGGCACTCAACCCTTGAAAGGTTTCCGGCCCCTGGATTAGATGACCTTGGTATGCCTTTTTCATATCTGCTACCAGAGATATAGGCCTAACTTGAGCCCGCTGGGAATTTTTGGACAAAACTACTCTTTTTTTTTTTAATGGAGAAAGCAAGTCTAATGAGCTTTTTTATTATGACTATTATTTGACTTTTCTATGGACGTGTACTTGTTTCAGTGAATCCTGTAAAAATTTTCAGTGTTGGATGGAATTTCTGGTCAAGATGATCACTTTTCTCATCCTACAGATTTGAAGACCTTTACAGTCCAAATCAGGCATTTAATTCTCAGTTTCTCAGCACAGGGATCAGCTTTTACTCTTTGGACATCTCACAGAATCACAGAATCACTAAGGTTGGAACAGACCTTTAAGATCATCAAGTCTGAAAGGTCTTTTCCAACCTTAGTGATTCTGTCAATCCAGGGCTAGGCACAAGGGACTACTGCTTTGCAAATAAATGTCCAGAGAACGGCTTTCCCACCTGAAAACAGTCTCCGGATTTCACAGTCCTGCACGAACCCTTTCTTTTTGCCTGTCCTGAAATAAAATTAAAAGGAAACGCACACCCTATCAAAAAGCAGCAGCTCGTATTAGGTGTCATATCCCAACGCTCTTGACGATAGTATTGTTTTCTCATCTTTCTTGCTTTTTTCCATGTTAGCCAGGGGGAGCAGAGGAACCAACTGACTCCAGTCCTCCACTGGCCTGCAAGACAGGTTATGGCTTGCTGCTTATGACCATATGTTAATGGTTAAAGCATCCTGGCTCCCTCCCCAAAACCCCTCGTAGCTCAGTGGTCCTGGCATCCTGTGCAACACCAAGTCCTCTGAAGAAGCCATGGAAAGGGAGGAGAGCTGTGTCTTGGAGCAAACTGTGGTGTGATCCCAGCTTCTCTTCTCAAGGATTAAAAACTGTTCAGACATGTAAGACACCCTTCAGCTATGCAGTGCTATCCTCAGCTTGGTATAAGTCAGCCTCTTTTCACCTGCATCCTTCCCGGTATTCTCAGACAGCTGGTCCAGTCTCTACCAAAGTCAATGGAAAGTCTGCTACAGAGCAAAGGTATTGTCACTTGCAGGTGGTGCCTTTCCATGACCTCTGCCTGCATATGTGTGAATACAGCATCCGTTACCATGCTCTGTAATGCTAGAAGATTTCCATATTATTTATTATGAAATCTGGAATTGCCTTCTTTAGGGAAAACAGGCTAAGCTCCTTATAACTCTCTTAAAAGATGGCCTGTCTTCATTGTGGAAGTGATCAGCTTGGCATGCCTTTAAAAATATCTTGTTTTCATAGAGGACCAAATCTTCTTGCCTTGAAATGAAATTTTAAAGTGGCTGGAGTCAAATCTTCCCAAAGCCATTTTTGAAAGTCTTGGCCCGTCTCAAGAAATTGATTTTCCTGAAGGAGACACCGCCGAGTCTGAGCACCGCCACCACCAGCCTCCTGAGAGCAGCTGTGGGATTAGGAGAGACACACCAGTAACCAAAATACCACTTTTTGCCATGGTACACCAAATCAGGCTAGCAGAAATCCTCCATGCAGCAATCCTCCATTGCCACTAAAAATACACCCTTGTGAAAGCCAGTTTGTAAGTATGACGATGTCCTATCTGAAGGCAAGCAAGTTGAAAGGTCCAGGTTGTTTCGGTTTGTTTTGCTTTTCAGGGAGGGAATGGAGTTTCATTTTCAATCAACATCCTTATGTCAAAGTTTGGAGTTGAAAAGACAACTTGGGGCGTGAATCAGTTTAAAACTGCCTTGAGGGAAAAGGAAATTTTGCAGCCAAAGAAATTCTAAATCGGGTGTGTTTGTTTTATAAATTCATTTTGAAGAAAAGCGATGGCTCTCAGAGTGCATCCTTTCATGGGTGCAAAAGGTAAGATATGCTCTTTGGAGATAATGGCTGCTGAATTCCCCTTTTTTTTGGTCTGACACGTTCCTTCCCCGCCACACCAAGACCCATGGGGGTCACAGTTGTATGGGACAGCTACAACACTGGTTTGGGTGCTGGGGATTGTTCCCATCATCCCGACGGGAATATCATCCTCTCCTTCCCGCACTGCCAATGGGAAAGTGTCCCAAAGCTGGAGGTCCTGGCACGGAAAGGGACCATGGTGAGCATGTGAAAGGGGGGCATGAGGATGAAGAGAGCAAGGGGAGAGGCGAACTGTATCGATTGGTGTGTGAAAGGCCTCCCGGGAGCCCCGTTGCTGAGAGACAGCCCTGGGAGATGCAAGGCTGGAATTAATAACTGCTCCATTGGGGCCCTGTTTGCTCTCCTTGCCCAGAGCCAGAGGACTTTGGTCGCAGCTTATCACCCAGCCGAAAGCCCCAGGAATGCAGTCACAGGCAAATGTGCATGTTCACACGACATCTATTAATCAAACGGCTCCCCCACCCTTTAACCCTTTGCAGGTCAGGGAGGGGGGAGGAGGTGAGCATAGCTCTGCTTTGTCTAAAATCAGGGTCCCGGGAGTCTCTTTAGAGCAACTGGAGATAGGGGTAAGACTCCTGTGAACTTCAGTTAAGATACCATCCCCCTGCTCTGCACCCAGGGCTTTTCTAAAATGATATCCCCCAGCCCCTTCAAAATGCTTAGGGAATTGACTTTGGTACCTTCATCGGAAAACACCCCTTTTCAGTGGGAGCGAAGTGTCTAACCGTCTCAAAATGCCTTGAAAATCACGATCATTGGCCCTGAAAAATTATTACAGACTTTTCTTCCTCTTCACTCTGTTTCAAATTTCAGGTGTTCTTTGCACTTACACCATGGTGGTCGTTGCACAGCTTCCCCGAGCTGCCCATGGCTACGGTTCCTCTGCTGCTGTAGACATCCATAACAGGACGATCTCCACTCTGAACAGCACAGAGCTAATCAGACACACTCTTTCTCCCCAGCTTTCATCTGGGGACACAAAACATCACAGGCAAATGGCTCTGGTGCAGCCGCAGCAGGCAGGATTTGCCCTAACCTGATGTCTCCATGGCAAGACCAACCTTCCTCTTGCATTACTGTTGAGTGTTTTAGTCTCAGCAGTGTGCAGCAGAGTGTGTTCCTGCCTTGACACATGAGGTTGAAGAAGATTTTCAGGCTCTTCGCTTGTTAGCAGTTACTTAGCCAGCTAAATTAGCCCGAGAGTCTTTGTAGGTCCTCCATGGTGAAGGAAGAGACAGTGGCACCTCCCAAGGGCAATTCAGCACACCAAAGTTAGGCTCCTGCTCTGTATCGTCTCCTGGAAGACCCTGATCACAGACACCCCAGGAAAACATGACCTGCTGAATTAAATTTTGCAAGCTGGCCAGGATGGACGTTGCTTCATTGGTTACCCTGAGATGTCACCTCATCCTTGCCAACCCCCTGACATCCACAGGTTGGATCAACAAGTCAATTAAACACAGACAGACACCAAACAGACCCTTCAGGAAGGCACCAGGGATGCTCCAGTGCTGCAAGGTACATGTGAGCCCAGGAAATGTCAGCTGGGCATTAGGGGATGGCTCCTCCAGAGGAGTGAGGCTCTGGGACAGCCTCCCAGGAGGAGCAGATGGGACAAGGACCCCACCCAACTTACAGATGGACTCTGAGCAGCTTCTGGTGTGGTGACCTAGAGCGGAGGCTGATGCTGCTCCTCCCTGTCCTCTGTCCCCTGTTCCTGGACAAACAGCTCCCAAAGATAAGGTGCCCATTTGTAAATGGGGTGGGGACTGAACAGCCTCAAGAAGTGTGGTCAGTTCCCCAACAGCTGAAGTTTTCCACCCAGCTTGGCATCTCCTCCCCCTATGCCACCGCGGGCAGTCATGGGTTCATGTTGGGTGACAGGGTGAGGCTGTGGCTTTTGCCACAGGCCAGATCGGACTGGATGTCGGGGTGGGTGACTTTTAGCCTTCCTGCACCAGGAAGGAAGAAGGACAGAATTTTGTGCGTCATGTCTTGAGAAGTCTTCAGCCCTGGATGCTGTCCTGTTTAGCTTGTGTGAAGAGGAGCAGCGTGAGCTGAAGAAGGGGCTTGAATGAAGGCATCACCCCAGCGGTGGGATTTGGGGTATTTTTACCTGAATTTGAGTTTGTAGCCTAATTCATGAAATCTCCTATGCTTGGCTCCCAGGGTCTCACAAGCCAAAGGCGCCAGGACAACAGCTCCCTTCTCATCAGGGCAAATTTCACCTGCTAAGGACAGTGATGGAGACAAAGTACATTGTTATTAGCTGATATTTTTAGGTGTGCAAAATTTTGGGCTTTTCTAGCTGTCAAAGAACCAAGCACATCTTTTGGAGTTGAATCAGTTCATTTCTGAAGCACCACCAGACTCCAGTCTCTGTTTCGAGCCTTGGAAAATTCCCTCTCAGATCCAACTGTGCCTAAAAACCTGGATTCCTTTTGAATGAAACTAACCCAAAAGATGCACTACAGCTGCTGATGGCTCTTTTTGTCTATGGGACCAGAGCAGAGCTGGCCCAGGGTAAACCCCTGCTGAAATGTGTGCAGTCTGGACATCATGTGCTCAAGACCAACCGTTCTGCTACGTTGACCCACTTCTGCATGGCCACACCACTGGTTGATGTAGTGTTTCTTCTTGTTCTTCCACAACCTATTGCATAGGACTTGCCATGTGTCTGTGCAGCACCCAAAGCAAAGGGACCTAACGGGGCCCAAGCATGAAAGACAAGCACTAATAAGGGCTGACCAGACTAATAAGGACTCCCAGAGAGGTTGTGGAGTCTCCTTCTCTGGAGATATTAAAAACTCGCCTGGACGCATTTCTGTGCAACCTGCTCTGGGTGAGCCTGCTCCGGACAGGTTGGGTTGGACTAGATGATCTCCAGAGGTCCCTCCCAACACCTATCATTCTGTGATTCTGACCACTTTACAGGATCCCATTCCTTATTCCTGACTAATCAATGCACAGAGAGAAAGAAATACAAACAGAAAAAAATGCATTATGAATTCTGCAGTCCAACCAACGTCCAGCACACCATGTATTAAGAAAGGGAAGGGGAAAAAAAAACCTACCAAGCAATTTGACACTTCTACCTGTAAATAATTACTCATCCAAACCCTAGCGATAAGCACATGACACTGTCCATGCAGATTAGGACCCCGCTGGAGAAGAAAACCCTCCTTGGTTTCCCTCTTCCCGTCAAAGGCCGTATTGTTCCCAAAGAGTTAACAGCAAAGCAGGTCGGCAATTACCAGGGAATAATGGGGTGTGATTGGGGCACTAAAGAGCTGGAATTGATTTTTTTCAGGCTTTCAGCCCTGGAAGCCCCTCCCTGACTTCCTGGTAACTCATGACCAGCAGGGTCAATAGAGCAGAAATCCTTCTAAAGGGCCAATCTGTATTTGAATTATTTAAACAATGTAGTACAGCCAAGTTAAATGGGGCTTATCAAACGTTACACCTCTTAAAGCACAATTGGAGACAGAAGGATATTAACTGCTGAATGCTCCACTGCTAGACTGAGAGAGGGGAGGTGAGAACAAAGGGGGGAGAAAGAAGGAAAAAAAAGGGGGGCCAAGGCAGACTGGTTTGTGCAAGGGGAGGAGCAGGTGTCTGCTGCGTGGTCTTGACCAGACATGGTCTCTTCTTCCTTTTGGAGACTCTCCACGCTTACCCAAACTGAGGTTGGCTTTACCATCCTGACCCAAGGGAATTAAAAACCCAGACTTGGGGTACTTGAGTGCTTAATCTGCATCATCTTCCCCCAGAATGGGAGCAACTGGGGATACAGTGCTAGAGGATACAGGTCTTTTCTTCGCCTTTCCCAAAAGAAATGCAGGCAGAGATTGTTTCCATGTCGCGATAGGCTGCGGGTTATTATCCCCGTGAGCAGCTCGGGATGTGCACTTTGCCCAGAAAGGGCTGAGATGCAGAGCCGTCCGCAGGGCGCAGTGGAAAAAGGAACAGCAAGCTAAAAACATAGTAACAGCAGGATTTTCCTCCAAATTTGGGAGCCAAACAAAAAACTCTCTTATACTGAGAGGGGCTAAGGACAACTAGGAAAAGTCCAGCTTGCCGAGCAGCCCCGAAAGATGTCTGCAAGTATTTTTTCCCATAGAAGCAGTGAGTTTGCTTAGGTTTGGGAGCTGGGAATTATCCAGGAAAGCAGCTCTTGCTTTTCTTACAAAGGTGAAAGCAAACAAGAATCCACCTAGACATTTTTCTGGCCATTTATCCGGCGTTACCCCAACCCTTTTGTGGTGTTTCAGGTGACCAGTCGTTCATCGGGAAGCTCGGAGGGTCCCCGGTGGGATGCAGGGGGTAAATAGTTCACGGGTAATTCATAAACTGACATTTTCACATGACTTATTTGACCCAGAGAGAAAGCAAATATGTTTGCAAGCAAGAAAGCGTGATCTGCCAACAAACTGCAAACAGGCCCCAAAAGAGCCTGAATTCACTATATGATGTATGGACGAGTGAGGAGTAATTCAGCCACGTACAATCGTGCAGTAAGGATATAGGGGAAAGGATATAGGGGGAAAGGGTTTTTTAATGATTCACGGACCAAAAATGTATAAATATTGGTGAACTGACCTGCAAAGGTTTTACCAGAAAGCCATGAGTCTAAAGCAAAGGAGAAAAGAGAAAAATGCAAATTAACAGTGCTGTTTTAATGACCCATGTTCCTTCATTAACATAGCTAATGTGCTGCCTCTGAGCTAATTAACCCTGTTAATTAATGGAGATTCAGGCTGTTTGCTCTGTGCTGTGTGCACCGGAGGTACCACCTCCCTGAGAGCTGAGTTTTGGGGTGGTCTTTGCCCACCCCTGAGCTGAGCTGCTGTGCCCAGGCTGAACCTCCAGCCCGACGGCAGCGGGTCGGGGATGTGCGGTCGGCCAGAGCTGGCCAGGAAAACCCGGAGGGAAACATTTCCTGCTGCGAAAGGCTCCCCCATCCAAACTGGAACATTTCAGGAGACGTTGCTGATTTCACTGAGGTTGTGTATTTTTTTTTTTAAAAAAAAAAAAAGAAGAAAAATAATGAGGGGAAGGAGAGGAAAGTTTTCCTGACTCTGTTCCATCCTTTTTATCAGAAGTTAGGAATATAAGAAGGTGCCTCGCGGCTCAAATCCAGCCCAGTGCTATCTCAGTATTTGACATTATTTGTCATTTGGGGAAGAATTTCAAAATGTTTAGATTTCGTTACGGTTCAAAATGAAGCCCCAAACTCAACCCTTCCTCCCCCTCCTCACCAGGCAGCATTGCCATCCTTCCCCAACCGTGCTTTTAGGACCATCGCTTGCTGTAAAACCAAACGGGTTTTTGGGCCAACGTCTGTAACCTCCAGCTCAAACAAATCCGGGTGCTGGGTTTGCTCACTCGGCCGTGACAGATCCAGCCCCAGGCACCCTCTGCCTCCCCGTGCATGGAGGGGGGGGTCCTGTCCCCCCCGGCTCTGGACGTCACATCTCCAGTGGGTTCTCCCACCTTGAACGCCAGACGTCTCAGCGAAGGTCACCATCGCCAGCAGCCCCGGCTTTCGCACGCTGCTTTCCCACCCGGCGGCACCGGGAGACGTTGGAAGGGGATGGGATGATCACAATATTGAGAAAGCTCAACCCAAGCAAATGGAGGATTTATAAACTCCTGGCCTAGCCCGCAGGCTGCAAGGTCGCCCCTTATCTGAGTTTGCAGAGGGTTTGCAAAGTGCTGGCAGCCCTCCAAATATGTTTGGGAGTTTTTACTCTAACCTAAGGCTGCCGGACTCCCACATTTGACATTTTCCAAGTGCTGTTAAACGACGAGGCAGCGACCAGGAACAATGTGTGATTATAACAGCCGTCTGGGATAGGGAGCAGCGCTAGCTGAGGCTTTCCAAGAACCGTAGCAAGTGTGAAGGCTCAGCAGCCTGGTTGCTCATCCCACCGGAGCCGTCTTCACCAGGGATGCTGCGGGGTGGAGTGGGAGTGACAGGCAAAGCCGGCGCTCACCCCTTGAAAGCCTTTTAATCGCACCCAAAGGTGGAATAATGAAGTTTTGCACAGGGAAAAAGTTGGGGTACCTTTATCCGAGCTTCTTTGGGAGCATCCCTGCCTGGTTGCCTCTGCTTTGCCTGCAGATACCCCCGTAGGCTACACCGTCGCGGTGCAAGACCCCGCGAGGGATCCCATGCACTGCTTTTTGCCAAAGCCAAGGGGTCTCGGCTGCCATCCCCATTTCACAAAGAAATGAGACAAAAAGGAGCTATACAGGTGAATCAGAGTCAGTAAAGGAGCTTGTGGACTTGAACGAGGGTTTCTCAAGGTCTGCATTAACCCCTGCATAGGCTATTCTTCCCCTTTGTGCCTTAATTTATCCATCACTAGCAAGGGCTAAGCACCATTAGAGAGCTGCATTCATTAACAGATGTGCTCAGTATTGTACAATAATTTAAATGAGCTGAGGTGCCCTAATTCTTAGGTGGGAATATTTCTGTTATTTGGTGGAAGAAAGGGGAAGAGAGGAAACCCAAGCTGAAGACAGACAAAAATATAAACTCACTTGTTTTATTTCCCCTTTTTCTTCCTTTTATCTGGCTGGAAAACTGACTGTGCAGGACAGGGAGTAAAAGAAAACAAAAGAAAGAAGAAGGAAAAACAAAAGTGCTGGCTTTCCTTCTTTCTTTCTCAAGGAAATAAGTCCAGAAAATTTCTTCCAAAATACAGTTTTTCACCTGACAGCTGCCCCCACTAAAAAAAATATACTTTTGAGAGGGGAAGTGATGAAAGGAGAGGAATGGCTGAGGAGAAGTGGGATGTGCTTGAATACAAATTGGTTTGGAAGTGCAAAGGGGGTTATTAGTCAGATAGATAGGGAAGATTATTTTGCATCTCGACCACCTATACACTATGCGTGCCCCCACCTAAATGAAATGTTGGCTTAATCGTCCTGGTCAAAGTCCTCTGGCTACAAGCAAGGCTTGTTGTACTGTGGATTAACAGGGGGAAAAAAATTAAGGGATTCTATATACACAGTTTTTCTGGCTTTGGTTAGAAACCCCAGGGTCAGAGCAAAGCTCTGATTTCAAACAACTGTATTTTGAGTGATCCTGTTTATTTCAAGTGTCTGCTGAGGCTTTGACTCCGAGCTATTAATACAAAATAAATAATTTTCACACCAGCTATTTTTGCCTCCGTTGCCGGAAAAATAAAGCAAGGCAGCCACAGAAGCGACACGTGCGAACAGCAGAGAGGGAGCGAGAGGGGGCCGTGGGCTGCTGTGATTTTTTTCGGCTGCTGAATGACACGTGGAGCACCGCTGGCAAAGGATGCCGAGCAAGTCCGCCTGGGCCAGCACGATAAAGGATGTTTTTGCGACACATATGGGGTAGTGGGAGACTCCCAGGCCGTGTTAGACCGCGGGTTTTATGGCATCTAAATCCACTGTTGTTTGAGAGGGTGTGTGACCTGCAATAAAGGCAGCTTAGTCCCTGTGAGCGGTAGCTTCGAAAGCTGCCCGTTGCTGATCCTGCCAGGCAGATGTGAGCCCAGATGATGCAGATGTGCTGGCACAAGACCCTGCAGTGGGTGCAGATGCATCCAGAGGACTGTACTTCTGTGGGGCTGGGTGCAAATATGTTTTCTGGGAAGCAGCATCCCACATTGCTCCCAAGCAGGGATCCAAGGGATTCCTCGAGGAATCTCATTCCCCGTGGTGTAGGACCCACCCAGGCTGGCTGAGATGTGCTTGGACTCACATCATTTGGATCCTCAGGGCAAGGGAGCAAGAGGTCAAGAGATAAAGGCAGCAGGTCCCTGCTCGGCTGTGTTCCCAGCAGATGCCAGGGATGAGCTGTATTTGCACACCTGCAGCTGAGCCCCCTCCCATGCCGATGGTCGTACACTCACAGCCCACTTTCCTTCTCCACCACCTGCTTTCCTGGTCCCCTTTTTGCAGGTTGATGTCTTCAGCTCACCAAGTCTCTGCACGTGGGAACCGGATTTCGGATCTCATGATGGAGTGAAACGAGAGGGAAGTTCAAATGGTAGCACGCATACCAACAAAGGAGGGCCTCAGAGATGGGAAATGATTCTGCAAAGCCTCCACAGATGCCACCTGGCCTCCTTCTCTGGTGTACCTGAAGGACAGCCCTGCTATTTGTCTCCAAGCACCACTTTAAAGTTTCCACCACTTGCTTGTTTTGCGCCTTGTAATAAAGGGGCTTCACCAGGGTTCGGAGGTTCAGAAATGATGGCAGCCTTGGGGACCATCAGCAAGGCAAGGAGAAGGCAGCTAGTGAAAGTGCAAAGTGATTGCCTCTCGAAATCACAGCCCTTAACCTATATCCATGTCAGGCACTCAAGGCTGCTTGGGAAAAATGGAGATCCCTGCTCTGTGCTAACACCGTGTCGAAATAATCACCAGCCAGACCAGGAAAGGCTCTGCCACCTCGTGCCTCTGCTGGGTGCAAATCATGGAGGGACACAGCCCGACCCCGACCTGTTTTGAATGCCCAGACTCATGCAGGCACAAGGAAGGACCTTCAAAGCTGCTGGACAAAGGACCTGGTGTCAGAGGCTGCGCTGGGAGCAGGCGGGGGAACTGATCGCTGCCCAGATGTGGAAGGCGTTCACTGGAGCCTGCAAGTCTGCAGGGAGAGCACGTGGCTGGAAAACTCTACCTACCATTCACACCTGGGTCCTGTAGTTCTGGTGCTGTTTTTTAAGGATCTATTAATCTCTGCGTTGAGTGGTCTAGTTAGCTAGCTTAAATTATCAGGTTATAAAAAGACATAGATTCATTTAAGCTGTAAGATCTCCGAGATGGGACTGTGTCCTACAGAAGGCGAGTGGTGCAGTGAGGTCTAACATCCCTGTTAAACTAGTGGGATGTAGAAGAAGCAGACAAGGCTTCAGATACGCATGTGTTTCTTAAGGAAAAAAATTGAGGATAAGGTTTTAAACACATTTATATCAATTCTGGTTCTGGATATCCATTACCTGCAATTTTCTAGAGGTCTAGGGAGCGTACCAGGGGAAAATTACTACAAGCTCACTTTGGTCTCGTCTTTTTCCACAGATATCTCCTAACAGCCACTATTTTCAATTTAGAGGAAGGAGGTATAACCACAGTCCATCACTGTCACAAATTATACATTTTAGTTTTCCATGTTTGGCAAAATCAGGACTCAGCATACCCCTACTACAAAGCACCTGCTTGATTTTACTGACACCTTTGGAGACCCCAGGGGCTGGACCACTGTCATATTAATAAGGTCTTGATCTCAGAGCACCTGTGCACCCCATCATATGGCTAAATAACAATAAAATTGTACATGTCCGGCCCATCGTTCTCGGCGGGGCCCAGCATCTGCAGTGTCCCAAAGGAAATCTATGAATAACCCAAATCGGAGGTCCTGCCGGGACCAAGGCAGGAGAGCAGAAGGGGCCAGCTGGCTTTCCCGAGCCCTGAGCCGTAGGCATCTATTAACAATTAGCTTTTTGGCTCCACTAAGTGCACTCAGCCTGACTTGGTTTTACTGGCATCACCCATCTCCCAGTAAATGTGATAAGAGAGTCTGATTAGCCGCGGCGGTCAGACCGGGCTCTGTGCTAGTCTCCGGCACGGCTGTCTGAAGGCTACTTACCACATGTGCTTTCCACACCATGCTTCCAGGTCCAGGAGGGTCTAATGAAGATTGTCCCTGGACCTCATTGTTTACTTTTAGGCAAGCATCAGAATTAAGACCAATTTAGCTGCCCCTTCTTTTCCTCTTCTTTTTTTCACCGGGCTCAGTCTAAACATGCATCTCAAAAAAGAGACTTTTTTATTGCCAAGACAACGCGTGATAAGGAAAGATCATCTGTCTGCGAGAAGATTACTTTTGCGGGCTTCAGAAAGTGGTCCCGAGGGTCTGATTCCAGCACAGGCATAGCCCCTGGAGAACATTAAAGAATTATATCCCCCATGATAAGGTACTTTCTTTTATAGTATTTTATTTCATAGCAATAGTCACAGCTTAAAGATAAGAACAACATACATTTTGTTTAACTAGGCTCTTGTTCCTTGGTGTGGGGCTCTCTGTGAACTGGCATCCATCAAACTCTTTTGTGATTTACATGAATACCTGGTTCTTCTGATAAGGGAAAGTGTAAGTCAACACAGTTCTGTTGTAAGTGGGTGTTACCTGTTTAGATACTGAACTGCTATCTCAGCATCAGTTCACAGGCAAGCTCGACTTTACCTTTCCTTGCTAGGTGCAGAGAGAATGTCTCTTGGTTTTGCATTGGCCCCCAGGTGTTGCAACAAGCTGCCTGGAAGCATCTTTTCTCTTCAGTCTAGTGGAGGTGGCCACAGGACATTGCGGATGCTAAAAGTCAATGTGCAGTCAAAAACAGCGATGGGAAAAAATTACAGAAAAGTCCCCAGTCAAAGCTAAAGTCCCCACTTCAGCTTCAGCATAATCCTTGGCCACAGACTGGTGGAGACTGCGTGGTCTAGGAAAGAGGTTCTACCATATCCTTATTTTGCTGATATAATTATTCATCTTAGCTAGCAGCATTTCATGCTGATAGTATTAAAAAAATATTGCTGATGTGTGTATGATAGCAGCAATCTCTGACCCTCAGCATACCAAGACTTCTTTGCACTAGATGGTAGAGATACTAAGCCATCTCAAAGCCTGATAAGTTTGCAACCTAAAAACAAACCAGGAAAGGAGTCCAGTAAAGGATTTGATGAATGCCATGAAGCAGGACTTCTCAGAAGAGAGACCATAGCTCCTGCCTTGGACCGTACCACCTTTAATTAGAATCCAGTGTCCCAGGAGACAACTGCTTTACTTCTACAAAAATAGGAGCACCTGATCTTCCACAACAAGAGCAACTAGAAGCAAAAAAAGAAGGAAGGAAGGACCATGAACAGCCTGAATCTCCCACCTGCAGGCTCTGAGGGCCAGAGGATTGAAGAAATGAAATGCAAATCACTAACCAAAAATGTTCAGCGGCTGCCCAGTGTTTGCTCTCTCTCTGCCTGACGTCTTTAGGAGAGCTGAGCTCAGGAACTTCAAGTGAGGAAGCAGCGTGGAAGTTGGCCATTAGCAGCAAGACGATCTCTTCTGCTTCCACCCCAGGTTTTAATACCAGCCTACCACATTCATCATTTCCCTGGTCTAAGCCAGGGCCCCACCAAACCCCCTGGAGCTGCAGAGGTGTGGACAGCAGCACAGGACTGCAGGGATCTCTCAGGAGCTGCTGGTAGAGGGGCCAGGAGATCACCCATCAGTGAGATGCAGGCTGGGAAGATCCCATACAAGGGCTGTGAAGGGATGTTTGGATGTATCTGCCTCCCAAAACAGAAAGTGAATCTGGGTAATTTGCCAGCTCTGAGCTGGGATGATACAGGAACGCCCAAAGGTCTTTCATTAGGCCAAATTGTCCTCTTGGTGTGAACCCACCTGCTTGCAGTGAAGGTGCCGCAATGCTTTGCCATGAAAGGGCTGTTCATGGCAGATCTCCCCAAACCACAGTGATATCCTATGAGCTAATCCTACGTCACTGCCCAGATGGGAGGAACATTGCTTCCTACCAGCAAACACTCAGTGCTGGATAAGTAAGAGGAACAGCAGGGTAGATATGGCCTTCTTCCCAGAAGTGGGAATGGGGCCTTCAAAAAGGATAAGACTCAAAGCCTGGTCCCTCCTCAGCCTCCCGAAAAGCTTCTCCTCAATGCAAAGTCTTGGTTGACCCTCCTTGTCCAAGTGTTGGGCAGTAGGTTATGCACCACCTCAAATGTTGTCTTGGCCATGCTTGGCCAAGGCCCCTCTCTGTGGAGCTAGCTATGGGTTGGATGGGCACCTCTGGGCAAGCGGAGATCATGGCTCTGTTGGCCTCAGGTGTCCTCAGAGGCTGGGAATATTTGATATTGGGAGAGACCTGAAAAAATGCTCCAGCCTATGCAGTTGAAAAGGCAGCTTGGTGTATTGGCTTGTTGTTATGAGTTTAAAAGAATTTCTTGGCCACTACGCTGTTAGAAGACAGGGATTTTACGGTGAGAAAGACAGATATATATATATGTATATATATAAAATGCTAAATATACTTTTAACACAGGAGAGCTGAGGTTTAAGAGGCTATTTCCTGGCTTAGTCTAATTCTCTCACTAGACATTTTCCTTCACACTAAATGAAATTCTGGCTGAATTAAAGAACTGCTTTTCCTCTTATCTGCTGTTCCTGTTATCTAACTCCAAGGCAAAGGCTGGGAGCTGAGAGACAGCCAGGGCATACCATTTTACAGCTCACCTTCTCACCGTTCCCCTGGGCTTGCATCAAATGCCAGGAAGATTTGTTAAAAAACAGCCTGTCACTCTCAGTGCAACTGTACAGGGGGAACAGCAATGGGAAAGACACAAAATAGGTCACTTTTCTGGATATCTTGATTTATTTTTTTTAGGGGGGGGTCTCCCAAAATCTCCTACAGACCCCAGTGAAGTGGTTGCACTATGACTTCTGTGGAGCAGGAACCATCCTTTCCATTAAAAGGTCCAGGTCCACCAACCCTGTTCTTTATTTACTGTCGCTACTTGTTTCTGGCTCCTGAGCCAGGTTGGTGCAACCAGCGGGAGCCAAGAGACCTCAGCTCCCTCCCTGACTGCACCACTGACTTACTGCTTAGCCCTGGGTGAGTCCCCCCACTTATTTTCACCTCTTTGCCACCCTTCAGCAAATTCTCCATCTTACAGAGGTTGTCAGTTCTGGGGGAGCAGGATATGTTTGTCCGGCACCAAACACAACCGAGGCTTCTACTTCAAACTGATCCTCTTCATGCCATGGTGAGAACAATACTTGTGCCAAATTAAGGTAGCCCTTAACTAAGAAATCTCTTTTTTATCCTTGGATTTTGCATTAGTGTCTTGTCCCAGAGTTATTCACATACCTTTCTCCAGGTTGCCTCCAAGTCCTCCCTTGTCACAGGGTATCATCAGCCTCTTCCACGCTTCTCGTTTGTGCGTCCTAGACTTCGCAACCGAGTTAGCTGTGCCAAGAGCTGCACTTCTCACTCAGGCCAGGTTTATTAGGTTTGCATTGTCCTTGTGTGACGTGTCTGTTCCCTAAATTAAGAATGCACTGCTAGGCACAGGTGTTTAGAGCCCTTGAAACCAGATTAGCTACTGTCCATTTTGCTCACATGCAGGTTCCTTAGATATATCCTTAATTCAGGGTTCTTGCAGCCCACCTCCTTGCAGCATCCTGCTGTCTCTGGCAAAATCAAGAAAGAAAACGAACAAGAAAACCCCACCAAAGTCCTTCCTTGCAGGACCCAGATGTCCTTCCAAGAAGTTCCCTGCTCCACAGACAGCTGGGAAGTGCAGCAGCCTTGATGTCAACGGCAGCATGGACACCGGGTCTCAGGAGAAGCTGTTATTTCCAAGGTTTTCCAGAAAGAGACAGGGCAGCATACGTATAGGTCTATGGCAGACTGCATGAGCTGCAGTTATGCCACTGTGAAGCTCTGCCTATAGAGAAGGGTCTAAACGGGTATTGCCACAGGTGAAATGCGGCTGTGGTTGGACATCCACAGGGGGACAGCTGGGGGGGGCTAAGATGGTGCTGAGTGCCCGGGTGTTTGTTACCACTCCTTCCTTCTTTTTTTCACCATCCTCTTGCACAACCAGTGTTCACCTGTAGACCAGGAGGCCAATACATCTCAGGACGTGAAAATTGGCAGATCCATCTCTGAGGGAGCCAAGAGGTCTTGGTTTGGAGCATGATCCCACACCCAGAGTCCTGCTTGTCCTCCCAGCCCTCTCCCTCCCCTCCCGGGGAACTTTAGGAAAGTCTCCTGCTTTGATTTCCCCTCCTGTAAAACAGGAATGAAATCTGCTTCCTCTGAGATTGGCTGGTGAAAAGGGATGTACAGCATCATAAAATGATGGTGATTAGAATGACATGCCTCTGCTCATTTGAAACAGATACAGATCTGGCCCAATAATTCCACAAAAAAATTCTCATTTTGAATATCTTTAATACACTGATCTGATTTAAAAAGAAACAGAAACCTGGAGTTAAAAAGCAGGTGGGTTTTATCGCCTCTTTTATTATTTAATTTGGCTGGAATGTCTTTCTTTTCTTTTAAGATGAATGTACGTTCTGCTGACAGCAACTCCCTTACTTTTTGCTTTCAAACCAAAATTGATGGGATTTTAGGGGATTTTCTGTTAAAAAAACCCCACCTTCCTCATAGTAGAAAGTGCGTTCAGCTGCCGTCATGAAAAACTCTGGCTAAAACCACAATATCCTTCTGGGGAAGTTACACCACATAGAGTAGCTGCAGCCCACAACATTTCTGGTCTCTCCTGCTCCGACAGGTTTAGATGCTCAGTCCTTTAGATGTCCACCTAAATTCAGGCTGTGGTAAGGACAACTTTAGGGTGCCTGGGACCAGGTCAGCATCCCTGCACCTGCTTGCCATAACGCACTAATCAGGAACCGAGGGCTTGGACCTCTTTAAAGTTATGGTGAATCAGACGGTGTGCACCTTGGCCAATGCCACCCAAGTGTGGCTTGCCACCCAAGCTCCAGAAAACTCTGCCTCTAAGACACCCAAAACTTGGTACAAGAAACCTTGCCATGGTATATATCTTCCTAGGACTGAGCACTTGCTCACACACTGCCAGAAGACAAGTATATAACAGTACCACCTGGTGATACCTCCCAAACAATGGGCTCAGCCCCATCAACCTTCACTCTCTCAAGTCCTCCCATGTGAATCTGTGGGACTACTCGCTTCGATAAGACAAGTTAGCTGTAAATTCAGCTCAAAGCCAAGCCTCACAGAGGTGTAGGCAGTGTGGCCTTCACAGATACGTAGCACGGAGGGGTTGGCTCACGTTATTGCTGTCCAGCTTCTCAAGAGGTAACAACGCCAGGAAAACATCAGGGCTTACTTGGTTTAGATGAAGATGTAAACAAATGACCATTGGCAAAAAATGACCTCAGCGACAGCTAAGTATGGCTAAACCTGTGGGTGCCCAGTATTTGCTAGTAAAATTCTTTTTTAAGCAGGAAGCGTGTGCCTTTACCTCTAGACAAATATCCTCCTGAGCATCAGCACGAGAGCTGAAAGCCCTCCATCTAGCAAAGCACAAGCTGGAGACCTCCAACCCTTTCCTGAGCAACTTTAGATTATCCTGTAAAAAAAATAACACAGTCACTTCTCCATATTTCTTGTAACATGAGCCTGTCCAACCTGCCATTGTCAATGCCTTTATCTCCCTCCTCTTGCCCTTGGGGGATGCCACTGCTTGGCCCAGCCGAGAAGGACCTCAGCTGACCCAGGAACCCTGTAAAGCAGAGCAGCAACCTGCCAACCTGAATAGAAAATACAGATAAATATTTTCTTTAGACAAGGCATGTCGGGGACAATAGGAGCACGGACTTCGCTTCTTCACTTTGTGCAGATTATGCAGGTTTTTTCTTGCTGCAGCAATAACCCGTGCTCACTAGAAGTAACCTCTGCATCTTTAAGTGCATAATTCGTGGGCTCTGCCAAGTGGACAGGAAATTAATGAAGTTTAAATGAAGAGCTGCTCCCTTTTCTAGCTGTCTGATTATTTCTTTTGATTTAGTATAATCCTGGCAGAGTGCTCCTGATCTAATCACAGGAGCTTGCACTTCGTGATCCAATTACTGCCAAGTTTCTGGACATTCGTTTCGCTTTGATGGGAACATTTAAATGTGCGAACTTCACAGGGGCTGGCTGACAGCTCTCAGCTCTTCGATCACATTTTAATTATCAACCCAGTGGAAATGGGTGAAAATTGGTTGTCTCAAAACATCACCTTGAGAAAGCAGGTTTCTCTTCATGGGAATGATAGAATCCTTTCGTTTGGGCGGGGAAAAAATGAAATAGTGTGATTTTCCACAGACCAGGAGATCTACTTTACCTTTAGCCAGTCTTGCAGCCCGTCCGTAGCTTTGACATGCAAACAGCTCCTGGCTCAGCATTGCTTCTAGCCAGAGACTATGAATCCTGATACCTGGTACCTATTCCTACTCTTACCTACAGGTCTCCACTCCTCTGCCAAACCTGGCTTGAACTATTCAGTAAATTTAAATGCTATCTGTACAAGTGTGCAGCCAGCACACTCATATAGTTTCGTTTTTAAAAAGGAAGTTACAGGCGCCGAGGTGACACTGAGCTTGTTTTCCAGTAGCCTTCCCCAGCTCAAACTTGAACAAAGTTGGGCTGAGAACTGATGATTTCGGTGCACCTGGTGAGACAGTTCAAGACATCTGCTTTGCACGGTGATTTGCCAGTGCTGTTGTCCAAACACCATCACATTGTACCTTCAGTCTTCCATGACCCAAGGTTGCCGCAGTCACCGATCCCCTCCCAACACCCCCGGGGTGGAAAAAGCAGCTCCGGGGGTCTGCCTTGCGAGACAGCATCACCCCACCGGCTCCCAAAGCCTTCCTCGCGATGCCGCTGCCCAGTGTTTGCTCATGTCCTCGCATTGTCCCCAAGCCTGATTAACTCCTCTGGTCAACGTTATCGTCTTATCGCCACAGCGGCACTGCCGAGCCATCAGCCCTCCACGTTTCACAGGGAGGGCAACAAGCTCTAGCTGCTGATAGACCTATCTATAAGCCCATTTAGGATTGTTTTGATCAATGGCTTAATCTCTGTTTGTACAGTCAAATCCCTCCCTCCCTTGTCTGCAGGCTGGATGCTGGGATGAATGTCCCCTCAGCTCGTGCCGTCTCAGAGCCCAGCTACGAGGAGAGCACGTCGCAGTCAAAGATTCACCGTTTGTGGGGCTTAATTACCCCTATTTTAGCAGATGGGTAACTCAGGTCCTAAGAGAGGTGCAGTGGCCTCGCCAAAGTCTCAGGACCATTGGGAATTGAGCTAGGGTTTCCCAAGCCCCTGGGACATCCTTCTCCTCCAACAGCGTTGTAAAGGACCGCTTGGCAAGTCGGGGCGTTGTTGTGCTGACAGCCGAACATAGGAGCCTTGGTCAGAGACACCTTTCCATCTAAAGTCCCAATACCTTTTGAAGACGTGACCATTTGCTTAGCTTTATTTACCGAGCAACCCTCTTCCAGTCAATGGAGTGGAGATAAGCATACGCAGAGATCTTGATGAGATCAGGATTCATCTGATAGGATGAGAATAGGGTGGAGGAGAAGAAAGAAAAAAAGTAAAAGTAAAAGCTCATTGATGATCCAGGCTCCAAAACCAGCCAAATCTGAAAGGCAGAGTTCTCCCTCAAATACTTCTCTTTTTTTTTTTTTTTCCCCCCAAAAATGCCAGTGTAAGGCATTTGGCTCCAGCATTGAACCAGCAGCAGAGAAAAAAAATGAGAGCAGGGGAAAGAGAAACCAGGAAAAATCGAGAAAAATGGGGAAAAGGTCTGTATATTTTCACCTCTTTTTTCTTTTCAAACATGGAAAATGTTAAATTGGCCAAGAATTCTGAAAAAAAAAAAGCCATCACCAACAGAAGATGGCCTCACCCTCCACCATGAGTTTAACTTTGGTGGCCAAATTAACACAAGGGAAGGAAACAAAGCCCCTTTCACAGAAAGAGGACCTGGCCCGGAGGCCCAGCTGGACCGACGTGACTTCAGACGCTTCCCACTGGTCTCTAAGTTATGGTCAGTTACTGATGGAGAGGGACAATTCCTCCACCTAAGAAGCACCCACCTCTCTGGAGTGACTTCGGAGGGACATGAAGCCTACACGATTTTCCCAGAGGCTCCCGGGCAGCTTGTAGCAGAGCTAAGGGAATTGGCCACAGCATCCCCAGCTACATCAAGTAAATTATAAGAGAGCCAGGCTTGTTTTTTGGCCAGGTGGCCACATCCATCCTATTAAACTCCAGCTCCCAACTCAGAGTGGCAACAGCCAAACCACCTCGTGGGAATGGTCTTGGCATGTTCCCACAAAAAGTTTGGGATAAGTCTGTTTGGTTGTCCCTACAGCTGATGTCCAGCATGCTTGCTCCAGCATGGCCAAACCTACTAGGAGACATCCTGCCTCAGAATCTGGCAGGAGACCCTTAGCAGAGAGATCGTCCACCCAGTGAATCGCAGAGCAAAGTGGACGCACAGCTGCTAGCTGCCACCGTCTCCTGATCTCCACATTTGTTGGGACTCCATCAACTTCAGTCTATGGGCCCCTGGAGAAAGGGAAGGGACCATCCCTGGAAGATAAGGGACCTGATTCTGGCCTTGCTTTCACCAGCTGCACCTCAGCCATGGTCCCTGCCTGCAGTAGATGTGGGGTGTGTGTGGCTTGATTTGACCCTGTTCAGTTGAGGATGAAGGTGGGACATCCATTTCGCAATTCACAAGAGGTGTCTGGACAGCAGAGGGAAGGAACGGTCCAGAGAGATCTCCATGATTACAAATAACCCCTCAATTTTGTCCACAGTCTTGAATGTCTGAAGAAAGTAGCTATGGTGGGAGCAATTCTCCAGGCGTCTATCCGTAGCCACAGCACCCAGGCTCCATCAGCTGTGAACAGCCCTGCATGGCGTATTAACCCACATCACCTCTGATTTGGGGCTGAAATCCCAAGGGCAGACAAAAGGCAGGAAAGAAGACATGCACAGCTAAGGCTTAGAGGTGCTCTTCACGCAGCCGATCACTGGAAAATAAAAGATTTTAGGGTGCCCTCAAAAAAAAAAAAGGGATTTATTCCCGACAGGATATGAAGATGCGCAGAACAAAGAGCAAAACCTCTGTTCCGAAGTCCCTTCGCCTACAACCTCAAGGCCAGGGCTGACGTGACCCAGCTACGATGCTGAGATTTGCTCAAAGAACAGATGAGCAGGAGAAACATCTGCAAGAGGAGAGGATAGAAATGTGCATCTGATGCAAACAAGTGAGAAAAAAACCATTGGCGACGTCTCTGTTATCCTGGCGTTTGTGGCAGAGAGCCGGGCTCTCTCGTATTTTTAATAACGTTTTCCATAGAAGGGGTAAAGCCGGGAAATAAATAGTTAAACAACAAAGGCCCCATTGGGGTTTTTTTATTTGTGTGTTTGGTTTTTGCCTACAACAACATAAAATGTAACAACTTTTGCCCATTCCTGTGTTTTTCCCACTGCATGCTGTTAACAGCCAAGGCTTTTTAATCTTGCAGGCATGCAATAAGAAGACAGAATTTTGAAAATGTTCTTCATTCTCTATATGAATCCCAAAACAGAAGATTCTTGAAAGAAGGAATACGTTTTTACTGAAAGCTAAGGAAAATATTTTGAAATTTTTTCAGCCCATTTGAATTCATGCTCCTGTTATATTGTCCTTTCACAAACGAAACCTCAGCCCTAAACGTAGCTGAAAACAATTAGAAATGTTTAAACATCTTGCTTATAGCAGTTCAAGCCTACCTTTTCTTTTTATTCCGTTTAAACAGCAATTCATCCAGAAATGTCTTCAAATCTTCTTAAAACAAGCAAACCAACCAAAACCAACCCAAAAACCCAAAAGTGCAATTCAATTAAATAAAAAAGAAATATAAATTGAATAAAACTATTACGCTTTGGAGCTTCGTTCAGCCAGAAAGAAAAAATATTGAACCTTCCACTTTGCTGATTTTGTATTTCTGCCTCTTCCACATGAAACACAAATGATATTTTTCTTGATTTGGGAAGGATTTTCCACTGAACCGAAAAATGCATTTCCTAATCAGTTCTACTTCTGACACATGTGTTTTTCTGGCGTGAACATTCGGCGTACAGCTCTACCGCAGTCTGTATGGAAAGGTGCTAAAAATTGTCCTTTTTGCATGTCAGAAGAAGACAGTAAATCAAAAGTATATATTTTGCAGAGCAGCCCTCCGGGGGTGCGTGCAGCCATTTCTCCCTGCTGCTTTGCCTATCTTTGGGTGTTAACAACTGGAATATGCTCCGATGCCTCCGATGTCCCACTGGCATTACAGTGAGATTTCACAGCTGTTCTGCCAAAAATACATAATCCTGTGTTAAGGCATGAAACTAAGTGCTCTGTGAGAGACGGGTCCTGTCCTGGATCTGCTATCCCCCACAAGCCTTTTAATCATCCTTTCCCTTGTCTTCCCGGATAATAAGATCTACCTACCCCGCAGTGTTGTTGTGAGGCTTAACTTGGTAATCTTTATAAAGTGCCCAGGGGTGCTTTCTAAAGGGAAAAAAAAAGAAAAAAGAAAAATATATGACCCAGCCTGATTTTGCTCTCGTATGGCCAAGGAGCGACTCCCAGGGAGCTCCAGCGGATCGATGGGAGCAAGCCCGGGATCAGCTGCCTCTCTTGGCAGAGCACAGGAGCCATCCTTCATTCAGCCTCCTGGGTACCACCAAGGCTGAGGCTGCCGCGACCCGCGTTTTCCCAGCCCATGTGAAGACCTGTGCTTTTGCAACGCCTTTGCTGTTACGTACTAAATCCAAGTCTGCTTTGTCCCCCTTGCTTGAAACGCTGCCAGCACAGCTTTTCACCAGCGCAATGTTCCCCTTAGAGTCAACCATGAAGATGCTGGCCACCGGGGTGGGAGAGCAAAGGAAGATCCCAGGACCTCTGACCGCTCAGGGCACCCTGCTCACCCTAAAAAAGGTGATGGCTTCCAGGCAAAAGCATACCTTTTTTTTTCTCCAAAGATGTCAGCTGGTCTAATAAAAGCTTCACCCTCTCCCTGCACTCCCGCTCCTCCTTTATTACTGTTTTTATGTTACTAGCAAGAATGTTGAGCCAAAGAAATCTCAGACTGGTTCTGGGGCAAGACCCCAAGATGCAGTTCACATCATCCAGCTCGAGCAGAGGTTTCACTTTCCTTAATGACAACAGATGAGGATCTCCCACCACCCTCCTTACAGCATCCATCCAGTCCCTGGTACCTGGCCAGGGCAGGACAACACGGGGCTGAGCCCAAGCTGCTCTCTCCCGCAAGCCGAGAGCTATTACACCTATTGAAAGCACTGTCTGTTCAGCTAGGTACGCTACAAACTCGTACAGCCGCGTGTACAAGCACATCAGGCTTTATCTAAATCTGTATCGATGTTTTTTCCACCTGGAACAATAGATACATTGATTGATGGATTGATGGATTGATTGACAGATAGCTAGAGCTATGCAGACATTCAAGTCCAGGCTCCTCCTGCCTCTAACTGGCTTTTTTTTTTTCATTTGCAGTAAAAACCTCCAAAACTCAGGCTGTGCCCGGGAGTCCGCCTCTCCCCCCTCCTACCCCGGGACTCACAGCGATCCTCCTGATGGGTATGATGCTTGAAAAATCAGAGGTGCATCTGTCTCCACAGGCATTGACTAACAGATATGACTGTTTATTAACAATATCAGCGCTGTATTAATGATCGAAGACTGAGGGCTAATTAGACAGAAATTTGCCAACATACCTGAGTCTTCTTTCCTCGGTGTGCTGCACTGGAGTTTTGCCTAACAATAACGATATCGTTTCGTGATAAAATGAACTTGCGTGTTACGGTACCTTTTACGATTACAGCGGGTTGTGGATTTTCTTGCTTTTCCCCACAGATGACAAAATGCCAACTTCACCCAAGATTTTCCATTCCGGACAGCACTCCCAGGTCAGTGTGAAGCTGCGTTTTGAGTCTGAAAGCCAAAGCCAGGCTGGGTTTCGGCAGATTTAAGGGGTCATCAGCTCTGCTGCTCTCCAGCAATGCCAACGCATCAGCAATACTAACACCAGCGATACTTTACAGCACAAACCCAAAAGCGGAGGAGCAGGAGAGCGAGCAGGCTCTTCCCGACGGTAAAGGGAAGCTGGAAGCTTTATTTGTGCAGCCATAGGAATCTCGGCGGCATAGTCTGAATTCCTGCCGCCCTGAGCGAAGCCGGGGAAGGCTGCAACGTTCGCTCGGCTGGAGAACAGCGGCACGAGGGGTGCTCTGAGTGGGTTTTTTGATGGGATATTTCTGGAAAGTTGGATGGACCCATAATTAGGAAAGAAGAAAACGCCCGTGATGCCACCTCAACTCCAGAAATTGTTCTGTGGATCACGTGGAAATTAGATATAAACCAACGGAGCCCTGGCAGCGCTTGGAGATTAACAACTGTTTAACAGCACCAGCTCTGCTTCTCCAGGCTCTGATCCTAAACATCCCCAGCACTGAAAGAGCCGAGTCCTTCCCACGTGCAGTTATCCTAACACCTCCCAGCATGTCTGAGGCTTTTAGGTCCCCGATTCCCGCAGGAATTTGGGTCCTCCTTTCCTTTGCAAAGCTGAGGCCGGGGGATTTGGGGGAGGCTGCGTGAGCATCTGCTGGGTCCCAGCCCAGTGTCCCGAGCTCAGGGAATTCGTCTGCGACAGATCCAGGGGAAGAGAGGAAAATTCCCAGAAAGCTCCCAGCTGTCCCCACTGTCCCTTGCTGGAGGACACTCTCAACCTCAGATCACACACTCACCCTGCGCCAGAGGGTTCTTTTCCTTGTTGAAAAAGACTAGACATTTTTTGTGCCTTTTTTTCAAGTTTTCCATTTTTAAAATTGTCGGTATTTTGTGGTTTCTGGCTGGCAATCTAGTCCAAGGTCAAACCAACCTCCTGCATTACCGCTCAGTCCTGCCAGCCCTTGTCTGCACCTGGAATCCAGCTCCTCCTTTGCTCATGCGAGAGTGTTTCAGGTGGATTTAGCACTTGGAGGTTCAGTGCTTGGAGCACTGAGCATCAGTATGAAAAACGACCGCTTGGCTTTGTGGTTTCACTTTTGTTTCTCTTTTTCTTTTTTTTTTTTCCTCTCCAGAATAGGTGGATCCATTCAAACCCCCGCAACCCCCCGACGTGTCAGTGCAGCGAGAGAAATGGGGTTTTCAGCCCAGAAGGAAATCAGTGATGAAGCATCCATCCTGACACCACATCTGCCACCCAGGGGCGGAGGATTTGGGTCAGGATTGGCCCTTTTTCATCATGACCAACCCCAGCTCCCCACCGCCGTGGTTCCCACAGCCCAGTGCCCGGTGTGTGATGCTCGAGTGGGAGCAGGGGCATCGCCTCCGGGTCCAGCCCTTCCCTTCCCGGCGGCGACAGGGCTGGCCGGGGCGCTGACCCCAGCGCCGGGGAGTCTGGAGCGGAGCTGGCGGCCGCCGCTCCCCGCCGTCAGCCCACACCTCATCAATAGGGCCTGACAGCCGCGGCCTCGCCGCCCCGACGGCACCGCTGACGGCTCGGCACGGCTCGACGTGGCTCGGCACGGCCGAGAGTCGGGGACGCGAGCGGGCGGCCCCCCAAGTCGGGGTTGATGGCAGATCCGAGTGTCCGAGGTGCAGGCAGCCCCATCAGTCCGGGTTGTAGGGAGACCGGTGGTTTTGGGGTACAGGCACCTACATGGGGCGGGGTGCAGGCAGGGCTGTGGGTCTGGGTGCAGGCAGTCCCATGGGTCGGAGATGCAGGCAGCGCTGTGGGGCCCGGTGGAGGCAGTCCCAGGGGGTCTGGGATACAGGCAGCCCTGTAAGTCAGGGTGCAGGCAGCCTTGTGGGTTGGGCTGCAGGCAGCCCCTTTGATCTGGGGTGTAGGCAGTCCTGTGGGTCAGAAGGTGTAGGCAGCCCCCACGGGTCAGGACACAGGCAGCCCCATGAGTCCAGGGGGTCCAGGCATTCCCACAGGTCTGGGGTAGCGGCAGCATCACTTGTCGGGGAAAGAGGCAGACCCACAGGTCAGGGAGCCACGGATCTGGGGGGGTACAGGCAGCACCACTTGTCAGGGTGTGTAGGGACCCCACGGGCCTGGGGGCACAAGCAGCCCCATAGCTGAGGTGCCGTATGGGTCAGGACTCAACAGACAGACCCATAAATAGACATCCACAGGGAGGGGTACACGGATGCAGCCACACGTGAAGATACAGTGACGGATAAGGACATATAGTGACTAGGTACAGGCAGATAGACACGTAAGTGAGAGAGACATAGACACACGGATGGATACGTATAGATAAATAAATAGGTATTTCAGCAGGTAGATAGGCACAAATAGGCAAGTAGACATAGGAATAACTAGAAAGTTACATAGATATATGGATATATGCCTAGATGAATAGACCGATATATGGAATGGATATACAGATAAATGGATAGATGGATAAATGGATAAATGGGTAGATGGGTAGATGGATAAATGGGTAGATGGATAGATGGATAAATGGGTAGGTGGATAGATGGATAGGTGGATAAATGGATAGATGGATAAATGGGTAGATGGGTAGTGATACTGACTGAGGTTCTGCTCTGCCAGGACTCCAGCTCACACGTTTCCAGGCAGCTCAGCCTTTTGCCTGATGCCAGAGGCTTTTCCAGCCTCTCCGACATGGGAAGGGGCTTTCCATCACCACTGCCATTACTGCTGGACATGAGCGACTGTGCCTGGGCCTGAGCCGCCGGCTGGTACCCAACAGCCAGGATGGGGATTTCACAGCAGCGTGGCAACAGCGTATTGCAAGTGTGCTCCACACACGTGGTTTTATTGTCATTACGTCAAAACGCCGCGGTGCTCTACCGTTGTGACAATAAAACCACGCGTGTGGACGGTGGTGCGAGTGGGCGACGGGAACCCCGGCGGTAACACACCCCCATTCATCCCCGGTGGGGTCCCCCCGACCCTGGCAGCCATGCTCACACATTCATCCCCGCGCCGGTGGCCCCGGGGATCCCCCCACCCACCGGTGACGTGCGCCCGCAGGTTCCCACGTGGCCATTCATCACCCCGCGGGTGGCAGCGGCGCAGCCCCTCTCCCACAGGGAAAGCCCCCTCTGCATCGGTTGAGAGGGTCCTGGGTTGGGAAATGTGGAGCCCTGAGATTTTAGGCTCAATTCACCTGATTTTGGCAGTAAAGCTGAGCAGGAATGTAGCACGTTGATCCACACCGTATTTTCAGTGTCTACCCTGGGACACCTCTGTCCCCTGCAGCAGGGATCCGCCACGCACACGCGGTGGCACAGACACGGGTGGCATCACGCAGAAGGGCACAAACATTCACATCCTGCGGCCCCCCGTTTCCCTAAAGATCCCGCTTCCAGGTGGGATTTGGATCCTGACTCTCCCCAAATCACCCCGGCACCGACCCTCACCGCTCAGCCTCTCGCCCCTCCTGCTGCATCGGAGCACGAAGCGCTGCTCCACGCGCCTCTGCACCCACGGCTTTGGCCTTGAGCGATTTGTTTGTATTTATTTCCATTGGGGAAAAAGAAAAAAAATAAAAGAAAAAGCAATAACATACTATTTGGGGGTGGAGAGGGCAGTCAAAAAGGGTTTTAAAGTGCCCCTGGAGCATCGCTGAACCATGATGCTCTTTGGACACCCTTCTCCCAAGGGGCAGTACCTGGCCTTTGGGGTGGGGGGGGGGTGTAGGTGGGGGGGTGGTGGCATTTTAGGGCCGCTGTCGTCCTGTAAACAGATGTGACGTTTGTTTAGGAAAGTGTCTCTGAAGGTGCGACATGAGACTTTGGTAAGTCGGGGGTGGGGGGGGGGGTTAGCCAGAGCAGGCCCCCCTCCAGCTCTGACACCGTCCTGCCCACGCTCTGCCTCGGTTGTGGGTGGGGGGGGTGTCCCGCTGGATCCCCCCCGAGCTGTGGGGTTCGCCTCACAGTCTCCTGGGGGGTTTCCTTGGGTGGGGACATGCCGACACGCGTCCGTGGGTGCAAGGGGGTGCAAGGCGTTCCCGGAGGGAGGAGTGCAAGGCTAACCTGGGGGGGGGGGGGGGGAGCCAGGATCAGTCCCCACCGGGGTTTGCTCCCTCTCGGCGAGATCGGGGGAGGGCAGGAGCGGGTAGGGAGGGGGCCAGCGGCATCCCCCCCCCGACCCCTCCATCCCCAAACCCCCCCAAAGGCGGGCGGGGGAGGCGGGGGGAGGCGGGGGCGCTCCTCCGCGGTGCCGCCCCGGGACGTCTCCGGGCTCGCAGGGTGCCTCGACACCCCCCCACCCCCCCCGGCCAGCCTGATCCTGCCGCGCTGCCCCCCAAAAAGAGGGGGTGCAGATGGGTGTGTCCCCCCCTTCCACCTCCCAAATTGCACCGGCTGCTCTAATGCAAGACAGCCCCGTGCAAACCCCGCCGGCTGCACCTCCACATCCCCTATACCTATAGACCGATACCTATAGATCGATACCTGTAGATCGATACCGCCCGCCGATGCCACCCAGCCGAGGGCACAGGTATTTTGGAGGCCGGTTGCTCGCCCCCCCGCTGCCCCGGGGTGGCCCGTCCCCTCCCGCAGCGCCCAGATACATCCCACCCACCCCCCGTCCCGACCCCTTCCCGGCACGGAATAATTAAAGTAATTAAAAATAAAGGTTCAAAAATACCCGTGCACGCTTGGCACAGCAGCTGCCGGCTGCCTTTACCCCTTTCGCTATGCTAAACCCACCCTTGCCTGCTGCTTTGATTTTTTTTTTTTTCCCCCTCCATTTTTTAACCATTTTTTCGTGATTTTTTTAAAAATTCGATTTTCAGCACAGTCCCGCGGAGAAATTTTTAAATCAACTTTTCCCCCTCTCTCTCCCCTCATCCCCAATTCCTATTTTTTTTTTTTTTTAATTTTTTTTGTTCCCTGCCACTCGCGGGTACATCTATCAACACCCGGAGCTTTAACTCTTAAAACCGCGGCGGAATTAACTTCGAGGCGGGGAAAAAACCCAAACCGGCATCGTATGGATTGCTTTCCTCCCTGGGGGAGGGAAAAGGGGGCTGGAAAGGAGAGTGGAAAGGCCGAGGTTTGTTCCGCTGGGTTATTTTCAGCCAGATTTCGTTAACCGCCCTCTGTAATCGCAGAGGAAAGAAAAAAAAAAAAGCTCCTCCGAGTGCAGAGCAGGGATTTATTTTTATTTTTATTTTTTTTGCCTTGTGCTATATCCCATCTTCTGCTTTTTCGGGATAAAAAAGTGTCCGAAATCCTTCCTCACCCCCCCTTCCCGGGCTGTCAGTTTGCACCAGGCTGGGGTTCGGCTCAGCTCCTGACAGCATTGCTTTTTTTCGGGGTGCGCACCCCCTCGCCCTCCCCGCGACGCGATGCTCCGCACTAAGGACCGAGATTTCCCCGCTGGAAGAGGACGCACACGCAAAACCGACTGCGGGATATTTTTTTTATGTGTGTTTTTTTTTTTTTCCTGGAAGAGGCAAAGCCAAGGCAGATCCTTGAAATCGTCTCCGCTCCTGGTAGAGCTGCTGGGGGCGGTTTTAATCGGGTTTAATTGGATTTTGGCTTGTTTTTTGCAAGACAGCGCTGATAGTAGGAATTCAACGAAGCTTCAGCAAAGCGCTGATTTGGGAGAGAAACCCCCCCGAGATTTTGCAAGGCGTGGAGAGGGAGATGCGTGTCCGAAACCCGGCACATCTGGATACGCAGCTGCTTTGGGAGAAGGAAGAGGGGAAAAAAAAAAAGCCATCGATATATTATATATATATCCCTTCTCCGCATGCCGATAGCCCTGTGTTCAGAAGTGTTTTTATATATATACCCGCACGCACACAGCGTGGTATAAATTACACTGTATATTTAGGTATGGGAGTATATACATGCCTATATGCAACACGTTCGCGTGTCTAATACGCATTAAGTCCCATCTATACGGACTTGATGATCTTAAAGGTCTTTTCCAACCTCAGCGATTCTATGATTCTATTCTATATGCGATGTTTGTATTGACCTGTATATAACTACATACTTACTACATACATATTTCCCCCCGTGTGCTTAAAGTATAAATCTCTGCAGCGCACACGGCGGCACCGGCGCCGGTATTTCTCCGTCCCGTATCGCTGCGCCTGTAACTTTATTTCTATACGTTCCTATAACCATCTGCGTGCCTATATGTGTGCATTTGCCCGGATTTAGCCTCTGCCGGGTGCCCACACGCATCCCCGCCGGGTTGGAGCCCCCTTTTTGGGGTTTCCCGGCCACAGAGTCCCCGTACCCCCCCCCGCCTCGTGAGCCCCGGAGTAACGGGGGGGCTGCGGGCGGCTCCGAGGAGGAGGGTGGGGGGATCCCGCACCCCCTGGGACCCGCTCCCGGGCGCGGGGCACCCCCCGAGCGCTCCCTTCGCCTTCCGCCCCCCCTTCAATAAATCGCTTTTCCCCCCACCCCCCATTTCCCCCCCCCCCCCCCCGCCTCTTTCATACGGCGATTTTTAATTTCCTCGGAGATTTGTTTTTCTTTCCGAACCCCAAAAATCCGCTGCCAGCCTCCCCCCCACTCCCCCCCTCCGCCGGGTGGGACCCCCAAATTTCCAAGGGGAACCCCGCAGCCGGGGTGTAGGAAATATTAAGGGTGTGAGCGTTATTCCCGGGGAGCAGGGCTGGGGGACCCCCCCGGCGGCTCTCACAGCCTGGAGCCTCCCCAGGGTGAAATGAGCCCCTGGGAGAGGGGGGGCAGTGGGGGGCTGAGCCCCCCCCCCCCGCCGTGGACTCTGTCCCCGGTGGGACCCCGCGTTACAGCGGGGTGCTGCGGCCCTGGGCTGTCCCTGCGCTGCACCTTTAGACCCTTTAGACGGCGGGGGGCAAGGGGTGGGTGACCAATTTGGGGGGGGCACCCCTAAATAGGCTGGGGTGAAGGGGAGAGCGGCTGCGACCTCTTCACTCTTCTTGGACCGTGAAGGGTTTGGGGCAGGAGCTTGGAGGAACCCCCCCGGGCAGTATCCCCACGGAAGGGGGTTGCATCCAAAGGGATTGGGGAGGTGAGGGGGTGTCAGTCCGTCCCCCCCAGAGCAAACACCCCTTCTTATTTCTGCGAGCGGGGCACGGGTGGCCCCGCCGGGTGCGTGGGGAGGAGGAGCAGGGCTGCCCGGCTGGACTTTGCCTGCAGCGTGGGGCCGTGCCCGCGGTGCTGGTTGGATTTTATTATTTTATTCCTTTTTTTTTTTTTTTTTGTGCACAGCAATGAAACCTGGCGCCCGGCTGATGGTGCAACAGATACCAGCCACCCCCCCCCGCGCCTCGTTACCCCCCCCCCCCCTTTCCTCCCATCGCCGCCTACTTCCACGTGATGTGGGCAAACCAGTCAGCGAGTGGGACTGGGCAGTCTGGCCATACTGGGGAGCCAAGGCGGGGGGGGCAGACAGAGCCCCGCTGCCCCTAACCCCCCCTGTGAAGCAAAGGCAGGCAGGAGCCAGGCATCTCCCAGCCCTCTGCCTTCCCTGCAGTGAGGGGGGGTCCTGCCCCACGGCCTCGCCCCCCCCTCCACCCCTTGCCCCCCCCAGCACCGAAGGTGGGTAGCGCTTCTCTGTCCCCTCGCTCGTCTCCTTCGCTGCCCCACCGGGACCCCGTGAGCCCCTTCCCACGGGCCTCCCCTGAAAGCTTCATCCTATCGTCTCCTCGGGCTTGAAAACAGCCTCGATTTTGCTTTTTTTGGGGGGTTGATTTTTTAATTATCAGCGTAACTATTTTTAAGGCAGGAGGGGAATTCACTCCTTTCTCCCCGCCTGTGGATCCTGCTCCAATTTGGAGAGTCCCGTGGAAACGCTCCATCCTAGGCTGGTTACACAAACACGAACCAGTCGCTTCTCCATCCCCTGAGTTTCGGGGGGAAGCAGAGCTCCCTTAAACCCCCCTTTCCCAGCTCGCTTCCATCCTTACCCCTTCCCAACGCTGCCTCCGGCTTCTCCCCCTTCCCTGGGCCGCCTGCCGCTCTCCCGCTGTCCTCCCGGGTATCAGTCCTTATCTCCCGGTTATCTCTTCTGCTGCTAAATTCAGCCCAGCGGAGGGGTTCAGCCTGGGGAATCTGTTAGTTAAATCTAAATCAGGCCCAAGAGTTATTTCGCTGGCTGTAATTCCCCCCATCCAGCCCTTTCCCAGGTGGGACATGGTTTTCTGGGATCCCTCCATGATCTGCAGAGAAAACAGCGGCTTGGATCATTTCCCCCCCCTCCCGGACCCTCCTTGGGAAGGGTATTTCACCCTGACCCCCACTCCACAAGTGTTTTTTTGGGTCTCGCCATGGCAAGCCACATGCAAGGCCCCCATGGCATCCCACGGCCGTGCCCCAAAACCAGCCCCTCCACCCCAACCCCCCCCCAAAAGGAGCCCAAATCAGAAACCAAACCGACATGGGGAAAAGCACCCATCGCACCCA